>NC_088692.1:25382500-26651250 GCF_028017835.1 Emys orbicularis
CTAGCAAAGAAATGTACTATACACTGACCAGTGGAACAGATAAGAGACAAGACCGCCATGTTCCAGGAAGTCATTTTAAGAGCAGTAGAGCTTGGTGAACACAGCAACAAGTTGTTTGCAAATACATGTTGACTTTTAAAAAATATATCCAGCTGTGTTTGGAGCCATTTTGTGGCCATAACAACTTAACACTGGGTGAAATTTTCAAAAGCACCCAAGTGATTTAGATGCCTAATTCCCACTAAATTTCAATGTTCAGGGTTTTGTGCTGCCCTCTGACACTTACTGACATGCTTTCTTCCAATAAATCTAGGATCCCCTGCAAGCACTCCATAAGAGAGGCTGTTTCTTCTGCAGTGTCTTGTGAGTTCCCGGCTCCTTGTTGCTATTACCAAGAACTTTATTCCTAGATCTGGGGGCCCAGACTTGACAGATTTGGGTTGGGGAAATGTTTAAAACTGACCATCATGTTTTGCTTATTCTTGTTTCTACCGCTGGTTTTGCACCTTTTAAAGGGATGCCAGGGAGTCACACTCCATTTGCTTCTATTCTTGCAGCATACATGTAAGTACTTTCATCCTGAACACTAGGTTGAGCATAACTCAGAAGTGGGTGTCTGTACATGGGACAATGCTTGAGGAAGGCAAAGTAATGAAAAAACATGTTGTTCACCATAGTTCACTTTAACCTGAACTTTATCCTGTAAGCCAGGAGCTGTTTCAAGGCCTGACCCAATGCTCACTAATACAATAGAAGGACTCACATTGACTTCAGCAAGCACTGTATGAGGCCCTTAGAGGCTCTGGCAGAACCCCATAAGCAGTGAGGTAGCATATCCTGAGCAGCACATACATATTTCTCAGCTTTGCCAATGTTTTGTTTAGAGTCTCCGGCTATGTTTTTTACTACAAAAGAGATGTATTTTTACACTCAGGTAGCTAAGACCTTGGCTATACCTATTTTACACTCATTTGTTGCAGCGAAGACATAACCTGTACGGTTTCAGAAATGCACTTTCAGCTGCAAACGTGGTCCCTACTTGTCTTTAGTTTGTGTGTAGATTTATTCCAGTTGTTTGCTTAAACGATGGGGATGATTAAACATGTTAACTTTGGGGGAATTTTGAACCCACTCAAACATCATGGATTAGACAGTCTCAGAATAAGAACAAAACAGAACTTTCAAGGGAGAGCTACATGGCACTATGCTCATGCCTAACATCCCATCAAACAAGTAGTACAATGCAGAGGAAGTAAAAGGATAAGGAATAGTGCTGGCATTTGGCATGTTGTTGTGTTGCAATTAAACTGGATAGTATCCAGAGAAATATGGGTAAGAAAGATAAACTTCAGGCAATAGGAAGATGGAGCAAGGAGGATGTGGGGCTACTGTGGCTTTAAGAGAATGAATTTAATCTTCAGGACATGGGAGCTGACAGTAAGAGGATGTAGTGAGGATATCTGGAGGAAGACAAGAGCCTAGAACGTAGCAGAAAGAGTCGCCTTTCCTGCACCCTCCTCAGCTCAGTTATGGATTTGGCCCCATTCTAGGGAGTCATTCTAACTTTATCTTATTTTTTTCTTCTTTAGCCCAGATGACTTCCCCACATGCCCACCCCCTTTCATCATTGCCCCTCCCCACACACACACACCATGGCCCTGCTCTACCTCTCTAACTGAAATGTTCTAAGGAAATAGTCAATGCCATTCTATGAACCTAATAGAAAGACTCACTACACAGAAACATAAATGGTTGCCTCCCCTACCTGGCTGTTTCCACAGATCCCTGAGCTCCAAGGCTTCAGAATGGAGCTAGTTGAAAAAGGGAACACTTTTTTCACAGGTTTTTTTGGGGGGGGAATCCCTTTTTGAAAGTCAATATTTTTTAACCAGATCTACTTGAAAAATGATCTCAGTGCTGAACTCAGGTCCCGCTGCTAGAGCATGAAGCAAGGGCACCACACAAGCTCATATATTTTGTTCTTAGAGCTATAACTGAACCGCATCCCGAGGTGAACACCCCAAAAGTTTGGAGTTGTTTGTATTTGGGACCTCATCTGACCTTGATAGCGCTCTAAAATTGCATTCACATCCAATCCTACTAACAGTTTGGGCCTTCTATCTAGTTAGCTGAACATGATGTAATGATATACATCAAGACATTCACTTTTTAAAGAGATTTTGTAATTACTTTTTCAAGTTCCCATATACTGCAGAGCTGAATAGAGGGAGGATAATATTTATACTTTGCAATTTTTATGCCCTTAGATTCTCTTCAAATTTCAGTGACAAGCATCTTTTTTAGATGAATTAATTTCTGCAATGTTTATTATCTAACCTGTTCCTGGCTGCAGCTTTGACCTTAACTGAACAGATCCATAAAAATAGTAGAAATCTATTTTTAAAAATAAAGTATCTTGTAAAGGAGGTACATTTGCTATAATGCTTTGAAGTAAATGGATTATTGCAGATCATTACCACAATGCTTTCTATCCCTGACTGCATCTCTGCCTTGTTGACGTTCTCTTGTTGACTTAAATATATAAAAATCCAGTAGTTTCTCTTGCTATTAGATATTGATGTGGTAGCTGAAAGCTGTAAAATCTTGAAGTCTATGGATGGACTGAATTCTTTCTGGCTTATGGAAAGAAACACTTCTTCGTGGTCATTTATGACTTTTCATATTCTCTGGTCCATATACTGAATGTGTTTTAAGACAAGTCCCAGTTCACAAGCACAAATGGTGTATGGTCGGGGAGGAATGGTGGAGGGCAGAATCCAGAGAAGGGCAAGTATAAAATCTAGCCTTTTATTTTATTTTTTTGATGATCACCCTCATCCCAAGAGGATGTCCTGTGTCATGGAGGAATGACTGGGGAACTGAAAACTGGTCAGGAAAGGGGGAACCACTATTAAATGTTCACTCTCATCTAGCACCTTTCAACTGATTGTCTCAAAGTGCTGTTTCAAATAATCATTACACAAATCTCACGGCACCCCCTGTGAGGTAGGTAGGTATTATATGCATTTTATAGATGGTGAAACTGAGGCATATAGAGGTTACTGGCTTGATCCTGTGAAGCGCTGAGAGTACTTAGTCTCCACTGAAGTCACCTGTGTTAAATCCAGAAGGAATCACAACCTGAAGTTGAAACTGAAAGACCTGGAGAGAGCAGGACCTATTACACTGCCACCGTTAATACATATCACTGACATTTGCATCTGGTCCATAACCTGGAGGTGGGGTTCCCCTTCAATGATGTCTTCCTATTAGTCCTTTCAGCTTTCTCACTAACAGATAAGGGTCAGATGGTGGTGCTCCTACGCTCACTGAGTAGTACCTCACTCTGCAGATAGTCCCATTGACGTCAACGGGATTACTCATGGCATAAAATACGATTCAACTTGAGTAAGAGTATCACAATCTGGCTCTCAGGTTTTTAATCACAGTTACCCATATCTGAGCATGGTCACTGCATTGCTGCGGTGGTCTCTCTTCCTGTAATTAACAGTGCTCCCTCTGCGACTCAGCCCTCCAGCTAGGCCACTATATAATCGCCCCTTCCAGGGTATCAGAGTTTCACTGGACCAGCTGTCTAGATTACATCTCCAACTGTCCTGTGCCACGTCCCAGTGGCTGGTAGGGGAACCCAGGCCCTCCCACTACACTCTGGGACCCAGCCCAGGGACTCTCTAACCAGCCACCAAGGTCTGCATGGTCTCCCTCCTTGCTGCTGTTTCCCTGGGATTCTTCCTACCCTGCCTTCTCAGGCTTTCTTTCTTCACAACCCTTCTGGCATTGACCTTTCCTCCAAGGCTAGAAACCCAGAGGCTACTCTTCCATCGTGGTTATTTGTTGCTGTCACGTTACCTCTCCCAGCAAGTGACTGCAGACTCTTCCCTTGAAGCCCCCTGATTCTACAAACTTCTTTTCTTTATATTCCTTGCCTAGCGTCTCCCATAGCTGGGCTTCATCAGCAATTAATAATTTATAAATCGCTGGGCCTCCTTCCCGGTGCAACCATGAAGGTTAATTGGTCTCTTCTGGGCCATCTTCACCCCTTCAGGTCTGGGGTGGGGTGAACACCCCATCACAGGCCATTCCTAGCTCTGCAGCTGTATCTGATAAGTTGGTGTCTTTGAATCGACTTTTTTGCAGGCAAGGAGAGAAGTGTTCTATTGTCTGAGCAATTCTCTGATGGGGCATCTGTACAACTGGCCCATATTGGGCTGTGTTTGGCCAGGTTTCCTGCTGAACAGAGAAATTATATTAAAAAGGAAGCTGCAGTCCTATGTGGGCTCTTCATGCAAATTGCAAACTCTAACTATACTAAATCAGGATTATCTGTATGTGAGCTATTCCCCCTGCATCTGAAATCATAGACGAGAAGGGCAATAAAGCCCTTAAGGCAACTAAAATTAATACACAGTCCTAATAGGGTGCTTTGCCAAATTGAGTGTAGCTCAATGGGAATGCTTGTGTGACAAAAGACTGTGTGAACCAGCCCTTAAGTAAGCTAAGCAACGGAATGCACAAAAACATTTTCTTAGTATATTTATATCAGATGAATGGTACGTTAATGTTAAACAAGCAGGAGATGTTCAGGCCGGAATCTCTGAGAGAGATGAATAGATTGAGGTATTTATACATGAAATGTATCACCTGTCCTTGTTTCCACCCATGCACCCCCACTGCAGATTAACATCAATGTATGGGTGTAATTGAGGGCCAAATTTGACCCACTATGTTTAAGTAACTTTAGAGTTACCTAGGATTCCAACTTGTATTATCCTTAAGAACGAAAGGAACGGCCATACTGGGTCAGACCAGTGGTCCATCTAGCCCAGGATCCTGTCTCTGACAATGGCCAGTGCCAGATGCTTTAACGGGAATGAACATAACAGGGCAATTCCGAATGATCCATTTCATTATCCAGTTTCAGCTCCTGGCAGTGGGGGGGGGATTGTGTCCCTGACCACCGTGGGCAATAACCATTAATGGACCTATCCTCTATGAACTTATCTAATTTTTTTTTTAAACCAGTTATACTTGGGGCTTCACAACATCCCATGGTGACAAGTTCCACAGGTTGACTGTGCGTTATGTGAAGTACTTCCTTTTGTTTGTTTTTAATCTGCTGCCTATTCATTTCATCAGATGACCCCTACTTCTTCTGTTATGTGAAGGGATAAATAACACTTTCCTATTCACTTTCACTACACCATTCATGATTTTATAGACCTCTAACATACCCCCTTAAGTCGTCTCTTTTCTAAGATGAACAGTCCCCATTTTTTTTTAATTTCTCCTCCTATGGAGGTTGTTCCATACCCCTAGTAATTTTGTTACCTTTCTCTGCATCTTTTCCAATACTAACATACATATATATATATATATATTTGAGATAGGGCAACCAGAACTGCATGCAGTATTCAAGGTGTGGGCATACCATGGATTTATATAGTGGCATTCAGGGACAACTCTAGCTTTTTTGCCACCCCAAGCACGGCAGGCAGGCGGCATGCCTGCGGGAGGTCCTCGGTCCCGCAGCTTCGGCGGCATGCCTGCGGGAGGTCCGCGGGTCCCGCGGCTTCGGCGTACCCGCTGCCGAATTGCTGCCGAATCCGCGGGACCGGCAGACCTCCCGCAGGCAAGCAGCCGAAGGCTGCCTGACTGCCGCCTTCACAGGGACCGTCAGGGTGCCCCCCGCGGCTTGCCGCCCCAGGCACGCCCTTGGAGTGCTGGTGCCTGGAGCCGCCGCTGGTGGCATTATGATATTTTCTGTCTTATTATCTATCCCTTTCTTAATGGTTCCTAATACTGTTAGCTTTTTTAACTACCACTGCATATTGAGCTGATGTTTTTCTGGGAAATGTCCCAAATGACTCCAAAATCTCTTTCTTGAGCGGTAACAGCTAATTTAGACCCCATCATTGTATGTATAGTTGGGATTATGTTTTCCAGTGTGTATTACTTTGCACTTATCAACATTGAATTTCATTTGTCAACCTTAGTAAACAAGAGCCCAGTTCTGTGAGATGCTGAGCTAGATATCTTCAACTTCCTTCTGAGCTGCACAGTGGGTGCTATGCTAGCTACTGCAGGGGGAAAGGGCCCAGTGGAGCTGGTTGGGTGCAGATAGGAGCACACATTTCATTCCTTGAAAAGGTGATGGAGCTGCTGCTATACTGTTCAACATTGGAGGCATTCTCATTGTGTCAGCCAGAATTCTTCCTGAGGGATTCTGTTGCCATTCACAATCTCCAGCATGGGCCCTGGCTTCAGAAACATAGCCTGGCCCTCAGTATTTAACCTACTGCACCCCAGCTACTAAAGGAACCCCTGTAGGGAAGTAATGTTTTAAAAGATTCTAACAACTGAGAAATGCATTGAAAACATGCTGGATAATCAAGATAGGTATGTATCCCTGGTGAGGGCAGGAATGTGTATCTGCATAGGGTTCATTCAGAGGTCCATCTGTCTTCTACACACCAAAAATGATAATCCTCATCTGCCATATAAACCAGACATAAGATGAGAAAAACCAACAGAACAATATATCATGCAATAGTTCCAGTTCAGCAATATCTAGCTTTTCCACCAGGTAATAACCAAGTATATATTTTAGCATAGCTTTTGAACAAACACTACAGAAAATGAGACAGGTTGTGAACAGAGTTGGATGAAAATTAGAATTTCTGTCCCAGGGAGAATTCCACTGTTTTGAAATTTGGTTTCCTTCCAAATTCAAAATACTGTATCAACAGTTTTTATGGATGGGAAAGATACAAAGAAGTTTAGATTTGTAAATGTCAAAGTGTTTTGTTTGGCTTGGTGTAACATTAATCTGTACCTTTGTGCTGCCACAATCCTCGGGGGAGCTGTATTTAGAGTGCGTCCTGCCCCCATTCTTGTCTATGCATGAGGTGTGCAAACTACAACTCCCATGAATCATGAGGCCCTCCAGGCAGACATAGATTGAAGCCTAACTGACCCAAAACAAAACATTTTCCATTCAGATCAACAAACTGAAATGTTTTGATTGGGGGTTTATCAAAACCCAGAAAAAAAAATCTATTTTCCCACCAGAAAATGTTTTTAAAATGTCAGTATAATCAAAAATTTTCATAGAAAATTTTGATTTTGTGGCAACTACATTTTTGGTAGAAAAAACATTGATCGAAAATTCCCAGCCAGCACTAGTTATGAGTAAGGCTAAGATGGGCTAGGAAACAGTGAGTAGTTTCCTTAACTTCAGTGGGTGTATTTTTAGTTTACAGCTTTACTATGTAAGCAGTTTAGGAGAGGGACTGTCTTTTTGTTATCAATAGGGATAAGGCCTCCAGGCACTATCACAATACATATAATAATAGCAAAACTATTTGTGTGTAAGCACCTCTCAACATGAGTAAGGTTAGTCAAATTGGACCCTAAAATGAATAATTTAGCATATATATAGTCCTTTAATTTTTCAAAGTGTGGTACAAAGGCCAACTACCAGTACAAGAATCACAATCTGTTTTGAAATATCCTGGTATTTAGGAAACCAGATCATAACTAAGGCTGCAATTTAGTCACGGAGGTCACTGGAAGTCACGGAATCCGTGACTTCCAAAGACCTCCGTGACTTCAGCTCCCATCTGCTGCAGGCGGCATGGGGGGACCCCCACCACTCCCAGCCATTGTGGGCGGCAGATGGGACCCCTGTAGCTCTCAGCGGCCCAGTTTCAGAGTAGCAGCCATGTTAGTCTGTATCCGCAAAAAGAACAGGAGTACTTGTGGCACCTTAGAGACTAACATAAATTTGTTATGCTAAAATAACAAGCTATCACTTTAAATGTAAGGACTTTTCTGATCCCAATTGCAGACTAGGGGACTCTGCAGGGAAATGTGTGATCTGGGCCTAGCAATAGCCAGTCTGCAAAGAGCCAGCCTACAGCATGGTGATCTGAGCTATGGCAATCTGTGTTAGGGAGCAGCCTGTTTTGTCTCTCTCTTTTTGTTACTTGTGTGTTAGGATTCTGGATTTTAACAAATAAAGTGGTGTTATGTTGCAATCTTCCAGCACAAGTATTTTATGTTTTCATCTAACTTGTTGTGAGCCATGACCATAACACTCACATAAGAGCTACACCACATAAGGAAAGGTTGCAGAATGGGGCCCTATGAGCCTAATCCGTTTCCCACTGAACTCTACTCACAGAACAGTACTGTTTCATTGTCATGAGAAATTGACATGAAGTCTACCTAAAATGTATTTTATCATAAAGAGAACTAATACCAGCTGCAGCATATCCATAAACAGTGGGCCTATGCCAGGGAATCCCTGATTCCCTGTCCTAGTTCCCTCTACTTGTATTGTACTGTCAGCAATATCACCTGTTAGTGAATAATCATGCAAACGGCAAAAGAGTGAGACCCATCATGCCTGTGTCAAACTCTGATGCCAAGTGATTTTGCAGCTGTTGCCAGAAGTGCCTCTGCTGCTAATTGCTTTTGCCATTTCAAAAGCGTTTGTGGTGCTGGTAAAATGCCTAATCATCCCAGCGAATAAAGGGGGTATTTTTTGGCCTTTATTCAGGCATCCCACTTTGGAGTTGATAACATATTTATATGATTAGAATGGCAAATGACTCTTTTTGTCCTCCTTCGTTTGCACTGTAGATTTAACATGAGTTGGAAATGGGGAGGGAGGAGTTTTCAGAAAAGGAATTCACAAAGGGCCCTGATCATCAAAAACATAAGGAACATCATGGGTCTGACTGTGATCCTCTTACCGTCAAACGACTTACAGGATATGTGTGCACTGTGTTTTAAAACCTGCAGCAGTGAATCTCAGAGACCACTTCTACACATTCAGGCTTGTGCTACAGCACTAAAAACAGCTGTGTAGACATTCAGTTCTACTGGCTGGAGTTCAGGCTCTGAAACCCACTCCACATCCCCGGGCTTCAAAGTCTGAACCTGAGTGTCTACACAGCTATTTTTCGCGGTATGTCTGATGTAATCAATGATATTACTCCAAATCCAGTGAAGTGACAGCAGAATTTGGCCCACCGTGTTTCATAAATTGATGCTATAATAGTTATGGGCTGCTCTTGATACTAATGCTAACTAGTGGCATTTCAGGAGTGTACTGAATATCTGTGTTGTGTATTCTTGCCTTCCATGATACTAGTCACAACCAGATTGCACAGAAATCAGTGCCAGAATTGGAAATTACTAATGGTTTCCTTTTGTTGTCTATTGGACACTTTGCACTATTCCACAATAGTGTTTCACTTTTTAATACAACACCCTAGTAAGGCATTTAACATCTACAAACTTTCATTTTTCCCCAGAAAAAAATATTCAAAGCAATTTGGTGGAAAAAATGTAAGAATTTCACGTACTACCAAGCTTAAGTTGAAATTTTGTGAAATAGGTTTACCAGTCAGTGCCTGGTGAATCTATTAAAGGCATAGGCTTTGGTGTCATATATAGTGTGACGGTGTGCCCCATAAGGCTTCATGGGAATATGCTTATGAATGTATATATGATATAACTGGAATATGTTTGATGCTACACACACCATGTAACATATCTCTGTAAAGGTTATGATCTACTGAATCTATTAATCCTATTTGTATGCATGTATCATTTTTGTATTCAAAGTTATGAATACTGGCTGAGCACTGGCTTGATTTTGAAGTAGCCTTTGTAAAGCATTTGGTCAGCTTCTTGAGAAAGGAATGTGCAAATTAAGTGCCCAATCAAGAAGCACTTAAGGGACAATGGATCTTGGGAGGCTCCAATCCACATAAGAAGTCTACATGAGGATGTTCAAGGGAGCAGGTAAGCAATGGCTGCTGCCTGTAAAAACAGAGTCATGCACGGACATGTGACTTGCCCATGTGACTCCAAAACTCCATCTTGGAGCTGGACTTTTCATAGGGGAGAGGAGGTGGTCTCCACCCAGAGGAAAAAGTCTATTTAAGCCCGTGGGAGACTCCTCCATTTGGTCTTCATCTGGCTAAAGAGATAACCTCTCCACCCGCAAGGATGGTTTGAGCATTGGCCTGCTAAACCTAGGGTTGTGAGTTCAATCCTTGAGGGGGCCATTTAGGGAACTGGCATAAAAATCTCTGTGGGCATTGGTCCTGCTTTGAGAAGGGTGTTGGACTAGATCACCTCCTAAGGTCCCTTCCAACCCTGATATTCTATGATACCTGAAAGAGACTGGAACAAAGGACAGTAATTACAGGGGGGGTGAGTGATTGCTGGTCCCAGACTAGCAGGAGACTAGTCTGTAAAAGGAAGCTTACTGGAACTGGTGAGGTTTTTATCTGTATTCAGTTTTCTTAGACATAGACTTGCATGTTCTATTTTATTTTGCTTGGTAATTCACTTTGTTCTGTCTGTTACTACTTGGAACCAATTAAACCCTACTTTCTGTATTTAATAAAATCACTTTTTACTTATTAATTAACCCAGAGTATGTATTAATATCTGGAGGGGTGGGCATACAGCTGTGCATATCTTTCTGTCAGTGTTATAGAGGGCAAACAATTTATGAGTTTACCCTTTATAAGCTTTATACAGGGTAAAACGGATTTATTTGGGGTTTAGACCCCATTGGGAGTTGGGCATCTGAGCGTTAAAGACAGGAACACTTTTGTAAGGTGCTTTCAGTTAAGTGTGCAGCTTTGGGGCACGTGGTTCAGACCCTGAGTCTGTGTTGGAGCAGACTGGCGTGTCTGGCTCAGCAAGACAGGGTGCTGGATTCCCAGGCTGGCAAGGAAAGCAGGGACAGAAGTAGTCTTGGCACATCAGTTGTCTGTTCCCAAGGGGATTACTGTGATCCAACCCGTCACACATAAATCTCTCTTTTTCTTCTTTCCAAAACTCAAACTGTGGTATTATTGAACTGATCCATTTCTCCACTAATCCTAATTCTGCTGAAGTTAATGATGATGCCTCTCCACCTGGCAAGGCCCAAGAATGGGACCCAGTGCATGACAAACACCCAAAATGATGTACAAATCATTCACACAGCAAACTTCCTTTAGAGGATACAGTTCTCTTTAGAACCTCAGTTTCAATACTCTTTATTTCTGATGTAAGTAATTTGAAGCAATAAAAATGAGTGATGACCAAAAACGAATGGAAACCCTGGGACCAAAGTGAGTGAAATTGGAGAGTTATGTCAGTGAGTTAGGTCAATACTAAATATTTATTTATCAGACATCTCCACTGCTATGATGACCAATACACTCTACAACACACTTTCAAGGTCTATGAGCGAACACTTTGTCCTACAGAGGTGTTAGTGAGCCACTTCACCTTGAATTGTCACTTGCAACATGTGTTAGCCCCTTATGCTTAACAGTCTGTTCCACCTTGTATTTAGTTGTGACACTCAGAGTACCTTTCCAAGACCTGAAGAAGAGTTCTGTGTAAGCTCAAAAACTTGTCTCTTTCACCAGCAGAAGTTGGTCCAATAAAAGATATTACCTCACCCACCTTATCTCCCAAGTATTACTAGAAGCAGTTATGTGTGGTTATCTAAACTTCCATCCATTCAGATACTTATATCACCCTCACTCTAGCATTACAGCACCTAATCTATACTTCTATCCCTTACAGGAATGTGACATTAACAAAATATCTACATTCTACTCATATGCTGCCATAAAACACATATAGACAAGAATAATGTTTAGATGATTCAAATTAATGAAATATCTTTTACTAGAATCGTAATGAAAAAGAACCTTATTGAATTTCCAAGGACTGAACCAAATATGATGAAGCTGAGTGAACGCAGGAAAACATTCTTGTAAATAAGCTCACTGATTTGCTTTGCTTATTCATGAGCCCTTTCCTCACTCATTTACAAACATTACAGTGATGAATCTATTATGTGGCTAAAAAGGATAGAGAAAAGCTTTTCAAATGGCTACAGGAGCATTTCTGTTGAGAATACTAATATTTATAAAATTACATTAATAAATAAAAATAGCCATGAAAACACTGTGGGGGGCCAATTCCTTGGTTTTATTTGTACAAATGTTCACAAACTTTTGATTTCTTTTGCAATATCCTTCCAGCTCTGCCATACAGCACAAAGTACCGTCTACATTCTCTGTGAACGGGGCATGGAGTTTTCTTTCCATATTATTTATTTATATGTTTGCTCATGAATGCATCGCTAATGACATACATCTACCAAGAGTGTTTAGAGAAAAATCAAGGTGAAAGCAAACAGGAAATGGAACCACTCAATCTCTTTCAGTTAAGAGTCTGGTCAAACAACCACATTATGATTGTCACAACTGCAATATGACCATTACTAAAGGGAGAAGAAGAACTCAGAAGACACCTCCCAGAGCTGTTAGATCATTGGGGAAGAATTGATGCTCACAAAATAGTTATTAAAAATTTATTTAATTTAAAAAAGAAAGAAAACCTGAAATCACAGCATTTTATACAGTGCACGACTCTGAACAATATGATAACTAAACAAAAGCAATGGGTAAAATATAACCCAAGACAAAAGGCTTATTGACAAGAGGTCCTCGGCTTTCAGCTGTGAAGGAGAGCAGATACAGGCATATACCAGTCCACTGTGGCCAAGCGTCATGGGAGAGGGGGGAATAGAGCCATTATCCCATAAACTCCACCTCTTCCAGAGCCAGCAAAAGACCCTCCCTCCATTCAGTCATTATCTTCCTTCAAAACCCTACTTTTCTGGGAAACCTACAAAAAATTGACAAGGGTTAGGCCTCTGGTGTGCTTAGACCACTGCCTATCATGCTGTCTCATTGTTTCTTTCCCTGTGTCCATCTGTTGTCTCTTTTTTTATACTTAGATTATAAACTTGTTGGGACAGGGACCATCTTTTTGTTTTGTGTTTGTACAGCGCCTAGCACAATGGGGTGCTGGTCTATGGCTGGGGCCTCTGAGCACTATGGAAATACAAATACATTGTAATAATAATAGCATGGTTACAGCCCCACTGTGAAAATGGGAGCACAGACAGTGTGTATGCCTGAGGGGATTCCCTAGGCATCAATGGTTCAGGCCAGCATGATTCCCAGGGCAACTCATGTAGTTTCCACTGCAAAATCCCACAGTTTACAGCATAAACTGCTAATGTGTGGCTTCTACCCACTTGGAGACAGCTGAGGAGAGTATGGAGCTGAGGGCCAGAGGCATCCAAGTGGTTGCCATGAAGCTAGCATTGTGCTACCTTTGGGAGAGGGAAGGGGACATCCCATGGAAGGACTCACTTCCTCTATGGATGCCCCAAGGTTGGTGGCTAATTCTATGTGTTGGTAAAATACTGTAAAGATACAATGAGAGCTGATGGACACAAAAGAATGTGCTAACTCCTTTTGTCCACAGATTAAAAACAGCACATAGACATAATCCAAAACCCTCTAACGTCACTGGGATACTTTTCACTGATTTCAATGGTCTTTGGATCATGCACTGAAAGAGGAAGGCAGCCTGTATATGCACGCATACACAGCATGGGGACAGCAGCTGCAGGGGAAAAGTTGGACAGACTTCCTGGCATTGTCATCACAGCCAGAATTCCTTCCCACTGCTTTTAATGTGTAGCAGGACATTACTGAATGTGACCCATGCAGGCTCCTACCTGCACACACACTGTGCAAGCACTGAAAAGCAGCAGTGGAAGTTTAATACAGTATCACACAGAACAGCTTCAGCAGATGAACTGGCAATACTCAACCACAATGGGGTATCACGGACGTTTTGGAGAATAAAACAAGTTTCAGCAAAGTACTCTTCTTTAATATATATAGAAATAAAGAAATGGGAGCCCAAAGGCCCACTCCCCATCCCTGAAAAGACATGTAGCTGATTTTGGTCAGACTCAAGTCATCTTGTTTTAGTCTTACAAGCAAACGCAAAAATCTTGCCCTGTTCTGGGGTTTGCTTCTGAACTCATAGCCTATAGCAATACAGAGTATTTTCCACATTCCAAGTTTCACTTGCTCAATTATAATTCACTCCTTTCTGCCTTAAAATAATTATTTCCCTTCTTTTGGGACTAAAAGGGTCATAAAACAAAAAACACGCAAACCCCATCATTAATACTATAAAGCCTGCAGCCAGCCACCCTGGAGAAAGATGCATGAAGGCATGCCCTAATCAAGCATCACTATTGCAAAACTAATTGTAAAAGTATGCACTAAATCAGCCTTAACACTGGAAAAAATATAACTAGGACCAATTAGTCATGGGGCAACCTCAAATAACATGAATTTGGTTCAGATAATCATCCAAAGATGTGGATGCTTATCCAAACCTTTGGAACTTAAGGAGATCCTCACAGGGTCCTATAGCCCTTCATCTCCCAACTTCACAAAAGTGAGTGTGACAATTCATATCCTTTTTACAGTGTTATCTTCTTGAGGATGTGAGAGACATGACCACTCATACCGACCACATTTTTCTTGAGGATACTTCCTTCTCTTCCTGCCTCAGGCTTTGCTTCCCCACTCTGCTCTTCCTGGCCCCATGCTGTAGAAACACATCTATACACAAAGAGAAGAATCACTTCATTAAGTTCAAACAGGAATTAATTCAGGGAAGTCCTATGGTCTGTGTCACGCAGGAGGTCAGACTAAATTATCATAGTGGTTCCTTCCAGCCTTATAATCTATGAAGAGCAAAAAGGGAACCACTCCTGGAATGGACTTCAGCAGCCGTTTAACCGTTCACAACAACACTACACAACAGTTAAGGACATGAAGTAAAGCTGAATGCTCCATGCAGTTGGAAACACAGGACAATTTAGGGAGACAGTAAGTGATTATCCAAAGTTACCTGAACAGTGACTCGAACTCTTGGAAGCTGTGCCATGGGATTATGACTGGCTACAAATACCTATCAAGCCCTGGCACATTAGCATTGGGGATTGTATGCGCATGGTTTGGGGTTTTTGCTTTTTCATTCATATTAAATGAGCTAAAAGTAATACTTGGGGCCAGACATCAGACAAGGCCATTGAAGAGTTGAAATTGTACGCTCTACAGATGGAGATAGGACATTTCCATAAATGGCTATGCCTTTGAAAAGGCAGTGAATTAACAGTTCCAAAGGGATCTACAGACTAAAGTCTCAAATTAATACTGTAGGCTTTTGACACATTCAGTTACAACGTAACATCTCAAAATCATCTCATAATGAAGAGAAAAAAGCACAACACAGTTGGTAGTTAAGTAGGGAACGATTCACGCCTCTGGAAAAAGAAAGCTATTAGTACTCTATCCAAGCCTCCTGAGGGGGAAGATGGTCTTGTGGTGAAAGCACTGGGGTAGGACTCAGGAGAGCCTGGCATTGCCATAGATTCCCAGTGTGACCATGGGAAACTCACTTAATCCCTCTGTGCAATAGTGATAAACTTTCTTTGTCTGTCATGTCTATTTATATTGTTTGCTGTTTGGGGCAGTGCCACGAATCTGTCCATGGCATAGCGCCCCCTTTAGGAGCTACGTGGGGAGCACACACATGCGGGTCCAATTACCTCCACCCTCAGTGCTGCAGGGTGTCATTCGAGCGGGCCCGCCTCTTGGCAGCTTCTTCCCTGCACAGGGCTTCAGATGAAACAAAACAGCCCACGGACAGCAAACAAGGTTACACAGAAAGGCAAAGAAAAAACCTGGAGGCAGCTCCCTCCAGACTATGTGCCTCTCTTACTGCAGAGGGACCTGGGGGTATCACTGTCCACTTCAGAGTTCACTGAGGCTCCAGTGAAGTCTCTTCTCCTGTCTAGCTTAGGGGATCTGCACCCTCCTTCAGCCAGGGCAGGGGCTCTGCAGACTGCCAGCCCTCTCTTCAGGGCTGGTGGCACTCAACAGTCGGTTCCCTTCTCAGGGCTGCTCCCAACTGAGCAGAGTTCTCTCATTTTAACTCCTCCTCTGGTCCTGCCATGATCTGCAGACATGGAGGGGCAGGGCCATTCCAATCCAAAGCAGCTCCATGTCCCTTTCCATGCCAGTGGGGGGTTTATATACTCCAGCCCAGGCAGGAACCATCTTTCAGTATGTACATCACTTAGCACAACGGGATGTTAGGTGCCACCACAAGTCAAATGAGAGATAATAAATAGTAAGTTCCTAGTCAGTAATGAGCATCATACCGTGTACATTTATTAAATAGTATTTTTCTTAACTATGGGTTTGTTTGGATTTCATTCAATGGCAATAAGGCCCTGATCCTGTGAGGACTTAAGCACACACTTAACTTCAAGCATATTACTCGTCCCACTTTAAGCTCGAGGAGCTCGGTTTGTTTAGCCTAACCAAAAGAAGGCTGAGGGGGGATATGATTGCTCTCTTTAAATATATCAAAGGGATTAATACCAAGGAGGGAGAGGAATTATTTCAGCTCAGTAGTAATGTGGACACGAGAACGAATGGATATAAACTGGCCGTGGGGAAGTTTAGGCTTGAAATTAGAAGAAGGTTTCTAACCGTCAGAGGGGTGAAATTTTGGAACAGCCTTCCGAGGGAAACGGTGGGGGCGAAAGACCTTTCTGGCTTCAAGATTAGGCTTGATAAGTTTATGGAGGGAATGGTTTGAAGGGATAACGTGATTTTAGTCAATTAGGCATTAACGTGCCATCGCGGGTAAAATGAGGGTCCGGCTGTAGAATCTTGCCTGTATGCTCGGGGTACTGCTGATCGCCATATTTGGGGTCGGGAAGGAATTTTCCTCCAGGGTAGATTGGCAGAGGCCCTGGAGGTTTTTCGCCTTCCTCCGCAGCATAGGGCAGGGGTCGCAGGCTGGAAGATTCTGTTGTGGGTGGGTCAGCTTTCGTGGCCTGCATCATGCGGGAGGTCAGACTAGATGACCATATTGGTCCCTTCTGACCTTAAAGTCTATGAGTCTATGAGTCTATAAGCTCACATGCTTAAAACTAAATCTATGCATCAGTCCCTTGGTGATCAGGGCTTAAAAAAGCACATCTTTGGGGGGACATTTTCAGCTCAGCTTGCCTTGATTTATGCTTTAACATTTACCATCTGCATTTTGTCCTGACATTTGAGAAGTATATTCTTATTTCTGTGCTCTGGAATGTCTGTCTATAACTCCTGTTAGTTTCAATAAGGAAATAAAGACCATTGTGTTTTAGAATTAGAAAGGAGCTCAACCTTTACATCCAATGTCTTCGGTTTTGCAGCAAAAGAAAAAGGAATTTAACTTGGTGCTATTATGAAACTGCAAAAATAATTTGGAGTACTGGTCTCAGACAAAACAGCACACTAGTCAGTGTCAAGATATTTCTTGTTTTATCAGTATTTTATCTTTTAATATTTGTCAGTGTTTAGAGAAAAACTGGAAAGAATCCAGAAGTGAGATGTACTTTATTGTGTCTGCAGGAAATTGATGAATTAGTAGATCAAATAAAATGTTTTTTGAAATAAGCAAATTTCCATTCATCTTTGAAACAAGAGAAGGGTTATAACAACGTTAACACTCATTAACTTGGATGATCATTCTGATTTATGCTCACAAGTTACTGGAGGGATGGATCCTAAGAGGAAGTGTTCCATTTTCCCCAGTAAAAATCAATTTGGAGCCTTTGAACTATTGCGCACCAAACTGAATATCTGTCTGTGGGTTTTTAAAAGGAAAACTTAAACCAAAATTTTAGACATTGGTGTTTAAAATCTTGATGGACTTAAATTTCTATTAATAATAATAGGCGTTAGATACATACACATTCCCAAAGAAACTACATCAGGGGTCGGCAATGTTCGGCACGCGGCTCGCCAAGGTAAGCACCCTGGCGGGCCGGGCCAGTTTTATTTACCTGCTGACGTGGCAGGTTCGGCCAATCGCGGCCCCCACTGGCCACGGTTCGCCGTCCCGGGCCAATGGGGGCGGTGAGAAGCGGCGCAGGCGAGGGATGTGCTGGCCGTGGCTTCCTGCCGCCCCCATTGGCCCGGGACGGCGAACCGCAGCCAATGGGGGCCGCGATCGGCCGAACCTGCCGCGTCAGCAGGTAAATAAAACTGGCCCAGCCCGCCAGGGTGCTTACCCTGGTGAGCCGCGTGCCGAACGTTGCCGACCCCTGAACTACATCTACTGTATTTATACAATGATGATATCTCAACACTGGTTAAGAAATTTATTTGCAAGCAAGTATGTATTTAAAATTATCCAACTTCTCTTGTCTGTTTTCCTTGGAACTCTCTCTATAATTGAGATCTTGATTTTCCTGTGTTTGTTTGTGACCACAATAAAAATATTTTGAAAAAAAAGTCTCCTTGTTCTGCTACTGGGACCTGAGTGCTCTGAATACACATCTGCTTTCATACTCTACTGCTTGAAAGAGATATGGGCCTTATCTAAAACTGCACATCCAAACAATGGGATCCAATCAAATGTTCCCTCTGTTATGGGCTGCAGAGGAGAAAAGACACATTAGGCCCTATTTCAGCTGAGTATTTAAGCATGCACTTAAATCCCATTGAAATCAATTTCCCATTGTGCTTCACAATTTCCCCATTGTTCAAGACACTGAACACACATAGCAAATGATATTTACTGCTCAGAAGAGCTGACAATCTAAATACTGTAGATGAAACAGAGAGAGGGTGGGAGAGAGGGGGTATTACTTTTACAGACAGGGATCAGCGAGATTAAGGGCCAGATTCTCCAAGTAGTTTACAAATACCCAGCAGAGAGTTCCCATGCTAGAGAAGAACTCCGTGCTGACATGTCTTGGCTCTGCTCCTCCACCCCATGTCCCTCCCAGTGTAGTGGGCAAGTTGGGCAGGGCGAATGCAATCCTCCCCAGATGTAGCATCTATTAAAGAGGCTATAGCAGTGGCCCAACTTAATGCTGCCTAAGGGCAGCTCCAATCATCATTGGGGCCAACTCCAGCCCCCAGAATCAGGGATCCAGAACCAGCTCCTTGAAGAACCTCTCCCCCCACCCACCCCCGCCATATCAGAGCTTTGCTCAGCACAGGTGAGAATCAGCCCCTAAGGGATATACCCCAGGGCACACAGTGAGTCTATGGCTGAGCTGGCAAACTCATCCCAGATTTCCTGAGTCTCAGTCCAATGTCTTGACCACAAGAACACCCTTCTTCTAAATAACCAGCGGTAGCAATGGTAGGAAATTCTTGGCAAAAAAGAGCTAAAGCCCAATTTTCAGAGGTGCTGAGTACCAGCAGCTCCCACTAAAGTTAATTAACAGGAGTCGTGAGGGCTTAGATCTCTGAAATCAGGCACATAACATACAAATGGCTAAAGAAACACAAGAGAAGTGCAAACCTCGGGGTAATGAACCCACCACTTATCAGACTGGATCGCAGCTGGGACCTAGAACCAGTACAGGAAGACATGAGATACTAGACATGGACTAGGCCAGTACATTACACACTCTCCCCTGCAATACAACCTTGTCTCAAGCTTCTAGAACCCCACAAAAGTTCAAGTCCTAATTTTGGGTGCCACTTTATAATGATCCCACCCTGGTTCTTCAGCAGAGATTGAACCCAGGAACTACTACACCAGAAACACAGACCTCTACTTTTTGAGCTCAAGAAAGCACCTTAAACTGAAGGTAGTAGGGCAATTTAGTTGTGGAGGCAAGCCTCTAAAGGGAGACAAAAATCACACATTAAATCAGTGTATGATACATGCATATGCTTTATAAGCCCCACTATGCTAGTGATGGCTGTTGAAGAGAGAACATGTTTTGCTTATCTTGTATGCTTTTCGCCCAACATGCATGTGACCTGCTCACTTTCTCTCATGCACATGGTGGGACTAAGCAGTCTTTGGAAAGATGAAATTTATAAAATAAAAAGAACGACGGTAGTTTATGGAACTGGCATGGACAGGTAACATGACAGGGCTTCATTTTTCTGTGATTTTTTTGCTTGGCGTGGATACCTCGCATCAGCGGAGTAGCTCTCACATCAGACAAGGTGGTGCAGTGGGTTAAAGAAACCGTTCGTCTCTTCAGACTTAACTTGAAGTACTGCAAGTGGAAATACTGATGGCATCCCTAGTAGATGGTTACACACATCAAGAAAAGCATCGCACGGTTCGGCATCATTGGCAAACTCAGCTCATAAGAGACCCGAGTCAGAATAACAGGGGCATTGTGGGTCAAACTTGAGTTGCCCTAGCAGAGCTGCAGAGGGAATTTTGCCAAACACCTGCCTGTATTGTACCAGTGCCATTCGTTTTTCCACTTTAATGAGGGCCAGATTCACCTCAGACTTACCCAAACTAATAGAAAGGAAGAAAAAGTACAACTTGTCAAGGAGAAAAATGAAATACAATAGCACTAGTCTTCCTGGAAACAAAAAAGTCTGATTATAGCTTTTTGAAGCACTTCG
The DNA here is from genome assembly GCF_028017835.1 of Emys orbicularis. Classification (NCBI taxonomy): domain Eukaryota; kingdom Metazoa; phylum Chordata; order Testudines; family Emydidae; genus Emys; species Emys orbicularis. Next base: position 25,402,879 of record NC_088692.1, read on the forward strand.
AATCTTAGGAAAGGGTGTTTTCAGTCATGGCATAGCTTTAGGGAGTAAGACCTAGGAGTGTTTGTGTATTGTATTAAACTTTTAATCTCTCCATTAATTACAGATGGAAACATTTTGTGATGTATTTTATTTGCTAGTCTCCAAAGTTTCATTTGATAGAAGAAACACTGCAAATGAAGTAAAGCAAACAGTTAACAAAAATTGTTCTCTCATCTATCTTATTTTTATATTTAAAAAAGGAGGGGAAGAGTCAGTACCCCAGTGAACTGATTGTTTTAATGAAATTCAAAAGATTATGCAAGAGAAATGGGAAAATTTAGTTTTCTTTGGGTTATTTCAGGAATAATAGCTATTCTGCTGCATATCTGCCAATTCTTCTGCAGCATTGATTTTATGTTGGATAAGACAAAGAGCTTGTACTGCAGGAACATAGGAGCTACCAAACCAAAAAAAGAACAACGGTCCATCTAATTCAGCTTCCTTTCCCAATTCCCTATGTTTCAGAAATTAAAATAACCCCATAATATATATAACTGTAGAACTGTTTGAAAAAATTGTGTCACAATGAAATTTCAACCAAAAAATGGAGGGGATATGGGGGGAGAAGTAAAAATGTTCATGGACATTGTGTTCAGCCCAAGTAAGACCTACACGTTCAATTCTATGGCAAACTTGGCAATGGAGAAAATTTCTTCCCGACCCAAGCTGGTGATTTGAAACTGGAGTCAGATAGGAATTGTAATGAATTCTAGCAAGTGTAAACACAGACACTGTTCTTATTTATATGAGATCAGATTTTACTACTCTACACATTAGGGTGAAATTCATCCCTGTGCAAAAGGTCAGTGCAAGGCACGTGAATCACTCCAATCTTATTTTGAGGATGTGAGTTAGATTTCAGGTGGTCCTCATGCTGGTTTTCTAACTGGGGTGAATTTCACTCATTTAGTCCCACTTTATTGCAAGGTTCTGACAGCCTGCATAGCCATTAAGGAACCTGTAGCACATTTCACAAAGAGTCAGATGTATTAGCCCCAGTATCCTGGCTAATTTCCAAGTGGATCAGAATAGCCATCAGAAGATGGTAGAGCAAAATCATGGAAAATCTTCAAGACAGGAAGCCAGATCTGCAGGTGAGGTAAACCACCATCGCTCCATCAAATCAATGGATAAATCAAATCAATTGATTTACACATAGTGAGGATCTGATCCAGTGTTTCTCACTTTCCATCACAATTTCATTCTGATCAAAGTTTTCTGACCAGTTCTAGTAACTATCTCCTGCTTACTTAAAATTTCTCCTGTCACTTTGAATGGCTAAGATATTCTTTGCTTCAAGTGAAATTCACCCCAATGCAAAGAGGCAGGCCAAGATCTAGGTACTGCCTAAGTCTCACTTAAGATCTGAAAATGGAACCTGAGTGGCACAGAGGCTATATCCTAGTTCTCTGTACACAAGTGAATTTCATCCTTCCTCTGCTGAAGTGTTTGCAATATTACAGTGCACTGTGAAAACAGCCACTGCATTCATTGATAGCAGAAATTAGATAGATAGATAGATAGATAGATAGATGCACACACTGTATAAGAGAAAGAGAGAGAGAGACTGCTAGTTCAATATCTTATAAAGTGCTTTGGGAACCTACTGTATAAATGGTGCTAGTTAAATACAAGTCAGACTCTTTAGTATTCATTGTTCATTCCAATGTGCACTACACTGCACTTATCTGTGTTGAATATGATCTGCTATGGTGCTCTTCACTTATCAAATTTCATCAGAGCCATATGAATTCCTGATAATCTCCCATGGCCTAGACTAATCTCAGTAATTTTACATCTTCAGCAAAATATGTCACTTTACTTCCTTTCCTCTAGAGGTCAAAGTTGGTCCCAGAGGTACCCCACTAATAAACTCATTTCCTGCTCTCAGACCTGGTCATTCATTCTTAATCTTTGCTGCCTATTAACCATTTTTTAATCCCTGACAAGCCTACAGATGTCAGCTCATGGTTATCATGTTTCCTTACTAGCTTTGTAAGAGACTTTATCCAAAGCCTTTTGAGAGTTAAAATAAAATATTTTCACAAGTTCTTAATTAGCCACTGTTTGTTGTCTTTAAATGAATTTTACAAGTTGTAGAAGTTCAATTTACCCTTACAAGAGACTTGCTACTTGGTCCATGTCATATTACCCTCATCTCCTGTAGGAGCATTATAATTCTGTATTTCATTGCTTTCTCAACAGTAGTTACACCCGGGCTAGGCAAGCCTTACACACCTAAGAACAGGGGAATAACAAAGGTGATATAAAATATACCTTTATCCTTCACCCCACATTTCCTGACCCAAGTGTAGTGATGGAGTAAGTGAGACTCAAGCCCAGGAGCTCAGTATACAGAGATTTTTTCTACATTAATATAAGGTGGTGGGGGAGAACCCTGCTGCCAATGGTACCTTTATGATTCTTTCCAGCTTTCTATTCATGAATTCTTACATCCAGTTCTAATCTGAGAAAGTTAAACAATTCAGAAAATATAAACTAAAGTTCAGAGGCCTCTGGCTTAATGTAAAACTGTCAGTTATAGATCATGACCTTAGCTTCACACTACTGCAAACAAAAAGGGGAGCGAGGGAAAAGGGTGCTTTGACTGGCAAGTACAGCACATTATACTCTGCTGCTGTAACAGCCAGTTCTTTTCCAATTCTTTTCCAATTCAATGCCAGATGTGCTGTGTGTATTGTCAGATTTAATTCAAAAAAAGAAGGGCTAAATTCATACTTGGTGTAACCCCGTTGAATTTGTCTCTTGGTACATATTTATTAGTATTATTACTATTAATTATTATTATTGTACAGTGCCCAACACATGCTAAGTGCCTTACAATAGAAATCAGACACTATACTTGCAGTTTAATCTCAGGTATGATGCAACAACGTTTGTACAGTGTCTAGCATCATGGGGCTCTGGCATGGTCTGAGGTATTGAGGAGCTACTGCAATAGAAATATTAAATCACAATAGGGTAACAAAACAGTACAGAAAGGTTGAAGAACATGAATACAGGAATAAGATGACTCATTAATTCAAAGACTAGTGTACACTATGGTGAAGCAAATGTGCAAAATTATAAAGGAAAATATAAAATTCTAATTCTCCTTCTCAACTGATTTCTGCAGTAGAAGTAGACTTGGCCAACATTTTTCAATTAAAAAGGGCCTTTTTTAAAACCAAAAACATTTTGGGATTTTTTTTTTTTAACAAAACTTTCCAGTTTTTCACTGAAACTAAACATTTTAAAATTTTGAATTTTCTCCCCCTTCCTCCTCCAACTCCCATTTTTTCTTTCTTCCTTTTTGAGACTGAATACAATAGAATGATGGATGTTTAGGAATCTTTTCATTTTTTACATTTTTTCCTTTTGCCCCTCTGTAAATAATGAAACTAGCTGTGCCTCAAAAGTTAGAGAATTCTTGAAATGTTACACAGTAGCAAGAGGAATGGGGCAGAGGGGGAAACCTAGACATTGTTCATTTTATTGCATGCAGTTACCCAAAAAAGGGGGGAAGAGAATTTAAAAAACTGAAAAAAAAAATCATAAAGAATTTCTAAAATTGTTGTTTTAAAACCCTGGGAAATGGAAATAACTTCAAAATATTCTGTGAAATTGGTTCTCCATTATTTGGTCATCTCTAGATAGAAGTGGGATGAGTCATCTCCTGGCACTAAATAGGGGCCTGCAGAATAGATGCTTTATTATTATTATTGTTATTTATTTGTATTGTGTTAATTCCTAGGACCCCATTGTGCAGGTGCCATAGAAACACAGAATAAAAACGTGGTCCCTGCTGCAAAGAGCTTATGTTCTAAATAAACATACATGAATAAATAAAATAATAATACATGTGCATAAATAAATACCTATTGGAGTGCGCGTTCTTTGCATCCAAGAATGATAGGAGATTGGGGCCAAATTCATCCCTGGCATAACTTCATTAGTACAAATCCACTGAGCTTAATAGATTTATGGCAGGGACGACTTTGGTGCTTTTTGATTAACTTATTTTTTCTCTGTACGTTTAGTTACCACGTGAAGCGTGGGAATGTCTCACAGTACATCTAGCAGTGACATGGAAAGAACTGGCATCGCTATAATAAAGTCAAATGTGCCCATGTGCTAGTTGAAGCACCATTTTTTCTTCCCCTCCCCCAAGGAGTATGAAACTAAGATCATGATATTATAACTGACAGTTTAGATAAAAATTCTAACTTACTTTTTTAAATAGGAAGTTTCAATATGAATAAGAAAAAAAAAATCTGCAAAGAGATTAAAAACCTCCTAACCTGATAGTGGTTAATTGGCCCATATTTATTGGCTCAATAAACCTATGCTTTGTGTCAAGCAAATAAATATCATGTGTGAAATTCATTGCTGTGCAAAGATATATGTGCCACTTAATCTTTCACCCATAAAGAATAGACAGTTCCCATTTTCTTGTGGACATTTTTCCAGAACCTGGTGGTAGGGATAAAGGGATTCTAATGTCTTTCCCGTAATGATAAAAAATTACATTAAAAGCACACCATATGTATGTCATTTTCGGGAGGACTAAGTCAATATAGGTTTGCCTTTATACAGGCAGTGCATTAGCAATCATTACATCAATTTTATTAAGCCTTACCAATTTTATGTCTGTTCTGGGGGGACAGCTTTTTCCTGTGTAGATATGCAATCTCCAAATAAACTCATTTGAAATTAAAATCAGAAAAGTGTTTCATTCCTTCAATAAGCAATGAATATATGATTCACAATGTCAGACTTTATATGTGGTAAGGAAAAGTCTAGCCCACAATCTGCTGCAGAGAGCCTGTATTTAGCGACCAACAAAGACATGCAAACTGAAGAGCAGCTAGTGCTGTCGATCTACATGTACAATTCCCATGGGCATCATTTGGCGTTGTGGGGGTGGATTCAGAGCAGTGTATGGCTTTAACACAGGGCATAGGAAAACATAGTGTCCCAAAAATACAAAACACGTCTTCAGGGCCTGTAGACACAATAGCTCAAACCCATCTTAGGTCTAATTCCTCTGACTTCAGTGCGATTACACCAGAGATGAATCTGATCCAATGTAATCCAAAATAATCATCATAAATCTTAAAGGTAAAGTCAGAACTTTATTCACTTTAAGATTGAAAGCCAATGATTTCCAAACACTGCAACAGAATTGATCTTCGCCGATTTACAAGCCAGAGGATTCATTTTAATTGGACTTAGTTAATTTTCTGAAAAGACAATTGGTCCTTTCTCAACTGCTCATTTCTTCTAAATGGTAGAACATTTGGAAAAATTACTTTAACTGATGATGCAGAGAGAGGCCTAAGTGGAATAAGAATATCATTAATTACAACCCCTTCTGAAAACACTGTTTTCCAGCTGCTTAGCACTTAGAAAAAACACACTTGTCTTCACTCTGGATTAACACTTAAGGTTCTTATACACACTAATCTTAACTGTGGACAAGAAAATACCCTTACGCTGCTAACATTTTTGTCAGATCATTTCCTGTCTCCAACCCTGTGGATTAAATCTTCTGCACTTGCAGTTACAGAGCTGTGTGCAGCTCTACAAAGCTAGGCTCATGCATGTTTGCCTTTATCTCTCTGTCAGGACAGACATCTGGATTGATCATTTATGTTAGCTCTCTATCTCATATTCTTTGGTGAGGTCCAAAATGTAATCCCTTTTTCTATATAAGGGCCATAGTTCAATGGGCTTTGGATCAAGCCCTAAATTTGCTGCCAACACCATCAATGCTCTCCATGGAACGTTGCCTTCTGATCTTTATGAGAATCCTCCAAGTTCTAACTTGAACCCTTTGCAGTTTTGAAATGAGTGACTAGAAGCTTCTTAGGCTTTCATCGTTGATAGACTTATGGCTACCTTTGTTTCTTATATCTTGGTTCCTGCCAGATATGAAGCTATAGTTTTGTAAAGAAGGAAAAGCTTCCAAGCAACACCTAACAATTTGCAGGAAGATGAGACGTATTCATAGTAGAAAAAATTATTTACCCCAATAGTCAAAGAGCAGGCCTGGATTCTTCAGCTGGATATGTCAATGAGCAACATTCTCTTGCTCCTCAGCCAAGCTGTGAAAGATGGAAAGAGAGAGAGTGTGTGAGATAAAGAGAGAGTGTACCCGAGTGTGTGAGAGCGCGCACAAGTGTACACTAAGTATGAAGTGTAACTTCAGCTTGATGATGTGCCTCTGGCTCCGGGAATCAAGATTTGTCCTATGTGATCATGTCTGAATACAAGAGTTTTTAGTTTATAGGTAAAATTTTCAGAAGCACCTAAACATTTAGGTGCCTAAGGCTCATTTTCAAAATAGACAGGCATTTAAGAGCTTAAGTCTCACTGAAAGTTAATGAAATTTAAGCTCTAAGGGCCTGCTACTTTTGAAAATGGAACTTCAGCGCTTTTTCCCCCTCTGTATCTGCTCATTTACTCTATTCCTCTTTGCCAGTTTTATGCATGTCTACATATGATTTATAAAAAATGCAAAGATAAAGTTTCTTTTGCAATTATAAATTAAAAGAAAAAATAGTTTAGAAGTTGTTGCCAAATTTGAGACCTTTGCTCCCGTAAATTCCAAAAGGAGCAAGTTCAGCTTGAAAGTCCAATAAGTGCTCTTATGAACAGACACTTTAACAGGTATTTGAATGGAATCTTCAAGAGACTAAAGGGAGATTAAATAATTGGAAGAGACTTTTACATAATGAGCTCTTTCAAAAGGGCATGGTAATAAGAATTTATTCCTATCAATGATTTTAGCACAGACATTCTCTTTTTAATTAGGAGAGGGGAAATCCTCTGGGATTCCCACACCCTTGTTCCTACATCATAGTGACTGTTCCCGTACAAGCCTGATTATACTATAAAAGGTTTCAATAATTCCATAGTTCCTCTGGATAAAGCAATTACTGGTTCCAGTAACATTACAACCCAGACTGGAGCCCAGTTCTGTCCTTGAGTGACTGCCTACAGCTCCCATTAACATCTGTGGGAGAAATACACCTGAATTCAAAGTAATAATTTAACTCTATGCTATGGGAAAGTGAGTGGAAAGACTAAGCCCCAGAGATCCAGATTCTCCCCTATATGGGAAAAAATCTGCAAAGGGGGCAGGAGAATCCCTGGGCCAAATCCTGCTCTCAATTATGTAGCTGCAAAGCTAGTCATTTCACTGGAGTTCTTCCAGATTTATACCAAAGCAAGTGACAACAGGAACTGGCCTCGTTGGTTGAAAATTGTGCAGTTTCTTTTGCAGGAAGGAGGCAGGATTTGCCTCTCCACAGTGAATGGGAAAGAAGTTTGGCCCCATTAAACAGTTGATGCACACATACCTTGGAACACCAGTGGAGGCCCAGGGTCTCTACAAAGCTGTTCAGGGGCAGCTTGAGAGCAAGGACCCTTAGGGCAACTTTCTGCCCCTGAACAGCAAAGTGGAGGGAATCAGTTTGCTTAAAAAAAAAAAAAACTCCCAGAAATCCCTGTAGCACTGAGAGGTAATGGTGCTGCATGGAGCAGGTCCTACCTCAGTCTGCAGAGCCCTGACTCCACAATGTACAGTACCAGTCGAGGGACTACAGCCCTTACCACAGAGGCAGTATTCTCCTCTTTACTTGTCTTCCATGCATAGTAGTTTCCACAGGACGAGATCACCTCTGCTCATGTCCTAGCAGTAGGGGAGAACGTGGCCAAGAATGGCCAGGGCACCTGCTGCTCCGGTGGAATAGCCTCAGGAGATTGCTTTTTTTCTGAGGAGTATTTGTGCCATTTTGCAAAGAATGGAGGATTTATGATCTGGGAACCAGCTGATATTCTACAGAATAGGTAGTACTGATGTGATCTCTGTTTATCACCTTTCTTAACATCTGGGGGGATTATAAGAGATTTAGCAGGAGGGAGAAGCTTTTAGTTCTGACTTTCTCATTCTTTTAGGAACTCGGTTGTTTTTTTTTTAACCCAACCTGATAAATCAAATGAGTTAACTTCAAATCTTATTTCTTTTCCCCTTTATCGTGAGGAAAGAGTAACAAAGGTTCAACATTTAATAGGATTTAGTGCCGGCAAGTGTTGCAGCCCTTAAACTTGAGACAAAAATCAGTGTGGCTGTCAGCAAAGGAGTTGGCAAATAATCAGTCTTTTCTGCTCAGGGAGAGGATAGGGAAACTGGAGACCAACAGTATCATCCTAGCCCAGATGCTGCTTTACCTGCTCGGAAAGCATATGTTGCTGTGAATCACGCTGCTTGCCAACAGACACGGCAATCACATCATTTAGAACTATGTCACTGTAAAACATTCACACAGTAGGACCAAATGGATCGCAATTTGTTGTGCAAGAAAATGAACGTGCTTTCAAGACAGCTGAGGAAAATCTCAGTCGACCAAGCCAAGGGAGGACAGCTAGCAGAGGGGTTTACAAAGCCCACCGCCATGCCAAGGCCATTCCAGTGGGGGGTTCCAACTGTTGGTTGAAATCGTGCCACCGTCTCATTTTTGTTGAACATGAATCCCAGGAGCTGTGGAATCTAAAAGGTCACCTTCTGCAGGAAGAACAACAGTTTGCCAGATGCCCACATTTTCTTAGACAGAGAGTTAGAATGAATTCCTCCCCCTGATGGTAAATCATTATGACATAACTTTCAGAACCAAACCTCGGAAATAGCTGCATTAGCTATCAGCTTAGCAGAAAATTACTCCAGTCAAGAACCAAACTACTCCCTTCCTCTAGCTCAGGGGTGGGCAAAGTTTTTGGCCCGAGGGCCACATCTGGGTGGGGAAATTGCATGCAGGGCCATGAATGTAGGGCTGGGGCAGGGGGTTGGGGTGCAGGAGGTGGGAAGGAGTGCGGTGTGCAGGAAGGGGCTCAGGATGCAGGACGGGTGTGGGGTGTACAAGGGGACTCAGGGCAGGGGGCTGGGGTGCAGAGTACGGGAGGGGGGTCAGGGCAGGGGGTTGGGGTGCAGGAGGGGTGCAGCAGGGGGCTCAAGGCAGGAGGTTAGGGGGGCTCAGGGCAGGGGGTTAGGGTGCGGGGTGCAGGAGGGGTTTGGGGTGTGGGCTCTGGCCTGGTGCCACTTACCTGGAGCGGCTCCAGGGTGGCAGTGGGGCTAAGACAGGCTCCCTGCCTGCCCTGGCCCCGCGCCGCTCCCAGAAGCGGCTGGCACCACGTCCCTGCAGCCCTGGGGGTGGGGGTAAGAGGGCTTCGGGCGCTGCCCTCGCCTGCGGGTATCTCCCCCAAAGCTCCCATTGGCTGCGGTTCCCTGTTCCCGGCCAATGGGAGCTGTGGGGGGCGATGCCTGCAGGCGAGGGCAGTGCCCAGAGCCCTCTGCCCCCCTCCCCACCCGGGGCCGCAGGGACATGGTGCTGGCCAGTTCCACCAGTGGCGCGGGGCCCACGGTGCCATGGGGGTGGCAGTCCCACAGGTTGGATCCAAAGCCCTGATGGGCTGGATCACACCCCTGCTGTAGCTGCTGCACACACAAGTGGATAAGCTGATGACACCAAAAAGACAGGACTAAGTAATATGATTGTGTCTTGGCTATCTATACTTAGCCCTTTTTCTTTGACTGATATCAGGCCCTGTTCATAAGCTGCTTGACCATCATAGATACCAGGAGATAATTGATCCAATTCAGAGGTAATGAAAATGCTGCCGTAAATTGATTGACTCCATACCACCAGGGAAAAATGGCTAGCTGAAATAGGAAAGGTACTGAACAGAAGGCTGTATGAAGGTATAAGAAAAAAAAAAACAGGAGGGACCTACTCTTTTAAAAAACAAAAAAACGTTCTGCTTTTCCTGGTGCCCCTTTGGCATATCAGTTACACCAATTTACCAATGTGTAACATACGCCACTATTCAGGTCAGGTCTGAATTTGTCCAATTTGTTTAGGTGCCATTACTTCAGAAAATGCCCCAATCTTGGTCCCCTAATGCCAATATTCTTGGAAGAGAAATAGCACAAAAGGCACATTTGAGCACAAACAAGCTGAGGGAACCAACCTAGAAAGACAAGTATCCCTTTAGTATGGTTGCTGCATTACAGTAACAAACCCAAAGGACATTGTTATTTATGAGGTGTAGTCTCATTTCACTGGAATGATGGACTGCACTGAAACCGTCTGATGACTGGAAAGCCCTTTGGGTGGTGAAAGTCAAGTCAACTAGTGGAGAATGCTAGCATGGTCATCAAAGATAACAATCTGTACAAAGACTAAATCTGCAGAAAAGGAAACTTCCCCAAGCAATTTAATCTTGATGGACTGATTGGCTAAGGATGAACAAAACAGGAACACAAAACAATTTTGGGAGGGCAAATCCTTTTAAACAACTCTAGCATTCCGTGGCAGTAAAGAACTTCAGCAGGGAATTACCTAAAGGTGACTAAGAATCTGTTGAAATCAGAGCTGACTGGGGGATGACAATTCCATTTTGGGGTTTAAGGTTTCAAAGTTTATTTTTATTTGCATTGAAATGAAAACAAAACCTTTCAAACACTTGCCCCAAAACAGAATAGAGTGTGTATGTGCCACACGCTATCGCATGGGATATGGGAGACCCAAGTTCAAGTCCCTAATCTCCCTGATTCAGAGCATAGTTTTTCCTTCCAGATCACTCTGAGGGCTTGTCTACATAAAGTCTACCTGCACTCCTTGGGGGTGTGATTTCCAAAGCGTACTAATGTGATGTGTATTAGTTAGTTCATGTAGACCCTGCTGGTGCACTTTAATGTACTGCTGTTTTAGAGCACTATGTTAAAGTGCCCTTGGGAACCTTTAATGTGCACCAGCAGGGTTTACACGGACCAATGAAGGCGCAACATGTTAGTATGCTTTAGAAATCACACGTCCATAGTGTGCATTACCCCACTGCATAGACAAGTCCTGAATCAAGCAGTGCAGGAACGTGTTTCTTGGTCTCCCACCTTTCAGGCCAGTATCCATACCACCTAATCTCTCCCTCTGTCTCTCAAAACATCTCCATCAAAAGGTTCCGACCAGCTCTAGTTGAAACTACTAAGTGTCATGTGGAAAAGACAGACCTGTTCAGCATCACTGCAGTCTCTTGTATATCCTTCCATAGGCTGTGCTATTTCTTTCACGCCTTTGGATTTTCAAATGTTACGTCTTTTAGTAACAATTTCCTGTTTTCATTTTTTTCCTCAAACAACATGAAGGGTTAGATGGCAATAAAAGCACATAGAGATTTAGCTGCATAATCCCAGAACATATGATTTACAAAGCAAAATCCCTAGGACTTTACTAAAATATACCTTTTAAGAGTCTGACTTTCCCCACAAAAAGCAAGGAAATTCTAAGTTACAGCTGGAAATCCAGCTCCCTGTTACATCTAGATTTCGCCACAATCATATCAATATAGTGTTTGAAGGGCCCCTTATCCTAGAACATCCCTTAGCTACAGTAAGGGAGGGATAGCTCAGTGGTTTGAGCATTGGCCTGCTAAACCCAGGGTTGTGAGTTCAATCCTTGAGGGGGCCACTTAGGGATCTGGGTCAAAATCAGTACTTGGTCCTGCTAGTGAAGGCAGGGGGCTGGACTTGATGACCTTTCAAGGTCCCTTCCAGTTCTAGGAGATAGGATATCTCCATTAATTTAATTTAAAAAAAAAAAAGGGAAGGACTATCAGTGGATGATCAGTACTCATTTTGCATTTAAAAAGCGAATTTTTGTAGAAAGTTTAAGTCAAATCCCAATGTTACTTCTTGAAACTTACCAGTAAATGTATGAAAGCTTGTCCCAGGAAAATTTGTTCTTATACATTAAGGAGCAAACTACCAATCTCACTGTTTTGTATCAATTTTTTTTAAAAGAAAAGTTATTTGATAAATTCAAAGTAACTCACAGAGTGTCTTTTTAAAGAGAATCAATTGGAACATTTCTGGGGCTATACCAGGGGAGATAAATTAGAAAATTAGTATTGTGGGGACTGCCCTTGTGCTCCTAGGGTGAAACTCACAGCTGTGCAGAGGACCCACACAAAACTTAAGTGCTATTTAAGTTCTATGTAAGCACTCAGAGGCTGCAAAACACAGAGTAACTTTACTGGTGCATTGGCCTGGTATAAGCCCGCTGCATGAGGGTGAATTTTACCCTGACTATATAAGGGTTTGGATGTATGAATGCAAATTTCCAGGAACTTAAAATAATTTCTTTATTTAGTTTAGATGGGTGAAACTCCATTGAAATGAACAAGATTGCCTATTTACAACCAAAGAAAATTGGGTCTTTAGAATATAAACCCAAACTAATCCCTTGTGGGTATTTAAAAAAATATAGTAACCTTTAAAATTGTCTCCTTCATAGGCACATTACATTTCTTCACAATAGCCAGTAAAGATTTTTATGATATCATTACTCATCATAATTATACTATTAAATATATTCACACTCATTATGGTAATAGGTGCTGATTAGGGAAACATGACTGTAAGACTAAAGCAAGGGGTGTTCACATACATACACCAAAAAACTGCATTACCGATTATTATGGCCCAAACATTGCTGCCCTTGCTCACTCAACAAGTCCCCAACATTGTGGGGGACACACAAAAACAAAAGACAATCTTCAGTTGAGATTACATCTTCAGCACTTAGACTTCAACAAAACACCACTTCACTATTACCTTAATGCACCCCCTGTGGTTTCAGCAGTAATTGGAAATATTTTCTTCTAGTGCATTTATCTGATACTCTTGATGTTTTTCAGTGTAGGTTTTGTGATGCATATTGCAATACAATGTTCTCACCAGCAGCAACTATATTCTGCAGAGCCACAGAAACAGACCCTAATTTGCTCAATTACTATTTTAGGGCTGAAAGGAGTTTTTATTCCATTTTTGGACAAGCCTTCATCTCTGGACACCAAGCTTTCATGTTTGGCAGCAGCCAAGCTGACTTTTGCTATAATGCCACTACTCTGTTATCTAATGGATTATTGATTTTTTTTAAGCAAGTGTTATAGCAATCAAGGGGTGGGGGGCAAAAGCTGAAAAAGAGTGCAATGGCAGAAACCCATGCTTCAATCTTTTCATGCATAGCTGGATCCATCAGATTTGGACTGAGGGCATAAAACCCAAGTCTGTCAGGTGCTGAACATCTTGTGTGAGGTGCTCAACTCTCACTGACTGCATCTTTCAGAGGCAATTGTAACCAAAACCCTTTCTACCTATCTCTAACACCTGTCCAGATGAAAATTAGAGGTTCCAAGGCATTTTTCGAGCAGAGTAGTGATTAACCCCAGATGCTGTTTAAGAGCTATTGCTGAATGCACACGGGCTGTCCCCTTTGCCTACAGAGATACTGTACCAACTCGTGGCTTTATAGAGCCCTTTGGGATACCTTGAGAACAAATGGTGCAGTATATTTCTGACCACATTGACTTTTACTGTGTTCTTTAACATCATTTTTTACTACTTCTATTGGGTTTCTCCAGTTCTCATTCCCAGTCTGTGGGCTGAAAACCACATGATGCCATGCACTCTCAATGTCTATTAAAATCCTATGTGCTGTGTTTGTGGGTGCTCAGCACCTCACAGGACTGGGCTCATAAACAGCAACCAAACTGAGACAAGACCCTGAGAAATATGCAAAGAGCACAGCATGAACAACACAGTTAAGTAACTGAATAAAGAGAATATGCTTTTATATCATTTTTCATAGGCCAGGTATCCCAGAATCCTTTGTAAAGTAATGAGATGTCAATGGTGCAACAGCCTCTATAGGAAAAGGTGGAAGCTCTAAGCTCTCTGTAATAGCTCATGCATAGTTTGTGCACCGTGAACCAGTACTCTGTTTGAAAAGTGCCATGGGATCTTTACATTTCAGCTTGACAGCTACTTGAAATCTTGGTTTAGAAATCTCATCTGAAGGATGTAAAGACAAAACTAGGAAGGGCAAGGAAGTGAAAGAAGGAGATGTGTGTGTCAGTAGCAATGGAACAAACTTGTGCCAGAGCAAAGAGAGGACTAGAAAGATTAATACACATGAAAAGGAGAAAATCTTTACCTGCAAAAAGAGGAGGCAGAAAGGGGTGTAAATTGATCTCTAATACTTAAAAAAAAAAAAAAAAAGGTAAAAATTGAGTCGCAAAATCTACCCTATCAATCTAATTCAAGACTGATGGGGGCAGCAGCAAGCTTCTTGTTCTATGCTGATCCACACATTGAGGCCTAGATTGTGCAAGCCTTACTCGTATGGGGAGTCCTTACTAACAGCAGTGATTCCACTGACTTTGATAGGACTACTCCTGTAAGTGCCAGCAAGTAAAGATTACACAATTTAGCCTTGCGCGTGGGAGAATACAGGCTTTGGATCAGATTCTTTGTTTTATAAGAACATCAAAAAATAATGTAAACTGGAAGTCAATCAACACAAGTCTCTTCCAAAACTGCTTTCATTAGAGAAATTCCAATTCCTTATTGACCCTTATAGTTTTGTCCCACCAGCCTTGCATGCTTTCATTCCTCAGATGCTTCATATTCCCTAAATAAAATATTAATTGTGTTTTTGTTTAGATTTTAAGAAGACTGTCCCATGACGTGGCTTTACAAAGCAAAGCGGACTCCCTAATACCTCTGCTTAATGCTTTTAGGCCCTGATTATACAGTAATTACCCAGAGACTACAATCATGATTGATCTCTTCTTGAGTGGCCTTTGCAATTCTGCCTGGTTACACTTGTGGTGCCTGACCTATTTTCAGCTCCTTCCCTTGGGCACAGCCAACCACATCAAAGTCTTGGCAAAATACTCTCTTTCCACTCCTTATAAAGTGCTAGAAACAAAAAAGAGATGCACAAACTTTCACAAACTGTTGACAAAGGTATCCCACAAGCCATTGCCTAGTGTTACATTCAAACATCAGAACGAAGAATAGCTGACATTTCAACAGCCCTGTTGGGGTTCAATATACTTAGTTTTGCTCTAACTTTATGTCACATGCTGCTGTCATTTCTCCTTACTTCAAAATTTGTACCCCTTACTCAGCCTTCGTAGCTGTTCTTTCATGGACTTGGATGTATTCTGCTGAGCAGTGAAAATAATTGAGCTTAATTTGATATAGTTTGGACAAAGTGCACAGAGAATTGGACCCAACACTGATGTTCACAACCCCACAACATGTTATTCCCTGAGCATCACTCTGAAAGTGAGTGTGTGCGGCACACACTTATTTTGCATAATTAGTCTATGTGAACAGGTAGGCTCATTGTAGATATAGGATTACTATTAGCACCTAGTGATTCTTAAACTGTATATCCTTTGGAGATTCTTTATGCTTGTATGGGCAATCAGTCCTGCATTCCCCTTAGATTATGATTAGGAACTGAAGTTGACCAGATGCCACTGCAAAGATAGGTGTCCCCACAATTGTACAAATGTCTCAGATTTTACCTGTGACTTGGATGTCATAATTATTTGGGCATTCTCAATATAACCATCCCTTGAACAGACCATTTCATTAGTGTTCCAGTGATAACCCCTCTAGTCTGCTTTCTAGTTAAGGTTGAAACTAGTTTGCAATTTTAAGCTGAATTTTCAATTTCCACCCCACAACTTCCCCCAGAAACCTATTCCCACTAACATTTCACATGCTATAGCTCAGGCAGCCTCAACCCTACCCACTTGTAAGGCTTATCAAACCTGGAGAAGGGCAACACCTTAAAAGAGAGGATGCAAGCTCACTATGTGGTGGCACTTGGATGGGAACAGAGCTCTCTGGTCTCTCAGACTGGCGGGAGGCTTATCCAGACAGATGATAAAGAGTCGCTATGGCCTGAACCCTCTAGAGAGATGGGACCATCTTTATTTTGCTTTGTTTCTTATTTGAACCCAGGTTGCTCAGGCTGGACCTCTCAGACTTTCAGTGGGTTAGGAACCCAGCCCCTTCATAGGGACTATTTGCTGTTTGTCTTGGGAGGAACTGCATTGTGAGCCCAGGCTGTTTTGTGGGCTGCAAGATTATTGTGTTTGCCTTTTGCTTTGAATTACACTAACTCCTAGAAAGTTTTGGGTGGGGAAGCATCTTCCCAAGACTGATAGCTGGGAAACGGCCCCCTGCATGCCACACGGGTGCTACAGGACATCTACAGTCAGAGGAGGATGCTGGGACTGAAAGAGTTGCCCTCAGGGCCGGCTCTAACTTTTTTGCTGCCCCAAGCAGCAAAAAAAAGCGCCGCCCCCGAACTCCCTCGCCGAGGGCCGCGCCGCCGGAGCCCGCCCCCCCCCCCACGAGCGCCCCCGGAACCCCGAGCGCCGCGCCGCGCCCCGCACCGCCCCCCCGCCGAGTGCCGCGCCGCCGGAGCCCGCCCCCCCGCCGAGCACCGCCAGAACACCCCCCCCGAGCGCCGCGCCGCCGGAGCCCGCCCCCCCCACGGAATGCCACGCCGCGCGGCGCTCCCCCCGCCGCCCCTTACCAGGTGCCGCCCCAAGCATGTGCTTGGGTGCCTGGTGCCTGGAGCCAGCCCTGGTTGCCCTGAAGTACAACCTATGACAACATGTATACAGGGGATTTAATAAGAGTATTAAACAGTCTAGCTCCAGGCTATGATGTTGATGCCCCTACTGGACTGTGCCAGCTGTGGGAAAGCATGGGACTGCAGTAGGGAGGCATGAATCTAGGAAGAGATTTGGAGGACCTAGAATAAACAGCAGATGATCAGGAGAGACATGGTCTGGAGTAGCAGTCTGGGGGAACATGCAGGCATGGAGCC
Organism: Emys orbicularis; assembly: GCF_028017835.1. Lineage (NCBI taxonomy): Eukaryota > Metazoa > Chordata > Testudines > Emydidae > Emys > Emys orbicularis. The sequence goes on from NC_088692.1 coordinate 25,419,672, forward strand.
ATTCTTCCTGGTCCCACATTGGTGGTATGTGGGAAAGGAGTTGGGGCATGGAGGAGTCACAGAGGACCAGGGTAGTAATGAAGGGGAGTAGAGGGGACTAGCATGGCTTGGAAGGATAGAAAGATGACTCCAAGAGGGAAAAACCAGGAGATGGAGCCTGCTAGACCAAGAAAGAGGGGAAAGAGATATAAAGGTATGGAGGGGGGACAAGATCCTAAAAACAAAGAAAAAAGATGAGGGTTTAAATAAAAAGGGAAATGTCAAAACAAGAATGAAAGACAGGAGGCCAGTGGGTGAAAGGTCAAATATGCTACTGAGAGATCTAGCCTTTGGAGATCTAGCTCGGGACCTAAAACTGTGAACACCGTGTCATGTTTTTGAATTATGGTTTGCCTCATTCCAGCTAACATCCATTGGAGTGAGGGAGAAGAGAAGATTTGATTATTTAAATGTTTAGTTTCCTAACTTCTTAAAGCTTTACAGCATTTTGGAACTTGGATCTTTCCAAACTTTGTTTCTCTTGATCCTTTATAATCATCTTTGCAGACTAGCAAAGGAACCTTATAGCACTTGTAAGCTCTAGTAGTAGTTTCATTTTAGGAATTGACCATTCCTGCTTTCCTTTTATGCAAGACTTCAAAGTGATAACTACCAAGTTTTAACCATAAATTTAGTAAAAATAAAAAAGCCACCTGAATCTTGGCTCATCCTTGAAACCCAAACCAATTCTTTTTCTTGGTTTTCTCTCATTCCCTTCCCTCAACCTCCTCTCTTCAGGGGTCCTAATCTAGCGGTCACAAGTACGCTCTTTCACCCTTTTAACAAGCTTCCAATAGGTCTGATGGGTCTTCCCTGTTTTCTGGAGTGTCTCTTTTCTACCTATTGAAAGACTTGGACCAAAACTGATTAAAACGGGTGGCAAAACGCTCATTGATTTCAAGGGGAGGGTGATCAGGGCCTGAGATTCCTCCCTTAGGCCTGCTCAGTTTTTAAATGGAATTTATTCTGCCCAAGTACTGATTCTTGAGCTTCATTTTCATGGTTTATGAGCCCCTCCTTGTAGTTATTCTCTTGTAAAATAGTGCAACTCGATAAAAAAAGGGGAAGACAAGAGGAAATAATTTTCTTTACTTGGACAAAACACTGCAAGAGAAGAGATTAGCAAAGGTAATAGCATGTAACTGGTATCAGATTACTACAGACCAAGGAGCACCATTGCTGCATGGGGGCAATCTATGTCAGACAGTTCTCTTTGAAGATGTAAAGGTCAAATGGGAAGGGAGAGAAATTTTGTACATGGAAACATATTTGCTCAGTACTCTTGCAGCAACAACAGACTTTAAGTGTTACCATGACCCATTTTCTGGGTTAACTCTCGGATGTTTCTGAAAGTGCTGAAAATGGAAAGATTTTTTTTATTATTATTATTATTTATTTTTTTGGCATTTCTAATTCCAGCACAGTTCCTGAGTTTCAATGAAGATAATACTCTCCCTGACATAAGGTCCAGATCCTGTGAGCTGCTGTGTGCTCTCAGAAGAGACTTCAATGTGACCCAAGGGCACTCAGCAAGACTGGGCCCTCAGACATTCTGTTTAAAAGCTATATAGCAGCAGCATCTCTTTATATTCCAGTCACAGTCACATCTGCTCTAGCCTGGAAGCATTCACCCTGCAGTATCAGTTAATGGCCATTCTTCAATGCAAAGTACCCCACTTAGGAAGGAACAATTGCATACAATATGCCTAGGAAGGAGTACTGCGGAAAGGGATCTGGGGGTTACAGTGGATCACAAGCTAAATATGAGACAACAGTGCAACACTTGCAAAAAAGCAAACTTCATTCTGGGATGTACTAGCAGGAGTGTTGTAAGCAAGACATGAAAAGTAATTCTTCCGCTCTACTCTGTGCTGATAAGACCTCAGGTGGAGTTTTGTGTCCAGGTCTGGGTGCCACATTTCAGGAAAGATGTGGACAAATTGGAGAAAGTCCAGAGAAGAGCAACAAAAATGATTAAAGGTCTAGAAAACATGACCTATGAGGGAAGATTGAAAAAATTGGGTTTGTTTAGTCTGGAGAAGAGACGACTGAGAGGGGGGACACGACAACAGTATTCAAGTACATAAAAAGTTGTTACAAGAAGGAGGGTGAAAAATTGTTCTCATTAATCTCTGAGGATAGGACAAGAAGCAAACGGCTTAAATTGCATCAAGGATGGTTTTGGTCGGACATTAGGAAAAACTTCCTAACTGTCAGGGGAGGTTGTGGAATCTCTGTCATTGGAGGTTTTTACGAACATGTTAGCCAAACACCTGTCAGGAATGGTCTATTTATTACTTAGTCCTGGCTTGAGTGAAGGGGGCAGGACTAGATAACCTATTGAGATCCTTTCCTGTCCTACACTTCTATGATTCATTAACAAAAGTGCCAATTACTATATGAGTGTCAGTTACGACACAATATTAATAATTTGCATTACCCTGGTTGTGATGGTTCCTCCCCTCCCGCGGGGTGCCACCTGGAACTGGGGTACCACTGAGTCCCCCGACTCACCAGCCTGGGCTCCCTTTACACTGTACTGCTGTGACCAGCCTGCCAAGCCCTCTCTCAGGCTCCTGCACATATACAGGTAGGACACACCCAGCTGTAGTACATACAGACTATGTGATCATCTCTGCATGGGGAGGCTACAGCTACAGAACTGCCAAGCTGCTCTAGTACACACTTCCCTCTGGAGTGTAAACCCAAAATTATACTGTCTTGCGCTGCACAGAGATCTGTACAGCATAAACTCATGAAATTTGCCCCCTCCCTCAATGTGGAGAAGGATATGAAACATCTCTCTGCCCCAAGTTATGAATGCCACACACACTGGTTTTAGACAAAGCAAAGACAAGTTTATTAACTACAAAAGATAGATTTTAAGTGATTATAAGGGATAGCAAACAGATCAAAGCAGATTACCTAGCAAATAAACAATACATGCAAACTAAGCTTAATATACTAAAGAGATTGGATATGAGTAGCAAATTCTCACCCTAAATGATCATTCAAGCAGGCTGCAGAGATTCTTAAGGGGCCAGCTTCACTTGCCTACAGCTTCAAAACCCCAAGAGTTCCTTTCACCGGCTAAAAATCCCTTCAGCCTGGGTCCAGCACTTCCCCCCAGTTCAGTCCTTGTTCCTCAGCTGTTTCCAGGAGTCTTCTTGGGTGGGGTGTCAGTGAAGAACCACAATGATGTCACTCCCCTGCTTTAAATAGCTTTTGCATAAGGTGGGAACTCTTTGTTTCAAAGCTTGGTTCTCATGCCAGCCAGTGGAAAAACACTGCTATCCCAAAATGGAGACCAGCACGAGGTGACCTGATCACATGACCCTGTAGTGTAATAGCAGCCAGGAGTCAGAGGCTGTTTACAGCATCCTCAGGAAGGCATCCCGGTGGGAGATTAGCTTCTTCTAAGACCTATTGTTTTCTCCTAATGGCTCATCAACCTGAATGGGCCCTTCCCAGCCAGCCATCTAGACTGAATGTCTTTTGCCTAATGGGCGTTCCCCAGGTGTAAACACATTTGTAATACAGATATACAGTCAATATTTCTAATTTCAGATACAAAAATGATACATGCATACAAATAGGATAATCATATTAAGGAAATCATAACCTTTCCAGTGATATCTCAGGTGACCTATCTTGCATAAAATACATCAGAACTATGTCATAATCATAGCATAATAATATCTCTATGAAGAATATGGAGTGCAGTATCACATAGTGTCTAGAGGCCTAAGCCAAGGACCACAGGACTCCATTGTTCTAGGCTCTGCACAAACATGAACAAAAAGACAGTCCCTGCCCTAAAGAGCTTTCAATTTATGAATAAGAAGCTATGAGAGCATATAACATGTCAGCTTCTATTCTTGCAAAAAAGCTGGGACCTTTTTTCCTAAAAGGGGTTAAACATTAGTGCTGCTAAAAGATACTAAACACATAGCTGTGTAGAAAGACAATGGTTAAAAGTTTCAAATGATTCTGGGTCTCAATTTTTGGCTTCCCAACTTGAGACACCTCAAGTGGGCGTGGTTTTCAGAGGTGGATGCTCAACACTCTGACAACTAGATCCCATTACGGGGTCTAAAGTTGAGCATCCAAAATTCATGAGTCACTTAAAAAAATATCTTGGCCTGAAGTCTTTACTTAGTAAATATGAAAATTGGAACAAAAACAACAACACTGCCAGACTAATGTAGTTAAGCCCTGACCTAGAAGGACCTCTTATAATGGGACAGGAAAGTTCAGTGGCCTAGGCCTATCTGCTAACATAGGCTAAATTTACTCCTTTCTTGTGACCTAGTGGTGAAAGCCTTCATATTCCACTCCTGGGAAGTCCAGCACTGCCATGAGCAGAAATGCTAAGGTCGCATTGCTTTAGTTTAGGATAGCTGCTATAAAATCTGTGTGCTTTACGGGATTAAAACAAACAACGTTTCCACACTGAACATTCATTTTCTTACTAAACTGCTTGCACATCCCTGTTATGGTTGTATAGTAAGTCTGTCCATCACTAGTACTGATAACAAGGACAATAAAGTTGAGATCAAATCCACTGTATCCTCACCCACTATCTCATCCCCTCTCCAAACACCCACAGTAGCAAAGAGCATCACTAGTTCTAAACAGGAGGATATGTTTTCTTCAAGGTGCATGACAAGGTATCAATGTGGCTCCCTTTAATATGACTAAACACCATATGAAAAAGCTGTACAGTATGCTCACCATTAGGACAACTAGCCCCCTCTGCTCTGATAATCTGATTCCCTTGGACTTCTAAATGAACATCTTTGCTAAGCAATTTAGAGTCTTTACAAGCCAAATTTAGGAATTAAGTTTTCCCCGTCTGCATGTTTATAAAACATAATCAGTGTAATGATGACTATTTCCCCAACTTTGTGTGCACATGAGGGGAACCCATAAACAACTGGTTACATTGAGTAATGTAAATGAATTGGATTTCCCCAATATGGATAGTCCAGACGGTTCTTCAGAAGCGTACATAAATTATACTTTCTTTCAAGTGTCCCTTACCTAATGCTTAAGTAATGCCAATTTAGCTGAAGTGGAACATTTAAACACCAAGGGAAATACATAGGAAATGAATGAATGAATACCAAATGAAGTCATTATGATTAGCACTATTAGAATGAATACATAATGGTGGAACTTTAAAAGTTTGGCCATCAAATGAACTCAGGTAATGGCTCAAGCTGAGAAATATGGGAATTAACCATTTCTGACACTTTACCTCAGAAACTAGGGTACATTGTAGAACTTATTCTGATAACAGAGACAACCTGAAAGGCTCCATAGGGCTACAAGTAGCAATCCCCCCATGTGGGCCGATAGCAGGTTTTGAACCCAGACCTCTAATAGTTGAGCTAAAGGACTAACCCCATTAGCTGTAGCAGGTGACTATCCATCATGGATCAGGCACAGAGGAGAGAAGGGAAATATAAATTGAACAATGGGTTACCTGTGGATACAATAGCAAAATGTGGATCTGCTCCTACCACACTGAAGTCAATAGGAGCAGGATCATGTATTACAGTCCCACTCCGGTTACTGGATTCAGCAAGCGACCTTGAGGCACCTCATATCTCTTCATGAGCCACGTGCACCCATTAAGATTGGGACAAAGATACGTGCCAACGGAAGCAGCCAGAACTGTAATGGTTATGGTTGGTTGGCTGTTGGGAGCGGGGGGAGGAAGAGAGGTCCACCCCAATGAATAAGGAGCTTACAGAGCTCCTGATATGAAAGGACATAGTCAGAATGTGGCCTTCTCTGTATCATGCCCTCATTCTGAATGGGATCATTTCAGGAGTGGGAGTAGAAATGGGCAGATTAGGAGAAAGGAAGAAATCATCACTGAGATAATCCAGACAAAAGGGGAGGAAGGGATGCAAACCAACAACCAAACAAGGCCAACCCTAGGTGCACTGTTATTCAAGATGAAGAACTTAATACCCCTCATTACCCCATAACTCAACTTTTCCTTGCTCCTCAGCCAGTCGAGCAGCCTACCTGATTGATCCCCGACATGTCCTATTCCCTTCTCTGAAAGGCCACTAGTCTCCAGCTGCAACCAGTCTCTTATGTATTTAGAGGGTACCAATCCCAAAAGTATCTTAAATGGAGCTATATCAATTAAGAACATCTGAGGACCTGACCCTTTGTGTGCACAATAGAATTTCAAGATAAGTATACAAATAATGAAACTAGACTCTGCTCTTGCCATCCTTGGGCTCAGCCACTTAAATTTATTCCCCCCTTCCCCCATTCCTTCTGTTCCTCATCCTTTTATTTTGGCAAGCTTCTGTGGGAAAGGGGGCAGATGGAAACTGTTCAGAGCACAGTCCAATCTCTTTCAGCATTGCGATTCATAGTGTAGGACCTAACAATGAGAATGCCCTGCCTTCAGCTCCCCAAAATTGTTTTCCCCAGGCACTTCTAATTTCTCTATACACAGTCAGCACAATCATCTGGATAGGTTGCACATCAGCAAGATAATCTCTGAAGTAAACAGGTTCCGGACATAAGAACATGAGAACAGCCATACTGAGTCAGACCAATGGTCCATCTAGCCCAGTATCGTGTCTTCTGACCGTGGCCAATGCCAGGTGCTTAGAGGGAATGAATAGAACAGGCAATCATCGAGTGATCCATTCCCTGTCATCCAATCCCCAGCTTCTGGCAATCAGAGGAAAGGAACACCCAGAGCATGGAGTTGCATCACTAAATTTTTGCAAATAGTCATTGACGGACCTATCCTCCATGAACTTATCTAGTTCTTTTTTGAACCCTGTTATAGTTTTGGCCTTCACAACATCCCCAGGCTACGAGTTCCACAGGTTGACTATGAGTTGTGTGTTTTGTTCGGTGACCCTGTTTCTTGTGTTTTGTGAAGGAATAAATAACACTTCCTTACTCACTTTCTCCACACTAGTCACAATTTTATAGACCTCTATCATATCTCTTCTTAGTCATCTCTTTTCAAAGCTGAAAAGTCCCACTCTTTTTAATCTCTCTTCAGACAGAAACTGTTCCATACACTTAATCATTTTTGTTGCCCTGCTCTGTACCTTTTCCAATTCTAACATATTGTTTTAGAGACGTAGTAACCAGAACTACATGAAGTATTCAAGGTGTGGGCATACCATGGATTTACATAGTGGCATTATGATATTTTCTGTCTTATTATCTATCCCTTTCCTAATGGTTCCTAACATTGTTAGTTTCATTTTTTTTTTTTTTTGACTGCTGCTGCACATGGAATGGATGTTTGCAGAGAATTATTCACAATGGCTCCAAGAGCTCTTTCTAAGGGGTAACAGCTAATTTACACCACATCATTTTGTATGTATAGTCAGGATTATGTTTTCCAATGTGCATTACTTTGCATTTATCAACACTGAATTTCATCTGCCATTTTGTTGGCCAGCCACCCAGTTTTGTAAGATCCCTTTGTAACTCTTTGCAGTCTGCTTTGGACTTAACTATCTTGTAATTTTGTATTGTCTGCAAATTTTGCCACCGCACTGTTTACCCCTTTTCTCAAACCATTTATGAATATGTTGAAAAGCACTGGTCACAGTATAGATCCCTGAGGGACCCCCCTATTTACCTCTCTCCATTGTGAAAAATGACCATTTGTTCCTACCCTTTGTTTTCGGTCTTTTAACTAGTTACTAATCCATGAGAGGACCCTACCTCTTATTCCATGACTGCTTAATTTGCTTATGAGCCTTCGGCGAGGGAACATGTTAAAGGCTTTCTGAAAGTACACTATATCCACTGGATCACCCTAGTCCACATTTGTTGACCCCCCTCAAAGAAATCAAATAGATTGGAAAGGCATGATTTCCCTTTACAAGAGCCATGTTGACTCTTCCCCAACAAATCATGTTCATCTATGTTTCTGATCATTCTGTTCTTTACTATAGTTTCAACCAATTTGCCTGGTACTGGAGTTAGGCTTACTGGTCTGTAATTGCTAGGATCACTTCTGGAGCCTTTTTAAAAAATTGGTGTCACATTAGCTACCCTCCAGTCATCTGGTGCAGAAGCTGATTTAAATGATACATTATATACAACAGTTAGGAGTTCTGCAATTTCATATTTGCATTCCTTCAGAACTCTTGAGTAAATACCATCTGGTCCTGGTGTCTCATTACCATTTAATTTATCAATTTCTTCCAAAATCTCCTCTGACACCTCAAACTGGGACAGTTCCTGAGATTTGTTACCTAAAAAGAATGGCTCAGGGGTGGAAATCTCCATCGCATCCTCTGTGGTGAAGACTGATCCAAATAATTTATTTAGCTTCTCCACAATGGCCTTATCTTTCTTGAGTGCTCCTTTAGCATCTCGATCATCCAGTGGCACCACTGATGATTTGACAGGCTTCCTGCTTCTGGTATACTTATAAATATTGCTACTAGTTTTGAGTCTTTGTCTAGTTGCTCTTCAAGTTCTTTTTGATCTGCCTAATTATACTTTTACACTTGACTTGCCGGAGTTTCCTTTCTATTTTCCTCATAGGATTTAGCTTCCGATTTTGCCTCTAACCACTTCTTGTACTTGTTGTTTAGCCATGGTGGCACTTTTTTTGGTTCTCTAACTATGTTCATTTAATTTGGGGTATACCTTTAATTTGAGTCGCTCTTATGGTGTTTTTTAAAAGTTTCTATGCTGTTTGTAGACATTTCACTTTGTGACTCTACCTTTTAATGTCTGTTTAACTAGCTTCCTCATTTTTATGTAGTTCCCCTTTCTGAAGTTAAATGCTACTGTGGTGGGCTTCTCTGCTGTTCCTGTTTCCCCTCCCACAAGGATGTTAAATTTAATTATATTATGGTTGCTATTACCAAGTGGTTCAGCTACATTCACCTCTTGGAGCAGATCCTGTGTTCCACTTAGGACTAAATCAAGAATTGCCTCTCCTCTTGTGGGTTCCAGGACTAGCTGCTCCAAGAAGCCATCATTTATGGTGTCAAGAAACTTTCTCTCTGCATCCTGTCCTGAGGTGACATGTACCCAGTCAATGTGGGGATAGTTATAGCCTCTCTAATCTCAAGGAGGATTTCACAATCACCATCCTGGTCAGGTGGTCAGTAGTAGACCTCTACTGCTGTATTCTTATTATTAGAGCATGGATTTTCTATCCATAGAGATTCTATCGTAAGTTGACTCATTTAAGATTCTTACTCTATTTGACTGTGTATGCTTTCTTTCACATATAGTGCTACTCCCCCACCAGCACGACCTACTCTGTCATTCCAGATCACAGAGTACACTGAAGATTAGGACCTAGGCTTGGGCTAGCTAGTGGTGGTCAAACAGAACTGGTGTGAGGTCCTTCCAAAAAGTACTCCCACTCAAGAAATAGGCTGCCATGAGTTGTACAAGCTGGAGATTTTGACTGGCCGTAACTGATAGCCCAGGAATTGAAGAAGGCGTCTCGAGATGATGAATTCAAGATGAAAAGTTATGAAGACTTCATCTCTTACAGTATCCTAACAGTTGGAGCTGGCAGGATGCAATTTTTGCTATTGCTGTTATTAGTTATTGAGGAAAAGAAACTAGACTAACTATATTAAAGCCTTAATGCTACTCTGACAATTGGAAGACAGATATTCTGATGGAGAGCAGTCAGGGTCTTCGTAAGTTCTTCAAAATCAGATCTGGTCAGTTTCAAATTAGATTTCAATTCTTCAAATTATGATGAAATTAACAGTTCAGCTTTGGAATACATTCAACTGTGAAATATTTTTTAAACTGTTCAGTTTGGGTTTTAAACTTCTTTTTTTTTTTAATCGGCTCCATTCAAAATGCTTTCTTCTCTCTAGCAGTGTCACTTCTGTCTTCACTGGATTGAATTTGAGCCAGCTGTATTAAAGTTAGGACCTTATCATTAGCACATGCTCTGAGACCTGCCACAACTCAGAACCTCAGCAGGTTTCAGTGGTTCCTGCCAGTTTAGATGCTGTCTACAAATTTCACTGATCCTGAGGGTTCCTGAGGTTAGCAATGCATTCCGACAGACCTGCGGCCCAAGAAATCCCTGGATCAGATGCCGTATGAATAAACCAGAGTCAGAACTAAACACTCCTACCCGCAGTGGAATATACCCAGGGCAAAATGACTTGAGGTGATGGAAAGGAATGGCGGGTTAGAGAAGAGACTGATTGGGACTGGAGGCACGAGAGAGAGACGAGGGAGATCTCAAAAAGGATTAGATGGGTCTCAATTAATATCCCATACGCCTCTCAGTTTATGTACAGCTGCTTTTTGAGGTGGGCCCATCACTATTATTAAACCTAAAGTCATAGAAAATATGGAAGCAGCAGAAAAGAGACTTTAAAGGTTTAGTATACAGAAATTTGAAATTAAGTCTCATTAGCTTTTTGTTTCCATCAGAGTGCCATAGAAATTTCCACAGATGATTTGTTCACTTTGTTCCCTAGAGCATTTTTAACATGGCAAAGTATGATTTTTAACTTGTTTGATCAGAATTGGCAGCATTAGTCATTGTAAATTGCCTTTTAATTTCCATATATCTGCAAAGGGGAATAAACCTAATGAGTCAAAAATAAGACAAAGCAGCAGGAATTCTACCAGGCAAATGCATTGGGTTTAAATAGTTTTATATCACAGCCTGTCAACAGAATAGATCCCTATCTAATGATGAAACAGCTATATAGAAGGCAATCACAGTGACTTTGGTGATTGTCTCAATCATGGAAACCCTGGCAAGCTACTTGGATTGAGCACTTTATTACAGCCCTCAGCTAGCACATGCTTAATTTTCATTTTAACCTAAATGTGGTCTAAAGTTCAGCATGTACATTAGTACTTTGGTGGATTGAGGCCTAATATGAGATGTTGAGGGACAGACCAGTCACTGAAAGATGGATCCAGTGTTCTATGTTCAATACTGATTGAAAAGCCAAAGCTCTGAGCTAATAGCAGTTAGCATATGCATTTATTTATGCCGCCAGACCCCAAATGGTAGTAAGAGAAGTGTGACAAAGTTCCTCCTCTATCTTGGTGGGTCCTGCGCTTATTGGCGGATTTTCTTGCCTCAGAGATTCACCATGTGGGTTGGGGAACAACCCAGAGATCTTCCCCTCTGGAAGAACCCACAGTCCAGGTCAATTGGGAGGTTTGGGGGGAACCCGGGCCCGCCCTCTACTCCGGGTTCCAGCCCAGGGCCCTGTGGACTGCAGCTGTCTATAGTGCCTCCTGTAACAGCTGCATGACAGCTACAACTCCCTGGGCTACTTCCCCATGGCCTCCTCCAAACACCTTCCTTATTCTCACCACAGGACCTTCCTCCTGGTGTCTGATAACGCTTGTGCTCCTCAGTCCTCCAGCAGCACACCCTCTCACTCTCAGCTCCTTGCACCTCTTGCTCCCAGCTCCTCACACTCGCCCCACAAACTGAAGTGAGCTCCTTTTAAAACCCAGGTGCCCTGATTAGCCTGCCTTAATTGATTCTAGCAGCTTCTTCTTAATTGGCTCCAGGTGTCCTAATTAGCCTGCCTGCCTTAACTGGTTCTAGCAGGTTCCTGATTACTCTAGTGCAGCCCCTGCTCTGGTCACTCAGGGAACAGAAAACTACTCATCCAGTGACCAGTATATTTGCCCTCTACCAGACTCCTGTACCCCACTGGTCTGGGTCTGTCACATATCCCTCCCCCCTGCTCAACACCAAGGGGTTGGGCAGCTTGGGACGCCAGACAATGCACACGTGACAAGCCATCGGCGTTGCCATGACGGCTCCCTGCTCTGTGTTGCACACGGAACTGGAAAGGTTGGAGGGATAAGAACCATCCGGTCACCCTTGTGTTCTTCTCCTTGTTCTGCTGCATCCATTGAAGAGGGGCATGGTCGGTCATGAGGACAAATCTGACCCGAGCAGGTAGTAGCGCAATGTTTCCTTGGCCCATTTTACAGCGAGGCATTCTCTCTCCACCACTGCATATTTTTGTTCCCTTGGAAGGAGTTTCCGACAGAGGTATAGAATTGGGTGTTCCTCCTCCCCGACCATCTGTGAAAGAACGGCCCCCAACCTTACTTCCGATGCATCCGTCTGCAGGATAAACTCCTTGGTGAAATCAGGGGCTATCAGTACGGGGTTACTGCAGAGGGCAGTCCATAGGTCTGTGAATGCTTCCTCTGCTGCGTCAGACCATCTCACCAGATCAGGTCCACGGGCTTTCACTAGGTCTGTCAGGGGGCTTGCCCTTGTGGCAAAGTGGGGGATAAATCGTCGGTAATACCCCACCACACCTAGGAACGCCCGGACTTGTTTCTTGTGACTTGGTCGGGGCCAATTTTGGATGGCCTCTAACTTGTTCACTTGGGGTTTTACCAAACCTTTACCCACAATGTAGCCAAGATATTTGGCCTCTGTAAACCCTACAGCACACTTGGCAGGGTTTGCTGTAAGGCCAGCTCGCCTGAAGGTATCGAGGACTGCCTCCACCTTCTCCAGGTGGGTTTCCCAGTCTGGGGTATGAATGACCACATCTTCCAAGTAGGCAGCAGCATAACTGTTATGCGGGCATAATAGCTTGCCCATGAGGCGCTGGAAGGTAGCTGGGGCCCCATGTAGTCCAAAAGGGAGGACAGTATATTGAAAAAGACCTTCTGGTGTAGAGAACGCAGTCTTTTCCTTTGCGTCTTCTGCAAGGGGAATCTGCCAGTACCCCTTTGTCAAGTCTAGGGTAGTCAAGTACCGGGCATTACCCAGACGGTACATTAGCTCATCTATGCGAGGTATGGGGTACGCGTCGAACTGGGATACTTCGTTTAGTCGCCGGAAGTCATTGCAAAATCTTCTGGTGCCATCAGGTTTGGGCACCAGCGCAATTGGGCTGGACCACTGACTGTGGGATTCTTCGATGAACCCCAACGCCAGCATTTTTTTTACTTCTGCTTTTATTTCCTCCCTTTTTGCCGCTGGCACCCGATAGGGCCTCATTGTTACTCTGGCCCCAGGGTTCGTGACGATGTGGTGATGTGTCTCGGTTGTTCGACCCGGTTTTGTCGAGAACACATCTTGGCTCTGGAAGATCATCTCAGACACCTCATTCTTCTGGTCTGGTGTTAAATCGGGAAGACACTCGCACCTCTTTGGAAGGCTTGTTTTCCTGGGTTAGGTCTTTTTGGACCGTTGTGCATGCCTCTTGTGCATGCCAGGGTTTCAGAAGGTTAACGTGATAAATCTGTTCTTGTTTTCTGCGTCCTGGCTGCCGCACCTTGTAGGTTACTTCCCCCACGGGTTCAACCACCTCATAGGGCCCCTGCCATTGGGCGAGAAGCTTGCTTTCTGCCGTGGGTACCAACACCATAACCCGATCCCCTGGTTGGAACTGTTGCACTTTTGCCTGGCGATTGTAATGGGTTCGCTGGGCCTCCTGTGCCTTCTCCAAATGTTCCCGTACAATAGGGGTAACCCGGGCTATCCGGTCTCGCATCTGCATTACATGCTGTATTATATTTCTCCCCTCATTGGGTTCCTCTTCCCAGATCTCTTTGGCGATATCTAGTATGCCACGGAGGTGACGCCCATATAATAACTCGAAGGGGGAAAACCCAGTTGAGGCCTGAGGTACCTCCCGGATAGCAAACATAAGGTAGGGTAGTAGGGTGTCCCAATCCTTCCCGTCCCGACTTACCACCTTCCTTATCATAGCCTTGAGGGTTCGGTTAAACCTTTCTACCAACCCATCAGTCTGCGGATGGTGGACCGAAGTTCTCAGGGTATGTATATGGAGCAGCGTACAGAGGTCCTTCATTAGCTTTGACATAAATGGGGTTCCTTGGTCGGTTAAGATCTCCTTCCGTAGCCCCATTCGGGCAAAGATCCCCACCAGCTCTTTGGCTATAGTTTTAGAGGCCGTGTTCCGCAGGGGGACGGCTTCTGGGTAGCGAGTAGCATAGTCCAAAACAACAAGTATATATTGGTGGCCCCAAGCCGTCTTCTCCAGGGGTCCCACTAGGTCCATGGCTATTCGCTCGAAGGGGACCTCTATGATGGGAAGGGGTACTAAAGGTGCCCTCAAGTGGGGACGGGGACTGTGCAGCTGACACTCCAGGCAGGAGGCACAGTACCTCCGCACTTCTTCATGTACTCCGGGCCAGAAGAACCGTCGTAGGACTCGTGCCAGGGTCTTCTCTACCCCCGAATGCCCCCCAAAAAGATGACTGGTCCCTGGGTTTTCCCTTCCACGGGGACCCCATCTATTTCAGTCACCTCCTTCCTGATGTTGTCATACCTTGGGTCTTCTGCCTGGTCCCGTCCAAAATTTCCTCTCCCGGGGCTAATCTGCCCAAGATCTAGGGGCCCAGTCTCTGTTGCCTCTACTGGTTCAGAAGCATTAGGGTGGGGGTCAGAATCAGGTGCTTCTCCCTCCTGCGTGGCCTCCTTTTCAGCTGAGCGGGTCCGCCTACCTACAAGAGCGACCCTCTGGCTTTTGGTCAGTATTCGGGTTCCCAAGGCCTTAGCTGCCCTTCTTTCCCTTTTTGTCTTTCTACCCTGTCTGGGAGTGGAGAACAAATCTGGGGATATTTCAGAGAAGATTGGGGATTGACAATCTGCTGTGGATGCCTCACCAATTTTTGGGTCCCCATCTTTCTCCAATCCCCCTACTGGGAGTAAGTTTCCAAACCCTGGGAAGTCCCTCACTATGAGCACCAGGTATGGGTGTTTAGGGACTACACCTGCTGCTACCTCAGTAGTGTTCCTTGGATCTCGATTTTTACTGGGATGGTGGGGTAGTAGCTAACTGTCCCATGGACACATGTTATCCCCGTACGTTTAGCCTGTAGCAGCTGACTACGCTTCACGAGCTTCCCTGAGATAAGCGTGATAGCACTCCCCGAATCAACCAGTGCCATGGTCCCTACCCCATTTAGTTTCACTGGTCTGGTATACATATGTGGGGTTAGTGAGACCCCCACAAGGTGGATTAGGGAGCATGGATCTGCCCAGTTCCCCAGGTTACACTGCATAGGCTCCTCAGCATTGGGACACTGTGCAGCTATGTGTCCCCACTCCCCGCAGGCATAACATCTGTATGGAGCCCTAGGCATTCCCCGGTCTCTTGGTTTGGGCAGTCTAACATCACGATCCTCTTCTCCCTCAGTGCTCCGACTCTTTGTGGCCTCTGATGGGCCTTCAGCCTCTCTCTTTTTCCACCTGGGCCCTTCTGGTGGCCCAATCATCCGAACTTTAGGGCTTGGTGCTGCTAGTTTAACCCAGGGTGCCTCTTCCTTAACTGGTCGTGTCAGCTCCCTCGCTGTCCTTCGCCTCTCTACCAGGGCGACAACCTCGTCATAGGTGGAGGGTTCGTTCTGGCTTACCCAGGCACGAAGGTCTGGTGGTAGTCCCCTCATGTATCGGTCGATGACCAGAACCGCTAGTATCTCTTCCGGACTCCGGGACTCTGTTTGCAACCACTTTCGTGCGAGATGGATGAGGTCATACAATTGGGACCGCGGGGTTTTGTCTTCCTGGTACCACCAACCGTGATACTGCTGGGCCTGCACTGCTGTAATTACCCCAGATCTGGCCTGGATCTCTGCTTTCAGCTGGGGGTAGTCTGCTGCAGCCTCTTCAGGCAGATCATGGTAGGCCTTCTGGGCCTCCCCACACAGGAATGGGGCAAGGATGCCAGACCACTGATCTCGAGGCCAGGCCTCCCGTAGCCCTGTCCTCTCAAAGGCCAGAAGGTATGCCTCTACATCATCCTCCCGTGTCATTTTCTGCAGCCAATGGCTGGCCCGTATGAGCTGCATCCCATCATGGCCGCGATCCAGCTCTGTAAGGGACTTTACCTGGTTTACCAGTTCCCGCAACATAGCTCGGTCTTGAGCAGCCTGGTCCATCAGCAGGTGATTAGTCTCTTGCTGCAGCCGCACTGCCTCCTGTTGGGCGGCTGCCTGGACACGGGTAGCCTCCTGCTGGGCCACCGTAGCTTGTATCAGTGCCCGCACTACGTCATCCATGGTGGTGAAAAAAAATAAACCCGCTCCCTTTTTTCTTGTTGTTGTTATTTTTTTAAATCACCCTCCTTCTTCCGCCGTGCTGTGCACCCCAAGATCCCACTCCTGACACCAGTGTGACAAAGTCCCTCCTCTATCTTGGTGGGTCCTGCGCTTATTGGCGGATTTTCTTGCCTCAGAGATTCACCATGTGGGTTGGGGAACAGCCCAGAGACCTTCCCCTCTGGAAGAACCCACAGTCCAGGTCAATTGGGAGGTTTGGGGGGAACCCGGGCCTGCCCTCTACTCCGGGTTCCAGTCCAGGGCCCTGTGGACTGCAGCTGTCTATAGTGCCTCCTGTAACAGCTGCATGACAGCTACAACTCCCTGGGCTACTTCCCCATGGCCTCCTCCAAACACCTTCCTTAGTCTCACCACAGGACCTTCCTCCTGGTGTCTGATAACGCTTGTGCTCCTCAGTCCTCCAGCAGCACACCCTCTCACTCTCAGCTCCTTGCGCCTCTTGCTCCCAGCTCCTCACACTCGCCCCACAAACTGAAGTGAGCTCCTTTTAAAACCCAGGTGCCCTGATTAGCCTGCCTTAATTGATTCTAGCAGCTTCTTCTTAATTGACTCCAGGTGTCCTAATTAGCCTGCCTGCCTTAACTGGTTCTAGCAGGTTCCTGATTACTCTAGTGCAGCCCCTGCTCTGGTCACTCAGGGAACAGAAAACTACTCATCCAGTGACCAGTATATTTGCCCTCTACCAGACTCCTGTACCCCACTGGTCTGGGTCTGTCACAGAAGTTATAACTATTGTGTGGATTCTTTCGAATATAGAATGCAGAGGCAGCAAACAGTGCTCCAAGAAAACTTGTTACAAGAGACTAAGCTGGTAAACTCCGAATGTGAACCTGGGAGAATAAAAATTGCCTTATTTTTACTCAGTTATAGTGCTGTGTGTGTATTATGGCTGCCTTTGTTATGTAAACATTTTGTTGGTTTTGCTCTCCTACAATAAACGATGCATGGACTAAGCTTAAGTGAAGACATGGCTAGAAAAGAAGTAGATACAGATGCCCTGATGTAGCACTATGGACTGTAACTTCTCTTACACAGACCTGCAGGCCTACATTGTGGTATTTAGCTGTAATCGTGCCAAGGCGAGGTGAAGCTCTGCACTGCCCCTAGGGGGAGCTCTGACAAGGAGGCATAATCCCTCCCAGCGCTCCAGGAAGTACAAGGGAAGTTCATAGGCTGCACCACCCCTTAAGATGGTGCAGTCTGTTCCCCTTTCTGCACCCAACCAGCTCTGCAGGGCAATGCAGAGAAGATGGCATCCATGGTCCTGTCTTTTTTCTACTCCATTTGGGGTGATTTGTGACCTGGAAGTGCATGAAGAGAGCAGCCTTTACAGTCCCCTGAAAATAGCCTTTCAGCAGAATGTGTCAAGCAGGGGGAAAGCTCCTTGTGCCTTGTCCCATCCACCCACCTTCATACTGTCCCACATCCACCAAACAGCCAAGGACAAGCTGGGCCACTAAATGTTCTGATTAATGCTGCAATATACAGTCACGGCTGCACCAGTCTATTTGACTTTTGCAATACTTCTGGTATTATAGAACTTTAAGAGATTCAGCCTCAATTTTGAGCTGGAATAATTTATGGGTGGTGAGTATAATGCATGCCTTGACAAGGAAGAGTCATTATCTGTTTCTGAGAGGATTTGGAAAAAATAGAATATAGGAGAGGAAGACTACCTCTGACTTTGACACTGAAGAAGTGGAACTGTTGGAAAAAATGCCTTGAAGAGGTCAAATGGGTTCTCCCCATTTAAGCATCCATTTCACCTCTTCATTTCTATAGTTCACACTGTAATTGAGGCTGAAAGATTCTGACCTGCTAGTCAGGGCCGGCTTTAGGAAGTGCGGGGCCCAATTCGAACATTTTCGGCGGGGCCCCGGCAGGGATGATTAAAAAAAAAAAAACATGTTAAAAAAAAAGCCTTTCATTTCTTAGCAACCGGTTCCCTATAAAAAGTTCTGATTTAAGGGATGTGCCACAGTATGTATTTTTTGTACCAATAGGGTTACCATACATCCAAAAAGAACCAAAAAGCCTGACATGTCCGGGAAAATACGGATGTATGTTAACCCTACCTAAAGTTCTTTTTTAAAAAGATGGGCCTGAACTAGAAATGAGCTCCGTTTCACATGTGTGGGTCCCCACCACTCCCTGGGGGTGTGCTAGGGTGACCAGATATCCCGATTTTATAGGGACAGTCCCGATTTTGGGGTCTTTTTCTTATATAGGATCCTATTACCCCCACCCCCTGTCCCGATTTTTCACACTTGCTGTCTGTTCACCCTAGTGGTGTGCACGTGTGGGTCCCAGCTGCTCCCTGCCCCCCTCATTGAAGCAGGTGTGCAGGGTTACTGCCCTGGGAACTGCAGGGCACCACTGGACATGGGGCTGGCTGGAGGCAGGGCAGGGGATGACTGGAGACAGGGGGGTCTGGCTGCAGGCAGGGCAAGGGGTGCAGGGCTGGCTGGAGACAGGGGTGTGTGGGGTGGGCTGGCTGGCTTCAGGCAGGGCCGCAGGGGGGTGCGGCATGGGTTGGCAGGGCTGGAGACAGAGGAGTGCGGGACTGGCTGGCTTCAGGCAGGGTGGTGCGGCAGGGGTTGGCTGAAGACAGGGCAGGGGGTGCGGGGCTGGCTACAGGCAGGGCAGGGGGTGCGGGGCTGGTGTGGGCAGGGCAGGGGGTGCAGGGCTGGGTGGGGCTGGCTGGCTTCGGGGAGGGCCACAGGGGGGTGCGGCAGGGGTTGACTGGAGACAGGGCAGGGTGTGCGGCAGGGGCTGGCTGTGGGCAGGGTGTGCGGGGCTGGCTGCGGGCAGCGGCAGGGCAAGGGGGGCGGGGCTAGTGCGGGCAGAGGGTGCGGGTACAGCCCACCCTGTACGGTGAGTGCTCCCTCCTCCCTCCCCCACCAGGGTAGCAGCAGCAGCCCGGGGGCTACTTAAAGGGCCCGGGGCTCCCCTGCTTCCACCGCCCCGGCCCTTTAAATAGCCGCGGGAGCCCTGGGAAAGCAGCGGGGCTCCAGAGGCTATTTAAAGGGCTGGGGCGGTAGAAGCAACGGGAGCCCCGGACTTTTTAAATAGCCCCCAGAGCCCCGCAGCCCTACCCCAGGGCTCCAGCAGTGGGGCTCTGGTGGCAATTTAAAGGGCCTGGGGCTCCAGCCCCTGCTGGGAGCCCCAGGCCCTTTAAATTGCCCCCTGGGGAAGCCGGGCCACCCTGGTACAGCACACCGGCTCTTGCCGGTACGCCGTACCGGGGCTTGGGCGCGGGGCCCGATTCAGGGGAATTGGTTGAATTGGCCTCAAGCCGGCCCTGCTGCTAGTGATTTCTTAGGCTGAAAGTATGAATCTGTGAAAAATTGATGCTCAGATGAAGTTAAGGGTCTGCCTATAACCCCAAAGAGCAAGGAATCTAGAAGTTAGAACGAAAACAATTAAGGAAAGGAAATTAAACAGGAACTAGCTCAGACAGCAGCCTACCTGAAGGAGAAATCAAACTTTTGTTCCCTCAGTGACCCATTATTTTGTCCCAGCAACCCTGTCAAATAAATAGTGTCAGCAGCAATTATATATAATATAGAAAAATGTCAGCTGGGGTTAGGAATGAAGTCACCAAGGACTTGTTTGTGGCTCGTGGTTTTGGTACCACTTCTCAGCTATTACTAGGATTGTTTTTTTGTCTCTCTTCATTTAGGCCCCAATTCAGCAATCCATCACTATTCAGGAAAGCATATAGCGACTAGTTTATGTTACACTGACTTCAGCATCATTGGCATGTGTTTAAATGCTTTACTTAATTGGGGCTTTAATAATTACCTACCATCAGTAGGTCCCAACATGCCTTGACAAAAGAAGTCAGTATCCTTATCTTTAGAATTCCTGTTTATCTTGGTCATATCCTCTCTCACTGACAATCTTTTCTGTACTCCTTCTAGTTTTATCTAGTGAATAGCTTTTCCTGGAAATATTCTCTCTTATTAAAGGATATATCTTATTACTGCATCTAGAGTCATTTGAAGGCTATTATAACATCAATTCTCTTCATGTGTTTCAAACACTGTCTATGTGATGACCAGAATAGGGCATAAGATTTTCGGTGTGGGATGACTTGGAATTGTATAGTTGCTTATCTCTGTGGGCTCAGACATGCCCTAGCCTATATGAGACACAAAGTAAATGAGGCAATATATTTTATTGGACCTCGTATTTCAACTAACCTACATGGGTGAAAAGAACCCCCTTACTCCTCTGCATGGGCTAGTCACATTGCAAGGCACAACATGGGCATAGATCCTATTGGAACTATTGCCAGGAAAAGGGCTGGCAAATCTTACTTCTCCTCTGGAGCAAAGTAGAACTAGGACCAAACTATGAGTCAGAGATGACTTGGTCTGCCTGCCCGAGGATAGATTGCAAGGGGTCCCCTATCAATCCCTTCCAAACTCTGGAGGATAAAGGGCTGTTGTCAGCATGATGATTTCTACCTGATTTCCTGAACAAGATGGAGGGTTATCAGGCCGTTCTTCATTAGCATTTAGTTTCTTGTGCAGCTTCCCTCTCAACAGTTAGATACTATACCCAGCAAGGACAATCAAATACTGGGTATGAACGGAATAATGTGCATGTTTTTAAAATACAATTTTCTTCCTAAGCCCCTGTGGATAATGGCACATATGTTGCTTGTCAGCACAAAGCAGCATTGGTGCTAGCAGTGCTTACAAATGTACACAGAGAAAAAGGAGGCATCTTTGTAAAGAAGACAAAGGGGAAGATTTAATTCTGGTGAGAGAATAATGGTGGCTATAATTTTTTCTTAGGGAATGGCATCAGGGGATCTCCTCAGCACTTCTCATAAAGATCACCTTCTCGGAAAACAGCCTGGATGGAGTCTCTTTCTCCTGGGAGCTCTTACAAGATATTGTTTCCTAGCTCATCAATCTCACTTGGTGTAGTTAGGCTTAGCTATGTTGCCACTCTCCCCAGACAGCCATACTTCTGCTCATCTATTTCCCTCTTTTCTAACCCGGTTCTTTCTCTCTCCTTTTCTCGGACTCCTTTCTGGCCCTATTTCAGCAAAACACTTAAGCACATTGGGAGGGGGCACTCACCTCTCGTGAGCACCTCCTGTCAGCTGGGTGCAAACATGCACTCTGTCTCTGTTTGTGGTGCCCCCTATTGGCTGTTACCCTTGTGGGGCTGGTCTTCAGTGGCTCAGCCCTCAGCTAAGTCACACAGTTTAAAACGGATGAACCCCTTCTGGGGTAACAAAAGTCCAACAAAGACTATAACTGTTCCCTTGCTGGTATCTGTGACCCTGCCTCTGGGCTCAGTTCTCAGCTCTGTGCCTGCCCCATTATACAGCAGTGACCTCAGGGCTTTCTCCCTGGAGACTGCCTTTTGCGGTTCTGTGGTTTCCAGCTCTCCAGCCAGGTCACTTCTTAATGTCAGTCCCCTTCCACGGAAACACAGTCCAACTAATGGTTGGCCCTCTCCAGCCCCATCTTTGTGTCTGTTTAAATTCCAGCCCTTTGCTTGGGCTCCAAAGCAAAACTCATCCCTTTCTTGGGGTCTTGGCCACTTTGCCAGTGGGGGGACCTGGGCCTGCTCACTACTCCAGATCCCAAACCAGGGACCCTATAAATAGAAGCCACATGAGGTTTTTTGTAATAGTTGCTGCCATTCCCACTCTGTCCCATCATCTTCACCCGTTAGGGCTATGGTCCTTGGGTTCTCTGTCTGTTCCCTTTTTGCACAGGATCTCTCCCAGGCCTCCTTGCCTGGACAGTTCCTCTGTCTTATCCCTTCTAGTCTCAGCCAGAAACTGACCTGCTCATGCCCAGCAGTTCCTTTTAACTGAGCCTGCTGTGCTCTGATTGGCTGTTTCTGTGCAGCCTCTCTAGGCAGGCCTGCTCCTTTCCTGGGGCGGGGTGTGGTACGACCACAAGTCCTCCAGCAGGGGGCCTCAAATGGCCTGGTACACCCCATCACACAGATGTTTAACTGTAAAGCCCATTAAAGTTAACCATATTTTTAAGTGCCTTGCTGCATAGGGACTGGCTGCTGAAATGGGGCCTCTAATTTCTTGGAACCTGACTTTGCAGTCAGATCAGCATAGGCAAACCTTGAACCTACATGAAGTTTCACTGAAACTATTCAAGCTCCTCATAAAAAAATCTGTAAAACTAACTTATTATTCTTCAGCTCCCTCATTAAAACTCTCCTTTGACATGATGCCTACAAAAAACCTTAATGATGATTAGGCTGTTGATGTGCTGAGATCACTGCCCATCATGGTGACCAGTCTTATCTCTGTTTCATTGTACTTCCCAGTTGGTCTGTCTGCATCCATCTGTCATCTCATGACTTATACTTACAATGTAGGCTTTTGGGGGCAGGGACTGTCTTTGTTCTGTGTTTGTAGAGCACCTAGCAGAATGAGGTCCTGTTCCAGGACTGGGGCTTCTAAGTACTAAGATGATACAAATAAAGAGAATATTGGCGCACCGCATGGATTTAGGTCTCCACCCACATGCATCCAATTAAAGGACTGGGGCTTTGCAAACCTTCAGGCACCCATTCTCTCAAGTAACCCACTGAAATGCAAGCAGATTGGGCTGGAAACATCAAGCCTTTAATTTTTTAATTCTCCCAGTCTTCTACTGGGAAAAAGGAGGTCTGGGGAAAATGCGTCTGGGGTTTTGTATTTGTGAGCGTCTCTCTTTATGAGGCCATTACAGTACCTCACAAACAGAAATTGAGCTGCGTGTATTCCAGATGTTCCAGTACGCATTCATCTTTTATTGAAAAGACACTGCAGAGTCATGCAGCAAGGAAAAGGAAGACGGGATGTGTCTCTGGGCAGCCTCATCCCACACAGCTCTTTTTACACTATTCTTTCCAATCGGAGGACGACTTACACACCAACTGAGGATCCAACCCTTTAAGTCAATGTACCTCCACTGAAGTTAATGAAACCGGGCTGATTTATACCTGCTGAGGATATGGCACTTAGTTCGTTTCCTCCCTGACTAATACAGTCTAACTCTGCTAGTCTTATTCTGTTTCTTTTTCCCCAATGTACCTCCTGAAAATATATAATGGACCAGTTAACATTTCCAAACGATGGAGAAGGGATAAAACTGAATATAGCATAAAAGTGCAGAAAGCTGCCCACAGTTATGATCTGTAACTTTTCTTTTAATGAACTGACCCCCTATGTTCTGTGGCATTACATAACAATTTCACATGAACAGGCAATGTGATTTGTTAATGTGAATTAATGTTATATAAAGATAGTTTCTGACCTTATACATAGCAAATCTTGGTCACATTTAATATTAGGCCACTGGCATGGAAACAGCAGAGGTAATGCAAATGTCAAACAAAATAATACCGTGTGCAAGGAGAACTTGAACAATGTCAAAGGGAAAAGAGGGAGATAATTATCTAAATGGAATATACAGATCATTTGTTAAGCACATCTACATGCATTCTGGGCCTGATCCAAAACCCACTGAAGACCATGAAAACATGCGGCTGAAAGATAGGGGGGAAAGTCAGACATTGGAAGCACAGAGATACTGTATTTTCTACACTGACATTTGCATTAAGAATCAACTCCTACAGGCTGAAGTGCCCACCTTAAAGTTGCCCAGTGCTGTTTCCAGTAGAATTTTGTTCATCGTTTAGTGAGAGACCTCTTCAAAAAGGCAACTGCCTTTACTGGTCCATTAGGTCCATTACTGGTCCATCCAGGGCTTCCCAGCTCCCCTCCAGCCCACCAGGCAGGATATGGAGAACCCAGAGCTCCCACCCAGGAGGGTAGGCTAGAAGCCCTGGCAGCTGCTCACTGAAATTGATATGTGTCTTGTCAGTTTCATGGCTGTCCACCACTGAATAGCTGAACTGAAACCAACCAGACTCTTAACTTGGGAGCAGCCGGGAGTCCTGATAAGTCTATTTTGGCTTAGAAACACCATATTTCAATATATCCATAGTATATTGTGGGATTTTTGATAATTTTCATGTTTTCTCCTGAATTCATGACAAAAATGTTTCCAAAAACTCAAATTGTGGAACTAAAGTATGGTTTCCCAGACAGCTCTAATCAGGAGTAACCCCAATGTAGTCAATGGTGTTAGTCCAGGGTAAAACTGGTGTAAGTGAGATGAGAATGAGGCTGACTGGAAACAAACATGCCTACATAAGGAGATATGGGGAATCTGATCCTCTGATGTGGTACATCTGCAAAGGTTCATTGACTTTAGAACAGCTAGCTGGTGTAAATGTGTAAAGTATGGCCCAGGCTGTTTTAAGTTGGGATGTTTACGGAGCCCAAATAAAATAGTCAATCGCATTTGAGAAAACCAAACAAGCTAATAATAGGACTGTGTCACTGGACATCTCCCAGCTACTGCCACTGTGACTTTTTTCAGACTAGGAGTCAGATATCTTGTTCAAACTGTTACTTTCCACTTTAGAAGGAAAACAGTATTTGTTGTTTTAGCAGCACTTATAGTAGGAACAATTGATCTACGGGGGAAAAACTCCATTTTGAAATAGTTCTAATTACATGCAGCCCTGTTGTGTTGGTAAATGAGGCTCACTGCTGTTTTATGAATAATTTGAAGAACTCATTGTAAGTAAATTATAGCTGGAATTGGGAATAGGCTCTGGACTGCAATGCAGCAGGTTTTTCCTTGCCTCCTGCTTCCTCATAATACAGTCAGATTATTTCTTACCACCACAACTTTAATTGCAATTATACTCAAAGACATGGAACTATAATGTGAAAAACAGGGTTTGATTTCCCATCAGATTTGTGATTTATGCTGCAAACAATATAGGTTGCTGAGGTAGCAAAAAATGAATACCATTTCCAATTAGTGAACCCAAAAAAAAAAAAGTTTTGCCTACAGAGGGCTGTAAACTGTAATGGCAAAGTGGCTTAAATATATTTTAGATTTACATACCAAAGTACCAAAATAGTTCTCCTACTGAATAAAAATCTGGAATATGCAGTAAGTGAGAAGACAAGCCTTTAGGGTCCGATCCAATGCCTAGCCCAATCACTGGGAGAATTTTTACGGACTTCAATATGCTTTAGATTAAGTTAATTTCCTATAAATCCAATTTCAAAAAAATAACCCTTACAGTTCTGCTGATCAATAGAACCTAGCCGACCTGGGGGAGGTAATAGATTAAGAGTCTGATCCTAAAAGGTGGTAAGGACTGGAACAAGTTGGGAATTTCCCAACAAAACAATTTGGCAGCCTCTGCACTTAGAAGCTGGCTCGAAACCCTGGGAAACAGATCTGAGCCAGGAGTGTTGGAGTTTGGGCTCCCAGGCTCGGTTTCATTTTGAAATGAAGCATTTTGATTATTTCTCATTAGGGCTGTCGATTAATCGCAGTTAACTCATGCGATTAACTCAAAAAATGCATTGCGATTCATTATAATTTTCATTGCACTGTTAAACAATAGAATACCAATTGAAATGTGTTTGATGTTTTTCTACATTTTCATATATATTGTATTCTGTGTTATAATTGAAATCAAAATGTATATTATTTTTATTACAAATATTTGCACTGTAAAAATGAAAAACAAAAGAAATAGCATTTTTCAATTCACCTCATACAAGTATTGTAGTGCAAACTCTTTGTCATGAAAGTACAACTTACACATGTAGATTTTTTTTTGGTTACATAACTGCACTCAAAAAACAAAACAATATAAAACTTCAGAGCTGACAAATCCACTCAGTCCTACTTCTTGTTCAGCCAATTGCTAAGACAAACAAGTTTCTTTACATTTACATGAGATAATGCTGCCCTCTTCTTATTCACAATGTCACCAGAAAGTGAGAACAGGCATTTGCATGGCACTTTTGTAGCCAGCATTGTAAGGTATTTACGTGCCAGATATGCTAAACATTCTTATGCCCCTTCATGCTTCAACCACCATTCCAGAGGATATGCTTCCATGCTGATGACGCTCGTTAAAAAAATAATGCATTAATTAAATTTATAATTGAACCTCTTGGGGGGAGAATTGTATGTCCTCTGCTCTGTTTTACCTGCATTCTGCCATATATTTCATGTTATAGCAGTCTCGGATGATAATCCAGCACATGTTGTTCATTTTAAGAACACTTTCACTGCAGATTTCACAAAACGCAAAGAAGGTACCAATGTGAGATTTCGAAAGATAGCTACAGCACTCGACCCAAGGTTTAAGAATCTGAAGTGCCTTCCAAAATCTGAGAGGGATGAGGTGTGGAGCATGCTTTCAGAAGTCTTAGAAGAGCAACACTCTGATGCCGAAATTACAGAACCTGAACCACCAAAAAAGAAAATCAACCTTCTGCTGGTAGCATCTGACTCAGATGATGAAAATGAACATGCAACAGTCTGCACTGCTTTGGATTGAGCCGAACGCATCATCAACATGGAAGCACATCCTCTGGAATGGTGGTTGAAGCATGAAGGGACATATGAATCTTTAGCGAATCTGGCACATAAATATCTTGCGACGCCGGCTATAATAGTGCCATGAGAATGCCTGTTCTCAATATCAGATGACATTTTAAACAAGAAGCAGGCAGCATTATCTTCTGCAAATGTAAATAAACTTATTTGTCCGAGTGATTGGCTGAACAAGAAATAGGACTGATTGGACTTGTAGGCTCTAAAACAGAGGAGGGCAAATTTTTGGCCCGAGGGCCACATCTGGGAATAGAAACTGTATGGCGGGCCAGGCTTACAAAATTGGGGGTGGGGTTTGGGAAGGGATGCGGGCTCTGGTTGGGGGTGCGGGCTCTGGGGTGGGGCCAGAAATGAATAGTTCAGGGTGCAGGACGGGGCTTTCGGCTGTGTGTGGGGGGGGTCAGGGCTCCGGCTGGGGGTGTGGGCTCTGGGGTGGGGCTGGGGATGAGGAGTTTGGGGTGTACGAGGATGCTCTGGGCTGGGCCCGAGGGGTACGGAGGGCGGGAGGGAGATTAGGGCTGGGGCAGGGGGTTGGGGTGTGGGAAGGGGTGCACGCTCCGGCTATTTCTTTTGTTTTTTATACAGTGCAAATACTTGTAATCAAAAATAAATATAAAGTGAGCACTATGCACTTTGTACTCTGTGTCGTAATTGAAAATATATTTGAAAATGTAGAAAACAAAAATATTTAAATAAATAGTATTCTATTATTGTTTAACACTACGGTTTATTGTGCGATTAATCACGATTAATTTTTTTAATCACGTGATTAATAGCGATTAATTTTTTTTAATCGCTTGACAGCCCTATTTCTAATGATTCTTTTTTAAATTTCCCTTCCACAGAAGGTGTTGATGTTCCTAGTTCCCCACCCCCAGAGTTTTCTGTGGAACAGAAATTCTGACTTTTGACCAGCTCTACTAAGGACCCTCAATTCCCATTAATGTTGACGAATTTACTCTGAGTTTTTGGACTGGGATGCGGGGAAAGCAGACAACAAATATATACCAAAATAGACAATGTCAGGTCTTCAGTGCTTCACAAGGCTGGACCCTAGACCTACAGCTGGACCCTAGACCTACAGCTGTACTGTACGTAGAGTTGCTAAGGAAATAAAATGAAATCTAATCTTGCTAGACAGTGATTAGTGACTATGGAAATTAATGTGTTAATTGGCAAATGCCTCTCTTTAGCATGCTGCTGCTCTTTCATGTGCAGGGATCCCGCATTGACCCATGACCTGTTTGGCATGTTTTTCCCTCCTAAGGAAATCCCTTCCCCACCACTTCAGACTTCAACTTCTCCTTGCCTTTGAAGACCTGCACAGCTCTGCCCAGCCCTACATCTCAGATCTGACTTATTATCAAGTCTGCTTCATTCCACCCTCATGCCAGCTTTGCCACTTTATCTGCTTCCTTCGCCCATTCATCTCTGCACTTTTTCCCATGCTGCCTCCTATACAGAGAACAGCATCACTGTCCCAATGTATGATGCCCTCATGTCATCCAAAGCTCTCCCAATGACCCACCACTTCTGTAACACAGACACAAACTCAAGTCTGACAGACGTCTTCTCCATGCCAACATTTTAAAGAGAGGTATTAAAAAAAAAAGAGAGTGGGAAGAAGGGTGGAGGGGGGGGGCAGAATTCCAGTAGGGGTCTCAGTATCTG
The DNA here is from genome assembly GCF_028017835.1 of Emys orbicularis. Taxonomy (NCBI): domain Eukaryota; kingdom Metazoa; phylum Chordata; order Testudines; family Emydidae; genus Emys; species Emys orbicularis. The sequence goes on from NC_088692.1 coordinate 25,447,949, forward strand.
TATTTTGGATTGGGAACTGCGTAGGATAGGGAGTGGTCTTTATATGTCCTGAACAGCACTAATCCTGAACAGATTAACAAATAAACACTGACTCCAAGCCATATTTCATAGATTTTAAGGTTAGAAGGACCCTTATAATCATCTAGTCTGACCATCTGCATAACACAGGCCTCAGAGAGCCTCATCCAGTAAACTCTGCATCAAGCTAATAACTTCTGCTTGAGCTATAGAATAACATTAGATATACAGCCTGATTTAAAGACTGAGGGTATGTCTTCACTACCATCCAGATCGGTGGGCAGCGATCGATCCAGCGGGGATCGATTTATCACATCTAGTCTAGACGCGATAAATCGACCCCGGAGCGCTCTCTCATTGACTCCTGTACTCCAGTTCAGCGAAAGGCGCAGGCAGAGTCGACGGGAGAGTGGCAGCAGTCGACTCACCGCGGTGAAGACACCACGGTAAGTCGATCTAAGTACGTCGACTTCAGTTACGTTATTCACGTTGCTGAAGTTGCGTAACTTAGATCAATTCCCCCTCACCCCCCAGTGTAGACCAGGCCTAAGTGACTGAGAATCCACCGCATCCCTAGGTAATTATTCTAATGGTTAATTACCTTCACTGTTATATTTAGCCTTATTTCTAGTCCAAATATGTCTAGCTTCAGCTTCCAACCACTGGGTCTCATTATGCCTTTTTCAGCTAGATTATAGAGCCATCTACTATCACAAATTTCTTTCCTTTGATTACTGTCTACAAGAATCTACAAGTAATCCCTAACCTTCTCTTGCAAAAACTAAACAGATTGAGCTTCTTAAGCATCTCACTTTAATGCGTTTATAAGGACAAGGCGGGAGAGGTAATATCTTTTATTGGACCAACTTCTGGTGGTGAGAGAGACAAGTTTCCAGGTCTCAGTTCATTTTTGTAGCTCTTGTGTTAATACTTCCAACTCTTTAACATCCTTTCTGAAGATCTGATTCACCCTCTTAGCTACAGCATCACATTAGGAGATCATGTTCTCTGTCATGATCCCTAAATTCTTCTCAATGTTTCTGAATTCCAGGATACAGTCCCACATCTTGTAAGTGTGACTTCCATTATTTGGGGATAGTTTTATGGTACTACACTTGGCTGTATTAAATCATTTGTTCAAAAGAGCCTACTTTAGCAAGCATTCCACATCAGTCTGTATAATGGGCTTGTCTCCATCATTATTAACTAATGCACCAATTTTTTGTCATCTGCAAATTTCATCAGTAATAATTTTATATTTTCTTCCAGTTCACTGATAAAAAGAGATGTAATAGCTTTAGGCCAAGAACAGATCTCAGCAGGAATTTACCAGATACTTCTCCATTCGATGACAATTCCCAATTGCTTTTTGTCACTAAACCAGTTTCTAATCTATTTAATATGTGATACATTGACTTTGTACAGTATCAGACTGTCATGTGAGATGAAGTCAAAGTGGGTTTTAGCCCACAAAAGCTTATTCCCAAATAAATTTGTTAGTCTCTAAGGTGCCACAAGGACTCCAAGTTGTTTTTGCTGATACAGACTAATACGGCTACCACTCTGAAACCTAAGTACAAGTAGTTATGTTAAGTTACCTTTCTCAACAAAACTTGTGATCTCATCAAAAAAACACAAGTTTCCTTCATAAGACCTGTTTTCCATAAAACTGTGTTGATTGGCATTAGTTATGCTACCATCCTTTAATACTTTACTGCTGTGTCCCATACCAGCCTGTAGTAGGGTTGAGCCAGGGCTCTACCCTCCGAGATGGAGGGGTGCCACACCGGCTCACTAAATTGCAGACAGTCTAGCCTCAGGTCCCTTTACGCAAGGGCTGAGCCGCTCACAGTTCTGGAGCTCAGGCCCTTAGGTAGGGGCTGACCGCTAACTAACCGTCTAAGCAGGCCCAGGCCCTGGGTCAGGGCAGGGCAGAAACAGTCACAGCTCAAGCCCTTTTGGGGCAGGGGTTGAGCAAACAAACAGTTAAGGAGCCCAGGCCCTGGGTCAGGGCGGGGCACAAACAGTCACAGCTCAAGCCCTTTTGGGGCAGGGGTTGAGCAAACAAGCAGTTAAGGGGCCCAGGCCCTGGGTCAGGGCGGGGCACAAACAGTCACAGCTCAAGCCCTTTGGGGCAGGGGTTGAGCAAACAAGCAGTTAAGGGGCCCAGGCCCTGGGTCAGGGCGGGGCACAAACAGTCACAGCTCAAGCCCTTTGGGGCAGGGGTTGAGCAAACAAGCAAACAGTTAAGGGGCCCAGGCCCTGGGTCAGGGCGGGGCACAAACAGTCACAGCTCAAGCCCTTTGGGGCAGGGGTTGAGCAAACAAGCAGTTAAGGGGCCCAGGTTCCTACCTGAGCGTTGGGTGAGGGGGAAGCCTGCCTCCCGTGAGTGCGGGTGGCAGGGGGGGACGCAGGCCCACCCACTCCACTGCGTCCCAGCCCGGGGCCCTAGCAGCGGCTACTGTCGCTGCCGGTCAGTGGGGTATCCTGACCGAAACACACTGACATCGGCTCACAGGCCTCTGCAGCCTGACCGGGGTCGGCTATCCCCGGGCTACTTCCTTGTTCCCCCTCGGGGCCTACCTCCTTGGCGATGCCGGGTTCGGGCCAGTCCAGGAGCATCGGTTCCTCGGGTGTGGGGCTTGGGGGCCAGTCCGGCGGCTCTCCCCCAGGGTAGCTGGCCCGGGGCAGGCTTGACTCCTCCTCGGGGCAGCTGGTCCGGGGCAAGCTTGGCCAGTCCTCCTCAGGGTAGCTGGCACGCGGCAGGCTGGGCCAGTCCTCCTCAGGGTAACGGCTCCGGGGCAGGCTGGGCCAGTCCTCCTCGGGGTACCTGGCGAGAGGTAGGCTTGACCGGCGCGGGGGTGTAGCAGGCGGCTCTCGGCCTGCGGCGGTCTCCCAAGCGGGAGCTCGGCCCGGGACGTCTGCTCTCTCTGGCAGTCTGGGCCTCACTGAGTTCTGCTGGCGGGCTTTTATACTTCCGGGTCGGGGCCGTGACCTCGGAGGGGCGGGCCCCGGACCCGGTGGCTCCGCCCACGCTGGGATTGGAGGAAGGTTGGCCCTGTCGGAGACGGAGGGGTGCCACACCGGCTCACTACACAGCCTTTCTATGATTTTGCTCAGGATCAATGTCAGGTTAACCACCCTACAGTTACGTGGGTCATCCTATTTACCCTTTTAAAATATTGACACAGCATTAGCTTTCTCCAGTCCTACGGCACTTCCCCAGTGTTCCAAGATTTGTTTACAAAAACATACATGATTGAGAGAGCTCCTCAGCCACTTCCTGTAATACTTTGGAGTGCAAGTTATCGGATCTTGAATATTTAAAAATATTTAATTTTCTCATTTAACGTCCTCCCTAGTTGTTGATGGATAGGAAATATTTCACGACCACTAACATATGACTGCATCACTCTGCTTCTTTTCAAATACAAAACAAATATTTATTTACTACTTCTGCTTTTTCTATATCATGATGGACAATTTTACCATCCTTGTCTATTTGTCCTGGGCTCATAACTCCACTAAGGCTCACTGGAAGATACGCAAACTTAACCCAAGTTTCAGGTTACTACTAAATCCTGAAGCCAGGCCCTGGCTTTTGATTTCGTTACAAATGTTTTGCTTAGCTCCAGTTCTGACCAAAAAGGAAGGCAAAATTCTCAGACAAGTTGGGTTAGAAAACTGTAAAAGATTATGGTTTTAACTTTATCTAGTTATGCAACCAAATTCACACCTAATGTCGGCAAGTACAACCCTAATGGAAATCAAGGGACTGGCATTCATCTCCACCAAGTCTAAACTTGGCTCATATCTTATTATCCCCACTGGGTATTCTGCCAAACTCTTGTCATTTCACCATTTGCACTTCCACAAATAAGTGTCTGTTTATAATTAGATTTCAGCGAACACAATTGAATTTATCAATTAGCATATCTGTAGCCCCTCTTAGCCAAGAATGATATTTCACATCTGACCTTTACAATTTTTATACTCGTGCACTATACGTCCTCTTTGGCAGAGGACTGCTTTCCCATAATTGCATCCAGATAGCTCCATTGGTGAGGTTTATCTTCAGTGATATAAACTGGGGTGTCAAACTGCACCAATTCCAAGTGCAATATTTAAAAGTAGTTAAAGTTTTGGGATTTTTTTCCCCTTTAAAATGAGTCAGAAATTCACTTCTAGGAGAATTGCTTTAAAAAAAATTAGTTGGAATTCAACGGTGCATAAACTTTTTATGAAACAGGTCTTAAGTAGCTGTTAAACTCCATTAATACAAAAGCTATATTCTCCAAGGTTCTAACAAACAGAAACTGAATGCTTTGTTGGCCATCTGCCATTAACCAACAGCTGGCAAAGAGTTGATCTTCTAGGCATTTTAGATGTGTTGGCATTGTAATACCACACAGTGTAACCCTTACCAGATGATCTACAAATACTTCCTTTTACAATAGCATCACACTAGAATACCTTCAGATTTTACAGGTAAAAATGTATCTGGGTAAGTCGTAGCAACCAGATTTGGGCCAGAATCCAAACCCCAGCTAAGCTCCCTGCTCCCATCACAACCTATAGTGTTGCCCTTCTATAAATTGGCAGCTTGATCTGGCAATTACTCCCAAAGCTGAATATTTAATATTGTAATCAATTACCAGAAAATGACCATCTGGATTTGGATCAAGAATGGTCATAAGTGTTGAGCCTCCAAATCCTAAAGTCAAAGAGAAGGAAAAAACAAGCATAGAAAAGAAACAAGGAGCCCGGTGGCACCTTAAAGACTAACGAATTTATTTAGTCTTTAAGGTGCCACCGGACTCCTTGTTGTTTTTGTGGATACAGACTAACATGGCTACCCCCGATATTTGACACCAAATAGAAAAGAAAAGATAATAAAAGCAGTAAATGTGAGCAGGGTACGTGCGGGGCAGAAACTATAGGTTTTGTTTAGAAAGGCAGTGCTGTCTAGTGGCTAGAGCCATGGACTTGGAAGGAAGAGTTCTATTGCTCGCTCTGACACTGACCTGCTGTGTGATCTTGGCCAAGTCATTTAATCTCTCTTCTCCCACCCTTTGTCTGCACTCTCTCCTTAGATTGAAAGCAGTTCAGGGCAGAGATTGTCTCTCACTATGTGTTTGTACGGTGCCTAGCACAACGAGGTTTCAATCTCAGTTGGGATCTCTAAGTGCTACTGTAATACAAATAATAGTAAGTTTCTAAATGGAGCTATAGATGGACTCTCTTGATCGGGCTTTCTAGCAAGGTGAATCGCAATGGTGCAAGTACAACTGTACACATCTAGCACATGAGCATTGTTCTATCTATGCCAGCAAATCCTGGAGGGGTTTTATTTTAGAGTGTGGATATTACTTCATTTCTAAATGGGGAAAAAAGAACCCAGCTATTAATCTCCATCACATCCCTGTTCAGCCTTGTCCTCTGAACTGTAAATTAAAGAGGTACATGTACAATCTGGGATGTTTTCCAGAATCTCTTTTTAAAGAGCATGATGTATTCTTACTTTACACTGACTGTACCATGCACAGCTCTCTGCATTGGTCAAAATGCCATCAACAGACCTGATGATGCTCCTGGAATCCATGAGCTTCATGGTGGATAAAAACTGGGGATGGGAAAGCAGATTTTGCCAGAGTTGGCTGCAACTCATTTCACTGTCCCCACTGCACTACCAAGATCTTCACTCAAATCTCCTGTCTTTCCTCATGGGCATATTTTTCCAAAGATATCAATACAGATGGGCATTGTTGCCTGTAAGGCGAGCTCACGATGGCTTGATCAAAACCTGCCATCCATTCCAGAGAGCTAAATGTAATGGGTACTGTGTGTGTTTACACTAGTACTAGCATCATTTTTGCTTTCACGGATGCCTCTTTTGTACTGTGGGCTATTTCAGCAACTTGTTCTGTTCCATAAGATATACATGCTTGCCTGGGAGCTGGAGAGAGGGAGGATCATGAGGTGACAACTGATGACGTGACAGCTGGCACATCATTTATGAAAACATCCTTGCAAAAAAAATCTAGGCATAGTGTGGAGACATAGTGCCAATCAATTCTACCCCTAAGATATGGATCAGAGAAATGTTGCCATCACATTCTTCCCTGTCCTTTATTTTTTACTCATTCTGGAACCTGTAGAGATGAGAGGTAGATTTCTAATAATGTGACATCTGCTTTGCTTCAAAGTCAGTTTGAATTTTCAGTGATGTGTGTGCTTGACAGGTGACTAAATTTCTGCTGAACAATGTACTAGAATGCCTGCAGCACAGTAAATTACCTGGGAATATGCTCATCACCATCCATTATTCCTCCTGATTCCCAGTAGAGAGGGTAAGGCATAGCACTGCTGTTCTCACTTGGGCAAACACATAGGAAGAGTAAGTAAAAAGTAGCCGAATTTACAGCAACCATGTTGATTCAGATACCAAAGCAACTAAACTTATCACTCTTGGTGTCTTTTGGGCCTGTTGTGCTTTGTCCTGTCTTCCTTGGCTGTAATGTCCATTTCCAGTGTTAATAATTGCAAACAGTATTTTGCCAGTGTCTGAATCAGTGTAGCTATAACCTCTACTTCTTTCTACCTGTCATTCCCTAGAATCATAAAATATTCCAATTTCATTTTTGTTGCAATAGCGTATTTCTACTGAAAACAATGATTTTTGCCATTTTCTAGCCAGCTCTAATAATAACAACCATTCTAATTAGCGGATATAAGGACAACAGCTACATTTTTAATGTGCTTCTCATAGTTATGTGCAGGCGGTTTTATTTTTTTATTATTATTATTATTATTGTTGATAAGAGGCTGAATCTAAAACTATTAGTAAGTGAGAATATCTTGTTTAACTGACATTTCAAAAGGTTGTTTCCCCTTTGCAGCTGGCTCAGGGATTTTTTTTCTGCCTTTGAGAAGTGTCCAGGATTATTCAGGTGCTATTCCCTATGTTGCTATGGGAAGTTTTATGCATTAGGTACCAAAAATCGGCTACCAGATGTTTTTGATTAATAAAGCAAGCAAACGCACACACACACACGGATCTCCTTGGGGGTCTGCTACCCTACTGGTAGGGTTTAATCATACTGCATCCATAACCCTAAAGGTAAAGAACCTTCTTAGACTAGAGAAGAATTTTATAGCTGTTGACAGTATGATTTGAGTTGCATGGATGAATGGGAGTTGAAGACAGAATATGGCACCAAAGAGCCTTTGATTATCAAACTAAAGGAGTCTGGAAATCATGGCACTTAATACTTTGTGGATATAACCTGGGGCTGAGATATTCAAAGTGATGCAAGCAATTTGGATGGCCAGTTCCCATTAAAATTAATAGAAATTGGGTACTCAAATCCCACTGGCATCTTTAAAAATCTCAACCGTCATGTACATTGTGCTGCACGAAGATTGCAGTAAAGTTTTAGATTATTTAATTAATCTTCAGCAGTGTATGTTTAAGACCTAAAGTTATTTTCACTGTTAAAGCTCTGTAAATTGACATGATACAATCTAAATAACATGTTCTGCAATGTAAGTGCCAGAATTTTAAAGGTGGTTAGGCACTTAACCGCTATTGAAGTCAATGGGAATTGTGGCACCTAAATACTTTTTAAAGATCTGCCCCTGAGCTCTCTGGGTTCTTTGTTATGCATTTATACACTGTGTAGCACAATAGGGCCCTGATCTAGGGCTGGAGACCTAGGCACTACCAAAATGCAAATAAAAAAGTCTCTTCCCATTAACACTTATCCAGTGGATAGATATGATGAATGAGTCATCAGTTCAGACAAGGGATCGGTGGACGTATCATTGGTGAGGAGACAAAGCCTTTGCAAAAGTGGGTCTGGAAGAGCTCTGTCAGAGGAAAGGGAATGGGCTTGGCGGCACAGGACACAGGGTGCTATCCAGAGCACAGGGGACAGAACGAGAAGTTCAGTAACTGGTGAGGACTGAATAGTGAGACACTCAACTACTTTCTGTGTTCACAATTTGGGTCTAAGTACAGAATGAGTTTTGGTTTAGGAGTACAGCAGGAATGCATTGCTGGGAACAAGATACAGAGGTCATACGTGCTTGGGGTGGTAGCAGCAGGACAAGAACAAAGCCACACCTCCAACTGACACTGCATATTTCAATAGGGTTCCCCACCTCACCTAAATAAAAAAAATAAATATAGCTCAATGGTTTGAGCATTGGTCTGCTAAACCCAGGGTGTGAGCTCAATCCTTGAGGGGGCCATTTAGGGAATGGGGGTAAAAATCTGTCTGGGGATTGGTCCTGCTTTGAGCAGAGGGTTGGACTAGATGACCTCCTGAGGTCCCTTCCAACCCTGATATTCTGTTTTTAAAAAGCCTGTTACCTGTTGCTGAGCAGGACAAAGCTGCCACTCTGGAAGATTGTGAATGACAGATAATCAACTGCCTGATAATGTCCACATGGCAATTGTAGAGGAATACCTTTCAGCTAGTTTTCTTGAGGTGGGACTGTATATTCTGTTGTCTTCCAAGCATCATTTCAACAGGAGCTCCCTGCCAGTAGCCAGCTCTTCCTTTGTCATCACTTTAGTGGTTATTCTGCTCTCTCCATGTAGCTGTCTTCTCCCTAGCAAGCAAATACAAGATAAGGTATCAGCCCAAAATATGCCATCATGCATTCTTCTGCCGATCCCTCCATACAATGACCCTCAGTTATTGTTTGGATTTATTTTAATTACTCCCATCCTGGGCGGATTACCAGACACGAAACAGATCTAGCAGTCTGTAGGGAAGGCCACACTAAAGTGAATGCTCTTCTTGTTACCTTCTTCCATTGTCTAATTACTGAAGTGCTTTTCTACATGCTGTGCTAGTGATGCTGAACAATAAGAATTCAATTGGTCTAATCTCAGCCAGCAATTTTAAAGTTTTAAAGTAATTGAAATGCTCGTCCCACCCTTTTTTCATATCACAGATTGATTTGCCCAGTGGTATTTAGGGAGCCATCTGGCCAATCAATAGGTTAGCTGTGTTTGCCAATAATTTCAAGTCCATTTTTAGTCTCACCAACAAATACACAGGGTGTTATCACCCAGTGCTACTAATGGAATGTATTCCCATGTCTCGTTTCTGACAGACTTTCCAGCACATTTCTTGTGGCAATTCTCCTGTTTGTTTCCTGAACATTTCTGAGATTTCTTCTCTTTCAAGTTAAATTGCTAGATGTATAAATTTAGCTTTTAGCTTCAACACGGAGGTGCTGGAGAATCCACAGGGGCATAGCTCAGATAATTGAAATTGCATAATAAACATTCAGCTTAATGAAATGGGGATGTTGTAACAATAGGAAAACATCACAGAATACCCATATGACAATATTAAATAAACTGACATTATAGCTCTAAGTGCCAGCCATTTGATTAGAGGCCAGGCAACAATTTCTTTGGAAGAGAAATTTTATGCTCAATGGGCTGTTCACTTTGTTAGTGAATGAAACTACTACATGAGCAACTGCCCACATACCAATATCTGAGCGGCAGACACTTTTGCCTGGCACAAGAAAACAAAACCATATCCAAGGATAATCCACCATCAGAGACAGCACCCTCTTTATGTAATCTACTTCACAGCTACAAGAGTAGAAATAGTTTGACATGAAAAATCCCAAGCCATAGAACAGACACTAGTTTTACCATACAGTATGCTTTATATTACAGGAGTGCCTAGACATCCCAGTCAAGATCGGAGCTCCATTGTGCTAGACGCTATAGGTACAGTCACCTGAAGGCAGTTCTGTCCTGAAGAGTTTATAATCTAAAGAGGAAAAGGATAGGAAGGGAAATAGAAGCACAGAGAGATGAAGTACCTTGCCCAAGATCAGTAGCAGAGCCAAAGAATAGAACCCACATCTTCTATGTCCTGGGCCAATGCCCAGTCTACTAGGCCATATTGCCTCTATCAATACAGAGCAGGGCTAGTTAAAGAAAGCACTCTGTGTGCACCTGTGGGGAAGTTGTTATAAAGTGGAGTTACCAAGCATATCCCTGGCCTTTAAGGATCAAAGCAAATACAAATGTATCGATTCTCCTTTTACTTACACTGGGGTAAATCAAGAGTAACTTCCCTGAAATCAATGGAGTTACACCAGTTTTACACTGGTATGAAAGGAATATGAAGACCCTGAGATTCTTCCTCTGCTATAATCCAAAGAAAGGATTACATAGATCAGAGAAGTCCAATTATGTATCCATCTTTGGAGAATCAGATGCCTGTTCATCTGCATTTCTTTTAGGAAAGACCTGCAAAGCCACCCAATCCCGTTAGTCTGCTTGACAAAGTCTTATGTTAGGAGACTGACAATTTGGAAGAAGAAGTAATCCCCTCATGGCCAGGACCTAAGTAAGCTTCCATCAGCCCATCACAATGCCCACTGAGTGGGTCCACAGTGAGATGCAGAAGATAATAGAGCAGAAATGTCAGATATAATTGGGTGAAGAGGTTGCTCTTATTTTGCACTAATGTTCACATATGCATATGCACGCACACACCTTAGTAGACAGCTTCGAAAGAAAGTTCATTTTATCTCTTCTCCTTACTTTGTCCCTAAAGCAACCCCTTAATACCAAAGATTTTAGAACTGGAATTTGCATTTTTTAAAGTGTTTTAAAAATAGCCATTGGTTTCACTTTTCAGAGTCTTGCTCTAATATTGAGTCAAATCCAATGCTACTGTAACCCACACACCTCCTGGATGTGGTGTTCTGTCCCATCTAGTGGCACCGAGACCACTTAGAGAGGGAGAGAGAAAGTTAAATGAGTCTGCTGTACAGCCTTAGCTAACAGCCAGTTGGCTTTTAGCTCATGCAGTAGAGGCTTCTGCACTAAGCTCCAGAGGTCCCCGGTTCAATCCTACGGAGGTGGTGCAGCCACTTACAACAAGGCTGTATTTGTCCCACTGGGTGCGATTCTGCATCCCAGCTGATACACCCTCAGCTCTGGAACAGAGTGAGGATTGAAAAACGGCTCCATGCCACCACCGCAGCTCCTAGTATTTGGGGAGTAGGGCTATCCTAAACTATGTTACCCATGGCCCCCTAAGGAAATGGAGGCCAAGTGGCAGATCAGCCTTGCAAAATCGGCTGGGTTGGAATTGCCTGGGTTCACAATCCCATAGAGAAAGACTATATTGGGCTTCTCTTCATCTTGAGATCTAAGGTGACTTTTTAGGTCATAGAAATTAGAGCAAAAATGCATGAACTTCCAGCCTTGCAGTTTGGCCTGGAGGGCAGGACTAACCCAGGGAGATAATTACCTATTGCCCTGACAGTGTTTGTAGTGACAATATGGGACACTTTTTAAAGTAGTTCCCATCTCTATTTGCTACCATCAGTTGTTACATTGAATCGATATGAGATGGGGGGGTTAGAATTTGGAAACACTTAATCAGAGTAATTTTGATAATCTTCTAAATTCTTTGAAACCATGGAAGGGAAGGTTACACAGGAAAAATGTATCTATTCCAGAACTCAAATCAGCTTTTTGGGAGGCGGTGGGAGAGTTGATGAATAAATGTGATGCTGATTCGTGGCATGGAAGGACATTCTCTTTTACAAAAATCATGTTGAAATACTTTGTGGGGAAATATGGTTCTGAGTGAGAAAGAGATAAATGTATAAATAGCTAGAACAGATTTTTGGAGAATAAGGCAATAAATCAAATCCCCATAAATAGCAGTCAGAGTCATGTACCATAAAAGTGACCTAAAGCAGAGCAGAAAGAAATCACCTTTGGAGATCATAAGACTCTAAAACTGGACAGCTTCAAGAGGGCAACTGGCACATGATTTATAAATGAAAAGGAAAACTGCAGCGGTAGCAGAAAAGTGAGGAAAATGAAAACAAGACTTTTTCACTTCAAATTTTTCTTGGAAATTTTAGTGACTATGGACCAAATGTAGTCAACAGAGATTCAGAGGTCGTAAGACAGAAAAAATAGCCCATTATTTTATTTTTTCATAGAAATTTTGCTACTGAAACAGTTTCTAATGGGAACTCCTTAATATGGGCCTGATTCAGAGAGAAGCATGGGGCCCAAACCAGCGAGTGGCTCTCTGAAGTCAGAGTACAAAAGTCTGTCAGCAATCATCATTATTTATATGAACAACGTGTCATATTATACAAGCTATATTGGAGGCCTCCACCTAAATCAGGACTACACTGTGCACTGAACAAACACATAGTAAGAGACTGCCCAGAAGAGCTTATAACCTAAATAAGTGTGACAGAAGCACAGAGGTGAAGTGGCTTGCATGAGATCACACAGCAAGTTAGTAGTAGAGCAAAGAATAGAATGTAGGTCTCCAGAGATCCAACCCAGTACCCACAGTGGGGCTGTGTACATAATGGCTTGTCCAAGCAGAATCAAGGCCAGGGATGGTTTTCAAGAATTCTGCTGTCTTCGGTGCACTGATGGTTTTTTCCTACATCTTTGAGTCGTGTGCGAAGATGAATGTTTTTCTGAAACGTAGCTCATAATTTTTTTTCTGCCTTGGTTACTAAGAAATAACATTTATGCTCTTCTGTGAAGCTCACCGGTATTTGTCAGATCATTTTCTCGCCTTTATTTATAGTAAATTCATCTGAAAGGATACAGAGGTTGAAATAGATTTGATGATTAAAAAAAAAAAAAAAAGGCCACATGGACAGATTGTACTTCCCTATTGAACATGCTGCCCTACAAATGCTCAGCTTCTGAAACAAGTACTGCCCCATGGTTAGGTGTCATATGTATCCACATTGCACTGAAACCAGTGGAACTGTATGGTGTTTGCATACACACAGTGGGGCACTCAAGAGGCTAACAACTTGATCCTCCAACGTGCTGAGAACTCAGGCCCAGATGCAGTGATGGATTAATGATTTTGCCCTAGGCCCTGAAATAATTGCCGCCCCCGGCCGCATATGAACTTGTTTTAGTTTTTTTACAAATTCGTTTGAACTAAAATGAATCTAAATATCATTAAAATAATTGAACATTTACAAATTTTATTATAAATAAAATTACAAGTACAGCAGACCCTCGCTTGAAAGCGCGTCTGTATAGCGCGATTTCGCTTATAGCGCGGGACCGCGCATGGATCCAAAACCCTGCGTTCAAACGGGGGTCCGGTGCAGTTTAGGATTCTTGCAAGTATGTTTACTAAATGGCATCGCGCCGTCATTGGTGATTTCAATACGCGCTATGATTGGTAGAATCGCGGCGTCACTGATGCCGCAATTACAAAAATGCTATTAGAAATTTGCTGCCCCAAGCCTAGGCGATAATACGCCGCTGCCCAGATGCATCACTGCCCTTCAGCTTGTGCTTAACTTGAAGCATATGAGGAGTCCAGCGCGTAAATAGTCCCATTGACTTTCCATAGCAGTACTCAGTGTTTAAGTTAAGCATCTGCTGAAGTGCTTTGCTGGATCTGTGGCCAGAGGGCTCTGAACCTGGCAGGACTGAGCCCCACAAAGAGATGAAGTAGAAAAAATCAGCTCCTCTCCTACTGGTGTCATTTCCTTTGCACACATTTCAACACAGACATTCTTTCTTTCTGTTATTTTGTTAGTGACAGCGCTGACCATAATGATATGATTTACTGTTGTGTTTGGGGAGGGGGAGGGTATTTAAAATGCATTGTTCTCATTGCTCCACTGTTCTTGGTGTTTTCAGTTTGCTTTTTATGAAACGTTTGGTATTGATTGGAAGTTGCGGCCAAATGGTGGTACAATGCATGTGGACTGAAGCAATCAGTTTGATTTACTTGCCCATATTTTGGCATTTACTCCTCCAGTTTCCTTGACTCAGGTTGTTCTGCCATTTTATGGTATAAAATAATGGCCTACTCATTCGTCTCCACCTCTCCCTCCCAACTATCCCAATAGAATCTTCACTTGTTAGAGGAGGTCAAGGAGAGGAGGTCTTTTTGGAAGCATATCAGGTTAGTGGTATCAGCAGTGGAAGAAATTATGGTTCCAATAGAAAAAGTAAAAAGTTCATCAGTAGCCCAAGGTTCAAATATTGCTTGGGGCAGAGATGGCCCAACTCTTAATGGTCCGCAGCACCCAAGCAGCCAGCTGGTATATCTCATCCAGGTTCCAAGGAGGCGAAATATTTGGAGAGGATATTATGAACATTTAATGATTCAGAGGACGACGATGCAACTGAGCTAGAAGTAATGCACTCCCGGCATTAATTTAGATAAACAGATGTCTGGTAGATTTGAAATTAAAACTAGATGAACAAATGAAAGTTTGCAATTAACTGAAAAACAAAACTTGGAAACTTAAATGCTTACAAGCTGTTCTTCCAAAACGGGGTTGAGGCACGCTGATGAGTCAAGGAATTAGAGGAAGCTTACACAGTCACACGTCTTCTATCCTTCTTTTAAAAAATATGCCCCGCTCATGCTATAGTATCTGAGCACAACACAAACATTAAGGTATCTATCCTCACAACACCCCAGTAAGGAAGGCCGATACTATTACCCACAGAGAGATTAAGCATCATGCTCCAGGCCATGCTGGAAGTCTGTGACATGCTGGAATTGAGGCCAGGTTTCCCAAGTCCCAGACTAGTGTGCAGCCACTGGCCCATCCTTCCTCTCTTCATTTTGTGAATTAAAAAGAGGCATTGAGTCTGTTGTGTTGCCACTTTAGCACCTTCTACAAAAACATTAAATCCGCTGTATATAAAGAACAAATAAGCAAAGGTGACACCAGGAATTCTTTGTTTCAAGAGTGAGGGCTTTATGAGCTGGTTTCAAAAGATGTACTGCAGTGCTTACTGCAAATAATTGATGTATTTGATTTCTTTTTGTGTTTGTGTATGTTTAAGCAGTACTTATGGGAGCTGTTGGTATGTGTAACCTGAACTATATAGTACTTGAAAATACAATAAAAATACCAAGGAATTCAAAATTAAATCAGAAACTGACTCATGGGCCAAATTCAGCTCTGGTGTAAACTGGAAGTCCTCCATATCAGAATGTGGCCCAATAACTACATTTCCTGGATCACATGCAACAGACTTGTTTTGCTTACGGTTGTTGGGATTCCCTCTGAGATGTCTTTCCACTCAGCTTCCCAAGAACTAGTTCGACTCAAGACTGTGTCACTCCGGTATCTTGGGCATAGAGCAGTGCTACGCTGAGTTGATTAGACTCAAACGCAGGGGGATGGATGAAGGATATATGAAACATCCAGAGTTACATATAAACCCTCTCCCTTTTTATATATTTATGCATTTCATTGCATTTACTATATGTTGCATCAAGCATTTCGGGATTGGTTTGGTTACTGAGTAGGAACCAATCCCTGTACAGCATGTTTAATTACTCACGTCGAGGCAGGCCTACAATGGTGAAATTCCATCGTTCTCAGCCGCTCTTCCACTAATAAAACCATTCAAATGGTATGCAGTTCTGAGCTGAGAAACATGCGTCATGACCTCCGGTTTAGCTCCCTGATACTGGATCTGTTTACTGAACGATGGCATTCACATTATGCAATGCAAAGCATTGCCAGTCAGCATTAGATTCCCAAGCATATATTTTACTGAGTAGCAAAGGTTTCCAGAGATTAATATTGTTGTCTGCACTTACACAAGCTGCAGAGTATGAGGCTTTACAGACTCTTGAGAGGGAATGTAATGCTTTGCAAGCTCAGAGGTAGGTCAGCTTTTTACAGTGTTGCCAACTCTTGTGATTTTTAATCACGGTGTTCAGAATATTTGGTGTTTTTCTTAAAGCCCAGCTCGTAGAGTCATCATTATCAGCTTTCATTAAAAAAGTGTCTAGCTCTCCTGGTTGCAGAGAAAAAGCTTGAAAATGTGGTCTGATTGTAACCCTGAAGACTTAGAAAGCAGAAGACAAAGAAAATAAACTCTTTTTTTTTTAATTATGATTGGCTTAAAAAAATCTCATTCTTCTGGGGGCCAGTCTTATGATTATTGACTAGTTGGGGTTGGCTTTTACATTTCAGAGGTTCATTTCAGTTGAGCACCCAAAAGTTTGGACACTATTTTAAATCCCCAAGTCCTGGACTGGAAATACTGGGAGAACAAACTTTCCTGTGAAATGAAAATACCTAGTCCTTGTGTAGCACTTTTCACCAGTAGATCTCAAGGCACTTTACCATGGAAGTCAGTGTCACTATTCCCACTTCACAGGTGGGGAAATTAAGGCACAGGGAGGCAAGTGACTTGCCCAAGGTCACCCAGCAGGCCAGTGGCAGAGCCAAGAGTAGCAGCCAGGTCTCCCAAGTCCCACTTTGGGTGATCTTGCCATTAGGCCATGTAGAAAATGTCTCTTATGACAGCTACATTTTAAGAAAACAACATGATTGTCATAAACAGACTAGGCAGAGAATGGTAATATTTTGTATGCAAGTAAATTACTTATGAATTGATTTGAATTGAGTTTTGTGCAGAACTCTACTGTAAGTGATTATTGCAGTTGTCTGATAATCTATTAGAGATACAATGCTCTGGGAATACCAAAAAACTTAAGACCACAAACACGTTTCATTTGCTTGTAAACTGGACTTCAATGATTTATGGGAAATGTACAGTGATTGGATGATACATTAACTCCTCACTTAACATTGTCCCTGTTAACGTTACATTGCTGATCTATTAGGGAACATGCTCGTTTAAAGTTGTGCAATGCTCCCTTCTAACGTCGTTTGGCAGCTGCCTGCTTTGTCCACTGCTTGCAGGATTCTCTGGAAGAGCAGCCCCTCCTTGTGGTGATTAGAACCAGGGAGGCTGGCAGCCCCCCTACCATCAGTGCCCCTAAATTCCCTTTAAGGTATGTGGCTCAGCAGCTGCCCAGCAGCAGTTCAGCTGTCCCTCCCCCCACTGCCCTGCTGCTCCTGCCCTGCCCTCTGCCTTGGAGCTGCTCCCGGGAGCTTCCTGCTTGCTGGGAGAGAGGGAAGAGGGGTGCTGATATCAGGATGTCCCCCTGCTCCTGTCCCCCCGCCCCGTGCCGTACCACCTCTCCACAACGCGGAGGAGGGGGACAGGGCTCTGGTTCAGAAAGTATGGAGCTTGCTGGAAGCTGTTGATTCCTGTCTGATCTGCTTAAAAGGGCAACATACTTGAAGTGGGGTCAGCGTACTTAAAGGGGCAATGCACATCTCTCTCACTCATGCATGCACCCCCAGCACTTTGGAAAGTCAGCACCTGTGCAGCCGTGCATATGCTGTCTGGAGGAGGGAGTGGTGCGCTCCAGCTGGACAGCGTGGGCTCATCATCATGTTCAGGGAGTTGTTTACAGCTACTGCCCTGCATCTATTGTGTCTCCTCCCTCCATTCATGCTGCCTTGTAGAGTGTGAGGCTACATTAACAACAGCATGTTAACCCTTGAGGGCTCAGCCAACTGCTAGTTCTACATTTAGCAGCAAGGCATTCCCTGGGAAATATCCCATCCTCTGATTTCACCACCTCAACCAAGCTTCACAATCATTCATTGCTATGTACAATATTAAATTATTTAAAACTTATACTGTATATGTATATAATGTCTTTTGTCTGGTGAAAAAAACTTCCTTGGAATCTAACCCCCTCCTATTTACATTAATTCTTATTGGGAAATTGGATTCGCTTAACATTGTTTTGCACAAAGTCGCATTTTTCAGGAACATAACTACAACGTTAAGTGAGGAGTTACTGTACATGCTGAATTCATTGCTTCACAGCAAATATGCATTCCTTAGTCTAAAACCAATTATTCTTTAATCAATCTTTTAATTTCACTTAAGCTCAGACAAGGCACCCCAGTTCTAAACAGAAATACTGGCACTTTACTGTGTGCCATGCAATTTCCTGGATTAGAGTTATGATCACACATTTTATTTTAAGTACAGAAAAAGGCAGAGAGTTCATTGTGAGTCAAGAGAAAAGAAAATAACTTGTCACAGTTAACTCCATTTAATCCCACTCAATATTAGCTTGGCAATCAAGATGCCAACCTAGGTGCACACATAGGTTACATAGTTAGTAAACAGTTACTTTTCTTGGTAGGATGCCTCTTGAGCTTATCATTGGAGTTAAGAGGGGCTCTTATGTTTACGTTGGGGCATGGTGCTGTCTGGCTACGTAGCAATCACTAGGGCATGTGAAACCCTGGAAAGCAATGGGCTATATTATCAACCATTTACAGAAGGAACAAAAGTCCAGCAGTTATCAGGCTAGAACTGCTATTAGCTCCTGCGTCGGGAGGAGATATAGCCCTGCTATGAAGCAATGACTTGCATGATTGCCAGCATTTTTATTTTCTTCAAAACATGCCACTTAATTCAATTTATCCTCCAGCCACAAGCTTCACTCTGCTGCATTTGAAAAGAAGAAAATTAAACCCAAAATCAACAGCTCTGGCCTTTGGCTCGCTGTGATTTTCCCCGCAGTAGTAAGAACTTATGAGACGATAGCAACAGGAGCCATGTGAGAGCTCCTGATGTGTCTCAAGTTGCAGCACAAGATTACAATCTGCAATGATACCCTCATAGGAGAGTTTTAGTTCAGTCATCTGTGATTCCCGTCACTCACCGTTAGCATGACAGCGACCAATATATTATCATGCAGCTTTCAGTCATTGGAATAGATCACACACCCCCTCTGTGAGAGAGCTATTGGCAGCTGAATGTCTCACATGCTCTAATTCAGTGGTTCTCAACCAGGGGTCCAGGGCCCCCTGGGGGACCGCGAGCAGGTTTCAGGGGGACCGCCAAGCAGAGCCAGCATTAGACTTGCTGGGGCCCAGGGCAGAAAGCCGAAGCCCCACCGCATGGAGCCCCAAGCACCATCACCCGGGGCTGAAGTCAAAGCCTGAGCAACTTAGCTTTGTCAGGCCCCCTGTGGTCAGTGATTTCTCTTTCTGATGCCTCTCCTTTTTGTCCCCTTCCTTCTAGGACTGCGGTGAGAATACTGTGGCAGGTGGCATGCAAAGGCTAGCCAGTTTTAAAGACTTGCATTATAAGCCATGTATCAATGGGCTTTGTGTCTGCCCTCTTATGGAGGGAGGGGCCCTGAATCCCTAGTGGGTGATTCCGAGTATTTGCTGAGAAGAGGTAACAGTGTGTTTATGTCACATGCTTTAACTAATAGATACTAGAGAGGGGCAAACCTTGCATGGAAGCTCTGGTGGTTCAAGTGAATGTACTGTGGAATAAATACTCTAGCGTTTGTTTCATTTAGTACAGGCTGGATACACATTTGGCCTGTCTATGTTTGGGTGCTGTGCCAGCCTCTCCTGCAGGGAGCACTGCCACCTGGGATGGGAGAGGGCCAGGGCCAGTTCTGCCAGCATGCAGACTCTGCTGGGGCAAGAGGTCCTGAGTTTGGAAAGGGCACCACACAATGGGAAGAGAGGGAGAGATTGTTCAGTGCATGATCGGTACAGCTCCTCACTCCTCCTCTCCACATGCCTTGTTGAGAGCAATCTGCTGAGCCTCGAGCAGCCAAAGTCCACCAGCTTTAATTGTGTACCGGTCCACAGCACTGGGAAAGCCCCCTCCCCTAGGGCAGATATGAAGGAAATGGGAGATTAGGAGGGGGCAGCAGTGTTCTCCATTGATCCCCAGGTCCCAGCTTCCACCCTATCTTCCTTGATCTTCCTACCTGCCTCCCACTGCTATCAAGATCTTCTCGGATTGGGGTTTTCCTCCAGCCTTTACCAATCAGTGATTGTACCTGTAGAGTGGGGCTTCTGCTGGGCCCCTTCCCACAGTTGCCCTTAGTGGAGACTTCCTCCCAGCAGCCAATACTGCCCCAGCTTGCCTGTCCCTAGAGCTTTAATAATTAAGTGAGGCACAGGGGGTGGACAAATAATTATGTAATAATCATTAATAGGGAGCCTTCATCAAGTGGGTGATGAGCTTGAAACAGCCCTGGAGACAGAGGTGCCACTGCAGTTTATTGTCATAGAAAGGATAGGCAAAGCGGAGTACTGCCAAGATTCACCCTATGCTTATCCCTGTAGCTTTACCCTGTGTACACACAAGGAGGCAATTAAGATGCTCAGCTACCATCGTAATGAGAATGGACTCAAGTGCCCACCTTTAAGCAGGGCTTTGGAGCAGAGCCCGGAGCTGGAGCGTGGAGCAGCTCCAGAGCAGTGGAGCTGCAGGTTTTTGCCTGGAGCTGGAGCAGAGCCGGAGCACAGCTCCAAAGCCCTGCCTTTAAGCACCCATGTTTGAAAATTTCAGCCTAAATGACTTGCCCAAAGTCAGAGAGGGAATCAGCAGAGTCTGGCTTAGAATTCAGGAGCAGCATCTGGCTCCTAGACCTGTGATTTGACCATTAAAACATCCCCATGCAGACAACAGCACTGCCACATTCACTTACGGCGGAAGAGCTGCGACATGAGTGGGTAGCAGTCAAGGGAAACGAGGCAGGCAAAAATCTTAGCATGAGCCTCTCATCAGGATGATGCCTCATCATAAAACAGAAGTGATGGTTTGTTTTGAACCGGCCTATACAGATACCTATTGTCATTTGCTTTTGCATTTCAATTTAGCAGTGCATTAATAATCCAGGAAACAGGACTGGAATACTCAACATACAAGAGCTACCAAATGAGACACCTGTCAAAACTAAGTTAATTTTATGGCCTACCACCTTGACAGCATCCCTTTAATTACATACTATGGCCTGGAGATGATCAGTGGTAATGAGTTAAATATTTCAGAGTAAATTAAATTAATTCAACATCAGATACCTCTGGGTGATCATGTCACTACCACCAAACCTCTTGGAACAATATGTTGCCACATAGAGCTGTCTGCCTGAAACCAGAAGCATGGGGAAGGAGACCTTTATTCAAACACATCTCAACTTCAGAGACCTTTCAGTCTGTGTTTAGATCACACAGTGTAAGCAGATCTAGTGGGGAGAGGAGAGGTTTGAGTTGATCTGAGCTGTTTTGCTGATCCCTAATTATTTGTGGTCCAATTTTCAGAAGTGGTGTTTAATTTTCAGTGCATCCCTTAGAGTGCCTAATGCATGGGCCAAATTTTTCAAACCTGAGTGACTAATGGCCTAAGTGTTATAGGTGCTTAGCAAAGCCAGCCCTCATTGACTTTCACTGGAGTGTGGGCACTCAGCACCTCTGAAAATCTGGTCTCCAAAGTTGGGCTCCTAAAATTAGAGGCTACCTTTGAAAATCTGGGCTTTGGTATTTTAGTAACTCATTGATTTTCACTTCTTGTGACACTTCAGTGTTAATTGGCAAGTTTTATTAAGTTGGTGGAACTAAACTAATTTACATCAGGAGAGAAGTTGGCCCAATCAGTCCAGAATTGCACCAATTGACTGCAGTACGCAGATCACGGTTCTAACTAAAGTTGTTCCATGGGAAGAAAAAAAGGTTTCCATGGTAGCTTGCTTTGCTGATTGTGTTGTGAGCAAATGGCTTTGTGCTAGGCAGTCCAAAAAAGGGCATCTCAAAGCAACTGCCTGAACCTCTGGCTACCCATGAATACACTCAGCATAGTGCCCTATTGCACATGGAGTGAGGATAGTACAGGAGACTGGGAAGAGAAGCACAAGGGTTTTGTGCTATTTTTATACTGTATATTTTATTCCCAATTATTTCAGATATGAATGGAAAGGGTCAGAATCTTAATGTGCTCTCTTTTTATATCTTAATTGTATCCTAACTGTGGAAAAGCAGTAAGAGGAGATTAAAGTATTAGAATTGTTCTGGTTTGTCAGCATTTGAGGGATTAGTTGGCGGGAGTAGGATAAATTTCTGCCTAGTTTTATTTAGTGTAGCTGCGGGTGCTCATGTTGAGAATTTTGATAACTTTCATACGAGTTTGTTACTACAGGTGATTTGCTAGGTATTGAGGTACCCAGAGCCATGCAGCCTGTACAATGGGTATATCTGTGAAGGGGATGCTTTTAAAATTAAATGGGGCTCAGAGCCACAATACTTCCTCATTCATCCCAACCCATCAGCATCTCCCATTCTCTAAACATCCAGTTTCCCTCCCCTACACCACTCCTACTCCAGCTACCTTTGCTGGACTCCTTGGATTTTTCTGGTCTCCCCAAACAGACTTTTCCTTCTAATACTAGAAGTCCTCCTCCCCTTAATCTTCCCTTCCCATGCCCCACCTCTTGGAAAGAGGCTTTGGTTGACTAATCGCTGCAGAAGACCCCTGCAGAGAACTAGCCTTGAATCCTAAGGATTTTCCCTTTTTTGGTTCTTTTAGGGATCCAGATTCTTTTATATTTCTGTCTTGTCTATTCAGTATACAAGTACTGCAGAGGGATGAGATAGGAATGTGCATCCTGGTAATTCAAACTGAAACTGGCTGGACTCAATGTAAAGTTACCAGTGTCCCTTAAAACTTGTTATGTCCCAACACCTATATCAAGAGAGGAACCGGTGATCACTGCTATGGCCCCTAAATCAGGAACCATGACATACTGTCAGCTGCCCTCGAAGGGCATGCCTACACTGCAAGTCAACCTACATTAGGTCAAATTACAGCCACCACAATAATTACTGCAATGGCTGATGTCCACATTACCCTCCTTCTGTTGGTGGTGCACATCCTCACCAGGAGCGCTTCCACCAACTGAAGAGAGGCAGTGGGGGGGGGGTGGCTGAGAGCCAGGGCTCTCAGCTCTGTGCAGCTCCCTGCCCGGAGCCCAGCTGCCCCCGACTCTTGTCTTCCTGCTCCCAGTCAAGAGCAGGGGAGGGGGCTAGCCATACAGGGCTTCTCTTCCTTCCTGAGCGGGGCAGCAACCTCTGGCCAGGTCACTATTGTGGTTTCCCCTTCCAGGGGGAGCAGATCAAGGTTCCTGCTCTCCAGCTGTCTTCTGCTTCACTGCCTCACAGTGCCACTTCCCCAGTGACGGACAGGGGAACCCAGGTTCCAGGCCCACCCTCTTCTCAGGGACCCTCTACACAGTAGCCAAGGTCCATTCCCTGCAACTCGCTGCCTTTCCCTGAGCCACTTCCATAGCTCCTGATTTTCCCCACTCCACTGCGTTTGCCAGTCTCTTCCCTCTCAGGAACTAACTTTCAGCAAAGTGTCTCTGCAGCCTCCAAACCCGCCTCTCTCTTCCCATGGAGAGACTGCAGCTTTTCCCAGCTGCCCCTGTTGTTGCCAGCCTCCTGGCTTTTGTAGAAGCCCCACCTGTCCCTCACAGGTGAGCTTCTCTATTAGTAGCTGCCTCCAGCCTAAACTTCCCCTGTTTGCAGCCCAATTAGCTGACTGGGCCCACCTGGCCTAATTCAGCTCTTGCAGGGAGCACACTCCATCAGAGGGTGTTCAACCAGATCCCTGAGGAACAACTAAAGCTATTTCTACAGCAGTAGAAATAAACTAACTAGTGAATCAGATCCTAGTACCCACAGTGTTTCACAAAGCTTCATTAAGCAGGTTTCCTTGAAAACATTGGGAGTGTGGGGGGGGAAGATAATAAAAATTAATGCACTCGCCCACATTCATTTCTGGGGGCTAAAATGGACTCCGCTATTGAAGTTATAGCTAACCAATACCCTGCTTATCAAAGCAATCTCAAACCTGCAACAGCCCCATTTCACCCCTCTGCATGGCTTGGATCTCCTTGGCAGAACATATGGAGACTAGCCTTCTGTGAAAAAGGGAAACATGCGTTTTTAGTGCACATTGATATTCGTTCACATTGGCCTGAGGTGGTGCAGATGTCAAGCCCAACCACATCCAAACAAATCAGAGGTGTTTTGAAATCTCTGTGCTACTCATGGGTTGCTGCCAGGGCAGCTAGTTTTGGATTAACAGGTTTTAATTGCCTCTGAGCTCAGACGTTGTGTAGTCAGGAACAGGAACACCAAACTACCTAGCATGTAGTTTGCAGAATGCAGAAAAAGTTGGGAGAGAGACTTTTAAAAGAGTAGCAGGAAAAAAAAAAAAAAAAAAGATTCAGAAACATAGCATCTCAGATTTTTGCCTTGTATAAGAATGCATCCCACAGCACAGCATTTCTAACTGATGTTTCAAAATGCATCTCTGGAAGTACACCATGTGTTAGTCCTGATGCTATATTTTACATATACAAAATAATACTTAGCTCTTACAAAGCACTTTCCATCAGTAGATCTCAAAGCACTTACGAAGGAGCTACAGTGAGGGAAACTGAGGCACAGGGAGGGGAAGCGACTTGCCCAGGGTCACCCAGCAGACCAGTGGCAGAGTCAGGAATAGAACCCCAGACCTCTTGCACTGAATGATTCCTTGAATTTTTGTTGCATCATCTGATCACTTACCAGACTTTGGGAACCTACAAAAATGAAACTAACAACTTAGCAATGTGCTCTTGCTTGGCTCTTCTGCATCCAGTGCATTCAGCACATTCAGAATGTCTGCTCTGGGGCAGGAAGTGAGAGAAACTTAAGCCAAATCCCCACCAGCAGTAAATCCACATTGCCCCACTGATTTGATGTGAACTCCTAGGCCACTGCAGTCAATGGTAAAACTCCCATTGACTTCAATGGGGCCAGGATGTCACACCAGGCTTGTAGGAGATAAGAGTGCCTCAACCCCACTATTTTCCTTCCTGTTTCCCTGGGGGATTCAGACATCTGCTTGGGCTCTCCACTGGAAATAAGGAATATCCAAGGGGAACATCACATTTAATGGGTCTGCCAGTGTTCTGCGGTGTTGGATCAGGGGAAGGTGTGGGTCAGTTTCTTGTTCAGACAGTGGCATGATAAGGGTTATTTTCAACATGAGACAGATTTTCAAACATCCCCAAAGCTGGTTTTATAATTCAGGGTTTACAACTCACCTCTAGTTTAGAATGCCATTTTCATGGTACACATAATAAAACCCTCATCTAGGAGCTTCCAACTCTAACACAGACAGACTCCAAGCAGGAATTACAGCCTGCCACAACTGTCTGCATCATCATGAGGCGTAACAGCAAAAGGAACCCAAACCTATGCTGGCAATCCTGGCATCCTTGCCTTTCATATACTTTCATCCTTCCCTCCCCCAACAGCTACCATAGGGACATGACACATCATTCAGTGACTCCTGTGACAGTAGTGTTGCCAATCACACTGAGACATGACATCACACCAGAGGTGGTGACATAACAAGAGCCCATGACACAGCTAGCTGACTGAAGAGCAGCACATGGGTAAGCTACATTTTGTTATTTTGGGGGTACCTACCTGTAATGGGGAGCTACAGACCAGCCAGGAGTCAGCATCACAGGGGTTAATTCATTCTAGCAGCCCCTATTTTTAACCAATCTGGTTCTGCAGTGACCTTCATCTCCCAGCCCAACCCTCTGGCCAAGTCACATTTCAAACTCAGTCCCCTTCCAGGGTAAGGAAAGTCCAACTGAAAATCCAAAGAAACACCTAAAGAAACAGTTCTTCTGCTTCCCTTGGGCTATGCTGAAGTTCTCTGCTCTTCACCCCATACTCCAGTGCCCTACAGAGTTCTTCTGTGCTCCTTAAACAGAGCACTGCCTCCTAGGGCTGTCTCCCTGGAGGCACATTTCCTCCTAATAGGTTTCCCCAGCCCAGCCCACTCCCCTCACCAGGGTCACCCATAGCTTCCCTCATGGTCCTCACTGCTTCTTCCAGACCCTACCTCACAGCCACCTACTCTCTGTAGCCTCTCTTACAGCTTCCTTCCCCAGCTTTGTGCTCACAAAGCTTTTTATGAGGCTCTGGGTGTTCCCCCCTACTAACACCTGTCCCCATTAGTCCCATCTCCTCAGGCTGAGGGGCAGGTAATTATGGGCCAGGTGAGGCTGATTGAACAGGGCTGGCTAACCGAAGGCCTCCTGGCCCTTAAAGGGCAGGCCATCCTGTTACCCTATCTGTTCACTGAGTAGCTTTGCCATGTATCAGAGAAGGGCATGTATGAAGACCCACAAAAAGCAAAAAATGCAGCGGGGTAGGAGGGCAAGAGAAATGGGAAGTGGGTGGTGTAAATAAAAGGAGAAGGAGAGGGAAGATACACTAGTGGGATAGATTCACTGTGTATATTAGCTTGGGATTAAGCTTGGGCATTCGGTCCCTGAGGGACCCAAAGCACACTGAAGCCAATGCAAAGTCATTGGAAGGGATTCTTCCTCCCTACTATGGCCTCCATATCTTGCAGCAGTGAATGGGGGCCATAGAAGCCTCAAAGCAAATAATACCTCTGAGGCAGGTGCTGCATAAGACAGCACCATGCTGCCCTATAACTCTCTCCCCACACACACAAACGAACACCCACTCCTGCAAGGTCCGGTGTCAGGGTGTGCTGTGAGCAGCACTGGGGGGCATATCAGGGCCAGAGGTGTTGTGCAAAACACTATGGTCATTTTGAGCAGCTCCAGGTTACAGAGCTGATCATAGGCAGGCCAAGCAGAACTGCTATAATTTAGAACAACTCCTTGAACTGCCTAAGTTACAGGGAGAGCTGTTCTGCTGTCTGCTCAGGTCCAAATTAAGAAGGTACAAAATTATCTCAAAGCCACCTTTGGCCTCACCCCCCTGGGCTGTTACTAGTCTTTCCTTGCCTGAGAATACTAGGAGGGGGGAAATAAGAGATTGCAAGTAGAACTAGGTGAAATTTTG
Source organism: Emys orbicularis (assembly GCF_028017835.1). Classification (NCBI taxonomy): domain Eukaryota; kingdom Metazoa; phylum Chordata; order Testudines; family Emydidae; genus Emys; species Emys orbicularis. The sequence continues at coordinate 25,474,571 of NC_088692.1, forward strand.
GGGGCAAAAAGTTTATTCACCAACAAATGCAGTTTTGAGTCAAGCAAAACTGTTTGCAAATCCAGGCTAATTTCAGCAAATAGTGTTAGCTGGAAAAAAACTGATTTTTTTTTTAAACAAATAAATCAGACTGTTTTGTTTTGACATTTTTTAAACCAAAACAAATCAACTTTTTTGTTTCAAAGTGATGTTTTCCTTTGAAATGGAGCTTTTTTTTTTTTTGTAAAAAATACCTGAAAATTAAAAAAAAAAAAAAAAAAAAAAAAAAAAAAGGGGGAAAATAATCAAAATGTTTCATTCAACCCCAATTGTTTTTGTTTTGTTTTGGCTACTGAACCAAAAAATCAATTATTCACTCACTCAGCTCTAGTTAGAAGAGCCATATCTAAAATGCAAATAGAGGCATGAGGGACTCTGGGAGGGAGAAAAGTTAACTGCTTAACTGCTTAATTTGAAAAGGAACAGTATATTGAGCTATTTTAGTCTCACCAATGAGCCAACCAACCAAGCAATTTACTGGGCTATGTATTTGTAGATAAAAAGACGTGATTCTAAACCATACTAATCTCTCCCATACACTTTGGAATCTACCCCCATATTGTTATAAGAAGCACATGGGATCTTTTTCAGGGGAAAAGGCAATATGCCGCATTTATTGAGAATACAGCAGTTAGCATATGCTTTTCAGTCACACACACACACACACACACACACACACACACACACACTCTCTCTCTCTCTCTCTCTCTCTCTCCCTCCCTCCCGCCAGTTGATGTTTATAGTTACCAGTCCAGAGTCTGGATCAATCTAGTGGCCAGCCAGATTGGTCGCAGAGGGGAGCCGAGCTCTGTCATTCGTGACCTGATGCTCCTGGAGTTGTGGCAAGATGAACCCAAAGTCCCATGGCCAACCACCCTGTTCTTATAGACTTTTTTCTTTGTTGAAGTCTATGGATTTTGCTGTGTCAGTTTGTGACCGGTCATGCCTTAATTGGTGTTATCTTTTGATGTTAACATTCCAAAACACCTCCGAGAGGGTCATCCTGTCCTGGTTTCGATTTAATCAATTGTCTTGTCTTTAGGGGTGCCAGCCTCCACCTCAGGGTCGTCAATCTGCCCTTCCTTAATTATGGATGCGCGTTGATGGTTCTCTGCTGTCATTAACAGGGCCAGCTCCAGGCACCAGCAAAGGAAGCAGGTGCTTCGGGCGGCCAATGGAAAGGGGCGGCACCTGCGGGTCTACAGCGACAATTTGGCGTCGGGTCCCTCACTCCCTCTCAGAGGGAAGGACCTGCTGCCGAATTGCCGCCGAAGAATGAAGCAGCGCGGTACAGCCACCGCCGAAGTGCCGCCGATCTTTTTTTTTTTTTTTTTTGCTTCGCCGCTTGTGGCATCAAAAAAGCTGGAGCTGGCCCTGATCATTAAGTCTCTTCACTCCTTCCTTGACCATCTGGCTATAACAATGGCCTTCACACCTAATCTTTTGCTGATGCATACATTCCTCATTCACACAAACAGTCTTTTACAGAGACCTTCAGACAGGATGACATTTTGGAAAGGAGTATATGGTTACTAAAGGGATTACAAAAGAACCTTACACAACTTAGTTTGCAATGCATACAAGAAGCAAGACCTTATAGCAAATACTGTAATGAAATCTTATACTAAAACAAAAGGTGACCATAATCAGCTGTAAGGACTATTCTGGTCTATTCCTGCCTTGAAATCAAAAAGGGTGGCTGGCAGGATGATCAAATCATACATTAATACATTTAATACATACTACATTATTATAACTGTCAATCATTATAATCTCTAATACAAATATAAAGTCCTACTCCTACAATATTACATGGTCTTTATTTGTTTACTGCAAATTGGTTTCATATTTATTAATTTGCTAAATAGCTGTAGCAAATTCATAATTTTTAAGGCCAGAAGGGACCATTATGATGATTTAGTCTGGCCTTGGGCATAACATAGGCCATCAAATTTTACCCAGGAATTCCTTCATCGAGACCATAAAATCTGCTACAGCATATCTTTTAGATGCTATGTCAAGGCTCCCCAGAACTACACCTGTATACATTATGATTCCCTTATAAATTAGACTTTCCATATCACGAAGACAGCCACCACAATGGACAAGCTCAGAAAGGAGGCTAACAACTACCACCAAAGAGAATGGTCATCTCACCCTAGGGTGTTTTCTTCAGGATAGGATGGAGGGATGATGATAGCAAGGCAGTGTAAAAAAATTGCACTGACACTGCCCTTTCTGCACCAGACAAAACTCCTATTTCATACAGGGTGAGGAGGATCAGGCCTTAAATTCACACCAACTATTTTTATGTAGAAGAATTGGAGGTTGAATTCATCAGCAATTCCATCAGTTAGTTTGCTTAATACTCTGTTACTTATTATTAGTGTTCATAAATTAAAATATGGAGCTCTGCTTTTAGTGATTTTATAAAGGGATGACAATAAACAATAATTTGATAAAGTTGCTTAGTCTTATTTAGCTTTTTCTAGCCCTCAAACTTCATAACTAATGCTCCTTTGATGATTATTTTGTTCTATAATTTGACTCTGTAGTTGCTGTAGCAGAATATTGCTTTGTCTAACAAAACTATTGATGGACTATGCAGCAAATTTCTCTTGCAAGTTGGTACCCAAGGGTTTCCCAGTTGGCTAGATCTTCTCTCCACTTTGCTTCCAATCTAATGGATCGCTTGAAGGATACGATGGGCCATGTTATCAGGAACCTGCAAGGGAAGGTGGTGGCCTTACCAGAGGCAATCCAGACCCTTCAGGAGCACAATGTCAGAAGAGAAAATCACAAGGCATTATGGGGAAAGAATGTGGATATGATCAAGACCTTCCAGGAGAGAAACAAGGCCTTTTGGGAAAAGAACATGATCCTCTGGACAAAGAGTATGAATCTCTGGGAAAATGTCAAGACCATATTAATGGAGGAGCTGGAGCTCTGGGAAATGGACCTAGACCAATGGAAAAATGAGCTGAAGCTTTGGAAGAAGGAATTGGACCTCTGGGAGGAAGAACTGGGATTCCTTACAAAGTAAGAATGGCCACAGGGAGGAAGAAAGAGCCAGTGTAAACTACTGTATTGCCCCAGAAGCCAAAAATTGTGGTTTTATGTGTGTACAATAACTCCTGTCTTCTTGAGCTAAGAAACCTAATAAAGTATTGATTGAGTTTCAGCATCTCAAGCATCAGAGTGTTTTACATCTAGGTTTGTTTGTATTGTATTCATTCCATTTCCTTGTTTCCATTTCTGCTCTCTTATGTGAGGGTCAATGTCACACAGACACTATTCACCAACTCAGTCTCTGATCCTTTCACCTGTAAAAAGAGTTAGTGGGGTCTACTAGAGCTTAGTTCTCACGAGGAAGAACGTGTAACCACCAAATTGCTCTTCATCCTAATACAATTAAACAGAACTGTTACAGTGTCAATTATTTTCTTACATATGATGCAGTGGAGGTGATGAATATTACTAGCTAATTTTCTTTTAAAATGCAAAAGACCTTATTGCAGCAAATGTGCTGGAGGCTGGACAAGTCATGTCTACTTGGAGATTTCTAAGAACAGGTTAGACAAACACCTTGTCAAGGCTCCTTCCCCACTCTGAACTTTAGGGTACAGATGTGGGGGCCTGCATGAAAACTTCTAAGCTTAACTACCAGCTTAGATCTGGTCCGCTGCCACCACTCCCAGTGTGCTAATTCCCTTCCCTGGGTAGCCTTGAGAGACTCTTCACCAATTCCCTGGTGAATACAGATCCAACCCCCTTGGATCTAAAAACAAGGAAAAATCAATCAGGTTCTTAAAAAGAAGGCTTTTAATTAAAGAAAAAGGTAAAAATCATCTCTGTAAAATCAGGATGGAAAATAACTTTACAGGGTAATCAAACTTAAAGAGCCCAGAAGAACCCCCTCTAGCCTTAGGTTCAAAGTTACGGCAAACAGAGGTAAACACCCTAGTAAAAGGTACATTTACAAGTTGAGAAAACAAAGATAAAACTAACACGCCTTGCCTGGCTGTTTACTTACAAGTTTGAAATATGAGAGACTTGTTCAGAAAGATTTGGAGAGCATGGATTGATGTCTGGTCCCTCTCAGTCCCAAGAGCGAACAACAACCAAAACAAAGAGCACAAACAAACACCTTCCCCCCACCAAGATTTGAAAGTATCTTGTCCCCTTATTGGTCCTTTGGGTCAGGTGTCAGCCAGGTTACTTGAGCTTCTTAACCCTTTACAGGTAAAAGGATTTTGGTGTCTCTGGCCAGGAGGGATTATAGTATGGTACACAGGAGGGCTGTTACCCTTCCCTTTATAGTTATGACACACCTACTTGGACCTGCCTCAGCACAACTCGAGGTCCCTTCCAGCCCTCCATTTCTATGTTTCTACTTGTGCTCCTCCCAACTTCCATCTCTTTGCTGCTTTTTGTGCTCAGAGCCCCAGGGCAGCCGGACACTATCCCAATACCACGACTTGCAGGGATTGGCTCTTGGAGCATTCCCGAAAGCCAGATCACCTCCTTTTCACTTCTCATGCTCCTAGATAGAGCAGGTCAAATAGGGGGGAAATAATTTGTGCATACTTATGCAAAGCCATGCATTGAATTCACAGTTCTGCATGGCTAGTGTGGTCAGATTGGAGTCCTTAATTGGACCACTTACCAGGTGTCTTGGGGAAATGTACATGAATCTTGCCTGTTTTAGTAGGAATGATCGTTCATCCAAACTGTAGGGAAATGTCATCATTTTGTTACACTTCAGTTACTGAAGCAGAGAGCAAACCCAATATCACGTGACTTCACAATCACACCACACGTACCAAATAATTAAGAAGCTGCAGTCAGTCTCTGCATTCTGAGATGGAACACTAAGGGTTCTGGATGTTTTCGAACATTCTCATCTTTAGGGTGCATGCACTAATTGCCATGACAGCACTATCCATAACCCAAGAGACTTCAGCAGTGTAGAGAAGAAGAGCAGGTCAGTTCAATATAAATAATACTTAATTACAATTCCATGTCAGGAATGGAAGTTTTAGTTTAGAATTCAGTCTGAGGGGTTAAGAAAGAAAGACATTGAAGAGAAGGTTCATTTTCCAGCAAAAAGGGCCTCGAAGCATTTTTTAGCCTTTTTTCCCCCCAAGCTAATCATGGAAAGGTAGCACCACATAGGGCTGGTAGTAGGCAATTGTACGAACAATCTGCTGCTCACTCAGTCCATCTTGGGAAAGGCATTTCTGATCTATGTTCATAGTAGAGTGAACTCTGAAATGAAATCTCTCCACTAAACTTTTGGAATCCCTTTACTCATTTGAAAGAGCATCAGAAGTGAAGGAACAGGGGAGATTTTCCTGGACAGACAATATTGTAATAAAATCCCTGTGTTTATACATTATTGTTTTTTACAAGTAAAATTCAGCTCTGTGAAAAGAGTTAGCACAAGGTATACATACCGTTTCAGTGTCACTAATCCTGCAACATGTCCCCATTGAATTCAAGGGAGCACTATCCAGATGGACTGCTGAATCTCTGCACTACACATTGCAGTCTCAGGCCCTTTATCCCTATTTTGTGGGCCTCAGTCAGAGCTAAGTGGTGCATCCACCTGGGGCTGGCTCTCTTCACAGGAGAAGATTTCTCCTTACATTTGGATAATTCAAGATATATTTGCTGTAGCTTGATGACATCGATGATTTAGTATTTTTCCAGAACTGTTATAAAAATATTTGCACTCAACTTATTCCAAGTTGTTTCTTCTCATCACCTACAGACAATGGGACATTATTGGAATTGTAGGCCCATTTTCCAAACATCAGGGTATTTTTTTTAAATGTTGAATGCAGAAATGAGTTTCAACGTCTAAATTACAAGTAGTTGCATCTTAAATTATTTTGCAATTTTTTTAATATAAAGACAACGTGTATAATAAATATTCTTGGCCTTTGTGCAGCACATTCATCCTGAGGAATTCAACATGCTTCAAAACATTCATGAATTCATAATCCTCACAAGCACCAATTTGGGTATTACCATCCCCATTTGACGCACATAGAAGTGACGAGGCAAATCTGCTAGTAGTGCCAGAGATTTTAACTGGCCTACTTGCAGATAAGATACATCCTATTCAAACTGAGTAAGGATTGTAAGATCTCAACCTAAATTAATTGTTCAATACAACACAGAATGTAAGGAGCAGATCGGGGAAGAGATCCCAGATTTCCTTACACAGCATCATCAGCACCTACAAGACTACCTTTCCAATACTTAACATATTAAGAACCACAAGGACAGGAAGTGCTAATAGTATGTCTATAAAAATATCTGCTGTAGTTATAATTTCCTTTAATCAAGTCAGACCCCAATTTTTAACAATACCTTATCAAATCTGGCTACTTAAATTTATGCTGGTCATATTAAGGACCAGTAATTTAAGGGATTTTATTTTATAAAGTGATGGTAAGAAAAAAATATAATACAGAGTAGTTGCGTACACAAAATTTTCAAAAGGGACTAGTGATTTGGGGTGCCTCAATTTTTCAGTGCCAAATTTGAAACATCTTAAAGGGGCCTGATTTTCAGAGAGTGGCTGTTCAGCATGTTCTGAAAATCAGGCTCCTTTAAGAAGTCTCAAGTAGGACACCCAAAAGGGAGGCACCTTCTCTAATGTAGCTTAATTCAATCCTATAAACTTCATAGCTAATGCTGCTTGTTTGATTTCTATTTTTTGACTTCCTGCTTTAGTGGTCCCTGCATGAGCCTTTTCAGACACCCACCTGCTCTGCTCCTCACACAGGCTACCAGCTAGTGCTCTGTACAGCAGCAAATTTGTGCTCAAGAGGTTCCTTGTTTCACCCAATCATCTCCAAATCCAGCAGTGACTGATGGACCACAGGAAGCAAAAACCAGAACGAGGGTTGGACTATGGCACCTTACGGGTCAGAATAAACAATGAGACATCTGTCTCGCATAACACAAAGCAGGAGACCAAGAACCGTCTGGCACCCTTTATTAACCTCCGCAAGAAACACCTCAGCAAGAATCTGAAGGAGGAGAAAAGGGCCTTACAAGAAGAGATCAAGGTCTTTTGGGAGGAGAACAAAGATTTCCATGAAGAGATCAAGGCCTTTCAGGAGGAGAACAAAGCCAAGGCCATGGGATTGGAGATTAAGGCCTTCCGAGAAAAGAACAAGAACTTCATAGAAGAGATCAAGGCATTTCTGGAGGACAACAAGGCCTTCCTGGAAGAGATCAAGGCCTTCCAACTGAAAAAGAAAGCTTTCCAGGAACAGCTTAGCACCATTCAAGAAAAGATTGAAGCTTTCCAGGAGAAGATCAAGGTCTCTGAGGAGGAGATTGCGGTCTTTGAGGAAAGGAATGAGGCTTTCAGGGAAACAATCAGGGTCTTCCAGAGAAAAAACAAGGGCTTCCAAGAAAAAAATAAGGCCCTGCGTGAGAAAAACAAAGCCTTGCAGGAAAGGAATGAAGCTGCCCAGGAGAAGAACAATACTTTCTGGAAGGAATACAAAGCTTTCTGGAAGAAGGACAAGGTCTTCTGGGAGGAGGATATGGCCATCTCAAGGGATAAAATGGCCCTCTGGGAAGAGTACATGGCTTTTAGGGAGAATGATCAAGACCTACAAGAGGAAAAAGGAGCTCTTTGGGACATGGTAGAAGTCCTGTGGGATGAGAAATATGCCCTGTGGAAGAAAGTACACAGCCCAGCAGGAGAAGAACAACTATCTCAAGCTGCAGAGAATAACGTTGATGGTGATCATGGCCCAGCTGTACATACTATGACAAATGCACCAGAGGGGCCAAGGCAGGTCTAGAGGAATACCTTGCTGCCAACCACTGGGTTCTTATGTGTACTGACACACATATAGATTTGCTCCTTTGACCCCAGAAGCTTAATAAAGTCCTGATGGAGCTTTAGAAAAAGGAAGCGTCAGAGTGTTATTTTACCCTTAGGTATGTTTTTATTACATTTGTTACCTTCAGCTGTGTCATAGTTGGATTGTCAGGTGGGTGAGTTTACAACAACCAAAGTTATTTACTGTCATTCTAAAAATAGTTGAGAATTGGATAAACACACACACACACACACACACACACACACACACAAAAACTTCCTTGCAGGTACAGGTTTCCTTAATCCCACTGCAGATGGCTGAATTTCTTTTTAAAAATGTTTACCCAAGAAATTAAACTGCAAAGTCTAATTTCCTATTATTCACATTGCAATTTGTTTATGTTTTTTGTTATTTTCATGTATTACGATCATTTCCTGATATTTGCAAAATATTCATGGGCAGAGATGGTTGAAATTTTCTGAATTTTGATTATAAATTAAACAAAATGGGATGAAATTTTGCAAATATTTTTGCAAAAATATCATCTCCTTTTTAACCACTCTGTGATGGGGTGTCCACCCCACCCAGGACTGGAAGGGGTTAAGGTGGCTGGGTAGGCCTATTAACTCCACAGGCTGCACCTGGAGGGAGAGCCAGGGAGCAGGGAATTGATGGCAAGCAGGTTCAGTTGAGCAGGAACAGGTGGGGCCTATAAAGCCAGGAAGCAGTCACCAAATAGAGGCTCCTGCTGGGATAGGGCAGTGGTCATACTCTGGGAAGAGGGAGGAGGTATTGCCAGAGAAAGGGGGGGAACCAGGAGTGTAGGAAGGAAGCAGTCCAGGGAAGAAGCAGTCAGGGCTGGGAAAGTAAAGCCCAGAACTGCTGGGTTGAGATTCCCTGGGCTAGAACCTGGAGTTGAGGCTGGGTCCAGGTTCACCTACCCGCCACTGAAAGAGTTGCACCTGAAGCAGCGAATGGGAAGACTGCCTAAGACTGCTGAAGGAAAGACTTTGATATACCCCAGAAGAGGGGAATGCTGAATCATGAAGAGGACGCTGCAGTTCCTGGAGTGAGAGAGGACTGCAGATCGAGAGAGAGAGAGAGAGACAAATGGTGTGCAACTGCAGGAAGGGCCATTGACCTTGAGAGCTAATCCCCAGAGTGACCAGGAGGGGATGCCAGACAAGCAGTCAGTGGCGCACCCTCTGACACACCCATAGAACTGGTTGAAAAAAATTAAACCCTTCCCTTCCCTCCTGCCCCGTAAAGGATTTTTTGTTGGGTGGGGGAGGTGAAAATTTTCATGAAAAATAATTCCATTTCTCAACTAGCTCTATTCATCAATTTTAGCATGAATACATTATGTACAAAAATTCCTGTTGGAAATGTTTCAGGCATCACTTCTTGTTCTCTGTTCATTATTGTCCTGGTCTTAAAAGTTCCAGTCATCCAATCAGGAAAAAACAATGCCATTACCACTGTCTTCTATTTTCCAGAAGCCTTCAGAACCTTTCCAGAGCAGTAGTTTATATACATAACTAGGCCTTGCATGTTGTATATAGTTAGTAAACATAGTTATTTGGACTGCCCTGTCCCTGTGTGGTTCCTTCATATTATGTTTGTTGCATAAAGAGCAGAAGAACAACTATGACCAATCCTGTAGCACTAATAGCGGATAGCGAATCACCAGAGTAATCAGTTTATGAAGCCAAAATCTGCTCATCCCAACTTTTCAGTATATTCTGACAAATAACAAAAACATTCAAAAAAATTAGAATCAGTTGATTCTGGCTTACAAATTATTTGTGAACCGGAAATGGAGCTCAATTCATAACAAATACTGCAACTCAAACATCCTTTCCCTTTCACTGTTAGCCAGGTAGGAATATGTAGCCAAGGAGATGGACACTTCAGCGGCGGGTTAGAAACAATCACTAACCTATACTCAAAATGCAATTTCCATGGAAGCTGTTCAGCATATGGTATAGCAGTTCCAAGAGGAATTCACTAACTAACACTAGGGTTACCATACATCCGAATTTTCCCGGACATGTCCGGCTTTTTGGTTTTTAAATCGCTGTCGGGGAGGAATTTTAAAATATCTAAAAACATCCAGGATTTTGTCATTATTATTTTTCCCCAAAGAAGAATTGATCATTCAAGAAAGAAAGAAAGTGAATGTTGATCACTCAAGAGAGTGCCTGCTTTTCCCCCCTAGCTCCTAGCGCTTGCGCAGTGAAAGAGCTGTTTCGCGCGGCTGGGAGGGAGGGGGGAGGAGGCCAGGGTGGGGATTTGGGGAAGGGGTCCAATGGGGCAGGGAGGGGGTGGAGACTTTGGGAAAGGGGTTGGAATGGGGGCGGGGAAGGGTGGAGTTGGGGCGGGGGGGGGGGCACGAGCACCCACCAGCGCCAGGGAAAGTTGGCACCTAGTCCTATGGTTCCAGACAGGTACGATCATTTTTCCATAGTGGTGATAGTGCAACGTCGACAATTTCAGTGTCTTTTCTGAGTTCGTACCGTGCACGGTAGTGTTTCCTCAAGAGCTCTTTATTTGATATTTTATTTTACTACCCCCAAACACAATGCCAAAACGAAAAAGTGTAAATTCACTGCAGAACTACAGATGAAATTCCCATGTTTTCGACGTGGTAGAGAAGAATGGAAAGCTGAGTGCTTGGTATGTAGACCTGGTACTTATGTGTCTGTGAAAAATAAAGGCGCTAATGATTTACAAACTCATGTGGACTCAGACAAGCACAAAAAAGTAGTTCGAGGAGAGAGCTCATCAACAAAATTGACAGATTATTTTGTAAAACCAGGCAGCAAATCAGAGGATGCTGTTACTGCAGCAGAGGGTGCTTTTGCATTTCACACCATTAAGCATCATAATAGCTTTAAGTCAATGGACTGCACATCTGTTTTGTTGAAGAAGACATTCCCTGATTCTGAAGTAGCACGGAAATTTTCAAGTGCTAGAACCAAGACAGAAGCAATTGTTATCTCTGTGCTTGCACCGTATTCTGTTGATGTTGTTCTGAAAACGTTTGAAGAAAATGACATAGCTTACTGTGGAGTTGCTACAGATGGAAGCAATCACGGTTCAGTGAAAATATTTCCAGTAATTATTCAGTATTTCTACTGGAAGAATGGCGGTTTGCAGTCAAAATTGATTGAGGTCCAGAACACACCTAATGAGACTGCCGACACGATTGCTCATTACGTAAAAGAAACGCTTGAAAAAAATGGTTTGTTCGAGAAGTGTATTGCATTTACAGGTGACAACTGCAATATAATGTTTGGAGGACTCTGGCATGATGAAGATGGAAAGAATGTGTTTGCAAACTTAAAGAAGTTGTTGCAGAAGAGAACATTAATCGGTGTGGGTTGCCCAGCACACATTTTGAACAACTGTGTTCACCATATAGCAGAAAGAATGAACATTGACATTGAGAACATTATTTTTAAAATTAACCAGTACTTTCAGATCTTCACTGTCCGAACTGAGCGGCTGAAGGAGTACTGTGAGTTTGTTGACGTTGAATACAGAAAGCTGCTTTCTCATGGCAAGACACGATGGCTGTCATTATTTCCAGGCATTACAAGGCTGATACAGATGTTTCCAGCCTTGAAGTCATTCTTTCTGTCACAGGACAAACCACCCACAGTGCTTAAGACATTTTTTGAGTATGAATTAAGTGAGATTTACCTCTGGCACATGCATTCACTCATGAGTGTATTCCAAACTTACATCCAAGAAATCAAAAGGGAAAGCAATTCTGTCATGGAAGTGCTGAAAAGTTTGAACTCGGTTCACACTATCCTTCTTGAACGCAAGACTCACAACTTTATGTCCCTGAAAGTTAAGGGACTACTGGCACAAAAGCGCATGGAAGGAATTGATGAAGAGTGTGACAAATTCTGTGCTGACGTAGATAATATGTACAGCAGATGCTTAGAATATTTGTAGAAGTGGCTTAGACCCTTGGAAAACTTCTCTTGTTTCAGGTGGATTACCCTAAGTGAGACACCGACTTGGAGTGATGTGGAACCTTGTATCAAGTACCTGATCGATAAGGGGGTGCAAATAGATGACGTGAAGTGTTTTGATCAGGTCAGCAACCTGAAGTATTTTTTGGAAAGTTGCAACAGTGATGAAGAGTTATTTGCTAGCACACCAGAAGTGGACCAAATATTTTGAGAAATCCAAAAACATTGAGTGTCACTCAGAACTGTTAAAGATTGCACAGTTCTTCTTTGCTATTCCTTCTCACAATGCAAATGTAGAGTGAATTTTTTCACTGATGCAAAGCCAGTGGACAAAGGAAAGAAACAACTTGAATGTTGAGTCATTGAAAGGAATTCTACTTGTATAGTACAACTTCAGACAAACTTCTTGTAAAGACTTTCATGCCTTCTTAAAGAGCAATCAACCACTGCTGTGAAAAATGTGATCTACAGAGAAATATGTGTGGGCACATGAGGAGAAAGAAAACTGAAGAACTGGTGAAAGGAAAGGACTCACTACATATAAAGAAGTACAGTAAACTTTAAGTAATTAAACTTCACTTTTGAGGCCATATCACTTTTTCTTATATATACTCAATATAGACAACATGTAGCGCACAGCATATATAACAGTATAACAACACATTAATACAACGTGAATTGGTAGATACTGGTGCAAATACCCCCCTCACTCCTCCATGGAGTGTCCTCTTTTTTGAATGTTCAAATATGGTAACCCTAACTAACACTAACAATGAAGCATCTGTGCTATACCCAGGCCTAAAAGCAGACTGACTGATTTGAAAGAGACTTGAGGTCTTTGGATATTCCTGGAGTTAAAATCTTTTCAACCATCTTTCCAAAAACTAGGACTTTCAGGATGGGGTGATTATTGGATGAGTTGATCATATCAACAAATATTTCTTAACTGTGGGACTAACACTAGCTTAGAAACTGATACCTTGCACTCCCTCCAGGAGTGTGTTGTTCATGTATAATAATAGTCCCAACAGTTATCCTGGATTATGCCAGCCAGAAAAGACACATCTGCAACTTGCAGGCCAAAGCATGTACTCTCTACAGAACCATGGTGAGCATCAGCAGCCAAAAGCCAAGCACAGAAGACTCTGCATGTGTCTCCCTGGGAACTGCTTCTACTATAAAGGAGCATTGATCAGTCTGAACGCAAGTGATAGTTGAGGGTCTGTGGTCAATACTGGATTGGAAACAAGGTATGCAGGTGTGGTGTTTGCATGTAAGGGGACTGTTGGTGGAGACACAGCGAATGGCTCTTGATATGGAATTAGAGATAAGGCTGAATGTGAAAAGGCTGTAGGACCTGGCCTCCAGAATGGTAAATGGAAGTTTAACCAAAGATAGAAGAGTCACCTACTGTGTTCTACCTACTGGCAATGAGAAACATTTGCTTTATTTGTACGACATTTTTCCAGTTCATTTACATGCTCAGCACCTCCAACTTGGTGGGTGGGTGGGGGGAGCTGTCTTTTGGAATTTCCAGGCTGGCACATTTTGTTGTGACACTTCATGTCAATTTGTGTCAATCACATCACAATACATTACATCATGTACGGGAACAAAGTTTGACAGAGGTAAACAAACCAGATGAGGCTCAACATGGTCTGGCAGTCTAGTGATTAAAAGATTCTATTTATTCAAAAGTTTAGTTAGAAAAACCCCACTGGCAATGACTTTGGAAAAGAAAAGAACAAATCCCACTGTAGTGTAGAGGAATTGGGTAGTATCCTTTTCAATTGTTTGACAGGCCGCTAGCAGGCCTGTCTATCTTCTATTGCAGAAGCTAACAGACTAGCAGCGTATATACGTAGCTAGCAGAGCCGGCTCTAGGCACCAGCAAAACAAGCTGGTGCTTGGGGCGGCACATTTTTAGGGGCGGCATGGCCGGCGCCAGAATGCCGCCCCTAAAAATGTGCCCCGGCCGCCCTAGCTCACCTCCGTTGCTGCTGCCACGGTGCGCGAAACAGCTGATTCACGCGCCTACTCCCCCTCCCTCCCAGGCTCTCAAGCCTGGGAGGGAGGGGGGAGCAGCGGGCGCGCGAATCAGCTGTTTCGCGCGCCGCGGCCGCTCGGGGTCTCCCCCTCCCTTCCAGGCTCTCAAACCTGGGAGGGAGGGGGAAATCCCGAGCGGCCGCGGCGGCAAAACAGACGTTTCGCGCGCCGCGGCCACTCGGAGTCTCCCCCTCCCTCCCAGGCTCTCAAACCTGGGAGGGAGGGGGAGACTCCGAATGGCCGCGGCGCGGGCGCCGCTTCTCCCCCTCCCTCACTCCCTCCTAGGCTTGAGAGCCTGGGGGGAGGAGGCAGGGCTGGGGATTTGGGGAAGGAGCGGAGTTGAGGCGGGGCCGGGGGTGGGGTAATTAAAAAACTGGGGGGGGGGTCAAAAATCCTAGAGCCGGCCCTGGTAGCTAGGCTTTCTATGTTTGTATATAGTAGCTAGTAAACATGGTTATTTGGAATCTCACTCTGTCCAAGTGGATTCCTCATATTCTTAATCGTGTTAAGAGAGGACAGACTCATTATGTATTCCCTATATGCAAACAGATTGATGAAATGAGTATTTGCTGCTTTAGTACTTGGTGTACATTTTGGGCTGGATTCTACTAAGCTAGGTACAGAAAAAGGTACTATTCCGCATGAATAAGGGTAGCAGAATCTAACTCTTTGTAAATAAGTTGTCCATTAATTATGAAATAATTATCTACACTCCTTGGTGGAAGGAAGACAGATGCTACAATTTGGTTGCAGCGTAAGGACTTTACTTAATTTCACACTATGTACCTAATGTTTTTGTGCTGGTGAAGGGGAACACATAGAATGTGGGAAGCACAAAAAGGAAGTATCAACTCTATGGTATGCTTCCTGTGGAGCCCGTCTCTAGGCATATCACAGGTTTGGGGCTGCAGATGACATATAAGGATCAGTTTGAGACAGAAATGGGGAGCAACAGCTCTCTGTAATATCCCTCCCTTGGGCTCATGTGAACTAGCACTGGTGATTCAACTACTAAAAGCAGGGGCAGGCAAACTTTTTGGCCTGAGGGCCGCATCGGTTTTCGGCAATTGTATGGAGGGCCGGGTAGGGGAGGCTGTGCCTTCCCAAACAGCCAGGCGTGGCCCAGCCCCACACCCCCATCCCCATCCAACACCCCCCCCCCCGCTTCTCACCCCCTGACAGCCCCCCCCAGGATTCCTGCCCCATCCAACCCCCCTGCTCACTGTCCCCTGACCACCCCCGGAACCTCCGCCCCTGACTTCCCCCAGCCACCCCATCCAACCCCTCCTCTCATTCCTGACTGCCCCCCCCCCCGGACTCCTGCCCCCATTCAACACCCCTGTTCCCTGCCCTCTGACCGCCCCAACCCCTATCCACGTCCCCTGACCACCACCCGGAACTCCCCTGCCCTCTATCCAACCCCCCTTGTCCCCTTACCGCGCTGCCTGGAGCACCAGTGGCTGGCGGCGCTACAGCCGCGCCGCCCAGAGCACCAGGACAGGCAGCTGGAGCCAGCCACACCACCGCACAGTGCAGAGGACTGGGTCAGGCCCCGGCTCTGCAGCTGTACTGCCCGGCAAGAACTCGCAGCCCCACCGCCCAGAGCATTGCGCCAGTGACGCAGTGAGTTGAGGCTGTGAGGGAAGAGGAACAGCACGGGAGGGGCCGGGGGCCAGCCTCCTGGGGCAGGAGCTCAAGGGCCGGGCAGGAGGGTCCCGCGGGCCAGATGTGGCCCGTGGGCCATAGTTTTCCCACCTCTAACTAAAAGGCTTTCATTGTCTGTCCAAAAATAGTAGGACCTCCTAAGCATAGCTGTGAAATGGGTGGCATAGGGCCTTATCCAACTCCCAGTGAAGTCAACGGAACTCCATTTGAGTTGAATCATCCCAATAATGATTTAGACATGAGCAAAACAGTCACCTGGAGTGTGTATGTGAGATGTGTGTCCTTTGTGCACTGTTGCAATTCATTGCTAGTGTACTGGTGGTCTCTAAATCTCAGATGGGCTTGGGGTGGATGGAGACAAGAGGAGTTTAGGCAAAAAAGGGGTATGTATTGCTTATGCAAGTCACTAATGAATACAGAAAACTTCAGCAAGAATAAGTTGATTCAGCTCCATTGTTTTCAATAGCACTCTGCTGATTTACACCATAGTGGGTTCTCCATTTTAAACAACCAAAATTCCAGTTTTCTAAATCTACTTTACTAATACCTCTTACTGAGATGATTAGTTATTATAATCTAGTTTATTACCTATTAGCTGTAGGTTAGGTGATCAAAGCTAATATCTTAAAACAAAGAACTGACCACTGAAATATCCCTGTAGTGAATTGTACATCAGGAGAATACAAAAGCATAAATTACTTCACAGGTTCTTCCTTGGCATCTCTGTGAACTGACTCTGTGGATATAATTAAGCTAATATATCTTCTCCAGTGAAGCTGTTCTACTAGAAAAATAGTTTTTTTATTAGTTTAACAGGTTCATTCTTTAATCTTCCTCACCTCTTGACCCCAGATCAGATTCACAAAGTCCTAAGCGGATGGCAGAACAGCTGGATACAGCAGGTGGTGATGTAGCTAATGGAAAATCCTATTTTTGATTATTATATACAGATACAGTAATTAGAAATGAAGCAAGTCAACCTGCTTGCATAAAATTTAAATTGAACCAAACGCCAGGGGGCTCAAAGAACAAGTATTCTTTGAAGCTTCATCAATGGGTTATCAGCATGTTTGATCTTATGTACCATTATCTAGGGATATTGAGGTTAGGCAAACAAAACAATGAGGTTTCCAAAGGTCAAATACTGTAAGATGTTGAGCCCCAGTTATACTCAACTCCCACAACTGTGTCGACGGTGCTCAGGACCTCATAGGATTTGACCCATAACCTATAAAAGCCAGATTATCAAGTGATAATGTTTATAGAGAGGTCATGTTTATAAACAGTTTAAACTGCAATATATAATTAAACCTGTAAAGAAGATATGAAATAATTAAAAACATATCAAAGCAAAGTTGCCCTAAATATTTGTGCTTTAGTGCTAATTACTTCCACTTGCACTGTAAACACCACATGCCAAGTTCATCTCTGGTGTAACTCCACTGACTACAGCAGAATTCCACCAAGGATAAATTTGGCCCCTCCTTCTTCAGCATGGTCACACTAGATTTTATTTCTCTCTGAAAACACCAGATAGTAGCAGAGAGCTTAAAATTAAGCTCTTCTCCTGCAAATAAGGCTTATGTTTTCTCTCTGCCTCGAGCTCCTAGTAAGTTTTAGGGATTTAAGAGAAGTGGGGAGGAATTTTTATAAATCTACAAAAATAAACAACTGGCAAAGGAACTCCCGTAGTATTGTGCAGTGCCTTTGTGAACAGCACAATTTCCAGCTAGAAGTTAAAGAGTTTAGAAAGGAAACAAGTTTCTCTCTCTCCCAAAAGTTTTTTTTAAAAGTGCTATAGTTGTCTGTAATGAACGATGAATGAATTAGTGAAACTGTATTGATTTTCTTTGATGAACAGAAGGGAACTTCTAAAACCAGAGATCCCTCAAGAAGACACCATAGCACTTAAAATGTCAATTTCTCTTCTTTTCTCCCAGACCTCGCTCCGCCAATGCCTCAGGAGTCTTGGTCGGTTTTGTTCCAGACCCAGCCCAGTATGGATGTGAACTTCACAGCACAGGCCTAGCACTACACTGGAAAACGAAGGCAAATACCCTATAAGAAGGATCTGTTACACACTAGAGCTGGTAAGATACTTTGTCTTAGGCCCGGTCACGTGTTTTGTCAGGGTTACAAAGGTAGACACCCCTGTCACATAGCAGAGGTCAGTCTATGCTGGCTTTAGTGCAGGGCCGGCTCCAGCATTTCTGCCGCCCCAAACAAAACAAAACAAAACAAAACAAAAAAAAAGCCGCGATCGCGATTGGCGGCGGCAATTGGGGAAAAAAAAAAAAAGCCGCGATCGGCGGTGGCAGTTCAGCAGCAGGTCCTTCGCTCCTAGAGGGAGTGAGGGACCTGCCGCCCCCGAATTGCCGCAGGTGCCGCCCTTCTCCCTTGGCCGCCCCAAGCAACCGCTTGTTAAGCTGGTGCCTGGAGCCGGCCCTGCTTTAGTGGTTACTGGTATAATTAGTGCTATTTGAAAGTTTTCCAGTGAAATATTTTTATGAAAAAATTGAGTTTTTGAAAGAACAAAACTTTTCACAGAAAGTGTCTGCTTTCCTCAACAACAACAACAATTTTTTTGTTATAAAACCAAAAACCTAGAAACCAAAGGATTTCTATTTTCAGCTAAACATTTTCAGTGTTTTTGGCCAAACACTGATGAATTTTTTGGCCAAAACCAAAAAAATCTGTTTGTGGGTTTTAAATAAAAGTTGAAATTTTCCATGGGGGAAAAAAACCAAAATTATCCAACCAGCTCTAGATCTAAGCTGCATTTTGGGGGGACTGTTTTACTCTGTTTGTGGAGTACCTAGCACAATAGGGCACTGATCTTTCCCTGGGGCTGTGGACTCTAATGTAATACACACACTCAAACTATTATTATGGTTTATTATCTGTACCACTTTTTCTGCAATTTAAACACACATTTTATTTTATTCAATAAAACTATAAAAATATTTTTCCTAGCTAAAGGGAAAGCTGCTTTATGTATTAAGGATAGAAGCTTGTAAAGCATTTACAGACGCTCCCCGACTTACGCAAGAGTTCCGTTCCGGAACACCTTGCGTAACTCGAATTTTGCATAAGTCGGGAACCCACCTATTTCTAGCTTATGGAACTTTTTCCGTAAGTGCAGATTTGCATAAATCGGGTTTGCGTAACCCAGGGGGCGTCTGTAGATGCATAACCATGTATACAGTAGATATTTTTCTCTCTACTTTTTCTCACTATTTTAACAGATTTTGAGGGTTTTTCCCCCCATTCTCTTCTGAGTACGACACAAACCCAATAATGCTTTAAATTAAGTTGAATTTTGACTCCACAACATTCAGTTGAGTTTGGTCAAAAACAGGCCAGACAGGCCCAAACCTCCTCATTACACAGTAACTACGAGTGAACTAGTTTAAAATGAGAGCCCAGAATAATCAGCACCCTTCAATTACTAGAATGGGAAAAACAAAGAAAGCAGTGCTATTTATACAGGCACTTGATGCCAACATGATGGAGCCACACTGATCAAGGGTTGAAGAGGTCCCAAGAATGAGTTCCAAAGTCAGGGTGATTTTTCCACTAAAGTCCTCACTTCTCGCTCAGCACAGTGGACACCATTGGGCTTTTTGCTTCCTCCCCCTGATAAATGAGTTATTTTATTATTTAATCCTGGAACCTGGTACATAAATTGTTCTCACTTGTGCCCTGAAAGATGACCTCCTCTTTCACAGGGTATAGTTGGGACATGGGGCCACAGTTCTTCAGGCTGAACATTACAACACACAGTTGATGGCTGCCTCATTGGCACCTACTGCGTGCTTGGGTGGTCACTCAGTAGACAGTGCAGCCTCAAGGAAAACAGAGTTGTACAGAGCTGGGAGAATGTGTGAGAAGGAGTGAGCCTTATTTTCACATGAGAAGCAGGGTCTGAACAAAGGACAGAAGAAACTCCTGGCATCCCTTACTATGCATGGTCTTCTGTCCTACAACAACATGTGCTGTCTGCCTGTGGAGGCCTCATGCCCATTGTGATGTGTGTCGTTATCTGCATTCCTGCTATGGCCAAGTGACTGGGACACAGGCAAGGGGTGAGAAAGATGCAAGTTCACATTGGAGGAAACGTTTGTTAAAGGGCAGGAGGCATGTTACTTTTCACAGCCTGTGCTCTACTTGCACATGCTTTGCATATTAATGCCTCAGCAAAACATATGTGGAAGAAGTTGCATTTGGCCACTCCTTTTCCTGAGGTCATGCTCCCTTTCTCTGCACCGTGCTTCCACTCAGCAGCACAGTCATATCACTGCTTTGTAGTCAGTTACGCTGTACAATGGATAGAACAACTGAGCCCTTCAAGTCTGCTTTCCACCTTTATTTTCCATCAGCAGTTCTGTTTGTCTGGGGGATTCTTTCATTTCTTTCACACTGACTTTTGGGTTCTTATTGTCCTATGTTTTCTTGGTCCATCCATTCCCCTCTCTCATTTCTCTTTCTTTCCCCCACTTCTTGTCTACTCCCTTCTGTGTGCTCTCATGTTGTTGTTTTTTCTCTTTTGCCTTTCAACTTTACATCCCCCCTTCACAGATTCAGAGCACACACTGCTGATGCTGCTTCTGCAATGCCTTGAAACTGACAACACGCTGAACTCCAGTTCATCTGGGAGCAGGAGTTCAGCCTCGTCAGTTTCAAGCTGCTTTGGCAGCAGCACTGGCTTCTTCTGCAGCTGCAGCCCAATCTGGCAAGCAGGCAGCTAAATCCAGGTGTTCTGGGTCAGTCCCAGCATCGGCTTACTGCCTCTGTCAGCCAGAATGCATTCCAACTCCAGTTCACCAGTCAGTTTGTTTTTTATTAACTCTCCCTTGACTTGCAAGCAGGACGAGCCTGTTATACTTGTCGCTCCCCATGCAACATTTTTCTGACATTCATAGATTCGTAGGCCAGAAAGGACCAGCATGATCATCTAGTCAGAGGGTGACATTCCCCCACAGGTACCCAGAATTGCAGCACCTCACCATCACCTGCCCTTAGCATGACACAGTCTTGTTTGTGCCTGCTGTGGATCATTTCCCTGACACTGCCAGCCTCTGGCAGCACAAGCACTGTCTTCCAGTCCTCTGCAAGCCTCGCTCTCTCTGTACAGGTAGCAATAGGCACACACCAACCTCCAAGTCCTCGGAGCGTTCCCTGCAGAGTCCTGCCCCTTCTCCACTGAACATTCATTACCAGGCCTGCTGTTCTCAAAGGGACAGTACACACCAGCTGGTAAGATTCAACCTGGAGCACCGCTTTGCCTAACCACAGCACTTATTCTTGTTTTTGCTATAAATGTATCTATGTTTATTATCAAAGAACAGAGATTCTAGTGATGGTAAGAATATTGGAAACAAATGTTACACAAAACAAAATCATAACACATTTTCTGGGTACTAAACATAACTACCGAGTTAACCACCTGTCTAAAGAAGTTCATCTCACCCAAAGTTCTCTCCAGCATTTTTCAGCCATGCCTGGTTGAGCCCTTTTTCATGAAGTAAACTTACTGTCCTTTTACGTCCTTAGTGAAGGGTAATTGGTAGTAAAGCAAGCCACTGATGTCCATCTCCAGATAGGTTTTTCCCCATTCCCACCCCACTGTTTCACTCTGTGTGTTAGTTTCTTCCTGGAGTTCTCACAATCCTTCATTTGCATTCAGTTTAGACTGGTGATAGGAGACCCATTGTGAACTATAGAATACTTAATTTACATGTAAACAGCCTACTAGGATAAATATGTTTTTCATCTTTGCTGGTGACAAGTCCTAGACACAGATCTTATAATTTTCCATGTATAACTCCTTACACAACATCTGTACATGTGTTTCACAATGATAGTGATGACCAGGGTGACACTGGCTTTTATTTGAGACCTCAGATTACATTCTTTGGTGAACTGACCGCACATACAAGACTCAGCAGATTCCTGTAATGCCTATGTACCCCCTCTGTCTCCCTTGCCAGCTGGCAGTAAAAGGTTCCTGGATCACACTGACCTCGTGTATAAACACAGACCATAAAATATCCTCAAAATAATTCCTAGTGCAGATCTTTTAGAAAAATATCCAGTCTTTATAGACAATCCACCGCAACCCTTGTAAGTTGTTCCAATGGTTAATTACCCTCACTATTAAAAGTCTATACCTTATTTCCAGTTTAAGTTTGTCTAGCTTAAATTTCCAGCCATTGGATCACATTATACCTTTCTCTGCTAGATGGAAGAGCCCATTATTGAACATTTGTTCCCCATGTAAGTACTTGTACACTCTAATCAAGTCACCCCTTAGCCTTCTCTTTGTTAAGCTAAATAGATGTTGCTCCTAGATTCTATCACTATATGTTTTCTAATCCTTTATGCATTTAAGGCTGTTCTTTGAACCCTCTCCAATTTATCAACATCCTTCTTGAATAGTGGACACCAGAACTGGACACAGCATTCCAACAGCCGTCACACCAGTGCCAAATACAGATGCAATATAACCTCTCTACTCCTACTCAAGAGTCCCCTGTTTATGCATCTAAGGCCAGGTCTACACTAACCCCCCCACTTCGGACTAAGGTACGCAAATTCAGCTACGTTAATAACGTAGCTGAATTCGAAGTACCTTAGTCCGAAGTTACCGCGGTCCAGACGCGGCAGGAAGGCTCCCCCGTCGATGCTGCGTACTCCGCTCGCCGAGCTGGAGTACCAGCGTCGAAGGCGAGCACTTCCGGGATCGATCCGGGGCACTTCCGGGATCGATCCGGGATCGATTTATCGCGTCTTAACCAGACGCGATAAATCGAACTCAGAAAACCGATTGCTTACATCCGGACCCGGATGTAAGTGAAGACGTACCCCAAGGATTGCATTAGTCTTTTTGGCTGCAGCATCAAACCAGGTGCTCATGTTCAGCTGCTTATCTACCACCCCACCAAATCTTTTTCAGAGGTGCTGCTTCCCTAGATAGAGTCCACCATCCTGTAAGCATGGCTTCCATTCTTTGTTCCCAGATGTATATATTTAGCCCTATATTAAAACACATATCGTTTGCTTGAGCCCAGCATACCAAGCGATCCAGATCATTCTGTATCAGTGACCGGTCCCTCTTCATTATTTACTGCTTCCCCAATTTGTGGGCCATCTGCAAACTTTAGCAGTGATGGTTTTATGTTTTCTTTCAGGCCATTAATAAAAATGTTACATTTTGTAGGGACAAGGACCAATCCCTGGGGGACCCCACTAGAAATACACCCGTTCAATGATGATTCCGTGTTTACAATTACATTTTGGGACCTATATCTTTTATTGGACCAACTTCTGTTGGTGGAAGGGACAAGCTTTCAAGCTACACAGAGCTCTTCATCAGGTCAGTTCAGGACCTGATGAAGAGCTCCGTGTAGCTCAAAAACTTGTCCCTTCTACTAACAGAAGTTGGTCCAATATAAGATATTCCTTCACCCACCTTGACTCTCTCTCTTCCTAGGGCAACCTGCCTACAACAACACTGCAAACATTTTGAGAACTAATCATTTAGCCAGTTTTTAATCCATTTAAAATACTAGAAAGGTATAAAACTAACATGGCACACATTAATCAAAATGTAATGTATTAAGTCAAATGCCTTACAGAAGTCTAAGTATATTACATCAGCACTATACCTGTATCAGCTAACCTGATATGATTTTAATGAAATTAGCAAGTTCATTTGACATTCCATCATCCATTACGCTTGGTTTTGCCTCTGACAATGGCATGACTGTGTCAGTACATTAAAGGAACCCACTTTAAAAAAAACTCAGTTAAAACGCTTTGCAAATGAAAACCACTGAAGACTTTCAATAGTGGGATTTATTGATTTGTGTTTACATTTATTTAGGAGCCTGTTCAGCCTGGTAGGCTAGTTTTGCTTTGCTGCATCTCTGTGAGCTAAATATTGTGTGGATGTCGGAGACAGGGATGGGTGTCCTGGGAAATAAGACAGTTTGGAGGTCACACACACACACAGTTCTTGAATTGTATCACCATAAAACAAAGGGAAACGCAGGCTTAAAAGAACAAAAAAGCCTTTCACAGGGCTGAGATCAACCCTGAAATGAGGCTTGTTTCTGCTATTGTGTCTCTCTCCTATAACCTGAATCTCAGAGAGATGTTTCGCTTGCCGCTGAAGTACCTCTGCACTTTGTTTCAGGCTACACAGCCAGTCAGAACATGGCCCCTTTAACAAGTACTTGCTTCCAGGCCAACCTCTATCCCTCTCCCTTCCTGCCCTTGACCCCATCACTTGGCTGTAGCTGGAGTGTTTTTAAACACCTGCCAGAAGCTTCTCTCCTACAGGAGCAAATGAAGCGTCTTTTTCCCTTAAGACAATTAACGTGGTTTTGCTTTCTGAAATAGAATAACTCTGTTATTTTGTTTTGAATGGCTTCCTTCACAGAAATCCCCCCACATTCTCTCTCCCCCTTCATATGGGGAGACCACACTCCATCTGTATTCCCCACCCACCTCAACCAGGGCTGATTGAATAATTCACAGTAAATTAGTTAATGAATTTTACTCCCCCCCCCCCCCCCACACACAGACTCCCCCCAGCTTCATGGACTAATCAGTTTCTGTACTACCCAAAAGAGTTCGGCTTCTATGGATGAGGATAAGGAATATTTCTTCATTTCATCTTTTCATGTGCATAAATTCCGTGATCATACTCCAGCTGACTCCCTGGCAATCTCCATTGCAATTTGAGCTGGTCAAAAAATGTTCCAGCCAAATTTTTGTTGGATGGAAAATGGATTTTCTGTGACATGGAAATACACACATATACAGAGTAGTTTTGAAGAAAATTTGGGGAGATTCATTTTTTCAATAACCCCCCTCCAACAAAAGTCAAAGAAATGTTTCAACTAATGGAAAAAAACATTGTTATTTTTATGGGGGAAAATAAACTCATTTCCCGCTCTGCTGTAGTTCCAAACTATGACCCAGCTGTGAGAACTCCAGGAGCTCACTGTTAAATGACATACAGCAGAGAACGCCAGGGTATGAAGAGCAGCCGGGAGGCAGGCAGACCCCTCTCACAGCTGACAATGTTTGTCAATGAGCTGGTCTATAGCCTGGATGCAAGGGAGCTCAGCTGTGCCTCTACACCCATGAGGAAATTACTAAACAACATGGGATTCATTTATCTCTGATCCCATAATTAAATACCCTGGCTCTGGTACTGATAGGGGTATGGAATAGCACCTGAATTTAAATGGATGAGGAAATGATCGGAGTACCCAGCAGGGTAACCTGAAATATTCAAACCAAACTCAAAACATGATGCTAAGCATATGGTGGCCCTGTAAGAGTTCTCTGTGCTCCGGGTAAGACCCAGGGAATTCATCACTTTCATGGAGATATGTGTCAGCCATTAGGAGCTGACATTTGCATCCATGCTGAAATCCCCAAGGCCATTAACCCATCAGGATTCCAAAGGAAACCCCAACAGAGAACTCAGCTGTGAAGTCCCACATTAGTCATGTATAATCCAGCAGAGCCATAGGGCCAGATTCTCAGCGGCTGTAACTAGCTGTAGCTCTGACTTGAATGGTGCTGTGTTTATTTACACCAGCTGAGAATCCAGTCTGTAACCTTTGGTCCTGCCCCAGGGGGCAACAGAGAGACAGGTGTTCAAATACATTTGTCTTCACAGAATTTCAGTCCTGATTTTCACATATGAAAATGTACAAAGTTTAAATGGAGAGGTTTGTATGGTTCTCTTTGTCAATACAATTTCACACTTCCTTTCTGTGATCTATACTTCTCCATAGTCTAATCTCCCTGGGTCTCTGACATAGAGAACTAGCCTAGAAAGAAACTCTTCATTTCAAACACAAACACAAACGCAAGAGAGGAAAGTCATGGGTGATAGTCTTGCAGGTCCTACAGCCTCTACAGGTTCTAATTAACCAAACCAGTTAAAGATATATGATGGTACTTATACTTCAGCAGCTATCACTGTGTTCCATTGTTACCAGCAAAATAATGCCTTTTAAGAAGCAAATGTTGAATGCAATTGGGTTTAACTACCGATGTCACTGAATTCCACCAAGAAGTCACCAGTTATCTTTCTCTTTGTACTTATCCACTTAAGCAACTATTAAAAGATCAAGGTCTGACAAAGAATAAGCATAGCAATCATTGGGGGAAAAGAGTCATTCTGGATATTCTCTGTGCCACTCTCAATCCAGCTAAATACAGGGATGAGTGCTATGGATGTGGCTATAATGAAATAAAACAATATGTATATTTAAAGCGATTCACAGATACTGTGAAGGGTAGGAGCAGCAATGACTTCGGCTAACTCATACACATTGGCTGACTTGGTAGCACTTTCTTAGGGTTACCATATTAAAGGTTTTTAAAAAGAGGACACTCCACGGGGCCCTGGCCCCGCCCCTTCTCCGCCCCTTCCCCGCCCCGGCCCTGCCCCAACTCCGCCCCAACTCCGCCCCCTCCCCTGAGTGCCCCGCATTCCCCCTCCTCCTCCCTCCAAGCCACACGAAAAGGGCTGCCCCAGCGCTACCGGCTTCACGGTTTGCCGGGCAGCCCCCAGACCTCCAGACCCTGCAACCCTGGCCGGGCGCTTCCCCTCCCAGGCTTCGGCTGCGCTGGGGAAGCGCCTGGCCCGGGGCACAGGGTCTGGAGGTCTGGGGGCTGCCCGGCAAACCGTGAAGCCGGTAGCGCTGGGGCAGCTCCGCTCTTCAGCTACACAAAGCTGAGGTGTCTCGGGGGGAGCAGCTGCAGCCGCCGCCGCGGGGGAATCTGCCTGCAGCTCACAGCCTGCCAGAGCCGCTCAGGTAAGCAGGGGACTGGGGCAGGGATGCCGGCATTTTCCCAGACATGTTCGGCTTTTTGGCAATTCCCCTCGGACAGGGATTTGAGCACCAAAAAGCCGGACATGTCCGGGAAAATCCGGACGTATGGTAACCCTAACTTTCTGCTACTAGCTGGAAGGCTTTTTCTCTTCTGTCCCAAAGTCTATAGGGCTGGGAGGGTTGTGGTGGGGAAGTGCTCAACTCCCAGCCCAGGTTTTGCTTTGAATTACCATTGGTCTGTCACTGCAACATTAAATGGGTTTTGAAGGGAGTTCAGGAGATCTTACCAAGAAGTACACTTACATGGAGAGAGGAATTTATATAGAAGACAAAGCCAGAATCCAAAGATACTTTATAAAGGTACAGGATGGTCTCCAACCCCTCTCTATACCTTGGCCCCTGCATGAGAGATCTAAAACATGGAGAACAGGAAACAGGACCATAAATGTCAAAGCTAATGGGTAATTTGATGGATTTTGAGAATTTACAACCAGATTTTCAAAAGAGCTCAGCCTCTATTTAGGCACTAAAATAAGTACATGTTGGGTGCTGATCTCATTTGAAAATCTGGCCAAAACTATAAACCAGAGGTAAACAAAACACAGGCATTTCACCGATATTGTGAGTTACATAGCATGTGTATTACTATATAGATATAGTATGTCTGCACCTAAGGAAATGTCACATATCAGTTGCTTTATTCAAGATGAGACAAGACAGTGATATTAGAAGGAAGATAAAGACATACAGACATTACTTAGATTCTATACTGATGGGTACTACAGATAACCCTATGATGGATAGAGAGATGACACAGTTTCACACGACTTCAAAGGAAGTCATACTTGCTTACACCACGACTGAGTGTGGCTCCCAGTTTCTTTGGTAATGACTCTCCTTTCATCTCCTGCCTATCTCAGAGATCTAGTAAATTATGCCTTGCTTCTATTTTTGACAACGCCGTGTTTCCAATCAAAAATGAAAATGGACAAGATGCCATTTTCACTTGTGAAAAGCTGCCTTTTGCATACCTAGAGGCAGCAAACAATACTGAAGCAAACATGGCAATTTTCAATATTGCCTGGGTCTGGTGCAAACAGGAGAGCTTTGCCAGTGGGGAATTATTTTTCCATGGAGCTCTAATTTAAATATTTTCATCAACAGTTTCACAGAGATTGACACTCACAACACCTAATAGAATGTGCCTTTCTATCCCCTCACATACAGTCAGATTTAAATCCTCCTAAGTGCACTGGACCAAATTCATGCATCCCTGGTGACTCAGTGAAGTGACACCAGAATAAATTTGACCCAATCTGCCTATTATACGCTTGCAAATTGAACTATTTGCACTAGTCTACTAATGGGCACTGCTTTTGACAAGATCACCAAAGGAAATGATCACTCTTATTTCATTATGCATTAGCTTACAGCTAAATGATTGTTCCAGTAGTGCAAGCCTCATGTTTTATTCAAATTCTAACCAGTGCATTAACTTTGCCGAAGATTACGGTTAAAAATAGACAGTACATGTACTACTTCAGAATACGTTCAACATTATTAACAGCACCTCCGATTTTGCTCAGCTATTAAATGTCTTTGATTGACCCAAAGAGTGAAGTTTAAAAAGTGAAAGCCACTAGTATATAACGAGATCCGAGGGAAGGCGAGACTGTAAGTGGTGGCTACATTTCACTAGCTGATGAGAGAGATAATGTGCAATAAACATATTGATTTATTGGGTCAGAGGCAGTTGTATTTATTTTGGGTTTGTTTTTACTTTGAAATGCCTAGAAACAATAAGGCAGGCAAACTGGAAGAACCTTGTTGCTCGTAAAGATGGGTCAACAATAGAACTTTACATTCAAAACCCTTCCAATTTCATAGGGTGAGGGGCAAGTTGGATCCAAACCTCAGATTGGATTTGTCCCTTAGAATCCATTTTTGATTCTGGGACAGATCCAAAATCAGAAGAGGACCTCTTTTCATTTCTAGTTTGGATGTAACCAAAGTCTCAAAAGAACAGCCATTTCTGAGAGATTTCAGTCTAAGATGGTATGAAGCTTGTGAGAACAAATGTTCTCATGCAATTTCTGTTCTTTGAGATGGAGGAAATCTTATGAATTTCTACCATTTAGGGGCCAACTAGTACAAATACAAACCTTACCCCTCATTTGGGCCTCAGACCTGAAACAAAATCTAACCTAGACCCAGATATGAACACCAGCATGCTGGCCCATCTCTGTTATAACTAAGGCTACAATTATGTCACGGAGGTCACGGAATCTGTGACTTCCATTGACCTCCATGACATTTTTTGCCCTGGAGCTGGAGCTCCCTGCCAGCCCCCACCCCCCCGCAGCTCCCAGCCCCCACCCTGGGGGGGGGCCCCAGAGCTCTCCAACCACGGCAGGTGACGGGGGGACCCTACAGCTGCCCAGTTGCGGCAGGCACGGGACCCCCTGCAGCTCCCAGCTGCCCTGGGGGTGAGGGGACCCCACAGCAGCCCAGCCCCATGGGCAGGGGGACCCCAGAGCTCCCAGGCACCACAGCGGTGGGGGACCCGGGAGCCCCAGCAGCAGTGGGTGCTGAACCAACCTACCCCTGTTGTCAGGGATATTTTTAGTAAAAGTCAGGGACAGGTCACAGGCTTCTGTGAATTTTTGTTTATTGCCTGTGACCTGTCCCTGACTTTTACTAAAAATATCCGTGATAAAAACTTAGCCTTAATTATAACCAACCATTCACTTGTGCATTGAGAGAAAGATCTCCTCAACTCATTTATTCAATGTTAGCACCTTTTTCAGACACACACTCACACAGTTGTACTTTCCATACATAGAATGTTTCCACAAAATGGCCAGCTTGTGATTTTTTTTAAAATATAGTCCACTGTGTGGTGACAGACCTTCCCTACAATCCTGTAGGCAGTCACAATACAGACGCCCTGGGAGACTTTAGAAAGGCTCACATCAGACAAAGCTATGCTTCATATTGGTTTCTCATTCCCTTATACTCTACCTACTTCACACAGAATTTCCCAAAGACTCGGAATGCTACTATAGACAAAGTGCTGTTGGATGCCAATATTTTAACCACTGTTGTCTTTCGAACAGGTCTACACAACATGAAGACTGATTCTTATTTATACTAAGGCTGCTTTACACTGCTCTTAGTGTAAAAAAGAATTAAAATGACCCACTGTAAGGCCAGAGTGGACTGAATGGACCTTAGTGTAAATGAGATTCAGATCCAGAGTGTTTAAAGTAAATCCTTGAATAAACACAGATTTAGAGGTGAAAGTTTCTGTATCAGCCTATCCAGTCCCCAGGGTATATACCTTATTAGCTCTTCAGAAGATAAAGTTTGGCTCATGATTTGTTTATAATCCCTTTGAGCCATCTCTTAGGATAACTGCTTCCTGTTCATTTTCCTTTCTTATCAACTTCCCTTAGCATTCCGGGAATTTAGGAGTTTTTTCATAGATTCATAGATTCTATGACTGGAAGGGACCTCGAGAGGTCATCGAGTCCAGTCCCCTGCCCACATGGCAGGACCAAATACTGTCTAGACCATCCCTGATAGACATTTATCTAACCTACTCTTAAATATCTCCAGAGATGGAGATTCCACAACCTCCCTAGGTAATTTATTCCAGTGTTTAACCACCCTGACAGTTAGGAACTTTTTCCTAATGTCCAACCTAGACCTCCCTTGCTGCAGTTTAAGCCCATTGCTTCTTGTTCTATCCTCAGAGGCTAAGGTGAACAAGTTTTCTCCCACCTCCTTATGACACCCTTTTAGATACCTGAAAACTGCTATCATGTCCCCTCTCAGGCTTCTCTTTTCCAAACTAAACAAACCCAATTCTTTCAGCCTTCCTTCATAGGTCATGTTCTCAAGACCTTTAATCATTCTTGTTGCTCTTCTCTGGACCCTTTCCAATTTCTCCACATCTTTCTTGAAATGCGGTGCCCAGAACTGGACACAATACTCCAGCTGAGGCCTAACCAGAGCAGAGTAGAGCGGAAGAATGACTTCTCGTGTCTTGCTCACAACACACCTGTTAATACATCCCAGAATCATGTTTGCTTTTTTTGCAACAGCATCACACTGTTGACTCATATTTAGCTTGTGGTCCACTATAACCCCTAGATCCCTTTCTGCCGTACTCCTTCCTAGACAGTCTCTTCCCATTCTGTATGTGTGAAACTGATTTTTTCTTCCTAAGTGGAGCACTTTGCATTTGTCTTTGTTAAACTTCATCCTGTTTAACTCAGACCATTTCTCCAATTTGTCCAGATCATTTTGAATTATGACCCTGTCCTCCAAAGCAGTTGCAATCCCTCCCAGTTTGGTATCATCCGCAAACTTAATAAGCGTACTTTCTATGCCAATATCTAAGTCGTTAATGAAGATATTGAACAGAGCCGGTCCCAAAACAGACCCCTGCGGAACCCCACTCGTTATGCCTTTCCAGCAGGATTGGGAACCATTAATAACAACTCTCTGAGTACGGTTATCCAGCCAGTTATGCACCCACCTTATAGTAGCCCCATCTACATTGTATTTGCCTAGTTTGTCGATAAGAATATCATGCGAGACCATATCAAATGCCTTACTAAAGTCTAGGTATACCACATCCACAGCTTCTCCCTTATCCACAAGACTCGTTATCCTATCAAAGAAAGCTATCAGATTGGTTTGACATGATTTGTTCTTTACAAATCCATGCTGGCTGTTCCCTATCACCTTACCACCTTCCAAGTGTTTGCAGATGATTTCCTTAATTACTTGCTCCATTATCTTCCCTGGCACAGAAGTTAAACTAACTGGTCTGTAGTTTCCTGGGTTGTTTTTATTTCCCTTTTTATAGATGGGCACTATATTTGCCCTTTTCCAGTCTTCTGGAATCTCTCCCGTCTCCCATGATTTTCCAAAGATAATAGCTAGAGGCTCAGATACCTCCTCTATTAGCTCCTTGAGTATTCTAGGATGCATTTCATCAGGCCCTGGTGACTTGCAGGCATCTAACTTTTCTAAGTGATTTTTAACTTGTTCTTTTTTTATTTTATCTGCTAAACCTACCCCCTTCCCATTAGCATTCACTATGTTAGGCATTCCTTCAGACTTCTCGGTGAAGACCGAAACAAAGAAGTCATTAAGCATCTCTGCCATTTCCAAGTTTCCTGTTACTGTTTCTCCCTCTTCACTAAGCAGTGGGCCTACCCTGTCTTTGGTCTTCCTCTTGCTTCTAATGTATTGATAAAAAGTCTTCTTGTTCCCCTTTATTCCCGTAGCTAGTTTGAGCTCATTTTGTGCCTTTGCCTTTCTAATCTTGCCCCTGCATACCTGTGTTGTTTGCCTATATTCATCCTTTGTAATCTGTCCTAGTTTCCATTTTTTGTATGACTCCTTTTTATTTTTTAGATCATGCAAGATCTCGTGGTTAAGCCAAGGTGGTCTTTTGCCACATTTTCTATCTTTCCTAACCAGCGGAATAGCTTGCTTTTGGGCCCTTAATAGTGTCCCTTTGAAAAACTGCCAACTCTCCTCAGTTGTTTTTCCCCTCAGTCTTGATTCCCATGGGACCTTACCTATCAGCTCTCTGAGTTTACCAAAATCCGCCTTCCTGAAATCCATTGTCTCTATTTTGCTGTTCTCCCTTCTACCCTTCCTTAGAATTGCAAACTCTATGATTTCATGATCACTTTCACCCAAGCTGCCTTCTACTTTCAAATTCTCAACGAGTTCCTCCCTATTTGTTAAAATCAAGTCTAGAACAGCTTCCCCCCTAGTAGCTTTTTCAACCTTCTGAAATAAAAAGTTGTCTGCAGTGCAGTCCAAGAATTTGTTGGATAGTCTGTGCCCCGCTGTGTTATTTTCCCAACATATATCCGGATAGTTGAAGTCCCCCATCACCACCAAATCTTGGGCTTTGGATGATTTTGTTAGTTGTTTAAAAAAAGCCTCATCCACCTCTTCCACCTGGTTAGGTGGCCTGTGGTAGACTCCTAGCATGACATCACCCTTGTTTTTTACCCCTTTTAGCCTAACCCAGAGACTCTCAACACTTCCATCTCCTATGTCCATCTCTACCTCAGTCCAAGTGTGTACATTTTTAATATATAAGGCAACACCTCCTCCCTTTTTCCCCTGTCTATCCTTCCTGAGCAAGCTGTATCCATCCACACCAACATTCCAATCATGTGTATTATCCCACCAAGTTTCAGTGATGCCAACAATGTCATAGTTGTATTTATTTATTAGCACTTCCAGTTCTTCCTGCTTATTACCCATACTTCTCGCATTTGTATATAGGCATCTAAGATACTGGTTTGATCTTTCCTCCCAGTTTTGTCCTGACCCTCCTTTCTCTCTGCCAATATAGCCCACACTCCCTCTCGTTTCCAACCCATCTCCCAGGTCTCCATGTTCCCCACTTACCTGCGGGCTTTGCTCACCTGTCCCCGTCGAACCTAGTTTAAAGCCCTCCTCACTAGGTTAGCCAGTCTGTGTCCAAATAGGGTCTTTCCCCTCCTCGAAAGGTGAACGCCATCTCTGCCTAGCAGTCCTTCCTCAAATAGCATCCCGTGGTCTAGGAAGCCAAAGCCCTCCTGGCGACACCATCTTCACAGCCAGGCATTCACCTCCATGATGCATCTGTCTCTGCCCAGGCCCCTACCTTTGACAGGAAGAATCGAAGAGAATACCACCTGCGCTCCAAACTCCTTCACCCGTACTCCCAGAGCCCTGTAGTCACTCTTGATCCACTCAGTGTCACACCGCGCAGTATCATTTGTGCCCACATGGATGAGTAGCATGGGGTAGTAGTCAGAGGGCTGGATAATCCTCGACAATGCCTCCGTAACGTCTCGGATACGGGCTCCCGGCAGGCAGCATACCTCCCAAGATGAAATGTCAGGGCGACAGATGGGCGCCTCCGTCCCCCTCAGCAGAGAGTCTCCGACCACCACTACCCTACGTTTCCTATTCGCAGTGGTGGCAAACGTAGGGTAGTGGTGGTCGGAGACTCTCTGCTGAGGGGGACGGAGTTGGAATTAATTAGAGCCATTCCACTATGCATCAAAAGAGTCATAACCATGCAACATTCTGCATCAGTTTAAAGATGAGAAGTGAAAACCTCCCATTTTATTTTCAGCTTTACAGGTCTCTTTCACCCAGTTGATCAACTAGAGTTCTCACTGCAGAATGAAGCACACACTGCATTTTATTTTAAAATCAGCATGTGTTGTCTATAACTGCATTATACTTAATCTAGTCTGCAATGTCACACAAACACAGACGACCTATGACTCTCCAATTCACTGTTTAGATAATAGGATAATTAAAATGGTATGGAGTAACTATATTATATGGAACCCCCCTTCAGGTAGTTGAAGGCTGCTATCAAATCCCCCCTCACACTTCTCTTCTGCAGACTAAATAATCCCAGTTCCCTCAGCCTCTCCTCATAAATCATGTGCCTAACCCCCTAATAATTTTCCTTGCTCTCCGCTGGACTCTCTCCAATTTGTCCACATCCTTTCTGTAGTGAGGGGCCCAAAACTGGATGCACTACTCCAGATGTGGCCTCACCAGTGCCAAAGAGAGGGGAATAATCACTTCCCTTGATCTGCTGGCAATGCTCCTACTAATGCAGCCCAATATGCCATTAGTCTTCTTGGCAACAAGGGCACACTGTTGACTCATATCCAGCTTCTTGTCCACTGTAATCCCCAGATCCTTTTCTGCAGAACTGCTGCTTAGCCAGTCGGTCCCCAGCCTGTAGCAGTGCATGGGATTCTTCCATCCTAAGTGCAGGACTCTGCACTTGTCCCTGTTGACCCTCATCAGATTTCTTTTAGCCCAATCCTCCAATTTGTCTAGGTCACTCTGGACCCTATCCCTACCCTCCAGCGTATTTACCTCTCCCCCCCAGCTTAGTGTCATCTGCGAACTTGCTGAGGGTGCAATCCATCCCATTATCCAGATCATTAATGAAGATGTTGAACAAAACCGGCCGCAGACAGACCCCTGGGGCACTCTGCTTAATACCGGCTGCCATCTATCCATTGAGCCGTTGATCACTACCCTTTGAGCCCAACAATCTAGCCAGCTTTCTATCCACCTTATAGTCCATTCCTCCAATCTATATTTTTTAACTTGCTGGCAAGAATACTGTGGGAGACCATATCAAACGTTTTGCTAAAAATCAAGATATATCACGTCCACCACTTTCCCCATATCCACAGAGCCAGTTATCTCATCACAGAAGGCAATCAGGTTGGTTAGGCACTACTTGCCCTGGTGAATCCATGTTGACTGTTCCTGATCACCTTCCTCTCCTCCAAGTGCTTCAAAATGGTTCCTGGAGAACTTGCTCCATGATTTTTCCAGTGACTGTAGTGAGGCTGACTGGTCTGTAGTTCCCCGTATTCTCCTTCTTCCCTTTTTTAAAGATGGGATATATTTGCCTTTTTCCAATAGTCCAGTAGCCTGATCACCACGAGTTTTCAAAGATAATGGCCAATGGCTCTGCAATCACATCAGCCAACTCCCTCAGCACTCGCTGATGCATTAGATCCAGCCCCATGGACTTGTGCATGTCCAGCTTTTATAAATAGTCCTTAACCTGTACTTTCACTACTAAGGGCTGCGCACCTCCCCGTACTGTGCTGCCCAGTGCAGCAGTCTGGGAGCTGACCTTGTCTGTCAAGACCAAGGCAAAAAAAGCATTGAGTACTTCAGCTTTTTCCACATCATCTGACACTAGGTTGCCTCCCCCATTCAGTAAGGGTCCCACACTTTCCCTGACCTTCTTCTTGTTGCTAACATACCTGTAGAAACCGTTCTTGTTACCCTTCACATCCCTTGCTAGCTGCAACTCCAGTTGTGCTTAGTGGACCTTTAACTAGCAGTAATGAAATGGCTGCTTGCCAAGGGGCAGAAAGGGTTTCTTTGTTGCCAGTTGCTGAAAAAAAATCAAAGTGCCATATAAGGCCTGAGGCTCTTCCCCTCTCTCTCTCTCTCTTCTTCTCCCGCCTTCCCCTCCCCTCCCCCCCGACCCCGATCTTGCAGTCTAGCTTATTGGCAGCAAAATCCTAAATTCCATTACAGTTGTTGTCTGTTAGGAAACTTGACCAATGATAAATGCGTCAGATGTTTGAAATAAAAAACACTTTACAGCCCGTCTATTCAATCATCTGAAGCGAGTCTGAACAGGAAAAGTTCCAAGTAACAGATGCTGTAAAACTGAGCAGCAGTAGTTGTTGCATGTAGACTTTGGACTGTTCAGTACATAAGGTGCACTCTGGAATGGGAGCTCTGCTTCTGACACCCCAGTCTCTCCTCAAGTCCTGTTACAACCCTTGCAGCAACACTGTGATCTAGAGATGGGCCTCAGCTATAACCCCAGATCCATTCATTAAATCTGATCTGTGTCCAGTTTAATACCTGGGACAAGGAGCTGTGCGGGGGGACATCCTATCCCAAGATAAAGTGGGACTGGCAGGTTCTCTCTTCTTTCCCAAATGGGGACACTTTCCTGGATGAAGAAAGACTCTTTTACCTAAACTGACTTGTGTATAAAACACACTTGAATGTCCACAAAGATAGTCCTTGATAGTCCTTCCAAATATGTCTCTGCTTATATATGCCAATACAGCAAATGTGTACATATGCAGATATCTATAGATACAGAGAGAGATCCTAAAGCACAAAGGAAATTTCCCTTTTCTGGCCACAACTTGCAAACAGTTTAGACAGACCCTTCCACTGCTAAAAATACAGGTTGAACCTCTCTAGTCCAGCACCCTCGGGATCTTACCGGTGCCAAACCAGAGAATTTGCCGAACCATGGGAGGTCAATATTGTAGTGAGTGGGTCTCTTTTTATTTTTATCTCGCCAAGGCAAATAAACGGAACAATGTTTGCAACACCGCCTAGCCAAGGCTTACTGTCTCTCTTCGTAACAAAGTGTTAGTGTTGTTACACAATTTTACTGTATTGGCACAAGGAAATAAGTAGATAAAGCATAAAAAACATAAAATAATGTGACAAAAATAGATAATACAGGTAAATCTATAATTTACTCACCTAAAATGGTGCCTGAGTTCTGCTTCCAAAGTGATGTGACAAGATCTGGGGTCTCTGCTGTAGGTATATCCAGGGTAGATGAAGTGGAGGCAACAGGATTTTTGACTGTAGAGTGCTGCTCACTGCTCCTCTTCGTTACCTTTAACCAATCTTCCAGCTTGGCTTGTCTCGTGTATTTTGGTTTTTCTTTAATGAGTTTTTCTCGTATCATGTAGAGAGACATGATCTCTTGCTCAGAAATGAAATGTCTTTGCTCCAGTCCTTTTATTAAATTTGTTGCCAACTGAATGCATTTATTGATAGAAATTTTTCCTGCGACATCCTCCTCATCTTCATCACCATCACTGGATTCTTCGTTATCTTTGGTTTTCCCCTGCTGTATCATTTGCACAATTTCTTCATACGTCATTTGACTAGCAATCAATGCATCTTTGTCGACTTCCATCCAGTCTAGTAAATTTTCCTCTCCCAAATCCTTGGCCAGCTCAAGCACTACAGGATGGGACATACCGCTGGCATACTCCATTAACTCAACAACAATTTTTTTGGTTTTCAGACAATTGAAATCCAGTGAACTCGGACTCGTCATTGACATCAGGACTGTCCTCAAACATTAGGGCTGGCCACAATTTGTGCCATCCATTCTTCAGAGTAGATGGAGTTACTCTTTCCCAGTCTCTAGCTAGTGTCCAAATCATATAATTGAGGTTAAATTCTTTCCTAAATGTTCTCAAACTCTTCCCATCATTAAGCGATACTAGCAATTGGTGCGTAAACTCAGACCTATGCATATACTTCAGGGATCGTAAGATATCCTGATCACAAGGCTGTATCAGTGAGGTACAGTTTTGGGGGTAAATACAGTCCCACCACATTATCTTTGACAAGCAGCTCTGTTTTAGGGTGGGCGGAACAACTGTTGAGAATCAGCACAATTTGTCATTTCGGATCCAGACCTACCGAGGTGCAATGGGCTCTTGTCTTTGGTACAAAATATTTCTCAATCCATTTGAGACATAGATTAGTTGTTATCTATCCCTTTTTGTTACCACGGTATATCACTGGGAATATTTTCACCCCTTTGAATGCTTTTGGGTTCACACTTTTCCCAATAACCATGAGCTTGCATTTGTGTGTGCCTGCTGCGTTGCTACAACCAAGGACAGCTACCCTGACCTTCGACTCCTTCGTACCAGATGGTGGCCCCTTTGCATCAGTAGCCAACATTTTTTTAGGAATACAACGCCAATACCTGCTCTGGGGATAACTTCTCATTTGCAACTAACTGTGCAAATACGTCAGCATACTTAGCGGCAGCTTCCGTATCTGCACTTCTTTTTTCACCACACACACGATGTAGACTAATGCCATGCCTGTTTTTAAATTTCTGAAGTCATCCTTGCGAACAGTCACACTCATGCTGCAGGTTAAGTTCTTTGTGGAATATTTTTACTTGCGCCATCATCATCTCGCCTGAAATGCTAACACCTTCATTCCTACGAAGCTTGAACCAGTGTATAAGTGCACTATCTAAATCACTGCTTTCCCCCTCCTTCAATGTTTTACAAACACTCATACTTTTTTTACAGTCACTTTTGGCAAAAAACTTAAGGATTTGATTCTTTTGCTTCTTCAAATCACAGATGACCCTACATTGTAAAATTCACACAAGGCACATACTGATGTGCCCTTTTCCAATTTCTGCAGCAATTCCACCTTTTGCTGTATGGATATTGACACATGCTTACGGTTAGCAGCATTATCAACACTTCCACTGCTTGCTGGTCTCTTAGAAGACATATTTAGGAGTAAATTAGAGCTAAATAACAGCACAGAACACTGAGAACCAGGACTGGCGGGACTTTGCCAGACCGCAGGAAACTTGGCCCCACCCATGAGAAGCGGACATCCGGCTAACTAAAATCATGCCGGACCATGGATGTTGCCGGACCAGAGAGTGCTGGACTAGAGAGGTTCAACCTGTACTAAGCTGCATGTCTCTAGTACAGGATATGTGCTTTCCTATCCAACAGTTAAATTATATCTGTTTCTCTTTGTCCCTTCTTGTCCACTTTTGAATGCTGCTCTGTGCTATGAAATGGTCCCGACCTTCCACCCCAGAGTTGGCTTCACTCAGAATAAACAAGAGAAGCTAATGGAGACAATTATTAAAATACATAATTTTCTGAATTAAATTCAACATTCATTGATTTTCATTTAAGTACAAAGAAAGTGGGTTTCCAGTATAGACCCCCCAAAAATTGTAACAAAACCACGAAGGCCCTAATCCTGGAAACCAGTGGGACTGCACAGGTGACTAAAGATCAGTATGTGTTGAAGTGTCTGCAGAACCAATGCCAAAATTTGCAATAGGGATCAAAAGAGCTTGTGATGTAAGGGTGAGATTTTCAAAAGCACCTAAGTGAGTTAGGAGCACAAATCCCATTGAAAGTCCTCCTCGCTACCTTGGGCACTTTTAAAAATCCCACCTTAAATGTCTGAGTGTATTATATGTGTATGTATATATGTGCACACACAATGCCCAGGTAGCATGATAATATGGGGGGGTTTATACTTATGAAGTTTAGGGTGACAAGTATCTCACCTTTAGGGATGTGTCATACTTTATTAACCTGATGCTCGGTGAAGACATCTAGGGATTAGGCCATTCAGCAATAATAGCAAATCTTGCATGCACAAAAAGAAAACAGAATAAGGAATCAATGTTGCTATTTGCAACACCACTATCAATGCCCAGCAGCACTATAGTCGGTTTTAGTTAATAGGATCTGTAGATTTGGAAGTGGGTTGGAATCCTTTAGAATGTAAGGTACTCTACAAGCGTGAGATGACATCACTGCAACATTTGTCTTCCACTAAAACATTAGCCCTAATTATCCTTTAAATGACAATACCTTGAAACATAACTACAGTTGGCAGGAGTTAGTTACTGAGTTACATTGCAAGTAAGCATTACAGGAGATCGTCTTGTCATACATCATTTTGTAGATAAGATAACTCAGTGCTCCACTGTGCCCTGGAGTTTTTAGGGCATAAATCTCTGGGACACTAATAAACACATTCAGAACCTGAAGAAGAGCTCTGTGTAAACTCAAAAGCTTGCCTCTCTCACTAACAGAAGTTGGTCCAATAAAAAATATTACCTCACCCACTTTGTCTCTCTAACATTCCAAACCAACATGCATGTGATTATGAAGTAAATTGCAAACGACTCCATTCATTGTAAAAGCCCTAATCTGTAGCTGTGCTGGGCCCCTTTGCATTGTGTAGGTGCCGCACGCTGCCTCCAACCACAGCTTAACCAGCCACTGGAGAACCACCCCCATGCAGGATAAACTGCTGTTGTGAGCTGGTGTAGGAACTCTTAAACCAACCCCTCTCCCGAGACTGCCATCAGGAGTATGGTGAGATGTCCCTATGCCCTGCTGATGCCTGACTGTGGTAACAGCCCACCCATAAAGCTGCAGGTCCCCAGGGATGCCAAGGGATATGTGGGAGGCCAGATCATCCACAGAGCGGCCCTCTGCTTGCAACCTGGCTCTGGCCCTCTAGCACCAGTGGCCCCTAGGATGCTCAGGTTGGTACATCTCTGTTGAACACATAATACAACCCTAGGTTATACGATCTTTCCCAGGAAGTCTCCATGGGGCCAAGGGGATGTGCATGTACTCTGACCTGCTGACTCATCCCAATCTTCACTAATTCTTGCAGCATAGACCCTGGGATGTGGAAGGCCTTTTTCCACTGGGTCTGGAGGAGGAAATGGTTATGGCACAGCAGAGGTGGCTGTTCCTAATGGAGGGGAGAGATCCCCAAATGCCAAGAAGAACAGTAGGAGTAGACTCAGCTATCTCTGAGCCACCATCCTCCTCCTTCTCAAGATCCAGTGAAGGATGCTTCACATTCCCACTCTGCATGGATTTAAGTGGAGACGATGTAGGCCAAAAAATGGTGAAGCTCATTGCTAGAGTTCTTTTAAGACTATCATTTTCAAATGAAGATGCTGCAGGTTTCTTTTTCAGCTACAGTATAATTCTGTACGCACACTGACAGTTCCTATTATATTACCTTTGGGACATAGAAAAGTAAAATTTTTAACACTATGGATAACTAAATCTTGATGTCCATGCAGCAGTATCTTATCCTGAGTCCCAGGCCAGCAAA
Source organism: Emys orbicularis (assembly GCF_028017835.1). Classification (NCBI taxonomy): domain Eukaryota; kingdom Metazoa; phylum Chordata; order Testudines; family Emydidae; genus Emys; species Emys orbicularis. The sequence continues at coordinate 25,515,305 of NC_088692.1, forward strand.
CCTTTTTGAAAAAAAATTACAAAATCTGTGTTCAATTCCCCTTGTGACCTTCAAATATATTATGTAGTTCTTCAGAACATTAAATTAATTTCACATATTTTTAAAATAAAACATTTTATGACTGGTACAGAGGCATTTTTTAAAGCTAGGTCAATAACAGTAAATAAGACACTATGATAAATTATTAAAAACGGTGTTATCCGTGCTTTGACTTAATATTTGTGTGTGTAGTAATTTACCATTGAAGTTGCTTCCTGTTTTAACTACAAATGTATGAAAGAGCACATTACATGGTACCTTCACACACACTGTTCTATACTTAGGGTTAAGTGAGTTCAGCTGTTTCTGAGTGTTTAACTGGGCAATGAGAGCTTGCAAAGAATGTAGGATCAAGCCACAAAGGGGCTAATCTTCTAGCAAAGAAAAAGAGATAAGCTACTCCTCCATGTTCATCCGCAATATGTGCGTTCCTATCGCCTTCCCCTCCCTGCTCCCTCCCCTTGATCCATAGCTTTAACAAAGCTCATCTGCAGATATGGAAGGTCAGAGAAGGCACCAGTGTGAATTTGTGCTTATGTGAGCTTCAAGGCAATTTTGTATTCCAGGTACAAGTCTGCCTGAACACACCAGCGCATTTGATCTGCAAATCAATTGTCACTTGAGCTTCTGCACATTGAATCAAGTTAATGTTGTGTATCATTTGCTGTAAGACACTTAGTTGATTCATCCTGCTGTGTTTTCTTGACACTTAGGGATAATTTTTATAGTAAATTCCTTTCAGCAAACACATCTGTAATGCTCGGTTTCTAAATAAATATTTTCCAAAATGTGAAACTATAGAAACAGAGCTAAATCCTGCTCACCCTACTTATGTAAGTAATCCCACTGACTTCAACAGGACCTCAACACAGGTACGGCAAGGAGGAAAAAGCCGATTATGGCCTGTTTTCATGTACTCAGATAATGGAGATATGGGTCACAAACAGGGTCGGCTCTAGCTTTTTTGCTGCCCCAAGCAGCAAAAAAAAGCGCCGCCCCCGAGCCCCCCCCAGCCGAGCGGCCGCGCCGCCCCCCCCCAGCCAAGCGCCGCGCCGCCCCCCCGCCGAGCGCCGCCGGAAACCCCCCCCCCAGCGCTGCCCCCCCCGCGCCGCCCCCCCGCCGAGCGCCGCGCCGCTGGAGCCCGCCCCCCCCGCCGAGCGCCGCCCCCCCGGAGCCCGCCCCCCCCCGCCGAGCGCCGCCCCCCCGGAGCCCGCCCCCGCCGAGCACTGCCGGAGCGCTCCTCCCCGTGGAATGCCGAGCCGCGCTCCTCCCGCCGCCCCTTACCAGGTGCTGCCCCAAGCACGTGCTTGGGTGCCTGGTGCCTGGAGCCGGCCCTGGTCACAAAACAATAAATGGATCTCAATCTCTCCCAATTTCAGCTGCATTATCCTATCACTCTTTATCAGAAGTGTTTGTTAGCCCTATATATTATGAAATGTTACACAGAAACCCCAGATTTTATGTGCTGGCTTTGATCATCTACTCGGCTGCTACTGTTCTTCATGAATTATCTTCCCAAATTATAATGGGCCTTAGACTGCACCATTCACAAGCAACTCAGAAAGTGTTACTTTTATAGTTGTTTCCTACAAAGCTTAAAAGGATCCTTTCCCCCCCCCCCCCCCTATGAATGTGGTCATTTGCACAGAATGCTCTTTTCTTCTCCTTTTACAAAGTTATTCCCAGAAACATAAACACAAGGAGTAGGTTTCTGTGTCCTGAGATAGGAACATAATGAACCTAGCCGACCAAAGAATTTGCACCCGGGATCTACAGCCTACAGCGTCCACTGCAAGCATAAGCAAACTTACTTGGAAAAGCATATTAGACACAAGTACACTGATGTAGCCCAGCACTAGCCGGGAACAAAGTTCCATAGCGAGCCAGGGAGGGTAATACCAGCATGTGTCAATGTCTCTCTCACACATACAAAAGCTAAATAGCAGAGGATGTGAATGTGTCGAAATCACAAAGCAAATAAAGGGCCAGTCCTCCTGCAAAATTCCACATGAAGTAAATGAGTTTTGCCTGATTAAGAACTGTAGGGTTTGGTCAACCAGAAGCCCTTTGCCATTGCAGATACAAGGCCCACAATAGCCCAGACTTTTATAATAGACATCATAATACATCATCCCTCTTTTGAATGCTACTACTTTGTAGGTCATTCCTGGGTCAGCCATACAGTAGGTCTAATGTCAGCATAAAATTTGCATAATATTTGCATGCTTATGTGAAACATGATAATGAAAAGAAGGATATAAATATGAAATTCACAAAACAGCTCATCCATTCATTCACTTCAATATAATCAATCACACTACATAATGCTGGAGTGCTAAGTTTAGAAAACAACTGAATTGAAAATAGCTTTAAAACCCCCTTGAGAAAGACCAAAAGAATCTATTGCTGTGAAAGCTTCTAATAATCTTATTGTCTGTACTATGCATTTTATTCAGTAATTTGAAAAGTGATTATTTTGTTTTTCCCTGCTATTTACAAATTAGCAGACTAGCAAAATAAATGGATCTCAATCTCTCCCAATTTCAGCTGCATTATCCTATCACTCTTTATCAGAAGTGTTTGTTAGCCCTATATATTATGAAATGTTACACAGAAACCCCAGATTTTATGTGCTGGCTTTGATCATCTACTCGGCTGCTACTGTTCTTCATGAATTATCTTCCCAAATTATAATGGGCCTTAGACTGCACCATTCACAAGCAACTCAGAAAGTGTTACTTTTATAGTTGTTTCCTACAAAGCTTAAAAGGATCCTTTCCCCCCCCCCCCCTATGAATGTGGTCATTTGCACAGAATGCTCTTTTCTTCTCCTTTTACAAAGTTATTCCCAGAAACATAAACACAAGGAGTAGGTTTCTGTGTCCTGAGATAGGAACATAATGAACCTAGCCGACCAAAGAATTTGCACCCGGGATCTACAGCCTACAGCGTCCACTGCAAGCATAAGCAAACTTACTTGGAAAAGCATATTAGACACAAGTACACTGATGTAGCCCAGCACTAGCCGGGAACAAAGTTCCATAGTGAGCCAGGGAGGGTAATACCAGCATGTGTCAATGTCTCTCAGAAGCATATTGCATTATGTCTGTGATATATACTATACACAAAAAATGGGTTTATCTGTACCACATAATTTATGTATATCTTACTATACAAAATGCTATATGTTACAACAAACGGATGTATTAAAATATGGTATACAAACTTGAGTAAAACTTAAAACAGGTTTTCTAAAATGACTAGTGATTTGGGGTACGTCACTTCCTGGTTGCTAAACTTAGATCACTCACCAGGTGAAAATCAGGCTCCTTTGAAACGTTTCAGATTAGGCATCCAGGAGCTGAGGCACACAAATTCAACAGCCTTCTTTGAAAATCTTGGCCAAAATTGCCAAGTGCACAGTGAAAATTCCTCAAGCTTTGCAGGCACCACCTCCAATCCAGTCCCTAGGAGCAGACAGCAAAGACAGTAACAGATTCAGGAAAGATGTTAAGGTCATTGCTGTAGCTAGCCAGGTGCAGATAGATACCTCAGTTTGCATTTGTAAATTTGTTCTTTGGCTTTGAGTCCAGAAACTACAATTCCCATGATGCACTGGAGGAGCAGGAGAGGGAGAGAAAGCATCTAAGCTCTGAGAAAGAGGGAGGTGAATAAACCTTATATTTGCTGGTATCAAGCTTCCTGAGTCTCCCTCAAAGGGGAGGAGGTACAAAAGTCATCTCTGACATTGAGAGGAGGTGGCCTTCCCGGGGAGATGGGATTTCTGTATCCTACTGATAAAAGAACCTAATTCTGCTTTCACGTACACTGGTGTAGATCCCAAGTAACTCCATGTGATGTCAATAGAATTAACCCTAGATTGACACCAGTGCAGAACTGTCCCATAGATATCTTATCCCTGCTTATTCTTTTAGGGTAAAATTCATTCTGTAGAGAGGGGCAGTGCAAAGCTCATGCATCAAGTAAATCTCACTAATGTCCTCAAAATAAAGTGTAAATGGGGTTGAAATAGTATCCCTAGGACCTATGCATGAGCGCTGTACAGAGGCAGATCTCATCATTACACAATATAAGATACAATAATCATAATAATAATACTTTGCACTTAGCATTCTGCACACAGGGATCTGAAAGCTCTTCTCAAACTTTGGCTCAAATTCACCCCAAGTGTAACTCTGATTAAATCCAGTAGCGTTACTTCGAGAAGGAATTTGTCCTGTTAATCAATTAAGCAATCATCTTACAATTGGATAAACTGAGGCAGGAAAAGTTACTGTCAGTTGCCCCACATAACACAATGAATCAGTAGCTGAGTCAGAAATATACCCAAAAGTCCCAATACCATATTCATTACTGAATATTCCCAATATTCATATTCCCAATGCCAAGTCCATGGGGCCGGATGCGCTGCATCCGAGGGTGCTAAAGGAGTTGGCGGATGTGATTGCAGAGCCATTGGCCATTATCTTTGAAAACTCATGGCGATCGGGGGAGGTCCCGGATGACTGGAAAAAGGCTAACGTAGTGCCCATCTTTAAAAAAGGGAAGAAGGAGGATCCGGGGAACTACAGGCTAGTCAGCCTCACCTCAGTCCCTGGAAAAATCATGGAGCAGGTCCTCAAGGAATCAATTATGAAACACTTAGAGGAGAGGAAAGTGATCAGGAACAGTCAGCATGGATTCACCAAAGCCAAGTCATGCCTGACTAACCTAATTACCTTCTATGAGGAGATAACTGGCTCTGTGGATGAGTGGAAAGCAGTGGATGTGTTATTCCTTGACTTTAGCAAAGCTTTTGATACGGTCTCCCACAGTATTCTTGCCAGCAAGTTAAAGAAGTATGGGCTGGATGAATGGACTATAAGGTGGATAGAAAGCTGGCTAGATCATCGGGCTCAACGGATAGGGATACATGGTTCCATGTCTAGTTGGCAGCCGGTTTCAAGTGGAGTGCCCCAGGGGTCGGTCCTGGGGCTGGTTTTGTTCAATATCTTCATTAATGATCTGGAGGATGGCGTGGACTGCACTCTCAGCAAGTTTGCAGATGACACTGAACTGGGAGGAGTGGTAGATACGCTGGAGAGTAGGGATAGGATACAGAGAGACCTAGACAAATTAGAGGATTGGGCCAAAAGAAACCTGATGAGGTTCAACAAGGACAAGTGCAGAGTCCTGCACTTAGGACGGAAGAATCCCATGCACTGTTACAGACTAGGGACCGAATGGCTAGGAAGCAGTTCTGCAGAAAAGGACCTAGAGGTTACAGTGGACGAGAAGCTGGATATGAGTCAACAGTGTGCCCTTGTTGCCAAGAAGGCTAACGGCATTCTGGGCTGTATAAGTAGGGGCATTGCCAGCAGATCGAGAGACGTGATCGTTCCCCTCTATTCGACATTGGTGAGGCCTCATCAGGAGTACTGTGTCCAGTTTTGGGCCCCACACTACAAGAAGAATGTGGAAAAATTGGAAAGAGTCCAGTGGAGGGCAACAAAAATGATTAGGGGGCTGGAGCACATGACTTATGAGGAGAGGCTGAGGGAACTGGGATTGTTTAGTCTGCAGAAGAGAAGAATGAGGGGGGATTTGATAGCTGCTTACAACTACCAGAAAGGGGGTTCCAAAGAGGATGGATCTAGACTGTTCTCAGTGGTACCTGATGACAGAACAAGGAGTAATGGTCTCAAGTTGCAGTTGGGGAGGTTTAGGTTGGATATTAGGAAAAACTTTTTCATTAGGAGGGTGGTGAAGCACTGGAATGGGTTACCTAGGGAAGTGGTGGAATCTCCTTCCTTAGAGGTTTTTAAGGTCAGGCTTGACAAAGCCCTGGCTGGGATGATTTAGTTGGGAATTGGTCCTGCTTTGAGCAGGGGGTTGGACTAGATGACCTCCTGAGGTCCCTTCCAACCCTGATATTCTATGATTCTAAGCATTATACCACACTAAATCCCTCTTTCCATGTTGGTGTGTTGCAGCTGAGTTCCTGCCTCTTTCATTCAACTTTGTCATAACTGCAGCCTCTTCAGTTAGCGTCCCTGATCCCCAAGCATGGTAGAGTCTGATTGCTCGTCTCTCCAATGGGGCTGTCCCACCTTAGGGCCAATAAGCCCTGGGTTCATTGTGCTCCTTGGGTTAATGGCAGGTGCCAGCCCTTAAGTTTCCTGGTCACTGGAGCTAAACTGGATTTTTAGTGTGCAGTGCCTTACCTGATGGCTAGGTGAATAAATGAAATATGCAGCCCCTATGGACATTACAAATTAGAACAAATCAAGGACCAACCCCGTTTAAAAGGGACAAACACTTCATTAGTGGGAAGGATAAGGTTAAATTAAAGAAGGGATAAAAATAGGAACTGGAGTAAAGAGAAAGGGCAGGCAAATCAAGGGGAACAGATAAATGAATGCACAAGTTAAAACCACAATAATAATTAGGTCCTCCCTCAAGTAAAAATATCTCCTCTAGTAATTAAATGTAATCAAAAGCCCACACCTAACATAAAAGCAAATGGGTGCAACCCCAGAGTCCTTCTATAGCAGTGGTTCTCAAACTTTTGTACTGGCTCTCAAACAACAAGTCTAGGAGTGTGACCCTCCCCCCTTATAAATTAAAAATACATTTTTTTATATTTAACACTATAAATGCTGGAGGCGAAGCAGCACTTGGGGTGGAGGCTGACAGCTCGCAACGCTCCAAGTAATAACCTTGCAACCCCCTGAGGGGTCATGACCCCCAGTTTGAGAACCCCTGCTCTACAGGCCCCTCATTGTTAGTGTACACAGGATGCTTTGTGTTGGAGCGGCAGTAGGGCTGACTGAACAAAGGAAAGTTTGTACAGTAAAGAAAACAACAAAATGTTGCAGACCTGACCTGTGAGTGATCAGCAGGGTGCCACACACCCACCCCATCAACTGCAGGTGAGCCTTCCCCTAGCCATGCACCAACTAACCAGGACTCTTCTCCCCCCAGAGCCCTTTCTCAGATAGCTAGGTGTGGACTGCAAACAGTATTCACTGTTGGGAGGTACCACTGTGAGGCAGGCAGATTTCTCACTGGAAGGAGCAGACCTTGGGTGGCTTCCAGAGCCAGCCTAACAGGTGAGGATGGCAGCCAATCCCCTTCTCTGGATATGGCGTTTGGGGGCTCCTCCTCTCCCTGCTGAGTCTGGCTTGAGGCTAACGATTGCTTGGATGCAGAGGGAGGGGTGGAGGCAAGAGGACTAGTTTCTCTCTGTGTCCGTTGTTTTCAGCTGCCAAACTGTTTGGGGGCAGCTAGTGGAGGTGAGGGGGGAACCCCTTGTGAAGCCAGGTGCTTCTGGCTAAAAGGCAAAATGGAGTTCTCTTCCCAACTCAGCTGTGAGCAACTAAGGAGTTCTGTCTCCTGCTGCTAGAAGCAGACACCTAGCAGCCAACTTCCTTCCCCCAAACACCCTGGGTGTGTCTACACTGCAATTAGACACCTGTGGCTGGCCCATGCCAGCTGACTCAGGCTCACAGGGTTCAGGCTGCAGAGCTGTTTAATTGCAGGCTGCAGCCTGAGTTCTGGGACCCTCCCACCTCACAAGGTTATAGAGTCTGGGCTCCACCCCGAGCCTAAAACATCTACACTGCAATTAAACAGCCCCATAGCCCGAGTCCTGTGAGCCTGAGTCAGCGGGCACTGGCCAGCTGTGGGGTTTTTATTGCAGTGTAGACACACCCACTGTATCTGCCAGTGCTCAGCACACTGGTCTGGGTAGTCTCAGCCGTGTGCTGGCTGTTGGGGCTTGCAGTTGGTTGTCCTGAAATGCAGTCAGGCCTCTGGCCCAGCAGGTCTCAGGCCTCCCTTCTTGGCTGTCGTCTCCCCACTCTGGGCTTGGTCCCAAGCAGAGGCTAGGCAGGCAGTCTCTAGTCCCTACCGCTGTACTGATATCTGTCCATGCGAGCAGCATCTCATGCCCCCAAAATGTCAAGTGGGCTACATAAGTGGCTAGGAAATTATTTTATTTACTTCTCTCAGGCTCATCCCCCTTTTTCCAGATACCCCATCTTATAAAGACATGAATTTACTGAGTTATTGCTCATCTCTCCCGTTCCTTTGCTATTTTCTGCCTGCTAATAAATGTTGATTTCAGAGTTTCCTTATTTTAAAAAGAACACTGAATTAACAGATTATGGGCTTTATCCTGCGAACCCTAATTCAGGTAAGTAATCATTTCATGTGCGAGTACGTTTCATCCAATGCCAATCCAATAAGGGTTTGCATGATTTTAATCTTAAGACTTTATAGGCTCAGGCTGGAATTTTCAAAGGAGCCTAAGGGGGTTGGGAGCTGCACTCCTATTACATTTCTTTGGAAGTGGGGCACCTAACTCCCTTCAGCTCTTTTCAGTCTCAACCAAAGATCATCTGTGGGTATTGCTAATCAAATGGTAGCTTGCAATATTATGTCCTTGCGTGATCAGATTATGAAGACTTGAATTCAGATGCATTTTTTTACCTCGAGGTAAACGTGCACGTCAAATGCCTAATAGTGATTCTGTCTCCTTTTATAGGATTGGACAGATGAATAGATCTGAATCACTGCAAACTTCCATTTGGACTATATATACTGAACTAAGGATGCCAATTAGTCAGATTTTATCTTTTATTTATCATGTGCATTAATGTTTCAAGTTACAAACAAGGATGTGTAAAACAATAAGCTTTGATGTAGGTTTAGTAAAACAAAATTAAACGCTTGAGAGGGGCCATATGTTTAACACATACATCCTGAACTCATGCTCATTAATCCCACAAATGATATTGTGGTTCTGTTTCGTTCCCTACACACGTGATCCCAATATGAATGCAAAAGTCACAGTCAGATATAACAACCCATTATTTTCCATCTACTGCAAGAGGCCCTGAAGAGAAGGATCATGCAATCAGCTTTATCAGTTTCTCCACTGCCTCTGAAAACGGCTGCCATAGGCAATTCTGTCAAATCAGAATTTCATCAGTGTAGTACTACACATATAGAATAGCTCCTTTCAGACTGAATGATATGACTCGTGTAATAGAGCCTCCAAGTATTTTACATCAGGGAGATCAATAGAAAGGCACCAGTTTGTTACAAATGTTTATGCAGCCCTCCCTCCCTCTCTCTATTCCACAAGGGGCAGTTTGAGATAGGGTAACTGCAATAATTCTGACTGGGTAGATCGAGTTCAGGATCTGTTCGTTCTTACATCTCACAGTTTAACACTGGAGTCCTCTCAGAGAGATGGCTAGGAGTAATGCTTCTTAGATTACAGAGCAGGAGTAGAGACCCTCTATCACTTGTTAACTCTGTGCTAGTCCTTCACACACTTCAAGCCCCAGTTTCAAGCTTCCTGGAGTATTCTGTATTGTGTGTGCTCAGTTACCTAACAGGATGACAGTCTGAGCTTCTCTAACCCACTCATTAGTTTGAGCTGTGTGTCTTCTTCTGTACCTGACCCACCAAACATGTGACAGAGCTACAACCCTCCACCAGGGGAGTTAACCTTTTTCTCAGGCTCATGCTCTTAGTCCTGGAGGTCGCCAGTACAATCCCTGGTGCTGACTAAGCTGGCAGTCATTATATTCCCATCTCCTTTCCCTTCCCTTTCTCCTGCTCCTAATTACTCAAGTGCATGGGCTGCAACTTCTTGAAACCACTTCCTAAAATGTTTATTTTAACACTGTCACATGAATGAATTAGCCCCATGCAAAAGAGATCCACCGTTTTACATCTCAATCCTTTGCCTCATGGTCCTAATGGTTATTTATTTTAATTGTACATACTGGAAACATGAGGTCCACAATAGATTCAGAAACAAAATATTAAATAATCAGATTTCATCTCTCTTATTAATTAATTTGCAGCTAGAACTGACAGACAAAAGATGTATCAGTTGTTAACATATGCACTGTACCACGCTGTACATTTTAAACTTTCCCCTCATTGACATTTTTGTTTGTTTGCTTGTTGTTTTAGAGTGGAAAGAGAAATTGACAATTACCAAGTTTTACTTTCTACAGGAGGAGATCTGGGTAGGTAAATAAAAGAAGAAATGCTTTTAAAATATTCTCTTTGGTTGATGATCTTCCCTGTACAGCACAAGACCTATGCAATACTTAAGCTTTATGTTGAGAGCTTTACGGGGAGACTGAAGCAGAGCCAAAATGATGCCTTGTGGTGGGCCTCTGCACAGAGAATTGCTCCCTTAATGCTTTACAGTCTTGAAGAGTGGTTTATATTTATTTATTTAAATAGCATGCCACTTAACCTTTACAGACCCTTCCCAAATGCTATACTAAAGGAGGCCACTTATCAAACACAAACATGGCACCTGCTAACAAATCCCCAAAACAGCCATGTTCACTTCTGTGATAGAGGAATTAAAGGAAAGTGCGTTTAATCAGCCCAGTGCCTACACAGCAATAATCAGTTCAACCACAAAGACACAAGACAGTTGTTGTTTGCTTCTGCGTATAGCTGCTTTGGCTGTATCATTGCAATGCCGTGCTGAATTTATTGTGGTGTGACATATTATAGTTTTAATAAGCTGCATTCTTCAGCTGAGAATGGATTTCGTTCTAACCTGGTAATAAAAGACAGATGTATCCAATTGTTTTTTGCTGGAACCATTTAGGTTTATTATTTTAAGATGCCTCTGAAGAATAAGGACTGACTCTAAATAAAACCCTATTCTTCAAAAAGGAAGAAGAATTATTATGACCACCACAAATGCCATCCTCTCATAACAGAGGCAGGTATTATGTACACATTGGCCAACTGGAATAAATGACACATAATTGCCTTTCACTTCGCTAATGGAGAGAAAGAGATTAAATATGGAACAACTTTCCAGAGGAGAAGATGTATGAGTGTCATCCACTGCTCTAATTAAACAATAGTGTGTGATTAAAAATCAAAACAGAGAGAGAGAGATGCCAGAGAAGTACATTCGAAATGCACTAGCTAAAGCAGAAACCTGAGAGAGTTATTCACACAGGAAATAGCTAGCTGAACCAGCAGAGATAATAACTCTATCATGTACAACTTTGTCTTCCCTGCCCTGCCCGCCTCCATTATTTTGTTCCTATGATTTTGTCTGATTTGAAATTTAGTTTGATGCAGGCTAGCTGGGGCAGCAGGCAATGCAAACCATACTATTTTTCAAATAATTTATTCATCCCCCTTGGAAAGACAGAATTGTCTCTACTGAAAATATATATATGTTACCTTGGATGAAACAAAATTTTGCACGTTCATTTTTGGAATTCCGTGTGTTCATTTTTTAATCTATGTGCACTCAATTGCCTTGTCTTTTTATATTTGCACCCACTCTCCCTTCAGAAGAGAAGTGCTGCCTATGGCCAGAAAGATTAATATATATGTCATCAGTTACCTGGTAGTTTTAGAAGAGATTCTGAGACCCAGCCTTTCTTCTCCTGGCTTTGTAATAGACAAACATTGGGGCTGATCCAGTGAGGTGCTGAGCACTCCCAATTTCCACTGGCTTCAGTGTGAATGGAGATAATTCAGTACCTCCCAGGACTGGACAGCACATCACTGATGAGGTATGTTTCCAAAAGAGCATGATGTTCTGTTCTGCTGCAGCAGCAAAGACGAATGGTAACATGAGGGTGAGAAAATTTGGCTTTACCAGACCACAAATATGGTAATGCACCATTGGAAGCAGCAGTACATTATGCCCAGGAAGGCTGTGTTATAGCTTGGGCCTCATAAGCAAACTGATGGTATATTCCCCAGGAAAATGGCAGCAAATTTGCTTTCTAAAAGTGGAGTCCATTTGATTGCCAGCCCTTTGAACACTGCTCTAGTTTGCCAGTTGCTCTTGAAAGGATGACTCTCCAGGGAACACAGAGCCTAGCATAGGGGATAATGCTGGAAGAAAGGGGACTGTGCACAACTTACTCTCTACTCATGTGAGTCAGGGGTTTGCAGGATCCGACTCTAGATTTGTACATTATAGGCAAGAGGCAGGAAGTGGTTTAGGTAGAGGGGTTTTATTATCACCGTTTCCAGAGAAATAACTTGAGGAGAAGTTAAAATTGTAATGAACATACTATCTATGTTCTTTTGAGGGTGAAGGTCATGATGTATTAGTGGATTCTGTGGCAAAACAAAGCACATCATTAAAATAATTCAACCTTTTGCTTTCATCCACTCTTGAGCATCTGCACTTACAGTTATTGTATACAATTTGTCTGAATGGAAAGTGCTATAAGCAACATGAGAAGGTATGGTCTCCATGACACACAGACCACTTACCATGGACTAACCATGACCTGGGCTACATGTCAGCTACACCCAATGCAGGAGGGGTTACAGGCTCTACAGACTCACTGTGTACACTCTCTGTGTAGTTGGGAGGGAAGAAACAGGAGGGGGGGTAGTGGGCAGAGCCAAGTCCCCCAATGCCCTCAGTAGTGCAGCTATGTAGCCAACTCCAGATCACAAGCTCCCACTTGGGCTGCACAACAACACACTGCCCATAATGCAGGGCTTATGGGGAAACCACAGCTGAGCCTCACACGGGTGAAGTGAACAGGACTTGATTTCAGATCCTTGACCCAGAAAGTTTCAGAAGCACCGTTCAAAAGGGGAGATGTTAAACAATAACTTGTCTGGTTATTGGATTGCATGAACACCACTGAAGGATGGGGGGTGTTGTGTGTTCTAATTATTGCTATTAATATTAAGCAGCAGCTCAAATCCTCAAAGATAGGTGCCTAAATATCTTTGAGGATTTGGACCCAATGGACTGACACCAATCATGCCCCATGTCATCTATGTTGATAGAAGATTGGTGGGACTCCTTCTCCAGTGTCCACTTATTCCATATGATGCTCTTTTTCCTTGATATAAATCCACTAGTATAGTAATAAACATAGAAGTTAAATATAGAAAAGGTCTCTTGAATCACCCAGTCCATCCCACTAGCATTGCAGAATTGTTCCACGCAGCAAAGGTCAGGGAATCAGATTTCTGGTGAGATACCTATTACTGGGAATGGGATTTTGTGTAACAGTGCAAATTTCCCACAAATACAGCCTGGATGGAAACCAAGCTATTTTCTAAGCAAAATAAAAGATTCGTCCATCTGTAACATTCTCTTATAATCACTAAAAGCAAATAGTATCATATTAATGTTAATGCAGTGGAAAATTAAACCAGACTCAAGCATGCTGAATTTACAAAGCACTTCACCTGTGACTTCATTATGACAAGGTCCTCTGAGTGCTTCGGAAATGCAGTACAATACTGTTTCTCAGACTCTCTGATGACTTTACAGAGGACAAGCTCTTACCGAAGTAATTTGTGGGGGAAGGGAGGAAGAGACGGGGGACTTGACCCTGGCTGAACATAGCGCTTCTTCTCTCCTAGACAAGGCAATTTTTAAAAATTCCCACGATGCAGTGATCTCATTCCAAATGGGACTTCCTATATAAGTACCTCTGCTGTCTTTTACATTTGAACTGTTTGACATTTTCTGTCATTTTACTGGTGGGTGTTTTGTTTTAGCCTCCCTTTTATCACCAGCCTACACGGGTTTGCAGACAGCAGATATCTACTCAGTGCTGGACCACAAAGTTCCTTCAAAAATACACAATGCTGCCCTTCTCCCAGAGGTCATTTCCTAGGAGACATTCCTCCTGGGAACCCAGACTCTCATTAGAGATCCTGTAGCCAGAGAATAAACAAACTGGAAGTTCTTTAGCAAAGCAAGACCAAGAAAACATCCCCTACCATTGTCTCCTTTCTATGTTCTCTCTCCTGAGAGCCCTGATTCTCCATAGAGGACTTGTGGGCAGAGTCCAAAATAAAACAAACCTGGAGTTTTGTGATTAAAAGTACAAAAACAAACAAAAAAAACCCTCCTCAGAGGTTTCCTTCACCCCAGGGTCTCTCCTGAGAATGCAGCACTTCCCAGAGGTCTGACTATCTAAACACATAAATCAGGCAGTGTCTCTCCCCTATTTGTAGGGGAGCTTGCCAGCTGTTCCAGCTTCCTCCTTAGTCTCTCCCCTTTTGAGCAAAAGAAGTTGCTTAAATACACTGCCTCTTTCCAGCATGCCTTGTGTGGCAGGCCTTCAGTGCCAGCAGCCCGGGGACATTAATATCTAATATCCCTCTGGGCTGAGAGAGGAGTGTATCCTCCTCTGCCCACTCTACACCAAGAGGTCTTAGCCTTGAAGAGAGGCAGCTGTCTAGCTTTGTTTCTAGATTCCTTTACTGCCTCCCTGAGACCACATCCTCCCATAGTGCCTATTTTCCTGATCTCACTGGACTCTCTTTACTACTGTACGACCCTTGAAATTGGGTAGTACAGCCAGGGAGACTGCCGTCATCAGTCTTAAAGGACTCACATACCCTGTTACAGGGCTCCTACTGAGGAATAAAAGTACTAGGTGAATAGCAGAAAACTTGCAAAGCTGGGAGATGGTTTTGTTAATACATCCAGCAATATACTTTAGCTTCCTGTTCTTGAGGCAGCGTATGGCTATATCTGTGCTACATAATCTGCCTGAGTCTGATCTCAGTCACTCTGATATGAATCTTGAATAACTCCAATGGAGGCAAAGGCAATGGATTTATCTCAACAAAGAAACCGAGGTGAGTACAAAATTGGATTCCCCCACTGAAAAAATCCCCAAAGGCACAGGTGTAATTTTAGGGATTCTTTTTTTTTTTTTTTTTTTTTTTTTTTTTTTAAAGAGAGCATTGATCAAGATGCTGACTTAATCCAATAATCCAGTGTGTTTCCACATAACAATGGACACTTTTCCCCCACATCAGCAACGCTGAGCATATTTTCCCACATTATCAACCTCCAATTATTTTGTCCAGCAAATTATCCTACTCTTAATTTCTGTAATTAGCCAGACAGATCAAACACCCTTTCTGGAATAGTAGCTTTTGCAAGGATGACACAGCTCTACCACGCACACTGAAACTTTCCAGTGCCTGAACTCCTTTCACATGTCTTTAGAAAGAGTTTTACAACTAAAGGTCTCAAGGTATACAGCACTGCCCTGAAGTGTCTTGTGGTTACTTCAATGTCAAATGCTTGTTTTATGCAATATCTCTGAGTGGAAGCATTGCTCAGAGTTCTGATATATTGGATTATTAATGCATGGATGCACCTTTTCTCAAGCGATGCTCCACTTCCAACTGAATATTTTGCAAACCTTATATTTTCTTTCCTAGCCACGTTTAATTCCTCCTGGAGTTAAAGGCATCTTTCTCATCGTTATTACAGTGCTAAACCTCACATCTCCATCACTGAGTGGTTTCTTCAATAGCACTGTTGCCAGTGTCTGAATCATTTATCAACACCACACCAACTGTTTTTTAATTTAGCCTCTTCTGGACTGTCTCTGATATATTTTAATACAAATCTCAAAGAGTGAAATGTCAGCAGTTAGAAGTAATCATATTTCAGCATCAAAAGAATTTTTAAAAGTGAGCAGAATAGGAGAAAGAGTCTGGATTTCTCTAGATAATCATCTATATTTAATTTCTCCTTATCGTGCACCTTAAAGTTTTAGCTCTGCAAATCTCTCCAAGGATGCCTGCAAGTTACTGGCTCTCTTTCAATGTCCCTTCACTACGCAATCCACTTCCCACTCACATCTCACTTTTCAAGGATAACATGCTGCACAGTCAGTGAACGGGCTGCCATTGGCCATGCCCATTACTTCTGATTTGGGAAGGATTACTAGTGGTACTGTGGTTTCACTGTGATTGTCAATTTCATTGGATTGAAAATGAAGCCCAACATTTTCAGCATAGAACTTTGCACCGATTGTTGGCCACCTGAACGGCTTACCTGCAGCACTGCTTCATTAGTGATTTAACTGTACCATATGCTTACTGATTATGCACAGAAATGAAGAATTTTCCCTTGAGAGATAATTAAACATGACTTGTTGGTTTTAATTGTTTTAGGTACCACAGGGTGGTTGGGGTGGGGAAGAAGGTGGAGGTATTTTCTATGATCTTCCCAAACATCAGCCTTCTCTCAGAACTGGCAGGGTATTCAAATAAATCCTTTGTTATCCCGATTGGTACACAACAAATAGCTCTTTTGTATAAAATGAGATTTTGCTCTTATGAGTGCTCAGAACAGTTCATATTAGTGGGTTATGGATTTATTTGTTTATTTGGAAGGGCCTAGCTAGCTTCAATTGACCTTGGAAGTTTGGACAGCTCCTGCAATCTCTGAAAGGTTAATACAAGCAGTGATTATTATTCTGAAGCTTACACACTTCTGTCTTAGTCCAGCACTTGTATAGCAACTTGTGCTCTATCAACGGTTAGCATTTCCACTGACTGAGGACTGGAGTGCGACACTGCCATGTTGATAATCATTATGAGACCATGGTCCTGAACCTGTCGCTCTTAATGCACACAAGTAATCCTCATCCACACAAGTGGTCAATGTACTGAAGCCAGTGAGACATTTCTTTTTGACCATTTTTCAAAAACTTTTCAAGTTGAAATATTCACTGAAATCAGCCCTTTCCCCTAAAAACTTTTGGTTTTGACAAATCAGCATTTTCCAACCAAATATATTTCATCAAAATCTTTCTTACCAGCTCTAATTTACATACATTTATTAAGGATGGAATTTTCAAACATGCTCAGCATTGGTCTAATGGCCCTCCCCTGGGCAGGTTTACAGTTTTACTATTGACTTCAATGGAAGCACCCAGCATTATTGTAGCTCTATGTTTGAATGTCTCATTTTAAAAATACATAATTAATCAAAAAACACGATTGACTCAGTGGCCCTCAACCACGTCATTCTGCCAGACAGCTCAAAATAAGTCCTAGACCTGCTGCCACCACCTTTGATCTACCCTATAGCCTTCAATCCACTCCCTCAACAAATCCCTTAAAAATATACATTAGCACTGCACTTTCCCCTTTCTTCTCACTTACAAAGGGACCAGCTACAGTCAGACCCATATGAAATAGGTTGTGTGTTAGAACAGGAATCATACATATCTTGTGCTTTGGTTTCGATAGTTCTTTGCTAGCTCATTATGGTGGTTCAGGTGTTTGAAGAGTCATTTCTTGCTTTATTATTATTTATATAAGGCAGCGTCTAGAAGTCCCACCTGATATTGGGGCCCCATTGTGCAAGGCACTATTACCAGCACAGTAGGAGAGAATCTCTGCCCCAAAGAGGCTACAGCAGTAGTGGGCAACCTGCAGCCCATGGGCTGCACGCAACCCGTCAGGGTAATCTGCTGGCGGGCCACGAGACAGTTTGTTCACATTGACCGTCCGCAAGCACGGCCGCCCGCAGCTCCCAGTGGCTGCAGTTCGCTGTTCTCAGCCAACGGGAGCTACAGGAAGCAGCGCAGGTTGGCCGCCGGCTACTGCAGCTCCCATTGGCCGGGAACGATGAACTGGGAGCTGTGGGTGGCCATGCCTGCAGATGGTTGATGTAAACACAAACTGTCTCGCAGCCCGCCAGTGAATTACCCTGATGGGCCGCAAGCGGCCTGCGGGCCACAGGTTGTCCACCACTGCTGTATACATCTCTCCTCAATAACGTTTATTGCTCCTGAAGTTGTGAGAAGTAGCTATTCATTTCTTGTCCTGGTTTGTTCTCAAAGCACTCTCAACTGATTTAAGAACCAATCATACTGCTCTTATAGAATTTTGTTTCTAGCAAACCCCTGGGCGGGATTTTGTTTTGATCCTATGTAAATAGGTCACAACACTTTATAGTTGTAGGAGGTGGTGAATGTGATCACCTCACTGGCAACCAGTTACACATATAAGTAGATCCATTGACTTTAGTGAAATTACCTATCTGAGTAACTGCTCTAACAGTATGAGTAAAGGGATTGACAACTGACCCTTAGTTTGCAGCCTGCTTTTTGCAAGTAAATTCTGTGCATGGAGTGTTTGGTGTTTCTTGGGCCCACTACACATGCATGGCTAGCTGGAAAGAGTGATTTTTGTGTCCGCTGGATTTATAGTTAACTTCAAATGAAGTTGTTGTGAATAAAAATGCCCACCTGCTCTATAAATGGCTTGTTTGGCAAATGAGAGAGATACAGAATTACAATGTGTATGAAAACAGTGGCTGGGAGAATGCACTCATAACAAATTATGCTAGTGACTTCATCTCAATTTTCCAAACAAATAAAAGAGTATTAAGGTGCATTTACAAATCTGTAAAGACAGATTATCACTCTTGTAGCTGTCCGGTCTTAAAACCAGCACTGTGCCCACACAGAGCTCAATCACATTATCCATTGGGTCTGACATGTGGCGCTAGGCAGGGGTGATCCATTTGTAATAAATGATGCATCTTTTTGCTTCTCTGTTCATTCTAGGTGGTTGTTTCTTTGGGCTAGGACTAACGCAGCCTGTTTTGCTCAAGGATTTCTTTGGGTTTTCTGCTAGACTGGCTTTATTTTTCTTGCATTTTCCTGGTGCTGTCTCTGAGTGCGGTTGAAGGTGTTTGACAGGCACTTTTCCACAATTTGATTGTCTTGTCATTTTCTAGTGCTGCTGATGCTGTGATGTATTTTCTGTTGAGGGAAGTTTACAAGCACATTACCCTGTTTGACAGGGACAGTGAACCATAAGGAATTATGTTCATATTGTATACAGCTGGCTTTTTGTTTGCAAAGTCTAACTCCGGATTTTCATACAGCCATGTCAGTGTCACTGTTTCCTGTCCCTTTGCAAATTCCAATCAAAAATATTTGTACAGTTGTGCACACCTTTACAATGTTACTGCAGACTATCAGACCAAATTGGTATGTGAAACACAGCTGGTGGGAGTAGTGTCCCACAGAACTGTCAGTCACCATAGAGGACAAGAGGGTAAATCAGGTTGCACGTACATACAGTAGAAGGAAGTTTCTAAAGTTCACTGATATGGTGTCTGCTAGCACACAGCCAAAACAGACAAAGTGCTGAACACCTTCTGGAAGGCACAGAGTGCCTTCAACTTCCTTTGACCTCAAGAAGATGTGATGGTGCTTAGCCCCTCTCAGGATCAGTCTGATAATACCCTTTGACAACTGTTTTACTTTCTGTTGCCAAGCATATCTTGTGCTTTGGCAACCCTGCCCCCTCCACCTTCCAGCTAGTCCCACTGGCTGTGCAAGCATGTGTTGCTGCTTCTGTCAGCCACACTAGTGTTTGGTCCACAGAAGAAGTTTAAGTGTTATTGCTTCCATTTAGGCTGAATTAGGCTTTTAGCTCAAGCAAACGAGGCTTGTGCTTTAGCACGGACGGTCCTGGGTTCACACCCTGCTCTTGGCCCAAGCAAGGGGTCAGTTATGCTTGTAGACTTTTTAGTTCTTATGTATCTAAATGTTGCCTAGGGAAAACATGAGAAGTAAAAGGATGCAAGCAGCAACAAAGCCTTGCACAAGCAGTGGTCTGAATCAGACAGCTGGTCCGATAACATTGTGCCACGGGACATAGTACTGCAGTATAGGCTATGCTGGCCAAACACAGCAAGGGACACAATGGGTTTTATGTTGCAGGAATAGACATGTGGATGGCTCACAATATGGCTAGTGTAATTATTGCCACCCATAGCACATGCTCGTCAGTACTGTTGACTGTGAACATGTTCCTCCTGTTGAGAGGAGCAGTACAGAGTGTCCTGCTGAAAGCTGTGCATCCTTCCCTCCGCCACCATGATACTGCTTGTCCCCTGTGCACTTGAATCAATCGTGTAATGTAAATCAAACACCTGGGGCCAAATTCAGACCTGGGGTCAGCAGTGCAACTCTGTTGATCTTACTATTTTACATGATATTTTATTGTGTTTCATTTTAAGATGCTGTAGCTCTGCCACAGGTTCAGTGTATCTCACCATTCATACCCAAATCAGGCATCAGCTGGTGCAACCCAACGTAAAACAGATTTCAGTGGAGCTAGGATAATTAAGGGCCTGACCCAGTCAGTGTCCTTAATTACTGATCATTTAGAACTAGGAAACCAATCTTTTAGAGGGATGTCCCTGGCTTTCACCTGGCTCACCAAAAATAAACCCCTGTTCTCTCTTCTTTAAAAGACAACTAACATTGAAATAGCATTGTAAAAAAAAAAAAAAAAATCAATGGGGTAATGATAACCTGCCCATGGTGGAATCTAGCCTTGTTAATGGTGTCTGCTTTTCATCAAGAGCCGAGTTAAGTATTATCGAAGATGGCAATGATTGCGACTGCAAGCATATTTCATATGGTAAGGTAACTCCCATTAGTGCTGCCAATGCATTTTGCATGGGATTGTCACTTTGGGAAATCCCAGGTCCCAGCAGGAAAGACACTTGTGATGCCATTTAGGCTCTCTGTTTTGTTATTGCAAGAGTCATTTTTTAACAGCAGCATGCCCCACTTCACCCAAATACACCTCTACCCCGATATAACGCTGTCCTCGGGAGCCAAAAAACCTTACCGCGTTATAGGTGAAACCGCGTTATATCGAACTTGCTTTGATCCACTGGAGTGCGCAGCGCCCCCCCCCCCGGAGCACTGCTTTACCGCGTTATATCCGAATTCGTGTTATATCGGGTCGCGTTATATTGGGGTGGAGGTGTATTAGCCAGCTATGGTAAGTTAAAAGGCTAGCGCAGCACTAGACTCAACAAACAAGCTATGCAGGGTAAACAATCAATACACCATATTGCCTCTCTCTGAAGATGCTCAACAGTTCTATGGACCTGCCAGGCAGCCTGCATGAAACAGCATTTCTCAAAGCAGCTAGTTGCCATAGGCCGTCCATAAGGAGAATTTAATTTTCATTTCTTTAAAATCACCCGTCTGCTAGACAATGTCAAAGTCCTGTCAGTCTTCAGTCATAGCAATTATGTGTTAACATAAGATCTCATCAGCGTTAACTAGGCAGTAGTGTCAAGTCTGGCAAGATTGTGGTTATTTATTTGTATTCCAGGAGGCCCCACAATGCTCTAGGCACTGACCTCAGATACAGGAAGACACAGCTCCTACCACAGAGAGCTTACAATAAAAAGAATGACATACAGAGGGTGAGAGAGGAGGATACAACCATAATATGTGCAATTTGTATACACACTGGGCTTTGTGTTTATTAAATAAATACACGTCAGTTATACTTCACTGCCCCTCAACTAGAGCCCTGTTTGGATACAAACATTTGGATCTGCATCCACAATAATTAACTTGCATCCGACCTGCAATCCACACTCGATCGTTTAGATGTATCTGCGTCCACACCCGCATCAGCACCCTGTCTCACTGTTAGAATTCGGCACGGATACAAACATTTGGATCCACATCCGATCCACGATCCGCAAAGATGGTAAACAATACAACTGCATCCACATCCGCGGATGCAGATATCCGGGGATATAAAGTGGATATTCATGGATTTGCAGGGCTTTACCCTCAACCTTTCCATTACTAGTTGGCCACATTTAATCACCTAAATAAATATGGCCTACAACTCCCATTAATTGAATGGAAACTGTGGGTGTTCAGCACCTGTGAAAATCAGATACATTTTATTTAGGTAGCAGGACATGAATATAATTGCCTAACTTTAGGCACCCAAGTTGGAAAGTTTGGGCCTTAGTAGCATACAGCATGCAGCATGACCAGCTGTAAAATCCTAGGTGTCCTAGAATAATGTTAAGCTTAAACTATACTGTCCTTGATTCTCAATGGGTACGAGATGTTCATGTGGTTTGAGGGTACTGTGTGGTCCTATAAGTTGGGAGGTGAGTGAGGAGGGGACAGCAACAGAGCTCACAGAAGGCACACTAAGATCAGTCTGTTAGGCTAAGAAAGTCAGCTAGCTACAAAATATTAACATTATAAAGGGAAAAGGGAAACATTCTGATGTTTTCACCAACCCAGTAGTTTTGTTGAAGGATTGTCATTATTATTATTTAATTAACACTATTAGTGTGTTCAATACTGCATGGGCTGGGGTGACCATGGTCCCACTCCATGACCTAACACTCTCAGTTAGGCGGGCAATACAGTTCACACAATTAAGGGTTATCCTTAAATGACCCACCCTAACCAAAACATTAGGCAGGACTCAGCTCTCCCTCCGGTAATAAAATATTTTGCAATTAGCAGATGTTTTGCCTTATTATGCTCATATGTTATGTCCAGAGAGGAATAGAGTTAGGGGATTCTAAAGGCTTTAATGAATCTGTCCTCTGAGGAGTCAATGATTTTTTCCCCAAAAATGTATTAACTTTAATTATTCTTTGTTTAATTTGAATAATAGCACTTTGGTGCCTGTTTTTCCTGTGACTGATGTGCAATATGTTGGTCATTTGCAAGCTGAATTGATTAGCGTTTAAATCTCTGTAAGCATAGAAGTATTTACAATAGATTAAACTGATCACTGGGGTTGAGGGCCAGCAAAAGGCCCACCAGAGCTCTAGACAGAGGCTACACGGGGAGGTGGATGGCTGAGCAGCCAGTCGAGACGGCCTGTATATCCCCTATGCACTGCAGAATTGGCATCCACACCAACCTCAATGGAAAGTCACTTTGTGGGCAGTCTAAGGATGGGGTGGGGCATGGCTGCCAATCCATATTTACATGGATACAGAAGCCTCAGTGACCTCTGCAAGCAGCTTGAACAGGGCTAGATTAGCAGCTGCAGTGGGGGGCATGCCCTAGACCTGGTTTCCAAAGTCAGGGGGATTTCACCACCCCACTTTCCCCACACTCTACCTGAATACTTGGGCTTAGTGTGGGTGGAGTAAATTTTCATCCAGTGCACTTGTATTCATGCTTATACCAACTTTCCAGAGAACCCTTGATCCTTGTAATATGGTGGGAATTGTAAAGAGGGGACACTATTAGTCTTGCAATACAATTAATTAGGCAAAGTCAATGGCTAAAAATATATTACTGCAAAATGCCACAATCTTCATGAAGTTGTATTGTATAATAAACTATAACTATATTACAAATGGGCCCATACCATAGTTTTTAATTCCCTCCCCATGTATTTACAGATGAAAATAAGAGCTGGACAAAAATCCAACAGATTGTGTCAAGAATTAGTTCCATTTTGCCCAAGCGGTCACATTTAGCCACAAACACATTAATCTGGATTATGTATAATTTAATACCTTCACATTATTAGACCTCATGAGATTGTCAGTTACAGTCACTGGTTTGCCAAAAATCTCTAATGGCTAGTAACCAAAGCACTGATTGACTCATTCAATCTACTACACTTGCCTGCATATGCTTGCCTGCATTCAATATACTATGCTGTTGTAACTAAACACAAAACATGTTCTTCAAGATGTTTGCTGCCAGATATCTATATTTCAGTCACTGCAGATTCTAGATATATATTTTAGCATTTGCCCAGTCTCTGTTATAATCCTTAGATCCGTTAAGGTACTTCCATTCTCAATGTGAGCACAAAGATTATAGTTGCTACATAAAAACAGAACCATCCGATCACACACATTTAAAAACAATAAGCAAAGGTGGCAGAAGTAGTGCTACAGTATGAAGTGGAATCCTTTTGGACTGTAAGGGCATGTCTGCACTGCGTCTGGGTGGTAGCCTCCTAGCCCAGGTCTACAGACTTGTGCTAGCAAGGCTCATGCTAACACTTCTAAAATATGATGCTCGCACATTGCACGTGGGCTGGAGCTCAGGCTGCATCAAAGCGCTGTCTACACAGCTATCTTTAGAGCACTAGCATGAAGCCTACTGTGGGCCTAAGCTGGGAGGCTTGCTCCCAGATGCAGTGTAGACATACCCCAATAGACTGTGGACTACGCTTGTTAAGTCAATGGGTGACTTTTCATTAATTTCAATGGGCAATGGATCAGACCCAATAAGCACAAAAGTGTCAAACTAAAAGAAATAGCTAGAGGTTTGTCTGCAAAATAGCACGAGAAGCTTAAAAATCAAACTAAGGAATAAGTCTATAAATGCTGACTGTCTCGTCTAATAACCCACAAAAGATACAGCAAGAACATAGCTAGAGACATAAAATCTGCATACACCCCAGCCAATTTTTGTCCACTTTCTCTACAGTATGTTCACAATTTCCAAAAGCAGGCATGCCATTAGACACAATCTGATTATTAGCATAACAAACCTGGTTAGACAGAGATTTAGCTATGTGTTAATAAAAGGTCTGATCAACAACAACAAAAAACCTGGGCAATCACCATAAGAAATGTTGTAACCAGGATATTAAATATGGGAGAGGTGAAGTGACGGCCCAAGGTTACACAGAAGAGCCATGAACAGAACCCAATTAACCAGACTCCAAGCCCTGTGCCCTAGCCACTGGATCACAGTACTTCTTGTCTGTATGTCTGATCCTGTTCCTGTGGATTTCAATGGCAAATCCTCCATTGACTTCAGTGGGAGCAAAATCAGATCCAACATCTCACAAGTAATTCCTTATATATGTTGTTTTATACACTGCTATAAGGCATTGTGTGGTTTCACTCCAGAAGGAGAATTACAGAAATATCATGAATTAAATATACATTTAAATATGCTATGTATCTGACTTGTATCTTTATGTTTTTAATGCTAATTTAGTCCAACAATCTAGTGAAAATGAAATGATTTTAAAAGGTATAATTTTGGGTATTCACCAAGATTTGACCCTGCAAACATATAATGCTTGGTACTATCCGGCCAGATTCTGCCATCGTTCCAAAATACCTTACTCCACGAGTAGTCCCATTGTATTTCAATAGGGCTTCTTGAGATGTAAGTTCCTATTGAAAGCTGCATTAAACCAAATTATGACTCCCTAAAATATAGTGTGAGTGATGTATCAGGCAAGTGTCCTAACCTTTCAAAGGCATTAGACTGGCACCCCATTTATTCAATCAGCATCATGAGTTAAGGGGGAAGGAAATGCTTTTTCCTCTCATACCAACAATCTAAGGTTTGTAGTTGGTGTAACATGGTGAGTTACTTATATGATGCACCAACCTAATGGGTTTTAATATTTTTACCTCTGAGGTCTCAAAAGGAAGGTTCAATAAACATTAAGATGTACTGGATTTGCAGTTGCAGTATATGATACCACTGACATGCATGATGTACTGTACCACACTTGTACTAGAGCCATCCAACTGGAAAGCCATAAAATAAAATAATGTGCTTGAGCAGAAAAGGTGCAGTCATTAACACCATAGGATCTCAGCCTTTAAATCTAACCCAGCAAAACATAAAATTTAGTCAGTCAGAATATCTTATGGTGGTAAGGGGGGAAACAGGTCTCCTAGCTTGGCTGAATTTCATCTTGGGATTTTTGCGTGTGCCAATGGAATTTCCCTGTACATAGGTTTGGGGGATTGTATTTGCCTTTAGGGCTTGTCTAACATAAGAACGGCCATGCTGAGTCAGACCAAAGGTCCATCTAACCCAGTATCCTGTCTTCTGACAGTGGCCAATGCCAGGTGCTTTAGAGGGAATGAACAGAACAGGTAATCATCAAGTTAGCCATTCCCAGCTTCTGGCAAAATTGAGGCTAGGGACACCATCCCTGCCAATAGCCATTGATGGAGCTATCCTCCATGAACTTATCTAGTTCTTTTTTGAACCCTGTTATAGTCTTGGCCTTCACAACATCCTCTGGTAAGGAGATCCACAGGTTGACTGTGTGTTGTGTGAAGAAATACTTCCTTTTGTTTGTTTTAAACCTTCTGCCTTTTAATTTCATTTTGTGACCCCTAGTTCTTGTGTTATGAGAAGGAGTAAATAACACTTCCTTATTTACTTTCTCCACACCAGTCACGATTTTATAGACCTCTATCATATCCCGACTTAGTTGTCTCTTTTCCAAGCTGAAAAGTCTCAGTCTTTTTAATCTTTCCTCATATGGAAGCCATTCCGTACCCCCAATCATTTTTGTTGCACTTTTCTGAACATTTCCAATTTCAATATATCTTTTTTGAGATGGGTCAACCATATCTGCATAAAGTATTCAAGATGTGGGCATACCATGGATTTATATACAGGCAATATGATATTTTCTGTCTTATTATCTATCCCTTTCTTAATGATTAAGCAACCTTCTGTTTGCTTTTTTGACTGCCGGTGCACATTGAGTGGATGTTTTCAAAGAACTATCCACAATGATGCCAAGATCTCTCTCTTTTTTTTTAAATAGAATATCAGGGTTGGAAGGGATCTCTGGAGGTCATCTAGTCCAACCCCCTGCTCAAAGCAGGACCAATCCCCAGACAGATTTTTGCCCCAGATCCCTAAGTGGCCCCCTCAACGATTTAACTCACAACCCGGGGTTTAGCAGGCCAATAGTCAAACCACTGAGCTATCCCTCTCCCCCCACTCTTTCTTTAGTGTTAACAGCTAATTTAGACCGCATCATTTTATATGTATATTTGGGATTATGTTTTCCAATGTGCATTACTTTGCATTTATCTACATGGATAACGTTGGTGCTTTGCTATACATAACACTATGAATTACTGTTCTGTATTCAAAGCATATTTGTGCCAGATCCTAGGCATTGCGTTAGTGGCGCAATGTGATCTTACAGCTGCCCTAAATGGCAGATGAAGATTCCCCACTGTTGTGGAATCCTGGGATTATAAGAGGTCTGAACATGTTCAGATCATAGACCTGTTCTTAATTAAAATGAATTCATCCAGTATTCACTCAAGACTAATGCTTGCAGAGCTAGAAAATGAAAGATGGCATTAGCCTCAGTGGAGCAATGCCAATTTACACTAGCTGAAGATCTGGCCCATGGGGACAATACCTAATTCATCACTGCACTTGAACCAGGGTTATTCATTTAACTCCAGTGCAAGCTGGGTGTGAAGTGCTACTGAATGAAGCCTGGTCTACACTAGGAAATCAGGTCAGTATAACTACATTGCTCAGGGGTGTGAAAGATCCACACCCTTGAGCAACACAGCTAAACTGACCTAAGCCCCAGTGTAGACAGTGACAGGTCAATGGCAGAATTCTCCTGTGGACCTAGCTAGCAGCTCTCGGGGAGATGGAGGTACCTATGCTGATGGCAGAACCCCTCCCATCGGTGTAGGTAGTGTCTTCAATGAAGGGTTTCTATAGGTATGTTAGCAACAAGAAGAAGGTCAGGGAAAGTGTGGGACCCTTATTGAATGGGGGAGGCAACCTAGTGACAGATGATGTGGAAAAAGCTGACATACTCAATGCTTTTTTTGCCTCGGTCTTCACAGACAAGGTCGGCTCCCAGACTGCTGCACTGGGCAGCACAGTATGGGGAGGAGCTGAGCAGCCCCCAGTGGTGAAAGAACAGGTTAGGATTATTTAGAAAAGCTGGACATGCATAGGTCCATGGGGCCAGATCTAATGCATTCAAGGGTGCTGAGGGAGTTGGCTGATGTGATTGCAGAGCCATTGGCCATCATCTTTGAAAACTCGTGGTGATCAGGGGAGGTCCCAGATGACTGGAAAAAGGCAAATATAGTGCCCATATTTAAAAAAGGGAAGAAGGAGAATCCAGGGAACTACAGACCAGTAAACCACACCTCAGTCCCCAGAAAAATCATGAAGCAGGTCCTCAAGGAATCCATTTTGAAGCACTTGAAGGAGAGAAAGGTGACCGGGAACAATCAACATGGATTCACCAAGGGCAAAACATGCCTGACCAACCTGATTGCCTTCTATGATGAGATAACTGGCTCTGTGGATATGGAGAAAGTGGTGGACATGATATACCTTGACTTTAGCAAAGCTTTTGATACGGTCTCCAACAGTATTCTTGCCAGCAAGTTAAAGAGGTGTGGATTGGATGAATGGACTAGAAGGTGGATAAAGAACTGGCTAGATTGTCAGGCTTGATGGGTAGTGATCAATGTCTTGATGTCTAGTTGGCAGCCGATATCAAGCGGAGTGCCCCAGGGGTCAGTCCTAGGGCTGGTTTTGTTCAACATTTTCATTAATGATCTGGATGATGGGATGGATTGCACCCTCAGCAAATTCGCAGATGACACTAAGCTGGGGGGAGAGGTAGATACGCTGGAGGGTAGGGATCAGGTCCAGAGTGACCTAGACAAATTGGAGGATTGGGCCAAAAGAAATCTGATGAGGTTCAACAAGGACAAGTGCAGAGTCCTGCACTTAGGACAGAAGAATCCCATGTACTGCTACAGGCTGGGGACCGACTGGCTAAGCGGCAGTTCTGCAGAAAAGGACCTAGGCATTACAGTGGATGAGAAGCTGGATATGAGTCAACAGTGTGCCCTTGTTTCCAAGAAGGCTAATGGCATATTGGGCTGCATTAGTAGGAGCATTGCCAGCAGATCGAGGGAAGTGATTATTCCCCTCTATTCGGCACTGGTGAGGACACATCTGGAGTATTACACCCAGTTTTGCAGCCCCCACTACAGAAAGGATGTGGACAAATTGGAGAGAGTCCGACGGAGGGCAACAAAAAGTATTAGGGGGCTGGGACACAGGACTTATGAGGAGAGGCTGATGGAACTGGGCTTGTTTAGTCTGCAGAAGAGAAGAGTGAGGGGGGATTTGATAGCAGCCTTCAACTACCTGAAGGGGGGTTCCAAAGAGAATGGGGCTAGGCTGTTCTCAGTGGTGGCAGAAGACAAGGAGCAATGGTCTCAAGTTGCAGTGGGGAGATCTAGGTTGGATATTAGGAAAAACTATTTCTCTAGGAGGGTGGTAAAGCACTGGAATGGGTTACCCAGGGAGGTCGTGGAATCTCCATCCTTAGAGGTTTTTAAGGCCCGGCTTGACAAAATCCTGGCTGGGATGGTGTTGGTCCTGCTTTGAGCAGGGGGTTGGACTAGATGACCTCCTGAGATGTCTTCCAACCCTAATCTTCTGTGAATGTATGATTCTATGAAGCGCTACAGCAGCACCGCTGCAGTGTTTTAAGTGTAGACAAGCCCTCAGAATGGTAGCATTTCGCACCCACTTTGCACTAGTGTAAATGACAACACAACGGCAATAGTGAATCTGGCCGAAGAATGGGGGAAAAGACATCAAGGTGAGGAGGTCTGAGGCACTGGAGCTAAAAGAGGAAGTGCAGCAGTCAACTAAGACCCAAGTAAGAGAGACAGGAGTAAGGAGGTTCGCTGGCAGTTAGACAGATCTCTGAGCCTGTTCCTAGCATTCATTTCTTGCAGCTTTGTATTTTGCAGCTTGCTTTTTCCTGAGGTAGGGAGTTTAAGGCTGAGATTTATATTTCAAACCCAAGTTTTTCAACCTGAAAACGAAGGAAAGAGAATTTTGCAGTTTGTAAAAAATAGCTGTAGAGAGGCTGTGGTATAGGACACGGGATTCTGCAGCCTCTTCTCCCAGACTGAATTTCAGACCTACAGAACCTTGCTGAAATATAGCATGTGATTCAAAATGAGACAATGCCTATTGAAGCGTGACGCCTCATTTCTTATGGTCATGGGGTGGGGCACCCTCCCTTGCTAAATGGTAGTTAGAGAATTAAGAGATCACAGGGTACTAAACAGTCCAAAGAATTATTTGTGTAAAACTCACAGAAACTCACAGTGGTGTCAATTGCCGGAAAGGCTAGTGCACTAAGACATGATCTTGTTCCCACAGAAGACAATGACAAAACTTGTGTTGGCTTCAGTGGGGGAAAGGTTACATCCTACACTGCTTGTGCTGGTATTCTCACAGGAGACACTAAGAACTGTACAACATGGACATGGAGGCATTGACCCCAAACACTGTCTCTTGACTTTAATGTCAGGAGGACTCAGCCCTGCAACACATTGGGAAGATGATATGGATAAGCTTTCACTGCCATAGCCCATCCTGGACCTATGCTACAGTCCGCACACTGGCAACACTCGTGTTGCATTTAATGGGAAATTTTCCTGCATGTTTGACCCCATGTGGACAAACAAATTCTGTCTTCAGTAACTTCACTGAATCCATTTTTGCATAAGTCTCTAGAGCTGTCAGTCTGGACATTCCATAAGCACCAAGGGTTTGATCCAAAGCCCATTCAAGCCAATGGAACGGTTCACTGATTTCAGTGGGTTTTGGATCAAACCCAAATTTCATTTAATTTTAGTAACAAAAAAAGTTAATTATAGAAATAAATTATGAGGAAAAATGGCATTACGACTCCAAGGTATTTCCATTTAGATTGCTGGAGCTTTGGTGTTTATCAAAGAAAAGTCTACAATCTTTCATTGTTGAGCAAGTCAACTGATTTCATTGAATCATAGAATATCAGGGTTGGAAGGGACCTCAGGAGGTCATCTAGTCCAACCCCCTGCTCAAAGCAGGATCAATTCCCAACTAAATCATCCCAGGCAGGGCTTTGTCAAGCCGGGCCTTAAAAACCTCCAAGGAAGGAGATTCCACCACCTCCCTAGGTAAAGCATTCCAGTGCTTCACCACCCTCCTAGTGAAATAGTGTTGCCTAATATCCAACCTAGACCTCCCCCACTGCAACTTGAGACCATTGCTCCTTGTTCTGTCATCTGCCACCACTGAGAACAGCCAAGCTCCATCCTCTTTGGAACCCCCCCTCCCCCTCAGGTAATTGAAAGCAGCTATCAAATCCCCTCTCATTCTTCTCTTCTGGAGACTAAACAATCCCAGTTCCCTCAGCCTCTCCTCATAAGTCATGTGCTCCAGACCCCTAATCATTTTTGTTGCCCTCCGCTGGACTCTTTCCAATATTTCCACATCCTTCTTGTAGTGTGGGGCCCAAAACTGGACACAGTACTCCAGATGAGGCCTCACCAATGTCGAATAAAGGGGAACGATCACGTTCCTCGATCTGCTGGCAATGCCCCTACTTATACAGCCCAAAATGCCATTAGCCTTCTTGGCAACAAGAGCACACTGTTGACTCATATCCAGCTTCTCGTCCACTGTGACCCCTAGGTCCTTTTCTGCAGAACTGCTACCTAGCCATTCGGTCCCTAGTCTGTAGCAGTGCATAGGATTCTTCCGTCCTAAGTGCAGGACTCTGCACTTGTCCTTGTTGAACCTCATCAGGTTTTTTTTGGCCCAATCCTCTAATTTGTCTAGGTCCCTCTGTATCTGATCCCTACCCTCCAGCGTATCTACCACGCCTCCCAGTTTAGTGTCATCTGCAAACTTGCTGAGAGTGCAGTCCACACCATCCTCCAGATCATTTATAAAGATATTAAACAAAACTGGCCCCAGGACCGACCCTTGGGGCACTCCGCTTGAAACCGGCTGCCAACTAGACATGGAGCCATTGAGCACTACCCGTTGAGCCTGACGATCTAGCCAGCTTTCTATCCACCTTACAGTCCATTCATCCAGCCCATACTTCTTTAACTTGGTGGCAAGAATACTGTGGGAGTCCGTATCAAAAGCTTTGCTAAACTCAAGGAATAACACATCCACTGCTTTCCCCTCATCCACAGAGCCAGTTATCTCATCATAGAAGGCAATTAGGTTAGTCAGGCACGACTTCCCCTTGGTGAATCCATGCTGACTGTTCCTGATCACTTTCCTCTCCTCTAAGTGTTTCATAATTGATTCCTTGAGGACCTGCTCCATGATTTTTCCAGGGACTGAGGTGAGGCTGACTGGCCTGTAGTTCCCCGGATCCTCCTTCTTCCCTTTTTTAAAGATGAGCACTACATTAGCCTTTTTCCAGTCATCCGGGACCTCCCCCGATCGCCATGAGCTTTTGCCTCTAGATATTGCATCCTATATCAGGGTGTGAAGGTAAACTCTAAAGGCGGGAGGGCAGAAGGAGGTAGAGGACCATAATGAAACAGCCATCGTGTCTTTATAATTCAAAAAACACTCTACAAATAAAAATGTATGCCTACAAAAAATGCCTGTAGTTTTCCCCAAGAAGAATAGCAAGAGAGAGATAAGAAATCACATTCCTTTTCACAAAACAATCAAACATTATTTTGTTTTTCCTCACATTTTTGTTGGCAGTGCCAATATTTTTAAATGACTCTTAAATGCAGCCTCGACAACCAGAGCCAAATATTACTTTCACTAACACCCGGGCAAACTCATTGAAGTCAATGGGAGTCACATAAGTATAGCTGAGAGTGAAATGTGGCCCCAGAGGTCTGAAAAAGGTACACATCAGTAAAATGAAGACTGCTGCATAGATACAGCCATTAAATAGACAAACATAGGTACACCAGTGGCCTATATGTATGTGATTGTGTGTATGCAGTATGTACAATATGTGCATTGGCATATTTTAAGTGTGTGTTTAGGTTCTAAAGAGATCTATATATGCTATTTATTCAGAAAAGTTTGACTGGGGTTTGCCACTAAAAAAATAGTCTTCTTGGGCAAACTGCAGAACTCAGTAATTTACTCATGTAGCTTTTAATATCCACAGTCAGAAGCTGGAATAGAGAGTGGACACAGCCATCTTCCTGGCTACAAAATCCTCATTTTGGGAAGAGATTTGTTAAAAAGTGAAATGCCATGCATCATGCATTCCCATTTGTGCCAATGCTTGCTACTGTGGTTTGGTAATTGCTTCCCTCCTAGCCACAGAAAATTTAGAAAGAAGACCAATAATGCCACCCACAGGTTTAGAGGTTTATTGCTAGGTTGCAATGAATTTTGAGATTTGTTTTCTTGGCTTGCTTTTAATTGGAAATCAAACATACTCACATAAGAAGAAAGCACAGTCAGACTTGGACAGATACTTTATCCGGGCTTATTATCAACTGCATAAAAATAAATAGCCTTGCCCCAGTTAGCAATGTTACGGTTGGGTAGGCAGGTGGCTATATTCCACTGGAGGGAATTTCAAAATTCAAAATTTAAATTTCAAAATTGGGAAAAGTTTCAATAAAATGTTTTGATAATTTTTGTAAACAAAATTCCTTCACCCCTTTTTTCAATAAAACTGGCCAAAACTTTTTCAAATGTTGAATGTCATCCAAAATTTTGAAGTTTTTTGGTGGGAGGGGTTGGAAAACAACCACCACCACAATATTGGGAATACATTTTCACAAGAGTTTACATATTCCGCCCTGTCTTTTCGCCACTGGCTCTGGTGCAGAGGTTCTCCAACTGTGGGCCATGTTATCTGCAGAGCCCTCCCTAGTGGTCTGCAGAACGAA
Source organism: Emys orbicularis (assembly GCF_028017835.1). Classification (NCBI taxonomy): domain Eukaryota; kingdom Metazoa; phylum Chordata; order Testudines; family Emydidae; genus Emys; species Emys orbicularis. The sequence continues at coordinate 25,548,447 of NC_088692.1, forward strand.
ATATTGTGAGAAACAGTCAATGGGGTTGGAACTGGAGCTGATCCATGAGAGCAATGGTCTCTTGCGAAGCGGTCCACGGAATGCAGAGAATGGAGAACCCCTGTTACAGTGGCTTTTATTCATAGATTCATAGACTCTAGGACTGGAAGGACCTCGAGAGGTCATTGAGTCCAGTCCCCTGCCCGCATGGCAGGACCAAATACTGTCTAGACCATCCCTGATAGACATTTATCTAACCTACTCTTAAATATCTCCAGAGATGGAGATTCCACAACCTCCCTAGGCAATTTATTCCAGTGTTTAACCACCTTGACAGTTAGGAACTTTTTCCTAATGTCCAACCTAAACCTCCCTTGCTGCAGTTTAAGCCCATTACTTCTTGTTCTATCCTTAGAGGCTAAGATGAACACGTTTTCTCCCACCTCCTTATGACACCCTTTTAGATACCTGAAGACTGCTATCATGTCCGCTCTGTCTTCTCTTTTCCAAACTAAACAACCCCAATTCTTTCAGCCTTCCTTCATAGGTCATGTTCTCTAGACCTTTAATCATTCTTGTTGCTCTTCTCTGGACCCTCTCCAATTTCTCCACATCTTTCTTGAAATGCGGTGCCCAGAACTGGACACAATACTCCAGTTGAGGCCTAACCAGCGCAGAGTAGAGCGGAAGAATGACTTCTCATGTCCTGCTCACAACACACCTGTTAATACATCCCAGAATCATGTTTGCTTTTTTTGCAACAGCATCACACTGTTGACTCATATTTAGCTTGTGGTCCACTATAACCCCTAGATCCCTTTCTGCCATACTCCTTCCTAGACAGTCTCTTCCCATTCTGTATGTATGAAACTGATTGTTCCTTCCTAAGTGAAGTACTTTGCATTTGTCTTTATTAAACTTCATCCTGTTTACCTCAGACAATTTCTCCAATTTGTCCAGATCATTTTGACCCTATCCTCCAAAGCAGTTGCAATCCCTCCCAGTTTGGTATCATCTGCAAACTTAATAAGTGTACTTTCTATGCCAATATCTAAGTCGTTGATGAACATATTGAGCAGAGCTGGTCCCAAAACAGACCCCTGAGGAACCCCACTCGTTATGCCTTTCCAGCAGGATTGGGAACCATTAATAACAACTCTCTGAGTATGGTTATCCAGCCAGTTATACACCCACCTTATAGTAGCTCCATCTAAGTTGTATTTACCTAGTTTATTGATAAGAATATCATTCAAGACCGTATCAAATGCCTTACTAAAGTCTAGGTATACAACATCCACAGCTTCTCCCTTATCCACAAGACTCATCATCCTATCAAAGAAAGCTATCAGATTGGTTTGACATGATTTGTTCTTTACAAATCCATCCTGGCTATTCCCTATCACCTTACCACCTTCCAAGTGTTTGCAGATGATTTCCTTAATTACTTGCTCCATTATCTTCCCTGGCACAGAAGTTAAACTAACTGGTCTGTAGTTTCCTGGGTTGTTTTTATTTCCCTTTTTGTAGATGGGCACTATGTTTGCCCTTTTCCAGTCTTCTGGAATCTCTCCTGTCTCCCATGATTTTCCAAAGATAATAGCTAGAGGCTCAGATACCTCCTCTGTTAGCTCCTTGAGTATTCTAGGATGCATTTCATCAGGCCCTGGTGACTTGCAGGCATCTAACTTTTCTAAGAGATTTTTAACTTGTTCTTTTTTTATTTTATCTTCTAAACCTACCCCCTTCCCATTAGCATTCACTAGGTTAGGCATTCGTTCAGACTTCTCGGTGAAGACCGAAACAAACAAGTCATTAAGCATTTCTGCCATTTCCAAGTTTCCTGTTACGGTTTCTCCCTCCTCACTGAGCAGTGGGCCTACCCTGTCTTTGGTCTTCCTCTTGCTTCTAATGTATTGATAAAAAGTCTTCTTGTTTCCCTTTATTCCTGTAGCTAGTTTGAGCTCATTTTGTGCCTTTGCCTTTCTAATCTTGCCCCTACATTCCTGTGTTGTTTGCCTATATTCATCCTTTGTAATTTGTCCTAGCTTCCATTTTTTATATGACTCCTTTTTATTTTTTAGATCATGCAAGATCTCATGGTTAAGCCAAGGTGGTCTTTTGCCACATTTTCTATCTTTCCTACCCAGCGGAATAGCTTGCTTTCGGGCCCTTAATAGTGTCCCTTTGAAAAACTGCCAACTCTCCTCAGTCGTTTTTCCCCTCAGTCTTGATTCTCTCTGAGCTTACCAAAATCTGCCTTCTTGAAATCCATTGTCTCTAATTTGCTGTAGTCCCTTCTACCCTTCCTTAGAATTGTGAACTCTATGATTTTAGGTTATGTCTACACTACATCTGGGAACAAGCCTCCCGGCCCAGGTCAACAGACATGCTAAAAATAGCTATGTAGACATTGCAGCTCAGGCTCTCAAGCCTGGGAGGGAAAGGGGATTAAGAGCCCAAGATGCAACATCAAAGCAACAACTATACAGCTATTTTTAGCACACTGCTACAAGCCCCACCAACACAAGTCTGTGAACCCAGACTAGGAGGCTCACTCCCAGCTGCAGTATAGACATACCCTATGTGTACAATAAACACAGCTTATTTTGATGCTAATACCTCCGTTCTTTTACTCACCAAGTGAAACTGAAAGCACAAGTATGTAACCCTTTCACAATTTAAAACAATGCCTTTCGGGCTCATGCATCAACAGAATTAACAGGTTAACTAAGGTCAACATGGCTCTGCAAATGGAAAACTGCACTGTTTTCAGTGCTTGCCCTCAATTACACCTGTATCCATTGCCTTCAGTGGGGCTGCCCAGGTATAACAGAAGGCAGGCAATATGGAGACAGACAGCTGGGTTCTATGGTTGCTCCTGCAAATGGAACTCCGCTAACCATTGTGTTCATAACTTAAGAGCCAGAAACAAATGCGGTTCACTCTCCCATAGCTGTGTTGGTTCTGCAGAGTTAAGTATAGAATTCTTCAGTACAGTGTTATTTACTGCAGTGTAAAGAATAGAAAAACGTTACTTCTTTCACTAAAGAAAGCAGATATGACTCTGGAGAGTGAGTTCTTTTGAATGCTGTACTGATTCTATAGGCTGGTCTTTTTACCCATTTTTATTACAAAGGCTATTGGTATGAAAACATGCTTTTTTATGAGATCAATGATCCAGTCACCACAATGGGAGTTTATCTTTGCAGGAAGGGGGGAAGGGGGGAAGAGTATTGAAACATAAATATTGGCTTATCATCTCTCTCTCTTTTTCAGAGATGCATCCCCAGAGCACATAGTGTTTCAGAGGTGATATGCTTGGGGTGAAATAGTGCTGCGGGGAGTGAGACCAGGTCCTTTGCTCACTTGCTCTCTCACTCTGTGAAGCATCTAAAGCCATGTGGATGGCTCTTCACATGCTTCCTCCAGCAGGCCAGTCAGGGACAATAAAGGAAGCCCTGACATCTGCACCAATATATTACATCTCATAGCTAGCATTAGTTTTCAGGATTCCTACTGGCCAGCTTCACTCAGCCTGAACTCCAAATGGCCATATAGGTCCACACACTCCTCCTTTTTGTCTCTGTCCCTCAGACACTGGCAGAGGACAGACTGATGTGAACTCCAGCTGGTTTCTCCACCAGTGTGATTTGGAGTTTGCAGTTCTAGAGATGGCCTCTTTTCCAGAGAAACTTATTCCCTGCATAACCATTTGACATCTACATGAGCAGACACTGGGTTAGAATTTGGCCAGTGATTTGGAAATATAGGAAAATGGCACAATGATGATCAAAGTTTATTCACTATATGCAGGATGTTTTGTACATATTAGGATGATCTAATCAAAGAAGTTGTCTGTTAAATCACTTGGATTAAATTCTTTAAACAAGATATGAAAGAAAAGTACTAGCAGTAACTTTGCAAGCTGAAGAGTTGATATAATGGGACACTGGATACAGTACTGAGTTTCTTCTGCAACGGCGTAGAATGAATGCTTGTACTTTACTGAAATGAATTCTGAGGCCATTCAAATCTTTCTAAAAGTTGTGGGATGTTAATGGATTTGGGATTAGATACATAGCACTGTAGTTCTCTTGATTTAATAATGAATGTAGTATCTAGCACTTAGACTTCAGAATTTAACCCAATATAGTATTTGCATTATCTTAGTTTATATGTTGTAATTATTTATCTGAATTATTTTAAATGTGTAGATGGCTCCTTATCACGTGAAGTCATAATCATTTGTAACATCACAGTTGGTCTTTGTGGAAATGATCATGAAATCAAAATCAGGATTAATATTGATAACTACAGGAAGAACAAGTTGTCCTAAATAGATTAGATCACAGAGAAGTACATGTGATGGTAGCGAAGCACTAGTAGCAGAGGGGCAAAATTAATTCTTGTGCAAATGCCTAAAATCCATTTAAATCTAACTTAAATCCTATTCTGGGGGCTTAAATGGGACTTAATTGTTCTTAAGTCTTGTGAATGTCCTCTGCATAAGGGTGAATTTCCCGGATAAAACCAGTGCTGCTTCCTCATCCCCAGTGCATCACGTTAGTTTGACTAGGTCAGTTGTTAAGACCAGTTAAAGTCTTATGCATCTTTAGGATGTTGTTTTGACGGTTATTAAAATTAATGTGTATAATTTAGATGCTGTCTCTCCAGAATAATTAACAATGAGAAATTTGTACATAATTGTCAAGGTAAATTAGAGACATCATCTAAACAACATGAAACTGTTCTATCTGAGGTAGCTAGTGTTAAGCTGGTACAAGTTCATTAGTTCAAGAAAATACTCCTTATTTAGAAGATCGGATTTTTTTGCAAACAACTCCCTCATTAAAAACTTGAAAGCATTGCTGTTACCAAAAGGAATGGAAAGAGAAGAGAAGGCATTTGAGTATGTGTGTATTTCTCCAGGACAAGATGAAAGAGTATTTCATATTTCACACTAATCAGAACAAAGAGTGGCTTGGTGACATGTGTGGCAATGTATTACCTTAATTATTATATTCAGTTCTGTAGATAACCCTGAAAAACACTTACATTCATGAATCACTTTATATATGTTTGGCCTGACCCAGCTCCCAGTGAAGTCAGTGGAAAGGCTCCCATTGGCTTCAATGGAAGTTGGATCAGATGCATAAGTAGTTCATGCACAGTTCTCACACACATAAGTGTATGTAGGATGTGGGTCAAAGATCAGATCCTTAACATGATTAAAGGGGGGAGGGAGACAATTTGTAACTTGTAGAACAGGCATTCTCCCGTCTCTTGCCATGTACCTGTACACCTAGCACAATGGGTCTTCATCTCAATTGGTGTTTATAGGCACAATAATAATATTAGACATAGCAGAAATGCTATTGTTATGTCAGTCACCAAATAATTACATGGGCATTCAGGATGATACAACCCAGCTCTTCAGAGTCATAGTCCAGGACCGTATCCACTAGACCATGCAGCCTCTAAAGACTTATATTATTCACATTTCCTTCTACCACACTGGAACTGAAAAATCTTATGACACTCACATACTAAATAATAATGCAAAAACCATTCCAATTGGGACAGCCGCACAATCAAAGCTCTACAGTTCATTGTAATAGCCATTCACATGCCAGATTTCATCAAGCAGAAGATGGAGACATGTTTCACTACAGAGAGAAGCAACGGCACCTGCATGGCATATATATTAAAGAACATGAATCTCAGGAAACGGTGATAAAAATTAATCAAGCCAAGTTCTGCAGCAGCCAGAGTGAGGAAGTTATTTTTTCAGTAAACTCAACTTTTGAAATGACAGCCATATAGGTGATCTAGAGGACAACTTATCTGACAGTATGATTGGATTGTGCTGAAGTGAACTACCACCCATTTGGTGGTTTTGCTTGACTAGCCTGTCAATGAATAAGTGTCATTGCACATGGCCTGTTATATTTAGGCCTGCATCCATCATAACCAATGCTGCCTGCTTGCTCACTAAAGAAAATATGAGTTTCACTGGGAAAATAAAAGAAAGTAAATGCTGATTCATTGGGTGGTTTGGACAGCGACAAATGTTGTCAAAAGCTGTTAGTGATGGGACAAGCTGAAAAGATTAAGAAGCAGAGTTCAGTTTGGATGATTGTCCAAATCTCCTCTGACCCTATCAGGTCTGCAGATTTGGACATGAAATCTTCAGAGAACATGCTCTCTCATGAGATGTCCAGTACATTCTGTTTGGACCTGAAACACCACAAGATCAGCTTCTTTGGTGACATCTCAGTCAGCACGTCTGCATTTGGCCCCAGCCAGAAGTCTGAGGTATGCTAAATTTTAAAAAAGATAAGCCAAACTTTCTGAAACTCAGAAAAAAAAATCTAGCATATATTCTGAGCAAAGGTTTAGGTCTGTGCCCAGATTTACTTTCTACTAGACAATAATAGCACCTATTTTCTAGCTCCTAACAATTGGTAGCACCTGAAAACTAGGACAACAAAGATGTCAGTCATGAGCGGTGAGTGGGTCTGCAAAAGGAGGAAACAGGTAAAAAGATAAGACAAGATTTTTAAAGGTGACTAGCGATTTTGGGTGCCCAACTTGAGACATCTCAAAGGGGCCTCATTTTTGGCAAATGTTGAGCATCCACCCTCTGAAAACTGACCCCTTTGAGGTGTCTGAGGTTGAACATCCAAAATCGCTAGTCACTTTTTGAAAATCTTGGCTGCAGTATACACATGTATACAGGCCTGGATTAACCAGCATGCACTGTGTGCACTTGCACAGGGTGTCCAATCTCAGGAGGCCCTCCTGGCCACCTCTGGGCCTAGGGTTGCCACTTGGCAGGTTTTTGTTGCCCATTGCAATGTGCTGGGGGGCGGGGTTTCATTTGTAATTTACCAGCACATTGTAACAGGCAACCGTTGCTGCATGCACTCACAGGGAGGCCGCAAGAACTGCTTTCATTACAATGCTCAGGTCACATGGCCACTGGGAAAGCACCCAGGTCCCGCTCCACATGCCAGGCCTGCAGCATGCAATGCGGTGGCTGAGACTCCTGCTCCTCTCAATGCCAAAAAGATGGATGGACCCAAGGCTCGTGAGCAGGGAGGGGTACAGAGTGGGGACAGTGTGGGGAGGAAGTGCTCCTGGAAGGGAACTGTGGGGGGGCGGGGTCTCTGGGCTGAGGCTCCTGGAATGGGTGGGTGAAGGGGCTTATGGAAGGCTGATGGGGGGGGGGGGGCAGTGACTGTTTTTTCTATCTATTGGAGGTAGCAGCCCTGTTTGGGCTCCGACTACGTTTGGCCAGACACCCCCCATCAGGACTCATGACACGGGGGCAGGCAGGCAGGCCAAACTTCAGTGAGTGGTGTTGCAATCTGGCTCATGGGATCGCAGTGCCGCTCAGGTTGGACACCCTAGGCAGATGTACAGGCAGGTTTGCTGCCTTAGCAGCTGGGCTTCTTCTCTTCTATGTCTAGTTTAAGGAAGATGGATGGGAGGGGAAATTTCCATAGTGCACAGGACCTCAAAATTCTTTAATTCAGCCCTGCATTTATATGCCATACCTATGACAGTTCCTAACATATGTACATATCCACGTGAAGGTCAAAGCTGTGGTGCAAAGATTTCTTGCAGGTCCCTAGAGCACCACGAGTACCACGGACTCAAAAGAGAATAAGAATACATACTGCTCCTAAATGGAAATACTCACACTAAAGAACCAAAGTTTAGACTCCCATCACACAATTCTTGGAATTATCTCCTCATCCTCATGTTCTGATAGCACAGTGATGAGCAGAACTGTAGTAATTTACATCTGGGAATGACTAAAAGAAACATTATCATCCCAATACTGTGAGTTCCTTATTTGCAGAAATCTCATTGACTTCAGCAGCAGCTCCAGGATCACGGCCTATGCCATCTTTGTGGGAAAGCAGTTGTGTGGGAGACAAAACAACTTAATCACCTGCCTGGCAAGAGTATTCTGAGTTTTATTTTCAAATTAAAGAGAGTTCTGTGTCCAGCAGGAATCAGGAGAGAGGAAGGGGCAGTAGAGGAAGAGTAGAGTAGAAGAAAGAGGGGACAAAACAAAGAGATGAGAGACTTTTGGGGGGCAGACTCATGCACAGGATTTTTGATATATGACCTTGAACTAACAAGAGACACGGAAAGACTGATTGGAGACATGGCTTCAGAGCTGTAGGGGGAGACCCAGGCCATGTAAGATTCATGTAAGATTTTAGGTAAATGATGTCACACCAGTTTATGGTTCCTCTCTTGGCAACATAGTCTAAGACACGTTTGTTGAGTTCCCTGAATTGGACTTGGTGATGCACAACGTTGGGTACCCCAGAGAGAAAGGAGGCACAATCAGGAAAAAGGTGATGAATAAAGCACTTAAATTTTGATCAAGAGAAGTGCTGAAAGCCATCAATTTCTACATGCTTTAGTGGGAACTGATGGTGCTCATGACCCTGCAGGATTGAGCCCTGGATCAGAGGAAAGGGTAGTACAGGGCCTCTCCCCAAAAGGTGGGGCAAAGATGTTGTCTGCAGTCAGTGTGGCCGGGGACTAAATGTGTGAGATGTAGCTTCTAAGAATCTTTCAACAAGACATTTAGGGTCTGGTCATGCTCCCACTGACGCCAATGGAAAAACTCCCATTGACTTCAATGGCTCAAGCCCTTCAAGCATCTTCCCTACTTCTATTTTTAAACAAACATTATTTTTAAAAATATTTTTAAACTTCACGGGGAACCACTTTCCATTTGCACTAGTAAGATCTGTAGAAAATGTGCCACTAGTTCACTTCGTTGAGCTGAAAGAGAATTACAAATGTCATCTGCTCCACTAGAAGAAAATCTGGCCAGTGCTCCCACAAGAATCAAATAAATATCTTGGCAGTCTGGGAAGCATGCATTCTGGATTCATTCACAATACAATAGATGATAAAATCTCCCATCCCAGATCATTCTGCTAATCCCCAGTGAACCAGGGAATTGGTGTTTATTAAAAAAGAAACTAGTGGCCTTCTTTTGCTAACACAACGATTGGTTCTCTGCTCCAAGAATGAGAGGATATAACATGATCTTAAAATATTCTGACTGCTAATGTTTCAAGAACATGTTGGAATCTCCAGCTCCTCTCAAATGCAGAGGGAAACATAACAACAACAGATAAAGACAATAATATGTTGGAACAGTAAGCTCGTTTTCTGAACTTGTTGAAGTAGTGGGTTTAATTCACTTCAGTAAGAAAGGCCTGTTATGTTGAGAGTGTTCATATTAGGACATGTTCCAACAAACTACACTTTGATTTCATTTGTTTCTTTAAAGAAAATCTGTCTAACCTTAAATGATACTAGCCTCGCTGGTGCCTTTCAGCCAGTACTTTTGAGTTCATTATAGCAGCTGAGTTGTTTGGCTTGCTTATCTGTAAGAGTCAGAAATACGCTGGCTAATACTCGTCCTAATCCTGCAAAGACTCATGCACATGCTTGACTTTTCACACTGAGAGTAGTCTCATTGAAGCCAATAAAATTATTCATGTTGGATAAAATTATGCATATGCATACATCTTTTTAGGATCAAGGCTGTCCTCTGTGCTGCATGATTACCATGCTGGCAGCCTATCAACATTCCCATAATTTAATCTCTCAAAGTGCCTTCAGTACCATTTATCAGAAAGCACTGTTGTAATATACTCCCTAAAAAAAAAAAGTACAACTATGTCGGCAGTCTACAGATACTAGAGCACATAGCAAAGTATTCAAATGCATGTGGGTTTCCAACATCCCCTTGTTTGACAGATTAAACACCTGAAGTTGTCTGCCTTGATTAGGCTCTCATGTCTGAATGCATTCTGGTGTCAAAGTGACCTGATCACTTACTCCACGCATCTATCAGTTCCAGCCTTCAACTGCAATGGCATTGATAATTTAAGTGGCTAAATCATAGATTGCTACTACTTGAAATAATTATGGCTTTTGGGGTCTATTACTTTACATTTTGCAGGGGTGATGTTCAGCCTCTTAATCTATTTGTTCCTCAACTGTCATGGAGAACTTATTAGAGGAGAGCTAGATAATAACATGACACTGATTCCTCCCCTTTGTTTCTATCCACTTCCACAGCTGTCCAGACTCTTCATTCCAAAGAAGAGCTTGAAGGTCTGTAAAAGCAGCTGGAAACGAGGAGCCAGATTTGGGTGCCTATATTAGGGATGTCTGTAGAGGAGGAAAGGAGATGTGGCTCCAGTCCCCGAGGACTGCTGCTAAGTGAAAGAGAAATGTCCATGGGGGAAGGAATTGAGGCATCCAGACAGTATGTATGGGAGAGCAGAGGACGAGACAGATGGTCTTTGCTTTGGGGGAGAGGAGAAGCAAGTGGCAGGGAAACACGTGCAGAGGCGGGGAGGAAAAGGGGTCTAGATGACAGAAGCATATGCAGGGAAACAAAGGAACAGAGAAAAGCATTGTAGAGAACACAGAATACTTCACTAATATTGCCTTTCCATGTACTTTGGGAACCCCTGTCCTGCTTACTCCATTATAAAACCTCCAGTTATAAAGGCTGCTAAGCATGAAACAGACCGTCTCTGGGTGCTTACTGTTTAAAGTGATAATTTATGTCTATTCTTAAACCATCATTTCAAAATTGGCCAATGCCCAAATATGAGACTATCTGAACTCCACTGTCTGTAGTTTGGGATCTGGACTATTTAGTTCTTTTATTATCTTGAGATGGGTTCACTTACCAGCTCCCTAGGAATCGGCTACCTTGCTCCCCACTTACACACTCTCTCTCTCAGGACCTCCATTCCTTAGTGGTGGGGGATAGCCAGCTTGTGATAACTCCCCTCCTCCAACCCCAGGCCTCCTCTAGCAACAACAAAAAATATTCTTATATTTTTTTCCATTGAAACAGCATACCAGCCAGCCTCTCTCTTTGGTACCATGTTCTTTTTCCTAGCTTGCACCTTAGCTTGTTTATATTTCTATGGGGCTTTTATGTTGTGTTTCCTCTTTTCTTTCCTTGATGCTCATTTCCACAGAGTACTTCACTGATTAGGCTGCACTGCACTGGTCCTACCTTGCACTCTTAGGACCAAACCCTGTCCCTTTGGCATGCCATATGTGCAAGGAGCATTCTGGATCACTATGGCCCAGCCTGGAGCCAAGGCTACCCCTGGAATCCCAAGGAGGGAAGTCATTCCAGAGGCCCATAACCCTGTGCCTTGGCTATGAGGCCTTGAACCCTGGATAATGAGGTCCTGAGCATGTGACAGCCTTCCTGACAGCTCGGGGGGTGGGGGAGAAGTTCCTCCATTGTTCACCTGAAGGGAACTAAGAAGAACAGCACAGCTGGAAGGTCCCCTGTAGCTGACAGCATCAAAAAGGTATCGTCAACCAGGACCCAAGCCACGTCCATTGGGGCATAGAACCCTTCACATTGATTCCCCCACACCCCTAGTATCCCTGCCCATCCCTAGATCACACAGGCAGCTTTAATTTGTGGGGGACTTGTCAGAGACAATTCTGGTTCCTCCCTTGTCTCCCACAACTTTGTTGTGGGGTTTACTACAGCCCCAAGGCAATGCTATTCTCTGTGAGTCATGTGTAGGAAGAGAGGGGGACCAGGATACCCGGAGGGCCACTTAGAGGGGTGGGGAGATTGTTTGCATGAGCTCTTTGCTCTCCTGAGCAGCTCCAGACTTTAGAAACCATCTTCGCTCCCTCCATGTAGCCTCATTGTCTCCAGGATTGTCAGGCTGGTGCAGAGCCAGCATACATGGGTCTGTGTGGCTAACATACCCCATACACCCTCTTAAAACAGGGCCAGGACTTGGCCCTTAGCAATTCCAACTGTCTGTGTCCTTAACTTGCCAAAGAGACCTCATACCACACTCTTCTCCCCGTCAGGCAGAGAGAGATAAGAGTGAAACACAATACATAGTTGAGCAAGAACGGTGCCTAAGGGAAATCCAGAGACAAAGCTGTTTGTATAAAGCAAGTGACCCTGCTCCCACTGAAATCAACAAGTGTTTTTCCACTGAAGTCACTGGGAGCAGAATGGGGTGGAGAGGCTGATTGAAACATCACTGAAATCAACAGGAGCCTTTGCACTAACTTCAACGAGCTAAGGGCTGGGCCACAAGTCCATAATTAACAGATCATTAGGGCACAGGCAGTGAGGCAATGGAAAATAAATAACAGCTAGAAACCGCAGACGTGTCAAATATATTTTACATAGGGTCAACAACAGGCACAAACCATACTTTAGCTGTATCAGTCCGCTTCCTCCATCCTGCTCCAGGATCTGTCTTGGGCTCTGATCAATAAAACGAAAGTCAGCATCTCTTGGGAGGAGGATTCCCACCTGTGGAACTGAACTGTCAGTAACAGCTAGTACATTCTGAAAAGTGAATGCATTTGCCCACGCGTAGCCCTTTGGCAACAAAGTTGGTATTCTGAGTGGGCAGCTTAAGGCTCTGCTTTCTGTTCTTTTAGGAAGCCAGAAGTGTTTTATGAAATCAGTCAGTCACTTCTGAGATCAGCAGCCTGTGGCAGTGGGCTAGAAAGAGGCGAGAGCTCACACAGCAATGAAAAGTTATATAATACAATTATGCAGGTTGTTTCAGAGCTGTGTTCAATTTCCCACCCAGACATAGTTCCGCAACACTTCAGTGAGCCCAAAGAAAGAGCCTCTGAAAGACTCGCCTGCACCCTCTGTCTCTATCTTACATGTGCAGCAGCCTTTCATTTACAGCACTGTGAACTAAAAGAACATGTCAGGCATCTGGGGTGTTGCTGGGCAGAGGCGCTGAAGAGGGATAATTGAATGTCTGTTTACTGAATACACACATTTACTGTAGGGCTGGACATTGAGAGACTCTGCGAACACAACAGGCCCCACTGAACAAAATGGTAAACTTCTCTTTGAAGTCAAGGTGACCGGGATTGGGCCTAATGGAAATTGCAAGTTATTTATGTAGCCCCTTCCTGGAGGACTCCTGACCCGCCAAGAGCAGTAGAGTCCACTTACTCTTCTCTTCTGTGTAGCTGTGGCCTCCCTTAGACCAATCAGCCCTGGGTTCGTTACGCTCCTTGAGCAGATGGCAGGTGTCAGCCCTTGGCTTGCTGATCTCTGGAGCTAAACTGGATTCCCAGTGCACAGAGCCCCCATCGAGAGGCCAGGTGAATAAATTAAACACAGCCCCCCTGTGGTCTCCAGGACATTACAAATTCAAAGCAATCAAGGACCAACCAGGTTAAAAAAGGCACAAACTCTTTATGACGGGAAAGAGCAGGGTTAACTTGCAAGGGGTAAGGAAAGACATTAGGCAGAGGGAATAGGCAGGGGAACCAAGAGAACTGGACATGAATGGACAGGTTATACCCACAGCCATAAATCAGACTCTCCCACAGAGAGAAGCAACCCCTCTAACAGCAAAGTGTAACCAAACTCCCGCATGGACTGTAAAAGCAAGCGGGTGCCACCCCGGAGTTCGCCCGCAGGTCTCAGCAGTCCCTGTGAATGAAGCAATTTGTGCTGAGCTCTGTGGGGCTGACTGAACTCAGGTAAGTTTGTCCAATAAAATAACCAGATCAATGTTGCCGGCCTGATCATGGCAAGGGTATGGTGCAGCACTAACATACCTTTTCAATTCCAGGTGAGCCTTCACCTCCCTGTGCACCCCTGACCAGGCCTCTGCTCCCCCCAGAGCCTCTCCCTAAGCAATGAGGGGCAACACCCCCATTACTCACGGGTATGGTGCCCCATTGCAAGGCACATCTCTTGCTCAGCAGACCAGGTCCCATGTGACTCAAACCCTGCCCTTCCTTTAGCTTCCAGAACAAGGGAGGCCTCATGGTGAGAAGCACAGAAAGTCCTCTGCCAAGGAAACCCCTCATCTTTGGCTACTGTGACCCAACTTCCTTCCCCCAAACCTTGTCTCTGTGCAGGCCCACATCACGTCAGGACAGGCCCAGTCACCTGCAGGCAATTCAGGGAACGCAGCTGGTTGCCTTGCTTGTCATTCAGGCTCCACCCCCAGCCTTCACAAACCTGTTCGTGTCACTGGCACCTGATTAGACAGACCTTCAGGGCCTTTCTGCTGCCTGGAGCCTCCAAAGTAGCCAGGGTTTCATTTATTATTTGGTTTAGATTAGCATCTAAAGCACAATACAAACACACACAGAAAGAGTCCATGCTCTGAAGGGTTTATAATCTAAATAGGCAAGCAAACAAAGAGCGAGGGGAGTAAACAGAGGCAAACCAATTTACCCAGGGTAACTCAGCAGGACAGTAGGAGAGCAAGGATTAGAAGCCAGGTCCCCTGAATCCCAGTCTAGTGCACTAGGCTTTGCTACCTCCCCAGCATATTTCAAGAGGGACCCTTAAAAGGCAGCTTAGTGTTCTCAGATTTAAAATTTAAGTGAAAAATAACATTCAAACAGGGAAACTAAGACCCCTTCGTTTCATTAACAGCAAACTCCTACAGCTGTCCGTTAAAGAGACCAAAAAGCTTTGTTGAGTTTCCCTTAGATAGAAGATTATGAATGATTTCCATGTAAGGTTCAAGAGTTGAGCTGGGCAAATATGTTGTAATAAAACCCCACAAAAGGGGAGAACTGCCTGGAGTGGTGTTTGTTACAACCCCCAAAAAGCTACAACTGAAATGGTCATAATTGCATCAAGGAAACCTCTACTGACTATTTAACAGCCCCTTTTCCCTACCATGGATTCCAGAGGAATATTGCTCAAACCATGCAATAAATTCAGTGGCTTTCCATGGTCTCCATGAGTATATCTACACTGCATACGAAGCCTGGGCTCCAACCCATATTTGAGTGCACACACAAACCAGTTTGACTCCATTCAGCAAGCACTCAAGACCTGGGTCCTAGGACTCTGCTAAGAGGGTGGGTAAGAACCCGAGTCTCACTGTGACTCAGGTCCAAGTCCTGTCATTTTGCAGTGCGGATGCACGTCAAGCTGCAGAGCCAGGTCCGAAGGTCTGTGCAGTGTGGTTTGGTCGCCTTAGCATGGCTCTGAGATCCGGGTCCAGCAATTCTAAGCCCAGGTTTACAATCCAGTATGGATGCTCAAGCATGGGCTTGGAAACACCAAGTCTACAAGCCCAAGTCCCACCGAGCTGAATTTACAATGCAATGTAGACATATCCTCTGTTACCTTATGCAGGCAAAAGGTGTTTTTTTCAGCAGAGTTATTTCAATTTCAGCTTATTCAAACTCTGAAGTAACACTTAGTGATGCAACCCACAGGGACTCAGGGTGACAAAAACCTATGTGAAATGGTCAAGGCACAGCTCTGCTCAAGAGTGGATGAGTTCAAGCAAGGGAAGAAGGACAGTGACTTTTCTCTTCCTCCTTCCCTCCCTGGAAAAAATGGAGCGTTGCTGTACAAAAAGAAAAATGAAAGAAAATTCATGACATTAAATATAACTTAAATAATTATTGGTGAGTAACTGTTTTCCCTGTCTAAGATGAAGTGAGCAGTGAAACATGGAAATTGCCAGACAGAATCAGATCTGTGGTCCATCTAGTCCAACATTCTTCCTCTGACTGTAGCGAGCACCAGTATTTCCAACCAATAAAAAAAACAATTTTTTAGCATTAACTATTGGATATTGTTATATAACAATCCAATCCCTCTTTGAATCTTGTTAAGTTCTTGGTCTCAAGGACATCCCATGGAAATGAGTTCTGCAAACTAATTGCCCACTGTGTAATAAATTGTTTCCTTTTATCACTTTTGAATTTACCACCTTTCAATATCATTGAATTTCCCCTTGTTCTGGTGTTATGAGACAGGGAGAACAGAAACTCCCCATTTACATTCTCCAAACCATAGATTATTTTATATATTTTTCTCATGACCTCTCTTATCTCCTTTCTAAGGCAAACAAACCTAGTCTTTTCAAGTGTCTCCTAGTCTGAGTTTTTCCATGCCCCAGTCATTCTCAGTAGAGCTGGTTGGGAATTTTCCATCAAAATGATTTTTTCCACAGAAAATGCAGTTTCTGCAAAAGCAGACAAATTTGCTTTTGCCAATATATTTTGGTTTACCATTCAGAAAACTGAAACAAAATGTTTTGTTTGGGTCTGTTGAACCTGATTTTAAATGTTTTGGTTTGTTGACGTGAACCAAAATATTCTGTTTTGAGTCACTGTGACATTAAACTGCATCTGAGGTGCTGCGGTGCTTCATGGGAATTGTAGTTTGGGTGCTTTATGCCCCTATTCTCTCTCATGGACTGGCCTCCTTAGCTGGACTACATCTCCCATGATGCCATGCAGTCTTCCCTCTCACTGAACCACGTGATGTATCATGAGAGTCCAAATCTATATTTTTCAGAACTTTCCCCTCAGCAAAAATCTTTGATATTTTGACTTGTCCCAAATTCAAGATGAAA
This sequence comes from Emys orbicularis, assembly GCF_028017835.1. Taxonomy (NCBI): domain Eukaryota; kingdom Metazoa; phylum Chordata; order Testudines; family Emydidae; genus Emys; species Emys orbicularis. The sequence goes on from NC_088692.1 coordinate 25,564,856, forward strand.
ACAAATGTCAAAATATCAAAATATCAGAATTTCCCACAGGACAGAAATTCAAATACTCACTCAGCTCTTAATGAGACACTGTTATGATAATTGGGCCTACAAATTTACCCTAATTGTGAGCTCAACTGCGAAAAGTGACTGAAAGTTCATAAAGTGTAACAATAACCTATAACAATAAATGTTTATGAGAAAAGATACAAAAGGGAGACAGGAAGACTAAATTAGTCCCAACAAAAAGGCTCCTGATATAACTCATTAAGACCAGGCCTGGTAAACAAGAGAAGTGTAGGACCAGAGATCAGTGAACCAAAACTGGTGTGTCAGAAATTAGGGCTAACTGGTGGACAAAATAATGAGGGACTGGGCTATTCTGCCCATGACTCCCTTTTGGGGCCCTTAAAAAAAGAGAATTTGAAAGAGGGAAGCCAGCTAACATGACTATGGCTGACTGAAAAGGGGATGCAAATGCTGGCTGACAAAAAGACAAGCAAACAGGAAGAAGCGAGCTTCACCATCATGACTGTCATGCCCACTGTCTCTGGGGATCCTGGACCATCTTTGTGCTAATCCTGAGAAATGTCTTCTAGACCAGGCCAGAGAGAGGCACTCAGATGACATCGCCACCTCCAGCAGTTCTGGCTAAATCCCAAATACCACCCAGGATGTAACTCTTTATCAACCTCCCCTCCCCTTGTGTGTCTTTTCCTTCCCCACCTTATTTCTTCTCTTTCCTATCCCTCTCCTTTTGCCTTCTGTTTAAGAGTCCGGTTTAGCCAGACAAAACTGTATATTTTGCAACATTGCTGTAAACTGGAGACCAGCAAGAGGCAGCTAACAGCTATGCCCTAAATAGCCCCACACTGGTACAAGTTTGCTAGGTTTCGGAGTGGGTGATAAAACAATGTGCTGTGCCTTTGTTTTTCCAGCAGCAAGGCAGCAAATGAGAGTCAACACCAAAGACAGATGCTGCATTTTCTATCTTCGCTGTTCTTTTCTTCCCCCTTTTGCGTGTGTTTATTTTATTTTGTCTTCTAGGAAATGGGATCAGAGTTAAACTACAAGAGCAATAACCACATCTCCAGCCCATCTCAAGTAACTCCTTCTCTTTTCCCCAAACGACAGTTATTACCAAGTTTAATACCATCTAAGAGACTGTCAAACAATGGGGGGCTCATTCTAAAACCCTTCTCCAGCTAAAGGGAAAGAGAACAAGAAATGTTGAAATTAAAGCCTTATTTAATATTCTATATTTAAAATGCTTTAAACTGTTTTTCTTTTTATTTCTTTTTTTTTCTGTATCTTTAATGAAAGGTGGGGAAGAATTTTTAACATGTTTACCCTCTTACTAAGCAGGTTGAGGTTTCTGTATATGACTTTCTGTCCTCTCAAATCTGGTATTTATCTTTACAATGGCTAGTGGCCCCATCGCTATATATACCCCTCTATGTCTCCATAGAGGAGAAAGATGGGGGGCCAGGTCCATGAAGAGTTTGCAGAGAGCAAAGTTTGAAGACGAGTGATTCAAGTGAAACTGAGTTTCTCTGTCGGGCTAATAAGATGATCAAAGATATTAATGTTCACAAGAGCAGGTTCAGCCACTTTCATGTCTTTAATTCAAAATGCAAATGTTTCCATTGGTACAAAATTATGTATTCACTATTACGAATCACAGCCACTGGGAGCTTCGGGTGGCCGTGCAAATGTAAACAAACTGTCTGGCCGCCCGCCAGCAGATTAACCTGATGGGCCGCGTGTAGCCCACGGGCCACAGATTGCCCACCACTGCTCTAGATTCACAAAACTCTGGGATCAAAGTCATCCCTGGTGAATTCCATTGGAGTCTCACAGCCAAGGATAAATTAGTACCATTAAATGGCTACCTCATCCTTCACAAGTACTGTGTTCTCCTCAATCCCTGCAGAGGACCCCTCTCACTCTCTAGGATAGGATCGCCTTGCTACCTATCCACCTCTCTCTGGAGTGGGACTGGCCTGCTAACTCCACCCTGAGCAGCCAAAGCCTCAGCATGGAGGCAGAAGCAGAGATGCTGACAGGACTTAGCCCCCCTCAAATTTTTTCTAAAATGATGCCCCTGATTTCCAGCAGTAACCCATTCCTACTCCTCAATCAGGCATAGCGCCACACATTTCTGGTCCATCAGCAGGGCCGTAGCAACAAAGAACGTGGCCCCCTCCGAACGGTGGCCCCCTCCAAACATATGTCCGGGCGGGGCCCCTTACAATGCAGAAACTGGAATACGGTATTTATTTTGCCACGTTTAGGGGCCCCCTTCCTTGCGGGGCCCCCTCCGGTCGGAGGGTACGGAGGGCGCTCGCTACGCCTCTGTCCATCAGGATCATGTGTGCCATGAAATCTTTCCTAGCCTTGTTTTGTGCTTGCTTCATTTTATCACCTTTAGTAATATTGGCACTATATTTAGTGATGAGCCGTCCTCAAAATGTTTGGGGTTCAAGCCATCTTTGGAGTGACTGATGATTGTATGGGTTCACTCTCCATGAATTTCGCTTTGAATTTCAGGCATGAACAAAAGCATACCTCAATTACTTGCCTGGTTTCAGGTCAAGACAGAAGAGGAAAGTGAGCTGCTAAGTTCAAATCCAACTTTCCCAGTATTCAGGGTGTGCAGAGCGGAGATTGTGATTCAGGTTTAGCTCTGGTTGAACATGGGAAAATTCCATGCCCTTTCCTAGGGCATCCACCTGGAAGGATATATTTGCTAGTGTGACAGACCCAGACCAGTGGGGTACAGGAGTCTGGTCCTATTGGGATCCAGGATGTGGGCGGGCAAAGCCCGCCCACTGCTAAAGGATCCACCCCAGCCTAAGGGGGGGTCCACAGGGCCTGGAGACCATAAAAAAAAAACAGGGACAGGAGTGAAGTCAAAGGGTCAAAAGAAGGGAACCAGACGGGGACACCGAGCAAAGAACCCCGGACAGCGCCCACTGCTCCTCGAAGGCGTCAAGGGAGCCAGTGGACGCCGCCCAGAGGAACTCTGCCCAGATACGTGAACAAACCGAGGACCGGAAATAGGCCCCACAGTCACAGGAGACTCCATCGGCCAACCTCCTCACCCTGGTTTTATAAATGGCCAGTTTCGCTAGGGCCAGGAGGAGGTTGACCAGGAGGTCCCGTGACTTTGTGGGGCAATGGAGAGGGAGTGCATAAATAAAAAGGTGAGGGGAAAAGTGCAACCAAAATCGTAACAAAATATCCTTAAGGAGCCGGAATAGGGGCTGCAGCCTGGCGCACTCCAGGTAAACATGCGCCAGGGTTTCCCTCACGCCGCAGAAGGGGCAGGTGTCTGGGATAGGGGTAAACCGCGCCAAGTACACACCCGTGCTCACGGCTCCGTGAAGGAGCCGCCAACTTATGTCCCCGGTGGGCTTCGGGATCAGAGTAGAATAAAGGCTGGTCCACCGGGGCTCCTCACCCTCCAGAGGTGGCAGGAGGTCCCGCCACTTCGTATCGGGGCGGGACGCGAGGGTGAGGACATGAAGAACATGGAGCATGAGCGTGTACAGATGTTTCCTTGGCGCGGTCCGGAACAGAACCGGCTGCAGATGGTGCAGCCGGCTCATGGCGAATGGACGGGGGCGGGGGCGATTGGGTCCACGGGGCAGGGGCCCGATGAAAAGGTCTGGAGGGCTCGGAGTGGAGGGTGGACGGGGCGTGCCCTCTCGCAGGACCCGGTCGAGATAGTCCCGAGCAGCGGGCGGCAAAGCGGCCCTCACCTCCTGAAGCACGCGCCGGGGAGTACGAGGTCTGGAGAGCCCCATGCGCTGAGCGAGCGTCAGGGGATCCAGCCAGTCTCCCCGGTCGTAGTCCAGGAGGTCTCCGACTTTGGTGACTTCTGCCAGGACCAACCTCTGGCGCACCATGGGGGACTCCGCCACCTGCACACGAAGCTGGGGGTTGTGTAGCAGGGGCTCCGCGAGGAGATCTGCCCCCACGGTGGCCGCCACAGACCTGGTCACTGAAAACAGTTTCCAGGTCCGGAGGAGGTCCTGGTAGAAGACCGGCAGCTCGGAGAGGCCTCGCGGAAGACCTCTCGGATGGAGACAAAGGAGCTGCCAGTCATATCGGAGCCCTCGGAAGCGGCGCAGGAAGGCGTGCGCCAATACGCTCCATGCCGGACTACCTGCACCATAAAGGAGTCTCTGCAGGGCCTGGAGGCGGAAGACGTGGACCTGAGCGTGCAGACACTTCAGGCCCTGCCCTTCCTCCTCCAGGGGTAGATGGAGAACCCCCGCAGAGACCCAGTGCAGTCCTGACCAAAAGAACTCTAGAATCAACGTCCGGAGGGTGGTCAGGAAGCCCGGGGCCGGGACCAGGGTGTTGAGCCGGTACCAGAGCATGGACAGGACTAGTTGATTGAGCACCAGTGCTCTCCCTCGAAGGGAGAGACACCGGAGCAGTCCTGTCCATTTCCGGAGCCGCTCCGACACCCTGCCTTCTAAACCTAGCCAGTTCTCCGGCGGAGACGGATGCGTGGCAGAAAGGTAAACGCCGAGATAGAGCAGCAGACCCGCGCTCCACTGGATGGCCTGAAGCGCGGGTGGGAGGGAGCTCGCCTGCCACCCGTCCCCTACCACCAGGCCAGAGCTCTTGACCCAGTTGACCCAGGCGGAGGAGGCCGCCGAATAGATGGTCTGGCAAGCCTCCACCCGCACCAAGTCGCCCGGGTCCTGGACCACGAGGAGCATGTCGTCGGCGTACGCCGACAGGACCAGCCGCAGCTTTGGCTCCCGCAGCACCAACCCTGCCAACCTCCTACGGAGGAGACAGAGGAAGGGCTCGATCGCCAGAGCATACAGCTGGCCCAAGAGGGGGCACCCTTGACGTACTCCTCGCCCGAAGCTGACCGGTTCGGTCAGGGTCCAGTTGAGCCTGACCAAACACTCTGCGGAGGCGTACAGCACCTGGAGAAAACCCACAAACTGGGGCCCGAAGCCAAACGCTCGCAGAGTGCCCAGGAGATACCCCTGGTCCACCCTGTCGAACGCCTTCTCCTGATCCAGGGACAGGAGGGCGAACGACAGACCATCCCTACACCCGAGTTCCAAGGGGTCCCGGACCAGATACAAGTTGTCGAAGATGGTGCGGCCCGGGACGGTGTAGGTCTGGTCTGGGTGGATCACGTCCGCCAGCACGGACCCTAGCCGCAGCGAGATGGCCTTCGCTACGATTTTATAGTCCGTGCTGAGGAGCGAGATGGGACGCCAATTCCGTAAATCGCGGAGGTCCCCCTTCTTCAGCAATAAGGCGAGCACGGCTCGCCTGCACGAAAGAGGGAGGACCCCGCCCTGCAAGGACTCGGCCCAGACGGTGACAAGGTCTGGGTCGAGGACGTCCCAAAACACACGGTAGAACTCCACGGTCAGCCCGTCCATGCCCGGAGATATATTGGTGGGCATGCGGCGGAGGGCTTCCGAGAACTCGGCCAGAGTGAGAGGCAGCTCCAGCCGGTCTCGGTCGCCCGCGCTGACCGTCGGGAGTTCATCCCAGAGCATTCTGCCAGCGTTAGGATCGGTCGGATCCGGGGAGAAAAGGCCTGCATAGAAGGTCCTGGCCCTCCCGCACATTTCCGCCAGATCCATGAGGGGGGTGCCGTCCTCTGCTAGAAGGCAGGTGACGTGCTTCTTGGCCCCCCTCTTTTTCTCCAGGGCGTAGAAGAAGCGGGAGCCGCGATCCATTTCCCGAAGGAGGCGGATGCGGGATCGAACAAAGGCACCTCGGGCCCGATGGTCCTCGAGGGTCCGGAGCTCTTCCCGCTTCTCCCGGCACGCTCCGCAGAGGGATGGATCACCGGGGCTGGCGGCCAGACGCCTCTCCAGCTCTAAGACCTCCCGTTCCAACTGCCCTATCGCCGCATCCCTCCGTCGGCTGGCGCCCCGGGTGTAGTCACGGCAGAAGAGCTGGGCACGCACCTTCCCCAGGTCCCACCACCGCCGCGCCGAGGGAAAGGCACGCCGCTGCCCTCGCCAGGCCAGCAAGAACTCCCGGAAGGACGCCACGAAGCCCACATCCTCCAACAAGCAATTATAAAGGGCCAATAGGCCGGCCCCGGCCTCTCCGCGCAGAGAGAGGCTGTCACGGTGGCTAGATGGTGATCTGAAAAAGGGGCCGGCCGGACCCTGGAGGAGTGGGCCCGGGAAAGATGGAAGCGTGACATATAGATGCGGTCCAACCGGGAGTGGTACGACCGATGGACCTCCACCCGGACAAAAGTGAATGTCGAAACGTCATCCGGGTGGTGGTCGCGCCAGACGTCCACCAGGGAGTGATGTTCGACGATCTCCCGGAGGACATCCGCGGCGGCCGGGTGCTGCTCGGTCCCCGAGCGGTCCCGTTCCTCAAGGGTGGCGTTAAAGTCCCCGCCCAGGACCAGGCACTCGCGAGGATCCAAGGTGCCGAGGAAGGCGGACACCTGCTGATAAAAACACAACCTCTCCGGGCCCAATGTCGGGGCGTAAACGTTGACGAGATTAACCACAAGCCCCTCCATGCAGACCCGGAGGTGTAGCAGGCGGCCTGGCACAGCCTCGGCGACCCCCAGCACCTCGGGCCGTAGGTCGGGGGAGAACAGGGTCGCCACTCCAGCCGTACGAACTGTGAGGTGGCTAAAATAGACCCTGTCCCCCCACTCCAGCCGCCAGCTAGCTTCAGCGGCCGGATCCGTATGGGTCTCCTGCAGGAAAATCACAGAGTACCCCCCCTCCCGAAGGAAGGAGAGCACCTGGCTCCTGCGGAGACCCATCCTACAGCCCCGGGTGTTCAATGTTGCGAAGATGATCGGTGCCATAAGGAGGGCTGGGGGGGATCCTCGCCGGCAGAGACGCCCACGGGGGGCCCACGTCGGGCCGCGCAACAATCCGTGACCTACCCCGTAGGCGATTAAGGAGTCACGGAAGAGGCGGACCCGTTGGTAGGCCGCGGCGGCCTGCCTCCCGGTCCTCTTACCCTCCCCCATGAGGGCCCTCGCGGCCCGGAGGATCTGATGAAAATCCCCCCATCGCTGGAGTGCAAGCTGTACCTTGTTGCGGGAGCCACGGACGTCCTCAAGGAACTCTCGTAGCTCCTCTCTCAGCGTATGCGGGGGTGGGGTTACCGATCTATGGCTTTCCCCCAGCGGGGCCCCTGTCACAGCCCCGTGGCCCACCGAGACGGGCAAGCAGGGGGCAGACCCTCGACGTGGCGTCCGATGGGCCAACGCCACGTGGCCCGCCTCAGATCCTGGCTCAATGGGGGGCGGCGGAGGGAAAATAGCAGCCCCTGGTGGGTCAGGACAGGGAAAAACAAAGGCCGCTCCTTGGGGGTCATCCTCTGGGATATAGAAGGAGACAGCCCCAGGGGTGGCAAAAGCATCACGGGAAGTGGAGGGGACGGGGTCGGTGTCAGGGGTAGGGCTGGAATCAGGAATAGGGACAGGGGTCAGTCACCGACTCCGGGAAGGTTTCCGGCTCCTCTTGTTGCACCAAGGAAGGGAGGATATAACAGCATTGGGGGGTGCAGTGAGACAGAATCAAACTAAAACAGGGACGGGTACAAGTGCATGGGAGGGGACATTGGCACACGAGGGGAGGGGCTAATCAGGGCAAGGGGACGCAGGGAGAAGGGAACAACCAGGCTGGGAATGGGGCAGGGGAACCACGGGGCTAGCTTCAGAGGCTGGGGCGGGTCAAACAAAGAAAGGCTGCAGAAGGAAAGGGCGGGGCAGGCAAACAAACTGGAGCTAGTGAGGGGCTGGGGCAAGGGAGAGGGGCAAAAGGCTGCAAGGGGCAAATGGGTAGGTAGCAGGGGTAAAGCTGGGGGCTTGCTACAGGGGGGAGAGGGTCAGTCCAAAGGAGGGGGGGGCACGTGCACCCACGTGCGCTTGTAGCAAAAAGGAAAGGCAGTTTAGGCTGGCTGCTGTATCAGGCCCAATGGTGGCAACAGGGCGTGGCCAGCCTAGGTGAGCAGCTGAGTCCCAGAGGCAGGAGCTCGAGGCAGATGGTGAGTAGCCGGTGGGGGTGGTGGAGGGGGCAACGATGATGGTGGTGGTGGGGATCGGGGGGGGGGGACACAGATGGACCAGGGGGCAGGCTCCACGCCACACCCCCTGTGTCCCCACAAACACAGTCTAGATCCCCACCACAAGAGCACAGTTCAAAAGTTACTCAGTCCGGGAGGGCCCCCTCCACGGTGGTCTGTAGAATTCCTACGCGCTCCCCCACTGGCAGATGGTCCTCTTCTTCTCCTCAGGGCTCCAGCAGCTCCCCAGCAGCAAATGCAGCAGCTCCAGGCGGCAGTCTGGTGGCCAGCAGGAAGGACCCTTCTCAGGAGGAGGTGGTGGTGGCATCCCCAGCAGCAGGAGCAATGGCTGGGGTCTCTCCCTCCCCTCCTCTCCTCTGGGGAGTGGGCCAGCAGGCCCCCCCCCAGGGGGCTGTAGCTGGAGCAGCAGCAACCAAGGGTGGGGGGGAGTCTAGCAGCCAGCCAGCAAGCAGATAGCAGAGATGGGGGCGGGGTTGTTAGCCCAGCCAGGGGAGTAGCTGGAACAGCAGCAACAGACAGCAGTTGCACGGAGAACCCAGGGCCTAGTAGCAGGAGGAGCGGCCCCCTACCTACCTTCCTCCAGGCCAGTGAAGTACAGGAGTCTGGTCAAAGGCAAACACACCGGCCACTGGCTGAACAGTTTTCTGTTCCCTGAATGACCAGAGCAGGGGTTGTACTAGAGTAATCAGGAACCTGCTAGAACCAGTTAAGGCAGGCAGGCTAATTAGGACACCTGGAGCCAATTAAGAAGAAGCTTCTAGAATCAATTAAGGCAGGCTAATCAGGGCACCTGGGCTTTAAAAAGGAGCTCACTTCAGTTTGTGGTGTGAGTGTGAGGAGCTGGGAGCAAGTAGCTGAGAGGGAGAGGGTGTGCTGCTGGAGGACTGAGGAGCACGTAGCCCAGGGAGTTGTAGCTGTCATGCAGCTGTTACAGGAGGCACTATAGACAGCTGCAGTCCACAGGGCCCTGGGCTGGAACCCGGAGTAGAGGGTGGGCCCGGGTTCCCCCCCCCCAACCTCCCAATTGACCTGGACTGTGGGTTCTTCCAGAGGGGAAGGTCTCTGGGCTGTTCCCCAACCCACATGGTGAATCTCTGAGGCAAGAAAATCCGCCAATAAGCGCAGGACCCACCAAGATAGAGGAGGAACTTTGTCACACTAGGCTTGGTCAAACCTACCTGACGTGCTCCAGGATCTCTGAAAGGTTTGAGAATCTCAGCGAGTTTGGGATTTTGTTATGAAAGTTTCACATCATTCTAGTTTTAAATCAGGCATGTCAGAAAACAACAACATGGTATAGACCCCTTATTGAGCTAATACAGCATTAACGCAGCTGCCTCCTAGTGTGATTAGATAGTTTGACTCAAACCCTGAAATCTGAAAACAATATCAGAATTCGTTTAAGAAAATAAGTCTGCTTACACTCAAATGGCATAACACTCTGTGAGAGACTGAGCTTCGCAGGCTAGCCCCCAGGGTCCCAAATGGTAAGCGCTCTCTCTCTGTGAAAAATTAATGTACATTTTATCCAGTGTCTGAACACTGAACAACTATACACTTTACTGAAATGCTATTTCTTTTTATAACTGTATGTAACAGCTTAAGGGGGAAGAGGGAAAAAAAAAACATTCAGTGCTGTCACTTTGGGAAGCTTTTGTTGTAATCAACCTTACTACTTATTTTGTTTGCATTTTCCATACAGTGCAACTGCAGCTTAGTGATTACAACCACCTCATGCCTTGGCCTGATCCTTCCACACTGAAGTCACTAGAAGTTTTGCCATTGACTTCAGTGACCGCAGTATCAAGCTCTTTGCAAGGCATCACATTTTATCTGGAAGATTTTAAAGAATCAATGGCTCTTTGGAAAATGTAAACATATAAATTAGAGTAACTTCTGAACAGAGATGATACGGCTCCTGTAGTTTTCCCTCCCCCAAGGTTTGGTCCTAATGAATACACACCTTTCTAAAATGTGTCGTATTTTCCTGCCACGCACACTGTACAGTATGCGGTTTAAATTACTGGAGCAATAATGATGAGCTAACACGAAAGGCATGTCTACACAGCAGAAGGTGTGCATGGGCTAGCCTACCCAAGCTAGCTTCAAGCCATCTAGTGTAAGTAACAATAGCAGTGAAGCCAACACAGCACAGGCTTCAGAGAGGGCTAGTGAGCCAAGTACATACCTAGAGACTGGGCTGGGCTTCTACTACCCAAACTGATGCCCACCCGGTGCTTTCTTCACTGCTATTCTTCCCACGCTAGTTGGATTCAAGCTAGCTTAGGTAGGTTAGCCTGTGCCCAGCTTGTGCTGTGTAGACACACGCTTCCATAATACCTGTCCCTATTGAAAACCTGCAAGCCCCTTTACATACATTGGTCTTGTAGGTAAGGCACTGGACTGGGACTCAGGAGATCTGAGTTCAGTTCAGTTTAGGTTGTTTAAATGCAGCTTTTAAGTTTGTTTGGGGTTTTTTTTTCCCCCATTCCAGTTGAAGAGAAGTGAACCAGTTTGTACAAAAGAAGACCTGGCCTGAACATTTTCCTAAAACTAAAACTATACACAAACCTCTGAGGAGGGATGCATGTAGCCTCCAGATTCAGTGGATGCAGAGGGGAGGCCCAGGAGGAAGAGGAGGCAGATTGGAGGCCGAGACTGAATCACACTACCCAGCACTGCCTGCTCCTGTCCCCCAGGGCTGGACCCGACTCCCTGCTCCAATTGTTGTGACCTGGTACACAGGGTTGCTGCGCAGTTAGGTTTGGCTCAGCCCTTCTGTCAGGCATGACAGAAGGGCAGCTGGGCCAAACCTGAGTGGCACTGCAACCCCATACACCAAGTCACAATGCCACCCACTGCCATGCACTGTGACCCCATGTTCGGTGGGTGGATTGCACCCATAAACCCATGCTAAAGCTACCCTTGCTCTGAGGTTAGAAACAAGTTATTTTAAAAGGAATTCTTCTGAACTTTCTAATATTAGTCTCAATGAGAGAGAGTGCAGCATGACAAACCATACAGCAAACAGTTTGCGTTGACTCACACACTGCCACATCTCCATGTAAAGATGTAGTACCCAGAAAACTAAATCAGAACACATCTGCATTTATAGGTATGTTACACTCATAATATTCCCACCAGAGAGCCCACTTCCTGACCACAGTGAATACTTCAGATAAGCATCCAAATTAAATCTCTTTATAAAAGCAGGCTTACACTAGTTCTACTCTCTATTAGACAGAAGTACCCCTGGTGTTTATATAGGCATATTAAGGGCTATATTCACAGTATGGAGCATGGATATGTACCTGTGTGACTCCCATTAGCAGCTAAATACACCATATATGCTATTGAAAACTTTTCACTAAATCTTAATGCTCTCATTCCAATTGGTGCCTTAATAGTAGATACAATCCTTTGTTTGCAGTCTGGCTTTCACGGCTGAATTTCTTCCCCTTGCCTGAGAAGCTTAAGATTTTTTTTCTTTCCTTATTGCTGAAGGAGAAATATTTACTCTACAGTAAGTGGACTCAACTGCTGCCTTAATAGTTTAACTTATTTTAAAATGGGTCTGGAATAGATTGCCAGTACTACAAGCTCTGAAGCTTTATTTCAGTAGAGGCTAGAAATCAATGGTAATGATACACTTCTTTTAGTAGGTGAACTTGTATGCTGTTAAATAAGCCTAGACATTAAAGAGCCATGTTATCTATGTAGCTCTGATGGCCACACATCATGCAATCATGCGGGAGGACACCAGGTACAAAGTGACCTGAAGATTCCTGTTTCCTGGACAAAAGAGATTGTGATTCTCAAACAGGGGATGTAGAAATAAGATCCTGCTACTCCAGTTACAGTTTGGCTGGAGAGGGTAGGTGGGGATGATACATCTGGTTATTCAAAGATATTTTCATGAGTAAACATGGTGGTTGAGAGTCAGGCACCCAACTCCTTAAACACCTCTGAAAATCTCCATTGGTCAGTTTGCGCTGCTGTTATTCACTGACTCGTATTATTTATTGTTTGAGTATTTGGATGGTCACCAGTTTATGCACATCCAAAAAGTTTCACAAGCTGCTGCACAAAATACCTGTTTATCTGAAAACTCACAAGGAAAGAACATTATTTGTTACAGAACGTTCTCTCAATTAAGCCCCTTCAGTCAGGAAGCAGAAACAATGCCACATGCCTAATGTGATTGGCCATAGCAAATAGCCAAAGTTAATGGAGTCAGTGAGCAACCCATAGGCTGGAATTTGTGGGCATACACTAATCAGCAAATGCTTGTGAATAACAAAGACAGTCTCAGAAACCAGGTGTGGTTTGCGAGTGATTCATAAGCAGAGACCAGGGCATAAATTCACTGGATATTTTATTAGTGGTACACATTTTGTTTAGCTCTGGAGGATTAATATAAGAAGAGGGGGGAATGATGAACCAGAGAAGTGCAGTGGATGAAGAGAAGATCTTCTTGGACTGGTTGTTTTTGCTCTAAGCCCCTCATCCCTTGGTCATTGATGTTAAGGGATGGTATCAAAACAGAGCACTCACTCCAACACCTGAAGCCATCTATCTCTGTAAGTATTTGCCCCGCTCACTGCGGTATTTAGGTACCAGCTAGCAAGCATGCAATCTTTGAGAAAGCAACTTTGGGGCTACACAGATTTCTGATACTCTAGAGGTGTTTTCTGCTCCCCTTGTGTTAGTTACAAATGAGAGATGTACGTGGTGTTTATGCAGCTGTTCTTTGGATAACTTTCCAGATGATAGGTATAACTCTTAAATTAATCTATCCTCAGAATGATACATTGTTCCAGCTGTAATGGATCCTTCCTATAGGAAGCAGATAATATTGGCTGGGTGAAGCAAAGACCATGGAAGAAGCAGAGACCATGAATATAACTTCAACAGACAGTAAGTAATTCCATGAGTGAGTGTGAAAGCGTGAAGTGATAGAGAGAGATGGAAGGTTCAGTTATGAAGTTGCTGATAGCTGAACTATTATTTCCATTACTACTAATAAAACTAATACTACTTCATTTGTATTACAATAGTGCCTGCAGGTCCCAACTGAGATTGGATCCCCATTATACCAAGCAATAAGACAGATATCATGACCTTTAATATTGCCTCACCATCACCAGTACAGATAGAGGATTATGTTCTCACCAGTGTAGAAACATTCACATACTTGGGCAGCACCATTAGCCAGGATGGTGGAACCAGGGCTGGCTCTAGGCACCAGCAAAACAAGCTGGTGCTTGGGGCGGCACATTTTTAGGGGCGGCATGGCTGGCGCCAGAATGCCGCCCCTAAAAATGTGCCCCGGCCACCCTAGCTCACCTCCGCTGCTGCCGCTCGCGCGCCGCTGCTCCCCCTCCCTCCCAGGCTTGAGAGCCTGGGGGAAGGAGGCAGGGCTGGGGATTTGGGGAAGGGAAGGGGCGGAGCTGAGGTGGGGCCAGGGGTGGGGTAAGAAAAAAACGGGGGGGGGGGGGCAAAATTGTTTCTGCTTGGGGCGGCAAAAATCCTAGAGCTGGCCCTGGGTGGAACAAGCCAGGACATCCGTAACAAAATCAATAAAGCCAGGCACACCTTCAGGAGCTTAAATACTGTCTGGAAAACAACAAAATACAACACCAAAACCAAACTCAAGATTTATCAGAGCTGCATACTTTCAACACTACTTTATAGTGCAGGATGCTGGGGAATGAGAAAGTATGACATGTCCAAACTGTCTTCATTCCATACAACCTACCTCAGAAAAATTCTCTGTATCTTTTGGCCCAGAACAAGCTCAAACCAAGATCTATTGACACAGTGCAGCCAAGAGGATCTGAGTACCATCATTGCCAGGAGACTTTGGAGATGGATTGGCTAATGTGCTTTGGATGGAAACTGATTCCATCACCAGAGTAGCAATAAGATAGACACCTGAAGGCAAGCAAAAACAAGGCCGCCGGAAAACAACATGGTGAAGAGCTGTGGAAGCCGAGATGGAAAAACCTGGGGCACAGCTGGGGAACTATTGAAAGATTTCCCAGAAACAGACAGGAGTGGAGGAGCTTCATCACTGCCCTAAACGCCAGAAGTGTAATAAGAACATCATGATGATGATTCCAAGCACTGTACAAACACAAAATGAGAGGCAGTCCCTGTCTCAAAGAGATTACAGTCTAAATAGACCAGGCAGACAAAATGTGGGAGGGGAAGTGGAGAGGTGAAGTGATATGGCCCAGGTGAGTTGAAGAGAGATTTTGCTGAAGTTATACCTGCAGGCCGTGTGACATTTCCTCTCCAACAATTGAGGACAACCAGACAAAGAAATTATCCCTATCAAACAGCAAGGGAGAATTAGGACGTGATCCTGCTCCCATGAAATTGAGTGGTAATGTCCCCATTGACTCCAACAGGAATCGGTTCATAGGCTTTTACCTTGCCCATCCATTACACACACACACACACACACCAGATAACACAACCAATCTGCTGTTGGGAGTAAAGCAAAATATACCTACTTCATTGTTAAAGGCACATTAACATGAAGCCAAATGTGCTAATAAGTGAGGGAACCAGCTCAGAGGACAGAACACCTGACCTGCACAGGATTTGGCAGTGGAATAAAAAGGTTATTTTTACAAGCTGGAAATGAGCATGCAACTCCAGAGAGGTGGCAGAACGTAGTGACTAACAGCATTAGCTGCTCTGCATATCGCATTCCTATTTTTAAAAAAGAAGTGAAGAAAACCTGAGACTAGTACTACATAAGCATCTTTGGGTGTTATTTAACCACAGGAAGAAATATTTTGAGAAGCAGGCAAAGGATCCGTGAAAGAACGTGCTGGCCCAAATCCTCAATGTTTTTAGGTGCCTCACTGCTGGGGGTTAAGAGCCTCCACATCTTTGAGGATTTGGGCCCATTGTGGTGGGTGTAGCTCTGCAGCTGAAAGGAGAGGTCAGTCTGTTTTCTGCATACCACACACCTTTAAATGCAGTGGTGTCCCCACGCCCTGCTGCTGTCATTCTGTGCTTCCATTCAGACTCAGAATGCTACAAAGGAGAGAAACAGCTCGCTTGCTCTCAGAGATTTTTACAAATATGTTTTGCTTCTTGTGCATGGGAAAAATAAACATCGTTGCTCTGGCAAATAGGAAATAAATGTTTGACCCAGAACATCAGTCTGACTTAGATGTCACAGACACAGCAGATCATGTCAGCTCCTTTCCTTCACCTTTTAATTCATATTAAGAGCCCAGTTCTGCTAACCATATTACACCAAGTACCTCATTCCACCAGAAGTCCCATTGCACAGAGAAAGGGACTATTCAACATATGGGAAGGTGCAGAATTGACTCTTTATATTCAGATATAGGCAGAGAAAAGTGCCTATTCAGTTGTGAAAATATTTCTTCACTAGACTTATGTGATCCATTAAATAAAACTTTACAGCAAAGTACATCTATTCATCATTTAGGGCCAGATTCTGATAACCCTTATTCACAATTAACTAACTTACTCTGAGTGTTCCCACTGAAATGAATGGAGCTACTCGTGGAGTAAGGTGCTACTCATTGTGACTAAAGGTATCAGAAGTGGGGGACCAGATCCTCAGTTGATGTAAACTTAAATTTACATCATCTGAGAATCCTGCCCCATAAGCTTTCCAAATGCACTCCCTTCCATGAATCTCATCCCACATGCAGACCTCCTACAACAAACATCTCTTTGTGTGAAAACTACCACTGCTTGGTCTTTAATGTCGAGGCTGCTGGTGGTTGGAACCCAAAAGCTTACGTGTCTGCATATTCATACACATAATGTTGCAGGTGCAAAAGGAAGAGGACCCATGGATTACCAAGCTCTTGTGTTACATGCTATAAACCAATCATAGCAGAAATTAAAATATTAAAATTGGAGAATGACTTTGCTTTTCTTTCCCAGATAATATATCTAAATGAGAAACAAATGTGCTGCATTAAAATCAGAACCCCAGACATCACCGTCATCTGCCTCTGCTTTGAGGCATTTAAGAGATTCCATGATTTAACGTCCATGAGGTTGGCATTTCTGATAAACAGACACAGCAGGTTTAAATATTACATTATCTCCCAGCCAGACTATACTGTTGGCAATTGAAATTGACCAGCCAAAAAATTATAATAGACTTCATTAAGTTCCCCTGCTCTTCAGATTTATATGATCCATTATTCCATTTGCCACTAATGACCTAGGATTCTTTCATCTTTGTCTCAGTGGATTTTTCTGCCGTTTTGCATCTAAATTCATCTTGTCTTCATGAAAGACACAGTCAAACTGTAAACAATAAATAAACCAGACAAAATAAATGTGTGAGTCTTTTGTTTCTACTCACGAGCAAAGGGCATTTCATTTTGAGAAGACTGTTATATTCTATTCATTCGGGAGAGCTACTGAGAAACAACCAATGACTAGAGTTATACCATATGCCTATTGTTTAGCCTCAGGAACAGTAGGAAAATGCCACCTTTCCATAAATGTTAGTTACGGTGACAGTTCTGAAAATGAAACAGACTGAACAATCCTTATCAGAAAAGACTGCAATATCCTGGTGTAGTATCCCAATTACGCTCTGTTTGGTATGCTTCGTTCTCTTTTCTTAAAGGGATGACAGATTATTATACAGAGTAGTCCCAATAAGCAAATTTAATTATGAGGCCAAAGGCCAAGTACTTTGTCCTGGTTGCATAGATACTACAGTGACTGGTACTGGAACTACAAGAGGTAGATTACATAGACGAGGCTTCCACCCTGCAGCATAAGAGTCAGTCATGAACCACTGAAGTCACTGGGTTTCAGCAGGAGCAGGCCCTAAGGCTGTGTGTTTGTGATGGAACTATATATCCTGTGATGCTAATGAGTATTTGTGTGTGTGGAGGCAGCTGGAGGTGATAGCAGCAGCTGAATAAATGTCACAGAGCACAGAGAGCTGCCAACCCCAAACCTGAGCTGCACGGCATGTTGAAAGAGAGAGAGCAAGCAGGCACGGTCAGAATTAGGGATGGTGGCTTGTCAGAAAGTCAAAGTTTTGATATGGGTGGGGGGTGGAGAATGGCCATGTACAGAAGTGGTTTAAGAGGAGCGTGTCTAGCACTGCTGCTGCTCCTGAGGCCTTTGCAGAGGCTGAGGTTGGGAGGCAGTGCAGGAAAGCAAGTGGCAGCAGCATAGGGTTCCCAACTCTGACTGAAGCTATTCCAGGAGATTTTTTTCCCCAACATAACAATGTGATTTTTTAAAATATCCTATTAAAATCCCCTGGATTGCTTTCAAGAGTCACCGGGAGATCGATGCCGATTCTGGGAGCCTCCAGGCCAATCCTGGAGGCAGCAACTACAGCAGCGGCTGTTTCCTGTGCGCCTTGCTTCTATGGGACTGAACCAGGAGGCATCTGGCTAGCAGTTTTCAAGGGTTTGAACCTACATATCCTAACTGTAAAGGTTTTCAAGCAATTTTTTAGCAAAATAAAAAGGAGATTTTGATTAACTCCATTCACCTGCAACTTTGGGCATTATTGTACTCTAAATGTCTGCCTTTTTCCTCCCTCCACTGCGACCTTTCCTATCATTTACCCTGACAAATCACTAGCCCAGTTAATGATCACTACTGTTCATCTAGAAGGACCCCAAAGCACGCTACAGACTACACGCACCTTAGCAATCACTTTGCCACTTGCTAGCACAGACCTGGAGCCACAGCCTCTGGAATTGTTTTGGGTAGGGAAGGCAAACAGCACCCCACCCAAAACAGACTTTTTAAGAGGAAATGACAAGTACTCCCTCCACCTTAAACTAAATGGGAGAACTTTAGGCACTACTGGTCTAACACACTAGCAAAGTGGGTGTCACAGCCTCCTCTAGCTGTCTACTTGAGGATGACAGCCTGAATCATAGAATATCAGGGTTGGAAGGGACCTCGGGAGGTCATCTAGTCCAACCCCCTGCTCAAAGCAGGACCAATCCCCAACTAAATCATCCCAGCCAGGGCTTTGTCAAGCCAGGCCTTAAAAACCTCCAAGGAAGGAGATTCCACCACCTCCCTAGGTAACCCAGTCCAGTGCTTCACCACCCTCCTAGTGAAAAAGTGTTTCCTAATATCCAACCTAAACCTCCCCCACTGTAACTTGAGACCATTGCTTCTTGTTCTGTCGTCTGGTACCACTGAGAACAGTCTAGATCCATCTTCTTTGGAACCCCCTTTCAGGCAGTTGAAAGCAGCTATCAAATCCCCCCTCATTCTTCTCTTCTTCAGGCTTCAGCCTTGGCTACACTTGGGACTTCCCAGCGCTGCCGCGGCAGCACTGTGAAGCGCGAGTGTAGTCGCAGCGCTATATGTACTCCACCTCTCCGAGGGGAATAGCTTGCAGCACTGCGAGCGAGCATGCAGCGCTGCAGGCTTTGATTACACTGGTGCGTTACAGCGCTGTACTCGCTGCGCTCGGGGGGGGGGGGGGCGTTTTCACACCCCTGAGCACAGCAAGTTGCAGCGCTGTACAGTGCCAGTGTAGCCAAGGCTAAATAATCCCAGTTCCCTCAGCCTCTCCTCATAAATCATGTGCTCCAGCCTCCTGATCATTATTGTTGCTGGACTCTGCTGGACTCTTTCCAATTTTTCCACATCCTTCTTGTAGTGTGGGGCCCCAACTGGACACAGTACTCTGGATGAGGCCTCACCAATGCCAAATAGAGGGGAATGATCACGTCCTTTGATCTGCTGGCAATGCTCCTATTTATACAGCCCAAAAGGCCGTTAGCCTTCTTGGCAACAAAGGCACACTGTTGACTCATACAGTCTGCTACAACTAGAAGTTACAACTAGAAGTTAATAGAGTTATTCCTTTAACTCAAGTGGTAAAGGTGCTCTAGGATTGATGGTCCCAGGTTCGTACCCTACTGCTGACCCATTACCAGGGTCGTTACAGATGCAAAATATGCAAGTTATACTGTATGCTCTTTTTCTGGGCCTGCTTTTCTAAAATATGAATATAACAAAACATGAGCTAGCCTTGCCACTCTCTAGGGCTGAGTTCAGCTGTCAGCTCCAGCATTGTGTGGTTCAAAGGTTGTGCACATGAGACAGAGACTTCTGAATGGCCCAGCAATAAACTTGGAAACAGGAAACGGCAGCAGGCAAATGGAAGGAAAAAAGGAAAGAGGTTAGATTCATGGAAACTCTCGTCTCTTATACAAGAGTAAATGTTCAAGTAACTTCAGTGCAGTTCTCGCCAGATTTACTTTGGTATACATAAGGTCAGGATCCAGTTAATGATTAATTAATTAATTAATCATTAACCTGCATTCAATCCTTATTAACAAAACCATTAAGTAAGGAGAGTAGGAATTGGGAGTCACATTGGCGGGATGCAGTCTTTAAAGTTCTTAATTACAATAGAGTAGGGGGACATTTTTTTAATTGGTTAAAAAGTATAAGTTGGCTTCAAAACATAGAAGGAAGAGATTCTGATCAAGAATAGGGAAAGTGTTGGCTTTTAGATTTGTATCATGATACTGATTATAGGAGACAAGCTCTGCTTTCCTCACAATAAATATAGTCCCTCAGTGGGATAAATTACCTTGCCTTTTGACCTCATAGTATTTCCTCTCTGAGCTAGAGTGTTGCCTTGTAAAACCAGAATAACCATCTTCAGTTATTATTTCTGACCAGGGTAGAAAGTTACTGCATGATAGTTTCTTAATACAGAATATATTTTAAGTTTTCATATGATTTATATGCAGAGTTCTCCATTAAAAACCAGCATTTATCAAACATTATCATATAGTGCAATCTTAGATACTACCATTAGTTCTTAATCTAAATACAAAGAAGTACTATGGGATCTCAGACACCACAAGGAAGGAACTTCTGGTGAATGTTGGTTGGCTTTAAGGACAGCTACCCTATAATAAAAGCTGACAAGAATTTAAAATGAGGAATCTAGAGGGACTTGATATCCTATCAGAAAAAAGTTAAGAGTTTCTAATTGTAAGGTCAGACTCCGGGTTGAAGTTAGGGCCTACAACAATGGTTTCAACTCACAGGCATTTTTGTAGGAGCATTTGCTGTAGGGATTAAGGATTTTCCCCATGTAAATTAGCGTAATATTGTTTACACTTAAGACAGCAAGATGGGCCTCATTCTCCATTGTCTTGCTCCTTGTGTAGTCTATACCAACGTTATCAAGATATTGATTAGTTAATGTTGGGCTTGTATGAAAGCTTAAATGTAATATTACCTTGTCCCAGAACACACATACCTGCAGCACCCCCTACCATATGCACAAAAGGACTTCTCTGCTGGCATACAGAGTGGGGAGGGAGGGTTTTCATTTGAATTGATCTCCCCCCTTTAAATTTGCCAACATTTTGTGCTGGTTTCTGATGCTGCTGCAGTTTGAAAAAAGTTAAGAGGAAAAGCATATTACAGGCTAATGGGAAATCTGTTAAATAATATGAAGTGGGAGGGAAGTCTGGAATCCACAACAGATATAAAAGGACTAGAAGAGGACAAGTTAGAGATCTACAAAATAATCCCTGGTGGAGTGAAGGTTAATCGGACGTGCCTGTTCACCCTCTCTCATAATACAAGGGGGCAATCAGTGAAACTGAAAGGCAACACATTTAAAACCAATGCAGGGAAATATTCTTTTACACCAAGAGCAATGAACCTGTGGAACTCACCAGCACAAGAGACTGTCAGCTCTTTTGGGCAGGAACCAACTCTTTGTTCTGTACAGCACCTAGCACAATGGGGTCCTGGTCCATGATTGGGGCTCCTACATGCCACTGTAACACAAATAATAATATCTATGAGGCAGGTAAAATAAAAAAGGATTATGCACTTTGTATGGATAATTAGAACATCCATAGTTACATTAGACAGGAGGACAATGTTTTATAAGGGATACTAACCCTCATGCTTCAGGGCATAAACCACACACTAAAGGCAATTTATCCCGTACTCCTGTATGCACAGGTTATTCCTCAACTATCAGTTACAAGAATTCTAGCATTTTCCTCTGAAGCATCTGGTGCTGGCCACTGTCAGAGACAGGATTCTGGGCTAAATGAATGACTGGTCCAATTTAGTCGGGCAATTCCTACATTCCTGAGAAATTAGGCTTCAGTCATGACATGGTTCTTTTCATTTTTTAACCTTCCAAAGGCATGGCTATGTAGTGGTTTAATACCGTTATAATTAGCTGTAAATGAATTTCTTATGAGAAATCTCAACCATGTCCTGACTGGGTCATGACAAGCCACTGAGCTGTAAACCATTCCTAAAGCACAGTGCATGTCATGCAAAAGCAAGCGTGTAGCATTTCCAAAATGCTTGCTAAATGAGCCGATGTACATCAATTCGAGTAATTTTTCAACTTTGGGTTGCTCTGCACGGCTACAACAATCTCATTGTACGGCTGTTGCTTGAGAAGTCTCTCAGTGCCTGTCAGAATTATATCTTGGAGCAACACATTGGCACAGCAAAAACAAACATTTTCAGGTAATTTATTTCCCACCAGTTTGCAGCTTTACAGACACTAGCAAACTCATTTCCTTGCCTCCTACTCATGTTTACATATTTCTTTGTCCTTCTAATACTGTGCAAAATGAATTGCTATGTGCTTTTCTTCAATAAATACAAACCATCACTTGATTCTTTTGCTGGTCAAATAATGCTAAAGGAGTTCGTGCATTTGATTTTCTTCCTACAACCCAGGCTCTGTGCAGGCAGGTAATTCCCATTACAGCAACGGCCAAATCAAAGGGAGAATAAATTCCTTCATCAAATCTTGTCTGCTACTCATTCCCAAGAAGGATGTTTTATTGTGGGCAAAATTATACAGAATGTACAAATAAATGTTGTGGAGTGCAGCAAGGTGGTTACGCAGAGATACACTAAAGGCAGGAGCTGATTCAGGTGGAATGGATTTAAGGGGGTGCAGAGTCCATGAGCTGCTGTTCTACACGGGGTGAACTGCACTCTATTTGTGAACATTCATGTGATGAGGCTTGGGGAAGGGTGTCTGTCACTCCAGCTGATGCTGACATGTATGACATGACTGAAATAGAAGGCCAGCCTCCCAGGCTGGCACTATGGCAGCCATCCTCTGTTAGGACGGCTACTATTAGTCAATCCCCATGCTTCTGAGAAGTGCTGGGATTGGCTGACAGGTGGCAAGGCACCATCTATGGAAAGCAGCGCTAGACAAGTTATTTGCCGCCCGTTTTCCTCCTGGTTAAGTTTCAGTCATCCAGGCAGGGAACAGAAACAGTAGCCACGCAGCTTAGGAAATCAGTAACACAGCACAAATAGCGACTTGTTAAACTGTGCTGTTGACAAGCAACCTACAGAGTGAGACTTGCTTGCCTAGTAGTTCATCTGACAATAGTTCCACGTTCATGAACAATCCGCAAACAGAAACAATGGGATTTCCTGGCAATTTATAGTATTCACAGCTAATGACCCGATCAGCCCTAGTCCCACCTGGTCTTCTGCTGACCTCACCTCATAGCGCCCATCTGACTGCCACTCGCACAGTGCTTAGTGAGAACATAGCACCATGTTTGCTCACTGCCCTGTTTTCGTTTGCCTGAGGCTGCCTTGAGGGAGCCTGTTAAGACTTTATCTTGGGTTTTACCCTGGGTGTGTACCACACTTCCTCCGACAGCCTTGTTCTGGCTGGTATCTGTGCTCAGACACCATCTGCTCTTTGGGGATCCTGGGTAAAATGTTCAAAGGAACGTAAGTGACTTAGGTTCCTAATCAAGTAGGTGCTTTTGAAAATTTTACCCTCACTTTCATGTTTTAATCTGGCAACAGATTCAACCTTTATTAGGGGTGGCTTCAGAATGTAATACTTATCCATATGATTTGTATTACTATAGATCCTGGGAGCCCCAGTCAGGGAGCAAGACCCCATTGTGCTAGGCACTGTGACTGCACAAACCACCACCAATCTATCATCCCTCACCAACAAAGCTAGCCCCCGTCCCCAGACTGCTCACAGTCTACACTTGCTCTGTCATCTCAGGACCTCTCTCCCCAATGGTACCAAATACTCTACAAGAAAAATAGAAAATATCTTTTTTCTTCATTTTTTCCCTCTTTCTCCTGAAAATTAACTTAACTCAGAAAACAACCCACACAGTAATCACAATCAAAACACCAAAGAGAATCCTAAAAAAAACAAAAAAACAAAACACCACCACAGTAAGCATTAGAAAGTGATAAGTTACAAAGTGGGTAGACTATAACCATTAACCATTCCAACAAATTCAGACTAAAATCTGATTATCTAAGCTCATATGTCAGATCTAAAATGGTTTTATTTGAGTATCTGACTCTTTGTATAATGTCAATGTCACTCCATTGTATTCAAAAAAGCAACTTTACATGCTGTAACATGAGCAAGGTTGACACCATGTCATTTTTTTTCCTCCAGCATATGGCTAACATCAATTTGGATAGTGAAAATTTAATATGAAAAGTTTCTTTTTAAAAGGACACTTGTCAATGCTGACTGGCCTAAAGCTTAACTTCCTTTTAAACATAAATACTTTATATTCTTATCCCTCTGAAATTATAGATATATAAATAGGCCAATATATTAATAAGTGGTATCCAAAATAGAGAGCATAATTCTGAGTCCACAATTAAACGCATCCATTTAGAAGCCTGGCCATCTATTACATCCATAAATAAGGTGTTTTGGTATTTACGCAATAGTGCCTACAATTTGGGTGCCTAGATTATGGCTTAAATGAAAGGTAAATAAAGGGATGGTCTTGTTGAGAAAGCACTGGCCAGGGACTCAGAAGAGTTGGGTTCAACTCCTAGTTCTGCCACAGCTATCCTATTTGACCTTGGACAAATTACTTTAGGCCCAGATACAGTAAAGCTCTTAAGCATGTGCTTAAATCCCATAGAATGTAAGTATTTTGCTGCATTAGGGCCAAGATCTCTGTACCACAGTTTACCATCTGTAAAATGGGGATAATAGTACTTTTATCTCACCCTTTGTCTGCCTTGCCTACATTGTCTGTAAGCTATGAGGCAGGGATTTTACTATGTCTGTACAGAACCTAGTACAATGGGGCCTTGATCTCCATTGGAGCCTCTAAGCACGATTATGATATAAATAATAATAAAACTTTGGTTTAAAAAAAATCAGAGCCACAGTCTGCATAGAGTACAAAGTCAAAGTGTGATCCTTATCCCAGATCTATCAATTCCTATAAAAAGGAAGAACAAGGCTAAGGGGGGAGGGAAATATCTCTGCTGTAATTATATGCTGAGACTTCAGAATAAATATCTTGGATGTTGCAATGTAATTTATATCAAAGGAGATTTACAGTTTGATGTGGTTATGTTAAAAATATTCTCCAACTAATTTATATGATTTGTTAATATGATCTTTTAAAGCTAAATATTTTCCATTATGTTAATTGGTTATTAAAGACCCTCTTTCTGCCACTTCACATGCATTAAACTGTAGAGTGGCATTTATTGGCCCACTTGCTGCATGTTAATTTGGGAGAGGGGGAGTATTCTGGGGTATCTTAATTGGAACACTGAAGGACAATTTAGATGAAGCTGTAGCTGGATTCCTTACAATTGCTTCTTAGAATTTCCAGTTACTCTAATAGACCAGAGGTATTTTTGCTTATAAGTTCTGTCTTCAGCTATGCATTGAACTTCAAGTGCACTCAAAGTTAGCCAGGGTTCAAAAATCATTCTATTCCATGGGCAAGAACAGAGAATGTACACAAACCCATATAACCACAGCCCCCTCCTTCCTCCTCCCAAGTCATCCCCCTGCTCTAACAAGCTATAGGAGTCTCTCTACCGTACTGTATTTCTCTTGGGGGGATGTGAGCTGTTCGAGCATTAAGGGAAAGTGGGTGGGTCAGCTTTTGTGGCCTGCATCATGCGGGAGGTCAGACTAGATGACCACAATGGTCCCTTCTGACCTTAAAGTCTATGAGTCTATGAGTCTATAAGCGGCCCTGGCTGGTGATAAGGAGCTATAAGAAGGTTTTTCATCTGCAAGAATTTCTTTGCTTCAAACCCTGCTAAATAAACTTCAGGATTCAATTTCTGAACCCCGTTTGTGAACCACCATTTTCACATAGTTCTAGTCCTCTGCTCAAACTAGGTAACAGTGGATTAATGTACAAGCCTGGAGACAAATGTTAAAATGACATTTGAGATTTTTTTTTAAATGCGAATCAATTTGGTGGTCACAGCCTAGTCCCCATTTCTGTACATCACAAAATCTATCCCACTGATTAGCAATGGGTGAGCTCAAGGCTGTATGTGATGGCCAGTGGTGTTCTGTTATTGTCCTTGTTGGGCCTGTCCTGTAGTAGGTGATTTCTGGGTACCCGTCTTGCTCTGTCAATCTGTTTCCTCACTTCCCCAGTTGGGTATTGTAGTTTTACGAATGCTTGATAAAGATCTTGTAGGTGTTTGTCTCTGTCTGAGGGGTTGGAGCAAATTCGGTTGTATCTTAGGGCTTGGCTGTAGACAATGGATCGTGTGATGTGTCTTGGATGGAAGCTGGAGGCATGTAGGTACGTATAGCGGTCAGTAGGTTTCCGGTATAGGGTGGTGTTTATGTGACCATCACTTATTTGCACTGTAGTGTCCAGGAAGTGGATCTCTTGTGTGGACTGGTCCAGGCTGAGGTTGATGGTGGGGTGGAAATTGTTGAAGTCCAGGTGGAATTCCAGGTGGACAGGCCCAACAAGGACAATAACAGAACACCACTGGCCATCACATACAGCCCCCAGCTAAAACCTCTCCAGCGCATTATCCACGATCTACAACCTATCCTGGAAAATGATCCCTCACTCTCACAGACCTTGGGAGGCAGGCCAGTCCTCGCTTACAGACAACCCCCCAACCTGAAGCAAATACTCACCAGCAACTACACACCACACCACAGAAACACCAACCCAGGAACCTATCCCTGTAGCAAACCTCGTTGCCTACTCTGTCCCAATATCTACTCTGGCAACAGCATCAGAGGACCCAACCACATCAGCCACACCATCAAGGGCTCATTTACCTGCACTTCCACTAACGTTATATATGCCATCATGTGCCAGCAATGCCCCTCTGCCATGTACATTGGCCAAACCGGACAGTCCCTCCGCAAAAGAATAAATGGACACAAATCGGACATCAGGAATGGTAACATACATAAGCCAGTAAGTGAACACTTCAATCTCCCTGGTCATTCTATTACAGATTTAAAAGTCACTATCATTGAACAAAAAAACTTCAGAAACAGACTTCAAAGAGAAACAGCAGAACTAAAATTCATTTGCAAATTCAACACCATTAATCTGGGCTTGAATAGGGACTGGGAGTGGCTGGCTCATTACAGAAGCAGCTTTTCCTCTCCTGGAATTGACACCTCCTCATCTATTATTGGGAGTGGACTACATCCACCCTGATTGAATTGGCCCTGTCAACACTGGTTCTCCACTTGCGAAGTAACTCCCTGCTCTCCATGTGTCAGTATATAATGCCTGCATCTGTAACTTTCACTCTATGCATCCGAAGAAGTGAGGTTTTTACTCACGAAAGCTTATGCCCAAATAAATCTGTTAGTCTTTAAGGTGCCACCAGACTCCTTGTTGTTAGTGAAGACAGTGTAGCACAGAGTTCAGCACAGATAATATGAGCCCAACACAGACCTTCGGTACGTGCTGTGATGCTCTGTACCTCGGGGGAACACCGAGCACCTCCATGTTCATCCTTGTAAAATGATTGTGTGGTATCCAATGCAAAACTTGTCATGTCGGGTGTCTTCGGAAGGCTCATGATGCACTGAACATTGTTGTTATAGGTTATGATTTCATGTATGTAGTTATGAGGCTGAAAATGTATCCTCATGGCTTAAAATAAGCCCAGGCAAAAACTCTCCAAGAGCAGAAAGGCAGTTCACACCTCATCAGGGCAGGTATGGGACAAACCCAGCCCAGCCTCACAGGAACAAAGGACGCTGGCCTAGGCAACAACAAAAGAATCTGTTAAACTCTTGAGGGAGTCACCCTGCTTCCTTTGGTCAGTTTGGCACTGCGATGAGGTAATGCTCACCTGACACTGAAGCGGGGGGCAAAGCCAAGAGGAAAGAAAGGACATGATAAAAGGGAGAGACATTTGCCATGCTCTTCCTCTCTCTTACACCTACAGACACCACACCAAGTGACTGAAGCGCTTATCAAAGGGGAGAGCCTGGCTGAAGAGCAATCAGCCAGCCTATGGTGAGAAGCATCTAAGTTTGTAAGGGCACTGAAAGTGTTAAGATCAGCTTAGAATACGTTTTGCTTTTATTTCATTTGACCAAATCTGACTTGTTATTTTTTGAAATATAATCACTTAAAATCTATCTTAATAGTTAATACATGTTTGTTTATTCTACCTGAAGCTGTGCATTTGGTTTGAAGTGTGTCAGAGGCTCCCCTTGAGATAACAGCCTGGTACATACCAATTTCTTTGTTAAATTGACGAACTCATATAAGCTTGCAGTGTCTAGCGGGCATAACTGGACACTGCAAGACGGAGGTTCCTAGGGTTTTGTTTGGGACCGGAGATATTGGCTAGTGTCATTCGGTTGCAAGCAGCTGGGAGCAGCTTACATGCCAGAGGCTGTGCATGAATAGCCCAGGAGTGGGTTCTCACAGCAGAGCAGGGTAAGGCTGGCTCCCAGAGTCAAGGATTGGAGTGACCTAGCAGATCACTGGTCCAAATAACACCAGAGGGGAACGTCACATGTGCCCAGCTCGCTAACCTGCTTTGAAGCCTGCATTGCACTGTTTTCATAGCTATTGTTACCTGTGCTAACTAGATTTAAGCTAGCCCGTGCATAGCTTTTGGGTACACACGCCCATAGAAGACCAGTACATACAGAAGGAAGGACAGACAGGAGTGCAAGGCTAGAGCAGGTTTGTAATAAATAATAAGCAGTCAGGGATCAGAGCACCACTGTAGAAACACACAAAACAGTCCCTGCCCTGAAGAGCTTACCAACTAAGTACCGACAAGAGACAACAGATGGATACAGACAGACTGATGGGGAAGCACTAGAGGACAAGGAGACAATACTGGTCAGCATCAGGAGCAGCAGTCGCAGCACAGCAGCTGCCTAGTCATGGGTGATGTTTTTGTAGGTATCATAGGGGAGGAGAGTTGAAGAAGGGATTTGGAGGACAGTAAAGTGGCATTGTGGATGTTTATGGGGAGCTCCTCCCATGTACAAGGGCATCATGGGAGAAAATTACAAGGGTGCTCATTGGAGAATGTGACAGACAGGCAATCGAGACAGTGTGGAGTACATCACACAAGGTTTTAAAGAGATGTTCCACTCTAAAATAAATTATGCTGTAAAAGTAACGACATCAGGGCACTGATCTTTATTGTTCCTCACTGGTTCCCATATAAACTAGTCACAGTTAACTTTTTTCCCCTCCACTCTGGCCCCTGCACAGCCAACCTGAGCTTTGAGAGTCAAACTGGTATATTTTCCCCCCCTCACCTCTCCCCTCTTCTTCAGATTAAATTAGATCCCCATTGACACCTCTGCAAACCCATTGTCTTCTCCGGGGTTACATAGATGCAGCAGATTGGAATTCAATAAGCAATTCTGTTGATGATTTCAGAGGAAGACCAGGATCCTGCTCACTCTCAATTGTTGGTTCTATAAAGCTAAGGGGAGTGAGAATTTATTTCTGTCACTGAAGTCAGAAAATATGGCTCCCAATATCCTCCTGGATTACGCCTTCTGTTAAGAGAGGTGCCATTTATACATAGTCATTTTTCGGAGTGGAACTGCACTTTAAAGATGTGCTTGTGAAATTTGAAAATAGATCCAAATAGATCCAGCGTGATTGGCAGAGGTTTAACATGGACAAATAAAAGAACGACTCTCACGAGAATTCTTCTCATATGTACTGAACTCATTTTAGATCCTTTAAAACCCTGGGTCTGCTTTCTGTATCATCTCACCTTACACCAGACCTAGCAAAAAGCCAGTAAATCAAAAGGTGTCTTTTCATGGACTGCAATGTAGTGAAAGATAGTCTAATACTCCAATCTAATGACTGCAAAAGCAGGAACCGATATGCATAGGCGGGGAGTTCTATGGGCCCGTGGTGCCTGGGCACCAGGAATATTCCTGGCCCGGGGCCCGGCTCCAGCATTGTTTGAGGCCAGGTGTCTCCCTCAGCCCTGCCTTCCACCCCCAGGCACTCCCCCTCACATACACCCCACGTGTCCCCCAGGCGATTTAAAATGGCCCGGGGCCCCCACCCATGAGCAGCGCAACAGAGCTGAGCGGCTTCCTGCCTGCTCACTCCCTGGGAGGGGTGGGGCGGGTCTGTGTCCACGTGCGCTGCTCCCACCCCAATCGGCTCTGTGGCCAATAGGAAGCTGCAGGGGCAGTGCCTGGCGGTAGCAGCACGTGGAGGCCCCCTGGCCTGCCCTGCCTAGGAGCCCCAGGTAAGCACCGCACACCACCACCCCCACCCCTTTCCACACACCCCTCCTGCCCCCAAACTCCCTCCCAGAGCCTGCACTCCTCAACTCCTCCTTCTACACTCCCACCCCCTGTCCCAGCCCGAAGCCTGCACCCCTCACTCCCTCCTACACCCCCACCCCCTTCCCCAGCTCGGAGCCTGCATCCCCTCCCCCTTCCCACAGCCCCTCTCCTGCCCCCAAACACCCTCCCAGATCCTGCACCCCTCCCTCCCCCACCTGTCCCCAAACTCCCACCCAGAGCCTGCAACCCTCACCCCTCCTACACCCCCACCCCCTGCCCCAGCTCAGAGCCTGCACCCAGCACCCAAACTCCATCCCCGAGCCTGCACCCCAGACCCTCTCCCCCACCCAATCTCCCTCCCAGAGCCCAACCTCTCACCCCTTCTGCACCCAAACTCCCTCCCAGAGCCTGCACCCTGCACCCCTCCTGCACCCCAATCCCCTGCCCCAGCCCAGGGCCTGCACCCCAGACCACCTCCTCCCACCCAAACTCTCTCCCAGAGCCTTAGGCAGGTGGGGGCGGAGTTGGTGGGGTGGAGTTTGGGGGGGTGGGCTCTGGGCATTCTGGACACCACCAAAATTTCTACAAACCTGCCGCTCCTTCCAGTATGTCACCATTAGCACTGCAAAGGAGGTGCTTTAGCACCCCATTAATGTTCAATAAGACTTAAGCTCCGAAATGCCTACCTCACTTTTGAAAATCGGATGCAGCCATCTAAGTCACTTAGGCCTTGCAGTGCTGAGCGGAGCAACGTATAAATACCTTTACAAATCTATCCTGAAATAAATCTTTCCTGAACCCCCACTTCTGGCCATCAAACAACCCCCCAACCTCTCCAAGCTCATCAACTATTTCCTTTACTAATCTAGGCCTTTGTTACTACTCCGAGGTGATGCTTGAGTTGGCATTCATAGCCAGCCCCCCTACTTTTTAACTCTCTTAGTGACATTTATTACATCCTCGCAAATCCCATTTCTTCTTAAGAATGGAGGTTTCCTTCAGTAGCTTATTGTGTAATCCATAGGGTAAGGAATGGTGTCCCTAGCCTCTGTTTGTCAGAGGGTGGAGATGGATGGCAGGAGAGAGATCACTTGATCATTACCTATTAGAGTCACTCCCTCTGGGGCACCTGGCATTGGCCACTGTCAGTAGACAGGATACTGGGCTGGATGGACCTTTGGTTTGACCCAGTATGGCCATTCTTATGTTCTTATGTTCTTACTTCTGTTGATACCATGATGCTTTATATAACTCAGTGTATCTAGCTCCTAGGCACTTTGAAAAACTGCATCACATATAGCAAGATGACCTTACAGAAGCATCTTGTATAACTTTTAAAAAAGTTTATTAACTTATTCCATGTCCTGTGGAGGATGTAATTTTCTTTGGCCATATTTTTTTATAATTATATTTTCTTGACCATAGAGTTCTAACTTAATGTGAGTTCTAATTGCAGTGTTTGCAAAGATTAAGGGGATATAGAACAGGTCATCAGATGACTAAAATCTGCTATGCACAGAATCTTCCAAGAATTCCACGCAAATGTTCAGCCTCCTTTATTCAGCAGTTTAGTTGTCAATGGGTATTACTAGAGACAGTAATACCTTGTCTGTGTTTAACTAAATGTCCATTTTCTCCTTTTACCTGCTATCATGTATGCATTCTACAAGTCCATTATCTTTGTATTGCTTTAATTTTGTTATAATTATTAATTGTTATCATTCATAATAATTTTGTTATACTCGGAAATCATTAGTTCTGTCAATATCTTCTGACAAAGGATAAATATGTGTATTAGAAATTTAAATATTTACTTCCTAAAGAGCCATCATTAGTGTATGTGAAAGCAGAATATATTTATTTTGTGTGGAAAATTAAAGGCACTGTATAATAATGAGTTATCAGGAAAGGAAAGAGCCAGATCAACTTCAGCCCAAGTTTTGCAAGAAACCCAATTCGGATGAGTTCTGATATGTAGCCCCCATTCTCCTACTAGCACCTTTTACTGAGATCCATTGGTTCCTCATTAGATCAAATACTCCCTGCTAAACACTCTCTATAAATTTCATGATTTCCAGGCTCTTTCTGAGTCAGAGGGAGCAAAATATTCTTGTATTCAAGGGCATATCTCACCCCGGAAGCCCTAGAAGGAATGGAATTTGGATAGATTAACCTCCCAAAACTCAGTGAAGAACTGGGACTTCTCCTTCCTCCTGATGGATGAGTAGGTGTCCATCCATGTTCAGTGACTAGGGAGTCAAAGAGAGGGAGCTGGAGGTCATGGGAATGGAAGGGTGGATTTGGAACAGGAAGGAGGATCTAGTTAGTTTGGAAGGAGGAAGAGGAAAGGAAAACCTCAGAATTAAAGTAGACATGAGGGTGAGGACATTTCAGTGCATATCAAAGCTCAGCATCCTGAGGTCTATCCATCATTTATTTTGTCATGACTGAGAGACTGGATGGTTTAAGGGATTGGTAATTTTATGAAACAACTTCACTGGCTAGTTTATCCGGTTGAATAAAGCCATGGTTGTTAACCAAAAGTCAGCTGTGTGAAAAGAGTGGTGATTTCACTCCAGTTCCTAGTGCACAGATGTGATGGACTGGGAACCATCCACAAGAAATGATATTTGATAGAGGCAGGAATTACTGAAATGCAGGAAGAGATGAAGCATGTTTTTCTGCAGAGCACGGTAATTGAGGTTGGGGTACAGATTTAACAAGTGTATGGACCAACTGTAACTAAGCCTAGGAAAGAATATACATCCAAGCAAACAGAACAAAGACAAGTTGGAAAACATTAAGGGGCCTGATTCTGATCTCACTTAAACAGATCTTACATCTGCACAACTGAATGACTTCAGTGGGGTTACACCTGATGATTGAAGATTGTTACAAGGAGGAGGGAGAAGAATTGTTCTTCTTAACCTCTGAGGATAGGACAAGAAGCAATGGGCTTAAATTGCAGCAAAAGAGGTTTAGGTTGGACTTTAGGAAAAACTTCCTAACTATAAGGTGGTTAAGCACTGGAATAAACTGCCTAGGGAAGTTGTGGAATCTCCATCATTGGAGTTTGTTAAGAGCGGGTTAGACAAACACCTGTCAGGGATCGTCTAGATAATACTTATTCCTGCCATGAGTGCAGGGGACTGGACTAGATGACTTCTCGAGTTCCCTTCCAGTCCTATGATTCTATTATTTACATCAGTGCAGGTAAGATCAGGATCTGGCCCATTTTGTATCAGAGGTGAATTATCCAAATGCATTTCTTGGTAACTGAGAGACCTAAAACCCAGAAATCCCCTCATTTCTCTCTCTCAGATACTCAGAGTTTATAAGTAATAGAGTACCCAGGGAAACAGATCACTCAGTTCATATTCCTATCTGTTGAGTTTGTTATTCTCCTCCATGTCACTATTCTCTGGCTCAAGGGACTCTTTTGTGCAGTAGCTGTTTGAAAAGAGAGAGGGGGTGAAAACATACATCTAGACACACACACAGGTGGATATGGCATGTTTCCTACAGTACCAGATGGGTTTGGATTTTCATTTTATAGAGCCAATTTATTTTCTTCTCTTTCCTGGAAACTTCACATTGCTCGAGGTTGTGAATTGTATTCCTTGTCCTTGGAGTGTTTATTCACTGTTCCAACCTTTCTTAGATCAGCCATCCTAACTTTCAACCAGTTTTCGGAGGTTACACTGTGTGAAAAGACCTTTAACTTTCAGCACCAATCAATCTTTTGTTAAGCCACCTGCAATTTCTCTCGCTGCAGATATTTTAACCTTCAACTACTAATACCAGATGTTTGACATCCTCTAAGTAAAAGACACAGAATTATACCCCAGCATAGAACCTAAATTAAATTGAATAGTGGATTTCACTTACCATACCATGCCTACAGGTTTTTATTTCCAATGAACCAAGAAGATTTTGCTGCGTCTAACAAAACGGAATAATCACAAGCACAGTGAAACCTGTTAAATATAATCAGTTAATGACTGAATCCCCAAGACTACACTTAATACATGCAGGCAGACTGCCACACCTGCCAGATTTCAGTATGTATCAGCTATAGCAATGGAACCAAGTGTTCTTATGCTCATTAAGACTGACAGTGACTTGGGGGTACAGTGTGCTGTGAATAAGGATGGCAAAGCAACAAGTGCACCTACAGGAAGCTTAAACATTCCTCACATTTTTGGAACACTAATATGACCCCCAAAAATATCTTCTGTGATTCTCCTACTCTTTCTATGCTCATTTCCAGGGATAACTCCTATTCCATCTTCTAAACTTAATACTTTTCTTCTTACAGCCTTGCTACATCACAGTACTATGTCTTGGGTAAAATTTTCAGGAATGCTCAAATGACTTAGGAGTTGTTTTGAAAAAGTAACTGATCCAGATTTTTAAAGGTATTTAGGCACCTAAAAATGCAGACAAGTGCATAGTGAGGTTTTCAAAGGTGCCTAACTCAGTTGGGTGCCTAACTCCCATTGAAATCCCATTGTTTACACTCATTTAAAATATCCACTAGGTATCTAGATGCATCTTTAGAAGTCTACGTACCTTTGAAAATCTGGCCATAGGAGCCAAAGTCCCTTTGACTTCCATTGAGACTTAGGATCATGTGTCATTTGGGTGCTTTTGAAAAATTTACCCCTTGACAAGTTGATCTTTCTTGCACACAACATAGCTGAGCCAAGCAGTGAGCAGCTGTTTACATGTTATGCAGAGACCAAATGAAATGTAATTAGTGTAAGTATAAAAGAATGAAACATTATCAAATGCCTGGAGCAGATCCTCAGCTGGTAGAAGGTGTCTTAGCTCTACGGAAGTGAAAGGAGGTATGACAATGCGTAGCTAAGGTTGTAGAAAAATAAGCTATTTGAGAAAACAATGGGATCATGTAATTAAAGACTCTGGTTCTGATCTTCTTTTATGTAATGTGATTTACACATACTGTAAAGCCCATTTACATTGCCATTGTGGTGTAAATGAGAATCAAGTCCAATATCATGATGCATATGCAGAAGATGGAACAGTTATGATGGCACATGCATTATGTTAGAGTATGTAATTGCATGTGCTTAACTATGCGACCTAAATGTAAGCATTTTTTAAAATTTCAGGTCAGATCCCGAGTTTGTGTACACGGGAGTACCTCCACAGATACATACGTACACATTACATTGTGATAAAGTCAGGCCGGATGGCTGCAAGAGGGTAGTCCTGTTGGTATCCAGGAAGTGGCTGGGCGGAGCCCGCCCACTGCTAAAGGACCTCCCCCCAGCTTTAAGGTCCGTGATACCAAATAATTGCTGGGGACAACTAATGAGATAACAGGAACGGGAGTGAGGTCACAGGGCTAAACGAAGGGAACCAGACGGGGACACCAAGCAGAGAACCCCGGACAGCACCCACTGCTCCTCAAAGGTGTCAAGGGAGCCAGCGGACACCACCCAGAGGAACTCTGCCCAGATGCATGAACGGACTGAGGAGCAGAAATAGGCCCCACAGTCGCAGGAAACCCCGCCGGCCAACCTCCTCTCCCTGGTTTTGTAGATGGCCATTTTGGCTGCAAGAGGGTAGTGGAAGGCAGATATGTTAGCCCTAGAATGTTAAAGGCCCTTTTCCCTACAAACTGAGAAGGGGTTACCTCAGGTTAATTAGAGACACCTGAATCCAATTAAGGGCTGCCTGAGACCTTTTAAAACCCCTCCTCCAATGAGAGAAAGGGAGGCGAGAGAGAGACTGGCTGTTACCAGGCTAATAGCAGCAGGGAAGTAGCTTCTCCAGGAGGAGAGGCTGTGTTCTTCCCCATAGGGGAAGCAGACAAGCCTGAGTGCTGGCTAGGGGAAGGAGGATTGACACCCCAGGACAAACAACAGGACGACACCCCATCCCAGCGAGGAGGCAGAGAAATGTATTACCCTTTGGGTCTATGGGAGGGGAAAGAGCACCCCTTAGGCTTACCCTCCGGCCTACCCTGAAGACAAACCAAGGGAGTGCCGAAGAGGGAAGGCAAACCCTACCTGAGTGGGACTGATTACCCCAGGCCCACCATCACCAGAGGGGAGAAACGCTAAGGTTGGTGAGAGAAAAGAGGTGCCTTGCCACAACATATATAGACACAGAGACTCTCCATCATATATATGTATATAAATAATAAAATATAGATCATAAACACTTTGAAAAACAGGATGAAATCTGCACAACAGATCTAGTCTCATGTCCTGTGCAGCGCTTTGTTGTTTCCCCACGCTGTTACCACTCTCATCTTATTATTCCCTCAAGGAAATAAATGAAACAAAGTAGAAAAGACCTGTCGTTTCACTGAAGGCAGCTGACCTTGTATTTTGAGACCATTGGCTGTTCAGGGAATACATTTGAGCACAACAGTATCAATCACAGACCTTCTAAGTGGCTCCCTTTAAAGTATCTACTTCAGCAAGGCTCCAAAAATAGCAGCAAAGTTACCGCAGGGGACCTGATGTTTGGGTTGTAAGACAAAAAGACCATTTCCAATTTCTAACGGGGTGCTGGAGTTTCAAAATGTATTTTTTGTGGCATAACATGTTGTTATGGGTCAGGGGCACACTATGTTGAAAATACCAAGCCAAATTCTGCTCTCAGTTCCACTGGTACCACTCAAGGGGTTTGGATCTGTATTCACCAGTGAATTGGTGAAGAGTCTCTCAAGGCTACCCAGGGAAGGGAATTAGCATTTTGGGAGTGGTGGCAGCGGACCAGATCTAAGCTGGTAGTTAAGCTTAGAAGTTTTCATGCATACCCCCACATTTGTACCCTAAAGTTCAAAGTGGGGAAGCAGCCATATGTTTCTAAAGGTTGAATCTGGGTCTATTAGCCTGCTAGCTGTGTAACCCTTTCTGGCCCTGTGTCACAGCCAGGTATCAATACAGTCTATGCTCTGACTCAGACCACAGACTGTAAGGCCAGAAAGATCATCTAGTCCTGCACATCACAGGCCACAGAACTCATCCACCCACTCCTGTAATGGACTCGTAACCTCTGCCTGAGTTACTGAAGCTCTCAAATCTTGATTTAAAGACTGCAAGTTACAGAGACTACACCATTTACTCTAGTTCAGAGGGTCTCAACCTTCAGTATACTTCAACCCCCTTATGACAACAAAAATTACCACATGACTCCAGAAGGGGGGGACTGAAGCCTGATCCCACTCAAGCCCCACCGCCCTGGGCAGGGGAACCAAAGCCCAAGCCCCGCCGCACCAGGTAAGGGGAACAAAGCCAAAGCTCAAGCCCTGCCACCCCAGTTGGGGGAGCCAAAGCCAAAGCCCAAGGGGCTTCAGCCCTGGGCAGGGGGCCTATAGCCTGAGCCCCGCCACCAAGGGCTGAAGGCCTTGGGCTTTGGCTCGGGCGATGAGGCTCGGACTTCGGCTTCAGCCCCAGGCAGTGGGACTTGGGCTTTGGCCCCCAGGCCCCAGCAAGTCTAACTCCAGTCCTGGCGACTCCACTGTTTGAGAATTGTTGCTCTACTTCAAACCAGCCCCAAACTGCAGAGGAAAATGAAAAACCAGCAGAGTCTCTGTCAATCTGACCTAGGGACAAATTCCTTCCCACCCCCAAATACGGCGATCAGTTAGACCCTGAGCATGTGGGCAAGGCCCACCAGCCAGACACCTGGGAAAGAATTCTTTGGAGTAACGCAGCACCCTTCCTACCTAGTCCCATCTCCGGCCACTGGAGCCCGATTCTGTGAGATGCTGAGTGCCCTTAATGACCACTGAAGTTAGGGAATGGAGGGTACACCCCAGCTTGCAGGAAGCACTCGGCACCTTGCAGGATTGGGCCTTATGTCGGGTTTTCTAGCCAACTAAAGTGTTTCCAACTACAACCATAATCACAAGACACAAAACTACCCTGGAGCCTGAACTGGCTAATGGACACATCTGATTTACAGACTAAAGGCTACATTCTGGGTGGGTAGGAGTATGAGGCAGGCACAGACAGGCCTGCCCATGACCTTGCACAGGGAAGAGCCAGAATGTCAGCGCTTGCACTCCTTGGGCAAAGTGCTAGCACCCACCACCCAGCCCAGAGAGCAGGCTATGCATGGGATCACTCTGCAGAAATGCTCTCCAGATACTGCTCTTTCACGTCATGGCATTAATACATTTAAATTGTAAAAAGGACCCACACAGCAGCCCTGATCCTCCTCCCTTAGCTCACCCCCCTGCACTTGAACGCAGGGAGCCCCCATTGTAACTAGGCACTGCATAGACCCTCTCCTTTACGCAGTGGATCCTGCCCTGGTTTTGATGCCCAGGGGATCTCTTTGGCTACGGAAGTCATGAATGGATTTGCCCCACGGAGCACAAGGAATAGAGCGGGATGGCTTTGCATAGTCACAGGTGGCTGAAGACTAACACTAGAGGTGTGCACCCTTTCAGCATGCGTGTTTTAAGTGCCTACCCCAGCAGAATTCCCACTGCCTGTCTTTCACAGGCAGAATACTACATCTGCCCCACCTCTCGCAGCACAGCTGTGGCACACAATGGCACAACACTTTTAAGTGACTGTGAATAACTGGCTGCCTCCTGATGCCCCTGGGTGCCCTCAGAGCAGCTCTGCAAGCAGCCTCTCTCCTCTGTTTTCCCTTTTAGGCTGCTCAGTAAACTTCAGCCAGGCTCCTCGTGGCCAAAAATACCCCTCGTTGGGGGGGGTCTAGGTTTAGTAATGTAAAATAAACTCAAAATAAGACTCCAAGTCCCATACTAAAGTCCAACACAAATCTACACTCTTCCTACTGCCAGGTCTTCCTGCCTGGGGCCCAGTGGTGCAAGTACGGTGGCATGGTACGGTACTCTGTACCAGTAAGTTATTTATAGCTGGTACTCCATACCTGAAAGACACCGGAGGAGCAGAATGTGGGGCTGCTGGGCGGCCCCACACCAGCAGCTCCTCCAGCATGGCTGTACCATCCCCAGCCCCGTCCTCAGCCCTTCCACGCAGCTGTGTCTCCTGTCTGGGGTCATAGGACAGGGCTGGGCGGGGGGGGGGGGGGGTTGGGGGCGGTACAGCCGTGCCAGAGGAGCTGCTGGCGTGGGGCCACCTGGCAGTCCCATGTTCTGCTCTTTTTACCTCTGCAGTTCCTGGGAGAGCCCCGCGATTCAGAAGTCTCCACACAGTGGGAGGAGGACAGACACCACCATCACCACCCCTCCTCCGTCCACCAGGTAACATGAGATGGATCATGGGGAGGGGATGGAGAGAGCATGGGGGCCCTGGACTGGGGGCAGGGAGGAATCACATGGGGGGTCATGAGGGGTGGTCATGTCCCCCCACTTTAGCTGGTGCCCCTCCTTTGTGTCCCTCCCATGAGTGCAGCGTACTAGTAAGAAATGAATTCTACTTGCACCACTGCTGGGGCCTTTTCTGTGGTGGCAGGCCACTCCCAAGCCTCTGTCTAGGTTTCTCCTCTTTGCTCTCCCTGAGCATCCCCCTTCACTGCAGCCTCCTGCTGCTCTTTACAGGACAATCACCTGATCCATACCTAGGTGTGACTCTTTAGTACTGAGGTTCGGCTGGCCCAAGCTCCAGCACTTAAGGGGCTAGTCACCCTTTTACAGTGAAAAACAATGCAAATATGAAGAACTGATTCATTATTCAGATTAGATAGACAGGCAGACAGAATGTATTTAAAGGCCATTGTAACTAGAATTGGCAGCTTGATCTCACTCATGGAATGAGCTCCAGGATAGCACTTTCAGTCAGAGGTTTTACCCGTAGTAGAAAATAAGAAATGACATCACTCCAGTCGCCCACAGGAAAACCACACTTTCACTTAGGAGGTGCCGGTGTGATAACTCACAGCAACAAAGCTTGACTAGTTTGTGTTCGTGTCACCGCAACCCCAAATGTATTTAAAGTTTGAAAACGTGGAATGAATTTTGCTGAGCTGTCAACTGAGAGATTGATACACACACACACACACACACACACCCCTCCAAACTGAGGTGAAAACACCGCCTTCACTGGTTTTGCTTACAGATCTGGCACGGATGCTTTCAGACCTGTACCCTTTACATGACAGTCAATTTATTTCCTCTTCTTGGGCCTATAGAGCAGATCTATCTTGCAAGGATCAAACTGCTTATTTGCTTCTTCATACATCATCTCTGCTAGCACTATAACTATTCCAGAACATTTCTATTATTTGACTGTTAGTGATAATCTGTGAAGCAGAAAGGATATAGTTTATTCTGTTGCCTTGAACCCATTGTAGCGAAAAGGTAAAAAAATGGTTTGACTAGTATATTGATCCAGCACAATATAAAAATTACACTGGTAGTACATTTTGTATATTAGGGTATCATTTTTATCACAAGGCTTTTACTTAAAAAAAAACAGATAACATCAAATCTGAAGGCCTCAATTTATCCACAGAATAGCTATAATAAAAATAGGGATATTGCTATTTTTAAGACATAGAGAGATTGATTTTTCAATGACCAAAATACTAATTTAAAAGATACATTTGAGTATAGCTGGACGCCTTTTCATGAACAACCCAGCCATAGGCCAGGCTCTTATCTTCGACGTAACACTATGAAATACATTTCAAGTCCTCTTTAAAAATCTTCTGATGAACAGACATTCAATTGCAGTAGCAGTTGTTTACAGATCCTATATGCCTCAGTGTTCTTAGAAACACTAGGATTATAATCTGTATATGGAGTGGATTGTGCTGTATATCGAGTGTATTGTGAGTGGAAACATCCTGGATTTTTCTGGGAGAAGAGTACTTACTTAGCTGTTACACAGGGCAATGTGGGTGGGGGATAGATGGGGGAGGAAGGAATGGGGTGGAAGCTGCAGGAGTTTTTACCGTCATCCACATTTCTCAAATGCCACAGTACCTTGCTTAGTGCAGTTTGTACAGTTGCTACCACTGGATGAGCGGCAGTGACGCAGAATTACGGGTCACAGTTTTTCCTGCTAAATATAACAAATGGCTCTCTTGCTTTCTGTTGAAGCCTCTCGTTCAGCAGAGTTTCCTCGGTCTGGAAGCTGATATACTTCATAGCAAGAATACAGTGCTCAGAACCCGATTGCTACATCTGGGAATGTACGAGGATTCTTGATAGATTAACATCCAGTGTTTGTTGTCTAGCAACCAAGGGCAAACCTTCTAGACACCCCTACAGGTTTTAAATTAAGTTGGAAAAACTCCTTAGCGCTGTAATGTTAAGGGTCTGTTCCTAAATTGTCCCAAGGGATAATCAATGTGTTATTTCCCAGAGAGTTTAGCAGCACAGGCAATCTTCCTTTTATTTTCCTATGATCAAGGCTGCATGAAAAAGCCTGCAAGATTCGCTGAAGTTAATTAAACCTACCCTGATGCTCACAGTAGCTGTGCAGTTACAGTTAGGGTTTCCAGACTGGACTCCTACATCCCATTAGA
This sequence comes from Emys orbicularis, assembly GCF_028017835.1. NCBI lineage: Eukaryota > Metazoa > Chordata > Testudines > Emydidae > Emys > Emys orbicularis. The sequence goes on from NC_088692.1 coordinate 25,605,936, forward strand.
GTCTGAATAATCATGAACTGGTACTGAAATCTAGTTCAGTTTCCGCAACAGCAAATTTCTTCTAGTTCATGGTCAATTATGGGGCCCAATCCTACAAATTCTTACTTGCCACAGTAGGGTGAATCGCTGGGACTAGACATATGAGGAAGGCTCACTCTCATTAAAAAGCCTGCATGGCTAAACCAGGAGGATATGCAATCAATAAAAATAGGTCAGATTCCTAAAGTTCTTGGTCTATTTTAAGACAAAAAGTGGCATATTTCATGTTTCTTTAAATTCACCCATGAGCTAAATAACTCAATAATAATATTATAACATTAACTTCAATAGAGCTATGCTGATTTAGACCAGCTGAGGATCTGATCAGGAGGTTCCAAATGGTGACACAGATAATTCTCACACTAAGATGTATTGAAGCACTGCTCGGCGTCTGATTTTGCCAGCCTATGTGAAGTCAGTTTGATTCTTCTGTGAAGAAAATAAATGCCCCAGCTATGATGGTTAGGGAGGGAAGATTGTATTGTAGGGATATGGGAACTCACTTGAAAATCTGGAGCTGTAAATGTCCAGATGGAGCTTTTTGTATGTGTGTGCCTTCTTCTTTGAAGATAAATCTAAACCAAAATACACCCCTGAATGTTAGTGGGTATTGCAATCTGAACTGAGCTCTAGATTAGATTTTATGACTGAGGTCTGCCTTTATAACGGGCCAAACTAAAATGCCTGGTCAAAATTCACAAATGAAAAGTTTTCATGTTGAAAAATGGGGTTTCATGAAAATCAACATGTTCCATGGGAACATGTCAATTTCAATGATATTTTTCAACTGGAAAATTTGGACACTGTTGAACTGTTTCATTTTCACATTTTGTGTTTTGTTTTTATTTTTGAAAATTAAAAAAAAAATCGGTTTTCCTGGTTGGTTTGGGGATTTTCATGGCTCCCCCCCACACCTCTTTTTACCCTGTTTTTATTGTTTCCCCCTTTTTCCACCAGAAATATGGTGGAAATATTTTAATAAAGTTGGGAAAACCCACTTTTTACACCTTTTTACTGTTTTCCAATTCTACATTCCAGCAGTCCCACAATGAAAATTTTCAGAACCTTTCAGTCTGTGAAAAAAATGATACTGTGATTTTTCATTCCCATTCAGGATGGAAACAAATGTCAAAGTATCAGAATTTTTCACAGGATGAAAATTCTGTTTGCTTACCACCTCTACCCTGGGATTTACATGTCCCTGAAATACGTGTTAGGGGATGAAATCTGGCTTGAACTTTACAGCTCTGTTCCTAATCATGCTTTTTGCATTTGTATGCAGATTGTGGCATATAGGCAGCATAACACCATTCGGCTTTTTTTTTGAGCCACTTTCGCTGGCTGGCAATTTGACCCTGTTCATTAGAATATTTCCTTTAGCACTTTCAAAAATTTTATTTTCTCTTAGGCTTTGCATTATCTATTTCATTGCCAGGTACTTATGCTTCCTCTGCTGCTGTGCTCATTCCTTTCAAAAGCCTTTTGCACAAACCTGACTTCTTTTATATGTTGTTTCCTCTCTACCCCATCCATTATTTCACAAACTCACCACAGGTCAGTATAGCCTCCCAGCCAGTTAATTTATTCCCTTGTCATTTGGATATAGCCCAATCCTTCAAAAAAGTTTGCATATCTATTTCCATAATAAGTAAATAAACAAACCCCAAATGCCTACCCAACAAAACTAAAGCCCTGCCTGCCTGTACCTGTGTTTAAGCCACAAATCCAAAACCAATTTACTTCTGTTCTCTTAGCCTTTGGCTGATGCTGGTTGCAATTCAGAAACTATTTGTTTTCAGATCCTGCCCAGTTTACCCTCACTTCTCTTGTCACAATTGGAAAGTAGCCGGTATTCTGAGATGGGCCCAGGTCACATAGAAGATGACGGTGACAGGCACTAGGACGCAGGAGATGTCCTGGAGCTGCCTGCCAGCCTCAGCGGAGGAGAGGGATGGAGGGAGCTTTTTCCCTCCCTGACAGCTAAGCAGAGCTCTGGAGAAATTGGGGGTGGGGCACAATGCCTGCTCAAACTACACCCATGGCTGGCACGGGTTCCCGTGGTAACCGGATTTTTAATGTCTGGTCACCGGTGTTAACCGGCTATCTGGCAGTGCGTTCCTGCAGTGTGGGGAGATGCAGCAGGCTGCCGGCTGGCTGCCAACTGAGCTCCTTCCAAGCCACAGGGGGCTGCTTTGCCTTTCTTGCTGGCAGGAGCACTCCAGCAGGGCCATGTGAGCCAGCTCGCTCCCCCCACCGCTCACCTGGCCCCAGCCACGGCCCCTGCCTGACCAGGAGGGCCTAAGGCTATAGCCTTATTAGCCTATGAGCTAACCCAGCCCTGGCTGCCCCCTCCCCCTATTATAATGTGCCTCCCCGTCATTCCCAGTCTATACTCTCCCTCCCCACATTCATACCCTGCCTCCTACCTCCAATTTATACTGTGTCCCCCCTCCTGCAAATTCACATGGTGCCTCTCCTCCCTGCAGCCCCCCAAACGCCTAGTGTGCCTCCCCCATTTATCTACAGGTTCCTTTCCCAGGGCAGGAGGCAGAGGAGAGCTGGTTCTCTCCCATGCTGCACTAGGTGAGTGGCACCAGTACTAGTTGCTCCCCCACTGCTGGGCTGAAGCAGGCCCAAGCAGAACAGCTATCCTGCTCCCAGGTGCTCCCTCAGGCCAGCCAGGAAGCAGGAAATACAGCAGCCAGAGCTAGTCTGTTCACCCTCATCAAGTGGGATATGTGATGCTGCCAGTCAGCTGGGGCAGGGCAGAGAAAAAAACAGCTTTACAGGTTTCTAGCTTGGTGGCTGCTGCAGAGAGCATCTAGTTGCAGGGGGGCAATGCACTGTACCATGTCCCCATGGAGAAAGGGTCTGTGTGGGAGAGAAGGCATTGAGTTTGGTTTTGTGTAACCTCACTGATCCACAGGTGACTAATCTAGTCTCTTTGCAAGTCCAACAAAAATCAGTGGACTTTCCCTACTTCTTAGCTAAGATCTACTTGGCGTGTCCTCATACTGCTTGTGGAAGGGTTCAGTCACAGAGACCCCCTTGAGACTGTCACCTGATGTGCTGGAATTACCTCTGAGCCCATTTTCCCTGCCAGCTTGGGACTCCAGAACCCTGCCTTGTTGAGCCAGACATGCTAGCCTGCTGCAACACAGACCCAGGTCTGGTCCACGCCCCCAAAGCTGCAGACTTTAACCAAAAACTGCTCAGAAGGTCACCTATCTCCAGCACCCAGATACCCAGCTCCCAATGGGATCCAAACCCCAGATAAATCCATTTTACTCTGTATAAAGCTTATACAAGGTAAACTCCTAAATTGTCCACCCTCTATAACATTGATAGAGAGATATACACAGCTGTTTGCTCCCCCAGGTATTAATCACTTACTCTGGGTTTACTAATAAACAAAAGTGATTTTCTTAAGTATAAAAAGTAGGATTTAAGTGGTTTCAAGTAATAATAGAACAAGGTAAGTTACCAAGCAAAATAAAACAAAACACACAAGTCTACGCCTAATACATTAAGTACTGTTTACAGGTAAATCTCACCCTCAGAGATGTTCCAATAAGCTTCTTTCACAGACTAGATGCCTTCCTAGTCTGGGCCCAATCCTTCCCCCTGGTACAGTCCTTGTTAGTTCCAGCAGGCATCTTAGGTGAAAAGCAGGGGCTTTCTCATGACTGGGACCCCCCTTGTTCTCTTCCCCCCCCTTTATAGCTTTGGCACAAGCCAGGAATCTTTTGTCTCTCTGGATCCCCACCCCTCCTTCTAAATGGAAAGCACCAGGTTTAAGATGGATTCCATCATTCTTCCTGGGCTGGCTTACACGAACACAGGAAGGCTTGCAAGTAAACAGAGCCATTTACAGCCAATTGTCCTAGTCAATGGGAGCCATCAAGATTCTAAACCATCATCAATGGCCCACACTTTGCATAATTACAATAGTACCTCAGAGTTATACTTTATATTTCTAGCTTCAGATACAAGAATGATACATACACACAAATTGGATGAACACACTCAGTAGATTATAAGCTTTGTAATGATACCTTACAAGAGACCTTTTGCATAAAGCATATTCCAGTTACATCATATTTACACTCATAAGCATATTTCCATAAAACATTATGGAGTGCAACGTCACACTGCTTCCCGCCACATTTGTGCGATTGCCCAATCGTTTTACTCCACCAGGTCACTGGAAGAGCATTTGCGCTCAAACCGCAGGCATTGTAGGGTATGCTTCATATTTTGAGGCTCTCTGACACAGTCACAGGTATTGGGGCCAACATGTAATAACGGGTGCAATAATAACACCTAGCTCTCATATAATGAAGCCTCACTTTATTAAGATTTCATAGTTTGTTTTTCTAACCAAATATTCTCTAGTCACTTTGCTAGCACATTGCAAAGAGTTCTTTCAAATAACGAAATCTACACTCTTCCCAAGAAATGAACAAAGTATGGTTTGTGGTGCAAGATTCTTGCTTTCCATTGTGTTTTTCCAATTACTCAGTAATTTACAAGGTTCAGTAGTTCACACCGGGTCTCCCAGTCATTTCTGCAAATTAGTGTAGTTCTGCTGTAGGTAAAATTCCATGATCAGAAAACTCAGAGAAGACAATTAGCTCCTTAACTTTCTGAGAGGCCGCCCTCCCCATCTCCCTCCTTCTGTCACACTTTTTGGTATGTGTTCTCCGTTTGTTGTGCTGTGACTATGAAGAACTGTCTTCCTGGGTACTGCTGTCACACGCTTTGGAGAGTCAGATGAAAAATCAAGGAGTGACAGGACTTGCTCCAGGTTTTAAATGTCTCCTTTCAGATCACTGAAAATCCTCTTCCTTCATTAGGAAGAATGGCCCTGCAGCTCCAAATCAGATTCCAGACATGATGTCAGCAGGTATTTATCTCTATAGTTAGAGGAGGGTTTGGAGTACCTACATCAGTAAAGAGATGAATTTATCAGAGGCAGGCTGTGATAACTCACTTCAGAATCCTTCCCAGGAGATTTTGAACATCTAGGAGAAACATGAAACTCACTGTTTCCTTTTTTCCTTCTTCTCCTGTGCACTGTTGTTTGTGCCAAGAACAAGCTGTCAGAATGCGCTTCCTGCTGCTCCTCCAGCCATTGTACAAAAACAAGAAGTAACCCTGCAGTGATATCATCAAAAACTGCTCCTTGCCAGAGGTGCAGGAGAACGTTAGCTGAAATGAGGATGCAAAAGTTTCCATAAAGGAACATAAAGTAAAGTGCAACTTTTATAGATCAGTCATGTAAGGTGGGATTTGATGATTCCTTAAGAAATTGACCATGCCAGCCATGGGTGTAGTTTGAGCAGGCATTGTCCCCCACCCCCAATTTCTCCAGAGCTCTGCTTAGCTGTCAGGGAGGGAAAAAGCTCCCTCCATCCCTCTCCTCCGCTGAGGCTGGCAGACAGCTCCAGGAAATCTCCTGCGTCCTAGTGCCTGTCACCGTCATCTTCTATGTGTAATGGGTCCCGTTTCTGGACAACTGGTGAGTGCTTGTGGGGGGTGGCAGGGCAAGGGGAGGAAGAGGCAGTACCAGAGCAGTGGGATGGGAAGCTTGCACAGATCCTGCACACACTCTATCCAGCTCCACCCAGAACTATTGCCCTTTCCATGTATAAGGAACGAATTCCCACACATTTGTAGGAAAAACAAAACAAAACATCCTGTTCTGGATACCAGCACTTTAACTTTTACAGGACCTTCAGATTTATGATGCACTGTGTTCAATACTGTATTGAACTGTACTAAAAATCAAAGAAATCCAATTTTTTTCTTTGATGTATTTTTCTGTACTGGGGTGCACAGGCAACCAAGTTCTTTCCTTATGCTCAACCTAGTTCCACGGGCCAACACATCTTTGTACTTTTAAGGGGCTGAAAAAACACTGGAGAAAGCTCAACACACAATGTTGTAGGTTTCTCCCTCCCTTCTCCCTCAAAGATTTTATATAAATAATACAAATAACTGTAGCCTTATTGACTTCAGGGAGAACAGATTTTTGCACAAGAATAGATTTTGGTCCCTTCTGCTTTTTTCATACCTGATATAAGCAGAATCTCATTCACTTTCCTCCCCTAAACTCTGAGCACTTTAAGAGAAATAAATAAGCAAGGTCTGCTTGATTTACACATGCAAACGAAACAGGAAGCTCTCCCTTCATTCTACACCAGCCTTAAACAAACACCAGCCCTGATGTAAAAAGGGTGTCACTACTGCAGCCTTGGTTGGACTGTTCTTTTGAAAGATCTTTAATGGTTCTTTTAAGATGCTGATTTTCAATGAAGTCTTTTTGTGGGAGCAGAAAACACAACAGGGAATAGCTCTGTTTTGTCAACTCCTTGTCATTCAAAAGCTGAAAGGCTTTAGATTAAATTTGTTCAATGTTTGTACAGTGATTTTGAACAGGTAACATAGTACAGAAGTGCTAAATATTATGACTGGGCAACCATATAAAGATCTGAGTCACTTCTACTGTTACCTTTTTCTGACAGAAAGCTTAAAACAAACAAATGCAAACCTTAAGGGGCTGGTGCTTAAAAAATCACGTCAGAGCTGCTGATCACACATTCTAGAATAGATAATACTGAGTCCTCCCATGAGAGCAGGGGACCGGACTAGATTACCTCTCGAGGTCCCTTCCAGTCCTATGATTCTATTCTATGACTCTAATTGTGGAAGAGCTTGGTGATAGACTGGCCTGATGTGGTGAATCACTGGAGATTAATTACACAAACTGGCTATCATCCCACAAATAATATTTGGATTCAATGTGAAAACAGTAATTCTTTGTCCTCAGACAGTGCAACATCGGGAGCCAGCTTTCAGAGCAAGACAGCCTAAAATACAATCCCACCCAATGTAATTTTCCCACTACTACTTCCTTTACTTCAGTGGATTTTACACCTGAGTGGTTTTCTTTTACATAATAAAAGCTGGCTGCCTCCCAGACTACAGTCAGAGTGAGATAGGCTATGTGGTAGATAGAGGCCATAGCTTGGGGGAAACACCTGCAGGGCTTGGCTTTGCACTGTGCCATGTGGAGAGCTGAGGGTAGAAGCACCAGGTTGAAAGAGGTGAGCAGGATGGAGAATGTTGCAGTATTCATCCTCATACAGATGAGCACTCCACTACCTAGGAGGAAGGAGGCCTAAGAGAAGGACAGCGTAGCGTCCCCCGTGCTACCTCTTACTCAGAGGTATCTGAAGAATTGAGTGTCGTAAGAGTAGAATAAACTTGTTAATTTTACATAAATAAATAATATGTAAATATGTATGTAGAGAAATGTTTGATGACTTCATAATTTTTTTGCAATGTGTCATTCTTACTTAGGCCCTTCCCTCCCATTAGCCTGAGGCCCCCCATAACTGTAATCCGGCCCTGGGGGCAGCACCATATAACGGAGGGGTGAGGGCAGGGAGGCCCAGTGTGACTTGGGGAGAGGAAGGAGAGGCCCAGCACATATTTGCTGAGGCTGGGAAGTGAGACAATATCTATCTGCTTGGGTCAGGAGCAAACATTAACATAGAGGGAGGCTCAATAACAAGCATCTGTACTAACAGGTCCTTACAACACTTGACCCAAGCCCAGAGGGAGACAATAGCAGCCCTTTCCCATTGACTTCCATGGCTCTTGGATAAGGCCCTTCACCCCCACCCCCACCCCCGTCTCTGTTCAGGTGGACACTTGCGGCCACATGGAGTTAATTGCAGGTCCGAGGCCTTAATCTGGCAAGAATTTATCGGGGGGCCAGTTCTGGTACACAAATGAACTGCTCCTCCAGTCTGTTATTAAATCAATACACAATCTCATGTATCATCTGCAGCCCAGATGATACAAAGGCTGCTGGCATAGACTGTAGCTCTGCTGCGGGGACATGGGAGCACGTGACTGAAGAATGACACAACGCGTCTGCGTCAGAGAAGACACAACTATATGTTATAAAACTGGGGGGACTGTGGGACTAAACGTTGAGCTCCAATCTGACACACCTCCAGATCAAGGGAGGTTGTGTGCATGCTTGGGAGTGGGTAGAATTAGACTCAATAGCTTTTTGTCCTAGGGCTCCCTTAAGCCATCAAAGAGGAATTATGAATTTCTGACCATATCCAGGTTTTGCACATATAGTGTTTGCTCACAGGCCATGAGTCTGTTTTAAAGGGGAAAAAAAAGTTCTCTGTCTACTTGTCTCTAAGGCCTGGTCTACACTACCCACCTGAATCGGCGGGTAGAAATCGACCTCTCGGGGATCGATTTATCGCGTCCCGTCAGGACGCGACAATCGATCCCCGAATCGACGCTCTTACTCCACCAGCGAAGGTGGGAGTAAGAGCCATCGACGGGAAGCCGCGGAGGTCGATTTTGCCGCCGTCCTCACAGCGGGGTAAGTCGGCTGCGATACGTCGAATTCAGCTACGCTATTCGCGTAGCTGAATTTGCGTATCTTAAATCGACACCCCCCTGTAGTGTAGATGTAGCCTACTGTACCACCAACTGTACTTCTGTTATTTCTCCTTCTGGCATGCAGGAATAAATGAAGAACAATACAATAGAAGGTTACAGCGTTTATCTTTTCCTCTCTGTAGCTTTTGTATTCATTGTGCTAGTTAGTGATGAATGCGTTTAATCCTTGCTCTTTTTCTAAGGTCTTTTGATTATTTACTGGTGTTCCAGCAGTTTGCTGATATATATCTGCAAAGGGGATTTTGTAACTTGTGATGCCTGCATTAATGGAATTTTAGACCAGTGTAAATCATGATGATACGCATTGTTCAAGTGCATATTTCTGAAACAGATGACTGTCCACACTGCTTTTGACAGATGGCGCTTTTCGATCTTCACAATAAAAAAAATTATCCCCTCTATCAGGATCCTCCCCACCCTCCAAGAAATGGTGAATAATTTTGGTGTATGAGGGAACTGGGTCCCACTGAGGCTCTTGCGGCTGACTTGCCTTGAGTTATACTTTAACTGTCTGAATTTTAAATCTCAAAGTTATTTGTGTTTGTGCTGCTGTGTTTAGAAGAGATAGTTTAGCTGTGTCCCAAGAGATGTCAGCAAACCTCCTAGGGTGTTTTGTTTTTCTTTGAGATTATTACAAAAATATATGTTATTGAAGATATGCCCATTTTTCATACTAAACTTTCTTTTTTTAGTAGGATTGTAAATATAAAGAGATTCAATATTTGAAGAGACTTTCTACTTTCTCCATCATTATTTAATCAGCACTATTAATATTTGGGTCCACTCCTTATGTGCTCCTAGAGCACATAAATCACGTCAGGCAGACAGTAGCGCTCAGCCTTCCTGTGTATGTATATAATGCTAACCGTTAAAATCATACTACAGTGATCATATTTTACATTTGTATAGTGCTGCTCATTGCGGAAGATCCCACAGCACTTCACAGACTACAGGGTGTACAAAAAGCAGTGCTGAAAAGCAGCTCTCCGTGGAGTGGAGGGTACCATCCAGCTGGCATATTGCACACTGCACTACAGAAAGGCTATTTTGGGCAAGGAGATTAGGGCAAACCCTTGCTCTTACAAAAAACTGTCCCAGGGTCTTTACCCTCCACCAGCACAGGCGGGAATAAATTTGTCAAGGTTTCTTCTGGAAAACCCAGCCATGCTAATCAGCACTTAGCTCAGTTTTGTGTAATGCACAAGGTTGGACTTGCCAGAATGTCTGACCCAGTATGAGGGATGCAACAACAAAATACAAAGTAGAAAGCCAAAAATGCTGTTCCATTAAGGGGCAGTGTGGTCTACCGGATCGGGAGTCAGGAGACGTGTTTTCTAATCTCAGCTCTACCGTTGATGCAGCGTGGTACTTTGGGCAATCAACCTCAAAGGGATTAATTAGTCAATGCCTGTATAATTATTTGAACTATGTGAACACCAAGTATTAGTCTGTCATTGGGAGGTAAATATTTTGATAGACACCGCTGCCACAGACCATGTGAATTCTCCCCATGGGACCAGCAGCAAGCAGTTCCGTAGTAGAGCCTGGTCTTTTACATTAACCACACTGTGCTAGTAACTTCGTGGGGATACTTAAAAGTGGTTCTTAAGGGGCCTGTTTTATAATTGTGTAGGTTGGCCAAAGTATAGGTTTGAGTGAAAATTGTTACTATGCCCGTTACAAGAACCCAGAGACCCCCCTCACTGCAGCCGCCAACCCCTACCCCAGGCTAGCGCCCCCAGACCCAGAGCACCAGGAGGGCGGGCAGTGTGGCCCCAGCTGCCCCAGCCCCGGAGCACCAGGAGGGCTGGTGGCATGGCCCCAGCCTCCCCAGCCCCAGAGCACCAGGAGGGCTGGTGGCATGGCCCCAGCCGCCCCAGCCCCGGAGCACCAGGAGGGCTGGTGGCATGGCCCCAGCCGCCCCAGCCCCGGAGCACCAGGAGGGCTGGTGGCATGGCCCCAGCCTCCCCAGCCCCGGAGCACCAGGAGGGCTGGTGGCATGGCACCAGCCGCCCCAGCCCCGGAGCACCAGGAGGGCTGGCGGCATGGCCCCAGCCTCCCCAGCCCCGGAGCACCAGGAGGGCTGGTGGCATGGCCCCAGCCGCCTCAGCCCCGGAGCACCAGGAGGGCTGGCGGCGTGGCCCCAGCCCCGGAGCACCAGGAGGGCTGGTGGCGTGGCCCCAGCCTCCCCAGCCCCGGAGCATGAGGAGGGCGGGCAGCACAGCCCCAACCTCCCCAGCCCCGGAGCACCAGGAGGGCTGGTGGTGTGGCCTCAGCCTCCTCAGCCCTGGAGCACCAGGAGGCCGGGCGGCGCAGCCCCAGCCCAAGCCGGGGCCACCGCACAGGGGGAGCCGCAGAGCCACAAGCAGGAGGGTGCCTGCGGGTGGAGCGTGGGTGGGGCCACACCAAGCTTTGGGGAGGCACAGCCTCCCCCAGCCTATGACACCCACCGCCCAAGCTGAGAGGGGAAGAAAACATCCCTCAGAACCACCTGCAGTGCAAACATACAAGAGATACCGATGCAGTGGAACACAGTTGAATGATTTGCATGTTTATGTTGTGAGGGTACCTGAGGAAAAAAATTAATAAAAAACTTTATCCTTGTAAAATCAGGCACTGTTCCAGTTGGGATTAACAGGTTTTTAGGCGGCTGGGTGTTCACAGCACAGACTCCAGTACAAAAACACAAATGGTATTCAGCGTTCTAGGGATAGTTTGTGATACCTTTACCCATGATGAACCTTCTCCCTGAGGAGTCCCTTTGAAGCCCACAAGGCTACTTGTGGATTAAGGCGTTATCCAACGTGAGTAAGGCTACATCTATATTATGAGCTGAGATGTGATTCCCAGCTTACATAGACATAGTTGTGTTAGCTCTAATTGAGCTATCATGCTAAAAACAATAGTGTAGCCACAGATTCATAGATTCTAAGGAACCATTGTGATCATCTAATCTGACATTCTGTATAACACAGGCCATTGAACTTCCCCATAATAATTCCAAGAGCAGATCTTTTAGAAAAACAGCCAATCTTGATTTTTAAATAGTCAGTGATGGAGAATCCACCACAACCCTTGGTAAATTTACCCTCACCGTTATAAATTTACACTTTATTTCCAGCCTGAATTTCTCTAGCTTCAACTTCCAGCCATTGGATTGTGTTATACCTTTCTCTGCTAGATTGACGTGCCCTTTATAAAATATTTGTTCCCCATGTATGTACTTACAGACTGCAATCAAGTCACCCCTTAACCTTTTCTTTGTTAAGATAAATAGATTGAGCTCATTGAGTCTGTCACTCTAATGCATGTTTTCTAATCCTTTAATCATTCTCGTGGCTCTTCTCTAAACCCTCTCCAATTTATCAATATCCTTCTTAAAATGTGGACACCAGAAAAGTACACATTATTTCAGCAGCATGCACACCAGTGCCAAATATAGAGGTAAAATAACATCTTTATTCCTACTTGAGATTCCCCTGTTTATACATCCTAGGATTGCATTTGCTCTTTTGACCACAGCGTCACAGTGGGAGTTTATGTTCAGCTGATTATCTACCACCACACCCAAATCTTTTCCAGAGTCACTCCTTCCCAGGATGGAATCCCCCATCCTGTAAGTCTGGTCTGCATTCTTTGTTCCTAGAAGCATACATTCACATTTAGCCATAATAAAATGCATATTGTTTGCTTGCGCCCAGTTTATCGCTTGATCCAGATCGCTCTGAATCAGTGACCTGCCCTCTTCACGATTTACCACTCCACCAATTTTTGTGTCATCTGCAAACTTTATCAGCAATGATTTTATGTTTTCTTCCAGGTCATTCATAAAAATATTAATTAGCATAGGGTCAAGAACCAGTCCCTGCAAGACCACTTGGAAACAGATCAATTCAATGACGATTCCCTGTTTACAGTTACATTTCGAGACCCGTCAGTTAGACCATTTTTAATCCATTTAATGTGTGCCATATTAATTGTATATTCTTCTAGATTATTAATCAAAATGTCTTGTGTTACCAAGTCAAATGCCTTACAGAAGTCTAAGTATATTACATCAATACTATTACTGTTATCAACCAAACTTTTAATCTTATAAAAAAAAAGATATCTAGTTAATTTGACAGGATCTATTTTCCATAAACCCATGTTGATTTGCATTAATTACATTACCCTCCATTAGTTCTTTATTAATCATGTCCTGTATCAACTGTTCCATTATCTTGCCTGAGATTACATGAGGTTGACACCCTGTTATTAGATGTGTTATCCCGTTTACACTTTTTAAAAATTGGCACAACATTAGCTTTCTTCCAGTCTTCTGGAACTTCCCCTATGCTCCAAAAATTTATTGAAAATCAACGTTAATGGTCCAGAGACCTCCTCAGCCAACTCTTTTAAAACTCTTGGATGCAAGTAATCTGGACCTACGGATTTGAAAATGTCTAACTTTAGTAGCTTCTATTTAACATCCTCCTGAAATCTTAGTGGAATGGAAAGAGTGAGTCTCATCACCATATGATGAGACTATACACCATCTGTTTTTTCTCCAAAAACAGACTAGAAATATTTATTGAACATTTCTACCTTTTCTTTGTTATTATTGATAATTCTAGCATTTCTACTTAGAAATGGACCAATACCATTTTCAGGATTATTTTTGTTCCTATATATTTAAAAAACTCCTTTTCATTGTCCTTAACACTGTTGGCCACAGATTTCTCCTTCTATCCCATGGCTTCCCTTATCAATTTTCTACAATTTCTAACTTCTGATTTATATTCATTACTATCACATTCCCCTTTCTTCTATTTATTATACAGTAACTCCTCACTTAACATCATCCCAGTTAATGTTGTTTCATTGTTATGTTGCTGATCTATTAGAGAACATACTCATTTAAAGTTGCACAATGCTCCCTTATAATGTCATTTGGCAGCCGCCTGCTTTGTCCACTGCTTGCAGGAAGAGCAGCCCATTGGAGCTAGCTGGTGGGGGCTTGGAACCAGGGTGGACTGGCAGCTCTGCTATCAGCTCCTCTAAGTTCCCTGTGCAGCAGCCACCCAGCAGGCTATCAATCGATGGGAAGTTCGGGTGTCCCTCCCACCACTGCCATGTGCTGCTCCTGCCCTCTGCCTTGGAGCTGCTCCCATGAGCCTCCTGCTTGCTGTGCAGAGGGTGTGGGGGGAAGAGGGGTGCTGATGTCAGGGTGTCCTCCTCCCCCTGCTCCTGCCTCCCACTCCTTTACCCCATCTCTAGAGCAGGGGGGGACACGACAGGGCTCAGGATGGAGGGAGCTTGCTGGCAGCAGCTGCTGTCTCAACTTGCTGATCTACTTAAAAAGGCAGTGTACTTAGAGTGGGGTGAGCGTACTTAAAGGGGCAATGCACATCTCTCTCTCTCTCACACACACACACACACACATGCACCCACCCCCCTCCCCAGCACTTTGGAAAGCTGAGGGAGTGGTGCGCTCCAATGGGATAGCATGGGTTCATCATCACATTCAGTTTCCGCAGGAAATGTTTGCAGCAACTGCCATGCATCTATTGTGTCTCCTCCCTCCATTCATGCTGCCTTGTAGAGTGTGAGGCTACATTAACAACAATGTGTTAACCCTTGAGGGCTCAGTTGAGTTCTAGTTCATCATTTAGCAGTAAGTCAATCCCTGGGAAATATCCCATCCTCTGACTCCACCACCTCAACCAAGCTTCACAATCATCATTGCTGTGTACAGCATTAAATTGTTTGTTTAAATTTAACGTATACTCTCTCTCTCTCTCTCTCTCTCTCTCTCTGTATATATATATATACACATCTTTGTCTAGCGGAAAAAAATTCCCTGGAACCTAACTCCCCCATGCGAAAATTGGATTCACTTAACATCGTTTTGCTTAAAGTAGCATTTTTCAGGAACATAACTACAATGTTAAGCGAGGAGTTACTGTATATTATTTGCAAAAAGAACAGGAGTACTTGTGGCACCTTAGAGACTAACAAATTTATTTGAGCATAAGCTTTCGTGGGCTACAGCCCACTTCTTCGGATGCATAGAATGGAACATATATTGAGGAGATATATATACACATACAGAGAGCATGAAAAGGTGGGAGTTGTCTTACCAACTCTGAGAGGACAATTAAGTAAGAGAAAAAACTTTTGAAGTGATAATCAAGATAGCCCAGTACAGACAGTTTGATAAGAAGTGTGAGAATACTTACATGGGGAGATAGATTCAATGTTTGTAATGGCTCAGCCATTCCCAGTCTCTATTCAAGCCTAAGTTGATTGTATCTAGTTTGCATATCAATTGAAGTTCAGCAGTTTCTCGCTGGAGTCTGTTTTTGAAGCTTTTCTGTTGCAAAATTGCCACCCTTGGGTCTGTTACTGAGTGACCAGACAGGTTAAAGTGTTCTCCTACTGGTTTTTGAATGTTATGATTCCTGATGTCAGATTTGTGTCCATTTATTCTTTTGCGTTGAGACTGTCGGGTTTGGCCAATGTACATGGCAGAGGGGCATTGCTGGCACATGATGGGATATATCACATTGGTAGATGTGCAGGTGAACAAACCCCTGATGGCATGGCTGATGTGATTAGGTCCTATGATGATGTCACTTGAATAGATATGTGGACAGAGTTGGCATCGGGCTCTGTTGCAAGGATAGGTTTCCTGGGTCAGTGTTTTTGTTCAGTGGTGTGTGGTTGCTGGTGAGTATTTGTTTCAGGTTGGGGGGTTGTCTGCAAGCGAGGACAGGTCTGTCTCCCAGGATCTGTGAGAGTGAGGGATCATCTTTCAGGATAGGTTGTAGATCTTTGATGATGCGCTGGAGAGGTTTTAGTTGGGGGCTGAAGGTGACAGCTAGTGGTGTTCTGTTATTTTCTTTGTTGGGCCTGTCTTGTAGGAGGTGACTTCTGGGTACTCATCTGGCTCTGTCAATCTGTTTTTTCACTTCAGCAGGTGGGTATTGTAGTTTTAAGAATGCTTGATAGAGATCTTGTAGGTGCTTGTCTCTGTCTGAGGGATTGGAGCAAATGCGGTTATATCTTAGAGCTTGGCTGTAGACAATGGATTGTGTGGTGTGTCCTGGATGGAAGCAGGAGGCATGTAGGTAAGTATAGCGGTCAGTAGGTTTCCGGTATAGGGCACTACTGTGCTGATAAGTGATGGTCACATAAATACCACCCTATACCCTATCTTGCTTATCACTTCAAAAGTTTTTTCTCTTACTTAATTGGCCTCTCAGAGTTGGTAAGACAACTCCCACCTTTTCATGCTCTCTGTATGTGTATATATATCTCAATATATGTTCCATTCTATGCATCCGAAGAAGTGGGCTGTAGCCCATGAAAGCTTATGCTCAAATAAATTTGTTAGTTTCTAAGGTACCACAAGTACTCCTGTTCTTTTTGCAGATACAGACTAACACGGCTGCTTCTCTGAAACCTGTATATTATTTGTTTATTTTTATAGCTTCCTTCACTTCCCCTCTAAACCAGGTCATTTTTTAACCAGCACAACCTTCTTCCTTGAGGGATTGTGGCTTTTTATCACTCACATTTTTTGATTAAATTCTTCCTTCCCACTGATTTGGCTCATTTTGGTTCAACTTTGTGAAATTGGCCCTATTAAAGCAGAGAGAGAGAGGGAGAGAGAGAATGTATGTATGTATGTATAATTGCTGATCTGGCCTTTATTCTGCTTGCACATTATAAATGTGATCAAGTCATGATCACTTGTATCTAAGCTACCATTAAATTTAGTTCTGTGATCAGTTCCTCTTTATCTGTTAGAACAATGTCTAATATAGAATTCCTCTGTGTTGGATGCAAAACTTTTTGAGTTAGAAAATGGGCATCTATTATGTTTAGAAATTCCAGCAATATTTTATTACTGGCAGCATGGGACCTCTAGCATATGTCACTCAGATGGAAATCCCCCATGATCACGCAGCTTTTCTTCCCTACATGTTCTAGATAGATGCGTAAGGAGGAGGACATCTTGTTTCGAGTGTTACATGATGGTCTGTAACAGACACCAACTACTACCTCAGCTTGTGCTTTATCTGTTAGGATATTGATCCAGAAGCATTTTTAGGATCAATAGATCATATTCTTCTGATTTATCAGTGACTCGGAAACAGGCAATGCCATTTTTGACATAGAGTGCCACTCCCCATCTCCTCCTGCCCACTTGATCCTTCCTAAATAGGTTATAACCATTTATTTTAAAATTCCAGTTGTTCAAATCATCACACCAGGTTTCAGTAATACCAGTTAGATCAGATTTGTTTACTACCAATGCGCCTAGCACAAGAGTACAGTTTGAGATGCTCTGGGGGCTACATTATCCAGCACTCATCCCCAAAAAAGAAAAATTACCACTCTCTCACTTCAACAGTCTCACTAACTAGGTTCACAATCCTCAGAATACCCATTTCAGGGGTGAAAGAACATGACGACTGACAGTGCTTCCAGCCCTGCATCAGAGCTGATCCATACTGCCAGCTCCACACCAGATCTCCCTTAACTATGGCCTGACCTACAGATGTGACTCCCCTCCAAATAGCCAGTTCAGGAATCAGCAGATAATAAAAACAGATTCAGGTTTGTGATTGGGGTGAAAGGTTTTATAGTATCCAGACCAGACATTCATCCGTAGAGAGACAAGGTGGGTGAGATAATATATTTTATTGGATCAACTTCTGTTGGTGAGAGAGATACAAGTAGGTCCGATCAAAGACATGATCTGTCTCTAATATCCTGGGACCGACATGGCTACAACTACACTGCATTCATCTGGAGGGTTTCAACTAATGTCACTTTTAATGCTGAGCTGCCACAGTAGGCTCAGAAATGCCAGCTGTATTTTCTACCACTCACAGTTTGCTGAGAAGTGGGATTCTTACATGCCCACTTTCACGGTACATGGTTGAGCAAGATGGAAACAAACTTCTTTTAACATGCAATGAGGCTAAAGCCAAATGTTTGCAGTTGCTAGCACAGTCTGCTATTGCAGGATGGGCTCTCTGTGATGACTAATACCACATAATAACTAACACGGAATGAAAGCAATGTTAACTTTTATTAAATAATTCCCTGCTGCCTCCATATTGTAGCATTAATATGTGTGGGACAGAGCTTCACTAAATTATCATTTTAGAAAGTAATGTCAGAAGTTATTACAAAATCTATGCACAGTAACGAAATTCAAAGGCTATGATTATTCTTTGGCATAGCTTGGAGGTGAGGGGGAGAAGTCCCACTCCTCTTTCAGGCTGGTGACTACTAGAACTACTGAGACTCCTCATTTATGAAAAGATTCCTATCTTTAGCAATGCTCCCACTTCACCCCACTGAACTCTCATTTGTCTATTTATCCACCTGTTGTGTCTTGTTTTACACACAGTATTATTTTTAGGCCATATATAGTCTCTTCCAACACATGGTGTGGAGAGGAGCAAAATCTGCAGAAGAGGGAAACCTATTTCCACAGCACAATTTATTCTACCCCAGACACTCCTGGAATCCACTGCTCATTGTATGTTAGCTGAATCCCTTTGTACCCATTCCACAGAAATTGTGCATGTTACAGTCCCCAGCAAAAGAAGCAGGCTCTTTATCTCCAGCTGTAAAGACTCACACATTTCTCTCTGGAGGGCCCCAGTTCAATCCCTGTGGCCAGCCAGGACCCCTATGCATGATATACATAGAGTTAGCTGTAACATACTCCCATCACAGAGTTAGTGTTTTTACTACCCACTCCTCCTCTAGCTCATAGATTTTGGGTCCACATTTTACAGGCTTTGATTTTTTCCTGGGAGAATGTAGCATGTGAGCCTTTATTTGTTGTCTCATTGCTTAAATAGGATCTTTCTTTATATCTCTACCCTGCAATCAGGAGATGTGATGGCAGCACAATAGACACATCTGACCTAGCTTTCATTGAGCTAGCTAACACAGCAGTGAAGCTGCAGCAGCATGGGCTAGGCACTTGAGTATGTCCCCAGGGGCCAGGGCAGGCTCATTCTCAGGTGGCTAGCCTGTGCTACCAAGCTAGCTTGGTATGGCTACAATCACATCTCCTGACTGCAGTATACACATACCCTAAAAGAGAGGCCACATGGTCTAGTGGTTATACCAGAAGGCTGGGAGACAGGAAATCAGGGTTCTAATACCATTCTGACACTAGACAACTGGATTACAAATCAGTTTACCACACTGTGGCTCAGTTTTCCCATCTGTAAAATGGACCGATAATACTCAAGAATATAAGAATTACTATCCTGGATCAGACCAGTGAGTCTGATATCCTGTCACTGATAGTGGCCAACATCAGATACTTCAGAAGAAGGTGCAAAAAGCACTGCAGTAGGCAGGTGTGGTATAGCCTGCCCTAAATAAAAATTTCCTCCTAACCCCAAACACTTAGAGGTTAGAGTAAGCCCTTAACCATGAGGGTTTCTCTCTCTTCTAAAACTCTTCATCTTCTTAGTATTTATTATTACAACTTGGACATATTTGTTATTCATATACATGTTTAATCCTTTTCTCAATGCAGCTAACCACTCAGCCTCAATGCTATCTTGTGGCAATGAGTTCCATCTCTCAATTCCGTTATATTTTTCACAGAGGTGGTGTGAGTCTTCATTCATAAATGTTTGTAGAATGCCCTGAGATACTTGGACAGAAGGGGATAAGGAATGGCAAAAGTAATGGTAAAAATATGTGCGGTAATTAGTGAGGGGCCCCTATGGTGAAGACCCATTCTTGGTTCTGTGGTATGGGGCAAAGTATGGTAATAGAAAAGAGCAGGGGAACGAAGTAATGAAAGGAACAATTGGGAGATAAACAGTGCGGAGAAGGAAATATTTGCCTATTTGTAAGTGGAGACAGAAAAACAGAAAAAAGTATGCAAGATAAACAGTTAAGAAATTATTAATAGGTAACTCAATTATGGTGCAACCTTCTCTCATCCTAGGAACCAAAGAAGGAGGCTGGTCCAATTTGTGCAAATGTCTGAGCACGTACCATGGAAGAATATTGCTGTCTGAATATTGCTCTGCCTAAAAGTCAAAGTAGACAAACTGTGACTATAAATGTATTGAGGCATACAAAGTGAAGGTATCATAAATGTAGACACACCTGGTACCAGCATAAATTTTTGAAGAGTTCAGGCAGCCAGGGGGAAAAAAATACGAGTTTACAGAAAAGAGATTCACCAATAGGATGAATTAAAAAAACCTAGAACCAATGAAAATTAACTGGATTGGATGGTTTCATTAGAATCAGTTTTGTTTCTCACTCTTTTTTTACTGAATTACAAAGAGTAACAAACTAGTGTTGACTACTTGTAATCCCAATACAGTATTGTGCTAAATAAACATGGAAAAGCGACACAGTATGCTTTATACTCACACTGTCCTTTGTTACTTTAACTCTTATACATGATTTTAATGAGGCAAAGTTCCTCATAAAATTTCACTGTTTATATCAGCAATAAAGGGGTGTCACCACAGCAGAAGCAGTGCACCACATAAATCATGTGAATTAAAATGAGTTGAATAGCAGGGAGTTTTACCATTTAAGACAGAGAGAGAATGGGGGGGGAGAATAAATTTCAAATGAAAGAGTATGCTCACTTTTCATTCCTTTTCTCCCTGAACTCTTGGGTTCAACACCTCATGTTTTCTGAATTACTCTAACTCACATCATTTATTCACCCTAGGATACACTTATGCATCTGCTATTTATTTATATTTCATACTGAGAAACTCAATCTATTGAGCTGATTAAGGAAAAGGTGACTTGATCATGGTCTACAATAACCTATACAGGGAGAGGATATCTGAGGTTAGAGAGCTCTTTAATTAAGCAGACAAAGGCATAACGAGATGCAGTGGCTCAAAATTCAACTCAGCAAAGTTCAAACAGGAAATACGATTCCCATTTTTTAACCAGGCCTCTACTACAAGGGCTTATGTCTCAGGCTCTCTTCCTTTTACAAAAGTAATTAAGCATTGGAACAGAACACGTAGGAATGTGGTGACTCCATCACCTGGGGTGTTTAAATTAAGGGCTTGTCTTCACTACCAGGGTAAGTCGACCTAAGTTACGCTAGCTATTCACGTAGCTTAGGTTGACTTACTCCAGTGTCTTCACTGCGCTGCGTCGACGGGAGATGCTCTCCAATCGACTTCCCTTACTCTTCTCAGACAGCTGGAGTACCAGAGTCGACCGGAGAGCACTCTGACGTTGATTTAGTGGGTCTTCACTAGACCCGCTAAATCGACCCCTGCTGCATCAATTGCAGCAGTGCTGATCTCTCTGTAGTGAAGACCAGCTGTAAGAAAGAAATGCTCTAATTCAACCACAAGTTGCTGGGCTCGAGGCAGGAAACACTGGCCGAAGTCTGTGATCTTAGTTATTCAGGAGGTCAGACTAGATTATCAGAGTGGTGCCCCCTGTCTTTAAAATGTACTAATCTGTTTCCATCCCAATAACTCCTGGGGCCTCCATCATGACTGAAGCCTCTTGTTACTTGGCCCTGTACAAACATAGAATCAGAGAACTGGAAGGGATCTCAAGAGGTCATCTAGTCCAGTTCCGTGCAATCTAGACCATTCCTGACAGGTGTTTCTCTAGCCTGCTCTTAAAAATCTCCCATGATGGAGATTCCACCCCCTCCCTAGGCAATTTATTTCAGGGCTTAACCACCCTGACAGTTAGGAAGTTTTTCCTAATGTCCAACCTAAACCTCCCTTGCTGCAATTTAAGCCCATTGCTTCTTGTCCTATCCTCAGAGGTTAAGAAAAACAATTTTTCTTCCTCCTCCTTGTAACCACCTTTTACATATTTGAAAACTGTTATCATGTCCCTTCTTAGTCTTCTCTTTTCCAGACTAAACAAACCCAATTTTTTTCAATCTTCCCTCATAGGTCATGTTTTCTAGACCTTTAATCATTTTTGTTGCTGTTCTCTGGACTCTCTCCAATTTGTCCACATCCTTCCTGAAATGTGGCACCCAGAACTGGACACAATACTCCAGTTGAGGCCTAATCAGCGTGGAGTAGAGCGGAAGAATTACTTCTCGTGTCTTGCTTACAACACTCCTGCTAATACATCCCCGAATTATGTTTGCTTTTTTTGCAACAGCATTACACTGTTGACTCATATTTAGCTTGTGGTCCACTATGACCCCCCAGATCCCTTTCTGCAGTACTCCTTCCTAGGCAGTCATTTCTCATTTTGTATGTGTGCAACTGATTGTTCCTTCCTAAACGGAGTACTTTGCATTTGTCCTTATTGAATTTCATCCTATTTACTTCAGACCATTTCTCCAGTTTGTCCAGATCATTTTGAATTTTAATCCTATCCTCCACAGCACTTTCAACCCCTCCCAGCTTGGTATTGTCTGCAAACTTTATAAGTGTACTCTGTATGTCATTATCTAAATCACTGATGAAAATATTGAACAGAACCAGATCCAGAACTGATCCCTGCAGGACCCCACTCATTATGCACTTTCAGCATGACTGTGAACCACTGATAACTACTCTCTGGGAATGGCTTTCCAAACAGTTTTGCATCCACCTTATAGTAGCTCCATCTAGGTTGCATTTCCCTAGTTTGTTTATGAAAAGGTCATGCGAGACAGTATCAAAAGCTTTACTAAAGTCAAGATATACCATGTCTACCGCTTCCCCCCCATCCACAAGACTTGTTACCTTGTCAAAGAAAGCTGTCAGGTTGGTTTGACATGATTTGTTCTTGACAAATCCACACTGACTGTTACTTATCACCTTATTATCTTCTAGATGTTTGCAAATTGATTACTTAATTATTTGCTCCATTATCTTTCCAGATACAGAAGTTAAGCTGACTGGTCTGTAATTCCCTGGGTTGTCCTTATTTCCCTTTTTATAGGTGGGCACTATATTTGCCCTTTTTCAGTCTTCTGGAATCTCTCCCGTCTTCCATGACTTCTCAAAGATAATCGCTAATGGCTCAGATATCTCCTCAATCAGCTCCTTGAGTATTCTTGGATGCTTTTCATCAGGCCCTGGTGACTTGAAGACATCTAATTTGTCCAAGTAATTTTTAACTTGTTCTTTCCCTGTCTTACCCTCTTATGTCCTACCTCATTTTTACTGGCATTCACTACGTTAGATGTCCAAACACCACCAACCTTCTTGGTGAAAACCAAAACAAAGAAGCCATTAAGCACCTCTGCCATTTCCACATTTTCTGTTATTATGTTCCCCCCTCATTGAGTAATGGGCCTACCCTGTCCTTGGTCTTCCTCTTGCTTCTAATGTATTTGTAGAATGTTTTCTTGTTATCCTTTATGTCTCCAGCTAGTTTGATCTCGTTTTGTGCCTTGGCCTTTCTAATTTTGTCCCTACATACTTGTGCTATTTGTTTATATTCATACTTTGTAATTTGACCTATTCTCCACTTTTTGTAGGACTCTTTTTTGATTTTTAGATCATTGAAGATTTCCTGGTTACGCCGGGTGGTCTCTTGCCATACTCCCTATCTTTCCTACACTGTGGGATAGTTTCCTCTTGTGCCCTTAATAACGTCTCTTTAAAAAACTGCCAACTGTCTTCTATTGTTTTTCCCCTTAGACTTGCTTCCTATGGGATCTTACCTACCAACTCTCTGAGTTTGCTAAAGTCTGCCTTCTTGAAATCCATTGTCTTTATTTTGCTGTTCTCCCTCCTACCATTCCTTAGAATCATGAACTCCATCATTTCATGATCATTTTCACTCAAGCTGCCTTCCACGGTCAAATTTTCAACCAGTTTCTCCATATTTGTCAAAATCAAATCTAGAACAGCCTCTCCCCTGGTAGCTGTCTCCACCTTCAGAAATAAAAAATTGTCTCCAATACATTCCAAGAACTTACTGGATAACCTGTGACCTGCTGTGTTATTTTCCCAACAGATGTTTGAGTAGTTGAATTCCCCCATCACCACCAAGTCCTTTGCTTTGGATGATTTTGTTAGCTGTTTAAAAAAAGCCTCATCCACCTCTTCTTCCTGGTTAGGTGGTCTGTAGTAGACCCCCTACCATGACATTACCCTTGTTTTTTATCTCCTTTATCCTTACCCAGAGACTTTGTCTCCTATTTCCACCTCAATCTCAGTCCAAGTGTATACATTTTTAATATATAAGGCAACACCTCCTCCCTTTTTTCCCTGCTGGTCCTTCCTGAGCAAGCAGTACCCTTCTATACCAATATTCCAGTCATGTGTATTATCCCACCAGGTTTCTGTGATGCCAACTATGTCATAGTTGTGTTTATTTACTAGCATTTATGAAGACAAAGGAATTTACAATCTAAAAAGACTCGGGGCCAGAGGGATAGAATTCTCATATGCATATATACCTTTGCAAAGTATATATTATAAATTGTCAAGTACTTTTGTTTGCCACTCAATTTATTCATCATCAATAGGCTGATTTCTTATTGGCCTTGCATCATTATGTTTACACATTTGTAAACAGCTGGAAAGATGAGGGGTGAAAGCCAGACCCTGTGGCTGTAGGGAAATAAGTACTTTTGCTTCAGAGAGCTTCATGCAGTTTCCTTGGTTTTGAGCTTTATGAGCTCATAGCTTCCCCACCGTGAAAAAAATCTCATTTTGCATCTAGAGTTCCAACACATGCAAATTCCCAGAATGAAGTACTGCCAGAAGCAGCCGGTTATATGGGGTTTCATGATGAAACCACGTGACACAGAAAAGCTGGTGTGGTTTCAGTTCAAAACCATAAATCTGCTAAGGCTTGGGCCAAGCGGTGGGCCACATGAGCTGGGGAGGTTTGCAAACCTTTCCGTGAACATAGCCTAAGTTCAAAGTGTGTAGTGAAACCCCAAAGCAGGTGAGTTTAACATGATTTGGGCTGCTTAAATGACAACATTTTGCTAAGCTCTATTGCACAAGGATGATGAGCTGTGCAAATTACAGTTGTATAGATGCTATGGGGCAAACCCTGCCCCCCAATTCCACAATGGGCAAAGGCTGCCCAGCTGGCAATGGAACTGGTGCATTTGCACAGTATACATTCCACCGGGGCCCTGTGCAGAGGATCCATAACCCCTGTGCACGATGGAGCTGTGCTTCTGTCCCAGCTCACAGGAGGTTGGGGGTTTAGAGTGGCTGGGCGAGGGAGGGCTAGTGTGTCCGTGCAAACCTGGCTGCCCTATGTGGGGAGGGACCAGATGCTGTGGGTGAAGGATTGGCCCCAGAGTGGCTTTGTTGCCACTTCACAGCTGTGGGGGAAAGAAGGGGGATGGAGCATTCTAAGCATCCTCCCCCCAAATCCCATTACATTGGTTTGACTATTCAGCCCTATAGATTTATGAATACTTAAATTTCAGGAGGTTTCCTTTCTTCCCTCACCTGGAATCAAGTATCCTGATTCTCTAAGTATAACTGCTTTGGTGACATCTACCATATTACCCAGGTTGCTGCCCTACATACCTGATACATCCCTATGCAACAGTGAAAGTGTTAACTGACATTGTTACCACAAAGCTACAATGGAGAAGCATCTGCTGATGTAAATGCATGTCACTGCATTGAAACTGGGGATGCCTTCAAGGTTTTAAACACATTTGTAACCCATCTTCATTGCTAATAATTCTTTGCAAGCATGGCAATGTCGTCAGCTTGCAGATCAAATCTGTCTTTGTCTGTTTAGGAGACATATTATTTTGCTGCCACTTGCCTTGCCTGAGCTGTCAAAGCTTGTTTGTTTCCCAGTTCAAGTACGGAAGCGCAGTGAGAAGCATCACCGTGCTGAGGCATTGCTTGGGCAAGCAACGTTCCTTTCCACCACTTCAAGGACTGCCTATCAGTGTGAAATGTGTTCGTTCTTATTACTGGTTGGGGCTCCAGTTTCCAAATGGCCACCTTCACTGCAAGAGCAAAGTTAGCACGTGCAGTGCTTCTTTGGTGCACATGGGAGTTTTGAGCTCACAGAGAGAATGCACCTGCAAACTGTTTGGTGCTGCTGGGGAAGCCATTTGAAGAATGGGTTAATGCTATGCAATGTATGCCAGGGCTCCAGTCTCCACTCCCCTAACCCACAGCATCAGGGTCTTCTCTCCAACTGAACAGGTGATTCCCTTCCAGGTCCCAACCCCCAGTGCTCGGCCTGAACTTCTCACTAACAGTCCATATACCTAGTGCTTCCATCAGGCACCAATACTGACCTCTCCCCTCCAAATGCTGATAGTCTGCTACTCCTAGCCCCCAGAGTCCCAGCCCTGAGTCCAAACTGCCCAGTCCCCACAATTCATATGGCCAGTTTCAACTTCTTACTTTCCGTTTATGCTTTCCTCCCATAGCCAAGTCTCAGCACTGCTTTCTTCCTTGCTCCCATTGAAAGCAAGTGGGAGTCTTTCCATTTACTTCAATGGGAGCCGGAGGGGTTCCACAGTGGCTTGCCATCCTGCCATATGACAGCACCTATATGTCTTTGGGAGAAGGTGCTGACTACTTTCTCCACCCAGCTGAGGCTGTAAGGTATTTTCACACCTAGACAGTGGCTGTAACTTCAGATTTTTCCCCCTCTTAGCTATTTGTCCAATAGTAACTTAAATTGAAATAAAGAAAACCCAGTAATTCCTTGAGAAAAGTGGAGCATACATGAGTCACACACTCAGCCAAACAACTTGCCCACCCCTAAATCTCAACAGCATGATGCTGCGCCCACGTTACGAAATAAAGTGACTTGGACCACCATCTGATACAAGCTAATCTCAGACGGAAATTATTTGCATCTATTTATCACGTAGAGCCAGGTTTTCAAAATGCTCAGCTAGGGATGCTGAGATCTTCAGAAATCTGGCCACTTATTCTGGTGCCTAAACGGCTGCTGAGCTCTTTTGAAAATCTAGCTCTGAAATGGCTAAATGTCTGTCTCCAGAGCTGCAGAAGTCCTCCTGGCAGCAGAACTGGCGTGTGGTTTGTCTGCATGGCCCCTTGAATCCAACCCCAGCTTATGCAGTGGGCATATCACTGACGAGCATTTAACTTAATTGGGAGTCCCTTCATTACACTTGCGTGGAGAGGGGCTGGGCAACCTGGGGAGATGTGGGAGCAAGGTCAGGGGATTTTCCATTGTGCAGATCTTCCAGTCCTCTCCTCTGCAGTGGGACCATTTTAGGATTGGTCAGGGCTACCACAGATCCAGTCCATATGCTTGCGATAAGGATGCCACACACCCTTCTTCTCCACTGTACCCAGCCCAGCTCCTTGGGCTGAGAGCTGTGCCAAGGACCTGACTCTTCAATTATTCAACAAAAGTTTTCCAAATCATCAACCACAAATGCCCTACCTTTTCCTAAGGGAATCATCACCGCAGCATTTCATTTCCCAAGTCAGGGCACCTGTTCACCCCTCCTACAATGCACTACATCTCTTCCATTAGACCTATATGGGTGTAATTTTCCACCAGCTTGCATTAGCATAAGCAATCCTCCAATAATGATGACTGGGACCCACTGGAAGAGTATATCTAAGGCTGTATAATTACAATTGATTTTTCTATCACGCTTTGCATTTGGAATAGTATCTTTTTGTACCTTGACTCAAGATAGCCCGAAAGGAAAGGTAGGATTTAGCTTTGATACAAATTAATCTTCCTGTTGGTCTGAGGTTATCAATTAATGCTGGGTGAACTTCAAATGATTTGTAGGTGTCTTTGTAGTTTGTTTTGTACAAGCACTCAGAAGTCTGGGTACTTACACAAGCTTTTTGAGACTGGACTAGAAATCACCTGGAAACAGCTGTGATAGGCCAGAAGCTAAACTCCAGATCTGAACCTGGTTTCATATTCAAGTTCAAACTCAGACCTCTCTCTGATAGTAATCAGCTGGGAACACCAAATCTGAACACCTCAAACTTTGGGAAAATTCAGATCTGGATCTTGAGTTTGAACTCCCACTTTTGGGATGTGCACTTTCAGTCAAGGTCATGATCTCGAATCTGGAGTTCAGAGATCAACTGTGGTTCACGCCAGTCTCTATTTTCTCATGCCTCTTGTTTCTTGCCAGAACACGACGACTACAAGAGGAACCTCTCTAGTAGTATGGCAGCATGCCGGTTTCTGGGCCTCGAGAGAACTAGGAAGTGCAAGCTGTGGAATGGTGGGAAACATCAAAAAAGTTGTGCATTTTGGAGTGGTGGCAGAAGGGTTCAGTGGATAGAGCATTAGTCTGGGACTCAGCAGACCTTGGTTCTATCCTGGGCTCATCTGCTGCCCTGCTGGGTGACCTTGAGCCAGTCACTTTACCTCTCTGTGCCTCTATCTCCTCCTTCTCTCTTGTCTATTTAGACTGTTGGCTATTTGGGGCAGGCACTCTCTCTCACTGTGTGTTTGTACAGTGCCTAGCACAACAGGCCTTTGTGTGCTGCTGTAATACAAATAATACACTGATCCTTATTGATCAGAACCAGTTTGCTCACTCACAGTACTCGCTGTACAAGGAACAAAATTTATCAAGGGGTTTTTAACGTTGGTGAGCCATTGATGGGGAATGAAGATGAAGCATTATTGTCCCTCACACCAGCATGTTTGTCTTACAGTGCCAATTGTATAACCCCCATATTACTGTGTCTTTAATACCCTTGTCTGGCCAGCTAGTCCACACCTTCAGTACTCTGACAGCGTCCAACCGGATGTTGCTTTCTCTTTCATTTAAACACGTTCCCCCTCAGAGTTTGTAGCTTTGTGTAGCAGTTACAATAATACACGATTCACTTAAAGCTTTGTCCTAATTCTTTCTATATTAATCAGCGCTTTTTATTCTGTTAGCTTATCTCCCCACTTGGAGAGTGGCCTCATCATAGCTTTTATTCATGAGGCAGATATTATCTCTACTCCCAGTACGTCTTTAAATACAGCAATATATTTTATCTCCCATGGTGCTCCAAATGACAACAGAATTCTCAGGGAGGTCTTAAAGCAGAGTTGTATGGTTTCATAACCTCCTTTGACTCACATGCTGCAACTCCAGCAGCACTATGTTATTATGCTGTTACACTCATTTATTTTTCCAAGCACCTGCCGAGCCTGAAGAGTTATCCAGAGGGTGAATGCAATTTGACTGCTCTTCAGTAAACTGATTTCCAAATAACCAGGGCATTGGAGGATGTCACTCAAAACATGGGCAGAATTAAACCAGTTTCGAAAGTGGTGTAGACTGTGGTGTAAATCTCAGTGTAACTGATTGGTTAACCCCTTTTCACAGTAGCTTGGGCACATTCATGCTACTTGTGGTGGGACAGCTGGTCAAATAGCACAAAAAGCAGGAGTGATGGTGGCCCTGGTGTAGAAAATGCTGCAGGGACTTCTAGTGTTTTTAACATCTTGCTAATTGAGGCTGAGATTTCCAAAGGCGCTTAGGGCAGTTAGTCAGTTATACTGACTTTTAGTGGGATTTGGGTGTCTAACTCCTTTAGGTCCCCTTGAAAATCCTAACCCAACTCTGCTTTAAAAGTTTGACCACTGAGGCTCCCAGGGAATGTTCTGAAGCATGTTGAGATCCTGGATTTCAGTTTACTCTAGACAACTGGAAGCCTTGTCTCCTTTTTAAAACGTTTTATCTTATGAGTAAAATAATTAAACTAGTGTTATAGATCTTGTCTCTATAGATGAATGTTTACAGCTTCTTGATTTATTGGCTACCCACACAGAGAAGACTAAT
Organism: Emys orbicularis; assembly: GCF_028017835.1. Lineage (NCBI taxonomy): Eukaryota > Metazoa > Chordata > Testudines > Emydidae > Emys > Emys orbicularis. Next base: position 25,635,193 of record NC_088692.1, read on the forward strand.
CACAGTAATTTGACAACATATAGGTGTTCTAGTTAAGGGATTGTACTAAGGACCCCGTGCAAATCACGTGTCTTCTCAGACCAAAGGAAAGGTTAGGCACTGTACTGAAAAATCAAAATCTTCAAATAACCTAACCACTGCACATGCCCACAGTCAAAATGGGCCTGAACTGCAGCTGCTATTGAGCAGTAGTACTGTCTGATAGATAGGGCATTAGACTGGGTGTTAAGATACGTAGGTTCTATTCCTAGTTCTGCTGTTGAAGTGTTTTGAGACCCTGGGAAAGTCATTTCACTTCTTTCTGCTTCCCGCCTTTTGTTTGCATTTTCTGTTTATACTGTAAGCTCTTTGGATCTGGATCTGTCTCTTGCTATGTGTTTGCACAGTATCTGGCACAACAGGGCCAATAGGTGCTACCCACCACATAAATGTTAAATAAGTATAAGAGCTAATGTATTTCTTATCAGCATTTAGCAATGAAAAACATCATAATTCTTACTTCTAGAACCAGGAATTCTCTCTTGACCAGAAATTAGAAAAAAAAAATGATTTACTGAAGCCCACGAGGTGTAGGTTGATTTGTCACTACTAATCACTAGGACACATTGCAAGGGCTAGGGTTTTTTTGCTATCCATCTGTAACGGTGCAGGACTCACCCCTGCGGCGCCTCCTGCTGGTCGTCCGTGGGAATTAGCTCACCAGCCTTCTGGAGCACCCTCTGTCGGCCGGTGATCCACTACCGCTGGGCCCCCGTGTCCCTCCTGGACCCCGGTGCCCCTTTCTCTGGGTTGCTGCCCCACCTGGCAGTACCCCCACACTCCTGGGTTAACCCCCACCCACTAACCCCACCTTGCCTCAGTCTGGGCTACTGCCAGTCACCATCTAGCCCCACTTCCTGGGGCAGACTGCAGTATAAGCCACTCATCACAGGCAAGGGGGTTTGGACCTGCTGCCTTCCTCTACCACCCAGTACCCTTTTAGGCCTTAAACCAGGTCTTGCAGCCTGGGGAGTTGCCAGCCAGGAGCTCCTCTGGCCTTTCCCCAGCCCTGCTTCACTCCCAGTACCTTTTCTGCTAGGCAGCCAGGCAGGGCCGGCGCAACCCATTAGGCGACCTAGGCAGTCGCCTAGGGCACTACAATTTGGGGGGTGGTGACCGCGGTGGTATTTCGGTGGCGGGACCTTCTGCCACCTCTGTGGGGGGCGGCATTTCGTGGCGGGACCTTCCGCCACCTAGGGCGGCGGAAAAGCTGGTGGCGCTCCTGCAGCCAGGCCCTACTCCCTCTCAGACCAGAGAGAGCCTTCTGAACTCCTGGCTGCCCTGACCTTTATAGGGCCAGCTAGGTCTGTTTGGGGCGTGACCTCCAGCTGAGGCTGCCTCCCAATCAGCCCAGCTTTTCTCTCAGCCCTCTCCCAGGGGTGACTAAACCCCTCAGGGCAGGAGCAGGTGTCAACCCTGCTACACCATCATTTTCTTGACTGTCCCACATTTACAGCGGATGAGATGGGGCCTCCTGAGATTCACTGCTATGCTGTATGCTCTAATATTGCTGTGACAGTTGTTCTCTATTCTCTAGGATGCCTTTGCCGATTGTTTTCTGGTGTCTTTGTAAAAGAATGGCATCATGTCTGATGACTACAGTGGTCCTAGCTTACACCTTATAATTGTATTCTACTCCCTAATGTCTGCTTGCAGTGACTTTGGGCTGGAGTCAACATACAATGTGTGCAACATTCCATTGGTAGGTGTTTCTAAATTTTTTCTACCAATCCCTCTTTATTGCAAAGGCTTCACCACCTAAGAAATATGTGGTGCATCAAGCCAGCTTTATCTAATTCAAAGTCGAGGCTCTCTAGCCACACAAAGGGACAATCATTAAGCATAATCATAGTATAAGTGTTCTCCTTTCCTACATGTACAATAATGTTCTCCTACTTGGAATTCTCTATTGTAAAATGTATATCACTTACTCATATTCATTCCATATGGGTTGGTTCACTCCAGTTCATTCCAGTAGAGTACTAAAACCTCTGAAGGATAAAGAATGGATTTCAAGGAGATTTCAGGGTGATTACCTAGAAGACCCAACAGGCCTTTTCCATCTGCAGATTCCCCTACAGATATAGAAACAGTGAGCTCTGGTTTACTGTCATCTATGAAGAGAGAAATTACATACCGAAAAGAAACAGAAACAAGCAAAACATAGTGATTTAACTATATAGGAGGAGACAAGTCAAGGTGTTGGAACCAGGCTACACCTTAAGCAAGCTAAAGAATTTCATAGGTATAGCAAACTGCAAAAATACAGGATGTTCAGTCATGCGCTGTAATGAAATAAAGCAGAGCTAGCAGCCTTCCAAGACACTCAGCCCTAGACATTGGCCTTTGGACATGGCTGGTCCTCCTTCTTAAAGCTCACAATGCAGTTTTTTCCTGCAAGATCCATCATTAAGATCACATCCTCATCAACTCTGTTGTCTTTATCTAGGCATGGTCTACTGAAGCCATTTTTTCTTTCTGGTTCTGTAGATCATTAGACATCCTGCAAAGAAGAGTAGCATTCACAAATATACTCTTACTTTACCATCCACCGAAATCGATCATTTCTACAGGCAGAATAAGCTAAAGCAGGGGTTGGCAACGTTTGGCACATGGCTCGCCAGGGTAATCACCTTAGCGGGCCGGGCCAGTTTATTTACCTGCTGACGCGGTAGGTTCGGCCGATCGTGGGGGCCAATGGGGGTGGTGGGAAGCGGCGCGGGCGAGTGATGTGCTGGCCGCGGCTTCCCGCCGCCCCCATTGGCCCAGGACAGCGAACCGCGGCCAGTGGGGGCCATGATCAGCCGAACCTGCCATGTCAGCAGGTAAATAAACTGGCCCGGCCCGCCAGGGTGCTTACCCTGGCGAGCCGCGTGCCAAACGTTGCCGACCCCTGAGCTAAAGGATATCCCAGAGAAAAGGTAGGGAAAACTAGTGTGCACTACCAGTGAAACAAGCTCAAAAAAAATCACACTAATGGTCAAGGCAATGTATAGTTTAGATTGGCCAATTCCTCTGCCTATAGAAGAGTCTACATATACTCTGTACTGTAGGAAGAAAGCTGTGGGAATTTACACGTTGTTCTTTTAGACTCTAAGCCCTTTGGCCTTTTTATCTTGTACGTTGCCAAATATACTGTTGGCACTTAATAACCACAGGATTTAGTGATACATCCACACAAGTTACCCAAAATTGCTGACTATGACGTTTGCTGGCTGAGTCCATCCTGGAGAGAAAGAGGGTCCTATCAAGTCATTCACATTCCCCAGCTGCTAGCCAAAGCCAGTGAAGCCATTCTGAAACAAAAGAAAATGAATTACTGACCTCTTCTCATCAGTGAGGTGTGTGGAGCATAGGACATGCTTTAAATGGGACAGTAATATAAAAAGGGGGAAATGGTAGCCTTGATGAAACTATGAGTGCAAGTCCTGGAACCCCTGTTCTGACAAGGCCTCCTTGATGAGGCACTGATGAATGCCTCACTTTCGGTCCAATGAGTTAGGGAAGCCCACTTTACATTTCCAAGGACCCTGCTATTAAAAAAAACCCAGCTGCATACGGTCAGTATAGTCCACTTAAATACTGTACGCAAGTGTCTCTATTTGGGAGAAACAATTGCTCTTGACAAAACTCACAGATGTTCTAAAGGCGGGTGTCAACACTCTTGAAAGGATAATAAACTACCCCCACCTACTGGCTAGCATTTATCCCAGTGAGACTGGCAATGCTCTTTAACTGTTTGGGTGAGAATAGAAAAAAATCAAGCACAATCTAGCTGGCCTATTCACAGATCACAGAAACTCTGACCTGGGTAAACTTCGGACAGTTAAGACTCACTCCAGCTCAGCGAGAAGGCAAGCAAACACCCTGAGTGCTCCTCATTCATCACCTGTTACGAGGCTACTTGTAGTCATTTGTAGAAACAGATGACTTTCAAAGCTATCTGCAACCTCCTAGCCTAGGAGAATAGCTCTCCTCCTCTCCTGTAGCATTGCCTCTGTGTACATCTTCTGTATTTCTATTAATACTGAAAACCACAACAGAGCAGAGTTTCCCATCTGGCCAGGGACAGCTTGGGAAATTTAGCATAAGCGTTTCCAGTTGCTGAGTCCCTGACTAAGGATGAATAGCCAGAGTTCCCTCTCACTGGTGGAAATTGTGAATAATTGTATTGAAGTCAATGGAGTCAATGTAAACAGGTGTATGCAAAATGAATCAGGCCCTTCGTTTCTATAATATTTCAGTGGAATCTCTTCAACAAACAAGATCCATTGTGCCCTGATATGCAGGCGAGGGTTTGTGCAATGGTCAGTCATTTTCAGATATGGCTATAAAGATTTGTCTTTTTTTTTTTTTTTTTTTTGCCATATGTTGGGGAACATCACAATAAGTTTTAATGATCAAAGTGCACTGTAAATATTTGGGACTCAAGGAGATAAACACTTCCTGAGTGTGTCCTGGGCGGGATTGAGTCCCTAACAAAAAGCCAGATGAAGGCAGGGATGTGGGAACTTCTTTGACAAAAGAAGTTTGGGGTTTGGAAGGACTCCAGACTTTTTGTCACTGCAAGTTAATGGCCAGGACTCAACTGGCCGCAACCGGCAGCAGATATGCCAGAAGCTCATGCTTCTTCTGCCATTAGGAGAGAGCAATACATATCACCATTTATTCTGCAAAAAAGCTGGTGAGCCTCCAACTATAATAGCAGATGAAGACTCTGTAGTCTGTGCCCTGAGAAGGAGTGGAAAAGAACAAGGGTTGAACTATAAGTTTACTCGAGGGTGGGATTTTACTTGCAATAGCCCACATGTTTCCAAATCACTCAGGCCTCATGGATTCACATTTCCTTATAACAGATATATACGCCACATAATCGTACTTTTCTGTTCCAGAGAAAAAGGCAAAGATAACAGGGAGACACAGAAGGGCAATGCAGGACTCCATTGCTCTCCTCTTTTCCCTGCCCATTTTCTTCAGCGGATCTCACTGTCTGAAGCTTTAATGGCAGGTACTAGTGGCGTGGCTGGGCAATTACTTGCTGTCCAGAGGGTTAGAGTTTAAAGCTAGATTCTGACTTTAGGCGCAGTCTGAGCAAGAAGGGATGCACATGCTGCACCACCAATGCAGGAGAAAAGCCGGGAGCCACTCTGCTTCCAAGACACTCCTCTGAGTGACAATTCCTCCTTGCTCCCAATGGACACTAAGTTACTGTTAACCAATACCTGCAGAACATTTCAGTCTCCACTGCACAGGCCCAGTGAGAGGAGCGTGTACTCAAGGCTCCCCCCACATACTCCAGGGAGGGAATAAGTGAACAAGTAGCCTATGTGTTGTGGGGCAGGGGGGAGGGGGGAAAGGTCCTCCTTCTCCAGCATGGGATGTGATGGAACCCCCAATAATGTAGCCATTAAAGGGATAGCTTTTTGGAGGTGTTGCACACTCCCAGGGACTTTGATTGAAAGGTGCGAGGGCTCAGCACCACTGAAACACAAATCCTTCATTTGTACTCCCACCTTCAGTGTTACACCATCTTTCTCTCTTCCGATTATCCAGCACCTCTGCCTCTTGGCATCAGCTGCGAGAAGTCCTAGGTTTGCATCTGGCCCTGTGTCTCACTGTGCTCAAGGGCTTATAAAGAGGGAGAGGCCCCTTGTCCTTCACATCTTCTCTTCCTGAAAACAAATCTGGTTAAAGCCTGAAAGACCATCTGCCTTCTCAAGCATGATTAAAAGTAATTTCACAAAATCAGCAGCAGAATGTTTTCCATGGTGGCTCATGTTCAGCTGCCAAGCAGTTACTCATGCAGATTAGCCATCTAATAAGTGAAAGGGTTTCAAGGGATGCGCTTAATAGCTTTTCAAATTATTTTATAAAAAGTTGTAATGGTGTCTTCAGTTCTTCACAAATCATGCTGTGAAGGCTATTAGGGTTAATCAAAATATGAGGGGAGCTCACCATCTACTCTTAATTAATAAATTGCGTGCCTCTGTGTAATCAGTGAGATTCGATCAGGGTTGGAATGAACCGGAAGCCCCATGACCTGCGATCACAATTTTCAAATTAAGAACATGCAACAATAGCAGCAAATTAAGCCTACATTCCACAGTGGCAAAACCATGCTGTGGTTTGTTCATCTCTGTGAGGGGGATGCCTCTTGAGCACATGGCTTAACTTTAAGTTTTGTTACAGTGAATGGGGTTGAAGCATGAGCTTCAGTTCTGTCCTGGATCAGGACCTACACAAAGAAGGAAAATACCATGAGGGTAATGACATTCAACATTAAGGCCCCACTACTGCAAATACTTATGTACATAGAATATATTAGGGTTGGAAGAGACCTCAGGAGGTCATCTGGTCCAATCCCCTGCTTAAAGCAGGACCAACACCAACTAAATCATCCCAGCCAGGGCTTTGTCAAGCTGGGCCTTAAAAACCTCTAAGGATGGAGATTCCACCACCTCCATAGGTAACCCATTCCAGTGCTTCACCACCCTCCTAGTGAAATAGTGTTTCCTAATATCCAACCTAGACCTCCCCCACTGCAACTTGAAACCATTACTCCTTGTTCTGTCATTTGCCACTACTGAGAACAGCCTAGCTCCATCCTCTTTGGAACCCCCCTTCAGGTAGTTGAAGGCTGCTATCAAATCCCCCCTCACTCTTCTCTTCTGCAGACTAAATTACCCCAGATCCCCTCAGCCTCTCCTCGTAAGTCATGTGCTCCAGCCCCCTAATCATTTTCATTGCCCTCTGCTGGACTCCCTCCAATTTGTCCACATCCCTTCTGTAGTGGGGGGCCTAAAACTGGACACAATACTCCAGGTGTGGCCTCACCAGTGCCGAATAGAGGGGAATAATCACTTCCCTCGATCAGGGCCGGCTCCAGGGTTTTTGCCGCCCCAAGCGGCGGGGGGGAAAAAAGCCACGATCACGCCGCTTTCTTCTTCGGCGGCATTTCGGCGGCAGGTCCTTCCCTCCAAGAGGGACTGAGGGACCCGCTGCCGAATTGCCACCAAAGAGCCGGATGTGCCACCCCTTCCCCTTGGCCACCCCAAGCAGCTGCTTGCTGCGCTGGTGCCTGGCGCCGGCCCTGCCCTCGATCTGCCGGCAATGCTCCTACTAATGCAGCTGAATGTGCCGTTAGTCTTCTTGACAACAAGGCACACTGCTGACTCATATCCAGCTTCTTGTCCACTGTAATCCCCAAGTCCTTTTCTGCAGAACTGCTGCTTAGCCAGTCGGTCCCCATCCTGTAGCCGTGCATGGGATTCTTCCTTCCTAAGAGCAGGACTCTGCACTTGTCCCTGTTGAACCTCATCAGATTTATTTTGGCCCAATCCTCCAATTGTCTAGGTCACTCTGGACCCTATCCCTACCCTCCAGCGTATCTACCTTTCCCCCCAGCTTAGTGTCATCTGTGAACTTGCTGAGGGTGCAATTCATCCCATCATCCAGATCATTAATAAAGATGTTGAACAAAACTGGCCCCAGGACCAACCCCTGGGGCACTCCGCTTGATACCGGCTGCCAACTAGACATCGAGCCATTGATCACTACCCATTGAGCTCGACAATCTAGCCAGCTTTCTATCCACCTTATAGTCCATTCATCCAATCCATACTTCTTTAACTTGCTGGCAAGAATACTGTGGGAGACTGTATCAAAAGCTTTGCTAAAGTCAAGATATATCATATCCACCACTTTCCCCATATCCACAGAGCCAGTTATCTCATCATAGAAGGCAATCAGGTTGGTCAGACATGACTTGCCCTTGGTGAATCCATGTTGACTGTTCCTGATCACCTTCCGCTCCTCCAAGTGCTTCAAAATGGATTCCTTGAGGATCTGCTCCATGATTTTGCCGGGGACTGAAGTGAGGCTGACTGGTCTGTAGTTCCCCGTAGTTCTTCCTCAATCACCACGAATTTTCAAAGATAATGGCCAATGGCTCTGCAATCACATCAGCCAACTCCATCAGCACCCTTGGATGCATTAGATCTGGACCCATGGACTTGTGCAAGTCCAGCTTTTCTAAATAGTCCTTAACCTATTCTTTCACCACTGAGGGCTGCTCACTTCCTCCCCATACTGTGTTGCCCAGTGCAGCAGTCTGGGAGCTGACTTTGTCTGTCAAGACCGAGGCAAAAAAAGCATTGAGTACTTCAGCTTTTTCCACATCATCTGTCACTAGGTTGCCTCCCCCATTCAGTAAGGGTCCCACACTTTCCCTGACCTTCTTGATGCTAACATACCTATAGAAACCCTTTTTGTTACCCTTCATATCCCTTGCTAGCTGCAACTCCAATTGTGCCTTGGCCTTCCTGATTACACCCCTGCATGCTCTAGCAATATTTTTATACTCCTCCCTAGTCATCTGTCCAAATTTCCACTTCTTGTAAGCTTCCTTTTTGAGTTTAAGTTCACCGAAGATTTCACTGTTAAGCCAAGCTGGTCGCCTGCTATATTTGCTATTCTTTCTACACATCAGGATGGTTTGTTACATATTTAACTATGCAAGTGCACAGTCCCATGAAAGCCAGTGGCATTAACATGGGCCTTAATCTTTGCAGACTCAGGCGTCCCTTAATCTCTGTCTGCCTGCATGTAACATTATGCACATGAGTAGACCCATTGAATCCCACAGGGCTACTCACATGTTTAATGTTCATCACATCTGCAGGTGTGAGGCCAGCGTCTGTATTCTCTGCAGTGACTTACAATAAATAATAAATTAAACAATTTCTCTTATGATAAAGAGTATAAAACAGCATAACGTGTTACTTAAGACTTTGATATTGGGCTCTCACATGACCATTGCCAATAACACTCCTGAAAGCAGCTGGCTGGCTGGCACCAAGAGAAGGCTCAGAAATAACAATTGCATTTTCTTTTAAATTTTCAATGCATTTTATGATTTATTCAAAGTCGTCATCTTCTTTTTTAAACTTCCAGGCTCCTGGGCTCAGCCAAATGTGATAATTCCATTCTCCTTGGAGGTTATTAAATTAAGATAAGGTAAGTCAGGCAAGGTGCAGTATGCTGGCTGATGAGGGAAGACTCGAAGTGAACAGAAATCATTTCTGATAAGCAGCTAAGGGGATTATGAACTTCCCGCTGGGCCTCAGAACTGAGAGGCGAAGTGCAGAGGGACATTTGTATGTGATTTGTATTTGAGATCTTGCTAGGACTAGGCTTTAAATAGTTACTCATGTGTATACATTGCTGGGGCCAGAGTCACTACTGAGGTAACGTGGCACCTCCCCCTTAAGACAGTTGCATTGTGCCTACTTCCACCAGTAGGCTATTTGGGCCCTTGGCACTGTGAATTTCATACCATTGAGGAGTTACACCTCAAGAATTGGTGTCACAGAGTGGAGAATCAGCCCCCAGTGCCCCAATTCAGGAAAGCAATTCAGCATGTTTATTTTTAAACACATACCAAAACTTAAGCACATGGTAGAATCATAAAATCATAGGACTGGAAGGGACCTCGAGAGGTTTTCTAGCCCAGTCCCCTGCATTCATGGCAGGACTAAGTATTCTGTAGACCATCCCTGACAGAATGTTTGTCTAACCGGCTTTTAAAAATCCCCAATGATGGAGATTCCGCAACCTCCCTAGGCAATTTATTCTAGTGCTTAACCACCCTGACAGTTAGGAAGTTTTTCCTAATCTCCAACCTAAACTGCCCTTGCTGCAAATTAAGTTCATTGTTTCTCAGAGGTTAACAAGAACAATTTACCTCCCTCCTCCTTGTAACAACCTTTTATGTACTTGAAAACGTATGTCCCCCCTCAGTCTTCTCTTCTCCAAACTAAACAAACCCAATTTTTTCAATCTTCCAACCAGTTATGCACCCACCTTATAATAGCTCCATCTAGGTTGTATTTCCCTAGTTTGTTTATGAGAAGGTCATGCGAGACAGTATCAAAAGCGTCACTAAAATCAAGAAATACCACATCTACTGCTTCCCCCATCCACAATTTTTTTTTTTAATGGAGATATCCCATCTCCTAGAACTGGAAGGGACCTTGAAAGGTCATCGAGTCCAGCCCCCTGCCTTCACTAGCAGGACCAAGTACTGATTTTGCCCCAGATCCCCAAATGGCCCCCTCAAGGATTGAACTCACAACCCTGGGTTTAGCAGGCCAATGCTCAAACCACTGAGCTATCCCTCCCCCCAATGCTTGTTACCCTGTCAAAGAAAGCTATCAGGTTGGTTTGACATGATTTGTTCTTGACAAATCCATGCTGACTGTCACTTATCACCGTATTATCTTCTAGGTGTTTGCAAATTGATTGCTTAATTATTTGCTCCATTATCTTTCCAGGTACTGAAGTTATGCTGACTGGTCTGTAATTCCCCAGGTTGTCCTTATTCACCCCTTTTTATAGATTGGCATTATATTTGCCCTTTTCCAGTCCTTTGGAATCTCTTCCATGACTTTTCAAAGATAATCACTAGTGGTTCAGATATCTCCTCAGACAGCTCCCTGTGTATTCTAGGATGTATTTCATCAGGCCCTGATGACTTGAAGACATCTAACTTTTCTAAATAATATTTAACTTGTTCTTTCCCTACTTTAGCCTCAGATCCTACCACAATTTCATTGGCATTCATGTTAGATGTCCAATCACTACTAAACTTTCTGGTGAAAACTGAAACAAAAAATAATAATTTAGCACTTCTGCCATTTCCACATTTTCTGTTATTGTTTTCCCCCCTCATTCAGTAACGGGCCTACCCTCTCTTTGGTCTTCCTCTTGCTTCTAATGTATTTGTAGAATGTTTTCTTGTTACCCTTTATGTTGTTGGCCAAATAGGGCCCGTTTCTCCCCGGAGCTTACCCAATTACACCAAGGAGGCACGGAGAGACAAGAAGACGGGTACCGGTCCTTTATTTGTCAGTCAGCTGAGAGGGTGCACCTCGGCTCATGCCAAAGGAGACACACCTTACAAGCACAACTGAGCTTCTTTTATACAGAGAGACAAACAACTTAGCATTCATTCTTTTGCGTCATTATGCTGACCGATAGATAACAGGTTACACAGGATACATATATTATTTTGAGGAGGGGGGATACAAGAGACATCTGTTGCGGATACATTTGTCATTTTGAAGGGAGAACACGGTACATCCCTTGACCCTTTGCACTAAATACCTTGGGGATATATGGGAAAGCAGCTGCATATACTTGTGGGCCCTTGTTCTGTTACTCCTTATCTCTATTATTTCTGCTAGTGTGAGTGAAACTGCAGCCATCTGCTAAAAACGCTGACCAATACATAACTGCTTTAACATGTAAGCAGTTAGCACAGAAGTAGATGAGAGTTCACAAGATGGAGTCTGGGGGTTTCAGATAGGCCCAGAGCAAAAGAGCTTCATCGACACTTTGGCCTTCCACTCTCCCGAGTTACCTGGTAGCTATGCCTAGTGGATCCCAACAATGTCTCTAGCTAGTTTGATCTCATTTTGTGCTTTGGCCTTTCTAATTTTGTCCTTAAATACTTGTGCTATTGTGCTATATTCATACTCTGTAATTTGACCTAGTTTCCACTTTTTGTAGGACTCTTTTTTGATTTTTAGATCATTGAAGATCTCCTGGTTAAGCAGGGTGGTCTCTTCTCTCTTATCTTTCTTATCTTCCCTATGCAGTGGGATAGTTTGTTCTTGTGCCCTTAACTATGTCTTTCTGAAAAACTGTCAACTCTCTTGAACTGTTTTTCTCCTTAGACTTGCTTCCTATGGGATCCTACTACCAACTCCCTGAGTTTGCCAAAGTCTGCCTTCTTGAAATCCATTATCTTTATAGTGCTGTTTTCCCTTGTACTATTCCTTAGAATATCAACTCTATCATTTCAGGATCACTTTCCCCCAAGATGCCTTCCACTTTCAAATTCTCAGCTGGTTTCTCCATATTTATCAAAATCAAATCTAGAACAGACTCTCCCTTAGCAGCTTTCTCCACCTTCTGAAATAGAGTATTGCCAACTGTCAGAATGTTGTTGCGACTCTCACAATATTGGTGTTTTTCTTACAGTCCCAAAACCAAAGGGAAAAAAATGTTTAGGCCTCATGGCGGTGGAGAAAAGCTTGGAAACGTGACCCATGAAAGCTCGATCCCCAGAAGGCAAATAAAGAGAACACCAAATTTATTATTTTAAAATCTTCTGATTTTCAAGCCAAGCTCATGAGTTTGGGGACATGACAACTTTTTTTTTTTTTAATACTTGGGGTTGGCAGTATTGAAGCTAATCATTCTCTGAGAAAGTCAGAAGAACTAGAAAACAAATAGTGGCCTATCTGGTACAAACTGGCATAGATCTGCTGACTTCAGTTTGTGTCAGCTGCGGATCTGTCTCACTGAATGCAAGTGCTGTGTTGGTGACGGATACGCTTCCCTCACAGACATTGTTGAACCTAATTGCCCTAGTATGTTTTTAGGGCTGGAGGTCAGCCCTTATGGGGCAGCTCCATGCAGCAGAGGAGCTTTCTGGGATGTCAAATGATGGATTCTAGGGCATCAACAGCAAACGCAGAACCAGCTGACAGCCTTTAAAAGGGGGTGACAAGGAAATTCTTAAGTGACAGATTGAGAATTATGTAAGTGCTGAATGCCCTGCCAGCCTGGCGAGGGAGAGCTTTATGCACACATTTCTGGCCTTAGCTCAGTTGTCAGGTCATCCTTAGTTTAGTGTTCTAAATTAGATCCCTTAATTAGACCCTTAGGGCAAGATTGTGACTGCTGGCCCTTGAAGTGGATTGTGCGGGGAACCGAGCTGTAGAAGCCAAGCAGAGATGGCTCCAGGTGTTCTCTGTGTGCAAAGCAAATGACAGAATAGCTCTGGGGAGGGGGGAGATTTTGGGGGGGGACCTGCTTATCAGTAGACATAACTGCTGCTTTCAAAAGACCCAGCATCCACTCTCTGCCCCACCCCGCCAGCCATCAGCAATAGTGCAGATGGTCACGCCCTTCTGAGGCCATGAAAAGTTCCAGGGAGTCCTAGAGAGACATCCCGGCTAGAGCCCCAGCCATCACTCGATTACACTGTGGCTGGTTCCAGTGCAGGTATACTAAGGGGTGAGAGGAGGGAAATTGCTCCCTTTGTCCGCCCTCCCCCCCACAATGCATCCATTCTGAGACAGCCAATATTCATATCCCTTGGAGCATAATTGCTATACAGCTTCCCAGCACAAAGTTTACTATCACTGGATTCCTCTATCAGCTCATGTGCATTTCTTTGGCCTGCCAATGGCTTTTAATTGCCAACTTTCTTCTAATTGAATCAGAATTTGTTTACTATCAGCATCGGTTAGCAGAGCAAAATTAATAATCACCACTCTTGGGCTGAATACAATAACAATATGTGCTGTATAAATTTGTTCCGCAGAAAAATAGAAAGATTTTTTGCTAATGCTGCACTTCAACCAACCAACGTTTAATGAGTTCTGAGGTTGGGATTTGGTCAGGGGAGGAGTTATTTATTTAAATCCTAGCCAAGGTTCAGTGAAATGTCCTCCAGCTCCAAAGACACTGCGGAGAGTTGGCATTTTAATTGCATGGATTATCTACAGTGATTCTGAAGCAGATGAGTTCATAAACCTTTCCCCTGCATTGGACAACCCAGCTTAACAATAAAAGAGAAACCCTTATTCCATTGCTTGGAACCTTTCAAGATGCATAGCTTACTATTAAACCATGGGGACACAGCGGACAATAGGCTATTGTGATTTGACAATTAAATCCCTAACCACATTAGTTTAAGGGGAGGGGGGAAATCATGCACAACTGGATTCTTTGGAACAAATAAAACATTTGAAACATCGTGAAAAATGAAGCTTTGTAAACAATCCTTTCCCCACTTTAAGGGCACACTCAAGCTCTCACTGAAGTCAATGGCAAAACTCTTCTCAACTTTAGTGGGAGCATAAACAGCTCCCAGAACATCACATGCCTCCCCGCCTCTCCCTGTGAATACATGTACATGTGAAAGATTGGTTTAAATTCTTAATCACAATGGGAGTTAGGTGCCTAAATACCTTTGATGATCTAGGTCCTGGTGGGTGTCTGGAGTATTCTGTTCACCCACAGAGCAGTATTATAATGGGCAGAGCTATCTTCCCCACCCTAACCACCTCTGCAAGTAAAGGGATAGTTCAATCTCCCCCCCTTCAGGCCCCAATCTAGCAAGTTACTGAAGCTTCTGCATAAATTTAAGCATGTGAACGGTCCTATTGCAGTCAATGAAATTACACAAGTGTGTAGCAGAGCTCCTGCCTTTGCTAAGTCCACAAAGTCACTCTGAGACCCTGGGGTTAGTAACCACAGGTGCAGTTTATTTACAGGCTTTTTCCCATCACCGTTTCACCACATACAGTTGGCCCTTCACCATCTGGAGGGGGGAGAGCTACCTCCCAGCTTCCACTCTCTACCTTTTCCCTTTCTTTCTGCTCCCCCCTTGATTTCCTTCCCCTGCGGCTTTTATACAGCCCCAGGCTAATTAGGTGACAGCTATCTCTGCTTCCCCAATTAGGGCCAGGTTATCTCCAGCCAGCTCTAATTTATTCCGCTAAATGGGAGCTGGTGTGACAGAGGGCTGAATCAGCAACCTTCTGCCCAACACCCTGTCACAAGGTGCTTAAAGTTATACAGGGGCTTAAGTTCTCAGTCCTTGTCATCTGCTGATATGGCCAACAAGGGTACCAATTAGTACTAACCTTGGTGGTGGGTGGGTGATATAATTTGTCTACTGGGTATTGCATCAAACTCATTCCATGTAAACCATAGAACAGATAACAGATTGAAATTGTCAGTCACTACTGACTTGAATTGAATTCAGATAGGCCTAGTAGAGTTGAAAGACCTTATATCCTATTACCAATCCTCTTAGTCATCCAGTCCTCTCTTCACTACCTATTTTGTAAAACAACCAATCTCCTCATTCTGAACTAGGAGACCAAATGTAAACATTTAGGAAACCAAACTTCAACCTTTTATGTCCCAATGGTCTATACAACACAATGATAAAACATCAACATAAACTCAATGATAAATCCCAAACAGTACATTCCTATGTAACACAGAAGATATTCATCATAGCTCACGAAAAATGAATATCTCTGAAATATGAACAGGCATGTAAGGCCTGATTTTCTAGGATGATCATGCACAATCGCATGTGTGCCAGTATATTAACAGGCACACAACTCATGCTCCCAAGAGCCAGTGTGAGAGCACAAATCACGTATTTTTATGTGCACACGGCCAATGATGGTATCTAACTGGTCATGAATGTGCCTGCCTAGTGCCTTGTAGACAGAGCAAACACTTCTGATTTGCATCCACTAAATCCTCACCTCCACCGGTTCCCAATATAGGGCACAAACCAAAGCCCAGCCGAGTCATTGGGAGCTTTTCCATTGACTTCTATGGGCTTGGGATCAGGCCCATAGTGCTCTTATCCACCTAAGAAAGTTAGGTCCAATTCAGTATTGTTCCATGCCTGCCTTCAGTTAATTCCACTCTTGATCAAAGGCTTTTTCAGCATCCAATACTAATAATATACATGGGTCTTTCTTTGAACAGGCAGAGTGGATAATCCCCAGCACTTGTCTAATGCTGTCTGATAGCTGCCCACCACAGAGGAAGCAGGTCTGAAGTCTGTATACATGTATAGGTCATATTTTGTTTTTTCTAGGAGCCAGAATCTTGGCCTAATTTTTACTGTTATTTAACTCCAGTCTAGGTCAGTACAGGTCTAACAGAAATATGTCAGCTAAGATCTTTACCTGGCTTAGGAATGACTGTCATGGAAACTTCTGTCACTGATGCTGGAAGTAGAGCTAGCCAAAAAGTTCAAACAAGATTTTTTCATTGAAAAAATGGCCCTTTTTAAAAAAAAAAAAAAAATGACCTTTTGTGCAAAAATCTGTTGGCATTGTTAAAATTTCTCATTAAAAAAAAACACCATGCATTTTTGAAAATATAATTTAACAAAAACATTGTTAAATAGTTATCAAAAAATTGTTTACCAAAAAATTCAGTTTTGCACATTTTTTATTTTAAAAATGTTTTAAGTGTTGGAAAAAAGGAATTACTTTAATATATATATATATATATATATTAGCCAGTTTCAAACAAACACTTGGAAATGAAAACAGTTTTGAAATTTTTCATGAAAATAGGTTTTCATGTTTTGACTGGCTCTAGCAGGAAGCTTGTGCTCCATCAGAGTAGCCCTGTAAACACCTGTCAGCAAACCTATTATCCCTTCATGAAAAAATGTTATAAACCTTTGCAGAACCATGGGCTACGTCCCTAGTTTGCACTCAATGAAAGCAGAGTGTGAGAGGGGGCTGAGGTGGGCCAGACAGAAAATGGGGGGTGCACCCCCCCTCTCCACAAGACACCGCCCCGCTCCATGCCCCCGCCTCATGGCCAAGTCAGAAGTCAGAGCAGAGCAGTTCAGGGTGCTGGCTGCTTACAGGTGGTAAGAGCTTCCCGGGCAGGGGGCTCCGGCTACGGGGCCGGCACAGCTCCCAGGGAGCAACGACCATGGCAGGAGGAGGCCAGGAACCCAGACCAGAGTGGGTCAGTGCAGCCTGCTGCGAGGAGCCCCGTACCCTCCACCTGCCCTGGGCGGCATGGCCTGGCAGACAGGGACATGGGCCGGGGGCTGCTCTGGGGCACCCTGGCCCCCCGCCTGGGCTTACTCCTGCACTGCTGCTGGAGCTGGGCACTCAGCCAGCAGCCACCGCTGTCTCCACTCTGCCTTCAGAGCCAGGTGGCTGGAGAACAGCAGTTGCTATGAGGTGGCTATGAGGGGAAGTGGGGCTAAGGCAAATTTTGGGGTGGCTATAGCCCCCACCAGCGCACACGCACACACACACACACACACCAATGCCTCCCCTGTATGAAAGCTTCTCTTACACTTCTTCCATTACAGCCACTTCCCATGTTTCTCTATCTGAATCTATAAATCCTGAGAAATTAAATAGTTATAAGTTTTATCTACTTCTGGATTTGTTCAAATTGCTATAGTACTCTCCAAACACAATGCTTATTTCTTTGAGAAATGTAAATCATTTTATATTTCTCAAAGCAATCACTTACATTTACACTGGGTACTTCTCATTTGTGTTTTTCCCACAAATCTTTCAACTTCCAGGTCAAAAGTCTCTCCTTTTATTTCCTCTCTCATAATATTTCTGCTTCATCAGCTAAATGTTTCTTTTTGTTTGCTCTGTTACTAAGATATGTAATTTCCATCCTTCATGTGGCAATTTTTGAAAAATACTTGATCAGTTTTGTTTGTGTCATTATATAAATTGGTCCTATGGACAGATTTGGCCCTCAAGACCCTGTATTAATCACCATAAATTAATGGGGAATGGGGATTCAGCCAATCCGTTTCTTAGGTGGAGTGAGACTGGCATCTGATCTGACCATGTGATGTTTTCAGTGGTGCTGCCATCAGCTAATTGCAAGTGAGAATATATGATGAAAATCAAGTCATTGTGTGTGTGTGTTCTATTCCTGCAAGAGAAATAAGAAAAATCTTTATCATTCAAATGTACAGTTCTCCATCATCTCTGAGAATGTCCACCAGTAACTAACTAAAATGGAGCCTCTTTTTAGAAATGTTTCTGTCAGACTGATCACATTTTGGTTTCAGGGTTCAATTAAAGAACCTGTCTATTACAGCTTCCCATATTCTAAAATGTTAAAGAAGTTCTCAGGGACTCCTTTATTCCTGAGTGGCTCCTTCTTTCCTGATTCTCCATAGCATCTCCTTCAGATGCTTCTCGCCAGCTGCTTGGTTTGGACCTGCTGATTCAATGCTGCATCTGCATTCTCTTCTTCCACTTTCAGCTGTGCTGACCCTCTCATCTAGATCAGCCCCATCCTTTCCTATAGCTAGCAGCTTGGAGTGAATATTAGATAGGGTTGCCTTGATCATTGTTAGAAGCATTTCCAGATCAGCTTCTGAAGCAGAGTGAGGGTCTTTTCCTTCTCCTCTTTAGGTAGCCTAGGCATCATCTCATTCCTTTCATGGAGCTGAGGTGAATCCTCCTGAGCTGTAGCTTTTAAGGCTTGGATTCCTGTTTGGAGTAGCCACTGGATCATTTCTTTATCATTTTAAAGGTCAGAGGGCAAGTTTAGATGGAGATGGATTCTTCAGCTGCCCACTCAGAGCTGGGAGTTCATGCTGCCGTCCCTGGCAGATGCTCCCACAAAACTTACTATAGGACAGTGACTGCTGTTACAGTCATTCACAGCCAACACATTGAAATCACAGAGTGCAAGATGCTTTGAAAATATTCTGCAGGGAGGCCGCAGAGTTTGATTGAATCTTTACAGGAAGACATTGAGTGTACGAGAAGACTTACCGATGACATTCTCTTTACATATTTATTTTCATATTGTTAGCAATAGACAACAACACTTCACACGTATATAGTGCTTTTAATTCAAAGATCTCAAAGCACTTTACACTATTATTCCTGTTTATAGCTGGAAATGATGAGGCAGAAAAAGAGGAGGTGATTTGCTTAAATTGCACAGACTCCACTCCCAGTCCAGTGCCTTTTCCACTGGACCACACTGCAAAGGTTTCAAGTTCTGTGTCTCCTTCTTCCTCCAGCCCTCACCTATCCTTGCCAAATGAACTCAAAGCTAGTGTAAATCAGGGTCAGTCCGTTTACTTCAATAGAGTTATACTGATTTATGCCAGGTGAGAATCTTGTTTTGGACCATCATTGGAAAGCCATCAGAAATAACTATACTAGCCATGAATTTTTGTATGGGTGGTATAGATAATTTATAATGCCAACAACATCCTCTGCTTTCACAGAAACATCTGGGGCAAGCTTTTTATTTCATCGAGTCATTTCCTAGAAGACTACTGGAGTACTTTGACACAAACTTCGCAGAGATCATGTATGACAAACTTAATAGATCAGATTTGGGGACAGCTAAGCAGACTGACAAGAGGGACTTAAATAATTCAATCAACTGATTTGACTCTGCAAAAATCTTTTCTTCTCTTCATCCTATTTTCTATTTAAGCCACTTCAGAATGTGGCTGCACTTTTTTTTTTTTTTTGGACAAAATAATCTTTATAAACTGTTGCATATGCTGTTTTTCTTCATTGTTACACTGATATCTACTGACAAAAATACAGCAGATCAGCTGTAGGGAGCTCAGCCAACTTTAACATAAGACGCCTGTGTTTCTATAACTGGAATGATGAAAAGCAGTTTTCCCCTTTCTCTGCTATGGGCTACTGATGTTTCTATCCTTAGAAAGGTCAACTGCTTCCTACAAGAACATAAATGAAACTTCCCACTGCACTCTACAGAACAAAGCTTTGGCCCCATAACTCACACTGTAAAATCTGTTATACAAATGCAAATCTGTTGTCCTGGGGGAGCCATGGATACTGTGAAAAAGTCAAGTAGTTTCATTCCATTTTCCCCACTGTCACAGCAAGGACAAAAACTCATGCCAACAAAATTAATTTATTCCCTGTGATGAAGACAGTAATGAGAAGAGAAAATGGTAGGGAAAACAAATGTAACCTTATGACATTTCTTTAACACAGTGACAAGAATATGAAATGGCAAAAAAGGCCTATTTTTAATAGTAGCCCATTACATCATCCTGTTATTGTCAGACCTGACATTATATATTTATTCTACATAATATAAGTCACCCCTCTCAAGTCTGCAAAATAGCCAGAGTTACAGAAAGGAAGACAACCGTGACACAGACTAAAATACACCAAGGAGGGCACAGTGTATGGGTTCTCCACCAATGCTAAAAAATAAAATTGAACCAAAAATATACAAAAAGACCACTCTAATGATGTGGATGTAATGAGCTCACTCCAGTGCTGTGACGTTCAGTGGAATGAATCTTTGTCACCTTCCAGAAGCCTGTTGACTCAGTTTAAGAACTAGGGAGGAAGGCATGTTACTGTCCATTCATTGACAGAAGGACTTTAATACAGAATTAAGGCTGACATCAGCTGTTCCTTCACACTCTTGTTTTGTCATAGAGCAGCAGTCCTGTGGCGCATGCACCAGGCAGTCTGGAGCACATCATCCAGGATTGAGGGACTTCGTAGGACCAACTTCAACCCCTAATAACCTTCCCAATATTGCTTCCCCGAAATGGTTGTGGGTACAGACACTAGCTGAGATCAAACCTAGCTAGGCAATATCAATTTAGGACAGATACGTGATGCATTTGGGCCTCAGATGTATGCAAAAACATTAGAAGAACAGGAAAATTTTACTGACATGTCCTTTTATTAAAGGTACTGATTCTCAGGAACCCCTTGACCAAATGACACCAATTTTGCACCATTAAACTTACCCCAGATTCCAATGACACACACCAATGCTCAGGGCAATCTGAGCATGCATGTTGATTTTAGAATCCCTAGAAAAATCTGCTGTTAAACAGTAAACTCCAGTCAGCCTTAACTATGGCTGAGTTAGTGCTTCTCCATAATACAGGGTGCCGCAAGATGAAAAATCTAGGACAGTGGTGCTCAAATCACAACAGTTAAGAATGCTCAGGTAAAACAAGAGGATGGTCCACCACCTAGAACATTTCAATTGTTCATGCATCCATCTTCAAGAAAAGCCTCCTCTAGGCCTGCCAAAGCTCCCTTGTAAACCTCTGCCTGTTTGGATTGCTTCACAGAGAATTAAGTTCTTTGTTAATCAGTCCATTCATTGTTTCACATATCTTTGCTGTAAATTCAACCCGTATCAAATCTGCTGCGATCACCAACATTGTAGGGGGCAGCAAACACATACAGTGACAGAGTCAAACTGGAAAGAGACCCTTCAGACATTTTTGCATTAAGGGACTGTAAGCAAGGAGCAGAGATTCAGGACTGTCACTGCAGGAGGAAATATAAAGGTATCCCATGGAAAATGAATTATGCAGGAAGCAAATATTGTCTTGGACTGTCCAAGTTCAATACAACGAAAAAAACCCATCTGAGCTAAGCTAGCAAAGCCCACTGGACTCCCTAGCTTCCATTCCAGCACTGGAGTATGTGTAAATAAAACAAGTTGCACCGAGAATATATCCAGACTCCATGTCACTGGTTTCTCCTCCAATGGGAAAGTGACATGCAAGGCCCTACAGCGATTACCACTTGGCAGAGGAGTAACAATAGAAAGTCAGTGATGGGATTGAAGGACAGGACAGGATGAAATGGCAAGGGCAGGCAGGGAAAGGATTTGGGTGCATTTACAAACCAGCCTTCTTTAAAATGACACCCACAAAGTCAGAGACATAAGGTGGGTGAAGTAATATCTTTTATTGGACCAA
Organism: Emys orbicularis; assembly: GCF_028017835.1. Taxonomy (NCBI): domain Eukaryota; kingdom Metazoa; phylum Chordata; order Testudines; family Emydidae; genus Emys; species Emys orbicularis. The sequence continues at coordinate 25,656,587 of NC_088692.1, forward strand.
CTTCTATCAGTGAGAAAGACAAACTTTCGAGCTTATGCAGAGTTCTTCTTCAGGTCTGGGAAACTAAGGCTACGTCTACACTACCACTTTTGTCAATGAGGGGTGTGAAAAAAAACACTCCCCTGAGAGACATAGGTTTCACCGACAGAAGCGCTGATGTGGACAGCGCTATGCCGGCGGGAGACGCTCTCCCGCCAATGTAGCTACCGCCGCTCACTGGAGGTGGTTTAATTATGTTGAGTGAGGAGCAATCTCCCGTCGGCATAGAGCAGCTACATGGGAGATCTTACAGTGGCGCAGGTGCAGTGGTAGTTGTACCGCTGTAAAGTCTCTAATGTAGACATAGCCTAACTCAAAGTGTCACTGTTAAATACAAGATCTGCACAGATTGTTTAGCATGAGTAGTTAACACAGATTTCCAGGGACCATTCAAGGTGAAGTGGTCTGTAAACAGCCCTCCCATCATGGGAGGGAGGATTGCATACACACAAAATCATGCAGAGAGGACACCCCTTGGCCCTGTTCTCAGAACAGTTTAGAACGAAAATGTGCCAAGAAGCTGATATGGCTGCATTCTCTCTTCTGTACTTCCAGTTGTACTTCAAATGTTTTGTGACTAAACTTCCTTTGTAACTACTTTTTGCTAGTTACTCCTATTGGCTTGGTAATTTATTGCATGCTAATTACATGTTGTCTGTGGGAAAGACATAAATTCCCAAATAGAAGACATTCATTATCAGAAATTAAACAAACTACACTTTACCTTAGAGGAAAAGCCTACTTATGTTGTAGATGTATCAAAACTGGAGCCTTGTGTCAGAGACCCTTCAAATTTCAAGAGGGGTAGAGTGGCCAATCTTCAAATGTCATTTTTATATTGTTTAATTCAAGTAAGTTTTCCCACAACCAACACATCCCATACTTCACAATTCAAATTGTCCAACATGGGAACAGAAGGACTGTGACTCTGGGACGCAATAAAAAGACTGGGGGCAATCAACAGCAAGTGCAGAAGATCAGTTTGTCATGGGAGGACAGTATCTGCACTAAGGAAAGCAACAGGTATGCATTCTAATAGGCCAAGTCTTATGAAGATGCACTTGTGAGGACAGGTATTGTCAGAGCATTCCCAATCACATAGGATTTATAATTTCATGCCTTCGGCAGTTGCAACAGGGCCATCTTGTCTAATTTGATATCAGCATGAAGAAATTGCAACTGGTGACCAGGCATCAACAGACAAGCAACATTTATTAATTTCCCAACACCCCTTAGAAAAAAAATTACTCCCTTACTTACTGAGACTAACACATTCCTCGCTTTAATAATGTGCCAAGTGAACTCTGAATGGTGTCAGCAATTTCAGACTTATTCTAGCTGTGTATAATGTATACAGCTATGCTAACTTATCACCATGATGGTAATTTTGCTTGTCATATAGAGATTTTTCCCTCAAGAGCTTTAAAAACAAAAGAACTCTTTTTACCTCACAAGATTTGTTAATTTTAAATCCGCTCATGAGTACAGAACTACGCAATGTATGGGAAACTGCAGTGGATTCCTGGTGCACATCATTCATAGCTAGCGAGTGAGATAGATAATAATGTTATGGGTAGCCTGGCACTTCCTCACTTTGTTAAAAAGTGTTCATCCGATTATTATTATGAAAATGTCTGTGTACTGGTGGGAGTTATGCATGGTAATAGGATCACAATGACAGAGGTTCATGTATCATCATTAATAAATCTAAGTACCTCAAAGTACTTTATAACCATTAACTTACTTATCCTCAAAATGCTTCTCTGAGGTAAGCAAGGGTGTGTATATAGAACACACACACACGCAGGTAGATACGGGGGATGAGCACTGACTGTGCCCTCACTTTATCCAGGTGACAACTAGACACCTGGTAAGGCCGTCATGCAAAGTAAATACTTTAACATCGATAGTGAGTATTGTACATGACTGTAAAGACATACCAAAAAGATTTCTGAACTCGCATATTTAGACTCCCAACAGCAATCATCCCACAGACACATTCTTCTTTAGTTCCTGCGGCAAGCTATTGTGTAGTTTAGCGGTGTATCAAACAGCTGCTATGTTTCACTATAGAAGTGTGCTGCATTTCAGTAAAGTGGTGGTGACTATCTAATCTCACCTTCCACCCTAACCAGTTCAGTACAACACATTTTATGCTATTACTAATATTTTTAAAGTATAAGAACAACAACTAATGCAACACATCATTCTCTTTGCAAACTGTCCTCATGCTGAAAATAACTAGGTTCGAATGTAAAATGAACATGGAATCTATTTAGATTACATACAGTACCTGCCCGAGTAAGAATCAATAATAAATCATCACTATTAAGAGGGGCTACGTTTCTAACTTTAGCACTTCGTATGAATTTTTAAGGTATTGCTGATCACTTGGTTCACTGAAAATGCATTTCCATTACTTAACACTGGTATTTTTTATTAACTTTGATGTGTTATATACAATATTGTCACCGTGGTGATAGTAAATACAGCAAAGATGATGGCTAGAATTATCCAAAAGTTGTGCTGAAATGGAGAGGCATGCTTGATACGAACACTTGGGCCAAACTTCTCTTGGGTATCTCTGCGGCTATAGTGAACCAGCAGAGGTGGGATGATAAACTGGATGGTGGTTGCGGCATAGGAGCCAGTTATTCCTACAATCATCATTATGTTCTTAGTAACGACTGCAATCACAGTTGGTGGGATGATGGCCAAAAGCGGAAAGAAGAGTCTTTCAACAACCCAAATGCGAGAACATTGGAAGGAGCTGAACATAGCCCATATGTTGTCTCTTAAAGCCACTGCGTTCAGGGGAAAGATGGCACTCACCTTAAAAGTGGTATAGAGTCCCAAGAAGTAAATGAAGGACACTCCGGGCACAATAGAGCAATCCAAAAAATTTAACAGAACAATTTCCTGAATCTTGTCATTTTCAAAGGTGAACATGATTGTTAATGAAAGCAGTGCATAAAAAGCACCCACAACTATGAAGACAATAGCAATTCCCAGACCAATGTTGGCCTTGTTTAGTATGGGAGGAATGATATGAGGAAGGGTGGCATGGGATACAGCAGCTAGTGAACAAGCTCCAAAGACGTTTGGAAGAGCACCTAAGTTAGCCAGAGTAGGATTTCCTTTGCCTCGGCCAATAGCTAGGAGGTGGAACGCCATGACGAACATAATGCAAAAAACTGTAAAAGAGAAGAAGAGAGTTAGGATTAAAATTGTTGGTGGTAAACTCTAATTGCTAGATTACTGAGGAAGACACTCATGCAACTTCTTTATTCCTTTTTTAAATCCAGGTATTAACCATCCCCCATTAACACCTCCCTTTTCTGATTGTTGTTTACGGTAGTAACCAGCAGCTAAGACAAGCCCCAAATAAAACCATGGATTCAAACAGCTCTGAGTTTGGACTTTGTAGCTGGGGGCTAATCTCTAGCAAAACAATAAATAGTACTGGAAGGGGATGACTAACAGGCTCCAGGCCAGCTCTTCAGCTGATATAAGTCAGGGTAGCTCCATTGATTTCAGTGGAGCAATACTGATTTACACCAGCTGATGATCTGACTCTGACTCCAAATGTACATGCACCACTTATCCATGGACTTGGGCAAGCAAAAGAGAAGGTGAAGAATAGAGCTCAGACATAAGTTAGTTAATAGGCCTGGTCTGGCTTTATGAGTTAGAGCAGGGGTGGGCAAACTTTTTGGCCCGAGGGCCACATCTGGGTATGGAAATTGTATGGCGGGCCATGAATGCTCACAAAACTGGGGGTTGGGGTGCAGGAGATGGTGAGGGCTTTGGGGTGGGGCCAGAAATGAGGAGTTATGGGTGTGGGAGAGGCCTCCGGACTGGGGCAGGGGGGTAGGGTGCGGGGGGGGGTGAGGGCTCCATCTGGGGGTGTGGGCTCTGGGGTGGGGCTGGGGATGAAGGGTTAGGGGTGCAGGAGGGTGCTCCGGGCTGGGACCGAGGGGTTCAGAGGGCGGGAGGAGGATCAGGGCTAGGGCAGGGGGTTGGGGTGCAGGAGGGGGGCAGGGGTGCAGGTTCCAGGCAGCGCTTACCTCAAGCAGCTCCCAGAAGCAGCGGCATGTCCCCCCACCCCGGCTCCTATGCGGAAGTGCAGCCAGGCGGCTCTGCGCGCTGCCGCATCCGCAGGCACCGCCCCTGCAGCTCCCATTGGCCATGGTTCCCGGCCAACGGGAGCTGTGGGGCGGCGCTTGGGGTGGGGGCAGCATGTGGAGCCCCCTGGCTGCCTCTATGCATCGGAGCTGGAGGGGGGATATGTTGCTGCTTCTGGGAGCCATGCAGAGCCATGGCACACGCGGAGCAGGGCAAGCCCTGGACCCCGCTCCCCGGCGGGAGCTTGAGGGCAGAATTAAAACGTCTGAAGGGCCGGATGTGGCCCCTGGGCCATAGTTTGCCCACCCCTGGGTTAGAGCATGAGTAACTAAATACTCTATATAAGCAAAGGAAGACCCAAGAAAATCATCTACACTTTGGTCCCAGGCACTTTATATGAGAGAATGCCTAAAGTCACGTGCCAGGCTGGAAATGAAGAACACAATATAAATGCCTTGGTGGATGAACAAATTGGTTTGGGTTTGGACAAAGCTTTAGAGAAAATTTCTGATCAGTTCAATACACAGGGTTTGTGATCCCCCTCCAGTTTCATGTTCAAACAAACTCAAAGCAACATTCAGCCAAAACCAGCAAGTTTTGCCAGAACTGGTGAATTTCACTGTATCTTCTCAGGAAACTACTGGGTTTTGACAGTTATTTTTAGGAGCCCAGTGAGACTCATCAGTTTTGTAATGAAACCCTGACCAGGACACTTGCTGGTTTCATCCACACTTTTCAGCATATCCGCTACTTCGTGCTGTCTGTCCAGAACAGAGAAATCTGTCCAGGAAAAGAAACCTGCCAGACTTTGCCAACAGGTGAGTGCCACCTGCCTTTGCATTGCATGACCACAAAAGGTGGAGACTGAACAGACCCGGGAATCCATCTTCCTGCCCAGGCATGGTTTGTCACGCAGGTTCTCACACAACTCTACTTGCAACACTCCCGGGCTCCAGACATACAAATAGCCTTTCAGCTCAAAACAGGTAGAAAAATCAGCTCTACTGGTCTAGAGGTCAGACACTCAGCTGGTGTAAATCAGTGTACCTCTGCTGACGTCAATGGAACTCTGTCCATTTACACACGATGAAGGCCTAACCCTCAATGTTAAATCTTAAAAGATGACCCAGAAGCACAGATGCCCAGTGTCATGGGCCCTTCTGAGACCTTCCTGTCCTCCCAAGTGCGCGCCTCTGGCACCCAACCATGATACCTAGCAGACCCAATGGGCTTGGTACCTGCCAGAGTTTCCCCTGGGAGGCTGTGGACTGTAATGTTATGCACTAACACAGGAGCAGCTTCTTCAACACAAAGTATGAGCACAGCACTCAGAGATGTGGATTTAAAATAACAAATAGATCTACAAGCGTGTTCTCTTACCCACACTTAGCATTCCCCTCAAACTCCAGGATAGAGCCGACTTGGCCCTGGTGTCTCCTCAGTTCTCCCTGGGCACCAAGTTACAGTCTGCTTGCTGCAATGCCTGGACTCCAGTCAGTCTCTGGCAGCCTGCAAATGCTGAGGACTTCCCCCGTCCTCTCTGCAGGGCAAATCCTTTAACAGATCCATGTCTTTTGGTCTCAGTGTCTCAGGCTTGGCAAACAGCTCTGCTGCCAGGGTTGGGCTGAGGAGTTGCCTCTTCATGGCTATAAACTAGGCTGTTGTGTTGATGGGGATGCTGCTTTATCTAGGTCATTCTACTACCTTTCCTGCCTGGTTTCTTTAACAACCCCTTTCGAGCTAACTCTGTGCACTCAGGCAGGGTATTATCACACAGATACAGTGAAGGCAGATGATATTTATAAAAAATAATGGAAATATTTCCCAGTTCTCCACTCCCAGTGTCCATTCTCAGCAATTAATAAAGACCTTGCCAGAACCTATTAAATAAACAGGGCAGATTCTAACACACACCCTTGCACTACCATCCTCCTACAGGGGTTCTGCTGCATGGGCGGCGTTAATGTATGTCTTGAGCTCTCCCACTGGCAGAGGCTGACCAGGAGAGGTGCTGGCCTTGTTGAGTATTCTGGCCACACATACTCTCCCGAGTCAGCCTAGCCCACAGTCTGGGCTGCATTGGCTGGCTTCATGCTCCCTTCAAATACAGGGCTGTGGCTTCCAGTTTCCGTGCACTGCTCAATGTTCCCTCCAGAATAGCTCTGTCCCACAGAAGGCCTGAGGTCTTGGGACATACAGACAGGCGCTGGCATATCTCAGCTGAATGGAACACAGTAACTAGTGTTGAAAAAAAACATGATTATTTGTAATGTATCAATGCCCAAAAACTCCAACCAGAATTGGGGCCCCATTGTATTTGGCACCATACAAACACCTACTAAGAGACAGCACCTATCCCAAAGAGCTCACAAGCGAAAGAACAAGCAGTGCAGGGGATTTAGCCAGATTCTGCTATTAATCTAAGTGGAAGATGGATGACTGAACTCTCGGTACTGCTTTGAAAATCTCAGCCAATTGCTTTTCTGGAGAATGATTCATAAAGAAGCAAGTTTGTAACAAAATAAAGAAGGGCTGCCTCCCAAGGTACAATATAAATGTGCCAGATAGGTTGTTAAGAAACTCCCTTTTCTCCAAACAGCATTAACCCAAAATATCAAGTTGGATTTTCTGCTTGTTGTAAAGAATGCTGTGCTATCACACAAATACTGTTATACTGTATGTGTTACTGCCGCCTGATGTAACTCCCTGGCATTGACATAATGTCAGTGATTGAGTCCTTGCTTTCAGCCATGTATGATTAATGGGCCACCTGGCAAACACACTATACGTGTACGGTGCCAGGTCACGCTGAGCTAATTTTTGCCAGGTGACACAATAGAAAACATTCCTAGTTGAAAATATCTACAGATTTCAGCTGCCAACATAAGGTCCCAAACTCCATGCACAGCAGAGGTTCTTTCAGCATCTCTCTCTACCTCCTAGCCCTCAATATCACACACTGTGAACTCAGCGTCCAACTCTCTTCTTTCCAGTGATGCTAGCAATGGTGGGCCAAGAAGTTCTGATCTGCACCTGAACTTTGCCTGGGGCTATTTTGGGAGGGAGCTGGAGAAGCAGTGCAGAGGGGCGGTTCTGAGGCCTTGTTTCATGCCCACCTCTAGACATGTGTCTGTCTGAGTTAATGCATGAGATACGTTTATCTGAACTGACATGAAAACCTCGGGAGTAAAGACACCATCTGTGCTCACGCCGGCACTAAGGGGGTATAAGAACCCTTGCTCCCCTGCATGGGCTGCAGCTTCCCTGGAGATGCTACCCCTAATTCCAAACTGGTGGGCAGAACCTTGACTCCACACTTCCCACAATGCACCAGCCAATGCAGCTGAACCAGCACAGAGGAGGAAAGTAGTCTGCACACATTAAAGTGCTGGCACAGAGTATTTCTTCCCTAGAGCAAGGGAGAGGAACCAGGCTCAGTCACAATTCAATCCCCAGGGGCAGCACAGCTCCGTGCTGTCCCTTACTCAGGGTTTGTGGTAACTCCATAGTCAAACCCTAAATTAGGTACTACCATATAATCTAATGCAATCCACCACAGCACTCACCATAGTCTATTTGCTCTGGTACATCCACTGAAACGCTTTGGGAAATAGCAAAATATCTTGTGGGTACTGACATGTTTTAAAAAAAAAAATATCAGGATCTTCACTTAGAATATCAGAGTTGGAAAGGACCTCAGGAGGTCATCTAGTCCAACCCCCTGCTCAAAGCAGGACCAATCCCCAGACAGATTTTTGTCCCAGATCCTTAAAGGGCCCCCTCAAGGATTGAACTCACAACCCTCAGTTTAGCAGGCCAATGCTCAAACCACTGAGCTATCCCTCCATTTGTAGCCATGTTTGGGGAGTTTTTAACTGAGAACCTCAAACTTTCTTTTTTATCTTTCCCGATCCATTCAGGCCCAGAACGGAAGTAGAGTAATTATAGATAGTGAGGGATAGATGGAAGTAGAGATGGAAGGCTGATAAACGAAAAGGATCTTCTAGCTACTTGGACCAGACTTTTCTTCTGGGTAGGCGGATGCCTCATGGAAAAGGATAACTAGGAACTGGCTCAAATGAAGCCTTGGTGATTTATACTTACATATAAAAGCAGTAGAGCTCATTAGGATTTTCTTTTTCTGTGAAAATTTGATAGAAGTTATTTTTGTCCTGGTTTTTGTCAAAATTTAAAACTTTGAAATTTGGGGGGATTGTCAAGAAGCTAAAAAGAATCAGTTTTCAGCAACAAAAAATGTTCAGTTTTCATCAAAATGTTCAGTTCAGAAACAAAAAAAAAATCAATTTTCATTTGCCAAACAATGAAGAACGTTCAACGTTTGAAGAAAAAACAAATGTTTGAGGAAAAACCATTTTCTTGTGCAAACATTTTGGTTACTTAAAAAAAATTCTGTCAAAAAAAAAAAAAAAGAAACCCCACTGTGATGGAAAATGTTTAACCAGCTGTAGCAAACAATAGCAATTGTTCTACCCATGTTTCTCTGTGTCTTTGTTGCACCAATCAATTGTCTGAGAAACTAAACTTCTTGCCTTCCAGACTCTGTTAACCAAGACTCCCAAGCTAAAAATTCATTCTTAAATGGCTTCATTGCGCCTGGATGTCACAGTACTCTGAATTGTGGGCGAGCATACAAACCATGGGGCCCAATTCCGGAAACACTCCACATAGAACATTCCCATTGAAATTCATGGCAGTCCCACATCTTGAGCACTCACAGGATCAGGCCCCACAGATGCAGCATTGCAATTGGCAGTACAGCACCACTGGGCATGTGAAGGGTTGAGCCTTAAATTTCATGGATTCTCTCATTTAAGTCAGGCCTCTAGGCTGCGATTTTCAAGGCTGATTAGGGTTTTGGATGTCCAATTCCTATGTAAATTAATGGGAAACGGGTGTGCAGATTCCTTAACAAAAATTCTCAGCCTTAATGTTAGTATTCTAGCCACTTCATGCTCACAAGCAGCTAACAGTTGCTCCCAATTGTAAAGGTTTTCCTGGTGGGTTTGGAAATTGTGTCAGTCTCCTTCACAATTTCAAAAGCATCAGCAACTTTTCCAGCGCTTAGTTACCCATGGCTATCGGTGCCTTCCTGCTCCTTACTGAACCAGCTTGCTCAGTCTAAAGTAGGCTTTCTTAAGAGCAACTACACCTTTTTAACATGTCTTGTATGGCAACAGTCCTGGCAATAGATCTCAAACAAGATTTTTGGATGATAATGTACTATAATAATGACAGCAATAGCAAGTAATATCACCTGTTGATTTATGTTTATAACACAGGGGCTAATATTCTAGCCCAGGAGTTCTCAACCTTTTTCTTTCTGAGGCCCCCCCAACATGCTATAAAAATTCCACGGCCCATCTGTGCCACAGTAACTGTTTTTTTTTAATTATTATTATTATTATAAAAGCCGGTGTTAGGCAGTAGCAAGCAGGGCAATTGCCTGAGGCCCCACGCCACAGGAGCCCCCACGAACCTACATTGCTCAGGCTTCAGCCACGGGTGACGAGGCTCAGGGCCCTGGGCTTCAGCCCCATGCGGTGGGGCTTCAACTTTCTACCCTGAGCCCCAGCGAGTCTAATGCTGGCCCTGCTTGGCAGCCCCCCTGAAACCTGCCCATGGCCCCCCCGAGGGCACCGGACCCCTGGTTGAGAACCACTGTTCTAGCACATCTCGTTTGTCTCCCTACTGCAGCTGGTTTCATCAGGCTTTTTCCAAAAGTATTTCAAGTGTCTCTGGGTTTATATGTGACAGGTTTACTCCCAGCAAATATTTATACTAATGCTTTTGTCTCCCAGGCTACTACTTCCATCCTTATCTGCACTGAGATGTACTTGACAACCAATCAGCAAAATGATCTATCCTATTGTGTTTGAGACCTCCTTATTCCAGGTACTGGCATTCCTCCTAGAGCAGCATCTGCTGTTTTTGTACATCTTACAGTCATTTATGTAAGTACATTAACAGAAAGCTGGTGTCCCCTTACAGATCCTTGCAGTACCTCAACTAACTCCTATCCACCTTTAAAGGGATTTAAGGCTGTCCTTTGTTTCCTTTTCTTTAGCAGTTCAGGCTGCCAATATTTTACTTATTCAATGACCCATAACCCCAAAGAGTCTCCCTTAAGACAGGGGTGAGCTGGAGCTGGTTCACACCGGTTCACGCGAACCGGTTGTTAAATTTTGAAGCGGTTTTAGAACCGCTTGTTAACCCGCTTCCCTGCGAGGGGGCACTGCGGCTTTGATGGGCTCCGGCTGGGAAGTGTGTAATTCCTCCTCCGGGCGCCGGGGGCACTGCACTGCGGGAGCCATGTGGTTCTGCCGCCTGGCCCTGGGCACGGGCCCTGTTGCTGCTGCTGCTCCCGCGACCCCTGGCCTTGGGGCTCCCGCTGCTGCCTGGTGGGTCCCCGGCTGCTCTGCTGTGCCTGGGCTGCGTCCTGCTGCTCAGGCTGCTCCGAGACGCTATCCCGTGAGTACCCGCCACCCTGCCCACAGCCAGGCCCTGTCTCCAGCCAGCCCCGCACCCCCTGTCCGCAGCCAGCCCCTGCCGCACCCCCTGCCCTGCCTGCAGCCAGCCCCACACCCCCTGCCCTGCCTGCACCAGCCCCGCACCCCTGCCCTGCCCGCACCAGCCCCGCACCCCCTGCCCGCAGCCAGCCCCTGCCATACACCCTGCCCTGTCTCCAGCCAACCCCTGCCGCACCCCCCTACCCGAAGCCAGCCAGCCCCACACCTCCTGTCTTCAGCCAGCCCCACACCCCCTTGCCTCCAGCCTACCCCACACCCCATGCCCGCAGCCAGCCCCTGCTGCACCCCCTGCCCTGCCCGCACCAGCCCAGCACCCCCTGCCCTGCCTGCAGCCAGCCCCGCACCCCCTGCCCACAGCCAGCCCCTGCCGCACCCCCTGCCCTGTCTCCAGCCAACCCCTGCCGCACCCCCCTGCCCGAAGCCAGCCAGCCCTGCACTCCTCTGTCTCCAGCCCTGCCAACCCCGCCGCACCCTCCTGTGGCCCTGCCCGAAGCCAGCCAGCCCCACACATCACTGTCTCCAGCCAGCCCCACACACCCCAGTCCTGCCTGCAGCCAGCCCCTACTTCCAGTCAGCCCCTGCCCTGCCTCCAGCCAACCCCGCACCCTCCTGTCTCCAGCCAGCTCTGCACCCCCCACCCTGTCTGCAGCCAGCCCCGCACCCCCTGCCTCCAGCTAGCCCTGCCCCACGCCCCTGTCTGCAGCCAGCCCCACATCCACTGGTGCCCTGCAGTTCCCAGGGCAGTAACCCTGCACACCTGCTTCAATGAGGGGGACAGGGAGCAGCTGGGACCCACACATGTGCACACCCTAGGGTGACCAGACAGCAAGTGTGAAAAATCGGGACGGGGGTGGGGGGTAATAGGTGCCTATGTAAGAAAAAGACCCAAAAATCGGGACTGTCCCTATAAAGTCAGGACATCTGGTCACCCTAGCACACCCCCAGGGAGTGGTGGGGACCCACACATGTGAAACAGAGCTCATTTCTAGTTCAGGCCCATCTTTTTAAAAAAGAACTTAAGGTAGGGTTAACATACATCTGTATTTTCCCGGCCATGTCAGGCTTTTTGGTTCTTAAATCATCGTCCCGGGAAAATACAGACCTATTGGTACAAAAAATACATACTGTGGCACATCCCTTAAATCAGAACTTTTTATAGGGAACCGGTTGTTAAGATTTTGGCAGCTCATCACTGCCTTAAGACATTAATTTATTACATGCATTCTGATTGATTAAGTGTTAGATACTTTCTGCAGCCCCTTTGCAACCCCTTTGTGCTCAAACATTATGACAAATTAAAAAGATGTAACCCTTGCTTGCCTTGAATTGGATGGGTTATATCACTAAGCAAACTCTAAAGTGCTTTTTTGATGCCCAAGTTGGTGACTTCATTTTTTAAAAAATCTTTTATGATTGCCCTACTGCTTACATCAGTCTAATCTGACATTTGGTGAACAATGGTTTTATTAGCCAATTTCAAGTCAACAAAGTTCTCACCTAAACTGTGAGGCGTCTATAAAAACCATCCGCTGAAACTATTGCTATATATTTTTCCCCCTACATCACTCATTTATAATATCTTAGCTCATGTATGGCCTACAGCCTTTTATTCCACTCAGTGGTCATTAACCTTTGTGCCAATATTTTCATGCACCAAAATCTAAGTTGCTCAAGCAAAATATGCATCTGCACATACAAAACACTGTTTTTCATGTGCACTGATTCACTTTAGGCCTGATGTCAATGGGAGTCTGTCCATATGGCTCAAGTTCCTCCTGCACCAAAGGTGAAGTCTACCCTAACTCCTTGTCTAAAGCCAGAGTAAAGGGTTTTGTGAGAGTGACTATATAGAAGTTGGAGCAGCTGAATCCCACATTCCCAGCAATTAAAAATTCCAGCCCTTACACTTTAACAAAAATAGGAACAAGAACTCCCGCATACCCTCTGTGCTCTGGGTCTGTGGCCACTAGATCAGCATAATTTAATGGGTCATAACATTTTCCAGCCCCTTTTAAATTCAGCTATGGTATTTGGCTCAGTGATAGTCTGTGTAATTTCCATTTCCACATCTCATTATACTTTCTCAGATGCCACACAAACAGAAAATAGTATTGCCTGCTTATTACCATGCCTGCAAGAATTATTGCTCCACACAACTGCACCGTCTGTTGGAAATACCGGATTATTTCTTACATTTTTAGTCTGTACATTGCAAGGCACAATGTAACTTCAGACAATCCAAATGTAGGAAGCTGGTTTGTGTACTGAGTTTTCCACCTAGTGGACTAGATTCCCATCTCATTTATGCCAGCAAAGCTCCAGAGTAACTTCATTGACATCAGGATTATTACAAATTTATGCCAACATAATTAAGATCAGAATCTGGCCCATTATATATGAACCAGCTGGTCAAATCCACTTCCCATCTATCAAAGGGCTCTTTGAAAACAGTTATTTACTTATTTTTATAGACGGAGAATGCCCATTGTCAGTATGTTCTCTGATGCATTCTGCCTGCTGGAACTCTCTGTTTTCATTTTAAAGAAAACAAACCTGCAGAGTTAAGTAAGGAGGCAGTGAAAAAAATCAAATTCAAGCCAGTGAGACTTGAAACTGTGTAATATACCAGCCACTGATTGCAGAGAGTCCTGTAAACTCACTGGTTAATTTCAGTAGAAATAACACAATGTATGAAATATTCTTCACTTTATTTCTTAAAGCCTGATCCGAAGCCCATTGAAATCAATGGAAAGACTTCAATAGGGTTTGGATCAGTGTCATACTGGGGACAGGGAGATGAGGAAATGTATTTGTTTCAGCATATGCACCTCAGAAATTAAGTTAATTTGTCAACAAACAGCAGTCTGGCATAACTGACACTGTAGGAGCCTATTCTCCTCTTGGTGCATTAAGGATTTACATGCTTAATTCCCCATTAACTGATGGAAATTATGAATGTAAGTAATCTCATGCATAAAAAACAACAGACTTCTATTACCCTTCTTATGCCAACTAGTTATAGCTTCCTTCCTTTACTGTGGAATGACTGTGCTACATGTCTGCATTGCACACTTAAATGGTGAGCAAACCAGCTGTGCACCCCTTCAGCTTCTACCTCAAACATTTCCTCTATTGTTAGAAGGAAAAATATGTTCTTCGTAATTGGCCACTAGATAGAGAAAAATGCTATAAAAAGAGTTAACCAGAGAGGTGTTACCATCAATAGACGGGTCAATATATTTTAATTCCTATGCTCTAACACTAAAAAGTGTCCTTAGTCCTTTGCGTATTGAACTTTGTGGTTGTCTCTTATCTCACTCTGTTTGAGTCCCTGCCAATCTAACAAAGTCATCAGGTCTCTGGATAAGGAGAAGCAATTTTTCAAGGTAGATTAACTGCATAACTTACTGCCAGCAGCAACATTATGGGGCAGAACCACATGGCAGGCTATTTGGGAGTCAAAGTCGGCTTAAGGAACATGAATCTCCACTGCAGTACCATGAGTCTTGAATAACCAATCAAATATTCATGGCGTTTCCCTGCAATAAGCTTTTCCTGTAGCTCTCAAAGGAATAGCTAGATTGATGGTAGGGATTTAAAAAAAACACCAAACCCTGCAACATGACTTTTTTATTATTTGCAGTGCTTGGGGGAGAAGTGGGGGCAAGTGTTGTGAAGTCCATGGGAATCTGGGAAATCTGTAATCAAGGAGGACATATACCTAGGATAATTGCAACTACTAAAATGATAAGAATTAATACGGGCTGTATCTAGGTTTGTAAAGGGCAAAAGACCCTGAACTATATAGAGTTAACTATGAGCTGTTTAAATGCTGCAAGAGCTCTATCACGTGAATATAAAGTATACCTTTTTACTTACTAATGATTTATGAAGTGCTTCTACTCTTAGCCAAATGGCATTCATCATCAGCTACAGTATCACAGAAAATCAGCTACCCCACAGAGAGCGGATTGATATAGGCACCTCCTATTTGAAATTAGACTCAGGCCTTAGGTGATGTGGGGAGAACTGTCTTTGATTCACTCCAGGAAGCTTATGACCTCAGCTCGCTATCCATATTCAATTTTTGAGCAAAAGGTACCATCAGATATAAAAAGGACCTCAGTTTGCTAAACAGCGAAAAGGCACCAGTAAAGATTGATGAGAGAACTACAGCAACGCTAACATTCCAAACTGCTGCAGAACAACATTTTCAAAGGGATGTGCACACAGGACCAGAGAAGTGTTGTGAAGACCATGACACTACCAGAGTAGTGCTAGGGGACATGCATGCTCATTACTAGTATTGACTTAGCAAACCTGGCAAGCATGCCCATTGCAGATGGACATCAGCATGTAGTTAATTTGTACATGACTCATAAAGTGCCTTCCTAGAACCTTATTACCAAAATTATGCACAGTAAACCCCTTTCAGAGACAGTCAGCACCTACTACATAGGACAAACACTCACTAGCTGAAGCTCTGAAATCAAAGCTTTGGCTTTAGGCCCTAGTGTAATATGGGCCGTCAGTTTGAGAGAGCATTATTTAGAATGAAGCTGATTTTAAAGTTATTGCCAGGAGACAGGACTAAATGGCTGAGGGGGCTGGTAATGGGATAAAAAGCCTTCTGCCTCTAGATCAATCAGCTCAAGTTCAAGGCAGTAGTAAGTGAAAGCTATTATTTTTGTTCATTGGCACGTGTCAGTCACTCCAGTTCCGACAGGCATCTATCATGGGTTTCAGGGGGCAATTCAGACCAGTGAGGGGTTGTGTCACCACTTGCCCTGAAACCCTGAATGTTTTACAATGCTTTGCTGTTGTAGCTTCCAGCCTGGGACACTCACAACAAGCCTACAAGCATGTAGGTCACACCCTGAAGTGTCTGTGTGCTAGACAGTCCTGGCTCAGCAGCTCTGACCCCAGCAGCTGGTTTACAGTCCTACAACCCCACTCTGGCTTCCACCAGCCTTACAATCAGCAAGCTGACCCCAACAAACTCCCAGCCCGGAGTTTTCCCAAAACCATGTTCTCTGTAAAGTCCAGCCCTCTCCTGGACAGTTCAAAGAAAGAATAAGCTTCATTTTCTCTTGTAAAGACATAAAAGCACATCACAGCTTATTAACGTAACTGGGGTAAATACACCCTTCCATTTAAACACAGCACTGAGTTGGCTTATCGTAAAAATAAAACAAATTTATTAACAATAGAACATAGGTTAAATGATACCAACCAAAAGGAATAAAGTTAGAAAGAGTTACAAGCAAATAAAAGTGAACACACATGTAAAAGTCTAAACTTTAATCTATCGAGATACAGGCTTTGTTCAAGATGTCTTTTCTCGCCTATATTCAGTTCCCAGAGACTTCAAACCCTCCCCGCCCCCTTGGTTGAAGGACCCATCTTTCTCAGCTTGCAAGGGCTCTGCTCCCTTGTGTCTGTCTAGTGATGGATGCCAAAAATGGCTTCTGTCTTTACTCATATCTTCCAACGTTCAATGACTCTGTTTCAAGAGCCAGGATGACCTCATGCTGTTCTTCCCTTCCAGTGGGTTTCCCATGCCTGGTAATTTCTATTAAATGGGGCTCCCATTGGTTATGGTCACACCTTGCTTAATCGCTTCTCTACTGTCTGAGCGGGAATGTCTTTCTCCTTATTTTGCCACAGGCTTTAAAACTTAATATCATTAAGTATCCATATTTCTTCAGATAGTGTTAATACATTTCACAATGATATTAATCACCAGTGTGTCATTAGCTTCCAGAAAGACCTCATTCTGTACACTCTTATAAAACAGTAATATTGCATATAATCAGTCGATTCAATTGCTTATTACTTCAGGTTCAACCCCTCCTGTTTTTATAGATGAGTGAACCTTTGAAATGGATTCTTCTGAGAGTTACCCCTCAAAGTAAAGTTCACTCAAGCTGTGAGGAAGGCGACAAGGAGTCTGGTGGTGAAGGACGCTCCATGCTGCTGCCCTCCTCACACAATTGTTAGCTTAATAGCTTTGTTTACCTAATGTGTAAAAATGAATCTTCATGGTCTTTGCCTTAATATCGTCAGAGAATCAAATACACATTCCTTTGTCTAAGGCAGACCTATTTACCAACTCCCTCTGTCATGCCTGGTTTAAACACACTTCAGTCATAATTCTAGCATATATCCATAACTCTCAATACCCACCGTGTACACACATTGTGCAAGAACATGAATGATCAGTGCGTTATTAGTTTTCAAACTAATAGGCATATTAGACCTAGTTTGCACAAAGATTATTACAATAGCGTGTAGAGTGTGAATACAGGTCTCCTTAGTGTCACAGTGTCCACATCAGAATTGTCACCCTTGTTGGGAGTCTCAATAGAGAATCCAAGGATTGAAGGGGCAGAGAAACTAAACTATCCTTTCATCCCTAGAAGTAACCTCTCGAAAACAGAATTGAGGCACGTTGGTGATATAATACAGGGAAGCTTATACTGCTGCCACCCCTGCTGTACTTAGGAAATGGATAAATAGGTTTTAAGGCCCGAAGGTGCCATTATATTATCTAAACTGACTCCCTGTAGAGCACAGGACATACATAGAATGTCAGCCAGTGACTCCTGTACTGCACCCAATCACTTGTGGTGTTTGACCAAAGCATACCCTTTAGAAAGACTAGGAAGACTTCAAGAGAAAGAGAATCCATTATTTTACATGGTAGTTTGTTCCAACGGTTAATTACCTGCCCTGTTAAAAATTGTGCCTTATTTCTAATTTGAATTTGTCTGGCTTTAACTTCCAGACATTGGTTCTAGTTATGCCTTTCTCCGCTAGACTAAATGTAGTACCCAATACATAGAGGATTTCAAGCTCAAAGACTCTACACCCAGCATATGGCCACTAATTGACATTTATTTATTAATTCCCAAACAAATTGGCTCATTATCCTACTATTCTAGAATGATGACAATAATTTTACTTTGAAACAAAGATTAATAAAATACAATCTGGGTAGAGACAAATAAGGGATTTTTTGAGCTTTCTGGGAAATTCTGGGCCATCTGATCCTGACTAGCATACTAAAAAGCATAGCAACACATTAAAGAAACTCCCATGAAAACTGGAACACAAGCCAAAAGTCCTACCTTGTACAGTGCCACATGAAATTGCAATATATGCATCGTTTCATACAGATGATTCTCAGAGCACAGACAGGATTGAGGCTTAGGAGAATGTGAGGAACCAGAGAACAAACAACCCTATTTGATAATGTGGTAGGGAAAAACATAACTTACTACAGAAGAGGCGTGATTGGCTATTGCTGCTTAAGATGGCACTAATTTATGATTGGCAGACATCTGCAGTTCACATTATCAGTGGATTTCTTACCATACTGAGACCATCTGTTTAGGTGCTGGGTGGGAGGTGTGGGGGGGTCTCTCAGTCTGAAAGAGGCTTGAA
Source organism: Emys orbicularis (assembly GCF_028017835.1). Lineage (NCBI taxonomy): Eukaryota > Metazoa > Chordata > Testudines > Emydidae > Emys > Emys orbicularis. The sequence goes on from NC_088692.1 coordinate 25,674,745, forward strand.
TAAGCTTGCCCCCTAATTATAGGCATATTGGACTTCTAATGCTGCCATATATGAATAGAGCAGTCACCAGCATCTTCCAAATAAAGGTCTCCATAGTCTTGGGCACTTTTCAGTGGGTGTTTTCAGCCATGCCTAAGGCCAGTTACGAGTGTCATTTCTTTCTCAGAACTGGACAGCATGATAACATATGTAGTTCATTGTTGTAGTTGCTTTCTGGAGCTATTAGATCTTTCTGCACATTTTCTACTACAAAGAAGAACTTATGGCCCTGCCTGTCTATTTCCCAGTTCTGCTGAAATTCAGCCATTTGACAGCAACAGACCAGAGCTAGGGTTTTGGAAATAAAATTTTAACAAATGCATCTTAGGCAATTCTGAATCCCAGCCCCCAATCCTGTTTGGAGAAACTCAACAAATCTCCTATTCTGCAAGAGGGAGCAATAGGTCTCCCAAATGTAGCTTAACTCCTCTGAGCTTTTCTAATTAGACGCCACATCTATGCCCCAAAAAGCCATGTTTGTTCCAGCTTCTTTTAGCACTGCATTTCTGACAGACTAGTCACTTTTTCTTTTCTTTTTTGATCTTGTATAATTTGAAGACAAAGATTCTTCTGAATAATGGATGTTCAGAGATTTCACTCCAGATGAAAAAATATGATGTTTTCATACTAAAAATAGATAAAAATCATGAGTTCACGAATAATAGAAAACTTGCCCCAGTAAATCCAAGGGGGAAGCTGCACAACTCTGAAAATAGCACTGGAGAATAAGGATTAATTAACAAGCAATGGTAATGTACCTGACCTTGGTCTGCTGGCTCAAAATCTCTGTCTTACACTAATGCACACTGCTCAAAAATTCTCCCCATAAAAAAGTCTATTTTCAGTATGACTGGCTGGACCCAGAGATAAGTACAGAATCTGAAAACATACAAGCAAACTCATTGCTTGATCTTTTTTCAGTGTTATTCCACTCTAATGTCGGGTGTCATCTTAAAGTAACTTAGGCAACAAGAGGTGTTTGCATTTGAACCTCAGGATTCACAGTGAACAGCAGGTCATGTCAGGGAATTCTCATCTGAGAAACGTCAGCCTGGCTCACATGCTTCCCTTAGAACAGAGGCTGCATACCAGATGTCCATGAACCACTCTCAGTCTGGAAAGCACTTGTGGGTGATCCCCAACATAGTGGCTGTTCACATGTTCCTGACTCTTCCTCCTGGTTTCCAACTGCTAAAGAACATTGAAAGGAGATAAAAATGCATAAATACTGTCCAAATATTATCTTTCCATGTAAGCAGTTGCTGTAGTGGCCACAGAGATGTCAAGCAACTGAAAACAGGTAAAAATAACAGGAGTACTTGTGGCACCTTAGAGACTAACAAATTTATTAGAGCATAAGCTTTCGTGGGCTACAACCCACTTCTTCGGATGCATAAGTGGGTTGTAGCCCACGAAAGCTTATGCTCTAATAAATTTGTTAGTCTCTAAGGTGCCACAAGTACTCCTGTTATTTTTGCGGATACAGACTAACACGGCTGCTACTCTGAAACCTGAAAACAGGTAGGGAGGGGCCAGGCAAGAACCAGATAGTCCATACCAGGGATGGAGCTCAAGAATGCCTGCATTAGAACTATTCCCCAGCTCACTCACAGAAGAGCTGTGCTTAGATCAAAGTACCTCACCACTGTTCCAGGAGCTGAGAAAATATCACATCTGTTAGCTTACAAATACTATAGATATAGTCGTATGGCCTGTAACTAGCTTTTCCTTATTCTGAGCTTCTGGCTCCCAAACTACAGACCTCTTAGGTACAAGGGGATTGTGCTGCATCCTGCAGAGGTAGAAGGGTTGTTATCTTGCATCTGTAGCTCAAGTGTTATGGACCTTTCTTTTCCTTTATACACAGGAGCCTTTGGCAGGTCACATTACTATTAGTTATGGTTTGAATTATCATTTTAATCATGTATGTTTTTGAGCCTTTTAAATCAGTCCCTGTTGGCAGAGGGGCACTTTAATAGTATATCACTAATTTTCACTAAGAGCCCTCCCACCACACACAGCAGATCCTCTGCCAATTCAGACCCCCAGCAAAACCAGCCATAACAAAGAATCACATTCTTGCCAAAGAAGGAAGCATATTCTCAGTTTGTCTTTTTATTTTTTTATTTTATTTTATTTTATTGCTCTTTTGTAGGCTGGGAAATGAATGGCTGGTATTTGCAGAATGAAAACTTCCATTCCTCTTGGGAGGGAGGAGCGGGGAATTCATTATTTTCAACACAAAAACAGTGAAACTTTTGCTGTGCTGAAAATTCACAAATTGTGCTAAATTTGCAAAACTACCTTTGATGGAAAAATACCACCCATAGCACAAGGCTGCAAAACAGTTTCTGGAAACTTAGGAGGATGTTAGTTTTCACATGCAAATATTCGCAAAGCAAAAGCTCACACAGTTGTTTCCTCCAAACCTACTCATGAACTTGCAGATTTTTGTCAGTTAGCAAATGGAGTAAATATCTTTTGACGCAGGCTCCCCTATTGCAAACAGAATGCAAGGAAACCATATATCTATATATTTAAATTCCTCCAAACAGATGTCCAATATTTAATGGATCAGGTGTGCACTAACTGATGGTAACTAGAAGGATCGCCAGACGCTTTGAATGCCATGAATAATTCAACACTCCCATATCTTCAGTTCACAGCAATTTCACATAGCAAGTGTGTGTAGGTCTAGAAACAAATCAAAATCAATCTGTCAGATTTGATTTCCTTTAAGGAAAGAGGTTTACCATTTGTAGAGCATTGTTTATAGTCTGAAAAAGTTCTCTTCTTCAGGCAAGTGGTGTATTTGTTGGGGCAGACTGAACAGATACTAGTCCAGGAAGAAGAAATAACATCATGTTTTCTGATTATTAATAAGAAATTCCATTTACTAATCAGCATCACTTCTGTTTTATTTTCAAAACAGTATTACAACTAATAAATGTTCTCCTATTCACCTAATACACACTATACAGTACTGTCATTTTAGAAATGACATCCTTTTTAATTATGCAGTGTTGTTGTAGCCATGTTGGTCCCAGGATATTAGAAAGACAAGGCTGGTGAGGTAATATCTTTCATTGCACCAACTTCTGTTGGTGAGAGAGACAAGCTCTCTTTATAAGCTCGAAAGCTTTTTAACTGTTAAACCTATTTTTTCCACTGCTGTTCCTAGCATTTCTATCTGTAATATATTATTAGATTCAATCCAAAGAAATCACTGAGGCTCATTCTTTTACTATACCTAGGCACAGTCTCTCTCTCTCTCTCTACATGGCCCTACTTAATGACAGACAAATATTAGTGCAGTGCTTTGGAAGAGATTTTAAATACAGAAGAGCCAGAGAATTTAGTTGTTATAATTGATTTGTACTACAGTAACTTCTGGAGGCCTCAGCCAAGATAGGGGCCCCATTGTGCTAGGTGCTGTACAAACAAAGAGTAACAGACAGTTCCTGCCTTAAAGAGCTTACAATGTAAATAGACAAGGACACACAAAGGGTGGGAGAAATGGAATAGTATTATCCCCATTTTACAGATGGGGAACTGAGGCACAGAGAGATTAAGGCTGTGATTTAGCAAAGCACGTAAGCGCAGGCTTACCTTTTACTTCAATGGAACTTAAGCATGTGTTTAAGATCACACACAGGACATCTGTGCCCCACTCAGGAATTGAACTAAGGTCTCCCAAATACCAATCCACTGTCTTAACTAAAAGCGCAGCCTCTCTCTCGATCTCTCTAGTTATTGTTATCAGGTTGTATTCCCATGGTAAATTTCCCTCTGGGCACTAATATTGTTAGACTAACCCTAATGTACAAATGGGCTAAAACAAACCAGATCTAGTTTCTCCTGTAGACTTATAAATGCATTGGGTTAAATATTTCCTGCGTGATTTTGAAGAAAATATTAATATTTTCATTCAATGGAATTTCAAATCCCAGTGAGACATATGAAGTGTTTAGAACAGCCCCTTTTCTAAGCTCTCACTGTTATAAAGATATATATTTGGAGTGAAAAACAAGTTCCCCTTTAAATGTAATGATAAAGACAGCTGACACAGTGAATCAACTGTCTTTGTTTCTTGGAAGAGTTGCTCCTGGGGATCTCAGTTCACTGTAGCTGCAACCACTATATCCAAGCCTCAGTAATGCTGCTTTGGATCAGTCTCACTATCAATGGGGAGAATAATTGACCAAGGGAGATAAAAATGTTTTCCTAACTCCTATTTGGCAAAACAAGTAAGGGTTTCAAGCTAACGCAGTTTCAGTCATAGGCTGACATTAGCAAAGATTTACAGTTCCTTCCAAGTTTTACAAGATTTACAGCTCCTGCCAAGTTTTACAAGATTTACAGTTCCTGAATTCTCAAGAAGAACTTCCTTACCTGGTTGCTTATTATTTTTAAAGGTATAACCTCATCCAGGGTTCTTTCCCATAGACAATAATTTTCATTTTCTTTATCTCATGTACTCCATCCTCTATGTTTTCAAATGGTGTTACTGGATGTACCTGCCTCACTCATATAGGCATCAAGGGAATTTGTGGACTAAATCCTGTGCATTTCTCTGAAGATGGAATATATGTTTTTATATACCCCCATTATGTCTGTTGCTGAGTTACCAGAGAGTAAACTACAGGTAAGTAAACAATATCTTACAGAAGAGGATAGAGGGACCAAGACATCACACTCCAGGATGAACTGATTGATGTGAACGTGCAAGCTGACAAAAGAATAAAGCATGCATTTAGCTGTTGTATAGAAGCCCTTGATACAAACAGAGCATTTCCATTTCCACCTGTCAATTTCGTTCTACGTATGATGACTCTGGGTTTCATATATCTGACCTGAAATCATTATGTGAGATCTGCCCTCCCCACATCCTACCGCCTTGTAGTCTGATGTGACACACCATAGCACATGGGACATCACATGAATGGAAAGAAAAGAGATTCATTAGGGTAAAACGTCAATGCAGTGCAGAGGGGAGAGCAGGATTGCATGTCCTATTTCTCCTGCCCCACATTGCGAGATTAGCCCTTAGTAGCGCACATATTGGTACTGCTTTTGGTGGATACTGAAGTACTAAATATGATGCAACAACCTTACTTTATATCCTTCCCACACACGCACTGTAGGATTCATGTTGGGGGAAATGGGAAAATGAGGCTAGAGAACATTGTGCTCCAGTTGCAGTTTAGAGCAGCCCTGAAGCAGCTCAGACCTACTCTGGGGCCAAACTGTCCCCTGATATCTGACGAGAGTGCTGAGACGACATCTGATCGATCTTTGCTCCCCACCACCCCTACCTCAGCTGCACTGAGCACAGGCACAGCTAAGGATATAGCTTTTTTAAAAGCTCCAAGCTCAATACGACAGATTGGGCTTATTTTGAACATCCAGCAACAAAGTTCCAGCAGTCCTCCAAAGCTGTGTGCTTCTAGTGATGGATGGTACTGACTTGGGGTCTGTTTTGAAGGCTGAACTTCCCAGGAGCAATGTGAATGTTCAGGAGCTTAGATTAATGTACTGTAGCACATCTGTCATCCAAAGAAATGAGACTCGTAGAAGTAGGAAAGAAAAGGCTTTTAACTTTAAACTACAAATAAGAAAAAGCAATCTAATTCTGCTTTGCTAGATGAAGGTGCTTGCTGAATGATAAACATCATGGGCCTGATTCTCCTCTCAAACTGGAGTAAATCAGGAGTTATGCCATTGACACCAACAGAGTCACATGCGTATAAAACAGAGGCAGTAAGCGAGTGGGGAATCAGGCCCTGTACAATACATCTGAGGCTGGATCTAATACAGGGGTAGGCAACCTGCGGCACGCGAACTGATTTACAGTGGCACTCACACTGCCCGGGTCCTGACCACCAGTCTTGGGGGCTCTGCATTTTAATTTAATTTTAAATGAAGCATCTTAAACATTTTAAAAACCTTATTTACTTTACATACAACAATAGTTTAATTATATATTATAGACTTATAGAAAGAGACTTTCTAAAAACGTTAAAATGTATTACTGGCACGCGAAACCTTAAATTAGAATGAATAAATGAAGACTCGGCACACCACTTCTGAAAGGTTGCCGACCCCTGATCTAATACATGCCTGTCTCTGAGGTTGGAGAGACTGTTTTCTACTGGACAGAGTAGGGGACTGCAAGTCAGGATTCCTGGGCTCAATTCCTAGCTCCAGAAGCAGCCCTTGCCAGAGCAGAAAACCTTTTTGCACACATTCCCCAACAGACAACAAAATATAAAAACTACAGGGCCGGCCAATCAGTGGAGCGGGCGGAGGTCAGAGTGGAGCCAAAATAAAGCCCAGCAGCAGCACTGAAGCACCCTGGGAGACCTTCCTGCCCACCCACCCCTAGAACCAGCCCTGCCTAGCTCTGACACTGACTCACTGGGTGATATTGGGCAAGTCACTTCAACCTCTAAGTGCCTCAGATACCCAGTCTATGAAATAGTGCTTGCCTTCCTCTCAGGGCTTTCCCAGTGAGGACCAGTGATCAGTAATCCAATGACTTCCCCACTTTACAGACGGGACACAGAGCGGTGAAGTGATTTGTCCAAGGCCTCAATGGAACTACTCCTGTGACTGAACACTAACCAACTTGAGCAAAGCTTGCCCAAATCTGGCCCTCCACCTTTGCAGAGTCGTTTGCAATCCTTTGATGAAGTGCATTGCATACACTTAAGTTTTACAGTTCCTTCCCCTAAAATTCATTCCCAGCCCCACTCCACAGCAACAGAAGAGGTTGGAAAGGGACAAGGATGCTTCCAGTTCCAGACACTTGGGGGAGAATCACTCAATGTTTATCTTGGAGGTGGGAACCCCTTTGAGGCTCTGACTTACACGCCCTTCTGGTAGTGTTGGATGCCTGGGCTAAGAGGCAGATCTTGGCTTCTCTCTCACTCCCTAGTCACATTACTTCCTATTTACTCAGAAAAATATAATAGCCTTTTTCCATCTTGGCTATGCAAAGGCTAGGCTAGTCTATGGCTTAGAGTCATGGACTCAAAGAATTTAAGGCCAGAAGGGACCACCAGATCCTCTAGTTCAGGGGTAGGCAACCTTTCAGAAGTGGTGTGCCGAGTCTTCATTTATTCACTTTAATTTAAGGTTTCGCGTGCTGGTAATACATGTTAACGTTTTTTAGAAGGTCTCTCTCTATAAGTCTGGGGGGGGGGGGTGGAGGTGCAGGGCAGAAGGCTGGGTGTTGGGGGCGACTCGAGGTCAGGGCAGAGGGCTGGGGTGTGTGTGGAGGTGCAGGGCAGAAGGCTGGGGTGTGTGTGGAGGTGCAGGGCAGAAGGCTGGGTGTTGGGGGGAGGTCAGGGCAGAGGGCTGGGGGAGGTGTGGGGGTGCAGGGCACAAGGCTGAGTGTTGGGGGAGGTCAGGGCATAGGGCTGGGGGGGGGTGTGGAGGTGCAGGGCAGAAGGCTGGGTGTTGGGGGCGACTCGAGGTCAGGGCAGAGGGCTGGGGTGTGTGTGGAGGTGCAGGGCAGAAGACTGGGTGTTGGGGGGAGGTCAGGGCAGAGGGCTGGGGTGCGTGTGGAGGTGCAGGGCAGAAGGCTGGGTGTTGGGGGGAGGTCAGGGCAGAGGGCTGGGGGGGGTGTGGAGGTGCAGGGCAGAAGGCCGGGTGTTGGGGGGAGGTCAGGGCAGAGGGCTGGGGGGGTGTGGAGGTGCGGGGCAGAAGGCTAGGGGGGTGTTGGGGTGGGAGGGCTTGGGGGGTGCAGGGCAGAAGGCTGGGTGTGTGTTGGGGTGGGGGGTTCAGGGCAGAGGGCTGGGGGGTGCAGGGCAGAAGGCTGGGGTGCTCAGCTTGTGGGGATGCTCCCAGCCCCCTGCCCTGAGCGGCTCATGGCAGGGGGCTGGGAGGGATATGCCCTGTTCCACCCCCTTCCCCAAGGCCCCGTTCCTACCTCTTCTCTGCCTGCTCTACGGAGCAACGAGCACGCTGCCGCTCGGCTCTGCTCCGCTCCCCCTCCCCCTCGCAAGGGCCATCGCCGGCAGGAAGAGGGAGGGGGAGGAGGAAGAGGAGGGGCCAGAATGCACCAGGCTGTGGGAAGAAACGGGGGAGGGGGGGAGCTTGGCTGCCGCAGGACCAAGCTTCTGCCTCCTGCCCCCGCAGGGGAGAGTGGTGGGTGGGGGGGCTGAGTGGGGCGGAGGGGCGGGACCCGGAGGGGCGGGACCCCCCCCTCCCACCGCTGTCCCCTGCGGGGGCAGGAGGCAGAAGCTTGGTCCTGCGGCAGCCAAGCTTCCCTCCTCCCTTTCTTCTTCCCCCAGCATGGCGCTTTCCGGCCCCTTCGCCCCTCCTCCTCCTCTCACCGGGCAGGCAGTGTGCCACTCAGAATCGGCTCGCGTGCTGTGTTTGGCATGCCTGCCGTAGGTTGCCGCCCCCTGCTCTACTCTGACCTCGTGAATATCACAGGCACCACGCAGGACCCACCATCCTAAACCCAACAACGGAAATGAGACCAAAGTGTTACACCCTACAGGAGACTAGACTATTACGGGCCATAGGCAGAGAATGGGAGGGACTGAGGTGTACTGCTACCCGAGACCCCTGCAATGGCAGGGAACTGATTAAGTGAGATATACCCAGCTAATCCTGGCAAGTGACCTGCACTCCATGCTGCAGAAGAAGGGGAAAGACCCCCAAGGTCAGTGCTCGTCTGACCTGGGGGAAATTTCTAACCGACCCCACATATGGCAATCAATTAGAGCCGTGGGAGCAAGAACCAGCCAGCCAAGCATCAGAGTGAGAGGATGCTTGGTGCCACCTCAGAGCACTGGTCCACCCCATCTGGTGGCCTATCTCCAGCTGTGGCCATCTCTGATGTTTCAGAGGCAGGAGACAAAATCAAAAACAAAAATCTAAACAGAATACATGGAGGCAGAGGGGAGGGATCCCTTCCCGACCCCAGCAGATGACCAGCTGAAGCCCTAAAGCATGAGATTTTAGGGACATCTGACTTGAACCAGAAAAACTCAAGGCTACCAATGCCCCCCACCATCAGAAGTTCAACGTACAGTCCCACTTATAAATTTGTCCAGCTCACTCTTAAAGCTAATTAAACTGTTTGCCCCCACAACTCCTGTTGGGAGGCTGTTCCAGAACATCACCCCTCTGATGGTTAGAAACCTTCTTCTAATTTCCAGCCTGGATTTGTTCATGGCCAGTTTATACCCATTTATTATTGTACCGGCATTGTCATTTAGCTCTTCACCCTCCCTGGTATTTCCCCTCCCCGATAACTTTATTGGCTTTGCCAGCCTGCCTACCCCATCCTTGCTCCCAGCTCTGTTATGCAAGGCAGAGAGTGTAAAGTTACTCCACTGCGGCAGCAGCACCGCATTCATCATCTTAGCAAAAATGTATAATTAACTGATAAATTAGTTATGGCCAAAAATCAAACATAATTTACACCTAAAGCTTTTAACGTCAGCAAATTATGTGCAAGGGGTTGAGAATCATCTGATATCCTAAACACAGTACTAAGATTTTCACTTTAGAGGAACTGGGAGAGGGACACAGCTTTATGAACAGCTATACATTCCATAGTAGATTGGTTGGTAATAGGGGTGCCAGCAATATTCCTGGCTAGTGCTTTATATTAAAAGGTTGTTATTATTATTATTAATGTATATCACAGTAGTGTCTGGATGTCCTAACTGAGATTGGAGCTAGGGTTGCCAACTTTCTAATCACACAAAACTGAAAACCCTAGCCCCGCCCTTTCCCTGAGGCCCCAACCCCACCCCTTCCCTGAGGCGCCGCCCCCCACTCACTACATTCCCCCTCCCTCTGTGGCTCGCTCTCCCCCACCCTCACTCACTTTCACTGGGCTGGGGCAAGGGTTTGGGGTGCAGGAGAGGGTGAAGGCTCAGGGCTGGGGGTGCGGGCTCTAGGGTGGGGCCAGGGATGAGGGGTTCAGGGTTTGGGACAGGGCTCTGGGCTGGGGCAGGAGGTTGGGGTGCAGGCTCTGGGATGGGGATGGGGATGAGGAGCTTGGGGTGCAGGAGGGGGCTCCAGGCTGGAGCCGAAGGATTTGGAGTGCGGGAGGGAGCTGTGAGTTGAGTCAGGGGGGTTGGGTGCAGGGGGGTGAGGACTCTGGGCTGAGGGTGTGGGCTCTGGGATGGAGCGAGGTTTGAGGGGCTTGGGGTGCAGGAAGGGGCTCCAGGTTTTGGGGGGGCTCAGGGCTGGGGTAAGGGGTTGGGGTGTGGGGGGATGAGGGCTCTGGGCTGATGGGGGTGGGCTCTGGGGTTCTGACCGGAGCCGCCAGGGTCCCTTTTCAACTGGGTGTACCGGTCAAAAAGCAAACTCCTGGTCATCCTAATTGGCGCTCCACTGTGCTAGGTGCTGTACAAACAGATTGTAAACTTGTCAGGGCAGGGACTGTCTAAACAGACAAGATAGACAAGGGTAGGAAGGAAAGAGAGACGCTGAGAGCTGTGACTTGCCTAAAGTTGTACAAGACATTGTCAAAGCCAGTAACAGAACCGAGATCTCCTGACTCCCAAACCAATATCCTTCATTATCCATCCTGCCTCTCAATGGAGACTTCCCGCATTGAGTTCTCCTTCGCTTCTGTGATTTTCTCTTGTTTTTTAAAATGAATTTGCAAGCATTCAAGCACAGAAAAATAGCATCATTGCAGGAGAACGTCTATGCTAAAACCCTAATCCCACAATCAGAGCCCCAGAGCCACTCAAGACAATCTGTAAAAGCAGCAAAGAGTCCTGTGGCACCTTATAGACTAACAGACGTATTGGAGCATGAGCTTTCGTGGGTGAATACCCACTTCTTCGGATGCATCACCCACGAAAGCTCATGCTCCAATACGTCTGTTAGTCTATAAGGTGCCACAGGACTCTTTGCTGCTTTTACAGATCCAGACTAACATGGCTACCCCTTTGATTCAAGACAATCTGCCACCCTCGGCAAAACTTCAGTGTGCCAGGCCCCTCCTACTCACTTAAGAGCTCACAGTAGACACACACACCCCCTCCTTGTGCCTCCCCCGCTGTAGCCACCCCCACCTCTGAACCTCATGCAGCCTGGTTGGAGGCTCAATGGGCAGACTCTGGCCTGAGGCTGCAGAGGCCCCATGAACCCTGTGGAATGGGAACAGTCTCACACCTGGGCAGGCTGAGCTGGGCCAGGCCTGGATGAAAGTCCCTCCAGCCTCTGCCCAAGGGCCTGCAAGAGCCCAAGACCTGGTCCCTCGGCAGGCAACACCCCCCAGCCAGGACTGCCCTCCCTCATGGCCTTCTCCAAGTGGATCGGCACCAGCTGCATTCACTCCCTTCATCTGGCCCCCTGTAGCCTCCATACCTCCTCACCTGGCCTCCCACACCACCCACCTAGCCCCAACTCCACCCCCACCCCAGCCCATCCTAGCCTGCACCCCACCACACTTGACCCCTAGGGCAGGGGGTGGCTGGGGAGGGTGCAGGAGTGCTTTCCCAGCAGCCTGGCTGGGGGCTGCTTCCTGCTCCTCAGAGTCCCAGCCAGCAACCTGCCCCATCCGCCTCAGACCCTGCCACCACCTCCAATGAAGAGAATCAAGGTGAGTTTACAGAAATCTGCTGCCCTTAGAAGTCTGCCACACCAGGCAGTTGCCTATAACTAGAGCAGCCTGTGCTGAGAACATAAGAATGGCGGTACTGGGTCAGACCAAGGGGCCATCCAGCCCAGCATCCTGTCTGCCGACAGTGGCCAATGCTAGGTGCCCCAGAGGGAGTGAATCTAACAGGTAATGATCAAGTGATCTCTCTCCTGCCATCCATCTCCACCTTCTGACAGACAGAGGCTAGGGATACCATTCCTGAATTTATCTAGTTCAAAGATAGACAGATGGTTCCTGCAGAACTGCATTGGCTTCAACAGGACACCCACTGGGGTTCTGCACAGTTGCAGGAGTCCCACCCCGACAGGTCCGTCTGCAGGATCAGGGCTCAGCCTAGCTTCCATCAAATTAAATGGGAACTTATGTGGGACAGGCACTGGATGGAATCTACAGCTTGTATTTATTGAGCAGGAGGTCAAACTAGATGATCATAATGATCCCTTCTAGCTTCAAAACCTACAAGTCTATGAGCAGCATCTTACAGCATCACAGCAAGAAGGAACTACCTCTTCTGAACCCTGGAAAGAGATAAAGGAGGGAAGAAAATGAGATTTCTCTTATTTCAGTTGATTTTTTTAATTGACCATAGAATGAGTCAGAAGAAGCCTTCTTCAGCTCCTCAAGCTTCCCCAGTCAGAGAAGGAACAGCGCTCTGATCCAGAGCCCATTACCCATATCAATGGCATTCAATGAGAGTTAATAATTGTTCCTGTCTTTTTTCTATTACTTAAGAGTTCAGATGTCGTTCCGGACGTCTGACTAACTGCAACACATAACTTACGCCAAAACGTCTGGCACAAAAAAAGATTCTCTCTCCATTTGAAGTTGCACTCCTCAGAAATGTCCCTTTCCCCCCTCTTTATTACTGCTTCCATTTTTCTGTGTAATCCACAGGAATCAACTCTGGTAAAGTTCCCTGAAGCAGAAACACATGGAGCCAGCAACTAAGCACAGAAGCTTTTGTAATTCAGTATCAACTAATATAGCAGTGTAAATCAGTCAACAGGGCAAAGGGCATCACTGCTCACTGGTTTGACAGGATTGCTTATCTGAATAGTAAAGAAGATTAATTTATGAAGGGTGCAGCCAGAGCAGTAATTGTTGGGTGTAGAGGGGAAAAGGCTTACTTCTTACTGTTTTTGAGAGGAATCATTCACAGCCCTAGAGGCAGCAGTGTAAGAATAGATGGACTTTAAACCCAAACAGCTACCTCATGGGGTATTTAGCTCTGCTCTGCATTGCACCAGGGATGCAGTGAACTCTGCAGCACACCAGAGAATAATTCTGCTGTCAAGTGGTGCTCAGTTCGCTAGCAAACTGAAAGCCTACGGCAGCACGCAATGCATAGGGAGACTCGCAGAACAATTCTGGATGTAGACACTGAGGCGTGCATATGCAGTGTAGTGGTAGCCATGTCAGTCCGAGGATGAGAGACACAAGGTGGGTGAGGTAATAAGAAAAGGAGCTCTGTGTGGCTTGAAAGCTTGTCTCTCTCACCAAGTTCTTACCTTGCAGCATGTGTAGACGTGCAGAGAGCTAGCTTTGATCTAGCTAGCCCAAATAACAATAGCTGTGATTGGGTAGTAGCTTGGCCTGTACAGCCCCGCCCGAGATGCTAGGTATGATGTACTCCGGCGGCTAGCTAGCCTATGTTGCCACAGCTTCACGGCTATTGTTATTCCGGCTGGCTAGATCAAAGCTAGCTTGGACGTGTCTACACATGCTGCAGTCACAGCTCTGATTGCAGTGCAGACATACGCACCAGGATTGATAGTGTTAACCGCTCATTTTAAAACCTTCTGCTTGTGAATGCTTGCCAAGCATTTCAGGCTGCTGGCTAACCAGAGTTAAAGCAGGGGTTACAGTCAGGGCAGTGCAGAGGAGAGCGTAGCTAAGATCAAAGGAAGAGCTTCCTCTCCTCTCGCTGGCCTTGGGGGTTCTGTTCCCACACAGCTTCCCCTCTCCTTGGCTCATGTGGTGAGACAGCCACCTGCTGTTTTAAGCTACTTTAACTGCTGAGCTAAGGGTCTTTTCTTGTTTAATTTAGGATCATTCCCCTAGCTCCTGAGAGGGCTCTAACCCCTTCCTCCTAAAGGCTGGTGTGAGGATGGCAGTAACAGGTGACAGTGGGCGGGATGGGGACATGACACCAACAAAGTGAGTAGCAGAGGGTGGGGGCAGGGGTCAAGAGAATGAGACATTCAAAAGGGTGCTTCCTAAAGGCTGTGTGAGGAGGCCACGTTGGCCCGTCCTGGAAGGTTCCCTCTCAAGGGAGATGAGGTTTTACCTGGAAGAAGCAGACACACCAACTGCAAGGGTCAGGGCTGAGAACCAAATTTATAAAAAGTGGCCTTTGCCCAACCTGAGACTCCTTGGGCCTGGTTTTCAGAGGTGCTGAGCACCCACACTCACCCAGCATGAATGGATGTTCAGCCCTTCTGAAAATCAGGCCCAAGATGTCTTCAAAAGTGGGCACCTAAAATAAATGGGCACCTTTGAAAATTCAGGCCTTAAATGTCTGTAATCAGAGGCCCAGCAGGCTGGGAAGCTCCTTCTTGTGGGTTATTGCTCCACTACCTATGGGGCATACACAAGGGGCGGCAGGAGGAGGCAGGAGACAAAGAAAAAGGCAGGCAGGGAATGCAAAATGGCATCCAAATGCCACCAAAGTGCAGGAATATCATCCAAATTGCCACCATCTGTGAAAGGGGCGGGGGAAGAGCGAAGACCCCAGGAGAGCGATTGTGTATTAGCATTTTAATTTGTTTGCAAGTTTAATATTCAGCCGATTTGTATAGTAACAATCCCATGTACAATGTGTATAGCTGCATCAGGTTTTTACTGGAGGGCTGTGTTTGGGAGGCATGGGCCATGTTGGAGGGAGCCTCTGAGAGGCCCTGAAGTCCAATAAATGAGGTCCTGGACTGGGACTCAGGAGACCTGGGTTCTGTTCTTGTCTTTGCCACTGACCTGCTGTTTATTGACCCCTCCATGGCCAGGGGTCACCTTACAGGCACCTTGCCCCTATTAGCCCCCCAGGCAGTCTCTGTTGTGGCTCACAGCAGCCCTTTCCCAGGGCTGGTTTAACATCAAAGAAAGTTCACACAGACTCCAGAGTCCTTAATCACAAAATAATCTGAACAATCCTCGCTGAGTTCCCAACAAAGTCCAAACTCACAATTCACCAGTAGCCACACCCAGAACTCTTTGTCAGTCTGCTACACCTGAAGCTGCCAGTTTCCAGCCCTTTCTGGTTGGAGCTCAGCCCTCTGACCCTGATTTCTCTCTCTCTCCCTTCTCCCACTCCTGCAGCCTTTTATATTAGAGTCCCTGATTCCCTGCAGGTGAGGCTCATCTCAGAATCTCCAGTCCACTGGCAAGCCACCCTGTTACTGTCACCTTAGACAAGTCACTTTACCACCATGTGCCTCAGTTTCTCCTCCCACTGTTTGTCTGCCCTGTCTATTTAGACTAGAATGTTTCAGGTAGGGACTATCTCTGAGTGCCTAGCACAAAGTGATGTGTGCCGTTGTACCCCATAAGTCTTAATGGGAATATGCTTATGAATATATATATGATATAACTGGAATATGTTTTATGCTACATATGCCATGTAACATATCTATGTAAAGGTTATGATCTACTGAATACATTCCTCCTATTTGTATGCATGTATCATTTTTGTACTTGAAGTTAGAAATATTGGCTGTATACTTGCTTGATTTCTATTGAGAAAGGAATGTGCAAATTAAATGCCCAATCAAGAACCACTTAAGCCAACAATGATCTCGAAGATGTGAATCCACATTGGAGCTTTCCCAGGAATGTGGCTTGGCTGGTAAGAAACTCAGTCATGCATGGACATGTGACTTGCCCTGTTGACTCCAAAACTCCATCTTGGAGCTGGACTTTGCTTAGGAGAGAGGAGGGGGTCTCCTCCCACAAGAAAAAGTCTATTTAAACCTGTGGGAGACCCCTCCATTTTGTCTTCAGCTGGCTAAAGAGATAGCTTCTCCACCCCCAAGGATACCTGAAAGAAACTGGAACAAAGGACAGTAACTACAGGGGGTGTGAGTGATTGCTGGAGACTAGTCTGTAAAAGGAAGCTTACTGGAACTGGTGAGGTTTTATTTGTATTCAGTTTTCTTAGACATAGACTTGCATGTTCTATTTTATTTTACTTGGTAATTAACTTTGTTCTGTCTGTTACTACTTGGAACCACTTAAATCCTACTTTCTGTATTTAATAAAATCACTTTTTACTTATTAATTAACCCAGAGTATGTATTGATACTTGGGGGGGGGGGGCACAAACAGCTGTGCATATCTCTCCTTCAGTGTTATAGAGGGCAAACAATTTATGAGTTTACCCTATATAAGCTTTATACAGGGAAAACGGATTTATTTGGGGTTTAGACCCCATTGGGAGTTGGGCATCTGAGTGTCAAAGACAGGAACACTTCTGAAAGTTGCTTTCAGTTAAGTCTGCAGCTTTGGGGCATGAGGTTCAGACCCTGGGTCTGTGTTGGAGCAGACAGGCGTGTCTGGCTCAGCAAGACAGGGTGCTGGAGTCCCAGGCTGGCAGGGAAAGCAGGGACAGAATTAGTCTTGGCACAACAGTTGGCAGTTCCCAAGGGGGTTTCTGTGATCCAACTCATCACATGATGGACAGTGCCTATCCCAGCGGGGTTCAATCTCCTTTGGGGTCTCCAGGTGCTATTGTAATACAAATCAAAATCCTGAGTGAAGATAAGGGAACCTCAGTGGAATAGGATAGAGGGACCTTTTGAGTGCTATCCAAACCAAACTGCTCTTGCCCATCACTGCTTCTAACCACTGAGAAAACACAGGGGAAAGCTAAGCAGGACATAGTTTTGAAGCTATGAGGTGTTTTTCCTCTAATCATAAAACTTTTCAGGAAGGCAACATACGCCCTGCTCGTTACAGCTTTTAGGCAACGACATATGGATTCGCCTTCTGAGGGGGGAAAAAAGCCTCCTTAAGGAGGAAGCCTGCACTAAAGCACTGAATGCTGTTTTGTTTGGATTTTATGCCTCAGAGATAACTTGACTCTCCATTAAGCTGATACACGGTTGAATGCTTATGATAACAATTTGTCACAAGAGTAATAAAGTAGAGTGCATATTTAATAACTTTTTGCTGAATGCAGGGACTTAGGAACCCTCTAGGCAACACACTGAAGTATTAAAAGGATGGCAAATGGTAAATCAACAATGAAGGGAAGAGAAGAGCACGTTTTAGGGGTCACGAAGCAGCACGAGTGAAGGTTGTCACTATTGCCGGAGCCTTGGTAAAGTAGCCAGGCAGAGGACCAGACAAAGTGCCACCCCGCTGGATGCGTTGCCACTCTCACTCATGCCCCCCAGGCCACACGGCTCACTTCTAAGCTGATGCTTTGATTCTAGCAAGGGCCAGGAGTGTGCGATTACCATTGGACCAAGCTGTCAGGGAACTAGAAGTTGGCTATACTGGGTTCTACTCTGCCACATTTGGGAAGGCACTCAACTTCCCCGCATCCCGGCTGCCCCTCCTGCCAGAGGGCACTAATACTTAACGAACTACCTGCCCTGTGGGTAGGTAGTTCGTTAATATTTATAAAGCATCTGGAGATCCTTGGATGCACAGGGTGACACACGTTTTTAATTATGTAAACATTTCAATTTACTAGACCCTGAGGACCAGAAACTGGGCACTTGCACACTCACCTGAGATCTAATTGCCAAGATGTATTGCCCACTTATAAACCCCAGTATAATGTAAAGCTGTATTCAATACAAGGTGCAGCAGCCGCGTCTGAATCTGTAAATAGTCACACGTTCGATTAGGCAAATGGTCAGTTGGTGCGTTGGAGGCAGGGGACGCTACTTCCTTTCCTTGTGAAACAAAAGGGGAGGGAAGGGGACGGGGG
Source organism: Emys orbicularis (assembly GCF_028017835.1). Taxonomy (NCBI): domain Eukaryota; kingdom Metazoa; phylum Chordata; order Testudines; family Emydidae; genus Emys; species Emys orbicularis. The sequence goes on from NC_088692.1 coordinate 25,692,357, forward strand.
GGGAGGGATCTGCCTTACTGGGATGAGGAGAGTGGAGTGAGATTGCTCAGCAAAGCTACTCCATGAAGGAACTGCATGTATTTCCCTTCTCCCATAGCGGCAGCATGAATGGATAGGGGCACTCTGGGGTCTGGGCATGACCTCACACTGCCCATGCACTCTTGGCCTCCTGAGGAGAGTACTTGGGTTAGAGCCTTCGCTATTTCTGGGCAAGTGCACTACTTAGAACAGGAGGGGATGGAGGGCTCCCAGGACCCTCCCCCTCAGTTCATCTGGCTAACACACAGCAGAATTTTCCCCTGATTAATTGGAGATCAGCTGTGGCTTTGCCACAAGCCCTGAGCAAGGCACAGTCCACAGTTGCTCTGCCCCAGGAGCAGACCAGAAACCACATTGTGACTCAGAGTCGCAATCGATGCAGCCTGTGCTCCTGGGCAAGGGGGAAGTAATCGACACGCGCCTAATACCTGGCAGAGACTGCATCCCCTGTCATGACGGTTCAGCTGTGTTGAGAAGGGTGGAGCCTTGGCTTCACCCACTTGTTGCCCTGCCTGCCCATTCCCCACGGGAGCGGGACTTGCAGACTCATGGAGGCTGCTTTTTGTCCTCTGCTCCTCCCCACAATAAGGCTGACCCATGAACGGGAGAAAGGGGACTTCTTACATCCCCTTACTCCTTTATGCAAGAGTGTAGCCAGGGAAATAATATGGCCCTTGGCTGGGGCCAGGTCCCCTGTATTTGCAATGGTCTGATTCCATGCGTGATTAGCCCTAGAACATAAATTACTATACAACATTTACATAGAGCCATTAATGGACACAGCCAGGGCCGGCTCTGGCTTTTTGGCCGCCCCAAGCAAAAAAAAAAGCGGGGCGGCCAGAAGCCAGCCGGAGCCAGGGTGCAGGGGGACTCTCTGCGCTGCAGATGTGCCCTGGCTAGCGGGGGGAGGGGGAGGGAGCGGGGGGGAGAGAGAGAGAAGGGAGGTGGCCAGGGCTTCAGCAGGGCGCTGCCACGCGGCCCCGCCGCCTGCCGGGAGGGCTCTGCTCTGCTCCGGTCGGCAGGGAGGGAAGGACAAGGACTGCCCTGCCAGGCTTGCTGCAGGGCACTCCCGTCCTCCGCGCCGCCGCTCCCTACAGGGCGTCTGGAGCGGAACACCACCAAAAAAAAAAAAAAGCGGCCGTGCCGCCCTAGGATTGGGCAGAATGCCGCCTCCTACAAGCTGCCGCCCCAAGCACCAGCTTGCTCGGCTGGTGCCTGGAGCCGGCCCTGGACACAGCACAACTCAGAACATAGGCCAACACTGATAGCATTCATTAGCCAAGACAGCACACAGAGAAGAAGGGTTTGATCCAAAGCCCATTTAAGTCAATGGGAGTCGTTTCACTGCAATTAATGAGCTTTAGACCAGGGCCATAATACATCAATTCAGTGGCCCCTACGGATTCTGGACTATACCTCTTTCAGCTAGGTCATGTTACCAGATCAGTTGAAGGTTCCTGTAAAAGTGCAGAAATACAGCTAAAGTCACTATAGTATGAAAAGTTGGGCACACCCCTACTTGGTCTGTTAGTTCATGGATTGACTTTAAATATGTATTTTATACCAGGAAGAACCAAAATTATGTCTCCAATCAAGTATACAATGTACCCGTGGTTCTCAACCAGGGGTCCAGGGCCCCTGGGGGGCCATGAGCATGTTTCAGGGAGTCTGCCAAGCAGGGCTGGCATTAGACTTGAGGCTGAAGCTCAGAGTCCTGAGCCCCGCCTCTACCCAGAGCTGAAACTGAAGCCTGATCAACTTAGCTTAGCAGGGGCCCGTGTGGCGTAGGGCCACGGGCAACGGGCCTGCTTGCTACCCCCTAATACCGGCCCTGGCTTTTATACGCAGAAAAGCAGTTGTTGTGGCACAGGTTTTTCCAGCATGTTTGGGGGGGGGCCTCTGAAAGAAAAAGATTGAGAACCCCTGCAATATACTATGCTACACAATATTAATTCTAATGTTACCCTGTTATGAGAAAGCATGTCAGGTCAGCCATAAAACCGTTACAGTAAAACATGCTCTATTTTTGCAAACCATTCACACAAAAAACCTTACAAGGCAGTATTTCAGAAAGCCTCACTAATTACAGCACTGTGCCTGCTTTATCTTTGTTTGTGGCACGGAGCCAGCAAGCTGGGGACTAGCCCCTGCTCTGCTATAGACTCACCATACGACCTTTGGCCAGCCACTTAATCTCTTTGTATCTCAGTTCCCCATTTTACACATGGGGATAATAATAGTTCTTTTCTCCTGCCCTTTGCCTGTTTTGCCTACTTGGGGCAGAAACACTCTTTCACAGCATTGTCAACTCTCACAACAATTTTTTCATGAGTCTAGCAATATTTGGTGCGTCTCAAAGCCTCAGGCTCCTGGAGTCATGAGACTCTCACTTTTCATTAAAAATAAGGAAGTTTCTAGTCCTCCTGGTGGCAGAGAAAAGCTGGAAAATGTGATCTAAGTGTAACCTTAAGTGCTAAAAAAAGAAAAAGAACCCAACTATTTTTAATCACATGATTTTCAAGCCAATTTTATGATTTGATGGGGCCTGACTCATGATTTTTGAACACTTGAGGGATGGTAATTCTGCTTCTAACATGCGTTCCTATAGCACTTAGCACAAGAGTGCCCTTTTCTCAGCAGGGGGCCTCTAGAATACAGATAATAAAGTCCTGTTTGTAAAGGGCTTTGAGATTCTCAGATGGAAAGCACTCTAGAAATGCAAAGAATCATTATTATTTACCCAAATCTTTTTATAAAAAAAATACACACCCAACCCACCCCCATAATAAATTGTTTCCCCCATCACAATCCTGTCACATACAGCAGTGGAATCAGAAACTCAAAAGGAGATTGTGGGTTTGTGACACTGCCTTTGAAATCATTTTTATCCTATTCCTTTAAACTAAGATGGTGCAATATCTGGTGAGCAACGCAACACCTTGAAGTGTAACCAGAAACATCCATGAACGGCTGCAGAGTTCTTCAGAGTCAATAATTCTATAATTTCACTTGTTTTCTTTCTTATGTTATTCCTTCCTGATTTGCTTTTTCTACTGATCTGATGTGTTTAAATTGGATAAGAAATGTTCCCTTCCACTACAGGATTTGACAACAGTGCACTCGTGTCTCTTTGCAACAGAAAAACACACCAAAAAAAACTAGATTAAAAACATGCACCCAACAAAATGATGGATTAGGGAAAGAAACTAGATGGACTGACCTAGTGTTTTTATCACAGGCCAGAGATGCTGCACCACGGTGAGTAAGAAGCTTCACCAAGCCTCCCTTCTACCGTCTTTTCAAAGCTGTGTATTGCTTCCACCATGGCATGGCAGCCTGAGAGACGTGCTCTAGATGCAAAGCGCATGCTCCTTTTGTCTACTTATGTGTCAAGAATTGGGAAAGCTTTTCCTGACTACAATTTCCTGCCACTGAAGCTCTTGGTACAGACCAAAAAGATTTGGATGTGCCTGTGTGTGCATGGATGCCTCCTCTACAGAATGGCCTGGTCTGCACTTGAAAGCTGTATGGTGTAACTGTATCAGTAGGCTGATTTTCTACCAATATAGTTATACCAGTTAAAGCCCCAGTGCAGACCCTGCTATAGCAGTATAAAGATGCCTTACACCACTATAGCTTATTCCCCTTCCCTATGGGAATAGATATCCTAGTATATGCACCCAGCATTTTGTTTCATGAGAAATTATTTTGGTTTTGTTCTGTTTTGGAACAAAAGCAAATCCTAAAGAGCAGAATTCCCTCCGAAATTCCCACCCAGCTCTACATAGGAAATGGCAGACTGGATCAACCTGCAGTCCATCGGGTCCAGCATCCTGTCTCTCTGACAGTAGTCATCTCTTGATGCCTCAGAGGAAGAAACCAGAAACCCTGTAATAGGGACTTACAGAATAACCTGTTCAAAGGGAAAGTTTTCTTCTAACCCTCATTAGTTGTAAGTTGGCTCATGCCCTGAAGCATAACATAATTATATAAGCACCTAGCAGAGCAATCACTCCTCTGGAATATAAGGGCAGTAGTGCCATTTAACTGAGTAGACACCGCGCTGCAATTGTGAATTACAGTGTACGATTTTGCGCTAACAGCAGTGCCTGTTAACTTGCACACCTCCTCTCCTCACCCTGGGCACAGTTATACAGACTTAGATTCTGAGCAACAGTCAGCTCAGTATTTGGGCAGCAGTTACTCATCAACAGAAGCGCTTCAAGGTGGCTTTTATTTTTAGGCACGGGCAGTATGAATCAGTTTCCTCAGTAGTTGATAAACTGCTCTCCATGCTCCCACTCCAGTTAACCCCACTGCTTCAACCAAGAAATGCACTCCCAGGGGAGAATAAAAAGCCAGTCTTATTTGTGCTAGAACTGAGGCAGCAGCAGAGAAAAGTTAGTTGGTATTGTAATAGAAACTAAAATCAGGCCACCTCTGTCTTTTCCATTTGTGGAAGATGGAAAGAAAACATCCCCTCTAGATAGGAATGCAATGAATACAAAATAGATCACTTGCAAAACCACTTCATTTAAGACTTGGATCTATTTCAGAAAGAAAAACAATTTGCTGCCTTCAGATGCCAGGTGCATCATGCTCTTGTTACATGCTGTGGCCTTCTTCTCAGAGCAGAAAGTCTGATTGGCCTGGACTGCTATTTGGATTACATATCTTTGAAGGAGCAATGGAAGAATTTTAAACAACATGTATTAACACTAAGAACCGCTTTATTCACACTCTGCACACTACTGTAATATTTTTTGTATAAAATATGCCTTGTCAGATATCATTTGAAAACGAATAACTCATTGATCATTAATATTCTTGCATGGTGTATGTACACAGTGGGTACTAAGAGTTATGGATATATGTTAGAATCGTGACAAAAGTGTGTTTAAACCAGGCATGTCGGAGGAGTTGGTTAACAGGTCTGCCTTAGACAAAGGAATGTGTATTTGATTCTCTGACCAGCCTGATCTTCAAGCAAAGACAATGAAGGTCTAATATTTATGTATTAGGTAAACAGAGCTAATAAGCTAACAAGTAGGGAAAGGGAAAAACAACATGGATTCCTTCACCACCAGATTCCTTGTTGCCTGCCTCACAGTTTGAATAAACTTTACTTTAAAGGGGTAACCCTCAAAAGAATCCATTTCAAAGGTTCCTGGTCTATAAAGATGGGGTGGGGGTATGAACCTCAAGTGATAAGCAATTGACTCAACTGATGGTATACGATATTACTGTATTATAAAAAGGTATAAGAGTGAGATCTTTTCTGGAAGATAATGACACTGGTGATTAATATCTTTGTGAAATGTATCTATGAAAGCTATACGAAAATATGGATACTTAATGATATTATGTTTTAAAGTCTGTAGCAAAACAGGGAGAAAAAGGTTCCCTCCCAGACAGAAGAGAAGGCAGCTATTTACCTGTGTCCTATGTAAATTAAGTGTTGTGGAATCAAAACAATGGAAGCCCCATTTATAAACAGGGGAATGGGAAGCCCATAAGAAGGGACAAACAGCATGAGGTCATCCTGCCTCTTGAAACAAAGTCATTGAACTTTGGAAGATATGAGCTAAGACAGAAGCCATCTTTGGCATTCACCACTAGACAGACAAGCAAAAAGAGCTTTTGCAAGCTGAGAAAGATGGGAACTTCAACCACGATGGGTCATAGGAGAGGGGGTGAAGTCTCTGGAAGCTGAATATAGGTGAGAAACTACACCTCTACCCCAATATAACGCGACCCGATATAACACGAATTCGGATATAACGTGGTAAAGCAGTGCTCCGGGGGGGGCGAGGCTGCGCATTCCAGCGGATCAAAGCAAGTTCAATATAATGCAGTTTCACCTATAACGCAGTAAGATTTTTTGGCTCCCGAGGAAAGCGTTATATCGAGGTAGAGGTGTATCTTGAAGAAAGCCTGTACCTTGCTAGGTTAAGTATTAGATTTTTATATGCGCGTTTTCACTTTTATTTGCTTAAAACCTCTTTTAACTTTATTCCTTTTACTTGGCATCACTTAATCTCTGTTCTGTTTAATACATTTGTTTTATTTTTTTTACTATAAACCAACTCAGTGCTGTGTTTAAATGGAAGGATGTTAAGCTAATAAGTTGTGATGTGCTTTGTGTCTTTACAAGAACGAACCTCATTTCTCTGAACTGTCCAGGAGAGGGGTGGACATTCCAGAGCACATGGCTTTGGGAAAATTTGGGACTGAGTGTGTGTTGGGGTCACCTTGCTGGTTGTAACCAAGGCTGGTGGAAGCCAGAGAGGGGCTGTAGACAGGGTGGTGGGGTCTGAACTGCTAAGCCAGTGCTGTCTAGCACACAGACACTTCAGGGTGTGATCTGTGTACTTGTTGGCTGGTTGTGAGCATCCCAGGCTGGGAGCTACAACAGCAAAGCATTGTAAGGCACTCAGGGTTGCAGGGCAAGTGGAGACACCATCCTTTGAAATCCATAACAACATACAATTAACAACATTTGGTGATTTTCAACAACAGACCTGTAAGCATTAAGTAAAGAAGCACAATGGAAGCAAGTGGCAGTAAAAATTAACTGCTAGGCATCAGATTTTCATTTTATATCCAGCACTGTGAAATTAGTTCTAGGGAGAATACTATCCTCTTGCTTCTTTGCTGAGTGGAAACAGATTTTGGGGCCTTACACGTCACTTTCCCATTTCGAGCACAAATCAATGACATGGAGCCAGAGACTTCTTAACGGTGATTGGTTTATCTACAAATTGTACACAAGTCCTAACTCTTTGCACAGCGGTCGTACCAAACAGCACACAGGCAACTCCCTCACGCAGAACCCACAAGCTAAAGAACGAGTGCTCTGTCCCCTGAAGCAGCTGTTTTGGGCCTCTGTCTCTCTCCAGGACTCACACAAAGTTCAAACAGACCCAACTGCTTCAATTCACTCTGTTCACTTTTTGTGCCCTCAACTCCCCACTCTATGCACCAGGGGAAAACCCCTAATCTCAGGCTCCCCTCAGACTTCATGGTCTGGAAAGGTAGCCTTTATTAACGCTCCTTCTATGCAGCTGCCCTGCAACTTAAGGAAACTCAGAACAGTCTAATGGCCCAGACAAAGTGGTTTAACCCACACAAAAACTCAGACTCATAACCCCTAACTCTTTCTATGGGGACCTTCATCCTGGATGCTTATAAATCCATGACCTCTAACATGCAAGCCTTTGGCACCTTTTGCTGTAGCAGTGTACACACATACAGAACTCTGTCTGTACTTTGACTCACCAGATCTAGTCCTGTTGTTGTCCACCTCCATAATAACCCCTGCCCAAGGGTAGGTCTTCACTGCAGAGCTAACTCCAGTTATCTGCACTCAAGTTATTTCTCTCGAGTGAGCCTAGCTGGAGTGAGAATGGCCAGACTGCAAGGCAATTATAAGTCAATGGAACTACTTACAGTGCTCAAAGTTAAGCATATGCATAAGCCTTTGTAGGATCAGGGCCAGAGATTGCAATTGGAGCTGTCTTTAGGTGTGTGTGTTTGCGCTGGTGCTATCTGGCAATCAGTCAGTATTATCAATTATATTTTAATTCATGTGAATTTTACATTATTGTTTGGGCTCTCAGAGCTCTGGCTGGATACTCTGACTGTGAGAAACTAACATTTAACCAACCTTTTTAAACCAGCAAGACTGGATAACTTTTATCCAAGAGGATTCAAAGAACTGGTCAAGGAGCTCTCTGAACCATTAATGTTGATTTTTAACAAGTCTTGAAAGACACTAGGAAATTCCAGAAGACTGGAACCAGTATCTTAAAAGGGTAATTGGGATGGCCTAGGAAACTGTAGGCTGGCTAGCACAAAATCAATCCTGGGCAAAATATGGAAATAAGAAGCATAATCAGTAAATAATTCAAGGATGGTAGCATAATTAATGCCAGACAGCACAGTTTTATGGAAAATAAGTCTTGTCAAGAAAATTGGATATTGTTTTTTGAGGATATCACAAGTTTGGTTGATAATGGTAATTGTGTTGATATACTGATATACTTTAACTTCTATAAGGCATTTGAGGAAGTCCTGGAAGACGTTTTGATAAAAAATAAGTATTTTACAAAATCAATGTGGCCCATGTTAAATGGATTAAAAACTGGTTAACTGATAGATCTCAATAAGTAATTGTAAATAGAGAAACGGTCTCCAATGGGGATGTTTCTAGAGGTCCAATGCTATTTAGGATCTTTATCGGTGATCAGGAAGAAAATATAAAATTACTACTGGTAAAATTTGCAGATGACAAAATACTTGGTGGAGTAGGAAATAATGATGGGGACATGTCAGTTATACAGACTGATCTGAAAGGCTTGGCAACGTGAGCAACCTATGTTTTAATACAGCAAAATGCAATGTGGAATCTCGAACAGAGAATGTAAGTCACACTTACAAGATGGGAGCACTTATCCTGGAGTACAGCAACACTGAAAAGGACGTTGGAGTAATGGTAGAGAAACATCTGAACATTTGCTGTCAGGGTGATGCTGTTGCTAACATGGCAAACACAATCCTTGGATGCATAAGCAGGGGTATATAAAGAAGAAGTAAGAAGATGATATTGCCTTTTATACAGCATTAGTGAGATCAGTAATGGATACTGCGTCCAGTTCTGAGATCCATTTTCTGATGTTGCAAAATTCTAAAGAGTTCAGAAAAGAGCTACAAAAATTATTGAACGTCTGGACAACATGCCTTATAGTGATGAGTTTAACAAGCTCAATCTATTTAATTTATCCAAGGGAAAGTTCAGTGGCGAATCTGGCCATTCAATTATGGTCTAAAAATACTTTCACAGGGAAGAGATTTCTGATAGCAAACAATTCTCTTTATTCTAGCAGAAAGAGACATAATCAGTTCCAATGGCTGGAAGCTGAATCTAGACAAATTCAGACTAGAAATAAGGCACACATTTTTAACACAGAGTACTTAACCATTGGAACAACTTACACAGGGCCACAGTGGATTCTCCTTCACTTGGAGTCTTTAAATCAAGACTGGATGTCTTTGTAAAAGATGTGTGCTATCACTCAAATAAAAGTTATAGGCTTGATGCAGTAACTATTGGGTGAAATTCTATCGCTTGTGACATGGAGGAGGCTAGACTAGGTGGTCATAATGGTCCATTCTGGCCTTAAAAATCTATGAATAAATAAGGCTCCATTTCTCCATAACAGGATCAAAATGGAGAGACCTACAGCTATGTGTAAATACAATTGTTATCCACTTTTCCCAACCACCCCCTATTCCGTGGTTGATCTCCGTATGTTGTGGTGCCTTTGTACAGTTGTGAAGGTAGAAGTTACTTTGAAATTTTCTAATTCAAATTAATTTAATAAGGGGAAAATAAAGGATGGTATCACAGAATAAATCTACATTAATATCCCCCACAGCAGAGGATTCTGAACAGCATTCCAGCTAGGATGGTATCTGATAAAGATTGTCCCAAGCTGCACATTACAGGTCTCCTTAAATGGAGTTTCATAGTGAACATAGTAATTTATGTTCTGTAGGACTCAACCTTGTTTTCAGGCATCCTGTCACCTCAAAGCTGTAAATTACAAGTGTTTGAGCACCAGCCTTGGGAACCAATTGCACTGCATATCATGTCCTTGTTGATCCCCTTCAGCACTGACATCGCATTATTTCAAACAAACAAACAATTGGCTTGTTCTTCCCACAAATGTAATAGCAGAAGCTCCTGGAAGTGGCATGTTTATCAAATAAGGGAATTGGATGATGATTTGTGTAGGACGCCCTTATGATCTGAGTATCATAAAACCAAACACTAGTAACCAGCTGCACATACTGTCAAAATGTGTGGACCAGAACTCAGCTGGTGGACCCTGTGTGCAGCTCTACTTCAAAGTGGACCTCCACTGATTTACACCGGCCAAGGATCTGGCCCTCATTCAACTACTGGAGAGGGCAATTTTTTTTTTCTTCAAAAAGTCTATGTGCTGATCAGCATCTTTGAGGATTCATGTACGTCAAGAAAAAGTTGTATCGAAGTGCCCACTCTGTGGGCTGTGTTGCATTAGACTGTCATGGAGAGTCTGCCGTGGGATGCAATACAGCACAATGCCAGTAATTTATATGTAGTATATAGAGGCCTTGGTCTGAAAGCACCACTTTTGAAGCTCCATCTAATATCAAGTAGGCACATGATCAGCTTAGTGTGAGAATCACAAAACCCTCATATAGTAGTAAAGAAGCCATTGTCCATCACAAAGAATAGAAATCAAAGGTCAAAATATAAATGAAGCCCATTTGATAAGAGACATTGTATTTGCACAGAAAATGGAAATACCTGCATATGAGCAAGCCATCAGTATTCACAATTATGTGATCACAGATTGCATTCATCTAATAGTAATGCACATTAGAGTGTGTAAACTTTATCTCAGGCTACTAAGAAACAGCAGAGATTTCATAATTGCCAGTCATTTCCCATAGGGATCATGGCTGTGGCTGCTGAAAATGCTGCTCTACTTTGCTCAGTGACCTCCAACTACCTATATCCAACTATATATAGTCACGATCTAGTCTCCAAGGACTAGATCGTGACTATATGCTCTGCTGTGAGCAAAGGGTAACACACTGTTAAGCTGCCCCTAGAAGAGCCCAGGTGAGAGATTATAACTCAAACATTGTGACTCCCATTCTTCTGATACTCACAGGAGGGAGCAAATTGCACTGGGTCTATACCTAGCACAACATATGTTACCGGGTATGATGAAGGGGCAGCTCATGGGAGATGGCGATGCTCAGAACCTTACAGCAACAGGCCCTGACTGAAAGAGCTGTCTGCCTATTCCCCACCACCCAGCCCTCCAGCAGTCCAGAGGTCAGAGTGCAAGGAAAACAGTTTTCCCACAGGATTTATCCACTAGACACGTGCCACAGAGGTGAGTGGAGAAGGCACAGGGTGTGACACTGCTAGTATTATGGGTCTGTTAGACACAAAGCTACTCCACTTCATTACATAGCTGGCAGAGTCTACATATTCAAATGAAGCACAGGACTGAAAGCAAAAACCATTCCTTTCACTTCATTAGCAGGTCCATTGGGGTCAGATTATTGTTTACTGGTAAGGTACAGGATGGTGCATAGGGCCTTCACACCTAATTATACATAAATGAACTACAGTCTCCTGTAGCATGTCTACTATGCTTCCCAAACTACCGCTATTACTTAAACAAAAAGCTATGCACTCTTTAGCATAGAGAATATTTAAAAATAAACGATACAGAAAATTTGAAGCGTCAGTTGTTGGTCATTGGGGGTAACATACAGAGTATGGGGGGATGCTAGTATTTTGGGGTTGGGCAGCACACATAATACATACAGACTGCAATGTCCCCAATGGGGGGGTAGACGGTGGGCGGGATCAAGATACAGTTGACAAGCGGTGAGGGTCAATCACTCATACAGGGAGTACAGACAGTCGTGGGCATAAGTAAGTGGACTGGGTAATGGGGATGGGGCAACCCTCACGTGGTGGGATTCAGTTAGGTTGGGTGGGTTCGGGGCTCAGGGGATAAGGTCAGCAGGGGGTGGTTTATAGGTCCCTTCCCCCTTGCGTGTGGACGAGGTCTCCCCGGCTCACTCCCAGTATTGTCGGTGGCCGGTGATGTGTTCCGTGTAGATGTCCCGTGACCAGCGGATAGTGTCCGAGACCATCAGCGTCTCATAAGCCGCGCGTAGTGACGGCCTACCCCACAGGTCCTTAGCACGCGTTCGTTACATGGGTCCCAGGCACCCAGGGCCCCGAAGAGCAGAGCGTCGTAGCCCTTTGTCCGCAGTTTGTCAGCCCTACAAGTGGTCTGATTCCAAAAAGGGAAGAAAAATGAGAATGCCTCCAGGGTGATGAGACAAGGTGGGGAAGGGAATATCAAAACACTAGTTTTAATTCAAGTTTGGAATTTGATAAAAAGATGTGAATAATGTGAAATAAAGACTGGCACTTCAGAAGAATATACTGCATTATCAGTATCAATGGAGGTTTGTGGCATGTGATCTTTTTTAGGGGAAAATTACTTGCAAAGAGAAATGAGCTAAAAAATTTAGTATTCATATAAAAATCCCTGTGTGTCCATAAAAAAAGCATCAAGTAGATTAAGTTTAAAACACCTTCAGGGAAAAATAAAACTAATTTTCAATAAATAAGGCTTCCAAATCCTTCCTTCCTAACAGCAAATAAAATATTTACAATCCCATAAATCCCATTTCCTACTTGTTATTTTCATAAATTCATCAAGTCTTTCTTAGATGGGAATGTATTTTCTTTAAGCATATTATTTCTTCATTGAGGATTACAAGATATACATATACATGTTAAAGTTCTTGCTAACTTTTATGGCCCGCACCTGTTCGTACATATAACATGGGAAGGCATGAGGTGACACAATTAAAGTTAGTACTATAATTTCAATATATCTTCAATAAATGCTTATTGTCAAATGTGGTGCATTTCTTTTTGGAAACTGAGTCTAACACCAAAAAGCACGGTTCTGACTGAATCTTGACTGAAATCACTTCCTAGATGAAGCTGCTACCTACAGGTTACACTCACACAAGCAAACAAAACATTGCAACGTGCACAAGGCAATGTTAATACATAAGAACCCATAAACAGAGAACACAATTTCCTCACATCAGCACAATCCAAAACTGCTGTATATTAAATTAAAACATAGAAGTTTTCCATGGGCTTCTGCAAGGATGGATTATGAAATGGGGAAACTCAGAAGACTCTCTGTTGGTGCAAGTCAATCTCACCTGAAGGGTTTTTAGCATAAATTATAGGTTTTCAGACTCATATTAGGGCACAGTCCTACATTTCTTAGTGCACTAAACAGGACATTTTTAGGTAAGGAGATATATTTTTATATTGATTGCAGCCATCGTGCTGTAATCCACTGTGGCCTTGAGGCAATTGCTAGCATCTATTGTGAGCGAGATGTTGGGGAAAGGTTCCTCAAAGACACAGTGTCCGTAGCAGTAACTGTTAACCTGGAAAAGCATGCAGGATAATGCACTAGCTCTAAGTTACATTCACTTAGAACAATTATAGTAATACTGTTCATCTGGGATCTCAAAGCACTAAACATTATTATTTCCCCCCATTTTACAGAATTGAGAGGCAGAAATAGTTCACAAACAACATTACAACAAGTCCAGGCAGAAATAGAGCCCAAGTCTCCTGACACTGGTCTAGATCAAGCTGCAAAACCAAACACTTCACTTATAAGAGATCTGGAATCCTCATAAGTTGGGCCCATGTACAATTCACGCTGCCAGTAACATTAATTTTCCATTTTGTGGTGTTTCTGTTCTGCCAGCGTTTCCCAGACTATTCATATAATGAATAAAACCATATGTGCAGCATATGGAGTTAAGCAAAAACCCTTCTGAACTTGCTGCCAGCTTCCTAGCTTTAGAATAACTAATTCAGAAAGTAGGCTTTTCCTGCATTGATTTGATTAAGTGCAGTGGCCATTTATAAACAGCTTGCTTTGTTCACTTTGATTTAGCTAGGCTGATTATATATTTAAATATACAATGACCCTTTTGATTTTTCTCCAGATTTTTACCAATTACCAACAAACTTAGGCTACATCTACACTACAGGGGGGGGTCGATTTAAGATACGCAAATTCAGCTACGCGAATAGCGTAGCTGAATTCGACGTATCAGATCCGACTTACCCTGTTGTGAGGACGGCGGCAAAATCGACTGCCGCGGCTCCCAGTCGACGGCGCTTACTCCCACCTCCGCTGGTGGAGTAAGCGCGTCGATTCGGGGATCAATTGTCGCGTCCTGACGAGACGCGATAAGTCGATCCCCAAGAGATCGATTTCTACCCGCCGATTCAGGCGGGTAGTGTAGACCTAGCCTTAGATTTAACATAGGAATTTAGCTTCCCCCCGCCCCCACCTTATTCAAGGTTGTTTTAATTAACCTTTAAACTTCAGAGCAAATATTACACACACATACATAATTCACACTCATTGTAGTTTGGATTAATCTTTTCTACATAAAACTGCACCAGAAGAAGAGGCTCACTAGAAATGCAATAGTGTTTTGAACACCACTCTGTACTAAAGCAATTCAAAGGGTGAAAACCTGGCCCCATTGAATCAATGACAAAATTCCCATTGACTTAAGTGGGGCCAGGATTTTACCCTAGATTTTTATTCCTCTTCACAAAGGGCCTGCTTCCAAACCCAGTGTAGTCAGGAGAAAAGTTTCCTTACACCAAAGTTCATTGCAGATATGTTCCACTGCATATGTATGTACATATGCACCCATCTTCAATATGCTGCAAAGGCTGATTGCTGTCCAAATGGCATTGCTCCTTTTAAAACATACAGTACTTTCAACATTGCTTAATATAAAAACAAAACCCTGAACAGAGTTTGCAGCCATTATTATCCAGCAGCAAAACATATATTGCTAATTTAGTGACCAGACAGTGCAAACTAGAGACTTAAAGGCCCCTGGAAGGAAAGGAATTTCTACACAATAGCCAGTTTCAAGGAGTGCTATAAAGTTGTCACTGCCACAGGCTGGATTCAGTTAAAATATGTTTGAAGTTAGAAAAGTGACTCAAAAAAATGGCACTCTGGGGTTCCATGTTTTTCATTATCTGACAAGCTGATCAGATTTTCTCTATTATTAAGCAAAATGATGTTTTTACCTCCACCTGCCAGCCCTACCAACTCAAACTGGGATCTGACAGCCAGGCAGGGTCATCAGGTATCTGGTTTTCGACTGGAACGCCCGGTCAAAAAGGGACCCTGGCAGCTCCGGTCAGCACAGGTGACCAGGCTGTTAAAAGTCCGGTTGGCCACAGCTGCCAGCTCCATGAGGCTCCTGTGTAAGCAGCTGGCATATCCCGCAATGGCTGCCAGGGGGGATCCGCACGCTGCCCCTGCCCACAGTCCAGATGCTGCCCCAAGCACCAGCTCCACAGCTCCCATTGGCCGGGAACCAGGGCCAATGGGAGCTGTGGGGGTGGCGCCTGTGGACAGGGGCAAACGCGGAGCCCCCAGCTGCCCCTGTGCCTAGGAGCCAGAGGGACATGCCAGCCACTTCCGGGAGCCGCCTGAGGTAAGCGCCATCCAGAGTCCGCATTCCATCCCCCTGCCCCAGCCCTGAGCCCCCTCCCGCACCCAAACTCTCTCCTGGAGCCCGCACCCTGCACCCCCACCCCCTGCCCCAGCCCTATACCCCCTCCCACACCCCAACCCCTTGACCCAGCCCTGAGCCCCCTCCCGCACTCCAAAACTCTCACCCCCACCTACAAGCCTGGACCCCCCTCCTGCACCCCAAACCCCTCATCCCCAGCCCCTCCCTGGAGCCCGCTCCCCCCTAGCCACCCTCTCCCGCACCCCAACTCTCTGCCCCAACCAGGTGAAAATAAGCGAGTGAGCGAGGGTGGGGGAGAGCGAGTGATAGAGGGAGGGGGGATGGAGTGCATGAGGGAGGGGCCTCAGAGAAGGGGCGGGACATGGCAAGGGTGTTCGGTTTTCTGCAATAAAAAATTTGGCAACCCTACAGCCAGGCTGGATTCTTTCTGGCTCTTGTATCATCCCCTGCCTTTATTTACATTTGCTGCTTGCAGTGCAAATGCCACCGGAAAGGCCCTATTGATAAAGACTCTTTAACTTCACCGTACACTCAGCTGCTAGTTGCCACCTAGCAAGAGAATCCATCAACCCTGGATACTGACAGCTTCCAAGAGGTCTTCTGCTCCAGTTACAATGAAAGAGAGATGGGCATTACAAAATAGCAATAGCTAGTAAATGGTGACTCTGCTTGTGAGGAAACAGTCTAGACTGTACACAAAAATGTACACAAAAAGTTCAGCACCGCTAGAATCCTCTGATCAGGAGAAGCTTGGGAAGGAGATTTATGACCATCAAGTTACCTTTCCACTCTCAAAGGTACTTCATCTCAGCCCCATTACCAAATATCTGAGCACCTCAAGGTCCTAAGAGCTGGGACAGTGCTATTATCCCCATGTTGCAAATGAGGAACCGAGGCCGAGAAAGACAACAGGTCAAATGTCCAAGTGCCTAAGTGACTTGGGAGCCTAACTCCCATTTTCAATAGTGGCTTAGGCACCAAAGCCAATGGGCGTTAACTCCTACATCACTGAGCCACTTCTAAAAACGTTACCGTAAGCAACTTTCCAAACATCACACAGGAATCTAGTGGCAGAGTAGAGATTCAAACCCAGGCCCCCCAAATGCCAGGCTAGTGCCCCATCCACTAGACTATCCTTCCTCTCAATGCAACAGTGATCCCCTAGGTCAGCTTCTTTAAAAGAGACTTCAGTTTTCTATGCATTTACATAGGGTATGTCCCTCTGTGGGTTCCCATAATGTCCATCAAAGGTGAACAATACAGGGAAAAAAACACGTTTTTCCTCCCCAAAAATATCAATAAAATTATAGCCCTAATTTAAAGTGGAGAACTTTATAGTATCTGGTTTTACCTTTTTATTTTTGTCTAACAGTGTAATAGTAATGGCAAATAATAATAAGCCTCTGACTTTAAGTGACTCTGTCCATTTTCCTTCTGCTAGATTTGTTTTTGGATGGGAAAGTCTTTGAAATACCTCTGACTGTGAAGTGTAAAGAGCTTAAGGTACAAATGTTTTGCCTAAGCGATTGCTTATCTGTGTGCAAGATGCTAAGATCTTGTATCTGGGCTCACCATGTTCCTTTAATCTCACACACACCATTGTTATGATCTGGATGTGAGATTTGAGGTAACATCTTAACTGAACAGAGTTTCCTTTCCTTGGAAAACCAATGGACTCTCAGAAAATTACATTGTTAAAACAATCCCTGGAGAACTTTAACTTAATATAAGAACATAAGAACAGCCATACTGGGTCAGACCAAAGGTCCATCTAGCCCAGTATCCTGTCTTCCGACAGTGGCCAATGCCAGGTGCCCCAGAAGGAATGAACAGAACAGATAATCATCAAGTGAACTTGTCTGACTTCCCAGGGAGGGAGGGGGCATGGAAATCGGACAGCAGTATCTACTAAAATGATGGAATGAGGTCACAGGGAAAATCTAAGCAAGTTGTGCCACATGAACCTAAAACCTACTGTCATCCTATACAAGACTGGCTCAGGTATCAATACCCCTTATTTAAAGGCAGAGCCACAGGCACCATGAACAACCCAGCCCCACCCACCCTTGTAGCCCTAGGACACTAGAGTGTATGAAGACTGGGCCAAAGGAAGAAATCAAGGCTAATACAGAACATCAGCATCTGCCCAGTCATGCTGACTATTAAAGAAAATCTATAATGCTCAACCCCATGCTTCTTCCTGCTAAGCAGGGTTTACAGTTGCTGCTCGGACACTGCGCTTCAGCTGGGCCTACTCAGAATTCATAAAAAGTGCTGTCTGCCAAGGCCAATTACCTCTACATCAGACACAGACACACAAACCTCATTCAGTAAACCAATTAAGTTGCTTGGGCCCTCTGCAATGAACAGCTGAAAACACAGGCGAGGATTACAACACTTTCCTGACAACACAAACAAGAGACAAATAGATTTCTCTTGGATTTACTAATGATTCCTTTGACAGGGCTTGACTGAGTACAAATGCTCTTTGGGTGCATTCACCACCTGGGCGAAGGAGCAAAAGAAAAACAAATAGCTGGGTATGTTGCCCAATGAGCATCGCCCATTTGGGAACCATCAGTGGTGCAAGTACGGCAGTATACCAGTAAGCCATTTATAGCTGGTATGCCATACTGGAAAGACACAGGAGGACAGAACCCAGCAGCCCCATGGACAGCAGCTCCTCTGGCGCGGCTGTACTGCCCCCAGCTCTTCCATGCAGATGCATCTAGCGTCTCCTGTCTGGGGTCTGTAGGTATCCCTGCCAGAGGAGCTGCCGGCATGGGGCCACCCGACATTCTGCTCCTTTCACCACTGCGGTTCCCAGGAGAGCCATGCAGTTCAGGGCTCTCCCAGGAACCGCAGCGGCGAAAGGAGCAGAACCCCATGCCGGCAGTTCCTCCAGCGTGGCTGTACGGCCCCTAGCCTCACCCCCCACCCCAGCCCTGTCCTCTGGAGGGGCTGCTGTACAGACCCCGAACAGGACTCAGGAGACTCAGCTGCATGGAAGGGCTGGGGGCAGGGCGGAGGGCAGTGCTGTAGGAGCTACTGGCACGGGGCCGCCTGGCGGCCCCATGTTCTGCTCCTTTCGCCGCTGTGGACAGAGCCCCCCCCCCCCCAGGTAATGTGGGATGGATCACAGGGAGGGGAGGGAGAGAGCGCGTGACCCAGGCTCGGGGCGGAGCGGGGTCATGTGAGGAGTCACGTGGGGGGTCACATGTCCCCCTTTAGCTGGTGCAGCGAACGGGTAAGAAATGAATTCTACTTGCACCACTGGGAACCATCAAACAATATTTGACCTTGTTGCTGTCCTCATTTTCTTTGTGTAACAATCATCATCCGGGCTATCACCAGGGCCTGAACCCTGGAACTCCAGAGCTAACGTGTGACTCACGCCAGCTTGAGTTAAAGGATCAACTCCCACGGCTGGGAGCTGTAGTCTCTGTGGGTCAGGAATGCAGCAGGATGGTTAACACACACGGAACGCTGGGTCACACTTGCACTGTAGCCAATTTTTTAACCTTAACTTACTCTGATAAAAGCTGCCCCTGAAGGATGTCAATGAACCTACAGATAGCAAAACGACCACTGGATGGACAGTTGGCCTAGGCAGGGCTTGGCAGTGACATCATGTTATCATAACCAGCGTGACAGGGGCTTTCGCATGCAGCATTGCACTGCCCTGAAACACAAAGGAAACTGCAAGTGATAATTCGTGAGGCTATGAAAAGAATATGCTTATATCCCCATCCGCCCCAGAAATGAGGTGGATGAGTCACCACTGTAGGTAGGTCAGGCTGCTGAGTCGCTTTCAGGAACAATGTTCTGAACGGTTAGGTAATACTTCAAGCATCCCCGCAGGAATTAAACATCCAACTCACCTCTCTTTTCGATCCAGCAAAATGAAAACTCAGCCAGAAGCTTTATCGCCTCTCAACTTTAAAAATGAAATGGAAATAATCTTTTAAAATAATGTTAAAACTTTCTAAAGTAAAATGTCCATGAAAGAGACAGAGTCCTTAAAGCCAGGGCTTTGGAGCGGAGCCCGGAGCTGCAGCACGGAGCAGCTCCGGAGCAGTGGAGCTGCAGGTTTTTGCCTGGAGCTGGAGCGGAGCCGGAGCACAGCTCCAAAGCCCTGCTTAAAGCACATATTTCTGAAATGCCTAGCTCCTGCAAGTACACCTAGGTATGACAAGTCATGACCTGCTCAGTCTGAGCCTGGGAATCTCCAAAAAGCTGCTGACCTGACTTCCCTGTCAGTGCTCTAACCACTAGATCACACTCCTTACCCATACATATAAAGTCAAATGTAAGGGCCAGAATAGCTTTCCTTTGGAGACAAGGATTTACAGCAACTGAAGATCTGGCCCCTAATGTTTAATACAATGTTCTGAGTAGGAGACCCAGTCCCTGAAAATGGCATTGTGTGAAGTGAAGTTAATTAGCCCATAAATTAAGAAAGACCCTATCCAGTCATCTGTAAACACAAGAGTAATAATGAGGAGTAGAACAGTGTTTCTCCTTGTGCTGCCAATGCAAACAGGAAAGGCCGAGTGCGTAGAATTAAATAAGCAAATGTGAAACTACAGCAGCTCGTGCACAGATTTGAGAGGAGTAGCGTGAAAGAACTGAACAAACTTCCAAGTGCAAACAGACCTCAAATCCTCAGAGAAGCTGTCAAGCTCATAACAGACCAGTGGGGTCAACAGCTGTAGAGAAGAGGCATGTCTCTGTCTTCCAGGTCTCCCCAACATTCCAAAATGCACATACTTGTCTGGTAAGTGTGTTTATTGAGTGGCTAGCCAATACTGTTTCAAATGTATTATAATCCTCCCTCTGTACTTCAACTCAAACAGCTGACACTGGTATCAATGCGTACAGTCAGATGAATGATGAATATCCATAACAGCCATTTTTAATATAGTTTTGCAAAAGCCTTTAGTTTGGCCACAAAAACCCAAGCAAACAAAATACAACAATCCAGGATCATGCAAAGCGCTGGAGTCTCAATGAACAGCCTATTCCCATAACTCATGGAACTGGCGAGAGATATTAGGAAACAAAAGAAGAAGGATCACTGCAGAAAGAGAACCAGAGACACCAAGTCACAGTTATTCAAGTACAGTTTGAGGAAGTAAGTTAAATATAACAATGTGTCTGCAAGTTCAGGTTCATTTGGGATTTACCCAAGATCTCAGACCTTTCTGTCATACCCACAATCTTCTATCACAAATGGCCTCAACAACTGCTGGAAGGAAAAAATAATCAATGATGTAGGAATTTTTTTTATAAACCATCTTGATTCCCTCTTATCTGTTTGCAGCTAAATTCTGAGATATTCCTTAGCACTGAGTCACACATGCTCAGAGCAGAATCCAGGAGCCCTTCTGTTCATTTCAGTGGACTTTGGATCAGGCCCTTAGGCCAGACTTTTCAAAAGGTCTACTCAGAACTGGGGCCAGATTTTCAAAAGAGCTCAGTTGCAATTCAGGCACCTTATCAATAACCAGATTCTTCTGAAGTGCTCAGCATCCAGCAACTCCCATTGAGAGCAACAGATTATACATAGGAGCTGCCAGACTGGATCGGACCCCTGGTGCATCTAGTCCAGTATCTTGTCTCTAACAGTGACCATCACTCTTCAGAGGAAGATGCAAGAAATCACAGACAGGGCAGTCAGTTCTGAGCTAATCTGCTCCCTCAGGGCATTATCTCCTAATAGTTAGATAGAGGTTGGCATAAGCCATGAAGCATGAGGTTTAATATCCCTTCCAATCGCTTTTTTAGTAATTGCTATTCTAATAGTAATTCAGGATATTCCTTTGCTCCATATAAATGTGCAACGCTGCTCTGAATCTTACTCACAAAACGGGAAGCTTCTGGGTGCTTTTTAAAAATGTGTCCTTGCATGATTTGGCCCAACAGAAACCAGGGCCCCCATCCTGCAAAGCCTTTGGCAAGTATTTAGCTTTCAAAGGCACCTAGGGAGGGAGGTGCCCAATTCCTATTGAGTTTCCAAGGGAATGAGGCCCCTAATGTCTTAGGCCCCATTGAAAATACCAGTCTTATTTCATATGGAAGTCTCTGCAGGATGGAGCATAAACCATTTGAAAGACATGCACATCAGTGGCAAAATATGAATTAAACAAATCCCTTAAAATGACCCTTGTGTGGTTTGGGGGGGTAGGGGTTGGACATGTAGCTATTGTTCGAAGAGATAAATAATTCTACTCACTCAACAGCCTGAAATTATCCCAAGGCTGCTCTGTATTTTATCTTACCTGAAAAGGATACAATGGTAGCAAAGATTTGAATAAACTTATTCTTCTGAATGGAGAAAAATACAAAAGGTCCTATCAGTAAAACAAAGCCAGCCTGTTAGGGAAAAAAAAAAACACAAAAGGGGGAGGAATATAATTACTGATGGCTGACTCCTTTAATATAATAGCTTCTGCTTTCTAGGGAATTACAGTAAATGCCACCAAAAATTCTCACCAGAAAAATCCTGTAAGCATTAATCCTGCTGATGGGCCCCCAGCAGTGGTTTTCATCGTAGAAATTGCTTGTGAAATTGCTCTCTCCTGTGCAAGTAGGGATATTGCTGAAAAAGGCAGAAAGATACAGTGTCCTATCTCTGTTTGTAGAAGCAGGGCAGTTTTAAAGGCTACTCTAGCTTACAATGTGTGAAGCCAAACCTGAAGCTCTCCAGCAGCCAGGACTGGTCAGTGTCACTCATGGGCAGGGCCGGCTCTAGGTTTTTTGCTGCCCCAAGCAAAACAATTTTTGGCTGCCCCCCACCCCAGCCCTGGGCTCTCCCCCCCACCCCCAACTGCACCCTCCTGCCGCCCCAGCCCTGGGTCACTGGTAACTCGCTCCCAGGGCAGGTGATTCAGCAGGAATTTTGGATGTGCACAGCACACAGACAGGATTGGTTCCCATATGGTTACAGAACTGCAGTAAAGTGGAACAATTTTCAGCTTGTGTGATTGGAGGATGTCTGGATGCATATTATAAGACTGTCCTACATAAATGAGGAAAAGTTGAGGTGCCTTTATTACTCTTTTGTTCCATTCTTTGTTTCTATGGGGAATTTGCCAATGCAATATCACTGTCTTCCTTTTAAACAAATAAAACTAAAACTTAAAAAAAAAAAAAGCAATGGCTGTTGAAAATAGCAATTCCAGTCCTAAAAACCACTGGGAAGCATTTCTTGCTCAATTTATTCTACTTTTTCTACAGTGGATCAGTATATTTGATTGGGGAGAAATGAAGTAACAGCTGCCCAAATTGAGCTTGAGCACTCCTGAATTTTGAGGGTGTTCAAATCTGGAAGGCAGGTGCTAGATTCCCTTTCTGAATATTAGCTAAATCTGGAAAAGAAAAGTCAATTTCTGCTTCCCTGGCTCAGAAGTGTAAATCCTCCTACGTGCCTGGTACTGTATCTAAAGCTGCCCAGTCTAGTAGAGCCTCCCCTCCCTTACTTTTCATTTAAATTCTAGTGGGATCCACGTACCTCCCTTGCTAGGCTTCAGATAGAGAGGTGCATTGTCCATTTAGTCCACCCAATTCTTTCTTTGGGGGAGAGCCCAGGGCTGGGGCAGCAGGAGGTGCGGGTGCGGGGGGGAGAAGAGCCCAGGGCTGGGGCAGCAGGGGAGTGCAGGTGGGGGCCAGAGCTGGGGAGGCAGGGGATGTGGACGGGGAAGAGTCCAGGGCTGGGGCAACACAGGGGTGGGGGGGAGCCCAGGGCTGGGGTGGGGGGCAGCAAAAAACCTAGAGCTGGCTCTGTCCCTACCATTCACAGCAAGCTGCAGGTTTCAGTTCCATACTCCTTCCCCCTCCCTTTTCTGTTGCTAGTGGCCGAGGGAATGCTGGGAAATGTAGTTCTTTCCCTGCTCCAGGGCTGGCTCTATAGGCAGGGAGCTAACCAAGGAACTACAGCTCCCAGGGCCCCCTGTTGGTTCTCAGCTCCCATGCTGGATTCTTGCGCCCCTGCAAATGTGCCGCCCCAAGCAACTGCTTGCTTTGCTGGTGCCTAGAGCCGGCCCTGCTCATGGGCTTCCCTGGCATACTGACGTGAGCCTGACAACCCTTCTCACGGCCAGCAGTGGCTCCTTTGGAGAGCACCAATATTATGCCATGCCCTCCTTTCCCTGCTCCTGTCCAGTTGTTCAGCGTACGGTCTGCATGCTTCCAAGACAGCTCCTGTGCAGGATATGCGGACGGGTCCTGCATGCCCTGTGTCTCAGGAGATATCTTCTCAGCCTCTCCATTTACAAAGGTAAGGGTTTAGTGAAACATGTACATGATCATGTGTTGTACCACGCAGCATGTTGCAAGAGAAACCTGCCACCAAGGCTACAGGTCACTTGACAAGAGCACAGAGAATAACGTAGGTAAGATCTAATTCCCAGAGGTACTGAGCACCTACAACTCCAAGTGAAATCAATGGAGATGAAAATGCTCAGCATCTCTGGAGATCAGATCCTCAACCTGTTCCTAATCACAGCCATTTCCTCAAGAACATCTCATTTCTTCCTCTTTGGCCAGAAGCCAAAAGGATGCAACAGGACGTACACTAGTGCCCTCAGCACACAAGTGGTGGGAAAGGGACGTGCCGCACCTCTCAGTTACATTGACAGATCTTCCTAGGACTTGCCATCAAAATAAATTAAAAAGGTCAACATCCCTCAACTCATCTAATGAGCCATTTGCCAGTCTGCCCACTTCTGTAGCTTTCGAGAAGCAACTCTGCCTTGGAGAGGACAAGGACTCCTACAGGGGTCCCCGAAATGGAACGTACTGTGGAAAACAAAGGATATGTCTACACTGAAATTAGACACCGGTGGCTGGCCTGTGCCAGCTGACTCAGGTTCACGGGGCTCAGGCTGAGGGGCATAATTGCAGCATAGACATTCAGGCTCGGGTTGCAGCCCGAGCTCTGGGACCCTCCCATCTTGCAGGGTCCTAGAGCCCAGGCTGAAGCCTGAGCCCAAACATCTACACCGCAATTAAACAACCCCGCAGGCCAAGCCAGCTGGCATGGGCTGGCCATAGGTTTTTAATTCCAGTGTAGACATACTATAAGAGAGCTGGGTGCAGTCACAAAGCTGGGCAGCTGTAGAGAAAGTGGATGGAGTGCATCCCCTACAGGACCTGAATCTAAGTGTTATTATTTGTATAGCAGAAGTGCTGAACAGCCCCACTAGGGATCAAGCCCTGATGAGCTAGGGGCTGTATAAACACACACACACACACACACACACACACACACACACACACAGAGTAAAAGACAGTCCCTGGGTGAACGAGGTTACTCTCTAAAAGAGACAAGGAACAGAAAGGAAGTGGAAGTGGGATACACCAAAGAAGCAAAATGGTCAGGGAGAGGATAGGCATATCAGCGTATTAGAGTGTACTAAAATATGTCTAAGAAGCCAACACTCAATGTGTAACAGAGGAGTACAATTAAAATCGGTACAGTTTTATATACATTACTTAAAAACAAAGTGGTATATAATAAACTCCCATCAATTTACACTGCAGCCTCTCAACCTCACCCTTACTGAATGGCGGATTGCTTGTCTCAGTAGAAGAGAGCCTTGAAGAGGGACTTGATGGAGATGGAGTAGCGGAGAAATGGCCTTTTGGAATGCTTCCCAAAGTGCAGATTAACACAAGGAGGAAACACTCAGTGCCTTTGGTGATCGGAAAAAGGCAGCCAGACAGCAGGCCGTGCCTTGGGTTTTGCAAGCTACAGCCCTTTTAGACTTGTATGAAACCATCAGCTCTGCTTGGAAACTGCCATTCTATATTCATTGAGTTTGGTAAGAAAACTAAAGGCGGCAGTGCCCTGAGGAAATACACCCAGACACACAAATAAACAAGTCAGAAAGGCACCAGCGCAAAGGAAGAAACAGTGCTCAAGGCAGGAGAAAAGAGCAAGGTCTGTGCAATGCTCAGGGGGCCAGCCACACCCCCTTTCATCAATACACAATGTACGCTGGAACGCAGGGGGAGCACCTCAGCTGGTGTACATTGTCAGAGCTCCATGGCAGCCATTGGAGCCATGACAACGTACACCAGCTGAGGATCCACCATGCAGTGTTTAACATGGAACTCCAATGAAAATTTCGGTGGTATTTACTGAATACTGGGGCAAGGCTATTCTTAAATACAACACTAGGCCAGTCTGAATGACTGTCAGCTTTGGATTCGGGCCAGATACAAAAGCCTTTGCTCATCAGTTTTTACCCAGGAAAGCCTTCCACTGGGCTGTGGATTGGGATACTTGACAAATGTCACTAGAGTTGCTCATAGCTGCTCTCCCATTGCTCTCTGCAACTATTACACAGCTATAGCCCTTGCACCTCTGGCCAGCCCTGGGAGACGTAAGCGAGCACTGTAGGGAGCAGCTTTATTTACCAACAGCAAGAGGTAGGAGGAGAAGCACCTGATTAGTGCAGTGTCTATCTTGGTGGTGGCATCTCCATAGCAAACAGGTTGCTCATTCCCCCCACTGACCCCAGCAAAGGAATCCATGGCTGTGTGTATCCAGCTACAAAACCACAATGCCTTCCCTTGCACCTTACGCATTGTGTTTTGTTGTGGAATTCTGAAACAGTGAGAGATGCTGGTGCAATCTATCACACTTGAGGCATCCCAGGTTTGAACCCAAGACCTACAGCACGTAATGAGCCTTTGCTGCTGGAGCTAAAGGAGTCACTCCCCTAACTAGCAGCTATAGCTGACTCATTAACCTATTCTGTGGATCAGCCAATAGAAGGGGACAAAGTCCTCTCCCAGTGTGGACTGGTCATATGCGTATGTTAATAACCAGAATATACTGCAAGCTCCACGCTATTTCACAGAAATGTGGAGGCCTTACCTCTAAGTAACCACAAAAACTGAGTGTACGTATGTGTGCACTGCTGCCTGTCTACCATACTCCAGTCAATTAGAATACAAATGGAGGGAAAAGCTTAAGATTTAGAGTATACTATTTAATCAGTATGTGTACCTAGTAACAAGCTTGTGGCCTCTTTGATCTGCTGAAGTATCGGTGTTTACTGTGAGACATGGCATGAAGGACGTCTGCTTTTTAAATAACTGCATAAAGAAACTAGTCTCAACACTTTCTTCCCCATTGAAATCTCCAGCAAATCATGCACCCATAATTTCAACAGCTGTGGAGAAATATCACTCCATTCAGGAAAGGAAGTATCTACATATTCCTGCTTCTGACTATATGTTTCTCAAAATATTTCTGGGGTCTATTCTCCGAGTAATGAGAGAGGGAATTATGTTCATAACTTGGAGTTATCTGCACACCAATAAACCTCCCCGATCCAATGCAAGAAGAGATTCCCAAAATATGCCAGAGTGTTTTAGAGACAAAGCTAGCCGTCCATAGCTAACTTCAAAGGAGTGAGAAAAGTGGTCTCCAAAAGGAATGATAGTAACACATTTTGTTCTCCAAAATGTCATGTGAAATCTAAATGAGTATCTACATGTTGTGGGGGAGCTCATTTAGCACAGATGCATGTATCTGTGCTATTCTGAACACACACACATTGAAATATCTTAACTAAAGATCCCTGAATACCATTTCCAGCACTGAGGTCCTCAATTAAAGGGAGTCTTACTCTAAAGAAGTCAGGCCACTACAAGTTTTGCGCAGAATTTAGTCAAGACAAGAATCTTCCTCTACTGACATGCCATTAAAACAATGTGCCCTCACTGCATGGCACCAGGGGGTTGCAAAATGGACAGAGAGATCACGCAGTGCCGTATAAACTAAGCATACATATACAGTATACACACATACAGGGTTAAACTCAACCCCTGCTAGCCCCAAAACTAAGCCTAGAAGTCATGCAGACTCCCTCAACCCCCAGAGCCACATCTCCTGTAACAGTTGCATTGGCTGTGTACTGCATTTAATAAGGATATTGACAATTTACCCTCTCTCTAACGCATTTTAAAACTACATAATTTACTCTTTCCCTTCCTTTCCTGGTTCCACCTACATCTTCCCCACTGTACACTGTGTATTTTTCTCCCTAATGGTTTTCAACGTCTCTCCCTATTTTGCTTCTCTCCCACTCTATCCTCTTATATCACTTCTGCCTTTTCCTTCCCTGCATTGTTCGTACTACTTTCCTCCTTTATATTTCCTGTCCCTGATTTCCTCCTACTGCTCCCCTCATTTCTGTCTCTGTCCCCTTTTCTAGTTTATCTCCTCAATCTCTCTCCCCTGCACACTTCCCCCAGACACATGCTTCTCACGCTGCCAGTGAGTTCAGCTACTGGGCTCTCACACTCCTCCCTGGGGACGAAGCCCAGGCTGCCCCCACCATCTCTTTCCCAACCTCACTTGCCCACTCCGAATTTCCACTCACCCTGGGCAAGAAGGTTTTTATTATTATTAACTAAGGTGGGTCAAAAATTTTCCATCAAAACAGCTCCCCAGCCAGACTTCATCTCCCATGATGCACTGTGGCCACGTGACTGCCATGATGCACCTACTCCCCTCAACAAGTCGGGAAGCTGTCATGCATGATGGGTGATGTAGTCCGACCAAGGAGCCCTGCCTATAAAGGAGAATAGGCACCCGACCTACAACTCCCATGAGGCACCCCGGCAGCATTTCATTTAATTTTTAATTTTCACTGAAAGCTCAATTCTCTGCACCACAAATTTTTCAACCAGCTCTCTTATTAACCACTTATAGCCTGGTAGTGCCTAGGAGGTCTCACTCAGATCTGGGGCCCATTGTGTTAGGCACTTATCGCAGTGTGGTCCCCTGGAAGTCTTTTCCATCCTCAGTAACTGACCATCACAACTCCAGGTGTGCTTAACCCCACCCTGCTTTATTAAATCCCTTCAGCAGGCCACAGCCTGGGTGTTATTTAGATACGATTTAAAGTCAGTAGCCAGCTTCTCCCACTTGCTTCCAGTCCTGCCTACTCCTGCCCTCCTTCCGGCAGTTAATTAACACCCTGCGCCAACTGCCTGTGTTTCAGTCAGGTCCCAACTAATGAGTCCTGGTGGGGATTTGAGTGACAGGGCACTGAGTCAGCGTCTGACTCAGCACACCCAGTTACAGCGCTGTACAAACACAGAACAAATAACAGTCCCTGCACCCAAAGAATTTACAAACAGTAAAATCTTTTCAGGCCCTGCCTGCACTTCTGCTGGATAGCCTCTCCTTGAGGAAGAGTGGCAGGAGCTCAGCAGAGCTCTGCACATTCACAAGGGTCCACCCACATGGAATTCTCTGCAGGATCGGGTCTTAGAATATCTGGAAAAATAAATCTGCAATAGCCAGCAAGATTCCCACCACTGGGTGAGCAAGTGCTCTCAGGAGAATTCCTCACTTGTGCTGGAAACAAGTCAAGCATCTTTGTCGATATTAGGATCTTCCTCTGCCCAGTCCCCCAAATTCCCCTATTTATTTGCCATTATATATACACAATATATAATGACCTGGGGAATATATACAGTGGAAGAGTCAGAGCAAGGAGACTGAACATTCAGCAGACAAGCTGAGGAAAGGATCAAAAATAGGAATGGAAACAAGAAATGTGTGCGCTCGAGTAATGGGACTTTATACATGGAAGTTGTTTTTTAAGGAGAAGATGCGCATATTAAAATGCCTCTGAACAAATCATTGGTCTTCATTTCTTACATGTACCCACAAACTTATTTGAAGGTACTAGCATTTACTCCAGCCATAGATAGTATTTCTCTCATGTTCATTTAGCTCCTAAAATTTTAGAAGTAGCATTGATGTCCTATTGTTCCCCCTTTATGCTTCTTCTCTCCTCCCCATTCATGCAAAATAAGCTTGACTAAAGTTAATTTAAAGGCCAGATTCTTTGCAGTAGTTGCTAAAACGTCTGCACTCCACAGCAATCGGTAAAAGGCTTTTCCAGACTCCAGAGTGCCATCTACACGAAAGAAGGGGGATTTGCTGAGAGTCAGCCAACTGGAGGTAATAAATCCTTCGGGGATGCAGCACAGACTAATGCCGACAAGATGCTTTTTGGAACAGCTCTTTGCAGACTGCAGATGTTTTGTGGCAATTTTTTTTAAAGCACTAAAATACTCCTGTGACTGAATGAGCACCGCTTTCAAACAGCTTGTACGATGAGATGAGAGCCTTTTTAGTTTGGCTCCTGAATATTTATGCACCCTTAAAGAGAAATGCTTGCCTACCTTATTTTTTTAGGCTATTGTCAAAAGTTCACCTTCAGCCAAATTGTCACTGATCCTGCATGCTTCAATCTTCGGGCACGAGTTTGGCACCCGTACACTGAGGCATGCAAAAATCAGCTGCCCTTTTTGAAAAAAAAGTGGCCCTAATTGTTGAATAGTCACTTGGTATCATTACTGGATCCAGTCTCTTGTGTGTCAGTATTTCACAGACTCTTATTAAAGAAGAACTCCATAGGCACAGATTTAGGCCTGGATCCTGCAGTGAGTCAACGAGAAGTGCCGGGGGTCTGCCTACAGGGAATTACTTTAGGATTGGAGTTTCTAGAGCTGTTTGAGGCAGGCTTAGACTCTATCCCTACATGAAGATTTTAAAATCTCTACCTAGGATAACCACCTACCAGTACAGCAAAGGCAGCCAAATCGCATCCCCCAATGCACACATTCCACCAATTCACTGAAATAGGGCAATGGAAATATTATCCAGGTGGGAGTGGCTCCATAACATCCATATCCTCCCTCTGATTGACCACTAAGAGAACTAGGAATCTATAACAAAAGAACAGACATATTTCCCATGCTGGTTTTCCAGACAAAACAATGGAAAAGTCTCAGTGTGCAGCTCCTCCAACCAGCTGCACTGAACATGCCCAACAAAGTGGCAGCTCCCACTGCAGCTGGGCAGCCTCCTTCGACATGTAGAGATGTGTTGCACAGCAACAAAATTGGAAAGAGCTGCTCTCTCTCTCACACACACACACACGCTGAACACCAAGGGTACGTCTCCACTGCAAAGAAAAGCCAAGTCCCAAAGCTTGGGTCAATTGATTCGAGCTCACGAGGCTCAGGCTGTGGGGCTAAAAATACCAGTGTAGACATTCAGGCTTGCACTGAAGCCTGGCAAATGGGGAGGATCTCAGAGCCCAGGCTCCAGCCCTGGACCCGCAAGCACGAGTCATCTGACGTGGGCTCTGAGACTTGGCGCCACAGGTTTTTCTTTGCAGCCTAGGCATACCCTAAGAGGAGCAGCAACATGAGAGAAAAATAAGCTAAGAATATGGACCATTAAGGCCCCAATCCTGTGATCTCCACATGAGATACATGTGGGCAGACCCCAATGTCTAAACGGCACCCCATCGACTTCAGCCTTTATGCATGACATTGCAGAACTGGGACCTAAGTGATTGTCATGTGTATAGTGCTAGCCTGCATGTCACAATTCTTCAGTAACTCAGTGTGCCACAGTTGTTCAGTTATATGGACAACATACGAGGTAATTTCCTTTGGGAGGGAGGAAGAGGGGATTGGATATTATTTAATTTCTACTCTTTGTGTTCCCTGTAAAGTGGAACTGTGCAAAAATTCCCGCTAGTTGATTACACCAGCCTAGACAAAGGCACCACAGCAGCAAGCCAGGGGTGATAAGATTATAGAGCTTCCACTGGCAGAGACGTCAAGGGCACAGCATCTATTAAAGAACTACACTGAAAATAAATGGAGGTCTTTCAAAACCCAGTGTAATAAATAAGGCAAGTCCCTCACCAAGACAGCACAATGGCTTTCCATCTGAATGAGCCTCCGCTCAAGGGGAAGCAAAGGGGGCCCCTCACCAGACTACACGACGGATGGGCAGAACAGCAGGTGACTGGCTGCAATGTTGGTGAGTGCTGGAGTTGCATTGTAATCATACATGGCTGGGCTGGGTTGGGCTAGGCTGTGTCACATCTCAGTGGACTGGGTTTATGGAACAATTAAATGATTCATGCTATATAACCAGCTGAAAGTGACGGTGTTATTTCAGGAGGTCTGGATGTTACTCTGTTGGGAGTAAATCCGAACCCTCTCTTCCATGGTCATGCAGGGCCCCGGATGCAGTGGAACAGGGCTAGTTCGACTGAACAGTGCAGGGAACAGCCCACACATGGGATGCGCACCCCATGTGCACTTAGTTTGAGGGGTTAAGGGAGCAATGGTACAGGGAGGATAGATTTGCTGCTGCAAATCCACTAGCACCTTCCTCCCAGAGCAATGGTGACACCTATCACAGCCTGAGGGTAAACAGTTTTATTCAGCCAGAACCAATCAATGTTCTTTTTTCCCAACCCCAGCAGCAGCAACCCATCTACCAAATATGCCCTGACATCCCAGCCCCTTCAAGAGGAAAGGCAGCGAACCAGAATCAAAGATGGAATTTTCACATGGGCACAAGTATCCAATTGCAGGATCAGGGCCTATATGCACAACTTCCCTGTAGCAGTATTAGCAGGGGTTACATCAATGTGCTCAAGGGGAAAATATCCCTCCCAAGAGTACTCACTGGCTTCAGATAGGGAATTAGCTCTAGCTTTGCTTTTAACTGGACTCCTGTTGCCTTCATCTATTTTCATTGAAGCCAGCTCTGAGAACTCACTGCACACACTCAGTACACATTACTCATTCACCTCACTCTCCCACTCCCACACACTCCCCTCAATGCAGGATAACCTCAGTTTTGAGAAGATATTCGACTGAAGCTAGGGCTATGGACAGAGCAAGCAGCATGAATATGAATTTCCTCTCTCCTAGGCCAATGTCAAAATCCAGCCTGACACATTAGTCTTTTAACTAAGCAACAATGAAATAGCCAAACAATATACTGAACAAAGAGACCTTATTTGAAAGGCAGACTTTCAGCACAGCGCTACCTTCCACAAATGCAGTCCTTTCTTTGGGTTTTAAATTGATGCTCAAGCAAGAAAATGCAGTAAATAATAGAATCGGGTGAATAATGCAAAAAACATGTTCCATTAATATTTCTTCACATTTTTAAACAAATTCGCTTCAGCCACATTCATGAAGCTTTTGTGCTTGCCTTCTGCAGACATTCATGCTTTGGGGAACGTGGATTTTACAGGTGACTTGCACTGGAACAGACTGGGCTTCTGAAATTTCTTTATATGGATCAAGAAAGCTGGAAAGTTTTAGTCTGGTTTCAAAACACTTGTTCTGTTTGCTTTTCACCTATGAAAGGACTGTAAAGAAGTGTGGTCTTTAGTTTTGCTGGAAGCCTCAGGTATGAATGTGAGCAGTCTTGACCCATAAATCCAATGGTGGATGTGTTGTATCTTTACTCCTGAGTGCTTAATGGGTATTAGAGTTAAACAAGTGTTAGCAAACAAGAAAAAACATTCACACTAAGGCCCTTTTACACTGCCAGAGCATTAAGGGCATGAGGTATAAATGAGAATCAGGCTCAAAGAGTCTGACTACAAATCTCTTCCTTTGGCAATTTAACTTGTATGATTTCGCTAATTGCCATAATTCTCCCAGTTCCCCAATTGCTCACAGAATCTAGCAGGAAAAACAGGGCAAACAATATCTGGATTTCTTCTTATGAATAAAAGAAGCTGAAAAAAATTCTACTCGGGCCTTCTTTCTACATCA
Organism: Emys orbicularis; assembly: GCF_028017835.1. Lineage (NCBI taxonomy): Eukaryota > Metazoa > Chordata > Testudines > Emydidae > Emys > Emys orbicularis. Next base: position 25,725,231 of record NC_088692.1, read on the forward strand.
CAAAGGAGGAGGAAAATGTGCAAACCCAATTTTGTCTTTTTCAGGTCACTTAACCATTCACTTTACAACTCTTTGTATTCCGATTGGCTGAGGAACATTATTAGCCAATCAGGGTGCGGGGACTTGCCTCATCACTGATAGTGGCTGCACACTTCTAAGCACATCTGGACTTTTTGGTGATACAGAACACTACACCTTCCTCCTCAGTCATCCCATTCAGGATGGTCCCTTGGCTACTGCACTGTCCAGTTGGAGAAGAAACAGCAAGTTAAACTTCAACCGAGGCAAAACCGAAGTGCTGTTCCTGGTGTCATACCTTGGGCAGTCTGACAGCAGGTTAGGCACAACCATTTTTCAGACAGTACAGTGGTGCCTGGTAAGACAGGTGCGGAACACAGGGGTCACCCTCGATTTCTCCCTCACCAGAGGCTCACATTTCAACCGTCCTCACAAGCGGTTATTACCACCTCCAGAGGGTCCCGGTGGTTTTTCCTTTGACTTGTAATTTGCCAATCGTTCATGCCTCTCTTTCTCATCCAGGCTACACTATAAATTCCTATCAGGCCTCGACTAAGGGAATTAGGCACACATCCCCAGTGACTTACAATGGGATTTGAGAGCCTTCCTCCCTTCAGCCCCTTTGAAAGAAATCCAGCCTTAACTCATTTCATCTTTGCTTTTTGTATTCTGTGTCTGCCACAGTATCCAACCTGTGCCTCACAATTAAACAGGGCTAAGGACCTGGGAAAGTTCTGGCTGACTGTAGTGACTGCCCTCCTGGAGTTTTATTCAGTCCATAGTTTCTTGAAAAACTCCCAGGAATAGACTGTTCTACACCAAATGACGAGTGCTGATGGGATCATCAGTTATGGTTCACAAAAGCGAACCTACAGAATATTAACCAACCTGCTAAGGAATCTTTGACAATAGCTTGTCTTGGCTTTATATTTTTTCTGGATCTCTTGTTCCGACAACTGAGGGAGCAGCATAAAGACAAAAACATTACTAGCCCTTAATAATCACACTAGCCAGGTATGTCTGTGAAAGAGCATATAGATTTTACATGGATCTTAGTCTGAATCCTCCAGAAAAAACATATTGATTAATCCCAGAATAAACCGTCTCCACGGAAATGACAAGAACCGAACTAACTGTTCCCTAGTCTCTGAACAATTAGAAGCAATTAGCTTAGCTCTTCTGAGCGCAGTATTTCTAGCCTAGATGTTTTCAAAGCACAATGCAAAATCCATTCTTTCATAGTTGCTCATGGCCAAATAGTGAGGAGGGGGAAAGAGAAGACAAGCAGTAAGCAGCAGGGTGCTCAGATACCATGGCAATGGGAACCACATAAAAACCTAGATAGATAAAATAGAGAGAAAGAAGGAAACAAGGGTGGGTGGAAGATACTGAATCACAAAGAGGTGGAGAGCTTAGGTTCCCTTGGACGATGGCAGTGCCACTTAAAATAGTGTATTGAGTGTCTACTGTAGATACCACAGAAACGGACACAAATATCTAAGATGGATGGCCAGATTCTTAGCTCATGAAAATCAGCATAGCTCTATTGAAGTCAGAGTAGGGTTGCCAACCCTCCTGGATTGGCCAGGAGTCTCCTAGAATCGGCCTCAACCCCCCAGTTGCTATTGAAAGCAATCCGGGAAATTTTAATAGGCCAAAAGTCCGGTTGGCGATGCAGCGGGGATAAGGCAGGCTTCCTACCTGCCCTGGATCCACACGGCTCCTGGAAGCAGCTGGCATGTCCCTGCGGGCCCTACAGGCAGAGGCAATCAGGGAGTCTTCACGCACTGACCCCACCCCAAGCGCCAGCACCACAGCTCCCATTGGCCAGGAACCATGGCCAATGGGAGCTGCAGGGGCAGTGCCTGCAGGCAGAAGCAGCACGCAGAGCCGCCTCGAGCCTAGGAGCTGCAGGGACATGCTGGTCGCTTCCAGGAGCCGCCTGAGGTAAGCACCACCCGGCCAGAAGCTGAACCTCGCACCCCCTCCCACACCCCAACCCTGAGCCCCCTCCCACACCCACACTCCCTCCCAGAGCCCGTACCCCCTCCCACACCCCTAGCATCTGCCCCAGCCCTGAGCCTCCTCCTGCACCCAAGCTCCCTCCCAGAGCCCACTGCCCGCACCCTCACCTGCACCCCAACCCCCTGCCCCAGACTCAGCCCAGAGCCCCCCACACACTCCAAACCCCTTGCCCCCAGCCCAGAGCCCACACTCTCTCCCACACCCCAACCCCCTGCCCCAGACCAGTGAAAGTGAGTGAGGGTGGGGGAGAGCGAGTGATGGAGGGAGGGGCATGGAGTGAGAAGGGGCAGAGCAGGGGGCGGAGCAAGGGTGTTGGGTTTGTGCAATTAGACAGTTGGCAACCCTAGAAGTCACTGATGCTACACCAACATATACCAGCTGAGTATCTGGCCTACTGGTTCTAACATTGCCTTTCACTTACATGTAAAGGGCGTTGTCCAATTCTTTAGTGGTTAATGACTGTTATAGATTTCCAATTAATACTAATTTAAAGAGCTGGGGGATTGTACGGTTCTAGTCCCAAAATTAGGCACAACAGTATCAAAATTATGAAGCTAAGTATCGGGTTGGGAACCCTGGTGTGCACAGCGATGACACTCACACGGAGGGCAAAGCAAAGCTTTAACCACTTCTATTAGCACAATTAGTAAAGACAGAAAAGTTCCGAACCATATAAAGATACAGCAGTAATACAGAGTTAATGTTATTTCTTGTACCATTCCTTGCACACCCTCATACACGCACACCCTCTAGGGGATCTGGTGGTAAGAGACAAGGGTCTTGCCTTGTCCCTGGCATGCCAAACAAGTCTGATGGTCCAGATCAGATCAGTCCCTTCTTACATGGCGGTCTGACCTATTATACGATCCAGGGACTGTCATGAATATTCATTTAAATGCCCAGACTCCCTTGTCCATATCTAACTTCCTCACCCTAATAATTCTGGGGTGCCTTAATCCTATAGGCTAGCATATTAATGCTTTTAGCTCATTGCCATACTCGTCAATTTGTTGGCAAGGCTAGTTCATGGTTAAGCATCTGTCAATGTTTCTATCCTAAAATATCAAAGCCTAGTATCAGTTCAATGTTCCTGTGGCTACCATGTCATTTTGTACAAACTATTCCTAGGGTCCCCAAAACTCAGGGTGACCATTGAGCCGTTTATCTATGCCAAAGTTCATAGGCCTCAAAGCCTTATGCTAACTGCTTAAGCAAATGCCTTACAGGATACAGGTCTGTAGGTTCCTTGTATTACTGCTAAGTAAAATAAAATGCTCAAGCTAGCTCTGTGGGCTACAAGGGCCAGACCCTCAGCTAGTGTAACAACATAAATAACTCCATTCATATAACCCCATTGACTACACTAATTTACACCAGCTGAGGATCCAAAACCTTTAATTCTCCAATTTTCAGTGAGAAAGTCATAACTTCAAAGCCTCTTCTTGCCCTTCTCTTGAAGGCTGTTGTCTTATAACTAAAGTCTAAAATGTGAAAGCTGGGTATTGGTGTGTGGCAGAGGTGCTAGAACTACGGGTTCTGGCGGTGCTGCCACACCCCCTGGCTTGAAGTGGTTTCCATTATAGACAGGGTTTACAGTTTGGTTCAATGGCTCTCAGCACCCTCACTATACAAATTGTTCCAGCAGCCCTGGTGTGTGATGGATCAGACTGTGCAGCACTTCCACAAGCTCCAAGCTGAAAGGAGCAGCACAGGAGCGCTGGAACCTTGGTAGAAGTGTGGGGGGGGGGGCATGAGGCCCTGCCCTCTCCCCCCACCCCTGCTCCTCATCTTCCCCCAAGATCCCACCCCCTGTGGCCCCACCCACTTCTCCTCCTCTTCCCCTGAGGCTCCACCCCCTAGCCAGTCCAGAAGCTGGAGCCAGGCCATCGTAAGAGCCACCTGGGGAGCCCAGGCCACTGTAGGGACCCTTAGACCCTCCACCTCTCCTGGGTGGCATGCCCCAGGGGGGTGGGGACATGGGCTGGAAGCTGCTCTCGGGCACCCCAGCCCCCCGCCCAGGGCAGGTGGAGGTTCTAGGGCTCCCCACTGCAGCCTGGGCTCCCTGGGTATCTCTTACCACAGCCCAGCTCTGGCTTTTGGCCAGGGGGTGGGGCCTCGGGGGCAGGGAGAGAAGGAGCAGGGATGGGGCCACAGAGAGGGGCCAGGCCTCATGGCAAGGGGGCACTAAAGTCTACCTCAGCCTGCCCACTGGGAAGAGGCTGACACCACGGGCAAGGGCTGCGCTTCACGGCAGAGGAGCTATCAGCTCCCCCACCATGATATGGAGCCCCTGCCTGCGCTGCTCCATGCCTACCAAGACTTGCACTTTGGGGGGGGTCAACTGCACCGTGTTAAAAAGTGGGTGGGTATAGCCCTTCCACTTCTAAAAGTGGGGGGCATGACCCCTTCCTCCTCCCTCCCGACCCGATTCCAGTATCCCTGGAGTAACTGACTGGTGACGCTGGGATCCGGTATTCCTGACTTTTTCAGAACACTCCATGGGATGAGTAGGCATGCAGAGAAAAGTTTGAACTAGTGGAGTGCCCTGTTGATATCCTGAAGGGCTGCAGAACATTGTGCTATTGACTTAGCAGAGTTACAGCTGAGCCAGCACAAAGATCATACCCCCGTTTGTGAAAGAATTTGGAATTCCTTTTTCTTCATAGTTTTGCACTACCCGTGCTGGTTCAAACAAAGCACCTCACCCTAAAAGGGGCTGAGCACCTAAAGAAAGGCTCTGAGCATCCTCAACTCACGCTGCCTTCAGCACTTTGCAGGATGGGAACCAAATTCTCTGCCCTTGGTAACTCTCAGCCAACAGCAGAAATACACAAAGGTATTGCTGAAGCACCACTGCCCTCTGCTGCTCAAGAGGAGAATAAGGTAACACCATAAAAAAGAACCCACCACACTGAAAGGCCTAGAATTCACTCCTGGACTAATATGTCTTCAAACTGAGGGTTTCTTCCTATTCACTTCACACCCCAAAGAAAAAGCCAGTTTGTTTAAAGGCCTTCCTGCGCTAGAGAGATGAGCAGGGTTGAAAATGCTTTGCAAACATAGCTCCCAGCTGCAGACTATAGTGAGGGAAAGAATATATCATTAATAAAGAGTATTTGAAAATGGTGCGTGGGGATCAAATGCGTACTGTATTTTCTGTATGGCATTCCAAACAAAGTATTATTTGGGCTGCGACAGTAGGGCGGGACTCAAATGATAAAAGGGTTTAAAGACCACATTGATGCCATCTCTAAGTACGGCAGGCCCTGGATTTATCTCCCCAAGCATACTTTCACCACCACAAACAACTGTTCCTTCCTGTGGCTGTTACTAGGACTGTAGCCATCACCCGAATCTTTTGACATAAAATCACTGAGTGGGAACCTAAAGCTATTACAAGGTCAGCAATGAGGCTGAAATCGATGCAGAAGTTCAGTATGCTTGTATTATTTCTGACCCATAGTCTAACATAAGAGATTTTTAAGGCCCGGCTTGACAAAGCCCTGGCTGGGATGATTTAGTTGGGGATTGATCCTGCTTTGGGCAGGGGGTTGGACTAGATGACCTCCTGAGGTCTCTTCCAACCCTAATCTTCTATGATTCTATGATTAGTCAGTTATGATTGCACATAACAGAGACTTAGCCACATTTTACCCTTCACTGGCAGCAAAAGCTGAAGTGAAGCTATAAAACATTTTCTATCATAAGGTCATTTTCAAAAATTCACACATTTCTGAAGAATACTCCTCTTGATGTCAGTCTGTCTCTTGGAGGCAAGGAAGGAAGGGAGAGAAATCATTGCCATCCTTCTTTTCTTATGAGTAGGGATCTACTTAAATCGCAGAGAAATCCCAAATTTTTCATGGGTTGGTCATGGCATAAATAGCAAATTTAATGGACATATTCATACCATGCTATCCTTACTTCTGTGCTGCTGCTAGCAGCAGTGCTGCCTTCAGAGCTGGGTGCCTGGCAAGCAGCCGCCACTCTTCGATCACCCAGCTTTAAAGGCAGCACAGAAGTAAGGGTGGCAATACCATGAACCCCCTACAATAGGTTTGCAATCCTCTTTTGGGTCAGGACACCCAGTTTGAGAAATGCTGTGTACTTTTGTATACTTTCACCCTATGGAATAAGGTAAAAGTACACAAAAGACCAGATTTCACGGGGGACACCAGATTTCATGGCTCGTGCTGCATTTTTCGCCACGGTGATTTTGGTAGGACCCTACTTATGAGACATTCAGATGCTATGGAGATGAGCAACAACTCTCTCAATTTTATTGCATGTAACACAGTATTTAGGGTTTTCACAAATCCCAACCTCCAGGAGTCATGTTATTATGTGAGAACCTCAGCTTTCATTTAATTTAAAAAAAAAAGTTTTTAGCTCTCATGATAGCAGAATTGGTGTGAATCTAAATTAAGTGCCACACCACCCTCTGCAACATGATGAAGGAGTGAGGAGAATTAAACACTGTCTTTGCCAAGTCTAACAAGCACATGGGGTGCTCAAAGTTATAAGTAATTAAGGGTTAGATTCTATTTCTATCTACCTTATCTAGGGGGTGTCTCATCACCTCAGTTTTTAAGCAGAGCTCCTCATTGAAATCAATTGGGAGTTCTTAAAAATACATGGTACAATATAGCCCTAGGTGTTTAGATCATGCTCATCAGCCCAATCTCAGGGTGTCTTACCAAAATTCCCTAAAGCCAACAAGCAATCTGTGAATCTCTCCCCAGGCCCCAGAGTGAGCAGTTGCTTCGATTTGCTCTTTATCATCACGACAAAGCTAGTGTAAAGGATGGGCTTTACATTTTGATTAAAGTGGGGTCCTGGGTGGGGTCATCCTCAACTTCTGCAGCAGGGAGTGCACTAACCATTGTTCCTGCGGTCAGCTATCATGGCAATTCTGAACCCCAGTAGCTAAGCACACTACCAGCTCAGACACGTGAAGACCCTCATAGGTGTGTCACCCTCAAAGAGCTAGATTCAATAGGGGAAATACATTTCTATCAAATATGGCTCCTTAAAGGAACCTTTTTACAGTTACCTATTTACACTGGTAGCTCTTTAAACATCCACTTCCTTGCCTGCCCCTTTACCCCACACAGTCTTTGCCCAATGCAGACTTGACACCAGTAGGGTGACAGGTGGTCCCAAGTCAGATCTTGGTTTTTACTGGCTTCTGAAAGGAAACTAAATTTAACATGGAAGCTGTTGAGAAAAAAAACCAAACAAACCACCGTCTTTGCTAATTTTCATGAATTCGTACTGACCAGAATAGTTCCATGAGACTGAAAGGTACCATGGTCAGGAACATGGCCAAAGAGCCATATATGCCTAGCATCAATGTAATTCGACTCAGGAGGTCTCCAACTGCCAAGAAAAACAAAAGAAACATGAAATTGATTCAGACTTCGTTGTTATTTCTTACTTCACATTGCTACTCAAAACGGCTGGGTGGAAACTGATGGCATGGTGTATTATGCTATAACACACACAGACCTAGATGAGACAGGCAGAAACAAAATACACAGCTAGATCTATAGATTAGAACTATACGGGTTTCCTCTGTTTGCAGGTGTACAGACAGCAGTATAAATAAAACAGTATGGGACTGATCCTCTGCTCAAATTGAAGGGTTGGATTCACATCAGCTGAGGATCTGGTCATGGGCACACGTGGAAGGAGAGATGGAGAAAGGGAGATTGTTAGTATGCAGAGGGAGGGGATAAGAATCTCGAGGCTGAGCTTGACTTCAATGGAGATTGGCCATTTTCCACCCGCTAAGGATCTGACCCTTTGTTTCCATGATTTAGAGGATCACTCCACTCTAAGGCAGGAGAACGGAGGGGGAGACTATGTGCATCCTCATTACCTCTAAGCAGTGGCATAGCTAGGAGTGGAAATTTGGGTGAACCCCGACTTTCGGGTAGACAGGCAATGACAGACTGTGCTAGCTCAGCTTCTCCCCTGACGCCACGCCACGCCCTCCTCCTAGCCCTGGTGCCCCCAGACACAGGGCTTCACCTGCCGAACTGAGCATGCACATTCCTCACCTTGGGCAATCACCACCAGCAGCTCCTTCTCAGCTCACCTGTCCTGGGGGGAGCCCTGGCACCACCTCCTCGCTCCGCACGCACAGGGGCCAGACGCGACGCTGGGCGTTATTGAACCCGGCAAGGACCCGGCCCAGCACTCCCGCATGCCTGCCACCCCCTTCCCCTCAGAGCAGCAGCCAGTGGGGGCCCAACCATTCCCCATTCAGCAGCGGGGGGGGGGGGGAAGATGCGGCAGCCACCCCTCACAGGGTTCATTTCCCAGCACAAATGGCCCACACTGAATTTTGCGTGGGGGAGGGCCCAGGCCCCGCGCGTGGGTGGTGGTTCCCATCACCTCCTTTCCCCACCCCCGCACATTAGCGGCCCAATGGTACAGCCGGGCGAAGGAAAGCGGGGTGGCAGAACAGCTGAGGCGCTGATGTGTCTCTGCAGTGCTCTCCTCTCCGCTTCGTTGTGTATGGCTGCTGCATGCCAGTCAGTGCTCCTGCTCCTGCTGGGCGACCCAGAGAGGTAAGGGCAGCAGGGACCCTCTGCCCCACAGCTCAGAAAATGGCAAGGCAGAGCTGTCAGAGCATAGCTTTCTGAAGGGTGGGCGCATAGCTCTGTCCTGGATTTCAGGTGCCCGAGTGATGCTCGGGGCTGCTCTGGCAGCACTACACCCCTGCTCAGATTTGGGTGGAGCCTAGATGCTAAGTGGGTGGGCCACAACCCACCCATGGCTACACCCCTGCCTCTAAGCAAAGTCATGCAACTCATACAAATACCTTTCTTGTCATCTGTTCCCACCAGGTACTCCTGGGGGGATTCTGGGCCAAAAATTAAAAATTCTGTGCCAAAATTTTTTTTTAAATTCAGCAAAATTCTGCATATTTTATTTGTCAAAATAATGCAATATGATCACACCCGTTTCAATTGTTTTGGTAATTTATTTAAACTACAATACAGAAAAGAAATAGTCACAATAACTATTCAGCATTTCCTAAACACATGAAAGTTAACTAATACTCTGCATTGCAGTTATAATCCTGGATTTTCATTTAAATTACATTACAGAACGCCAAACAGCCAAAAAAAAATGTCATTTTAAATTACTCAGACTTTCACACATGAAAGTCATACAGTGTTGCTAATCGTTGTCCTGGACCTCGCTGGGTACTTTGGGAAGTGTTTGCTTCTGATTGTCCTGACATTTTATTGACTGCTTAGTAAATGTTTTATTTGCCCTTAAAGTTTTTTTTTTTTTAAATGGGTAAGTAAAATAAATCCTGAGCTGTAATCTAACCCCATTGTGCTACTTTGGCACAGGAAAAAAGTGAGAAAGCACATAGATCTTCCTAGCTGATTCCCTTACTGTCATTTATAAAGCTCTACATCACTTTGGCAATGTAGGGGCCTTAAAACGTTTACAGGTTTCATGCTGCTGGGGGAATTGACAGATTGGGAAAAGTTAACTAACATTAAGAACATTAACAATGTTACTACGCAGGCAGGCTCAAAAAATGAGATCAATTAACTAGCAGGCAGGGTGCTACATTTCTGCCTCAGGAACAGAGCCTTCCTCGTGTATAATAAAAAGACCTATCCCTCCCCACCCCTGGCAAGCCACCCCCTGACGGTGATCAACATCTCCCTCAGAGGCATGCCTGCCCAGCCCCACTCCCTCTGCAGCGATTTGCATCTCTGAGGCTGCTCCAGGCATGCTGGAACAGACGCGCTGCCTGGACTGCTGGGGAAGAGATGCATGTCCCCCCGCAGATTTCATTTCCATTTTTCTGCATGGGGGTGTGATGTTAGGAGTGTGATATAATATCTCATTGAAAGATGACAGGGCCAGAAAGAGTTAATTAACTCACCGACTGACCTGACCCATGAACTTTAGAGACTGGCTAGGAAGATAGGTAAATAAATAGAGCTTTGAAATGCAATTGTGCATTGTTGGAGATCTCAAGGGTAGATGTTTGCTCAGGTCTTGTGATGTAAGCAAACAAGTCTTGTCTATTGCTATAACTTTAATTCAAAGATCAAAAAAGGAATATTAACATTTATGATGATACTTGAGTGAAATAGTATTATTGTCTATATGTCTCTTTGAAGGTTGTGGTAACCTGTATCTGAACTGTTTAATGAATAAATTACCCTGTGCTAATTGCCAGGATGTTTGGAAGGAGAGTTAAGCCTATTATTTTCTCAGGCCAAAAGGCTGCTGGCAGGGCCAGCTCCAGGGTTTTTGCCGCCCCAAGCGGCGCAAAAAAAAAAAAAAAGCCACGATCACGATCTGCGGCGACAATTCAGCGGGAGGTCCTTCGCTCCGAGCGGGAGTGAGGGACCGGCTGCCGAATTGCCGCCGAATAGTTGGACCTGCCGCCCCTCTCTGGAGTGGCCGCCCCAAGCACCTGCTTGGCAAGCTGGTGCCTGGAGCCGGCCCTGGCTGCTGGAAATGTATAAGAACCCTGGGACACAATCCTACTTCATCTCAGATCTGCTTTGGGTTTCAAAAGGGGGAAACCTTAAGCCACAAGGATTGAGATCCTCAGTCATTGACTGGAGCTACCCTGAATATGGACATTGAACTATAACCTATGGACTATATCTGAAAGGACTTTTGGCAACTACAAGCTCACCTCTGCTATGTATCTGAACCTCAAGAATTAAATTCAAGTCTGTATGTATATTGATCTTTTAACCAACTCTTTCTCTTTTCCTTTTTTAATAATTTTTAGCTTAGTTAATAAGAATTGGCTATTAGCGTGTATTTTGGGTAAAATCTAAGTTGTAATTGAACCTGGGTATGTGGCTGATCCTTTGGGATTGGAAGAACCTTTTCTTTTATATGATGAGATAAGATTTTCAGTAATCATCATCATATGTTTGACAGGTGTGTCTGGACGGAGGCCTGAGGCTGGGTACTTTAAGGGAACTGCATTGTTTGGACTTCTAAGTAACTAGTAAGGTACTATAGAAGCTGTTTTGTGCTGGCTTGGTAAATCTAAGTATTGGAATAACCACCAGCGTTTGGGGTTTGTCTGCCCCGTTTTGTTTGCAGTTCACCCTAATTGAGTGACCTCAGCTGGCTCCCACGGGCAGCACCGTCACAGGGGGGCACAGAAATTTGCAGACCATCTGAATTCTGCGCCCCTGCAGGGGTGCAGAATTCTGTCAGGAGTACCACCAGGTTGCGTTTTATTTATGACATATTTTTTGGACCGTTCACAAAGACTCTTGGGGGGAGGATTATTTTAGATACTGGAACAGCCACTGGATCTGTAGCCCCACAATCACAGTGCCATTAAGGAGCACTGCCAATGACTTCCAAGGACAGCAGCAAACAAAATTTCAAGGGCATCCCCATAAGGTGTATTGAAAGAGGAAGTCCATGAGAGGAAGGATGGTCCAGTGGCTAGGGTGCTAATCTAGACTTGGAGACCTCAGCTCTGCCACAGACTGTGTGTGTGTGACATTAGGCAAGTCACTCTGGCTCAGTTTCCCACCTCACTGCCTACATTACAAGGGTGTTGTGAGAATAAACACATTAAAGAATTGGAGGGGCTCAGATACTTAGGTGGTTCCTGTTAGTGCAGTTTGGGCCTGTGCAGATTTCTTTTTAGTTGTGTTTGTTTTTAATTTCTTGTGAAAAATCAGTAGTTTGATTTCACTTTGACTATACTAAAACATTCACCCACTTGCCAAAGTTACACTTATCTCTACAGGATACTATGCCTTGCATAAGTGCCTGTATTTTACGTATGGGGGCCAGTTCCTTAGCTGATGTAAACTGGTTTAATGCCATTGAAGTCTATGAAGCTACCAGTTTAAACAGCTAAGGATCTGGCCCGGGACACTTTTGTGAACATGGTTCGCTATATACATGTAGAACAGAAAATTGTTCAGTCAAAATTCTTCCTCAAGCACAGCAGGCCTGTGACATCACACTAGCCGGCCATTCTCACAGCTTGGGTGTTATTCTCACTCTTACCAAAATAGGCAGGGCCACCCGGGGGAGGGGGGGGGCAAGTGGGGCAATTTGCCCCAGGCCCCATAGGGGCCCCCACAAGAATATAGTATTCTATAGTATTGCAACTTTTTTATATGGAAGGGGCCCCCGAAACTGCTTTGCCCCAGGCCCCCTGAATCCTCTGGGCGGCCCTGAAAATAGGACCTTCAGCTGAAAAGTCACCAAGCAGAGAGCCCATTGGAGTCAATTCAAAATAGGTCTCCTTTGTGTAGTATATGGCTCAGATGTCCTCTGATTTTCAAGTCAAGATTAATAAAATCAGCTTAAGTGTGTACAAAAATAGTACCTCATCTTTCAGCATTGTGTGAACAGCAATGTTGCTATACACTGCATCCCTGCTTTTAAAGTTGTTTCACCCTGTGCATCATTTTAAAGTTATCTTGCTTTCTGTTTTGTCATTTGAAAATAGCAAATACAGCTGCTCTGTTATCAGCTGCCAGGTTTTCTGTCCGTTTCTTTCTATCTACCTCCTTCACAAGCAGCTCGCTATGTGAGCCAGCTCTCGGGGAGCTGAAGCCTGATCCAAGTTGCCTGGAGTTCATGGAGTTTCCACGTCTACTGGAGAAAAGTTACCGATGCTAGAACTATCAAGATTTATGATGGGATGGATTATGTGAGGAGGGCAGCAGTGGAATGCTAGATTGCCTCTCTCTCTCTCTGAGTATGAGAGTATCACACAGAAGAGGCTAAGAGTGCTACAAAAGGAAGTGCATCATGGGAGTCCCATGGAGATTTAGTCACAGGGAGAGATCACAGTGCATCATGGGAGATATACTGTAGTCATGGAGCAAGGCCCATATGGGTGAAGGAGGGCATAAGGGACCTAAAACTACAAATCCCACAAGGCACCATGGCAGCTCAGACACAGAGATTGATGTTGATCCAAAATAAAACACTGACATTTGCAAATCAAATATTTTCAGAATCCTTCATCCTCAAAGAGTTTTGCTATTTTCTCCCAATCTGGATGTACCACTTCAAAATGGCAAAACAACAGACTTTCCTGCAGGATGGAAATTCCATTTTTCAATCAGCTCGCCTCAGAACATATGCTCATGAGACACCACCTAGGAATGTAACAAGACCTTGATGAAAGACCCGTGAAGCGAGGGAACCAATGGAAACATATCCAACAAGAAAGTTTGGAACTTCTAGGACATTGCAGCAGAGTAAGTTTAGAGGATTTTGGAAAGAATTCAGCTTCAGAAACTGACTTGGTTTGGGTCCAGAAAGCGCTTTGTATGGCGTTTCACTGACAAAAACTTTCAAGAAATGCCATTACTTGTACCCACAATTCCCAATTCTGGTTACACTTGTAAAGTGCTCTGCTGAACGCATTGGTAACAGACTAAGCTGCCACAACCTCATCCAGCTCCATCCTGTGAAGGTGGACATAGAGAGAATAACTCTGAAAGTTTCCCAGAGAATCAGTTCCAAAGCAAAATAGGAAAGCAAAATACATCCAGGAAACCTACCCGTACTGAAGTACATCTTGGTCAGGTCAGTCAGAGAGAGCAGCTCATTTATATCAAACACACTTGGCTTTGGATCATCTGGCAGGCAATAGCAGCAGCAAATGTACTTTGATGAGGATTCCTTCAAGAGAATATAAAAGGGACAGAACCATTTTCTGGTCATGTGCACTCTATGTAACACACTGGCAAAGCAGGTATTGCATTCCACTAGAGGACAACAACTTACTATTTATAAAAGACCAGGGAGATACTCTCTTAGCTCAAGTGGTAGAAGTTTGTTGTTGTGGTGTTGAAGATTCTCAATTCAAATCCTGATGGCAACCCATGTGGGATGGGAGAGGGGTTGTTACATGTACACTAAACATGAGCACATAACCCTCAAGTGGGCATCACCTTTGGAACTGGACACTGCTGTGGGTGCAGAGTTCAGAGCTGGCATTAGCATTTTTGACTGGGACCGCAAAACAACAGACTGGGCCTGAAAAAACCCTCCCCAGGCATAACAATGTTTTATCGCACTACTCTGCACAGAGCAGGCCTAGGGATTCTGGGAAGTGTTCCTTAGCAAGGTGATTCTTTGGGGATATGTCCCAAACTTAACTGAGGGGAGTGTGTGTGAGCAGAAATCTTCGGAGGTCTCACCTCCAAGGATCCTAAGGCACCATAGGCTTGGCAGGGCCCAAACATTGCCTCCAACAGAATTTAAAGACATTTATAGCACAAAAGGGCCCTTTTCACGGCTAATCTCAGTATGACTAACAGGATGCTTTCAATGTCAAAAACTTGCTGATTCAGCACTTTCTCTTCCCAGCTGCAGCAGCTGTCCATTGACTCTGCAAACAAGCCTGCTTTCCAGACACTAGTCAGGTCCTGGTGTCAGTTTTCATTGAGGCTGGAGGCAGTAGACTAGTCCAATTAAATCGGATTCATATTGTTAGCACAGAGGTGGTTGCTTAATGGGGCTCCTACATCACTTAAGGGACCTCTATGTACTTTACATTCCGTATTCAGAAGGCCTCTGTAGTGAATCACTCACTTTTTAATTTCTCTTGTTACTAGCCAAATAGCTTCCTCTTAAGTCATGATATAATCACATAATAATATACATCCTATATATGTATGTACACACACACACACACCAGATTTTTTTACCTTCAGGTTATTATATACAGTTTCTATAACAGTAATATATATTTATTGTGTATATATATTTGTACAATGTGTGTGTTGTATACCATAATATAGTCATATAATAATACACACCCTTGGAATAAAAAATAAAATTATTCATTCTCCCTGTAGAATTGATCATTCCACAGGCTCACCAGCCCTATAGGAAAATGTATCTGAAATGAGAAGCATTTTATTACGTCCTGCATAACTGATGGACTTGAGTTAATTCCTAATATTCAGATTTACCAGTTGGCCCTCAAAAGCTAAATTCACGTGATTAGTGGGTAAGACTAAAAGGCATGGTTCAATGTCTATTGAAATCACTAGGAGTCTTTCCACTGACTTCAGAGCAGGTTGAGACTCTATATGACTTCAAGACGATAATACAGCAGTACTAGCTAGATTCTTCTCTATACTTTGGGTTATATTTGGTTCAAAGTAGAGCTGGTCCAAAATTTTCAACAAAACTTTTTTGGTCCACACAAAAAAAAAATTTTTTTTTGCAAAAACGTATTGTTTCATCAAAACTTTCTTCACGTCCAGGATGGAATTTCTGGCCTCCGAGACAGAGAGACTCACCCTAGAATAGCAAATAGCCCAGTGGTTAGAGCACTCATCTAGGATGTCAGAGACCAGATCAGGTACAGCAGGAGTTTGTGAGGTGCCCTAACAATTTAGCTATTGACTATTCTGGAGGTATCTTGACATTTTTGAAAGGTCTCATTTGCATAGAAACAAAACAGCCATCCCTGGTTCAAAGGTTGTGTAAGAGGTCACACTGTTTAGGTTCAGACTTCTATAGCAGAATCCAAATTCAAAGACAAAACAGATACAAGGAAAATTGTGTGGGCTCACCACATCCATCAGAAGTTGGAGACATGGCACCAGTTCTTCCTCCTGTATGCTATGGTGCAATAGAACCATCTACTTACCAGCTGGGAACTAGGATCAACAGGCTCTGAACCTCTCAGTGCTCTCAGCTAAAAGGATGGTAGCTCTGGTGAGATGTTTGATAATAGAGAGGATCCGCGGAGCTATAATGAAGGATAAGGGATGCCCTGCCCTTACCCTTTCAAGCAAAAGTATCCTATCCAAAGAAAAATTCTTACTGAAGGGAAACTTACTGAACGAAGGGCCTTTGACTGAGTGGACTCTTCTCCTCTCTTTGCAGACATGGGAATATTTTCTTTCAATATCATTTCATTCTAAAAATGCAAAGGGGAAAGTCAGTGGAGCTTTGCAGAGCCGTAAATATAGTAAAAATTAAGGCCAAGTCCTCAGCCGGTGTATATCAATATAGCTACACTGATGTCCACATTCCACAGAAGAGCTGATTCATGTGTGTCGAGTATGGCACTACAGGTGATTGCAATATTCAATACAGCTATAATCTTAAGTATTCAGAATTATACATCCACTGTTGCATAGTGTCATCTGCGTGTGATGAAACCTTCACACTGCTTGTAAAGTGAAACAGTACAACATTCAGTCATTATGTGTAGATTTAATTTGTAAAAAAAATATGGAAAAAAGTATGTAAGACAAGTGTATGGGTCAAACTAGCCTATGAACGTGCTGGAACTTTGCATGATTTTTTTAAGAGAGTTTGTTCTGTAGTTTGCTATTTTAGTCAAGAATTTAATTTCAAAATATTTATATTTGTGTACATACATCTAAGAAATCAAGGGCCTAAATCCAAAGCTCAGTGTAGTCAATGCGCGTCTTGCCAATGGTTTCAATGGGCTATGGCTCATGCCCTAAAACCAAACGTTCACTCATTAAAGTCAACAGAGAGACTCCCATTGACTTCAGTGGGCTTTGGATCAGGCTCCATATGAACAGTACATATATTACAGAACAAAATTATCAATACAGCATAGAACAGATCTGTACAATAAGCCATTATATAGTCAACACACAAGGCACACGTGCTGAATGATGCATCTCCTACACTTTCATGAAACCTTTACGCCTTCTGTTTGTTTTCTTGCTGGGGAAGCAGAGGGAGAAGGCTAGGTAGGATGCAGTGGCTTGCTACAATAGCCACATACATTGTTAAGTTAAGGAAGAGCTCATCAGCCCAAGTTTTGCCATTAACTCTGAGAGCTCTTGCTTTTTTGGCTCTAAGTCAGACTTTTAACATTAGGTTAATGGGCTTTTTTGTAGTTTAATGAAATGATGAATGGGAATGTTACTGGATACAATATCTTTTGAACTACATGAAACACTCCATACAAGCCAAGATGAGGCTACTGAAGCAGTAACTATTTTAGATAAGCACAAATCATCCAGACAAACTCGCTCCAAGCATTGCATAGGAATAAAAAAGCCACTTTGCTCTGTTCTGTTATTCACAAAGTCCACATGCAGTGACTGGAGACTTTCATGTTACATTAATGCAAGCAGAAGTCACAGGCCCTGTACCTATGGTTAGAGAAAAGAGTTAGACTAAAAGCTTTGGGGACAGAGAAATTTTGGCATTTTAATTAAAATAACTCTGCCGGCTTTGACATGCTGTTTGTTCTCTACTCCAGCAAACACCTCCCTGTGCTGTCTTTGTGCATGAGGCACTCTGCCTGAACTTGTCCACAAGGTCACCGTGTTCTCCTTATTCAAATCCCACCTACAGCAACTAGCCAGCTGCAAAAGGCAAGATTACAAGGTAATTCAGTCTACATATTACAGACACATTTTATAAGTGTGCATGTAGATCATATCAGTACATACATACCCACGCAGCAGATTTGTTGACCTTCGGGTTACACTGTGAATGTGGTTATTTATTGTTTGCATTACAGCAGCACCTAAGGCAGGCACTGTACAAACATAGCAAGTAGCATAGCATTCCTGCCCCCAAGAGTTTATGATCTAAATAGACAAGACAAACAAAGGATGGGAGAAAAGAAGTGTTATCACCCTCACTGTACAGGTGGGGAATTGGGGTCAGAGAGAGGAGGTGACTTGCCCGAGGTCACACAGTCTGGAGAAGAGCGCAGATCTCTTGAATTGAGTTCCAGGGAAGTAACCACTCCCTTTGGGAATCTGTCCTGGGTACAGCTGATCAAAGAAATTGAGAAAGTTTCAATGATAATTTTTGACTGAAATTTTAAAAATCATATTTGCAGTAGAGTCCGAAGGTCAACAAATCTGGAAACTGACAGAGGCAGAGAAGCAAAGGTGCAGAGTCAAAGACCCTTCGTTAGAAGGCCCTGCCCCCAGGGTTACTCGCTTGAGCACCACGGCTCATATCACAAATGGAGAGAGGCACCAATTTAATCTCAGGGAAAATACTTAAAAACTGTAAAAAAAAACAAAGATTCACACCTCTTTGTGGCTGTCATTACTCCTGTCCCAAACAACTCTTGCATTTGCAGAGGACATTACTTCAATCAGGAAGGTCACAGTTATGTAACTAGGGGGAAAATGCAAGAGACATTGATTCGGGAATATTGCATGCTTGCTTCATTCATAACAAGATACTGCAAAAATAGCCCTAACAATTCATTCATCTCACTCAGACCTTTAACTGAGATGGGACAATGAGGAGAAGTTTAGATCTGGATCTGAATTAATTTAGCCTGGAATTTGGTTTTCCAGGTAAAATCGTGGCTGGATTTTAAGCAGTAGCGTAGCTGGGGGGGTGCAGGGAAAGCAGCCGCTTCCCCTCAGCACATTTTTCAAAAGCGGCGCCTTAGTTAGGGGTTACCATGGCGCCAGCAGGCGCCCCTATACTAAAGAATCCCTAGGCGAGGCCGGCGGTGGGCGTAAGCGGTTCCAGTGAGGTCAGTGGCGGGCGAGCCAATGAGCAGGGTGTCTGGGAGCTGCCAGAGCTCTGGGTCCCTGCGTGGCGCGGCGCGGCGGCGGGAGGGGGGAAGCTGCTGTGGTGGCAGCTCAAGACATTCCGGCACTAGGCAGAGCGCCGGCGGCTTCGCGGCGTGGAGGGGCTGCAGCAGGGCGCCCGGCTTGGAGCACGGGAGAAGAAAGTGAGGGACGGGAGGAGGCGCTGCCGCTGCCCGGGCACAGGTGCTGCTGCTGCTCCAGCTCTCCGGGTGGTGGGGTGCAAAGTGCCCCCTGAGCAGTGCCGCCCGCAGGGGGATGTACCGGTTGCTTGGTCTCCGTTCTCCGTGGGGAGCCGGCTCCTAGCTCGCGCCGGACTCAGCGGGAACCAGCAGGAGCTGGGCGTCCTGGCGCTGTGGGGGAGGAGGAGGAGGTCGCTCATCAGAGGCACCTGGGCAGCCAGGTAAGCGCGGACCCAATGAGCCAATGAGTGGGGTGTCTGGGAGGGGGTGGTCAGGGACCGACCGTCCGCTTCCCGCTCACGTCACGTCCGAGACTCCAGCCCGCCTGGAGCTTCCCGCACGCCTCTCTCCTCCCTCTCCCACGGCGGCCGCCCGGCGCGGTGTCATGGCTTCCTCCGAGGTCGCTCGGCAGCTGGTGAGTCCCGCCCGGGGGCGCGTGAAACTTTCTTGCCTCTTCTCTCCCACCCCCCCGACCGCACCCTAAAAACTTCTTCAGCCGGGCCGTACCCGGTCCCCTCCCCCCGGACCGAGCCCCTCTGAGGGGGGGGCGCAGCCAGGCCACAGCGTGGCTGGAGGAGCCGGGGGGGGACACAGCGCGGCCGGAGGAGCCGGGGGGGGGCATGGAGCGGCCGGAGGAGGAACCAATGGGGGCGTGACCAGAGGAGGAGCCAAGGGGGGGCGCCTTTTTTATGTTTGCTCCCCCTGCACTTAGAACCTGGCTACGCCACTGATTTTAAGGACCTCATTCTTCTCATTTTATCAGTGCAACTCCATTGTTTTCAGTGGAGTTAATCTTGATTTTAGTCGAGTGTAAATGAGAGGAGAAACAGGCCCATCATTTGGATTTGACCCCCTGAAATCCCTTCAGCTTTTTTTTTTTTTTTTGAAATGTCAGCTGAATCTGAACTGGAAATAGAAAAGAGGCCCTCTTCCTCTTATAGCCCTGATTTGGAACCAAACCCATTACGGCAGGTTAGAACCCAGGGATTTTTACCTCAACCTGCCTTTCCTTTTCCCCAACTATACCCCCTGAAACTCAAATGGGATCAGACTGGCGGTTCTGGCTTTATCTCATGTCTAGTCTAAGTTTTTCCTTTGAGCCCATGTTTGTAATAAGGATCACTGGAGAAAGGACTATGCAGCATGTGTGCGGAGCAAAGCATGTTTTGTACAGTAAGGCATGTGGGCATGTCCCTGTTGCTGCTGAGCAGCCATTTTGCGTCTATTTATGCAGACTCACGGGGTGCTGTGACTCATACTTGCTGTATGCACAGACCATAGCCTGTGGCTGAACCCGTCATTTCCAATGGTCTCAACTAGTATATCGCACAAGATATGTCAAGCCTCATAGTTCTTTCATTTGCATTACAATAGCGTCTAAAGGCCCAAATGAGATTCAGGGCCTCATTGTGCTAGGTGCTGTAGACACACAAAGCAAGAGACCACTCATATCCCAAAGAGTTTGTGCTCTAAATAGACAAGACAGAGGGTGGGTGGTGTAAGGAAGGCACAGAAGAGGGAAAGTGACTTGCTCATGATCACACAGCAAGTCAGTGGCAAAGCCAGAAACTGAATCCTCCTCAGAATAAAATATTGTAAGAACAGAAAATGTTGTTCCGTTCTTGTAGCCTGAATACTATTGTACGATCTGGAATGGGATGAGTGAATACACACTTCCTGAACTGCACTCAGTCACACACACTTAAACACCTCTGGAAATTAGCCTCACAAATTCTGAAGCTGTTGGGCTTTTGCAGTATGTGGGTCTGTTTTCTCCCATTTGCACCTCTAGATGGCAGTAGGGTTTAAGGATTTTTTTTTTTTTTTTTTTTAAACACTGAGGTTCAAGTGCATAGGAGGACCAGAAATTCCTATGTAATCTAGATACCTAAGCCTCAGATCTGAGATCCAGTGTCAATCTCCATCTATTTTTGTCTAAAGTTTGAAAAGAACAGTTCTTGTTCCTCCACAACACATGCTGCTTAGAACACATGACAAGGTGACTATGACGCTAATTATGTTTATGCAAAATTTACTTGGAGATCAGAAGGATCCTACCATGAGCTTTACAAATAAAGCCTAGAAGCCCGAACAAAAAATTCTGGCCATGGCCAAAAGCATAGTATTCCTTTCAATTTTATTTTTACAGCTTGGCTTATTTACAAAGCCAGTGGCTTGACACTCCTAGTCCTCCTCTCCCATTAAAAAACCCAAGCCATCTCTGAGATAACAGCTGGAAAACAATTGATGGAACAGACACCATCTTTCTGTAATAAACGCCCTTCCACCCATTACAGTGCTGATAATAGTCCTGTTAAAAAGATACTGTTGTTACCTAAGCAAGGAAGAATTGCCCAGTGGTCAGGGTCCTAGCCTGGGATGCAGGAAACCTTGGTTCATTTTCCTGCCATGCCACAGACATCCTGTGTGACCTTGGGCAAGTCACTTAGACGCTGTGCCTTGCTTTCCCTTCTGTAAAATGGGGATAACAGCCCTGCCTTCCAAGGGTGTTGTGAGGATAAATACATTAAAGACTGTGAGGCACTCAGATATGACAGTATATCTACCTTAAAGAGATTGGAAGCTCTTTGTAATAAGTTTATAAACATATGAACTCTGTTCTAGGTTTGCACACTGCTTACCACCGGGGGGCGCTGGCAGATAATAAACAGCACTAGTAATAATAATCTTGTACTTCAGCATTCTGAAGGGACAGCAACACTGCTTCACAAGATGGGCAATCAGAGCAGGTCCTTTGCCAATAGCTTTGTTCAGTCTATAGCAGGGGTGGGCAAACTACGACCCGTGGGCCACATCTGGCCCACCAGCCATCTTAATCCACCCCTCAAGTTCCTACTGGGGAGGAGGATCTGCGGCTTGTCCCACTCCAGTGCTCCAGCCAGGAAGCAAGGTTGAGGGCCACTCCACACAACTCCCGGAAGCAGCAACACGGCCCCCTCCGGCACTCCAGCCGGGGAGCAGGGTTGGGTGCTGTGCCACATGGCTCCCGGAAGCAATGGCATGGCCCCCCCTCTGGTTCCTATGCGTAGGGGCAGCCAGGGTCCTCCGCTGCCCCCACCCCAAGTGCCATCCCTGCAGCTCCCATTGGCTGGGAACCACAGCCAATGGGAGCTGCAGGGGTGGTGCCTGTGAACGGGGCAGCATGCAGAGCTGCCAGGGCTGCGCCTCGCGTAAGAGCTGGAGGAGGGACATGCCGCTGCTTCCGGGATCCACTTGAGGTAAGTGCTGCCCGGAGCCTGCACCCCTGAGCCTCTCCCCGTGCCCCAACCCCCTGCTCCTCATCCCCAGCCCCACCCCAGAGCCCGGAGCCCTCACCCTCCCACCTCCCTCACACCAACCCAGAGCCCCCTCCCGCACCCTGAACTTCTCTTTTCTGGCCCCACGCTGGAGCCTGCACCCCCAACCAGAGCCCTCATCCCCTCCCACACTCCAACCCCAATTTTGTGAGCATTCATGGCCCGCCATACAATTTCTATTCCCAGATGCCTCCCTCAGGCCAAAAAGCATGCCCACCCCTGGCCTATAGTCTCGGGACTCAGGATTTTGTCCCATTCCTCACATGACAGTGCAAAGACCAGATGCTACCTTGTCAAATCCATGTGCCTGTGCAGGTATTTTAATCTTGGAAGTCTTTCCATTTTCCTTCCCTAGAGTAATTTTAAACTGGACAAGTGAACACTTAACACCACATGACCAGAACAATCTCAAAACAGCCTCACAAACACACTTTGCCCAGGCACCCAAATAAGCACTTGAGAATGCAGCTCAGGGAGACAGACACAGCAGAACCCGGTCTGCATGTGCAAACATAGCACTGCATGTGAGTATGCATCTATGCAATGTCTATATATCTACTGTGACAAAGTTCCTCCTCTACCTTGGTGGATCCTGCGCTTATTGGCGGATTTGCTCGCCTCCGAGATCTTCCCCTCTGGTGGAACCCACCATCCAGGTCAACTCCTCCTGTGTCTAATCAGGAGTTGGGAGGTTTGGTGGGAACCCGGGCCCACCCTCTACTCCGGGTTCCAGCCCAGGGCCCTGTGGATTGCAGCTGTCTATAGTGCCTCCTGTAACAGCTGCATGACAGCTACAACTCCCTGGGCTACTTCCCATTGGCCTCCTCCAAACACCTTCTTTATCTTCACCACAGGACCTTCCTCCTGGTGTCTGATAATGCTTGTACTCCTCAGTCCTCCAGCAGCACACCCTCTCACTCTCAGCTCCTTGCGCCTCTTGCTCCCAGCTCCTCACACGTGCACCACAAACTGAAGTGAGCTCCTTTTTAAACCCAGGTGCCCTGATTAGCCTGCCTTAATTGATTCTAGCAGCTTCTTGCTTGGCTGCAGGTGTTCTAATCAGCCTGTCTCCTTTAATTGTTTCCAGAAAGTTCCTGATTGTTCTGGAACCTTCCCTGTTACCTTACCCAGGGAAGGGGGACCTACTTAACCTGGGGCTAATATATTTGCTTTCTATCACTCTCCTGTAGCCATCTGGCCTGACCCTGTCACACTACACACACTACACACACACACACACACACACACACACACACAGTGTCTATGCAGTATCTGAGGCCATGTTTTACCTAAGAAACTCCTATGACAACGAAGGTATTGCAATATTCTGTAAGTAGAAAAAGATCATTCTGATTTAATATTTCTATTACAATAGTGACCAAAAGTGCCAATCAGGATCAGGCCTGGCTGTGCTAGGTGCTGTACAAACACAGAATAGGTAATGGTCCCCGCTCCAAAGAGCTTACAACCTGAGAAAGGAATCTCACAATTACAGAATTGTTCACATACATTTTATCAGACACCACTTCATGTTACACAGCAAAGTTAGAAGAGTTGCAAAGTAAGCTTGGGTCCCAACTAAACCCTAGGATAGGAAGGAGAGACCATGTAAAAAGGTGTTTCTCTATACTTTACCTCATCACCATGGCAAGTGCCAAGATAACACTGCTGGCCAGCCAGCCTGCATCAGCAAAGGCTTTGGGCAGGGCTAAGATTCCAATTCCGAACATTGAGTTAAATACATACATCATGCCGACCTAGAGTAAAAGAGATGGGAGTAAGAATGAGCAGAGAATGCCTGAGGGGGGCAGGGGGAAGGTGAGAGCCTGGTGACAAACTACCCGAACACTGGGCAACAGAGTCATAGAATTTAAGGCCACAAGGGTCTACCAGAACATGCAGTTTGACCTCCTGTCTATCGCAGCCCACCAACACTACCCAGCACCCACACGCTAACCCTAGCAACTGAAATTAGACCAAAATATTACAGGAGACTAAATTATTATGTGCCATAGGTAGAGAATAGGTGAGACCAGATCAGCCCCTACACGGAAAGTTTCCACACAGTGAGCAGGAATCTGCAAATTCCCATGCATGGTATGGTACAGGGATCATGTATACTGTGTAAAACAGTTTGACTATCTAAGCTCATGGGTCTTGGGGTCCTCACAGATGCCCTGGACCTTTCCACAGCTTCCCACTGGTCACCTCACCCACCCCAGTCTGCATAGCAACATCCCGTGGGCTCTCTGCTTGCCTTCAGCCCCAGAGAGGTTTCACACAGCTGGTGGAAGAACTAACGTAATGCTGACACGATCATTGTTTTACATGCCCATTCCACACGGGCATTTCCGTGCATGACAACATGGACAGTAGCGGTAGCCCCCCAGCTACACACCTCACCGGGAATGTGGGGGGGTTGGTAGGAGGGCGGATGCTACACATCTGGAGCTCTTCCCCTTCCACACACTTCTTGTTCGGGGCACGATCTATTCTCATGGGAGAAATTTTCCCTTATGCAGAGAACCAAGTCAAGGCCTACTCACTACTTGCTCCCTGTGTAAGCCCTCAAAGTGGGACTTGTGTGGTTCACAGCCCTCTTGCAGCCCCTCTGCACAGAGGTGAATTTCATCCTCAGCAATTGATTGGTGCTCATTGACCCCTGCAAAGCCTCTCCCAGAAGTGGCTTCACAAAAGCCTTCAGTCACCATTATAGAAAGACCTTGACAAGTCTAGTCCTACAGGGAGCTGATTTAATTTATGCCTTCATGACTAATTTCTAGCTGAAGTAAACTCATGTAGCAAACCAAATATGGCTCAGGTCATCCTGTGCTTTTTCTCTCAGCTGTGGACACACTACCAGGAGGAGATCATGTACTGTATGGTTCACTGAACTCATTCATTCCCAAATAGCTCTTCTCTGCCTGCTGTCCCCTCCCTTGCCTCACTCCCAGACAAAATCTCAGCATCACCAATATAACTAGAGCTCATTAGTTATAGAGCCACTAGCTTCTGAAATGTCTCTCTCTGAAAATGACTTTGTGGGCCTTTATTCTCTCAATGATTCTACATCAGATTGGCTCAGTTCACAACTCAAAGGACAAATTATTTTTATTGGGTTTTATTATTGTTGGCTTTTGTTTGTTTGCTTTAAACTGTCCAGCCTTGAAAACTCCACCTGAGATGAAAACCTCAGCTATGATTTTCTGCTTCTTATCTCCTCACCAGAAAGAAACAAACATTCTCAGTTTGTTTAAAAAGGGGGGAGGGGCTGATTCTCCTCCCACTTATGAGAGCAAAAATCAGGAGTAAGTTTTATTGTAGTCAATGGAGACAAACCAGTGTAGATCTTGTGTGAAACAAGACTCGGGCACAAAGATTTTAAAAGGCTGAATTGGACACAAAGCAGTGCCGAGTATACTAGAGATAAGGCTTCTGTTTTTCAGTGTTTATTAATTTAAGTTTTCCAAGGTTTTTTTGGGTGGGAGGGGGTTAGCAATTTTTTGTTTTCTGTAGGAATCCAAAAATCAGGATTTTGGGGGGCTCTCTTTGTATATACAGTGATGAGTCATATATATTACTCATTACAGACGTATATACCGTAATGAGTAAAGTGCACTAGGAAACACTGCAAGGAGGTTAATGTAGTGCTTTTTGAAACAGCACAATGGAACCTGTAGTGGATTCCAGCAGGGTCCACATGGACCAATTAACACGCAACATATTAGTGCACTTTAGACATCACTCCCCCCCATAGTCCAATTACTGCTGTGTCAACAAGCTCCTTAGGAACAAAGTAACTATTTCTGGTGTTTATTGGATAAAACGCTGATTTCTTTTCTTTTCTTTGTGTGTGTTTGTTGCTGTATCTGGGGTGCTTTATCCATATTCATCAGTTAAAACCTAAAATAATAAATCCTACTACAGAGAACGACCCTGCAAGGGCAAAGAGCTGGACACTTTTCAGCATCCCCCTGCACCATTTCATAGATTTTAAGGCCAGATGGGATCTTTATAATCGTCTAGTCTGAGCTCTTGCATAGCATAGGCCAGGGACTCCTGTCTGAGCTACTTCCATCACACAGGTCTAGCTCTCGGACTCTTTCCTTCTCCCTGGCTCTCATTCATGTTCCCCCCCCATACCCTTTCCCTGACTCAGCTGCACCACGATTTTATGGTTCTGCTCCTAGAAGTTCACCTAGCTCCCCTATGCTCCTCTTCTCACTTACCTTAATAATATTACTGTCAAGATTATCAGGTGGCCAAATTAGGGGGTGGGGGAGTCTGTTAAAAGAACGGCCCCATTGCACAGTTGTCTGAGCCTCAGCGCAACCATTTATGTAAGAGGTGAGATTTCCACCCCCCACTCTGGATCCTTTACACCATGTAAAAGGGCTGGGGCAGTGTAAAGGGGCCCTAAAAAAGCCACAGCTCCCGCCAGGGAAGAATTCTGCCATTGCAGACACTGTGGTCGGCAGCTTGTAAGGCTGCTTCCAGGAACCCCTCCACAAGCCCTGGCCCAGGGCTGAGAATGGAAAGGGCATGTTAGGGGCAGGGCCACTATGTGCAGCCCAGCAGAGATTCCAGGCAGTGCAGGAGCCCGTAGGGGGCAGCCCATGGAGGCTGCCATAACTTAGACAGACCCTGGGGCCTCAAAGCCACCTTAGCCCCCACAACGCCTGGGCAGGCTACACATTCTATGCTGAGCATCTTGAAGGTACAGCACAGAACCTCCCCTAAGGTCTGGACTGAGCATCAGAGAGGTTAAAAAAACAGCCAGTGGATTTGCCTTACACACTATGGGCCCTTTACACCACTCCTGCAGCATAAAGAGAACTTCCTGTAGATGAGAATCAGGCCCTATAGGTTCATAAAACATGGAGGTCAATGACCTACCGGAACAACTTGCAAAAGCCTCCTTGCAAGTGCTGGGATCCCAGCTGACTGTGAGTCACTTAAATCAAAGCACTGAGACTCAGTAGT
The DNA here is from genome assembly GCF_028017835.1 of Emys orbicularis. NCBI lineage: Eukaryota > Metazoa > Chordata > Testudines > Emydidae > Emys > Emys orbicularis. The sequence continues at coordinate 25,752,318 of NC_088692.1, forward strand.
GGGGTACATGACTATAAGCTGTATCAATCAATCATGCCTGCGGTGCACAAACAGCCACACAGCACTGGCTATTTAACAAGACTCCCAAAGTCTTGCCCTGGAATCTGTTGGGGTAACTAAGAATCCATTCCAGATATTGCAAAGATCAGTCTCTTCTATGGTTGTTCCAAATCCTGGTCAGGAATAAGGCAGGGCTGTCACCAGGACACTCAGGGCCGGCTCCAGGGTTTTGGCCGCCCCAAGCAGCCCAAAAAAACAAAAAACAAAACAAAAAAGCCGCGATCGCGATCTGCGGCGGCAATTCGGCGGGAGGTCCTTCGCTCCGAGCCGGAGTGAGGGACCGTCCGCCGAATTGCCGACGAAAAGCTGGACGTGCCGCCCCTCTCCGGAGTGGCCGCCCCAAGCACCTGCTTGACAAGCTGATGCCTGGAGCCGGCCCTGGGGACACTACATCCACCTGTTCTGTAAAAAAGTCATTCTGAAAGAGCATTTTACCATCAGTGAATATTGACTTTCTGCTCCCATCATTCACTTCTTGGTCATGTCCTGTGAAGAAACAAAGTCAAATGATGGGGACAATCATCTTATTAAATACCCCATGTACTATCAAAGTCCCATTTACTCTGTGGGAAGCTGGATCTAAATTCTACAGCAAGGCCCCTTGGTTAAGTGTCAGTCTGTTGGGGCAGACTGCAAGTTATATGGCAGGTAATGGAAAATTCAAACGGGAGGTACCAGAGAATTAAAACTAGGAAAGGAATAATCCTATCCGCATAAACAACACAAGAGATACTATCTTCATGTGGCTAAGACATTAGGATTGGAACTCAGAAGTTCTGTGTAGGGGAGGTTTCTTACACTACCACAGACCTTGTGTGGACAAGTCACTTAATCTCTGACCCAGATTTTTAAAGAAGCCTAAAGTCTCATTTTCAAAATGGATTTAAGCATTTGGGTGCCTAAATCTCATGGACTGTCGATAGAATTTTGGCCCATAGTACCTAAATACCTTTTGAAATGAGACTTCAGTTCCTAAGTCAGTTAGGCATTGCAACACTAAGCACAACACCACCTAAACGCCTCAGTTCCCCATCTGTATAATGGAGGTAATAATACTTCCCTGCTTCATAAGTGTGTTGTGAAGATAAATTCCCTGCGGCTTCTGAAACATTCAGATATGGCGGTGGCTGAAGACTCAAAAGTCCTGGTTTGAGATAGAGGTAAATCCAGCTTGCTGAAGAAAAGGGGACTCACTTGATTACAAATATAATCAGGAGAAGACTCTTCCTTTGAAGTCCAACCTACCTGAAACCAGAAAGTCAACAAGCTGGTCATTCACTGCACACATGTCCACAAAGAAGGTCAGCAGTGGAACAGATTTCTGCATGGGATTATACTGAGTCTTCAGGTTGCATGACAAAACTATCATTCTAAGGAATTCAAACTGAAAGCGCACAGACCAATTTTCATACGTTTCATGTGCAGATTAACACAGGTTTGACAATAAAGCAAAACTTGTGAATCAAAGACAGTGAAAAACTGCCCTTGCCCAGTGGAAAGGCATGTAAGGAGAAAGAGGCAGGCTAACCAGTCAAGTTAAACTCATGCCTGCTACACAGAAAAGATGGCAGTGTAGAGATTTTCTTCTATGGTGTACAATAAACATGCAAATATGGCAAATTTATTCCAGATTAGCAATTTCAATGTTTTACAAGTAAAGAATTCGGACCCAATACCTTATGCTACAGCACTGTTCAGCCAACAATCTTAAAATTCATCAATTAAACCTCACAATTCCCATGAGATCAGTGTTATCTCACTGCATTGATGGGTAAATCAAGGCACCTAAAAGTTACTACGCAACTTACGCAAAACCACACGCCAGAATAAAAACCTGGGGTGAAACCTGGTCCCACTGAAGTCAATGACAAAACTCCCAGGGACTTCAGTAAGGTCAGGATTTAGCCCCGGAATCCTGCTTTGACCATAACACCTTCTTTTTTGGGGCACCATCTCTGCTTTCCCAGCTGCTTAAAATTGGGATCAGCGTAGCATTTCTAAAACCACAACATTCTGTGTCCTCTTTACAGTATTCTAAAAGAAACAACGTTAAAAGAAGCAGAAACAATGTAAGAAAGAAATCACTCACAGCCCAAGCGTTCTCAGCATGAGCGCATTACATCAACACTGAGCATAGCGTGCTAACAGTGTCATCGCTGCCCTAGCACATAGAGAAAGCACTACGAGGACCCTTGAACACTGCAAATTTCACAGTCACAAGTATGCTTGATACATTTAAGGGTTTGTTCTTCCCTTTCATAAGTTTTTTCCCCATAAATCCCCTTCACATCAATGGGAGCTGCAATTTGCACATCTATCAATAGAAGGGTAAATCCTCATCTTCCCCAGCACCAAAATACTGTGAAACTTTGCAGTGTGAAAGAACCCTTAGCTTGATCCAGATCCGCAGTTGGCATAGCTCCATTGACATCAATGGCTTACACCAGTTGAACATCTGGCTCAGCTTGACAAAGATTTTATTAGTGGTGTGGGTAAGCCTAGTTAGAGGTTGCCAACTGGCCTGCTCTGAGGGGCAGTGTATTCCCTTTGGAGATAACAAAGGATCTGTTCAAGAGGATGGCCTCAGCACATTCCTTTGAGAGATACTTATTCACTCCCACCATATTACTCTTCAAATAATTTGGGAAAAGAGCAGATTATGGAATTAAAGCAACCAAGGTCACATTAACTCCTGTTTTCCTAGGTTTGGTCAATTATTGTGTTAATTAGGAGAGGACACTGCATTCAGCTAAACAGACTGGAATTCTAGAGACTTCTCATTGCACCAGGCATGAGCGCACACTTTATTTTTATCTTGCCCCAAAGCCAGGCTTTGGCTCAACGAGAGAGAGAACCGAACTCAGGCCCCGCTATTCCCCTGTGCTGCAGGCCTCCGCTTGGCATGGCGCTTAAGCATGTTGTTTCATTAGCAATAAGTGATGCAGTTGGTGGGATGTAGGAAAGAGCTTTACTGTGCATGCGCAGAGACTGGTGTTGCATGCTGATAGCTCTGTGTTTGGCTGCTTAGCAGCCTGACCTAGCTGGCACTCTTGAGCCCGCCGATGGCACACTGAACTAGGCCCCTCTGGAAACGTGATGCTGCATTGTCCACTTCCACTCTCACACGAGTGACTTCAAGCATGTGACTAGAGCTATTCATTTCAATGGCACTACTTGTGCTTAAAGGCAGGCATATGCTTCAGTGCTTGAGTCCGTAGACCATGTTTCCTCTCTCAAGTGTAAGCAATAGTTTGGATACTTTTTGGAACCACTTTCAGCTGCCAGGCTAGAAATACTGTGGGGAAAAGGACTCATCATGTTGACTACACTTTCCAAACCTCAACCTGAGTTTTGCATTCAGTTTGGGCCATTTATTTTATCCAAGCTGGTTTACTCTTCTCTCTGGCTTACCACCTGCCTTGCATCACTTCTCAATGGTTAGAAGTTTCCTCAGCACTGAACCTGCCCTTGTTTCACACGCCAGTCTCATGATCTGAAGTGCACGTGTACAGCTGCAATTCCAGAAGAGAGCGGTGACCTCAGGCAAGTCACTTTCCCTCTCTTTGCCTGTTTCCTCTCCTGCCCTTGGTCTTGTCTGTTCAGTTTGTAAGGTCTTCAGGACAGGGCCTGTCTCTTACCACGTGTTTGTACAGCACCTAGTATGAGGGGCCCTCAGTCTCAGTTGGGGCTTCCAGGTGCTATAGTAATACAAATAATTCTGCAAGTGACTCTGATGAGTGCTATTTGTAAATCTAAAGAGTCTACGAGTGATAGGGTAAATCTCTCTCTATTCAGGAATGGTTGTAGCACAGTAAGATTGGACAAAACATCAAAAAGTTGGTGATAGCCTCCCAAATACACACACATACACATTGGTCAAAAGCTGTGCCCATCTGAGGACTGGTCAACTGAATGAGATTAGTTGATGATGTCATCCAATAAGAACTGGGCTAGATGTCCACAACACAAAAATCACCACCCTAATTGAAGTACCCCTTGATACCTCAGCAGAAAGCCCAAGGACTGATTAGTCCTGGAAACAGGTCAATACACTGCCACTTCCTGTACATGTTCTATAGGAAAATACAAGGACTGCAAAACTTAGTGTAGCCAAGTCCAATACTTTTCTTAGGCACTGAGCCAAAGATTCGCATTGACTTTAAGAGGCATGGGTTAAGCCCTAATTCACAGAAATACAGAAACAAGACTTACTTCACGAAGTTTTGGCCACCATACTGGTATGCTCATGTGGCCTCTCTCCCCTCATCTGTGTATCCAGCCTTCTGGAGATGCAAGAAAATGTGGTATGAATTTCACTTTAAGAGACTCATTGGCAGCTGTTGCTGACTGAAAGTGTTCTGTACAGAATTAAGTGTCATAATCCAGGACTGCCTAAGTTCTAAATTCTATGCTGTTTGGTTAGTCAATAAGACAAAATGGAGACATGAACTAATTTAGCAGGCATCTGGAACAAGACAAGTGGCTGACTGACAACATCCAGGTTCCTGCTGAGCTAGAATCTTTGGTACGCATTCAAGCTGATTTTTGACCTTTCCTTCAGAGTTCACCAAACACTTTCATGGAATTTCAGCTGTCCAAGTGGCCTTTAGAGATACAGGATCATATCAGCATGGTTCTGTTGACTTCAGATGGCGTTGCATTGATTTACACCAGCTGAGGATCAGGCTGGCCCAGTATATTTACATTTTGAGCACTATAAGCAACACCATCTTTCCTTTTACATGCTGTTCACCTAGCAGAGAAGAAGGAAGGAATCCAAAAGGTTCAGTAGCAGTCATCTGTAGAGATGGGGGCTCTTAAGATAGAAAGGGTACAGGAAGGCACAGGAAAAAAAAGAATCTGAACCCTGACCTTCCAACTGCAGGTCACCCAAAATTATAAGAGAACATATGTTGATAGGGGGCACTGTTGAAGGCTTAAAGAGTTTATTTGGGATGCTTGCAAGCAGGAGGGATATAGATCATGCCCATGTGTGCCTTTGCCACACGTTCAATGTGATCCAAATGTGAATTAGTGCAAATGCCCAGATTTACACAAATATGGAGACTCAACCCAGTTACATAGGAGTTGGTTGACCGTAAGGAAAGAAGCAGCTAGAGGAACATGCCCACAAGAGAAGCTTCAGCAATTCTGACTGATTTAATGAGATTTGGCACAACAGCAGGGTACAGAGATATCAGAGGAATGACAAATATATTCAGGCTTGTAGCATCGCTAACTAAAACACAAGTCTTTAAATGCAACATAAACCAATTTCCACTTACTGGGTCACTGGAGTGAGGCCCATAGAGATATTCTGTCCTCAAATGCCACTTTCAACCCACAGCAGTATTGCTCTTTCAAGCTCCCTAAACCTTCTTATTTCTGAATACAAGAGCAGTCCCTCTGGGGATCATAAGCCATTTGTCAAATAAAATAATCCCAGCCCAAGAAGCAATCAGAGCTCCAACAGCAATGCAGCAGAGCACCCTTCCAGCAGACAGATTCACAAGGTGAAACCCTGGCCCCATTGTGGTCAAGGCCAGGGTCACACCATAGATTTTAAGGTCAAAAGGGATAGTTATGATAAGCTAGTCCAGTGTTTCTCAACATCCAGTCCGTGGACTGGTGTCAGTCCCTGAGATCTCCCTGACACAGTTTCAGAAGGCAGCAAGTTGGTCCTTGGTATCAAAAAGATTGAGAAACACTGATCTAGTCTGACATACTGAAGGCCTAGGATTTCATCCATACCCCTTGGTAGATAAAGAAAACTTCAAAAGGGGCCTGAGTCTTCACATCAGCCACCTCAGCTTTTTGGGGATATGAATCTAGGCTCTCTAGCACCCTAAGCAAGTATTATACTTCTAGGCCAGCAGACAGCTTGTCTGTAAAGTGATAATCCATCTTTGGGTCCATCTGAGCACAAAGGCATCCGCAACCTCACCATTCTTATTTTTCACATCTGGAAAATTTCAGTAAGTTCACTTGATTCAGTAAGTTGTGGATAATGTTTTATTTATAATAGTTCTCTCAGCAATTCAGAAGGGTGCGGTTTAAATTGGTGGAATGGCTCAGCAAACAAAAGAAAACAATGGAAGATTGAAGTCTCTTCCTCAAGGGAGCATGCTGATACTAAGGAAGTTAAATAACTGAACAGAATTGGAATGAGAAAGACTCCCCAGCTTGGGGCTCAGATCCTAGTGACCCCCAAGTGCGAAACCCAACCCTCCCAAAGGTGACCAGCAAGTATGGATTGGATGAATGGACTATAAAGTGGATAGAAAGCTGGCTAGATCGTCGGGTTCAAGGGGTAGTGATCAACGGCTTGATGTCTAGTTGGCAACCTGTATCAAGCGGAGTGCCCCCAGGGTCGGTCCTGGGGCTGGTTTTGTTCAACAGCTTCATTAATGATCTGGATGATGAGATGGATTGCACCCTCAGCAAGTTCACGGATGGCACTAAGCTGGTGGGAAAGGTAGATATGCTGGAGGGTAGGGATATGGTCCAGAGTGACCTAGACAATTGGAGAATTGGGCCAAAAGAAATCTGAGGTTCAACAAGGACAAGTGCAGAGTCCTGTTCTTAGGATGGAAGAATCCCATGCACTGCTACAGGCTGGGGACTGACTGGCTAAGCAGCAGTTCTGCAGAAAAGGACCTGGGGATTACAATGGACGAGAAGCTGGATATGAATCAACAGTGTGCCCTTGTTGCCAGGAAGGATAACGGCATATTGGGTTACATTAGTAGGAGTATTGCCAGCAGATGGGGCACATGACTTATGAGGAGAGGCTGAGGGAACTGGGCTTATTGAGTCTGCAGAAGAGAAGAGTGAGGGGGGATTTGATAGCAGCATTCAGCTACCTGAACGGGGGGTCCAAAGAGGATGGAGCTAGGCTGTTCTCAGTGATGGCAGATGACAGAACAAGGAGCAATGGTTTCAAGTTGCAGTGGGGGAGGTCTAGGTTGGATATTAGGAAAAACTATTTCACTAGGAGGGTGGTGAAGTAATGGAATGGATTACCTAGGAAGGTGGTGGAATCTCCATGCGTAGAGGTTTTTAAGGCCCAGCTTGACAAAGCCCCGGCTAGGATGATTTAGTTGAGGTTGGTCCTGCTTTGAATAGGGGGTTGAACTAGATGACCTGCTGAGGTCTCTTCTAACCCTAATCTTCTATGATTCTGTTACATGATGGTGGTTCTTGACCTTTTCCATAACAGGACTTCTCTCCTATTCAGCAATAAGGGAAAAGCAACATCCCAATACCTATTTGCAACCACCAGAAAAAAAACCCTCTCTTATATGCTGCCCCCTCCCATCCCTGACTCTCCTGATCAACCACACATTTGGTGATCCCTAGCTCTTGTGTTATAAGTAGTAGTAAATAACGCATCCTTATTTACGTTCTCCACACCAGTCATGACTTTGTAGACCTCTATGATATCTCCCCTTAGCTGTCTCTTCTCCAAGCTGAAAAGCCTGTTTAATCTCTCCTCATATGGAAGCTGTTCCATATCCCTAATCATTTTTGTTGCCCTTTTCCAATATATCTTTTTTGAGATGGGGCAACCACATCTGCATGCAATATTCAAGATGTGGGCGTACCATGGATTTATATAGAGGCAATACTATATTTCTGTCTTAATATCTATTCCTTTCCTAATGATTCCCAAAATTCTGTTCACTTTTTTGACTGCTGCTGCACATTGAGTGGATGTTTTCAGAGAACTTTCCACAAGGTCTCTTTCTTGAGTGGTAACAGCTAATTTAGACCACATCATTTTATATGTATAGTTGGCATTATGTTTTCCAATGTGAATTACTTTGCATTTATCAACATTGAATTTCATCTGCCATTTTGTTGTCTTGTCAGCCAGTTTTGTGACATCCCTTCGCAGTCTGCTTTGGACTTAACTATCTTGAGTAGTTTTGTATCCTCTGCAAATTTTGCTAACTCAATGTTTACCCCTTTTTCCAGATCATTTATGAATATGGTGAACAGGACTGGTCCCAGGACAGACTCCTCAGGGAGAACACCACTATTTACTCGCCCCATTGTGAAAATTGACCATTTAGTCCTGCCCTTTGTTTCCTATCTTTTAACCAGTTACTGATCCATGAGAGGACCTTCCCTCTTATGCCATGACAGCTTACTTTGCTAAAGAGCCTTTGGTGAGAGACCTTGTCAAAGGCTTGCTGAAAATCTAAGTACATTATACCCACTGGATCATCCTTATCCACATGCTTGTTGACTCCCTCAAAGAATTCTAATAGATTGGTGAGGCATGAACTCCCTTTACAAAAACCATGTTAACTCTTCTCCAACAAATGGTGTTCATCTATGTGTCTGATCATTCTGTTCTTTACTATAGTTTCAACCAATTTGCCTGGTACTAATGTTAGGCTTACTTGCCTGTAATTGCCGGGACCTCCTCTGGAACCTTTTTTAAAACTTGGCATCACATTAGCTACCTTCCAGTCATCTGGTACAGAAGCTGATTTAAATTATAGGTTATATACCAATTAGTAATTCTGCAATTTCACATTTGAGTTCCTTCAGAACTTTTGGGTGAATACCATCTGGTCCTGGTGACTTATTACTGTTTGATTTACCAATTGGTTCTAAAACCTCCTCTAATGACGCCTCAATCTGGGACAGTTCTTCAGATTTGTCACCTAAAAAGAATGGCTCAGGTTTGGGAATCTCCTCTCAAGATCCAGTGGATACAAGGAAACAGAGATATAGAGGACACACCTGCAGATGGCAGCTCAGCCCAACCTGTAAGAAAATCTAGCTTGTCCACAGAGTTCTCTAACCATCCAAGTAAGACAGGCAACCCTTGTGAGGATTCGATACTCGAAAGAATATTCTAGGTTGTCTAGGTAAGTGGGGGAAGATGAAGGGTTTGGGTTTTGTGGAATATTGGTCCACCTTCTATGAGGAGAGGAGATGGTATAGGTTGGTTGGCCTCCATCTCAGTAGAAAGAGGACCAGGAATAGGCAAACTAGAGTAGTCAGGAGAGCGTTAAACTAGTAACAAAAGGAGAAGATAAAAAGAGGGAAGATATGAACACTCAATTTGCACAAAACGAAGATGCAGAGAACAAAATTAATCAAGGAACCAAAGGACACGAAGAGAAGAAATTCTTTCATTGCATATTACACCTAGGAGCCTGGGTAACAATCAAGAGGAATTGGAATTGCTCATTCATGAGCAGAAATTTGATCTAGTTGATATTACTGAAACCTGGTGTAAGGTGACCAGATGACAAGAACAAAATATCGGGACACATGGGGGGAAGAGGAGGGGCAGCCACAGGCTCACACCCCCCACCCCACGGGAGCAAGGGGGAAGGGGGATACAAAGCCTGAGGAAGCTACGGGTCAGGGGCACACAGTCCCTGCTCCAGTCCTGCTGCAAGCCACGGGTTGGGGGTGCTTGGCCCCGGCCCCCACCACAAGCACACGGCCCCACCTCCTGCCCACAGCAAGCCGCAGGCACAGGGCCCCAGCCCTGCCGCTTACCTGGGGGATGGTTCCCACCCACTGGGAAGCACCTGGCAGGTTCCTCTGGCTCCTAAGGTCAGCGGTGGCTAGTGGGGTCTCCATTCCACGTGCTGTGCCTGCCACAAGCACTGGCTCCAGCTGCCATTGGCTGGAAGCTGTGGGGGTGGGACTTACTTGGGGGCGTGAGTAACACCCAGCGCCCCAGGGTCAGGGGCAGCCAGGGGGAGTCTGTGCCCTGTCCGCGCCTGCAGCTCTCATTGGCCATGATGGAGCCAGCACTTGTGGTAGGTGCAGGATGCAGAGACCCCCCCTGGCCGCCCCTGTGCCTAGGGGCCGCAGGGTCGTGCTGCCTGTTTCCTGGGAGCCGCCCCAAATAAGCACTGCCGGGACCCCAGGTGAGCGCTTACCAGTGTACTCCTCCAGCACCGAGCCAAAATATTGCAACAAATGGCGTCCTGACCATACATCGGTCGGGATGCAGGACAAACTACTAAATATTGTGACAGTCCCAATTTTATTGGGACGTCTGGTCACCCTAACCTGGTGGGATGACTCCCATGATTGGAATGTTAAACTCCATAGTTAGAACTAATTTAGGAAGGATCAAGTGGACAGAAGGCGGGGGGCGGGTGTGTGTGTGGCATTTTAGGTCACAAATGGCATTACCTGTTTCCGAGTCACTGACAACTCAGAAGAAAATTATCTTGAATGACTGTGGATCAGTGTCCTAATAGATAAAGCACAAGGTGCTACAGATCACCAAATCACAATAGGGAACAGGATGAAGACCTCCTTATGCACCTATCTATAATGTGTAGGGGGGGAAACCTGTGTGACCCTGGGGAACTTCATTCTGAGTGATGTATATGCTGGAGGTCTCATGCTCCCAGTATTAAAACTTCCTTGGAATTTCTAATTATAAAAGATGACAATATCATAACTCAAAAAAGTGTTGCATCCAACATGGGGGAATTCTATATTAGACCATATCTTGATAGATAAAAAGAAACTGATCACAGAACTAAAAATTAATGGTAACTTAGGTACAAGTGATCATGACTTATTTATAATGTGCAAACAAACAGAATGAAGTCCAGACCAGTGATGTACATACTTAGTGCTTTGAAAGGGCCAATTTCACAAAGCTGAAAGCAATCATCAGCCAAATCAGCTGGGAGGAAGAATTTAATCAGAAAAAATGTGAATGATAATTGGGAATTGTTCAAAATCACTTTACTAGATACCCAAAAAGCACAATACCACAATCAAGGAAGAAGGGTCCAATCTCTTTGCCTCCTTATCAGATGGAGTGGACGTTGCTGCCTGGAACACTGTCACAGCCTGGACCACAAGAGAGTAGGGGGTGGAGGGAAAGCAAGAAAACAGAAATTCAGACCCCTATTTAATAATGCTTCTCTGCCTCTTTGGAGATAGGCGTACACATGGCCAGTGTATGTCAGACTATCCTGTCTGGCTTGAGGACAGCATCATTGATGGACAACACAACTTTACCTGGTGACAAGTGAAGGATGTCTAGGGGCTGATGCTGAGTATTCTGGACCTCCTCCAGGGGTTTGTGAAGCTCCCCTGCCACCATGTGCAGGAGGTCCTGGAACTGATGGAAGTCAGACTGAGCAGCATTTCCACCATCACCGGTTCCAAGCATATGCTAGAAGGTGCACGAGATGGGGAAATCGGTGAAGTTTCCCTTGCGGATCAGGCGGGTTCCCAGGGTGGGTACTGGGGCCAATATTGCCAACATGCCAGATCTGGAGGGTGTTCTGGTGTACCCACGGTGTGAGAAACCAGTGGCTCTGTGGCTACTGCTACCGTGTAGACTGTTTCTTGTAATACTGATGTTGGCGGTATGGGATGGATGGTCTCTGGCCATCATTCAACTCGTCTGAAGATGAAACTTGGACACAGCTTCCATAGGCAGTACTGTCGGAGCCGGCAGCAGCGTGTAGATCGTCGAAGAAGGGGAGTGGTGTGTCAACTGCGACGTGTCCTGAGGGGGAAGAATAATCTCCCTTGAAGTAGAGGGTCCAGAAAGGTGTGGAGATATTGGGTCTCCCAATGCAAACACTTCCTGGGGTTCTGGCCCTCTCCCAAGTTTCCCTCTCCATACCAGTGCCAGAGTGGCAGACTTCCCTGAAGTGGGCAGGTCTTGTGGCTTATGGGGTGCTGGTGTTGGCAGTTCTGTACCCAGTACCAGCGGATCCGTCATCTTGTGGGCCTCTTCTCATGCTTATGAGACTTGGAGCATGTTCCTTCTCCATGACTGGAGCTTGTGGAAGGAGCATCCCCTTCCTTGGTCTTGGAGAAAGACTTACCTCCATGCTTATGGCCATGCTTCCTTGCCTCCTGACTAGGCCCTAGCATGGGGTCCATAGAGATAGTATCATCAGAGTTGGGCTCAGACTCCGTAGCCAGAGGAGCATGCTTGGCAGTCTCAGGCCGATATACTGGGGGGATTCCCTGGCCTAGCTCCGAACGAGGCCTCATGGCAACTTCCATGAGGTGCTTCTGGAGGTGGAGAGCCTGACCTTCTCAGGTGCATCTGGGGAAGGACTGGCAGATACTGCCCCGGATGTGATATGGCCTTCTCCCAAGCAGCAGAGGCAGCAGTGTTGATCTTCGTTGCTCACCAAGAAGGAACATGGGCAAGAGGCACAGATTTTAGGAGTTTACAAAAAAACAACCCCCTAATCTAAAAACAGTGAATCAGTAAAAAAACAAAAAAAAAAACAAAAAAACCCCGATTATACACAATTTTGGTTTTTGAAAGCGCGTCACATGCACGCAGACACTGATAGTTCTGACGTGTACCCTCCACTTTTTACCAGCCTTAAGGGCGAGCGATGGGAGGGAGAGGGAGGAGAGGAGTGGGGGTTGGGGCCTTGGGAAAAGCACCGGGGATAGAGATATCATGAGGGCAAGGCCTTGGTTCGAGCGCTGGTTGCCCCCCTACTTCTACGGAGCTTCTGGCACTCGTGTGGCAGTGAGAAGGAACTGGAGACATGGTCAGTCTGCCTTCCCTCGCCCTTTATCATCTCTGATGAAACCATGAGGCGAGTCAGGGCGTGTGCGCAGACCAACAGGCACTGGAGCTGGAGAATTTAAAACTAGACACATGGTATGCATTTTTAAACCCTGAGTGGAATATAATAGGGACCATCACTCAAAGAAGAACATGGTAACACCCTATTAGAGATATCTGATGACTATATTCCAAAAAGCTCACTATTGTAATGATTGTAGTTTCCAATATTTACATGGCAAGAATTTGTGAATCTATGAATACTTCCTAAATAAATAGTAATTAAAAATCTAACTTAGTGAAACTCTATGGGCAGGTCTACACTAGGAACTTAGATCAGCATAGTTACGTCACCCAGGGGTGTGAAAAAATCCATCCCCCTAAACAACATAGTTAAGCTGATCTAAGGCCTAGTGTAGACACAGTGCTAGGTCAACAGAGGAGCTACCCCCTCTTGGGGAGATGGATTACCTACACCAACAGGAGAACCCCTCCCAGACATAGGTAGTATCTACACTGAAGTGCTACAGCTGTGCCAGCGTAGCACTTCAGCGTAGACAAGCCCTTAAGATAATTTAGAATTAAAATTGTATATCAAAGTACAAATCTGAATGTCTTTGACACAGCAAAAATATTTAAACTGTTTCTAGTCAGAAGTTCAACTTGTTGAAGCTGTTCCAATGCAATCTCCCCCTCCCCATCTTTCTACATCTTCAGTTCATGCCTCTTCAATGGAGCTACCTGAGCGGTAGGAGTTGAATTTTGAAGCTTTGAGTAGATGGCGCATTTCAATTGTTCACCACAAGGTGTCAGTTTCACAGTTTAGTCTGAGAACTCAATTACTATAAATCACATGTATGGATAGGATAACACAATACCAAGACACACGCAAGATGTTGCAATAGCCAAATTACATGACCGAATGACAGCTCAAGAGAACACGCTGAGGAACTAGAGAGAAGGCAGCATAGGGGGGCAATGTTAAATTGTTTGGAAATATCACGTTTCATTTAGAACCAAAAATAATTCCATAGGTTAAATATTTAACCTAGTAGTTACTACAAAGAAGTTGACACCAAAATATAGTGGAAGTTTATGTGGGGGTTCTCTCTGTTGTCTGCATTTGAAGTCCTGGAAACTACCAAACACAATGGAGTGATGTGTTAAGGATATGGAAAGTAACAATTGTTCCTAAAGGTAGGAATGCTGTAAGTCCCTGGGAACTTATGGAGGAGAAGTACTAGAACGGGGTGGGCAAACTATGGCCCCTCAGGGCGCCGGATCCAGCCCCTCAGGGCGCCGGATCCGGCCCAGGGGATTGCCCCCCCCCATGGTGCTGCAGGCCGTGCAACGCTCTGGGAAGCGGCCAGCACCAAGCCCCTGTGGCCCCTTGGGGAGGGGACAGAGGGCTCCGCACACTGCTCTTGCCTGTGGGTACCTCTCCCGTAGCTCCCATTGGCCGGGAACGGGTAACCGTGGCCAATGGGAGCTTTGGGGGAGGTACCTGGAGGCGCGTGGAGCCCTCTGCTCCCTCTCCCCCAGGGGCCGCAGGGACATGGTGCTGGCCACTTCCCAGAGCGGTGCAGGGCTGGGGCCGGCAGGGAACCTGCCCTGGCCCCGGTGTGCGCCGCTGCCACCCTGGAGCCCGAACCCCTCCTTCACCAATTCCCTGCCCTGAGCCCCCTGCCGCACCCCAACCCCCTGCCCTGAGCCCCCTGCTGCACCTTGCACTCCAATGTCCTCCTGCAATCTGCACCCAACACCCTCCCCCAAGCCTCCTGCTGCACCCTAACCCCCTCCCACACTCCGCACCCCTCCCTGCACCAGTGCTGAGCCCCCTCCCACACTGTGCACCCCCTCCTACACCCTAACCCCCTTCCGAGCCCCCTCAGACACCGCACACCCCTCCTGTGCCCCAACCCCTTGCCCATAGCCCCTTCCTGCACACCGCACCCCACCCCAACCCCTTGCTCCAGCCCTACATTCATGACCCTGCAAGCAATTTCCCCACCCCGATGTGGCCCTCGGGCCAAAAGTTTGCCCACCCCGTACTAGAACCAATTACAGCTTTGAAATTTCTTAGGGGGGAGAGTGCATCTGACAAATGGAAGACGTAGTTTCATGAGTACCCAAGCTGGAATCAGTGACTCGCTGATAGTCTGAAGCAAGCTGGCCTGTGACAGGGCACTGATTCTTTTTGCTTCTAGCTGAAACAGGCCAGATGACAAGGTAGACAAAGCTGACATTGATGAATTTCATACAAAAAGGACCCAATGCCTATCACATTAATGTTAACTAAAAATACACCAGTGGTTTAATAGCACTTTTCCATGTAAGCAGTGGCTATAAGCAGCAGAGACATTATGTCAGTGAGGGGTAATGGGCCACACACTTATGACTGAAGAGAAGTTGGGACCAGAAGAATCTCTCTCTTTATAGTCCACAATTGGAATGAGTTGAATGAGACTCTATTCAAGGATGTGAAATTAGATGGGAAATTTTAAGCATACTGATGTAAAATTAAAGCAGTAGTCTATCTGGCTTTCCTTTCACTGCTGACAGTAAATCCTTTTATAAAAATCCAGCATTGGCTCCTCACTATAATGTACCCCTTTGCCCGGGCATCTTTTACTGGGTAACTTAAGATTCATCACCAGGGCCTGAAAAACAGAAAGAACAGCTCCATGACAAAGGAAAGATGTTTTTAATTGTGGTGGAGGGGAATATTCAGCATTTTAAGAGACTTCCAAGCTAACCAAAATCATAAGAATTCCTTAAAAAACGCTTTGGAATTCAATTATAGCAGGTCTCTCTGCTTAGAGACCACAGGCGCTATGACCCATGCTGGCAAACTGACTGGACCTTCATCATTCTCAGATACACAGAGCTCACTGCACAGGGAGCTTTCAGAGTAGCTGTTAAAAACTGATGGTTGTGCATGCTGTATGTGGACACTACTATAAGACAGAATAAAGGTGTCATGGGATCATATAAAGTATTATTCAAATGTCCAGATCTAGATCAGGACCTCATTTGTGCCAGCTGCTGTTCAAAGACAGACAGCCCTCGACAGTCAAGTTCAGTGGTTAGCTGGCAACACATTCAATTAGGCTGGCAGCTGAATAAGAATGTCACTCTATAACCAATCTTTGGCTGTGAAACACTATCCGATCTCTAACTGAAATGCACAATTGCATTGTGAAATGCTAAAACACACAGGACCCTATGACAAAGCAAATAGTGCTTAGACCTCACTTGATCTTATCATAGCTAACTACATTATTAGCCCCATTTTATTGATGATGAGAGTCAGAGAGAAGAGAATTTTCAACACCTGTAAAATGGGTTTTTGTAAGAACAGCTTTAGTAATCCACGCTAGTGGATCCACAGGAGACTGGAGGCAGACAGAAAAGTAGAGACATCTCCCACTATATAAATTATATTACTGCTTCTGGCACACAGGTTAACATCCAACTTCTGATTAACATCCAGCCTCAGTAGAGAGCAACTAAGGGTCAGGCCTAAAATTTACTGCAGCTTCTCTGGCAGAAACCCATCTTACAGGAAGGGAGGAAATTCTCTGTTCCTGCAGCAATCCATAGCATTAGGCGTTTCAGAGGTTCTTAAGATGGAACCCCCTAATTATAGAAAGGAATGGACTACTAGTAAGGCATTTACGATGCTCTCTAGAACTTGCCCCACCTTGGTCATAAAGTCTGCTGGCCTTCAGAATCTGCAAAAAAAACAAAAACAAAACAACCCCCCGAGTCTTTGGAAAGGGCTGGGGGCACGAGGGTTTTGGATGGGTTAGACAATGGTTCTGCTCACAGTTGATCTTGAATTCAAGTATTTCATTAAATGCAGAAATAGGTACAGGGAAATACTCATCTTGCATTTTTGCAGAGTCTGAAGTTTCTCCTTGTAGAGCTGCTATAAGAAGTCTTTAATTTCTTGTATTCCAAAAAGAATGTTCACCAATGAAAACTAAGACCATTCTGAAGCCCATTGAAAGGAAGAGACTAGTACAAGTGGCAGCGACTTGTTTACATCTTTTTGGGGGGGAGCGGGGGGGGGGGGGGGGGAGTGTCAGAGAGATATGCATCCTATCAATTGCCTGTGGAGAGGTGACCTATAGTTTACTGGAACCCTATTCCTTTACTCTCTCACACAGTCTTGTACACTGCATTAGATGGTCACAAACTAGTTTGCTTTAAGAAGAGCGTCACCAGCTTTAGGTTCAAATGCTTATAACGTACATGCAAACAAAAAGATACATTACATGGTGACAAGTGCTTCTTACCTTCTGATCTTAGATGGGTTGACAAAAAACCCACACCAATGGTGTTCAATAACTGGCACAGATACGCCTTGTTATTATTACAGGAGCTGGAAATGCAGTTACACTTCAGCTTGCCAAAAGTGCAGTGGTAGACATGGAAGCATAGGATTCTTAACACTGGCTATCTTAAAACATGCATGTTTTGTATCATTTCACTTGTTATTTTATAAGAACAGGACACAAAGGTATATGATGCAGGAAAAATTAGTGTAATGGAACACTACATTAGAAACTGGAGTAGTGTCAATTTGTGTGCCAACAAGAAATGGAAAAAGTAAAGAATGACAGACTACAGGCATGCTATTCTTCATTCCTTGACGGTCTGGCTTGCTTCCTTTACACATGTATACAACTGATATTTTTGTTTAAGTGGTATCCAGAACCACCAGCTTCTAAGACAGGTTTTGATGATAACTTCCAATAGCGATCCATTAATTACACTTTTTTCCCTGAAAAGTATAGACCATAGAAGTGGTATGGGAAGATCTTAACATCCAGATCTTAGAATTAAGTGGCCTTAGATGCTACCTTAGACTGTAAAATGATCTTTCTTCCCCTCCACTCCAAATTCAAGGTGTGCCCCCACACTGGATTGCAACCTCAGTGAAACAGAAGTTATTCTGTAATGGTGTCAACTTCCTACTTTTAAGATTAGAGAAAATGAATATATTAAACAAATCTAGCGCTTAACAGAACTTGTTCTGAAAAATAGGGACACATATATATATATATATATATATATATATATATATATATATATATATACACACACACACACACACACACACACACACACACACGTCAAACTGAATTATATGGTGAACGTAATATATTGCCAGGGCTCTGATAAGTTTCTAGTTATAGCTGTCTCCCATAGCAAGGCTCTGCTTGATTTAGAACCACACCACTTTTCTTTTTGGCGAGGGGGGCTGGTAGCAGAAAGCACCAATGTTGACTGTAAAAGAGCATTGCAAAATTGTGACATGTGCCTACCCAAGCACAAAATCTACAGCTCACCCTCCCCCCAGGTTACTGTTAATGCTGAATCATCCAGAGTGATCAATTTTTCAAGGCTGTATTAGAGACCCTGCCTCTTCCCACACCAAAAGGAAAAAGAACCCAGCAGAGCGAAATTGGGTGGAGTGAGGTAAGCCAAGAAATTGGACTAGTCTGGAGGAGAGCATCATTCCCACTTGGTGCAGTGAACTTTGCTGGGTGAGGCAGGTGTATATTCTATGTCCCTGTGCAAACATTCGATGGGGGCCAATTTTTTCTACTTGTTTCCATTATGTGGCTGCCTATGAAGAGGCTGTACTTGGACAATTAGAACTGGGATCATGAAAGGGAAAGTTTGAAAACACATTAGAAATGAATTTAAGTGAATTACAATTTTTGCACTTAAGCTGGAGCAATAAAGCAAGTTTAACTTTCACTGTTGCAGTACAAGGGTTAAATAAGAGGCTTTCCATTGGATTATGAAAACACTTGAGGATTAACTGTAAAAATGTTTTTTATACACAAAACCTGATTTGTGTTAAGTTGTGCCAAATTTAAAGTTGAATATTCCATTAAAAAATTAAACTGTTTGTTACTGAGGTCCAAGGACCTGCTGATGTAAATGCCAGTTCAAAAATATCTAAAAAGTATCTAGAAGGATCAATATAAAATGTTCTGCACAATAACTAAATACAAACTGATCAATATCCTCTTTGGTTAAATTTGAAGACTGTTCTGTAAGCAACATATGAATTAAGAAGTTTAACCATTTAAGTCACTTAGAATTGCCCTACTTTAAAAAGGCTATAATTCTAATGTGCTTATTACTACAGAATGTAAGTACTATTGGTATACAAGCTTTGTCACAAACCAACATCGTTGCCCTCACTTTTGAGTATGTAAAACTCCTAAACTGGCATGTTGTAAGCACTACATTATAGCCCACAGAAAACTGTATAGATTGGTTATAAAACTCATATCCGGAAAGAGAGAATGGAAACAGGCCCCTAACTATACTAGGATGAACAGATACCACCATTAAGTTACACTTTAAAAAGAATCTGCAGGTTTGCATACCCTAAAGAAAGTAGTCAAGACTTACTGCCTTCAGATTTGCCTTGTTCCATTCTGAGCTTACTGATGGACTACTCAAGAAGCTAACAAAAACTACAAAATGTCCAATTAGTTGCATTTATTTTTATTTATTAGGTTTATTATGACTTAAAGCGTTATTACTCCAGATGGATAAACCACATTTCAGAGTAAAAGTATAAATGCAGGACTTCAGTTGCAGCCAAAAAACCCAGTTTTTGCATTATTTTATTATAACCCTAAATTTAACATTTAATTTTATTTTAGTAAAATGCAAGCCAAGCTCAGTAGCCTCAGTGCAGGATGTCCTGTATGTAATTTGCTCCACACATATTCATGTTAAGTTTTGTTTACATGGAGATGAGACAGGTCAATTGTATGAGTTAAGTAGAGTCAGAGGAAAGCAAAATATAAAGCATCCATTTCCCCCAAACAAAAGAGGTCTGAATTCAATGTTTACTGTACAAAAGAGATAAACTTGCTTCTTGCTCAGATAGAGTGCCTGAAAGCAATATTCCACAATTTGAGTTTCCTACACTGGCACAAGAAATAAAGTCTTCAAAACCATGGGTACTGGAATTGAATGTTTATTTTTTTTAAAGAAACAATCTGCTCTCCTTCTGTTTATCAGGTGAATACATGCATTTTAGGTCATTTTTGGGTGGGGTTAACACTTAAAGAACAAGTAACATTTGGGGCTAAATGAAATACCAATGGAAGATGGTAAAAATAAGTCAAATATTTAAGTTACAAGCAAAAAAATATTAATGCAACCAGTTAGATATTAAAGCCTGCTTTCTCTTACCAAAAAAATGGCACAAATCAAAAAAGCTTGACGAATTTAGTTTAAATGGTACTAAATTGAATGCAAAGCTTCAAAGCATTAACTTAAACAGAGGCATTTATTATTCCACTTGAAAAAAAATTAAAACAGATCAGGCTCCATGTGTAGTCATATTTGGATAGATTTAAGCGTAAGTCACATTTAACCCAGTACTTTCCATAGTATGTGTGGAGCTCCAACATTAGTACTACTACATGTAGTAACTGTCTCACATCAAGAAATCCCAATGTTCGGCATCAAAGATCTAAGGAAACAAAGATATCCTAAATTGGTTTAATTGCACAATTATGAACTAGTTCAACTAAAAGTGGAAGGGGGTTTCAGAATGTTTTCATTGAGTGGCACATTTGTCTATTCAAGGCTGATCATGACACCCACCTGCTGTTTCTATTTCATGGGTAAGAAATACCTCTGCTTATATCCTACAAGTAGGTCATTTTGCAGAATTAAAGTTGCTTTAACATCTTTTCTACTGTCTTACAATCCCATTTTACAAGTCAATCTTGGTTTAAAATGCAAAGTCTCATAGAATTGAAATTAGTTCTATACTTTATAAAAGAATTATAAATATCACACAAAGCCCTATGGCTTTAGGTCAACAGTAGTAACTTAATTGTACATACACCGGCAGCTTTTTTACATGGTTTGCCATTAGACTGCAAACAGATTTTTTATTTTTATTTTTTAAGATTCTTATATGGTTCCATGAACTGCAAACTTTTAGTACAGTACTATGGAACTGTTGAAAAACTCCTGAACCTGTTGATTTATATACAAATTAAAAACAAAATCATTCCTCTTAGAATATATAAAGATGGCCTCCAAAATTTTTGAAAAATACAACATGATGTATCCTGGACTTTGCCCTGCCTTTGATGGAGAACTTCTATGCTAGAGGACTTTTTATTATAAGAAACTGAAACAGCTGTGACCCTGCCCCAGCTGATCAGGCAGGAGAATGCTGAATCAGAGGCTGGCTACTAGAATGTAAACTTACCTTAAATTGCTTAAGCGTACACTCACTTGTGGCCAAGATATATTAGAACAGAGTTCAAAATCATGATCTAACAGGCAGAAAACTAGAATAGAATTTTCAATATGGTGGTTCTAGCATAGCTTGGCCCCATCCATGTGTTAGACCTCTGTTTAGCTGCAAGTGAATGTAAGGCAAGCTTAAAGAATGTCTGTTTTCTATTACAGTGTGGATGGGACCTCCAGTTCAAACATTCCCTCCTCCCCCTCAAGTCAGCAGCTCTTCATCTCCTTATCCCTCCCTATTTTAGCCCTCCTCATAAGCAGAAGCTTTTGAACGAAAGTTCTTTGCCAAAAAGAGGAAATCAAGATCAGATATTTCTAAATGTAAAAAAAACTGTTTTAACTTAGAAATTGTTCTCCTTTAAGTAATGAGTTTTTGAAGTGTCTGCACTTAACAGTACTGATTTGCAGAGTGAGCATCTTTGATCCACACCTGACTTTTTGGATTTAAGTTTAAACTGTGTAGCCAGTTTTCAACTTTACATATTCATCAGGACATTCAGTTAAAGACACTGTAAGAATGCAGGTTTTATCTTTGAAAGCCATCCAATATGTTATTTTACATTTACTGAAAAGAAAGATCTTTTCTTCAGAATTAAAACTAGAAGTTAAGTTATTGTCTTAGCACTTGGCAAAACCTGCACCTCACTTCATCCTAAAGATGATGTCACACAGAAGCTAGTCACTCCAAGCAGTTTCCATAAGTGACCAGAAATCTTGCTCATCAGCAGACAGAACACAACCCTTTTCCAACTGTTCCCCATTCCCTCACCTCCCACCCCTCCCCAACATGGGCAATTACTTCACACAAAATGTAAAATGGGATACGGTTGTACACAATACCTACCCTTCACTAATACTGAACAAAAAAGCCTATTCTCCAATTACAGGACATTTTTCTCTAAATTTAGGTCAGCACTGGTGCAGTTTGCACTGTTTATGTTTACAAGGATAATACCAGTAAGTACATATATGTTCTTAAACTGAAAATGTAAAACCCTATGAAGTTAATTGGGGGAAAAGTTTAATATTGCTACTTCAGAGCACTAAAACACACAAAGTGAATCCAATAAAGATCCTTGTATTGATTCAATATTAAGTATTAATTGCATGACCATCATAGCACCTCTTTACATTATCACACAATCACCAGAATTATCAACTGCTTTTAAAACTAAAAAGGGCACAGTCCAATATTTATAACTTGCACACTGTTACTATATAGAAACTAGGTGCCTTATACAGTGCTGCGAAAATGGAAGCCTGCAGATTTGACAAAGATGCCAAGTCATATTTTAGACGATTTCAGTCAAACTGGCAATACTGTTGAAGCAAATACTCAACACAGCAGGAAATAAGGACAAAGCATTCTATAACCAAATAAAACATCTGATATTTCCTTTCCCTTTAAGAATACAAGTAAGGTCACTTTTAGCCTTGGAACGGATACATGTTCGCCTATGATGATCTTGCTAACTACTACACAATATCTGATGTCCTCTGCTAAGAATATAGTTTAAGAAAGCCGTAGTTACAAGAGGCATCTACTGTAATACCTAAAACTTCCTTTATGGCAATTATTGAATTCACTTGTCTTAAACAGTGAATATGGGAAGATGGCCTCATGTTTCCTTTTCAATAGTACTCTGAGGATCAAGTGGCTTTCAAGCAGCATGGTGGGTTTGAAATTTTTGCAGTTTAGATCATTCGGTTGCGTTTATGAGTTGGTGAGTCTGTAATGACATCGCCACACTGGGCTGAGGTACGCTTTCTAGTTCCACCATTGTCCAAGTGGAGTGCCATTTCTTCTGATATGAAAGTGTTCAAATCAACATCATGGAGTCCATTTCTCCTACGACTAGCATTGGAACCACTGCTTACGTGAGTGGGAGAGCCTGGGGTACTTGAACGAACGCTTATACTAGCCATTGCACCACTAAGACCTAGAAAAAAAAGAAAGACAATATTTTAAAAAGGCAATAATGCAAGACAGAAGATGAGCTAGTTTCCTGCGCATTATAAGGAACGACACTGAAGTTTCTGTAATATGCTAGAAAATTCATAGGTCAGATAACATTCCATTACCACTTGCATGTATGTATGCCTGTGTAGGCACTGAAAGTCAGCCCCTTTTCAGCATGTAGTGTATTTGAGCATGTAGAGTTACTAAAGTTGCTTCCTATACAATGCATATGAAATTAGCTGTTTACAATGTCGTGATATGCATCAATCACTAGTGAGGAATAAAACCTGCTTCACCCAAATCCAGATATCTGAGTGTATAGACAACCTATCCTGAAATGTGGACTTTCAATTTAAGCAGTAATCCATTTAAAAATGAACTATTCTTACTATATAAGTACTTTAACTATCCAGTTCGAGACTGCCCTAGTAGTGAGTTTCTAGGGCATTGGATTTTGATCTGACTTCCTCTAACTCCCAGAATTACTAGTACAAGTAGGAAACAAACAAAGCTACATTTTCATTTGTTAGGAATTGTGTTGATATGACAAACAAGACAGAGATTTATACAGCAACTAAACTGAACAAGGTTTCAAAAGTAGTAAAGCAAAGTTTTTACTTTAAAGTTGCTTATGCTCAGAAATGCCAGAAGATACCACTAAAGTTGTTTAAACAAGCTCTTAACTTGGTTGAGATGTCTGAATAAAACTATACAAACATTTTAAGAGATGGGCAAAGTACCTGTGACAGCATTTTGGATGAGATTCATGAACCATTTCTAGATTGTGATCACTAGAACTTTTCCATTTTCAGTATCTGAATTAACACTATTTTACCATTGAAATATTTGTGACTGTTCCTGATAATTACAACAATATTCAATAACGTTCTCTGTTACATAAGCACACTAGGACATATTACTGCAGTGTAAGAATTTGGCAAAAGCAGTGTGTTCTAATACATGATCAGCCCTTATATGCTTGTGTGTTTCCACAGAACATATGAATCTACCAATTCTTTCCCTACAAACTCATTGTCCTGATAATTTCAAGTTAAGATAAGCAAGTGCTCAGATTCATGACACCTTATTTCAAGAGCACCTAAAGGGGAGTATATTCACTATACTGATTGCTAATCAAATGGAAGCTGTGAACTGGAGAACAAAATACAATCAATATCACATAGAAGAGCTTACTCAGGTATACTGGCAGAGCACAAAACAATGCAACCGGAAAGGAAAGCAGCCAGCAGAACCAGATTGTCAACACACATCACTTCTAGCAAGAGGAAGAGTAAAGAAGCAACTATTGAAAGTCACATCCACTCGTTACAAAGAGTTCAGTATAGGATCTTGAATATATAACCTAGATCTGTACGGTCAACTTACAATCTATTTGAGGTATTATATCTGCCTAGATTCTTTGGGAATTTGACTTAAAAAAAAATAGTCTGCCTAGTGTTGCTGCAAGCAGCCCATACAAACTACCCGGAAATCTGACAAATTCATTTAAAATAAACTTGAATTTTGTTGAATAAATTAACTTCAAGTGTGTAAGGTTCATTAATTTTTTTTAAATGAACTTTAGACAAGCTTTAAAAGTTCATTCTTATTTAAGCTTCCTACAGGGGTTGTTTTCACAGGCCTATATTGCAAAACCACCAGCTTAATAAAAGTTCTCATTAAAAAGGAAAATACAGGGCAAACAGCAAATGAAGTACTCTAAGGGCACAGAGACTCCATGGATATTCATGCTACTGAAAGCTAGAGTGAAGTGCATTTAGAGTTAAAAACTAAATTGCTAGATTACGTGCCAGCATCACAGTACCTGCTTTTCCCCATAACACAAGAGTGAACAATCAGTAAAAGCAACATTAAAATAAGGGGATACATCAGAAAGGAAAAGAAAAACAAGTCAGCACTTTGGAGTCCATTTCTAGTTGCCAGAAACCCCTTTTGAGAGGGCAGAGATAGGGAGATTGCATGCAAAAGGTACAGTGTGGTGGTGAGAGGAGAAACATACTAACAGCATAACTGACCTCTTGTACGTTAATGCTGAACAAGGGCTTAAATACCGCAAACTGAGCCCTATGAGCACAAACCAGCAATAAAGTCAATGGGGCTCCTCACAGAGCAGGTAGTAAGAACGGGTTAAGAATTCTGACATATTCTTAGTGGAAGCCTGTGTTTAAGAGCACTAGTAAGTGCTTTTCCCAAACATTTCTAAAGCAAGATAAAAATCCAAGACATCCCGATAGTGGTCCTCTGGGCACTACCAAATAATGCTTCAATTCACAAAGTCACTGGAACAGCTATTTTGCTAAAGCAAGAGATGTGTTAAATATATCTTCAAAATATAAAGACATATTTAACACAAAAATAAGATTTGCTTTACTATTCCTATGACTACAACCAAAGTTACATAACAAACCTTTTTTGAGAATCACATAGTATTACTAACAAGGAGTGCAGGGCAACAAGTGTGATAGTGATGCTTTTCCTGCTTATGAATTTACAACTTGCATGCGGTCATAAATTTGCAATTTTTGCAGATTACTAGAGAGCTACTCCTGAGGGCATTCTGCGCCAAAAAAATTAAAAATTCTGCACATCTTATTTCTCAAAATAACACAACATAATCATGCCAGTTTCAATTATTTTGGTAATTTGTTTCAAAATATCTGTCAGCAAGTATGTCTGTAACAATACAGACACAAAAATTCCCCAGGAGTAGAGCGTTCAAGAAACCCGACAACCCAGTTCCTGTTTCTCTGCCTCCCCCCCACCCCCCACCAGAGCCCAGCTGGGGGGCCAGATACCCACAAACCCCTCCCTCCCAGAGCCCAGCCATGCCCCCACGCCCCTCGGCCAATACTCCCGAACATCCTCTCCCCCAAGAGCCCTGGCCCAGATAGCCTCCCCCCACTCTCCTCCAGGGCTCAGATACCCACATCCCTTCCCTCCCAGAGATCAGCCATGGGGGCCCCCCCCCTTGCCCAGATACCCATGCCCGTCCCCTCCTAGAGACCAGCCACAGGGCCTGCACTTCCTCCCCCCTGGAACCCAGAGACCTGCCCCCTCCGATCCCAGAGCCCAGCTGTGGACCCCCCCCGTCCCAGATACCTGCCTCCTTCACCCCCCAACCCCCACCAGAGCCCAGGGATCCAGAGGGAGAAACAGCCTGATGCTCATTCCCAGGCTTGTGTGGCATTTCCTGCATGCCACTCTCCTTCCCTCAGGGCATGCTGGGAACTGCAGCTGCCAAGGACCCTCTAGCTCCCTTCCCACCCCTCGGCAGCGTCTTCTATGTGAGAACTGGGCTCTGCTGTCCATTTCTGCGGGAGAAAGGAAATTCTTCACACACAATGTTAATTTCCGCAAAATTCTGCATTGCGCAGAATTCCCCCAGGAGTATATAGAGCCTGTACTATTAGTTATGTTGGTTAAATAGTCACAATACTGATTGTATGACTAATAAGTCTAAGTATCAGAGCAAGTTTCTTGTGAAGTTCTTAATTTGATTAAGAATTGTAAGGTTTACAAGCTAAAATACAAAATGGTGAATGGAAATTTTTTTTAGTAGTGTTGTCTCTGGTATAGAGTACCCGAAGGTTCCTGAAAGAGAGATCAAATGTTTCAAATTCAATTTACAAAAAAAAAAAAAAGTTTGCTCCACTCCTCTTCTAAGGCTTGTCCAATATACATGTTCAGCATTAGTTCAAGTAAATGGTCATCAACTTATGACACTTGTCCAACTCATTTAACCTTATATGCAACACTTATGGCAGCCAAAGGACTACAATGCTTTGACTAGTCAAGATTCATTTGTGATTTCAGTCTCCCCTGTTTGACTTGTGCACGTAATAGAGGAGAGTGAACATTTTAAAGCCAAAGCTCAGTGAGCTCAAGGGCCAGAACTGAAGCTTCTTTTAACTTGGTATTTCTGTAAGGACGAGATTGAGGTTTAATTTCAGACACCATTGTCAAGTGCTACCTTTTTGAAAGAGGTCTGTCCAAGTGACAATTAAACACTAGGATAAAAGTGTTTTGATTTTTTAGAACAGATACCTAGCACAGAATTGAAAAAAGTGCACTTGTTATGCCTGAAGAAAGTTAGTTTTTTTAAAAATCAAGGTTGTGAAGGTTACAGTAGTGCCTGAAGCGTATACTGAACATCCACCTTACTTTCAAGAGATTTAGATAAATTTGCATCATGGTACATTTAAATGCCCATGCAATAACCAGGACACATAGAAAGGTATTAAAATGAGATTACAAACAGGCCTGCTAATTCACAAGGACCAGGGAACCCATTTTGAATTATTAACTTCTACAAATAGAAAGAGAACACTGGAGAGCAATGATAATGTATCACAAGATGTACTTTATTAACTGTACTTTAACTTGCACTACTTCATATCAAATATGCAAACAGTAGTGTATTTTGTAATAATGAGATTTTAAGAAAACTTTAATAGAGCACTCATTACCAATTTTGTCTCAGTTAACAGAGGCTAGCATTACACACAATTTAATCCTTTTACTCAGGGTAAACACAGCTCATTGTTCTCTTATAAACTGCTGTTCTGGTGACTGTTGTACCACAATTTAAAGCTATGTTACCAAATTCAAATATAGAAGGTTTAACAAATGCACTGTAGGGTAAGTTACTGAAATGGCAAATTGCTATTTCATAGCAGCTGGATGTTTGAAGGAGGATGTCAGTATTATTAACAGAACAATACTCTAAACTAAACAAGAAACAAGACATTGTAGGGCAGTGGTTTTCAAATGAAGGTCCGCAGACTATGTTGAAGGGGTCTGCGAAAGCTTGTTACCATAGAACAGTAGTTTTCAACCTGGGGTCCGCAGACTATATCCAAGATTTCCAAAGGGTCTGCACCTCTATTCAAAATGTTTATGGGGTCCACAAATTAAAAAACTGTTGTAGGGCAATGACCCACAGTTCAGATCATAAGACAATCCTTGTGTGAAGAAACCATTCCAATAAACTTAAGTTATATCTTCCTTACTGTACACTGTATCAGGCTCTAGTTTTCAGCGTGCTCCTACTAGAACACTACCCAAGCAACTAAATGGCTTAAGTGATTAGATTAACAGGAACAGATACTAGATAGCAGTAGTGAGAAGGAGAGAACATTATTAGTAAGGAGTATAAGACGTTTCACTATTACAAGTTCTAGAGTAAGAAATAAGCTAACAACTTTTTTAGTGTCTGTGCAGGTAACTATGATATTTCAGCCACACAAGGTAGGACATTCATACAACCTTCATACATGCTGTGTGTTACATTGGAGGGGACCTTTCATTACATGATCAATGCTGGCCAGTCACTGTTCAGCACAAGAACTGCATTTTAAGTATTGGTGCATATGCAGCATGATTATATAAACAATTGTAGTGCATACAATAGAGAAACTAAGAAAAACGTAAAGCAAGAAAATGTGTTCATCTTCATTGCTTCTTTATGTTGCATCAAGACTGCGTTTTTGAAAACTTCTGCTTGCTTTTGCATTTGAAATATTAGGCTGGGACTTCCTTCTCTTTACTGAAAGGCTTGAGATTGAGTAGCAGCAGCTGTATCACTTTAGACTGAAATTCAGCATATCCTTCCCCTCAATTTAGGAGTGAAAGAAAGAAAAGGAAGAGTTCCAGGGTTAAGTTACAACGCATGACATCACTATTCAGATTCTTCAACTGTTGCCGAAGTCTTCCAGTGAAGACAAGAAAGCAACACTAGTATTTCAAGTGCTAGTACAGTCAAGAGCTTTTTTAGAGTCCAATATTAAAGATGCATATATTAAGCATGAAAAACCATCTAAAAATATTAGTGGAAGTTGCAGTACATTAAAATTTGATGACTGTTTCAAATAATTTCAGGTACAAACATTAAAACCTTACACATTAGCAAACTAAACAAGAGCCTGGAATGGTTAACTAGAGAGGACATGTTTCATGAAAGAACTCAGTGCCATGCAGTAGAATAATGGTTCCCCATCTTTCATGAAGTTCGCAAAAAAGATTCATTTTGGAAGTAGAAGTGGTCCATGGGAAATATTAACTTGTATCTCGAATGCAGATGACAACCAGTAAAGTCTCTGGACCAGTGTGAGAACCACTGTAGTTGAAGGGAAATAATAATAATCAGCAAAATAGGAACAGGATTTAGTTTAAGTAGCAATTACTGAAGTCTTCTGGATAATTTATCCAAGTTCCAGAGAAATTTTGGTTTGTTGAGATTAAATGTCCATTTAAAAAAAAAATTAAGTGGAGACACAAGGAATCATTATCTGAAGTGTACTGTGGAAAAACAGGATTCATTAAATGTCTACGGCTACATATAGCCACCTATTTATTGCCCCTCTCCACAACGCACTCCATGACAGCAACGGCAAAAGTAAAGTTTCATTCTCTATAAAGCTATAGCAACCTATGTTAATACAGAAGTGACATACCAATAGTAAATACTCTCTACTCCACACATTTTATTCAGTACCAGGCAAACTGATTGAAACTACAGTAAAGAACAAAACTATCAGACACAGATCATAATTTGTTGGGGAAGAGTCAACATTTTTTTGTAAAGGGAAATCATGCCTCACCAATCTGCTAGCATTCTTTGAGGGTGTCAACAAGCATGTGGACAAGGGGGATCCAGTGGATATAGTGTACTTAGATTTTCCAAAAGCCTTTGACAAGGTCCCTCACCAAAGGCTCTTAAGCAAAGTAACCTGTCATGGGACAAGAGGAAGGTCCTCTCATGGATTGGTAACCACTTAAAAGATAGGAAACAAAGGGTAGGAATAAATGGTCAGTTTTTAGAATGGAGAGAGGTAAATAGTGGTGTTCCTCAGGGGTCTGTATTGGGACCAGTCCTGTTCAACATATTCATAAGTGATCTGGGAAAAGGGGTAAACCGTAAGGTGGCAAAACTACTCAAGACTGTTAAGTCTCAAGCAGACTGCGAAGAGCTACAAAAGGATCTGGAAAGAGCTACAAAACTGAGTGACTGGACAACAAAATGGCAGATGAAATTCAATGTTGATAAATGCAAAGTAATGCACATTGGAAAACATAATCCCAACCATACATATAAAATGATGGGGTCTAAATTAGCTGTTACCACTCAAGAAAGATCTTGGCATTATTGTGGACAGTTCTCTGAAAACATCCACTCATGTGCAGCAGCAGTCAAAAAAGCAAACAAAATATTGGGAATCATTAAGAAAGGGATAGATAAGACGACAAACAATATCATATTGCCTTTCTATAAATCCAAGCTACGCTCACATCTTGAATATTGCATGCCGATGTGGTCACCCCATGTCAAAAAAGATATATTGAAATTGGAAAAGGTTCAGAAAAGGGCAACAAAAATGATTAGGATTATGGAATGGCTGCCATATGAGAAGAGATGAATAAGACTGGGACTTTTCAGCTTGGAAAAGAGATTAAAGGGGGATATGATAGAAGTCTATAAAATCATGACTGGTGTGGAGAAAGTAAATAAGGAAGTGTTATTTACTCCTTCTCATAATACAAGAACTAAGGGTCACCAAATGAAATTAATAGGTGGCACGTTTAAAAACAAAAGGAAATATTTCTTCACATAACGCACAGTCAACCTATGGAACTACTTGCCAGAGGATGTTGTGAAGGCCAAGACGGTAACAGGGTTCAAAAAAGAACTAGATAAGTTAATGGAGGATAGGTCCATCAATGGCTATTAGCCAGGATGGGCAGGGATGGTGTCCCTAGCCTCTGTTTGCCAGAAGCTGGGAACGGGTGACAGGGGATGGATCACTTGATGATTACCTGTTCTGTTCATTCCCTCTGGGGCACCTGGCATGTGGCATGGTCCATCTTATGTTCTTATGACTACAGCACACATTAACTCTGCTCTTCTTTTTCAACCCACGCACCTCCAAGGTGCAAACCTGCACCTTTAGCAAGCACTATTTGCTATTGATGTTGTGTAGTACAACATCAAAATACAAAAGTAAAAGGGTGATGGAAGGCTGGCATCTCCAGCAGGGAAAGTTACATATCTTTCTTATATACTAGAGAATGAAGCCAGAGTGACCTTTGCAAATGGTGAAGAGAATGTGGTTGGGGATGACGTGATGATTAGGTTAAATCATCAAGTAACCAGGTTCGTTTTGCTATGGTAGTATTAGGGCTAAAGCAATTAAATCATTGTCAAAGTTTTCGGAGGAGTGATATCCATGTATTTAATCCACTTTATCAGTGTTTCCCTACATCCTTCACTCCCATCACTCTGAGGCTTTGTCTTCACTACCCGCCGATCCGGCGGGTAGCAATCGGTTTTTCGGGGATCGACTTACCGCGTCTAGTGAAGACGCGGTAAAATCGATCCCTGATCGCTCTGCCGTCGACTCCGGAAATCCACCTCGGCAGGAGGCGGCAGCGGAGTCGGCGGCAGCGGTCGACTTTCCCGCGTCCTCACCGCTAGGTAAGCCGACCTAAAATACGCAACTTCAGCTACGGTATTCACGTAGCTGAAGTTGCGTATCTTAGGTCGGACCCCCGCTGCAGTGTAGACCTAGCCTAAGGCTCACTGCAGTTGTTCCAGAAGAATAGAGGTGAAAGAATCCCAATCACTGACAGACCCAGAGTTACTGCCCTTTTGATGAAGTACATTCAGAATGGAGTAGCAGAGACTGTTAAAACTTTGGAATACAGTATACACTGACCACGCATTTACCAATCAGAGCAGCATTACAACTCAAGTGGCTTGAAAATGAATTATTTCAGACATAGTGTTACTCATCAGAAAACTCCAGTGTCACATCCAGATCCCTCATAGCCCAGGATGCTACTTTACTATTCTAATAAATCAGAGAAAAGCAGAGCTGCAACAGAGATCCTGTGGCACAGGGTAAGACAGCACAGTAAGCATGCCATTCCTACTCATTGTGGGGGAAAAACAGTGTTCATGCATTAAACTCCTTTAAGAGAGGTACTGTATGTTGAGGGAGTTGTGATTAATTAAATGGTTCTAAAACTGGTCTAGGGAGCATGCACTGGTAGGTCACAAGCTGCTGGGTACGCCCCTTCAGCTGCTTCCATTTTTTCAGGGTCTTCATTACAGAGCACATGGATGCTTGTAGAAGCAGCTGGAAATAAAGAGCCAGTCTAGCTGCCTCTACTAGGAATTGCTATCAGACAGAGGAATCAGTCACTATTTATTTTAGGGTTCTGTATAGTTCCCACCACGATACTACTGGTTCTAGATTGAGAGAGGAACGTGGAAGTGTTGGCAACTGGGAAGCCAGTGTGTGGGTGGGGATGAGGGGGCGCACAAGGAGACAAAGGAGCCATGTGGAGGAGAGCAAAAGGAATTGAAAGGAGAACAAAGGAAGACTTAAGTGTGTAAAGATGATATGCTATACTATGCTACAATATACACTTTCCCCCATATACAGTAGCCTTAGTTATTACAGGAACATTGATTGCATGATCACAAACAGGAAGGTACCTGGTCCACTAACATTACTGTAGGGATCCTCTGAGAAAATTTGAGTGTTCCTTGTCTTTCATAGGAGATTAGTAAGTTCAGGAAACAAGGGGAAGACCAAGTGAATTTTTACTTCTGGAAATCTTGTGACTAAGTTTCTTTACGAACAGGTGTTCTAAACAGTGGCTTGACAGTTTCAATTTAAAACTGGAATACACATCCAGAAAGCAAAGTTGTGGAAGCATGCATGTGTAATTAGAGAAAGCACACATACAAGTTTTGAAAAATTGGCCCTACAGTTTTCTTGAAGCTTTAAACTTGTTGCAAAGGAAGTCTTGCAACAGGATCCAATATACTTTAAAATAGTTTCACCATAAAGCAGTGCCTCATAAGAACGGCCATACAGGGTAAGACCAAAGGTCCATCTAGCCCAGTATCCTGTCTTCCAATAGTGGCCAATGCCAGGTGCTTCAGAGGGAATGTACAGAACAGGTAATCATCAAGTTATCTATCACGTCGCCCATTCCCAGCTTCTGGCAAACAGAGGCTAGGGACACCAACCCTGCCCAGCCTGGCTAATAGCCATTGATGGACCTATCGTCCATTTGTACCACACACATCCCCATAAACACCCCAATGCAGAAACCAAAACTTAATTTACATTTCTTCTCATGCTTCAGAAAAAGGCAATCTGGACATCAGTTTATGTCAAATAGTTAAAATATACTCCCAACAGTTCAAGTAGCTAAGCCATAGAGAGGGAGCTTGAGCAGGTAGCAACCTGCAACATCACATTTGTTTTTGTGGCAGTGTTTGACTATCTTTGGGTTAATGTAGTTTTCGAAAGGCTACCTTTAACACACTGTATGAATATAAGTGTACTGATGCTCAAGGCAAGGATTTGGGAACAAATCACGGAGTTAATTGGTTCATGATAGCACGTTCTCTGACTCAGAATTTTTTTTTATTTTAT
This sequence comes from Emys orbicularis, assembly GCF_028017835.1. Classification (NCBI taxonomy): domain Eukaryota; kingdom Metazoa; phylum Chordata; order Testudines; family Emydidae; genus Emys; species Emys orbicularis. The sequence continues at coordinate 25,785,664 of NC_088692.1, forward strand.
GTTAAATCAGAGAATCTTGCCTACACAAAACACAAGTTTTCTGGAAGGAAAAGTTACAGTAACTAATGCAATTCAATGATAATACATAAATAAGGTTTCATAGAGATGATGGCCTGTACTTTTACCTCATCTTAACATTGTACAGTACCTAACTTGATTTCCTTTCACTTCTAATAAGACACTGAACTGTTTTATAGAAACTACTCCAAAGATTAGGGGTTTGTCTTCACTACCGGGAAGATCGACACTGCTGCAAGCGATGCAGCAGGTGTTGATTTAGCAGTTCTAGCAAAAACCTGCTAAATCGACATCAGAGCGCTCTCCAGTTGAGTCTGGTACTCCAGCTCCCACAGAAGAATAAAGTAAATCGACTGGAGAGCATCTCCTGTCGATGCAGCATAGTCAAGATAGCGGGGTACGTCGACCTAAGCTACGTCGACTCCAGCTACATTATTCACGTAGCTGGAGTAGCGTAACTTAGGTTGACTTACCCCAGTAGTGAAGACAAGCCCAAAGTGAGAGCTGCTCCACTTTCAGAGATTTGGTACTGTTTCCTACTTTGACTCTGCAAAGGCCTAACCGCGGGTAAAGTCCACAAGACTGCCAGCTAAGAAATTTAAGAGCCCTGTCATATCTCACATATTAAGTTAGTAGAGTTGGGGAGAGAAGGGAGATCAGGTCTTTACAACACATGTGAAGTTGAACAGTGTGCAATTTTGGAGTGATAGTCTCCCTGCAGGAACCTGAACCTTCTCTCTTCCCTACACATTTTGGGTAGAACTGTTCACTTTCCCAGATTAACTCATGGCTACAGGATGCATGTTTTTTTGGAAGTTGAGAAAACAAAGCACTAAACAGATTCAAACAGCAATTACTCAAACACTTTGAACACCTCCCTATTCCTTTGTTAGCATAGCTTCTCCCTCTCAATGGATTCTAAACACAGAGATAACTTCATAGATGTATCACATAGCAAGGATAACTCCATAGGAATCAATGTCTATACTGGAATACTTCATTATCTTGCAGACTGTATGATTTGCTCATATAAATCAAAAATTAGCCAACTGGAAAAACTGTAGAACTAATGCCCACTTCTGTGAAACAGACATAAAGATAGTTAGTTTCTTGAAGTGTCACTTTATTAAAAAGTGACACTTCAAGAAACTAACTATTAAATAAAAACATGTACTTAATGTTTCTTATGTGCACTTCCATGCTCTTTGTTATTCTACAAGTGCTGCTTTTCTGCCAGCTTTAGCAGAACAAGAGATGGTTGATTATACACAAGTCTCAGTGGCCAAAATTGCATACAATATTCCAAATCTTGAAAAACAACTGAGTTTTGGAAAGAGTCTAAAGATTGGTAAGGAGAATGATATGGAAAGTGACAGATTCTTGAAATCTGTCTAATGTATTCAGACAGAAGGAACTGTAGAGGAATGCAGTCATTTTAAAAAGAATAGGTAAACATGAACCTGGTCACCAGATGAATAGTGTAAGAGACTGTGAGGAAGAGAGAAAATGTGTATCAGGAGGAACTAATCCAGTGTGTGATTGACTTGTAGACTTGTATGCCAAGTGAAGAAGTGGAAGGACATTTCTAGATATAGTACAATTGAAGAGTGGGGGCAGCTAGACAGGAACTTGATGAACTTTTTCATACAGTTTCTAAATTATTTGCTCCTGGGGGAATTCTGCACTGCTGCACACATGCAGAAATATGTCACCCTGTAGATTCTCTTTGCTTTTCTGCAGAAAAATTGTTTCTGTGGGGAAGCAAAGAGAAGTTGCACCAGTGCTCACTCACCCCTCCTCAGCAGTGTCTGTTTGGGCAGCCAGGGGAGAGGTAAGTCACCCTGGGGTGGGGGAAGGAGATGACGACTAGGGATATCCAGGCCAGCCAGGAACATTAGTCACAGCTTTGAGGGGTGGGGGGGGTGGAAATCAACCTCAGAAGCTTCCCCTAGCTGGCCTGCAGGAAGCTCTGAACCCTGTGGGGGAGCGGGGGGGGGGGGGGGGGGGGAGAAGAGGAAAGGAGGAAGAAGAAGGTGGTGAGGCTTGACAGGGTATGGGGAGGTTCAGATACATGGGGGTTGGGTGGACAGCAGAAGCAGCTCCCAATACACTGACTGCCTTCTCCCACTTCCTGGCCCCATCACTCCTCAGCCATAGGGCGAGGGGTCACTGTACAGGGAGCTGCTCCCCCTGTCCACACAACCCCCGTGCATCTGGACCCCCCCACCCCCCCCCCATACCAAAACCCCCCGTCGAGCCTCATTCTTTAACATATCCAGAACCCCCGTCTCCCCGAACCAAGTCTCCCCCTGCATTGGGAGCCTCCACACCCATACCCCCCCACCCCACTGAGCCCCAAACAAGCTACACACTGACCCCCACATGCCACCAAGCCCCATTCCCCCCCCCCCCCCCCCCCACACACACACACAGAGCCATAACCACCTTTACTTGGACTCCCCTGCAGAGTCCCATTCCCCCTGCACCCAGAACTCCCCAACAAGCCCCTGTGCATCCAGATTCACCATGCACCCGGACCCCCCACCAAGCTGCTTGCACTCAGATTGTGCAATACAGAACCCTGGTACTCTAGGGATTTCTGCACCAAAAAATTAAAAATTTTAAAATTCTACATAATTTTATATGGCAAAACAACAGTAACAACAATATAATCACACCATTTTCAACTATTTTGGTAACTTGTTTCAAAATACTTGTCAGCAAATTGAAAATGGTGTGATTATATTGTGTTATTTTGACAAATAAAATATGCAGAATTTTAAAGTATTGTGTGCAGAATTTTTTAATTTTTTTTTGCACATAATTCTCTTTTAATGATTAAAAGATACTATTACTTGCTCCTAAAGCAATGTAACTTTATTTTTTGCCTGGTGGTGATTAAGTCTGCCTGCATAAATCCTAAAGAATGGTACTTAGCAGGCATCCGAAAGAATTCAGGCACCTACATGATGTAGCCGCCACCAGAATCAGACTGCCACCCTCATCTCCAGTTGCCCTGTAACTTATGAATATGAATAGTGACCCAATTATTGGTCTGTTTACTATACGAATGTTGGTTTTGTTTAACTGAAGCAGTAAGGGGGAAAAAACCCAGGACCAAAAGAATGGTTCAAGCTAAGCCACTTCTCCACAAATACTTGAAGGTTAAGAGACAACGCCAAGAGGCCCACACACAGAGATCAAAAAGGGACTCTCTCAAAAGGAGGGGGAGTTGTTATGCGGAACCAGAGAGACCAAACCAAACATTCTGTATCTTCTTATCTTGGTTGTGGCTTTGCTATTGAAATTCTTTAAGTTTATAACGAAGTCTGTAGTGTGATAGTACTGCACTCTTAAATTATTTCCTCAACTGAAGATGCCAGCAGCCTATTTATTTCCATGCACACCCCCTTCCTCTACCTGGTCCTGCTTCCATCTCCCTAACTCAAGTTTTAATTTATTCAGTCTCATAGGACAGTTGAATTAAGTTATTTTTCCTAAAACTCATTTTGTAATTTACTTCTGGGCTGGACCGGCCCATCATTTTACAGTTTAAGGACTCTGCTCATTTGCGTTCACATCAAAATTTTTAGATGACCCAAAGAATGGAAAAGGTTTAGGATGTTTTGAGTAGAGAAGTCATGACACTTGAGATGCTGGGATTATTTTACTCTGAAAGGATGAAGAAGTGAGAGCTGAGTGTATAAATTATCCATTGTGAATAAAAAAAATTTTTTTTTTTTAAAAGGTAAAAGATGAAAGCACTTAAAAGCCAGCAATAAAAAGCAAGTAACCATCAATTTAGGTATACGAGTATTAGAATATGGATATTTGTTAAATTAAAGCTACCTAGGAGAAATGTTATAAACTGATCCCTAGTAAGGGCTAGGGAAAAAAGAAACCAGCTCCTAGGGCTTGGGAGCCACACCAAGCCATTATGGCTAAATAAAAGTTCAAACAGATAAATTCTATACCTGAATCAATTTCTCTAAAGCGAATACATCACGCTTTCAGACAGTAAGAACCATTCCTCTGACGTACACCCCTGAACCACATTATCTTAATGAGAACTCCGAGAAATAAAAATGGCAGCTGTGCAATACTAGTAATGGCTTCTCTAAAAGTGCTACAGCTTTTCCTATGAGGAATATTCTCCTATGAGCATGGCTTGAAAGATGCCTTCACTAGTAGTGCAGAGCAATGAAAAGCTGACCAAAGTTTGATTGATCCACTCAAGAAGAAATGCAATCACTTGGCTCATTCCTGACCAGTCAGGATGCTAAGCATACCAGTGAAATTGGGAAACTGACTAAGCAAAGTGGAAGGGCATTACTAAAAAGGAACAGATAAGAGGGAGTGTAGGCCAATCAAGAGCTCCCTCTTCCTAGGAAAAAGGCAAAGGGACAGTAGGGGTAAGACAACAGGCTCCCCAGAAGCAAAGAGAGGAGAAAACAAAACTGCCTTCCAGTGACTGGTGAAATCCAGGTTTCAGAGACATCAAAAACTAAACATGAAAGATGCCATCCACTCTTCCACCAGTGGGTAGGATCAATGCTTTTATAAAAAGGCTGTTTCCTTTCCAGAACTAAGTATGGCTTTTCAACAGCATGTTCCAGAAACTGGTTCTGAAGATACAGACAAGCACCCCATCATCAGTATTGGCACTGATCAGTAGATGACCGGTACGTGTTTTTTTTTTTTTAGTCCTTTTTCTTCAACATGAAATCATTTTGCTGAAAGAGGGTGGCTACAAGTGCATCCTAAACTCACTTTAGGAGACTACTGCTGCACAAGATACCAATTTCAAAAAATGCTTTGCTCCTTAATGCAGAAAAACTTTTGCCTGCACTTCGAATTTAACAATTGCACCACTTCTTAGCAATTAACTAACATGTTAGTAACACAACTGCTCCAGAGCAAGTGCTTTTACTCAAAGATGCTAGCTACACTTCCTCTCTGGTTACACTGTAGTGAAGGGAGCCTCAAAATAAACTCCAAAGCTTAACAGACAGGTATGCTCCCCATTAAGGATTCCCACCCATCTTTTAAAAAGAAATATTGAAAAAAATTACTGTTACCATGCAGAGCTATGGCTTCACGGAAGGGCTGCAAATCAGTCTCTACAGATGAGCTAGTTTCTGTTGAAGTAGCTCGGTTAGGGGATACTACAGTCAGTCTTGGGGGAGCTCTAGAGTTTCGTGGAGGAGGAACTTTTCCACATAGGAAGCTGATCAAATCTTCTCTACGAATAGTTCTTCTGCGTTTTTTAACCCAAGCTAACACATCCTTATTGCGACGCTGATAGCCAATTTGAATTCCTACATCAAAGCTTCGTTGATGGGCATCCACGCTTTCTGAAAAGAAAAAAAAAGAAGACAAAGAATGTTCGTAAGTGTTGCATCTGAAGCAGAATAATTAGTCTGTAGCTTGTTCATTCATAAGGGTTACCATGTGTCTGATTAGACAAGAATGAGATTGCAAGAGACCACAGCCCACCCCAGTTCCCTCCTCATGTTGGGGTTCTGAGTAACACTTATCTAACATCTTCAAGAGACACAATCAGCACAAACATTGGTATATACAAGCTTAAAAGTTGCCTTCATAGAAGATAGTTTATATCCTATACATATTAAACTGCTAAGCAGGGATGGTCTCTTTTCCATGTTTGCATAGGACCCAACACTGCAGTTCCCAATCCCAAGTTGGTGTTTATGGTGCCATCAGAAGTATTTGCTATAAATAAGTGAGGACTGATTATACTCAAGTTTTGATGTAAAGAGTCAGACAGAGTTGTGTTTAAATTGAACTAAAGCATTATCTATGGTATTTCAGTTAAGTCAGTACTTAACAGTGGAACCTTTGAAGAAATTATCAAATCTAAAGTCAATTTAAACAAATTTAAGAATAATTTCTGGTATTACACTTGAGCAAGTCCCCCTAATGAGTTTTGGCTTTTTATGCTCCCTTTTAAAGTTATTCTCTTCCACTGTATGCAAGAATATCCACAAACTAGGGAAACAAGCTAAACACCAGGTGCTATCACACAAAACCTCTTGTTCTTCTGCTCTAGGTAAACAATTTTCAGAGGTGTGATTTCTTTAGAAAGCATCCCTTGAATTCAAGGCAGACATGTACTAGTACTTTAGCAATGTTCCAAGCTTCATTTTTTGTAAATTGTCTCATGTGGGACATCTTGAATTATTCCCTGACTTATTATATTCATGTATTTCATAATCCATGAAGGTATATTTTGTAAAAGCCTTTCACGCCTTCTACTTGCAAAGCCCAGGACAAGTTTAGTGCACAAAATCTTTGGCTGGATCTCCCTCAGGTATTAGATCTCCTACGAAGTTGAATTTCATTCTGGATACTGACATGAGTTGTCACCCTGTGCATGCCACTTTATTTTCTAGTAGATCCTTTCAGATCATTTGATCCACTTTAAAAGGAATTTCTAACAACTCTGGCTAATTAGTCTAAGAACTACATCAGTATGTTACTGAAATCAGTCGCATTTTACATAGGACATACAATGTTCTGTACTCATTGTGTTCATTCTACTGTTTCTGCCACAGCAGTTTCTTCTCAGTGCTTTGCCAACAGTGATTTCAGCATATGAACAAGACACCATGTTTGCTCTTGCTCCATAATGAAGACATGGAGCTTAGTGTTGGAAAGTCCACTCCAATTTCCTTTACTTAATCTTTCAGAGAAAATACGTTTAAGAACTTGGCAATGCTCCTTAAATGAGTGTTTCTGAAGCTCTGGTGTTTTTCCCCGATTGGGGAAACACTAATGAACAAAGAGTTCTATGCCTAAACCATGTCAATAGCTCCTTCATACTTGTTTATTCAAATAATTCATACAGGTTTCTCACTGAAACAGCGTTATACATGATTTACCTGCAAACCAGCTTCCAAACTAGTTTTTACACATAATATACAAAACTGCCATATTGTATTTGAGAATCATGGTCAGTAGAACAATCATTTAAGATTTGTTTACAAGGCACTATTACCCTATTCGTGTAAAAAAAACTGGTGTTTATTCTGACCACAACAAGTAGGACTGCTTCAGCCATCAGAGTTTAAAAATTAGCAGCACTTCAAAACATATTTGGCAAATACCATGTCCCAAAGCTTTAACTAGAAGCAGTTCGTATGTGTTTAGTGTATAAAGTGTAAATATAAAACACATACACAATTTCACACCCTTTACGATAAAAATATTTGAAGTGGTAAGCCTATGAAAGATTCCTCCTCCATATTAATATTCTGATGTCCAAGTCTAATAGCTACTATTCAAACAGGATGCTCAATTCACACTGTTAAAAGGAACACCAAAAAGATTATAGTAAGAGAAACAAATAACTTCCTCTCAGTTTATCATGTGCATTTGACCATATTTTGCCTGGTCAAAACCACAATATTTATGTTGACTTTATCACACAGCTAAAGAAACATTTTTGGAGACTAGGAAAATATGAGATTACAAAAGCTGGTGGAAAGACTCTGATACAGATCTACTTATGGAAGCTACTAAGAACTCTAAACTAGTTTTCAAATTGACAGTGTTCCTTTAATTGCTTGCCAGGATCACCTTCAACACAGAAAGTAAGAGGACAGAACAGAGTCCACATAAAGCCATCAAGGTTAAGTGCCATCTATGAAAAGTGGTCTGTTGCTGAGATACATGAACAATGGGCTGACCACTATCTCCAGTCATATGGTGCTGAAGGTATTTGGCTGCTAGTATAGATGGTACATGCCTTGCCTTCATTAGAAAAAAAAGCTGTTTTAATATATTAATATAGTATAGACCAGGTAATTGTAGTTTTAACACATGGATTGACCTAGATCAGCTTACACTCCCCTTAAGGTTCAGCTCCATCAGCTACGACTACAAATAACTAAACTTGTGTTAAAACTAAAACTGACTTGTCTAACCTAACACCTAATATCCTAATGAACATATCCCTTTTTCCTAGTGAAGTCATGTCCAACAAGATTTCTAGACATCATATTCCAACAGGTCTCTAACACACTTTCTGGAATGGTACTGAAAAGTTGTGTCCCCTCTGAACAAGCAGCTAAACCATTTTCAGGGCAAACCAAGTAGGATCTGGAGGACAGTTAGTGAGCAACAGCCCATTTTCTTTGTTTAGATGGACATACTGTCAGTAGATCTAAAAAACTTAAAATACTCTTGGTGCCCAGTGCTGCAACTGATTGGACAATATTGTATGAAGAGTGATTAAATGCTAAGAGCTGAATCAAGTTTAAAAGTGAAAACTATATGCAGATGAATTGAGGTGTGAAGGAGAACTGAATATACTTGAAAAAATTTATTGTTTATCCAGATCTCATTATGGCCAGATCGGTCAGGAAATTATATATATATATGCCAATAATCTGTTACCAAGTAAAAAATGGCTTTAAATATATTTAACAGATATTCCTGATGTAGGCAGTTTGAGATGCTTGATTCAACATACAATATTCCTTTGATGACTTTTTTGCAGCTTCATGTGAAGCACACGGCCTCCCACACCTTTGATAGTAACCACAATGAACCAAGTTTTAAAGAGCAACAAGAATGTTTAGAACTTTTTAGTACTACATCTGTGTTTAACATTCTACCCTGCTAGCTCTCCTTGTGCATAGCTTTATTCAGAGGGATTCTGTCCCCTTGAAATGTAGGCAATTTAATGTAGTCCATTAAAGAGACAGTAGCTAGATAGATAGATGGAAGAATTCTCTCTTTGATCTTGCTACTGCTGCTCCGGGAGGCTGATTACCAAAGTTGATGGAAACACCCCTTCCATCAAAGTAAACATCTATGCTATGGCACTACAGAACCCATAGTGTAAACATGGCTGCAGCCAATAAGACTTTATAGAGGAAACAGTAAAACTGACTTTTGACAAAGGCTGTGAAATACACAAGACTAAAAATATTCATAGTAATTTCCACTGCTACTTGGAAGAAAAAACAGATAAACCTTTTCAAAAAAGTGTGTAATTTAATGACTATCAATTTAAATGATCTTATTCAAGTGAGAGCCAGATCATTTTAATTTCATGGTAATGTATTTTCAAGTTATTCTGTTACATAATCATGGCAGAACAATGCCATGAATTTATTTTTTCTTGCAAAACTTTAACACAAATTCTTTAACTGAATCCAAGCAGTACTTCCTAAAAAGGGGAGGTACTCTGAAGAGCCACAAATCAATAAGATTCCAGTTTATCAAAATTTGCATATAGGCAGTAGATATTCTAGCCAGATTATAGCTTTGATTTACACAACAGCTCCTCTTTATCCAATAGTGATAGATGAGCAAGTGGAAGCTCTGTTGTAGTTTGACCATCATCAAGGAAACATGGCTGATTAACACTTTGTAGCTGCCAAGTCAAAGCCTAGGACTAGTGTTTCTGGCTATTCCATCAAGCCCACATTCCATTTTGAGAACTACATAAAAGCAGAGATTACAATGTCTATTTCACTAACTCTTCATGGATGGTCTACAAGGGAGAAGCAAGTCTCCAATGTAATGGTTACACACCTACTGTTTCCTCCCCATTTATTACTGCATGGTGAGAAGCCTGATCTGTTATCAGAAATACTACACTGCTAAACTCAGTTCAGTCATTTAAAACAAATCCATGGACTGACAAATCAGCCAACTGCTAACAATCAAAGATAAAGCATGCATATATGTGGTTCCATTTAGAATTCTAGACATGAAGCAAAACAGACATGCAGCTAAACAAAATCATGCAAAAAAAACAAAACTCAAGCAAAAGAGTAGTTTATTTTAGGGTTCTCCTTTTTTAAAAGCTCTGCTTTTGACTCATCACCATTAGCAAACAGACAATGGTAATGAGAGCCACAATGCCATAGTTTGCATTGTTCAGACGGCTGATTTGGGAAAGTCACTGAATGTTTCTGTTCCTATCAGGATCATTCTGCAACAGTGACCTACAAGTACCTTTTCCAATCAGAGGCTACAGATTGATAGTTAAACTCAGCGTATCTTTGTAGAAAATGTAAGTGTCATCAAATTTCTAAATATGACTTTACATTTTTGTGCATCATTGGTGCATTTTGTGTATCATAAGTGTCCAGCAGGTTCTGTTTGTATGTTATAATATTAGTGAAAGTTAACTTTCCCCATTTCCTTTGGACACCTTAAGTAGTCACTAAAAGACGTCAGCATGAATTTAACTGATACAGGTAAGAGATCTAATAAAGAATGAGCACCACTGTCCTACAACCAAATTTCAACACTGGCAGACATTAAACCTTTGAAGGTATGCTTACTAAGAAAACCTCTGAGGTTTGCATCTGGAACATGGAGTCTGCCTTTTAAACAACTTATTTTAAAACTACAAGTGACACAAAGGTATCACTGTCAAATTCTATGCTATGGCCTGTTGTACTCCTCTCCTGAGCTTATCAGAATGACATGCACATGTTAAGAGCTTCATTATGAAAGAGCCTAGGAATGGAACAACTTAAGTTAGTCACTCACATGAGCCAACATGGAAGAAAGTTAGCTGCTGCCAAACTATAGTGGCCAAGGAAAGGTTGCAAGATTCAGGCAGCAGCTTGGATTTTATGAGTAAGGCCGGCACTTGGGAGGAGGGTAGGGATAGCGCCCGGGCCGGCCCTTACCTTTGTAGAGGTTGGTGACTGCGGTGGCGGCATTCTGGAAGGGGACCCAGAGGGAGAGCCCTGGCTGCTGGCACACCCGGTCTGCAGGAATGGAAGGACACACACGCTGTTTATTTTGGAGACACTAACTCCGAACGGCCATGTTAGGTTTCGCCATTTTGTTCAGCCTCCCGGAGGCAGCCCGGGACCGGGGTGTGGCTGGGCCGACCGCGCCTGCTACCCGGAACCGGGATAGGCGATGGTGCCCCAGGACTGCCGGCGCAGCGCCCTGTCCTGCCCCCTCCCCTCAGAACCCAGTGCACAATGGGGCCGGCCCCGCGCTCGCCATTTTGTCGGTGCTTCTTCCCTGGGTTAGACGGCAGGAGCCGCCTTCGGGAGGGCTCGGTCCCCGGCTCGGCTCTCCTCCCTCGGCTGCTCTGCGGGTCACCAAGGGCTCCCTCTCACCCTCCCCCCCCTCCGGGGTGGGTCTCGGCGGTGGGACCCAGCCCCTCGCTCCCCCCGGCGGTCGCTGAGCGCTGCCGGGAGTCTGCTCCTCCCCTCACGCCAAAGGGCCCCCTCGCCGCCATCCCGGGGCCGATCCCTTCCGCCCCCCCTCCACCCCCGCCATTTTGGGCGATCTCTGGGGAGGGGCCGGGGCTCCAGACACGGCTGGAGACAGGAGTCGCGGAGGGGGGCGAGAGCGGCGGGTTTCCTCGGGGTCGTCCCCTCCCCGGGGGGCTGGAAAGGTGATTTCCAGGGTAGCGGCGGAGGCGGCGGCTCCACCTCACGCCATTTTGTTTTCCCGTCCGCCTCTATGGATGGGTGCGGAGCCCCCGCTCCTCACACTGCCCGGGGAACCCCCGCCCCTATGCGGAGCCGCGTCCTCACCACACCCCCTCCGGCTTCCCCTGGGGCCTACCCCGACCCCCCCCCACCCGGTTCCTCCCTCACTTCTCAGCGGAGCCTCCCCCTCGTAGCGCTGCGCCTCCCCCATGCTCTATGGCTGCCCCGGCCCGGCCTCCCCCACGCCGGGCGCCCTGCTAGCCTGCCCCGCTCACCCTTGTAGAGCTGCGCCACGGCGGTGGCCGAGTTCTGGAAGAGGTGCCACAGTTTCTGCTGTTTGTGCTCGGGCTGCGCGGCGGCCGCCGCCTCCTCCTGCAGCTCCGGGGCCAGCGCCTCCTCCTGCTCGGCCTCGGCCAGGCACTGCCGTTCCCACTTGCTGAACCAGTGCTCGGGCCCGTGCTCCTGGATCTCGGCCTCGCCCTCCTCCTTCTTGTCCTCCATCCTCCGGCCGGCTCAGCTCCGCCGCCGCCGCGCCCAGACCCCCGTCACACGGCAGCGCTCGCCTGCCCTCCCCGCCGGCGGAGGCCGGCCGGCCGGGCTGCTGCTGGGGCCGGGCCGCTCCTACCTAACCCCCATGCTCTCGGCCTTCGCTCGCCCTAGCTCCAACCCCTCCGCCGGCTCCAACCACACTGAGCCGCAGACGCCGCCCCAATCCCAGTAAAACCCCAGGAAAGGCAGCTGCCGAACCTGCTGTCAAAAAAAACCCGCCCCTCGCTCTCTCACTGGCAGGCTTGGCTCCACCTTTGCCGGTTTGAATGGCAAAGCCCACATCCATTGGATAACTGCGTGCCCATCACCAAGCCAGTGTCACAAAGGGGCGGGAAGAGGGACAAGATTGGTTACGACACCAAAAGCCTCTGCGCAAGCGCAATAGGGCTGCGTGCTGTGCGCAGGCGCAGTCGTTCTCTTCCACCGCCCTGAGGAACGCAATGAACCAGCCTTCCCTATCCTTTCCCCTCCCCCTATCGTGATGTACTGGGGTCTTGGTGGTGACTCCTCCCATTGTCTGGTGGTAAGGGAGGGACACATGCTGCTGAGGTCTGTGCTCTGGGGCCTCATCCCCTGACACTTCCAAGCATGATTTTAATGAGGAGTTCTGAGGCTTCCCTGTGATTTTATATTTCATCATTGTGTGACTAAGTAAACAGTGCAAAGGGAGAGACAGCCACTGCCTCTGCTCCCACCTGCATAGGGCCCCCACAGCAATAGCCACTGTGCCAATGAGTGTATGTGCAGGACTGGGCACGCACACATATAATGGGCTTTGGTGATGGGGTTGGCACACAAGTGTGCACACACAAATATTGGTGCTCAAGTGAGGTTCTCTCAGATACTGGGGATCAAGCAATGAGGCCTGCATGCGTGAGTGAAAGACCCCCAATGAGTACTTGGGTGATGGGCTCTTCACACATGCATGTGCCCACAGGTCCAGCTGATCATATTTGTGCACAAATACAACAGATACTATTAAAGTACAAATGCATGATTTTGTAGCAATAGAGAGACCCACGCATATTCATGTGTAATGTGTTTTTTGTGCATGTAGATGGCAGAGGTTGAGATCTGTGAAAATTTTGCTCATCCAGTGAGCACTTACCAAAACAAAGTAAGTCTTTCTTTCTTAATGTCTTTCCACAGTTAACCAAAAAGGCTCACAAATGGTCCCATGGAGAAATATTCCCTGCACACAATTGTAATAAGACAGTTCCTTAAAACAGATAGCTCCTAAACTTTTCAAGGGAGAAATTATGTCTTCATCTTCATAGTGTTTGTACATCACCTAGAACACTGGGGTCCCAATCCCTGATTGGACCACTGGGCACTACCACAGTATACATATTATATAATAATAACCATTTGATTGATGACCATGTCAGCATAAATTAATCTTGGTATTGAAAAATAATATTAAAATAAGTAAAGCATAAAATATTTTATATATACAGAAACATTCCAAAAATCAAATGTGATTTTTCTCACAATATATAATTACATATATCTATGTGTATACGTTGTTTTTATTATTTGAATTCTGGTAGCAGCTAGAGATCGCAAATGAGACCGGGGCCTTATTGTGGTAGCTATATACGTAATAAGAGAGAGTCTTTGCTCAGAGCTTAAAAATAGACAAGACAAGATAAAGGGTGGGAAGGAAAACAGAAGGTTATTTGGTCTAGGTCATTCAGCAGGTCAGTGGGCAATTTGGGAATAGAACTCAGTTGTCCTGGCTCCCAGTCCAATGCCCTGTCTACTAGACCATGCTGCGACCCAAATAAAAAGATAAGTGTTTTTTGTCATGCTAATTAAAAGCAGGTTCTGCCTGCTTCTCCTTGCAGTCACACCAAATTATCTTAAGGCCTGATTTTCAGACGTGCTGAGCTCTCAGCTCCTGTTAATTTAAACTGGAATTGTGGGGGCCCATCACCTCGGAAAAGCAGGTCCTTAGTGCACTGTTATTTATTAATATTATTTTATTATTTTTATTATGTTAGTGCTCATAAGGTGCTAGGCATTATCCAAACAAATAGCAAGACACTGGTCCCAATTCAGAAAAGTACTTGAGCACGTTCATAACTTTAAGCACACTTAGAAATTGTTGAAAATATATTCTATCTGTCCTTATTGGTTAAATAACTTGCCCATACCTTAGTCACATCTCGCCTTGACTACTGCATCCTTCTCCTCACAATCCCCTTACAATCCATCCAAAATACTGATATGAAAATCATCTTCCGCTCTCACTACTCTGACCATATTACTTCCCCTAATTAAGGCCCTTATTCTCTTTAGCCACCATGCGAGTTGGGCCATGATATGGCATAATAATAATTGTTAATAATATTATATATGAATATGAAGTTGGTTTTGCTCTGTGTGATACGCCTCAGTTTCCCCATGTGTAAAATGTGACTAATAATACTTACCTCACTTTTAAAGAGATTTGAGATCTACTGATGAAATTCTGTGGCCTCTGTTATGCAGAAGGTAAGGCTTGATTAATATTATCGCCCCTTCTGGTCTTAAAATCTGTGACTCTATGAATCTCCTCTTTATGCTTTAGAAATCATTATGAGTGGGCAGTCCGCTGGGAAACACCAGTATAGTATCAGTTCACCACATACTGCAAGTATAAAATATGGAGTTGCATATATATTTATGCAATATATTTGTGTATATGTATATAGTTGTACCTTGTAACAGGACAGTCTGACTTTTGAAGGGCAGGTCTGGATCCAGGCCACCCTGCTCTGAATTCTGGCCTGGAGAAGTAGGGAATTCTGCACATTGTAGTTCCCAAAGAGATGTCTGGTAATTGTAGGCTGGGCTGCAATGCATGATAGGAAATTGACAGGTTATAAAAGGCAACCTTTCTCAGACCAGCGAGATTGATGAGTTTGAGAGCTAGTCTGTGGTTACCTAAAGAAACACCAATGCTGTGGTAAAACCTGGTGTGGGAGCTAGGTAAAGAGCCAGGGTGACAGTAAACTGTGGGGATCTCTCTAGGCAAAGGATGTAGGAGGATTTTTGAGCTCATTGGAAGAGGTCAGGCTGGTAGTTGGATCTCCTGGTGTGGAGGTGACTGAGGTATGACCAGTGACAGGCATGAAAGGAAGTGATCCTGGGAAACAAGGTAGCAGTGCAATCTTGGGGTTGGGACACATAGCTATCCCGTGATTTAGGGTTGAGCTTAAGGAGGGCTGAGGGAGTCCTGGTCTTATTTATGCTCCCTTAGTTTGCTCCAGAAAACGAGAATGCTTACTTTGGCTAGAGGGCACCAATTCTCTAACAAACCCAAATAAACTGTCCAGCCAGAGGGGAAACTGAGGCAATGGCTGCATCCTAATGCCAGAGCAGGTGAGTTGCTGTTGCGTATGTTACATTCCCACGCTTTACAGTTGCAGTAATATATATAATTATTAGTGTGGTGCTGGCCATGACTCCATAATTAAGGTTGCATTGAAAAAAAAATGTTAAACTAGGGACGTATTGGGCCGGATTCTCAGTTATTCCATTACAACTCTCTATATCAACTTCATGCTTCTCCTATTCTGGGCCAGTGCAGGGCCCTGTCTAGCTTTTGATGTAAATTAGAACATCTTTGGGGCTGCTCTAACCTGTATTCTGTATCCTGTGGGCCCTGGAAAGCAAAGAAGAACAACCATTGTGCAGTATGCCCTGGCCACATCCCAGTCCATCCCCTATGCTGGGAATAGGGCTGGTGTAGAGCCTGTCTACCAGCTGGAAAGCCCCCAGCAGAGGGGATATTCTCATGGGATAATATCTGCCCATTTTAAAGTCTCTTTATGCTACCAGAGAGGCATAAAGTGGCATTGGTGTAACTAAGAATAGGCCCATTGTCTTGAATTTATATGAAAATCAAATATTTCCTCCCCAAACACACTGCTTATTAGATGGGTCCAGGCTGGGTTTCGGTGGATCTGTACACAAGTAAAGAGTTTTACACCGGTACTCCCTTAATATAATGGTCAGGGTACACATGCCAAGCAGGGTTTCACATCAGCTCTTATCTTAACATAATATACAAAAACTATATATGTGCAGCTGGTATCACATCCACTCTCTTGTTACCATAATGTCAGTGCTGTACATGCACAGCTGGTTTCGGATAAACTCTTCCATACCATTATACTGGCACTATATATTTGCTGCTAGTTAAGACTCCCACACTAAACATCTGGGTAGTAAAATGTTCACAAATGTTGGAAATCATTTCCTCTATTGTGCATGATGCTTCAGTCCATACACACAAATAAGCATGAATAAGAAATGAAAATGTGTTATCGCTTTGATCCTGGTTCTTCATTTAAGCCTCCTGCAAAAACGGGAATTCAAATACAAAAAAACTGCAGCAGATTCACCACCCCACCCAAGAGAGGGGAAAGTCAGGGAGCTGGTTGCAGCACCCTGATCCTAAGCTGCTTAGCCCTGGTAAAAGTTAGAGTTGTGGGTTATCTGATCCAACTGTCATTGGGTCCCTCAGAGAGCTTGCAGCAGTGAAGAACCAGGCATAGTGGTGCTCTGGGTGAGCAAAGTGGACTTGATGGCCTGGAAAATGCAGGCCTGTGTTTGCATGGGATTAAAGTTAATGAACTCCATTCTTTAAAAACAAAAAACCCTGAGTTAAGGTTCTTAAATTCTAAAAGTCACTTCCTCTCTCATTCATAATTCAGTAAATATACTCGCACCTCATTAGAAACAGCAACTTGAACTCTGACCATGTTTAAGAAGTTTGTATACCAATAAATGTGTTATTTGTGTGTGGTTCAGTCCAATGGCTACTGAAGTTGATGGAAAGATTCCTGTTGACTTCCATCTGATTTGGATCAGGTCCATGGACAAGTTGTTGAATTTTAGTGAACATATACCTGTAGTGTAGGAAACAAATATAAAGGGTGACTTGAGAAAAATGCCTACCCAATTTAAAAAAATTGCTACAGGAGTTTGTTTATAAATTATATAGTGGTTGGTAAACAAGCAGTTGTACTTTACAGACTTCAGTAGTAGAATGTGGATATTTAAATGTGTATCATTCATGTTTTAAACAAGCCAAAGAACGGGGAAAGAAAACATCTCAATCAGACACTTTAGCAATAGTATGATCAACTCTGTATATGCTATATTATAAATTGTCCACAAATTATAAATGCTACAGTTTCTTAAATTCTTATCAAATTATATAAACATTGAAATGAGTCAAACAGTAATGTGTGATGGGACTGTCCAAAAGTACTCAGTTAATACAGTTCTTCAGTCAACTCCTCTTCTTAGGGTCTGATCATTAGAAACACTCCCTTTGACATCAGTGGGATTTAGAGCAGGCCATTGTAGACATTCTTATCAACATCTGAGATCAGAAATGTGTGCTTATGGCTTGGGCTTCATCTACGCTGCACACCTCAAGGGGTGACATGTATGGAATGTGTAGGTACACACCACAGTGAAAAGCAGGCAGTGTCTACATTGTGGTGTATAGCTACACAAGTGTTAGTGAAAGGCTCTAGCAGGTGGGAGGCAATGGGGAAAGGCTGCCAGAGCCTTTCCCTGCCATAGGGAGCTGCTGGAGCTTCTCCCCCCCCCAAACACACAAGAAAAGAGTCCTGGAGCAGAAAGCTACTGGAGTCTTTCCCCACTGCGTTCCTGCTGACGGAGTCTTTCCCCTCTCCTGGAACCTTTCTTTAAGACTTTAAGGTCAGAAGGACCATTATGATCGTCTAGTCTGACCTCCTGCACAACGCAGGCCGCAGAATCTCACCCACCCACTTCCGCAACAAACCCCTAACCTATGTCTGAGCCATTGAAGTCCTCAAATCATGGTTTAAAGACTTCAAGGTGCAGAGAATCCTCCAGCAAGTGACCCGTGCCCAATGCTGCAGAGGAAGGCGAAAAACCCCCAGGGCCTCTGCCAATCTGTCCTGGAGGAAAATTTCTTCCCGACCCCAAATATGGCGATCAGCTAAACCCTGAGCATGTGGGCAAGACTCACCAGCCAGACACCCAGGAAAGAATTCTCTGTAGTAACTCAGATCCCACCCCATCTAACATCCCATCAAAGGCCATTGGGCATATTTACCGCTAATATTCAGAGATCAATTAATTGCCAAAATTAGGCTATCGCATCATACCATTCCCTCCATAAATTTATCAAGCTTAGACTTGAAGCCAGATTAGTCTTTTGCCCCCACTACTCCCCTTGGAAGATTGTTCCAGAACTCCTCTGATGGTTAGAAACCTTCGTCTAATTTCAAGTCTAAACTTCCTGATGGCCAGTTTATATCCATTTGTTCTTGTGTCCACATTGGTACTGAGCTTAAATAATTCCTCTCCTTCCCTGGTATTTATCCCGCTGATATATGTATAGCGAGCAATCATATCTCCCCTCAGCCTTCTTTTGGTTAGGGTAAATAAGCCGAGCTCTTTGAGTCTCCTTTCATAAGACAGGTTTTCCATTCCTCGGATCATCCTAGTAGCCCTTCTCTGTTTCTGTTCCAGTTTGAATTCCCTGCAGCAGAAAAAGAATCCAGCAGCATTGAGGTAACAGGACACTACACTGCTAAAAGCAGTAGTGTAGAAGAGGAAGCACTGTTTGGGTGAGTACAGATCCCTGTAGGGTACATACTGCAGGGTTCGGGAGTGTCTTTACTCACCTACGCAGTACCTGGATCCTGATAAATGTGTGTTTGGAGTTCACTGTCCTCCATGACTTCTCCTGCAGCACCAGGAACTTACACCTCTACTGGGAATTTTCAGTGGGCATTCTTCATACTCCAGCCCAGTGCTGGGAACGGATAAAACACTGGTCTGGTACCGGAGGGCAAAAGACTCCAGCAGTCGCTCCAAGAGGGGTCCTCCAATATGCCTACTCTTCAAGGAGCTGGGGCTGAGGCTGAGGTGACACATGATCCCTTTTCAACCCTGCTGGCCTCATTGTCCGACAGGATGCTGATGAAGGCCAGGGTGTGGAGCTAGCGGGGAACATAGAGGAGGAGGCCCAGAAGAAAAAGGAGCATGTTATCCTGCACCTCTATCCAGAGGAGCAGGTTCAGCAAGCCCCTCCTGACAAGCACGGAGGACCTTGAGACTCAGTACGAATTGGAACCTGAGGCTGGTAAGTTAAAACCCCACCCTCCCCACCAACATCACCTCCTTCTTTCTCCAAAGCTGCATGCAGGCCTGGAAGGCCATCCCTTCTGCCCCTCCCCCCCAACAAAGGACCCCGACCCAGGCACAACTGTAAATTCAACATTCTATTGAAACCACTGTAAAGCTTTTCTTTTGGTGAAACATTAAGTCATTTTATTAAAGATGGATAAAGAACTTTAACTTAGAAAGTTAACTTTTTTATCCACCTGAGGAAAAAGGGGAGTGTGGAGCCCAAAGCTGCCAGAAAAGAGGTTAAGGGCCTCTGGGGCCAGGAGGGCAATAGGGTAGCAGTAATTGAGTCCTCCTGCTTGTAGGACCAGCATCATTAAGTGTATTGTATAGG
The DNA here is from genome assembly GCF_028017835.1 of Emys orbicularis. Classification (NCBI taxonomy): domain Eukaryota; kingdom Metazoa; phylum Chordata; order Testudines; family Emydidae; genus Emys; species Emys orbicularis. The sequence goes on from NC_088692.1 coordinate 25,805,185, forward strand.
CCCTGTGTATAAGTGTGTAGGTAGCATGAGGGCAACATTAACTGAATTTGGGGGTAGCCTGGGTAGACACCACCCCTCTTAACCAAATACCCCTCTCCTTGGTGCCCCACAAGAAGCCCAGGTAAGAACCTTCTCCCCAAATCCAAAGCCCCCAAACAGTGAGCAGGGAAACCCCTCCTCAAATGATCCCTATTTTAACAGACTGGAAAACTGTCTCATTTAATTCACACAGTGACGACGCATCCTTCAAAACACAACATTTTTTGTTTGTTTTTGTTATTTTAATAAACCGTTCTGATCTGCCTATTATGGCAAAACATGCAGCAAAACACAGATGTCCCACATCTTGGTCACTGGTCACACATTTTGATGGCTAGTGTCACACACTGGTAGACTACAAGGTCGAGAAGTGTGATGTGTGATTGGTGCACAGTGAATGAGGCAGCTGAGTAATTTTGGTGATTTTTGCCTTTTAATTTCCCCCCGTGAGATTACTGTGATAATGAAACCAAGCTGAAGTCTTTAGGGATACACAGAGGATATGTTAATTGTAGATCATTCTAAAGAGTTATTTTATTCCCATATGCAGATTGTTATTGGGAGCTGGGCTTAATGATAAATAAGGAAAACAAGATTAAGGAGATGGGATTTCCTGGGATATAGTGACGACAAAGATTTCTTAGAAGAAATGACAAATATTGGAGGTATCTGAAGATTTAACCGTGGCAATAGTTTCTCAATGCCATGGCCAGATTTGTAAATGCCCACATAAGAGAATTCAGGCTTACCTTCTGTTAGACAAGAGATTTCAGCAGGACTGAAGGGAGAAAATGCTAATTTCACCAACGGGAAAGAAGGCTCTCATGTTGATACAGCACAATATTTTTCCTCCACCTCTTCTGATGTTTTATCAGAGAGATGGCTCAATCAAAGACAAAGCTGCGCGGGAGGAAAACTGGTCAGATTGGATCTTTCATATTCCTTGGATAAAAATGTCAATCAAAATAAAATGGATAGCCTAAATGAAAAAGCAAGGAAATTAACATGGCTAATCAAGGTAATAACAATAGGCTAAATTCGCCTCTTGGATCCATTCTCTTTTTATGCAAACTGGTCCACTTTGGCTGATATTTGCACTAGGTCCATTCCTACCATGGATCACATAAGAGCAGGAGATATGGCCCCATGTCAGTAGAACTATGTGATTGGGCTTGAAATAGCGATGCATTGTTTGTAAAGAGTCCACAGTGTTAGATGTGTGTGGGATGTTTATAGCTACCAGGGCAGTGTTCCACTGCATAGTAGAAAGATGGGAAGCAGAAAGAGAAGGGAAGGAAGAACTCCTACCCCCTTCTCTGAACTTCCCTGATGACATAATAGGTGGCACACCTTCCAAAGGTGTTGCTTCAGCAAAGGTGACCCAGGCATTGAACTAGCTGAGTGTTGCAAAGAAGCTTATTTGAATAGTTGCTTGAATTTTAAAATAAACTTACTGCACTGGTGCTTGTACCCCTTGGGTGTGTTAGGTGAATGTTTTAGCACCTGAGTTTCTAAGCTGAAATGATCAAGTGCTTGCAGATACCAAATTTTAAACTCTTATGCATGGTCCTATAATTGCAGTGGAATCGATAAATCTGTACTTCAAATAGAGGTCAATAGAGTACTCACCTGAAAGGCTATATTCTATATGGAATGGAATGCTGCTTGATTGTGGAGGAACAGGATTCCCCAAACCCCTTGCCAGAGCCCTGACAGAGAAGCAATTAAACAAGCCAGACAAGGACCCGACCACACCCTTTGTAACTAGGACTAAATTCAGACAGTTCTTTTGTGTGAATATGCCAAGACAATTTAAACGTAATCTCTGCACCCAGCCTCAAAGAGCCATTACTCATGACCCTTACTCACGTTGAGTAGTTCTTTACTGCACACTCAACACCATTGTAATCCAGGGGATTACTTGAAAAGTAAAGTACTACTCATTGGGAGAGTGGCACAGTCTGGGCCAGTACTTTACAGCAGCCTAATATTTCTAAGATTGATACCTCAGGCACATTGTAACTTCCCTAATTTAGATTCTTTACAGCATCTCCCTAAACTGCTCGCTCTCCCTGAGAGATTCAAAGCCAGAGGGGTTTAGTAGTAAATATTTTATATTATAATAGCAGCCAAAGGCCCCATTTGGAAACGGGGCCCCTTTGTGTCTGGACAGTGCCCACCACAAGAGACTATTCCCGTCATGAAGGACTTAGTTGAAACCCAAAAGGAAGAGGATGGGAATGCGGATACAACATACAAGCTAATGAAGATGGTGATGAGTTCACCTAGCTTTGTTAGCTATGTAAGAGGTAGGTATTATTGTTAAGTACAAGGAAAACCCCAGTCCTACAACTGAATCCTTTGGTTTGAAGAGGGTCTCTGAGCCCATTTAGTGGGGCTCCAGTGGAGGCAGGGATCTATCCTCCTGGACCAGGTTGCAGGATTGGGCCTTATAAGTTATACTCACCCAGTCTGTGAACAGAAGCAATATCATGTGAGTTATGTGCTAGCCACAATTAACAAACACAGCTCAAAGTCTGAGTGTAGAGCAGGGGTAGGCAACCTATGGCACGCAGGACCGGCTCCAGGGTTTTTGCTGCCCCAAGCAGCGGGGAAAAAAAGCAAAAGCCACAATCGGCGGCAGCTCCACCACGCCGCTTTCTTCTTCGGCGGCAATTCGGCGGCAGGTCCTTCCCTCCGAGAGGGACAGGGACCCTCCGCCGAATTGCGGCCGAAGAGCCCGACGTGCCGCCCCTTCCCCTTGGCCGCCCCAAGCACCTGCTTGCTCAGCTGGTGCCTGGAGCCAGCCCTGATGGCACGTGTGCCGAAGGCGGCACGCGAGCTGATTTTCAGTGGCACTTACACTGCCCGGGTCCTGGCCACCAGTCCGGGGGGGCCCTGCATTTTAATTTAATTTTAAATGAAGCTTCTTAAACATTTTAAAAACCTTATTTACTTTACATACAACAATAGTTTAGTTATATATTACAGACTTCTAGAAAGAGATCTTCTAAAAACGTTAAAATGTATTACTGGCACGCAAAACCTTAAATTAGAGTGAATAAATGAAGACTCAGCACACCACTTCTGAAAGGTTGCCGACCCCTGGTGTAGAGTATTAGGCCTGATCTACACTATGTGTTTAGGTCGACTTTAGCAGCGTTAAATCGAATTAAGCCTGGACACGTTCACACGACGAAGCCCTTTCTTTCGACTTAAAGGGCCCTTTAAACCGGTTTCTTTACTCCACCTCCGACGAGGGGATTAGCGATAAAATCGGCCTTAGGGGGTCGGAATTGGGCTAGTGTGGACGGAATTCGACGTTATTGGCCTCCGGGAGCTATCCCACAGTGCTTCATTGTGACCGCTCTGGACAGCACTCTCAACTCAGATGCACTGGCCAGGTAGACAGGAAAAGCCCCGTGAACGTTTGAATTTCATTTCCTGTTTGCCCAGCGTGGAGAGCACAGGTGACCACGCAGAGCTCATCAGCACAGGTAACCGTGATAGAGTCCCAGGATCGCAAAAGAGCTCCAGCATGGACAGAACGGGAGGTACGGGATCTGCTTGCCATATGGGGAGATGAATCAGTTCTAGCTGCACTCCGTAGCAGTAAACAAAATGGCAAAATATTAGAAAAGGTCTCCAAGGCCATGAAGGACAGAGGCCATACAAGGGATGCACAGCAGTGCCGCGTGAAAATTAAGGAGCTAAGGCAAGCCTACCACAAAGCCAGAGAAGCAAACGGAAGGTCCGGGGCAGAGCCGCAAACATGCCGCTTCTACGCGGAGCTGCATGCCATTCTAGGGGGTGCAGCCACCACTACCCCAACCGTGTGCTATGACTCCCTCACTGGAGAAACACACAGGGAAGCGGGTTCGGGGTACGAGGAAGATGAGGATGGAGATCATGTAGATAGCTCACAGCAGCAAGGAAGCGGAGAAACCGGTTTCCCCAACAGCCAGGATATGTTTATCACCCTGGACCTGGAACCAGTAACCCCCGAACTCACCCAAGGCGTGCTCCCAGACCCTGAGGGCACACAGGGGACCTCTGGTGAGTGTACCTTTGTAAATATTACACATGGTTTAAAAGCAAGCGTGTTTAATGATTAATGATTAATTTGCCCTGGCAATCACGGCCAGTACAGCTACTGGAAAAGTCTGTTAACGTGTATGGGGATGGAGCGGAAATCCTCCAGGGACATCTCCAGAAAACTCTCCTGGATGTACTCCCAAAGCCTTTGCAAAAGGTTTCTGGGGAGGGCTGCCTTATCCCGTCCGCCATGGTAGGACACTTTACCACGCCAGGCCAGTAGCACGTAGTCTGGAATCATTGCATAACAAAGCATGGCAGCGTATGGTCCCGGTGTTTGCTGGCATGCAGACAACATCCATTCCTTATCGCTCTTTGTTATCCTCAGGAGAGTGATATCATTCACGGTCACCTGGTTGAAATGGGGCAATTTTAGTAAGGGGATATTCAGAGGTGCCCGTTCCTGCTCTGCTGAACAGAAATATTCCCCGCTGTTAGCCACGCGGTGGGGGGGAGGGGTGAAGTGATCATCCCAGAGAATTGGGTGTGGGGGGGAGGGGAGTTAGTTGGGTTTGTGCTGCATGTTAAGCCGGGAACCGCATTCCCACATGTTAATAAGGTTAAAAAAGCCAAAAGACTGTGTCTTACCATGGCTGCCTGCAAGCCGAAATCTGTGTCCTGGCACTGCGTGAGTGATCTCTCACACCAAACCAGCAGGCCCTCAATATAAGAGGAAAAATGTGACCTTGTAACGAAAGCACATGTGCTGTGTAATGTGAACAGCAAAATTTAACGTGAAAGAGTGTACCCATTGTTCTCTAAAATGTGTTTTTTTTAACCACCTCTCCCTTCTCCACCACCAGCTGGAAATGTTTCTCCTTCACAGAGGCTAGTGAAGATTAGAAAGAGAAAACGGAGGACGCGGGATGACATGTTCACAGAGCTCCAGATGTCCTCCCACGCTGACAGAGCACAGCAGAATGCGTGGAGGCAGTCAATGACTGATTACAGAAAAGCACAATATGAACGAGAGGAGAGGTGGCGTGCTGAATCGCGGGATGAACAGAGCAAGTTGCGGGCTAAAGATGATAGGTGGCATCAGCTTGCAGACAGAAGGCAAGAGTCGATGCTCCAGCTGCTGGAGCATCAAACTGATATGCTCCAGCGTATGGTTGAGCTGCAGGAAAGGCAGCAGGAGCAGAGACCGCCGCTACAGCCCCTGTGTAACCAACAGCCCTCCTCCCCAAGTTCCATAGCCTCCTCACCCAGACGCCCAAGAACACGGTGGGGGGGCCTCCGGCCACCCAGTCACTCCACCCCAGATGATTGCCCTAGCATCAGAAGGCTGGCCTTCAATAAGAGTTAAAGTTTTAAACTGCAGTGTGTCCTTTTCCTTCCCTCCTCCCCCACCCATCCCGGGCTACCTTTGCAATTATCCCCCTAGTTGTGTGATGAATTAATAAAGAATGCATGAATGTGAAGTAACAATGACTTTATTGCCTCTGCAAGCGGTGCTCGAAGGGGGGAGGGGAGGGTGGGGTGGTTGGCTTACAGGGAAGTAGAGTGAACCGGGTGGGGGGTGGGGGGAGGGTTCATCAAGGAGAAACAAACAGAAGTTTCACACCGTAGCCTGGCCAGTCACAAAACTCGTTTTCAAAGCTTCTCTGATGCGCACCGCGCCCTGCTGTGCTCCTCTAACCGCCCTGGTGTCTGGCTGCGCGTAATCAGCGGCCAGGCAATTTGCCTCAACCTCCCACCCCGCCATAAATGTCTCCCCCTTACTCTCACAGATATTGTGGAGCGCACAGCAAGCAGCAATAACAATGGGGATATTCTTTTCGCTAAGGTCTGAGCGAGTCAGTAAGCTGCGCCAGCGTGCTTTTAAATGTCCAAATGCACATTCCACCACCATTCGGCACTTGCTCAGCCTGTAGTTGAACAGGTCCTGACTCCTGTCCAGGCTGCCTGTGTACGGCTTCATGAGCCATGGCATTAAGGGGTAGGCTGGGTCCCCAAGGATCACAATAGGCATTTCAACATCCCCCAGGGTTATTTTCTGGTCCGGGAAGAAAGTCCCTTCCTCCAGCTTTCGAAACAGACCAGAGTGCCTGAAGACGCGAGCATCATGTACCTTTCCCGGCCATCCCACGTTGATGTTGGTGAAACGTCCCTTGTGATCCACCAGGGCTTGCAGCAGCATTGAAAAGTACCCCTTGCGGTTTATGTTCTCGGTGGCTTTGTGCTCCGGTGCCAAGATAGGGATATGGGTTCCGTCTATGGCCCCACCACAGTTTGGGAATCCCATTGCAGCAAAGCCATCCACTATGGCCTGCACATTTCCCAGAGTCACTACCCTTGATATCACCAGGTCTTTCATTGCCCTGGCAACTTGGATCACAGCAGCCCCCACAGTAGATTTGCCCACTCCAAATTGATTCCCGACTGACCGGTAGCTGTCTGGCGTTGCAAGCTTCCACAGGGCTATCGCCACTCGCTTCTCAACTGTGAGGGCTGCTGTCATCCTGGTATTCTGGTGCTTCAGGGCAGGGGAAAGCAAGTCACAAAGTTCCATGAAAGTTCCCTTACGCATGCGAAAGTTTCGCAGCCACTGGGAATCGTCCCACACCTGCAGCACGATGCGGTCCCACCAGTCTGTGCTTGTTTACCGGGCCCAGAATCGGCGTTCCACGGCATGAACCTGCCCCAGTAACACCATGATTTCCACATTGCTGGGGCCTGTGCCTTGTGAGAGGTCTATGTCCATGTCAATTTCCTCATCACTCTCGTCGCCGCGCTGCAATCGCCTCCTCGGCTGGTCCTGGTTTTGCTTTGGCATGTCCTGGCTCTGCATATACTCCAGGACAATGCGCGTGGTGTTCATAGTGCTCCTAATTGCCGCGGTGATCTGAGCGGGCTCCATGATCCCAGTGCTAGCTATGGCGCCTGGTCTGAAAAAAGGCGCGAAACTAGTATCTGACGGACCAGGGGAAGGAAGGAGGGAGGGAGTGAGGGAGGGAGGGGCGAATGACGACATGGCGTACAGGTACAGGGAATTAAAATCAACAAAGGTGGCTGTGCATCAGGGAGAAACACAAACAACTGTCACGCAGAATGGCCCCCCCAAAGATTGAACTCAAAACCCTGGGTTTAGCAGGCCGTTGATTTCACGGAGGGAGGGGGAAGCTAATGAATACAGAACAAATCTATTTTTTACATCTTAAGCTGGCAGCCGACGGTGCAGCATGACTGATAGCCACTGCAGTACGATGACGACGGATACCAGTCGTAATATACTATCTTCTACCAAAAGGCAAGGGGCTGCTGCTGTGTAGCAATGCAGCCCCACGTCTGCCAGCCCCACGTCTGCCAGCACCCAGATCGCCCTCGGCCTCTTCTGGGTGCTTAGCAGAAAATACTGGGCGCTTGGCAGAAAATAGCATACTACGACTGGTAGCCATCATCATCAAGACAGTTCAATAGGACTGAGCATGTCTGCCCAGGTGCCTCTGATTGAACCGCAATATGACGACGATGGATACCAGTCATAATATACCATCTACTGCCAAAAGGCAAAAGGCAAGGGGCTGGTGCAATGCAGCCCTACGGCTGCCAGCCCCACAGCTATCAGTCATGCTGCACCGTCTACCACCAAAAGGCAGTTAGCTGCTGCTGCTGTGTAGCAATGCAGTCCCACGTCTGCCGGCACCCAGATGACATATGGTGACGGTGAGCTGAGCTGAGCGGGCTCCATGCTTGCCTGGTATGTTGTCTGCACAGGTAACCCAGGTAAAAAGGCGCGAATCTATTGTCTGCCGTTGCTCTGACGGAGGGGGAGGGGCCTGACGACAGGTACCCAGAACCCCCCGCAACACTGTTTTGCATCATTCAGGCATTGGGATCTCAACCCAGAATTCCAATGGGTGGCGGAGACTGCGGGAACTGTGGGATAGCTACCCGTAGTGCAATGCTCCGGAAGTCGACGCTAGCCTCGGTACTGTGGACGCGGTCCGCCGACTAGAGCACTTAGAGCATTTTATGTGGGGACACACACAATCGGCTGTATACAACCGATTTCTATAAAACCGGCTTCTATAAATTCGACCTAATTTCGTAGTGTAGACATACCCTTAGATACTTGCAGTGAGCTGTCTGTAACCAGCTAATGCAATGAAAAAAGCTTAGAGTGGATTCAAATAAGTGAATTGAAAGAAACTGATCTGCTCATGCTCATTCTGTGAGCAAAAGAGGTTAAATTTATAGAGTAGATTATGTGCTCCAGTCTACTTCGAACAGGGGTGGGCAAACTTTTTGGACCGAGGGCCACATCTGGGTATGGAAATTGTATGGCGGGCCATGAATGCTCACAGAATTGGGGGTTGGGGTATGGGAGGGCTCTGGCTGGGAGTGCGGTCTCTGGGGTGGGGCCAGAAATGAGGAATTCATGGTGCGGGGGCAGGCTCTGGGCTGGGGCAGGGAATTGGGATGCGGGGGGGGTGAGGGCTCTGGCTGGGGGTGCGGGCTCTGGGGTGGGGCTGGGGATGAGGGGTTGTGGGTGCAGGAGGGTGCTCCTGGCTGGGTCCGAGGGGTTCGGAGGGCGGGAGGGGGATCAGGGCTGGGGCAGGGGGTTAGGGCTCTGGGCGGCGCTTATCTCAAGCAGCTCCCGGAAGCAGCGGCATGTCCCTCCTACACAGAGACACGGCCAGGCGGCTCTGCGTGCTGCCCCATCCCCGCAGCTCCTGGAAGCAGTGGCATGTCCCCACTCCAGTTCCTATGTGCAGCCGCGGTGCCGGCCAGGCAGCTCTGTGCACTGCCCTGTCTGCAGGCGCCACCCCTACAGCTCCCATTGGCCGCGGTCCCCAGCCAATGGGAGCTGCAGGGGCAGTGCTTGCGGCGGGGGCAGCGTGCGGAGCCCCCTGGCTGCCCCTATGCGTAGGAACTGGAGGGGGGACATGCTGCTGATTCCGGGAGCCACGTAGAGCCACGCACGGAGCGGGGGAAGCCCCCGACCCTGCTCCCCGACTGGAATGCCGGAGTGGGGAAAGCCCCAGACTCCGCTCCCCACCCGGAGCTCGAGGGCTGGATTAAAATGTCTGATGGGCCGGGCGTGGCCTGCGGGCTGTAGTTTGCCCACCCCTGATTTAGAAGACAGGAAGTGAACGCTTTTAAAAATCTTTATTAGTGTCTGAATGAAAGCAGATCTTCATGAAGTTGGTGGAACGATGCTTAGATATTTGGCACTGAGTAAATTGGTGCTGCTGCTAGCCACATCTTGCTTACTATGACTCATATGAGAGAGCGGCAGGCCCCAGATGTCTATTGTAGGTAGTTGCACAATCCCACAGGCAGTTATGAATCACTACAGCATTTAGTTCCCCTTTCCTTAGAACACCATGGGATTAAAAAAGTGGGAGAGGGCGGGGGGAGTTTGATGCTGTGTCATGGTTTTCAGAATGTCTTGACGTCCTAGGCTGCACCTATTTTTCCAGAGTTAACCCTCTGCCCAGTTCGAACACATATAGAAACAGAAAACACTTTTTATAGTATAAACATGGCCCACCATAATAGTTTTCTTTTTTCAATGTGTTAACTCAGCTGGCTCTGGCTGCTGATGCCTCCTGGCAGATGTCTGTTAAATTAAGAGATGGGGAAATTGGTTTGCTACACACACTTTAGGGCCCAGTCAGACAGTTCAAAGACACTTTAAAGTCAACGGAGTTTTACTTGTGTTGGGATTGAAGAATAGGGCCCCGTGTAGCCTTTTAGAACTGGTCCAGATTCTGCCTCTGTTCACAAATGGGAATTAATTTGCTTGTACAGTCCTAGTCCCCGGTACCATGTGCCACAAATCGATCCTACACTTGTGCATATCTCAACATAGTTGACAGTCTCCTCAAGAAAAGCCCAGAATTACCAGGGTGGGTCTACACTTAAAACGCTGCAGTGGCAGCACAGCTGTACTGCTGTAGCGCTTCAGTGAAGACGCTACTATGCTGATGGAAGAGCTGCTTCTATTAGGGTACGTCTACACTTACCGGAGGGTCCGGCGGCAGGCAATCGATGTTCTGGGATCGATTTATCGCGTCTGGTTTAGACGTGATAAATCGATCCCGGAAGTGCTCGCCGTCGACGCCGGTACTCCAGCTCGGCGAGAGGAGTACGCGGCATCGACGGGGGAGCCTGCCTGCCGCGTCTGGACCCGCGGTAAGGTCGGACTAAGGTACTTCGAATTCAGCTACGTTATTAACGTAGCTGAATTTGCATACCTTAGTCCGAAGTGGGGGGGTAGTGTGGACCAGGCCTTAGTGTAGTTAATCTACCTCCATGAGAGGCGGTAGCTGTGTTGATGGGAGAAGCCCTCTCATCAACATAGTGCTGTCTACAACAGGGGTTAAGTCAGTGTAACTGCGTTCCTCAGGGATGTGGATTTTTCACACCCCTGAGCAATGTAGTTATACCATTGTGAGTTTATAGTGTAGATCTGGCCCCAGAATAGGGGTATTGCAGTTTTGGGCTGAGGTGCATTTGCAGAGCTTTGTGGGGAAGGGTCGTGTTTATCCATATAACTCTTAGCTCTAGCCTGGGTTATAAATCCTCTACTATCATGAACAATGTGGACAAAATAATGTGGTCCTTCATCAAGTGCAATTACTTGTGAAGTCAATGGATAATTCTGCTTGGTGAAGGACCACAGAATTTTCCCCTTCATTGTCTCATATCATTTTAAAAGAATGAGTGCTGACAAGTACCATACACATCTTTAGCACGTTGGTTGAAGTTATAAAGTAGTGGTATGAGCAGGAGACTGGGTGCCAGGAATGGCTAGCGTTCTAATCTCAGCTCTGACAATATGCCCTCCGTGCCCTTGGCCTTGACCAAGTAATTTGACTTTTTCCCTGAGCTCCCACATCTGTCAAATGTAGCTAATCAAACCAACCATTGCCCTGGGGTTTTGTAAGGATTGACTAGTTAGTGTTTGGTAACCATGCTGAAGATTAAGTACACTAAGTGGTACAGACAGTATTTGTAATTCTACCGCTCAGGTATTGGAAAGGTTCAGTTGCTGTTTGAACTCTGGCAAGTCATTTGGGGCATGGTCTTTAGAGATGCAGTGCACCCGCAACTTTTAATTGAAGTTAATGGGAGACAAGGGTGCTCAGCATCTCCGCAAATCAGGCCCTTCACTTTTCAGGGCCTCAGTTACATATCTGCAAAATGGGGATAATAAACCTCTACTTCAGTGGGGTCACTGAGAAGCTTCATTAATTAGTAACTGCATCATTGTGGGCCTCAGAGGATGGGCACTATGAAGGTCCCTTCTTAGGGTGTGCCTATGCTAGTGCTGGAATGTGTAAATTCCAGCTCAGGGAGACATACATGTGCATGCTCTGATTGAGCTAGTGCACTAAAACTAGAAGTATAGTTGCAAGCTAGCTGCTCCACATATGATTCTGTCTAAGGCAATAGGTGCATATGCCGGGAGGCTAGCCCCTACTGCTGCTCGTGCCATGGCAACCACACTTCTCTCTTTAGCATGCTAGATTGAACAGAGCTAGTCTGGGTGTATCTCAAGATGGAATTTACACCTCCCAGTTCCAGTGTAGACATACCCCTATGACAGGGTCTCCAGTGTCTCCTTGAAGGCAGCTAGAGTTCAGCTGAGGACACCTCCATCGACCCAACAAAGCCACGTTACTGGGCCATATCTTCAGCTGTTGTAAATCAGTGTAGCGACAATGAAATCAATAGAGCCATGCCATGTACACCAGCTGAGGATTTGGCCCATCCACTTCAGTATGTTTTGTTTGCAGAGTGCCTACAGAGAAGGGCCTTATGAGTAGTTCTGCGGGAGTGACTTCTTGTTTGTCCATCAGAATTAAGGGTGGTATCAAGCTGATTGCACAGACACTTAATGAAAACTTCCTTCGTGCTTTCAGCTAGGGTTGCCAGGTGTCTGGTTTTCGACCAGAACGTCTGGTCAAAAAGGGACCCTGGAGGCACCAGTCAGCCCTGCTGACCAGGCTGTTAAAAGTCTGGTTGATGGGCCTGGCAGGCTCCCTACCTGGCTCCCAAGGGTGAAAGTAGAAATAGGGACTTACTGGTACGGGGCTGGGTTGGGGTCGGCTCTGGCCCCCGGAAGGGGCAGTGCCTCGGGCGGACGGGGCGGGGATGGGGGGTCAGAGCCAGCCCCGGCCCGCCCTGTAGCGGTAAGTGCCCTCCCCCTCCCCCGCCGGGGTAGCAGCTGCAGCTGGGGGCTCCGGCAGCAGTTTAAAGGGCCCAGGGCTCGGCCGCCGCTATTGCCCCGGGACCTTTAAACCACTGCAAGAGCCCCCGGCTGCTGCTGCTACCCCAGGGCTCTGGCAGCAGGGCTCCGGGGGCTATTTAAAGGGCCCAGGGTGCCCCTGCTTCTACTGCCCCGGGCCCTTTAAATAGCCACCAGAGGCTGCCGGAGCCTTGGGGTAGCTGCGGCGGCGGGGTTCCGGCGGCTATTTAAAGGGCCGTAGAGGCAGAGGAAGCCTCGGGCCCTTTAAATAGCCCCAGGAGCCCCGCCATTACTCCAGGGCTCTGAGGGCTATTTAAAGGGCCCAGGATTCCCTTGCTTCTACCATCCGGCCCTTTAAATAGCCCCTGGAGCCCTGGGGTAGCAGCGGCGGGGCTCTGGTGGCTATTTAAAGGGCCCAGGGTAGTAGAGGGGCGGGAGCCCCAGCCCTTTAAATAACCCCCGGAGCCCCTCTGCCGCTACCCCAGGGCTCCAGCAGCAGGGCTTTGGCGGCAATTTAAAGGGCCTGGGGCTCCAGCCGCTGCTGGGAGCCCCAGGCCCTTTAAATTGCCACCTGGGGAAGCTGGGCCGCCCCGGTACGGCACACCAGCTCTTGCCGGTACGCTGTACCGGGGCGTACCAGCTTACTTTCACCTCTGCTGGCTCTGCATGGCTCCCGGAAGCAGCAACATGTCCCTGCAGCTCCAAGGCGCAGGGGCAGCCAGGGTGGCTCCACACACTGCCCCTGCCCCGTGCGCCAGCTCCGCAGCTCTCATTGGCCGGGAACCGCACCTGTGCGCAGAGGCAGCGTGCACTGTGCAGAGCTGCCTGGCTGTGCCTAACACTAGGAGCCAAGGTTCATGTCGCAGCTTCTGGGGAGCCCCCCGAAGTAAGCGCCTCCCGGAGCCCCCTACCCCAGTCTGGAGCTCCTTCCTGGAGCCCGCATCCCCTCCCACACCCCTGCCCCAGCCCTGATCCCCCTCCTGTACCCAAACTCCCTCCTAGAGCCCGCAGCCCCTCCCACACTCCTGCCCCAGCCATGAGCCCCGTCTTGCACCCAAACTCCCGAAGCCTCTGCCCCAGCCCGGTAAAAATGAGCAAGTGGGGGAGAGTGAGCAACAGAGGGAGGGGGGATGGAGTGAGTGAGGGGTGGGGCATCAGAGAAGGGGTGGGGCAAGGGCAGGGCCTCGAAAGGGTGGGGCAAGGGTGTTCGGTTTTGTGCGATTAGAAAGTTGGCAGGTCTACTTTCAACAGAAAACTTTCAACAGATTTTTCTCATGCAATGTTAATGAAATGTTTAAAATAAACCCACAGTGAAAAATAAAATAAAATCTACAATGCATTCCAGAATGAAAAACACATTGGTTTTTCTGATTCTGAACACATTGGTATAAATCAGAAGTAATGGCATCAGACTGTTGTGAAACCAGTTCAGAGGAAAATCAAGCTTACTGGTATCTCACAGGGACTGATCCCATTCTTCAGTAACTTTCTGCAGCACAAATTATAAGTTGTTAGTGTTTGCAGTTGCTTTGGGGTTAATATGGTACAAGAAGACTTTAAGTGGTACTCTAGCTAAGACTCAGGCTTCAAGTGCTATACCAAGAACTGGGTGAATTCATTCCTTTTGAGAAGCAAGAACAGTGAAGAACTAGTTTTGAAGAAAATGGAAATGTTCTTGGATGGGGCAGTTTCTTTCCAGTTGCCATGGTGAGAAGGATCCTAGAGTTTTCTTGTATAAGCTCCCTATAAATACAGTGGTTACGTTCTGTTCTAATTTGGATTTATGAATAAGTTAGAGCACTAATTTGAGAGGATAAAAAAGTCATTCTCCCCCTAGTCAAATGCACTGTAACTCTTTCTGTATTTTACCCTTGGTGACAGGACAGAACTAGAAACTCGAATACAAAGCACCCCAGAACTCTGAGCCAGCTACCGAGTTTTCCTTGCCTTCTGCATCAGATATAAGCTCCTACCCCGGCCTTCAAGGTTTTATGCATCTTGGCTCCTCTCTGTCCATCCCGTTTTACTCACCTCTCCTCCAAGTCCTTCACTCTATCCAAGCTGCATGATTAACTGCCCCATTGAGTTATTCTCTTATTCCTCCAGGTCCAATTCCACATAGCCTCTTCATCAGGAACTCCTCTCTCACTCTGTCAGGAATCCACCCTTTATACTTTAAGTCCCTCCCACCCCCCACCCACCCCAGACGTCTTTAGACCCTATTGCTGCCCATAGAGAGGTTAACTAATCAGGTGATGGGAAAATCTTAAACAATTCTGACATAAACCGCGGAACAAACAAAATGTGCAAAACTTCTTATTCAGTCATGCTGCTTTTTGATATATCTCATCTCTGCTAAGTGCACTATCTGGCTAGATTGTCTTCTTACCTATTCTGCAAAGCACCTAAACCACTGTGGGTGCTATCTGAGTAGTGACAGAGAGAGCATTGCATTGTGGATAGCTATCCCACTGTGCAATGCACCACCCTCTGCACTGGGAATGGATTGTGATGCCTCATGGGGACGTGCTTGCTGTCCTGTGATGCAGTTCTTCCCGTCCCATCATTCCATGGGCCTCCTACTTCGTTTTGTGCCGTTTTTCAACTGCCCTTGTAAACTGTGTGCCTGCCACCTCTGCCTGACAGCATGGACCCTGAGCTAATGATGAGCCTTATGAACACAACACAACATGGCTGGTCCTGTAGTATTTCATGAGCTGCGAAGCAGAGAGTGAATTGGTGATGTCTGCCATGAAAACAAATAATTCAAGATTGCTGCTGGTATTCACGGAACAGCTGCACACAGTGGACCATCAGTAGTAGGCTAGGGAAACAAGCCACTGAGTGGCGGGATCACATTGTAATGCATGTATGGGATGACAAGCAGGGGCTGCAGAACTCTTGGATGCGCAAATCCACCTTCATGGGACTGTGTGTGGAGCTCGCCTCAGCACTGTGCTGCAAGGACACCAGAATGAGAGCTGCCCTCACTGTGGAAAAGTGAGTGGCAATCGCTGTGTGGGAGCTGGCAACTCCAGACTGCTACTGGTCAGTTGTGAATCAGTTTGGGGTTGGAAATCCACCGTGGGGGTTGCGGTGATGCAAGTGTGCAGGGCCATTAATCACCTCCTGCTACAAAGGACTGTGACTCTCAATAATGTGCAGGAAATAATTGATGGCTTTGAGGCAATGGGATTCCCTAACTGCAATGGGGCGATAGATGGTACACATACCCCAATTTTGGCCTCCGATCATCTTGCGACAGAGTACATCAACTGAAAGGGCTATTTCTCCATGGTCTTGCAGGCGCTGGTGGATCACCAGAGCCGTTTCACTGACATCAATGCAGGGTGGTAAGGGAAGGTGCATGATGCATGCATCTTTAGGAACGGTGGACTATATAGAAAGCTGCAGGCTGGGACTTTCTTTCTAGAAGATTCCAATAGGGGATGAGCAAATGCCCATAGTGATCCTTGGAGACCCCGCCCACCTCTAGCTCCCATGACTCATGAAACCTTACACCGGGAAACTGGACAGCAGGAAGGAGTGCTTCAACAACAAGCTCAGCAGGTGCCAAATGACCGTTGAATACTTTGGCCGAGTAAAAGGTCGCTGGTGCTGTCTTTTTGGCCGGTTAGACCTCAAAGAGGAAAATATTCTGATGGTCATTGCAGCCTGCTGTACTCTACATATTATTTGCTAAGCAATGGGGGAAACGTTTCTCCAGGGATGGACCGCTGAGGCTGATTGGCTGGCTTCAGATTTTGAGCAGCCAGACACAAGGACAATTAGAGGGGCGCAGCGGGAGGCTATTCTAATCAGGAAGGCTTTGAAGGAGCATTTTGACAATGATTCCCAGTAAATGTGTCTTTATGGGAGGCATTTGGTCAGGCAATGATAACTTGCTGCCTTGAATTACCCCTGTAGAGCTTGCTTCCTGAACGTTAATTGTAGTGAGCAAATAGTCCTATCTATTGCCACTGTGTTTCAATGTTAGCACTAACTGATGCGTTTATGTCACAAATAAAGCCTAATTTTATTTCCAAGACTCAAGTTTAATAACAGGACAAATTTTTGGTCAAACAAGGAACATGACAATGAGGAGTAGTCTCACAGGTTAGGGTTCTCACAGTGGTGTGTAACTCCAGCTTTCTTTGGGAAACTCCGGTCCCTAGGTGTGGATTGCATGGTGCACTGTGAGGGACTGGGAACACACGAGGACTGTGGTGCGGGAGTTTGGGGATGGCATGGACTGGAGTTCTGCAGGGGGAGTTGTGCATGGATGTTCTCAGATTACAGGATAATGAGGGACTTCATCATCTCTGTCTGGCCCTCCAGGAGCTTTATCATCCACTCCTGCCCCCGAGTCCTTTCCAGGCTATCCAACCTCAGTCTTTCATTAATTGTCTCCCTCCAGGCATCTGTTGACTGCAGCACCTCACAAAACATATCCTCCTTATTCCTCCTGGTTCACCACGTTATCTGATGAAGGTGCTCCGCCAGTGTGGAGGAGTGCGTAGATGGACAGGCTCTCTTGTTAAAGTCTGTCCCTTATCCCTCCTCTAGTACATGAGAGCTCAATCTCCTCTCACCGTTCAGTATCAAAGCAAAATGAGCCCTTACCAGAGCTCCCCTCTCCTGCATGCCAGAGCCAGAGTGCTGGGACTGGCTAGACCCCCCCGGAGTGGAAAAGGGGTCCTCACTTGCTGTGCCACCAGACCACCCTGCCCTTTGCTCCACATCATCCTCCAGCTCCACTTCCTCGTCCACCACTTCGTCATCGGGGTTGAGTCCGCTGGCCTCTGGCTCCAAAGTATATAGTCCCCCCAAAGTATCCACAGGGCTCTTGGTGGTGGAGGTAAGGTACCTGCTAAGGATGGTGTGCAGCTCCTTATAAAGCGGCATGTCTTCGGCGCCGCACTAGAGCAACGGTTGGCCTCCCTTGCCTTCTGGTATGCTTGCCTCAGCTCCTTGATCTTGGCACGGCACTGCTGCGTGTCCCTCTCATGCCCTTCTCCTGCATGCCACTAGCAGCGGGCCCATAGATATCAAGGTTCCTATGGCTGGAATGAAGCTTCAACTGCACAGCCTCCTCTCCCCATAGACTCAGCAGATCCAACAGCTCTGGTGTGCTCCACACAGGAGAGTGTCTGCTGCAGAAAGCCAGCATAGTCAGCTGGGAAGATGCTGTGTGAACTGTGCACCCTGAGCAAACAGGAAGAATTTCAAAAATTCCCAGGCCTTTAAATGAGGGAGGGGTGTGTAGCAGGGTTGGGACTCACCACCTAGCGCCCCCTGCTGGTTGTTCCGGGGATTAGCTCAGTCCATGGGGAGGGCCCTCTGCTGGTGGTGTCCCGTCCGTCATCTGTTCCCCGCTGGTGTCTGGACCCGCGTTGCTCCCCGCTCGGCAGCATCCTCTTCAGGTCACTGCCCTCTAGTGGCAGCCTCCCTGCCCTCCTTCTCTCCCCTTGTCCAACTGTCCCTGGGCCACTTCCCCTCTGGCCCCTCGCACCCTCTAGGCCCTTTCTCTCAGGGCCCGCAGTCTGGCAGGTTTTGGGCCGGAGCCCTACTGTGCTCCCGCTGAGCCTGCCCAGCACTGCTCTGTCCGAGATGCTGGTCTCCTGCTCAGGAGACAGACCTTCCCCCATGAAGATCTGGGACAGACCACCTGCTCCCTTCCTGGGCAGCCTTTATATAGGGCCAAGCCGAGCCCTGATTGGCTGTCTCCCATCTTGGCTCTGATTGGCCCCCAGTAAGCCCTTTTTTCATTGGCTGCCAGCCTGCGCAGCTGCTCTGGCCTACTCTAGCCCCCTTCTCACAAGGGGGTGGGGCACTCGCCCTGCCACAGGTGCCTTCAGGGCAGCATAGTTCAAAGTGCTGACCAGAGCAGTCAGGATGGGCATTGTGGGATTTCCCCTGGAGGCCAATTAGGGCAACATAGCCAAGCACAGTGTCTACACTGACGTTGCGTCACTCTAACTATGTCGCAAAAAGCTGGAAGGGGAAAGAATGGTATGGATAAACAAGGAGAGGATGTAGAAAGAAAGTAACAAAAAAAAGCAGAGATTGGTATAGTCATTTCTTCGGCCTGGTCTACACTAGGAGGTTATGTCGAATTTAGCAGCGTTAAATCGAATTAACTCTGCACCCGTCCACACAACGAAGCTATTTAGTTCGACATAGAGGTCTCTTAAATTCGATTTCTGTACTCCTCCCCAACGAGGGGAGTAGCGCTAAATTCGACATGGCCATGTCGACTTAGGCTAGGTGTGGATGGAAATCGATGGTAATAGCTCCGGGAGCTATCCCACAGTGCACCACTCTGTTGACGCTCTGGACAGCAGTCCGAGCTCGGATGCTCTGACCAGCCACACAGGAAAAGGCCCGGGAAACTTTGAATTCCTTTTCCTGTCTGGGCAGTTTGAATCTCATTTCCTGTTTGGACATCGTGGCGAGCTGAGCAGCACTGGCAACGATGCAGAGCTCTCCAGCAGAGATGGCCATGCAATCTCAGAATAGAAAGAGGGCCCCAGCATGGACTGATCGAGAAGTCTTGGATCTGATCGCTGTGTGGGGCGATGAGTCCGTGCTTTCGGAGCTGCGATCGAAAAGATGGAACGCAAAGATCTACGAGAAGATCTCAAAAGCCATGACAAGGAGAGGATACAGCCGGGATGCAACACAGTGCCGCGTGAAAATCAAGGAGCTGAGACAAGGCTACCAGAAGACCAAAGAGGCAAACGGACGCTCCGGATCCCAGCCCCAGACATGCCGTTTCTACGAGGCACTGCATTCCATCCTAGGTGTGGCCGCCACCACTACCCCACCACTGACCGTGGACTCTGAGGATGGGATATTGTCGACGGCCGGTTCCTCGGAGATGTTAGCGGACGGGGAAGATGAGGAAGGAGATGAGGAGGACGAGGCAGTCGACAGCACTTACAACGCTGATTTCCCCAACAGCCAGGATCTCTTCATCACCCTCACAGAGATCCCCTACCAACCGTCCCCAGGCGTTAACCCGGACCCAGAATCAGGGGAAGGATCAGTCGGTAAGTGTTTTAAACATGTAAACATTTATTTTGAACAGAACATTAATATTAACAGTGTGTTTTTCATGATTTGTTTGCCCTAGGCGCTTAACGTTTCAGTCCTTGGCAGTGCAACTACTGCAAAAAAATCTAACAATGTCCAGTTTATCATGATTGGTTTGCCCTAGGCGCTCTACTGTTTAGTCCTTGCCAATGCAGCTACAGTAAAATTCGGTCTATATGTCCGGGGATAGAGCTGAAATCCTCATGGGACATCTCCATGAAGCTCTCCTGGAGGTAATTGGAAAGCCTTTGCATGAGGTTCCTTGGGAGAGCGGCCTTATTGTGTCCTCCGTAGTAGGAAACGTTTCCGCGCCAGGCTATCAGCAAGTACTCCGGGATCATTGCCTTGCACAGCATGGCGGCATACGGCCCTGGTCTTTGCAGGCTTTCACGAAGCATCCGTTCTTTCTCGGTCTCTGAAATCCTCATCAGAGTGATGTCGCTCATGGTGACCTGCTTTGAATTAGGTAGGGGAATGTTAGTATTGGGACTGCTTGCCTGTTCCTTTACAGAACTGTAACTGGCGGTTTACAGCCACGCGGTGGAGGCGGGAGAGGGACAGCATACAGGGATCTTTCCCTGGGACAGCCGCGAGGGGGTGGGACAGGGGCAGAGTTCATGCTTGCCGGATTGCTGCCAGCAGGAACTGGCCAACGCTAGGAGCATTGCTTTGAACGTGAAAGGAGGCCAGTGCTATTATTAAAGTTTTAAGCAGCCACAAGTCTACGGCTTACCATGTCAGACTGCTACCCAAATTCCGCTGTCCTGCCCCGCTTGTCAGATCTGCACTGCAAGACCCCAGGCACTGAATGCGAAGGCCGAAAATTCGACCTTGTCCTGAGTGCACATGTGATAGGTGCTGTGCATGGTCTTGTTCACAGAGAAAGACTATGTTCTTTGTTCACAACAAAATTTATCTTTCCGAGGAATTCACTCCCTTTTTCCCATCCCACAGCTGCGACTGCCTCCCGACCTACCCTGGCATCACACTCCCAGAGGCTAGCGCAGATTAGGCGTAGAAAGAAAAGGACATGGGACAACATGTTCTCGGAACTTATGGGCTGCTCCCGAGCCGAGGCAGCCCAGCAGACCCAGTGGAGGGAGAACATGTCCCAAATCCATCGATCACACATTGAACGGGAGGAGAGGTGGCGGCAGGAAGACCAGCAGGCGACTCAAACGCTGCTTGGACTAATGAGGGAGCAAACGGACACGCTCCGGCGCCTTGTGGATGTTCTGCAGGACCGGAGGCAGGAGGACAGAGCCCCGCTGCAGTCTATCTGTAACCGCCCTCCCCCGCCACAAAGTCCCATACCCCCCTCACACAAAGTCCCAAGAAGGAGGGGCGGCAGAGTCCGTGAAAACTCTCACTCCACCTCTGCAGACCGCTCAAGTACCAGAAGGCTGTCATTCCCCAAAATTTGATAAGTCCTTTCCTTCCCGCCTCACCCAAGCCCCCGTCCCAGTTTCATCCCCTAAGTGTGTAGTTGCTAATAAAAAATACGTTTCTGTTAATTACTGTTTCCATCATGTTCTTTTAGAGGAGAGTCTGTTTGAAGGGGGGGAAGGGGGTTGGTAATTGGACAGGACAGTCACCTTTACCAGGGTACAGACGCGGGGGCAGGTTCAGCAGCAGGTCACACACACATTGCAGTCACTAGGCACCCTGGTCAGTCTGGGAGGTGGTTTTCATGTTCGGGGGGGGGGAGGGGGGCTATGTGACTTTGTGGCGGGGGAGGGCGGTTTGAGATCTTATGCAGCGGTCCTTAACCTGGATCACAGAGCCACGCAGCAGGGGATCTGTAACCGTCCTCCCCCTGCCACAAAGTCACATAGCCCCCACACACAGAGCCCCGAACAGGAGGGGTGGCAGGCTCCGTTGAAACAACCAGTCCACCAGTGCGGACCACTCTAGGAGCAGGAGCCTGTCATTCCTCGAGTTTAGAAGCATCCTTTGCATCACTACACTACACCCGCTCCCCACCACAGTCTGCGTCCCAGTTTCAACACTTTACCGCGAAAACAGTAATAAAGAAAACTGTGTTCATTAACAAATTTCCAGTGATTTTATTTTTAAACGTGTGTTGGAAGGGGGGGAACGGGGTGAACGGGGTATGTGACTGGAGAGGATAGTGAACATTCACTGGGTAAGGAAACGTGGGTAGGTTCAGCTTCTCTGTAAACAAACTTAATAGTCACAGGTTACCCTGCTCACTGTGGAACCTAGCTTTCAAAGCCTCCCGGATGCACAGCGCGTCCCGCTGGGCTCTTCTAATCGCACGGCTGTCTGGCTGGGCGTAATCAGCAGCCAGGCTATTTGCCTCAACCTCCCACCCCGCCATAAAGGTTTCCCCCTTGCTCTCACAGAGATTGTGGAGCACACAGCAAGCTGCAATAACAATGGCAATATTGGTTTTGCTGAGATCCAACGAGTCAGTAAGCTTCTCCATCTCCCCTTGAGACGTCCAAAAGCACACTCCACCACCATTCTGCACTTGCTCAGCCGGTAGTTTAAGAGTTCTTTTTCACTGTCCAGGGCACCTGTATAGGGCTTCATGAGCCAGGGCATTAGCGGGTAGGCTGGGTCCCCAAGGATCACTGTAGGCATCTCCACATCCCCAAGACTTATTTTGTGGTCCGGGAAGTAAATACCTTCCTGCAGCCGTCTAAACAGACCAGAGTTCCTGAAAACACGAGCGTCATGAACCTTGCCTGGCCATCCGACGCTGATGTTTGTAAAACGTCCCCTATGGTCCACCAGTGCTTGCAGCACCATTGAAAAGTAGCCCTTTCGGTTAATGTACTGGCTGGCCTGGTGCTCCGGTCCCAGGATAGGGATGTGAGTTCCATCTATAGCCCCACCGCAGTTTGGGAATCCCATCGCGGCGAAGCCATCTATGATGACCTCCACGTTTCCCAGGGTCACGATTGCGTTGGCTACTTGCATCACAGCAACCCCCACAGTAGATTTACCCACGCCAAAGTGGTTCACGACTGACCGGTAGCTGTCTGGCGTTGCAAGCTTCCAGAGGGCTATGGCCACTCGCTTCTGGACACTCAGGGCTGCTCACATCCGGGTGTCCTTGCGCTTCAGGGCAGGGGACAGCAACTCACAAAGTTCCAGGAAAGTTCCCTTCCGCATGCGAAAGTTTCGCAGCCACTGTGATTCATCCCAGACCTGCAGCACTATGCGGTCCCACCAGTCCATGCTTGTTTCCCGGGCCCAGAATCGCCGTTCCACAGCATCAACATGACCCATTGCCACCATGATGTCCACGGCGCGGGGTCCCGTGCTTTGTGAGAGGTCTGTGCCACTCTCAGACTTCATGTCCTCACCGCGCTGCCGTAGCCTCCTCGCCCGATTTCTCAGCATCTGCCTCTGGAAAAGGTGGATGATAAGGTGCGAGGTGTTGACAACGGCCATAACTGCAGCGATGGTCGCAGCGGGCTCCATGCTCGCAGTGCTGTGGCGTCCGCGCTGTCACTCACCAGAAAAGTGCGCGAATTGATTGCCCGCCGGCGCTTTCAGGGAGGGAGGGCGGGAGTGACGGTTGGATGACGACAGTTACCCAAAACCACCCTCGACACATTTTTTTCCCCAGAAGGCATTGGGGGCTCGACCCAGAATTCCAATGGGCAGCGGGGACTGCGGGAACTGTGGGATAGCTGCCCACAGTGCACCGCTTCCAATGTCAACGCTTGCCCCGTTAGTGTGGACTCACAAAGTCGAATTACTGTCCTTAGTGTGGATACACACGTTCGACTTTGTAATATCGATTCCACATATTCAATTTAAGTAAAATCGAACTATTCTCGTAGTGTAGACATACCCTTCCTTGTTCCTCTTCTGTACCAATTGCATTTATGGCATTTTATCAGGTCAGATATAGCTCCTCCACTGATAACAGCAGTGATATATGTTATTGGAAGTTTGCTGTAGATGCCTATTGGCACTCGTAGCTTCACTGGGCCACACAGTATATCCATTTCCATAGATGTCTACTGTGTCCAGACTGAAGCTGATGTAATCTCAGGGAAGTGTACCTCAGGCCCAGCTCATCCTCCTGCCATGGTAAAACCTGCAGGACAGGTCTCTGTAGGAGGAAACATTCACAAGGATCCAATCAGAGATTTCCACCCACCCCTGCCCCAGTATCCTTTCAGGGCCACAGGAGGGACTATGAGCATTCCTTGACCCCTCCTCTAGTCTCGACCTCCCTCCTCAGTGCAGACCCAGACACCAAAGAGAAGCCTCTACAGGGACTAGATTGAGATTGGAGGTGGCCAGGCCGGTCCCTTTGCATGCACAGGTCTAGGGCAATGAAATGGGCCATAGGATTTTAGCAGTTTTTCTTTGTTGATGCTGTAGAGGGCAAAAAAGAAACAAAAAAATAAAGTAACATTTAAGCTACAAAAGCAAGAAAACTCAAGAGCTACTTTTGACATTCCATTCTCAGTGTCTCTTGTTGTGCATCTGTATAATAGCGATCTCTTAGATCTGCAAGCTCTAAAGAAACATGTAAGTTACAACCCTAAGCACAAAAGGCGGTTTCAGGGATCTGTTTGTTCCTCAATATGCATATTTAACACCCATTGATGTCAATGTCAGGAGTGTATATCAAGACGCCCCTGAGGATGGCCTTTGATCCTTAACTTTACATATCTTTGCTTTAGTGATGAATGCTTGATGTAAATTCATTGACTTTAGTGGGCATGATTCTCATTTACAGTAAGGCCCCTTCACACTACCCTGACACTGAAACCCACTTTAGGGCCCCTTTACACTTCCAAAGCATATAAAAGGGCCTTGGTGTGATTTAGAATCAAGCCCTATAACTTCATTTGATTTGCACCTTGACTGTGGCTTTGTCTGTATTACAGAAATTAATCAGTTCAAGTCGTTTGATTCTAACCACACATGTAGAAGCTCTAATGTTGGTTTAATTCTTGCTTATATCTATTTTGTCTTGCATCAGTTTTTTAAAGTCAGTGGAGCTATGCTGATTTGCACTAGCTGAGGATCTGGCCCCTTACAAATAAAAGAGGGAGGAGGGAAAGGATGTAGCACAGGATTATTTTTAAGTGTATTAAACTCCACTTCGGTTTTTTTATTTATTTTTTTAAATCTCCATCTATCTTCTCTTTCGGGGTATGTCTACACTGCAGGTAAAGGTATAACTGAAGCATGGGTAGGCATAACTGTGCTAGCTTTAATCCAGCTAGTGTGGGTAACCATAGGAGTGAAGATATGGCAGCATGGGCAGTACAGCCTCACTGGGGAGGTACTCAGGTTGCTAGCTGGTGCTGATGCCCATGCTGCCACATCTTCAGTACTGTGCACTTGTGCTAGGTAGATTAAAGCTAATGTGGGTATGGCTACCTGTGCTAGCTACAATCACACTTCCACTTAGTGTGTAGACAAATCCTTTGTCAGTAGCCCTGCCGTTGGATGTGATTCTTCGCTTCCTGTAGCAAACTGTTGTGCAGCGTTGCTGTGTGCTATTTAAGAAATATTCTCTTCTACCTGAGAGGTGGCTGAAGTGAACACTTTATATATGGTCGGTCAGAGCCTTTTGAGATACCTCAGGATTTAAAAGGCTAGAGGTGCTGGAACAATTTGTATAGTGGTGGTGCTGAGAGTCATTGAACCAAATTGTAAACCCTGTACAGGATGGAGACCGCTTCAAGCCGCACCGCAGCACCCCTAGTTCCAACTCTATGTAAAGGGCTATAAAACTGTGCGCTATTACTAGTGTAATCTTCTTATACTGCATACGTTGTATAAAACATGATGTATTCAGACTAAAACTTGATGCACTGATACTTTCCAGGTGGAATGGAAAGAGTGTTAGTCAAAATGGGTTTTTAAAATCAAAGTACAGAGGAAGTTCTGTCTAGTGAGCAGAGCTCGAGAGTGAGTCAGAACTCTTGGATCCTATATCCCCAACTCATTGTGTGGGCAAGTGACCTAACCTCTCTGTACCTCAGTTTAGACAGCTGTAAAAAGGGTAGTATAAATACTTGCCTAACGGGGATGTTGTGAGACGTAATGAATTTAATGTTTGTAAAGTGACTTGAGTTACTTGGATGAAAGGCGCTATGTAATTGCAAGGTATTATTGCATTATATAGGCTTCAAGAAAGCATGTAGCAGCTCAGATGCTGCTTGGACTCCTTTCCTGTATGCATGTAGAACGGTAGAGCTTCCATGGTATGTAGCCCAACAGTGAGTGATTTTAATATTGTAAGGAAGACACTATAGTACTGAAATATATGTGTGGGTATTCTGCCTTTTCAGGTCAGTTTACACTTCATAGTATGAAAGTATATGGATGAAATTTGATGGCCTGTGTTATGCAGGAGATTATCATAAAGGTCCCTCTGACTTTAGAGTATGAATGAAGCCGAGATGGAACTAAACCAGAACTCTAGACCCAAACTCTGCAGCATTTCAGATGCTGATCTCAGTGGCCTCTGTCTCCATAACAGGATGAGTCAAAAACCCCAGATCTGAGTACCAAACTCCAAGCATATTTGGATCTGAATCCAGATACAAGGTTTGTGGTTCTCTCTACTCTGTGGAGAGAATACAGCCCTTGATGCATGGATGAAATTAATCTACTGCAGCTTTTAGTGATTCAGCTGAAAGGTCAGCTTTGTATGTCTCATGTTATCTACTGCATAGTGTTCAGCACTTAGTTTACATGAATGAACCAGCACAGCATTGAGGCAATTGTTTGCCCAATATCAATCAGTGGCCTGCATACCATATCACTCAAGTTTTCCCACTGTGACCTCTTCTTTGATTATTGTTATCCCTAAGAGTACTTGAGAGAGCTCTGGCCATGGTCCCTGCCCTTCTGTCCATGTAAATAAAACAGTTGGATTTTGATGTTTTCACTAGAAGTAACACATTGGAGACAAAGGGTCAGCATTTGTACGGAGAGGAATTAACTGCAGCTGTCACTGCAGCTGATAGCTAGGTCTCTCTCACTTTGAGAATGTGCTCTTGCCAAATGTTTCCCATGTTCGGAAACCTTGATAAAGTGCATCAGGTGGACTCGATACATGGGGCACAGAAATGGATAGGTTGGTAGAGAATGGGCTGGGAAATGTTCTATGTCATTAGAGCCGTGAAGACTAGTTGTTGTTGCTTTGACTGCAGCATAGCAAAACGGCCTCTCCTCTCCTTTTAATATGCTTTATTAATCCTTTGCGATCTGTCTGTCTCTATTAATTCTTGCTCTTATGCCTGGAAGGAAGAGCTTGTCTCTCCCTCTGTATATTCAGCAGAGTCCAGGAATGCAATTAGCAATTCCATAGTTTCTGTGTTAGTGATGTTTGGCATGTGATGCAGATTCACTGCATATCTTTGTCCATTTAGTGAATTGAAAATCCACAATGGAGCCTTTATATGATTCCTTTTGAAAGGAAAACACAGCTCAGTGCATGCAAAAAACCCAAAACAAAAACAAAACCTTACAAACCCAAACCATTTAGCCATTCATGCTGTTATGAAGCATTCTGGATTAAGTGAGGGACTGAATATCATATAAGTAGAAGGGAATTAATGTATACAATCAAAACACATAATGTACCTACATGTATAACTGCATGCATGCCATAGTAGCAGATCTGAATAAATCCTAGGAAGATTTGGGACTTGTGTATGATTGCTGAGTGTGGAGAAGGCAGACTTCTAAAATCCTTGGAATCTGATGAAATTGACATTTGGGTGTTGTGTCCATTTTTATAAATGTTGGTACTGATTCTTCCAGTGGGTAAGTACAAACAGGGAGTACTGCCTCCAATTTCCCAGTTTTAGTCACTAGATAAAACTTCCTCTGAACAGGTTTTAAAATCACATTTAAAAAAAAAAAAGGTTTTGTTCCACATCTGAAGTATCAAACCAGCCAATTTGAATGGGCATATATTGTACACTGTGTCAATGACCATTATGCTAAATATGAAAGTTAGTGGCTTAGTTGAAATTAATAGAATAAAACCTCATTTACACCCAGGGAAGTGAGAGGAAAATCAGTCCCAATTTTTGGCTAACTCACTTAAATACATTTAATCCCTAACGTTGGGGAGAGACAAAAGTTTATAATTTATTGGGGGAATTTTGTCTAAATTTCACTTTTTCTCATGAGCAAAGCATACACTTTCCATCCAGATGAGTTTATTTTAGATCAGGGGGAAACAATAACGGCTAGAATCAATACTATTACTTATGCTGATTAGTACCTTATTCCCAAAGTACTCTGATTTAAATGGGGCTACATATGGAGTAAGGTTGCGTGGCAATCAGAATCTGGTCCCATATAAATAAAAACAAATATAAAAGGCCTGATTCTGATCTCTGTGGTACTAGTTTTACAGTGTAGCTCAATTGACTTTGATTAAATTATTCCTGATGTCCACTGGTATAAGATGAGAATTGGGTCTAACGTTTCATGAGGGAGAAGGCAAAGAACATCTTGCTCTGTTTTGAATCGCAGCTCTGTCCCCTAGCAGGCAGTTAGGCAGAAATCTCATGCTTAAAACAGGATTGTAGCCACATAAACCACGCTTACCAATTTGTTGTGTTCAATGGGTTATCCAGGATTCATTCTATTGGCATAATTTCAGATTTTTTTTTTGTAAAGAAGAACTCTTCAAATTCGACAGCCAAGACTTGAACTAATGTTCTCATTTTATATGAGGAGCAAGATCCTGCTCAGTGTTTTTTGTTGGTTGGTTTGGGTTTTTTGGTTTTTATTTTCTCCCTTTCTCTCTGATTAATTTTGATTTGGTAATCTGGTGGTAAAGTTAAGTCATTTCCCAAGCCACTTTGTATTTGTAACTTGTCTGTTTCTGTAAGGGACATTGTTACAGAATCACAGAATCATAGGAATGTAGGGCTGGAAGAGACCTCGAGAAGTCATGAAGTCCATCCCTAATAGGTGTTTGTCCAACCTGTTCTTAAAAACCTGAAATGATGGGGATTCCACAACCTCCTTTGCTGGGGCGGCTCTAGCTTTTTTGCCGCCCCAAGCACGGCAGGCAGGCCGCCTTCGGCAGCTTGCCTGCAGGAGGTCCCCGGTCCCGCAGATTCGGCGGCATGGCTGCGGGACGTCCGCCGGTCCCTCGGCTTCGGTGTACCCGCTGCCGAATTGCTGCCGAATCCGCGGGACCGGCAGACCTCTCACAGGCGTGCCGCTGAAGGCAGCCTGACTGCCGCCCTCGCAGGGACCGGCAGGGTGCCCCCTGCGGCTTGCCGCCCCAGGCACGCACTTGGAGCGCTGGTGCCTGGAGCCGCCGCTGATCCTTTGGAAGCCTATTCTAGAGCTTAACAACCCTTATACACCTCTACCTTGATATAACGCTGTCCTCGGGAGCCCAAAAATCTTACCGCGTTATAGGTGAAACCGCGTTATATTGAACTTGCTTTGATCCACTGGAGTGCGCAGCCCTCCCCCCCCCCCCCCCCCCCCGGAGCACTGCTTTACCGCATTATATCCGAATTCATGTTATATCGGGTCGCGTTATATCGAGGTAGCGGTGTACTTAGAAAGGGTTTTTCTAATATCTAACCTAAATCTCCCTTGCTGCAGATTGAGCCCATTACTTCTTGTTCTATCTTCAGTGGACATGGAGAACAATTGATCAACTTCCTCTTTGTAACAGCCTTTAACATTTTTGAAGACTGTTATCAGGCCCTTCTCAGTCCTCTTTTTTTAAGACTAAATGTATCCAGTTTTTCTTCATAGGTCAGTTTTCTAAACTTTTTATCATTTTGGTTTCTCTCCTCTGGACTCTCCAGTTTGTCCACATCTTTCCTAAAGTGTGTTGCCCAGAACTGGACACAATACTCCATCTGAAGCCTCACCAGTGCTGAGTAGAGTGGGACAATTATCCCCTGTGTCTTACATCAACACTCCTGTTAATACACCCCAGAATGATATTAGCCTTTTTCGTAATGGCATCACAGTGTTGATTCGTATTCAATTTGTGATCGACTATAACCCCCAGACCTTTTTCAGCAGTACTACCACCTAGCCAGTTATTCCCCATTGTGTAGTTGTGCATTTGATTTTTCTTTCCTAAGTTGCATTTATCTTCACTGAATTTCAGCTTGTTCAATTCAAACCAATTCTCCAATTTGTCAAGGTCCTTTTGAATTCTAATCCTGTCCTCCAAAGTGCTTGCAACCCCTCCCTACTTGATGTCATCTGCAGATTTTGTAAAGGTATGCTTTACTTCATTATCTAAGTCATTAATGAAAATATTGAATAGTACCAGACCTAGGACTGACCCCTGCAGGACTCCACTAGATTCATCCTCCCACTTTGAGAGTGAATCATTGATAACTACTCTTCCAGTATGATCTTTCAACCAGTTGTGCACCCACCTTATAGTAATTTCATCTAGATCAGTGGTGGGCAACCTGCGGCCTCTGGGCCACACACAGCCTGTCAGGGTAATCCGCTGGCAGGCTGTGAGACAGTTTGTTTACATTTACCGTCCGCAGACACAGCCGCCCACAGCTCGCGGTTTGCCGTTCCCGGCCAATGGGAGCTGCGGGAAGCGGTGCGGGCTGCAGGGACATGCTGACCACCACTTGCCACAGCTCCCATTGGCCGGGAACAGCGAACCGCGGCCACTGGGAGCTGCGGGCGGCCATGCCTGCAGATGGTCAATGTAAACAAACTGTCTCGTGGCCCACCAGCAGATTACCCTGACGGGCCGCAGGTGTCCCACCACTGATCTAGACCGTATTTCCCTAGTTGACTTATAAGAATGTCATGTAGGACTGTGGGAAAAGCTTTATGAGAATCAAAATATTGTTGAGTTCCTCTATCACATATTCAGGAGAAAATTCATGAAACAGCTTTTAAAAAGAATGAGCCAATTTTTTAGCTGGTGTGAATTGGCATAGTTTTGTATCAGCTAAGAATGTGGCTTGATATTTTGAGTTGTGCTAAGCAGACATAGACAGTTGACAAAATGAAGATAACGGTCTTGGATGACTTGCTTCTGTGACTGAATGGGCATCTTCAATGGCTTAAAATGTTCCCTACTTGCTCAGGGTCCGATCCTGCAAAGTTTTAAATGCCCTAACTCCCATTGAAGTTCATGGGAATTCTGTGTGCTTTGCACCTTACGCAATTGAGCCTTCAAGGAGAACTTGGTGAACACACAAAAGTGTCCAAATTAGAGATTATTCTGTATCTAAATTGCAGCTCTGAATGTCCCAGATCTGAACGTTGTGGCTGACTGCTAGCTCTAAACAACAAGACTCAATCAAAAACCTAGATCTGATTTGAACACACACACTGAACTTCACCAAAGTTAAAATCCAGACCAGGCTGGTGCCACAGCACACTTCTACTCCAAACATTTTAGATTTGTTCTAAAAGGATGATCACTAGCCACTGATCTGAGACACCTCTCAGTGAGGCTTGCAAATGGATACACTAAGCATCCCATTGTGTGCCCTCAATAGTTCAGCATGATGTGCTGTAAGGGAGAAATTTACCTTTAGAATAAAACAGACTAGATTAGTCTCTCATTGGATATATCAGGGATTGGAATAAGGAGGGTGAAACTTGAATTCATTACAAAAGGAAACAATAAAGGGAAGTATTTTACATTTTGAGTCAATGCCTCCATTCTCTTTTAATAGGGTTCTGATTTTAGGAATGATATACAAAATGTCTGTCTATAATGAGTCCAAGAAAGAGTGACAACAAATAAACTATGAATATTCAACTCTTGAATACTTTACAGGTTTTAATAATCAGAGAGCTCTGGGAAAAGCCTCTTTTCAAATATTTAATGGCTTAGATGCATTCCACAATGTGGGCATGACACAAAAGTAAAGCTGGGTTTTAGAGAGAAACAACCACTCTACTGTGGGGTACAAGGGGGAGAAAATAACCCAAACAGGATGGGTGATTGAAAAATGGTTGTCAAAGATTGTGGTAGTTTACCTACATAATTAGATCTTACTTAAAGCCCTGAAGAAATACGGTCAAATTCTCTGCTGATGTTACACCAGCAGAAAATCTGGCTCATGGGATCTGCTTCTGCCACATCAAAGTAATTGAGACTTCTGCCATTGACTTCAATGAGAGCAGGACTGGTCCCATATTCTGTTTCACAGATGGAATGGCCCCTCCCAGCTGTGTCTCAGAGGTTCCTGGCATACCTGGTGGGTACTCAGCACTTTCTAAAAATCATGCCCCTTTAAGAAGTCTCAAGTTGATCACCCCAAATCACTAGCCACGGTTGAAAATTTCAGTCAAGAGATCAAATTGTTCTCTAAGAAGTATTGCCGTATATCCAGAGTATATTTGACCCAATGGAAACCTTAATGTATAACTCTTATTTATTAATGTTAATCATAAAATACACAAGGTATACAGTATGACTTACTGACACTACCTGAGAAAGGGTAACTCGATTTAATACTGGAATTACTCTGAACCAGTGAGACTAACAGTATCATTTGGCCCAATATTACTATAAAAGAAAATGGTCAGGGATAAATGGTGAGATGGAAGAAAAGCAACAAAGTTAAAAAAGAGAGACAATACATTGTCTGAAAGGTGTGCATGATATATACTCATGTCATAAACATATACTTGTCATCTTACAGTACTTTCAGTCAGCATCCACTGGAAAAGCATTCTGGATGGAAAGCAGTGTGAGATGAACTTTTTGTAGTTTCAAGTATATTTTAAGGGAAGCATATTTACTAGGGGAACTTGGGGAAGAAAATAGAATGCAAATTCTAACTGTTGCATTAAATCTCTTGTTGCCTCTTCCTGACTTGTGCCCAGGGAAAGGGAGAAAATTACTTGGTTGTATATTTGCCCGAGTTGTGAATTTGAGTCCAAGACCTGAGAGAATGTGATATGCCATGAAAATTATCTTATGTGAACACCCCTCCCCTATAATGCAAGAAAGTGCAATGGCATCAGCTGCTGAGGATGGGGAGGCATCAACTTCTATCACATCAGCATATTTAGATGCTGAAGTAATTCTACCTCTTAAAGTGCCCCAGCTAGTTCCTGATTATTGCTGCATGTGCCAGTGGGGGCTGCCTATTTGCCTGTTGAATCCTGTGTAGAGGGTTTAGTCACTTATAATTTGTACCATTTCTTAGTATGATTGTAAAAACTGCAGTCTGCTAGCCTAGGTATGAAATACAAGATATACTTGGCCAAAATCCCTAGATACCAGCCCACAGCTATTTACATTACATGTTCTGTAACGGAACGCAATGCAGGACATTCACTCACTCTTTTCAAGATTGGCAGGAATAAATTATAATGAGTGACATTTATATAGACCATTTCATACAAAGATCCCAAAGAGTTGTAGTCACTGATTTACAACCTACAGTGAAATGGTCTTAAGCAAAGTGGCTCCTAGAGAGACTGCCAAAGTGGTTGAATTAAAATGGTGCTGGAAATCCTGGGTATACAATATCAGGGTAACAAGCTTTCCCTGTTACCCACCCATCCTTTAGCAGGTACTAGAATCCCGCAGGGAGTTGCAGGTTAATGACTGCTGAATCATTTGGGGTTCATGTGGCTTATTAGACACCTCTCTTAGTATAAGGGAGGTGGGAGTTGTCCCTCGGGTAGAAGAACTCTAGCGTCTGGAACAGATGGTCCTTTGGGAAGGAATCCTAGGAGCAGCATAGCCTGGGATTCGTGTAGTGCTGTCTTGGAATTTTCTTTGTTAAAGGAAATGTTTTGACTCTAAGTGTGTAGCTTCTTATTTGGTGTTGGGTGGGAATTCCACAAGCTCACACATAGTTCCAGAGTGCTCTCTATGAGAGGGGATGGCCTATTGGACGTAGTCCTTAGTGCAAATGTCTCTGCAAGTATAGGGATCACATCACCCAGCATCAAAACAGCCATATGTGAGGTGAAAAGAAGTAGCAACACATAGCAATACTGTAAAACAGGTCAGAACAAAGTGAAAAAACACTTATCTGAGTAACACTTTCAAGGGAATGTAACTGCCCAGCTGGGGATGTGATCAGGACATCATAATTAGTACTCAAATTCCCACAAAAATTGCCATGAAAATTTTAATGACTATGAGACCTGATCCTGGTCTACACTTCAAAGCTGACCCAGCTACATCTCTCAGGGGTGTGAAAAATCCACACCCCTGAGCAACATAGTTAAGCCGACCTAAGTCCCTGTGTAGACAGCCTTCATACTTGATACTGAACTAATACCAATGTTGATGATTATGTCTTCATTGCTTGTATATACACCTCTACCCCGCTATAACGTGGTTGTGGGGAACCAAAAATCCCTACCGCGTTATAGCTGAAACCCCGTTATATCGGGGTAGCGGCGGCAGGGCTCCCGTGGTGATTTAAAGGGCCCTGGGCTCCCCGCAGCAGCCGGAGCCCCGGACCCTTTAAAGCGCCGCCGGAGCCCCGCTGCTAGCTACTGTGCTATATGCGAACCCGTGTTATATTGGGTCGCGTTATAGCGGGGTAGAGGTGTATGTACACAGTTCCAGCTAAATTTTTATCTATTTCTGCTTGCCTTGAACCCAGTGGGAAATCTAGCTTAGATTAGGCTTTTTTTAAACAACTAACAAAATCATCCAAAGCCCAAGATTTGGTGGTGATGGGGGACTTCAACTATCCAGATATATGTTGGGAAAATAACACAGCGGGGCCCCAACTATGCAATAAGTTCTTGGACTGCATTGCAGACAACTTTTTATTTCAGAAGGCTGAAAAAGCTACTAGGGGGGAAGCTGTTCTAGATTTGATTTTAACAAATAGGGAGGAACTCATTGAGAATTTGAAAGTGGAAGGCAGCTTGGGTGAAAGTGATCATGAAATCATAGAGTTCACAATTCTAAGGAAGGCTAGAAGGGAGTACAGAAAAATAGAGACAATGGATTTCAGAGAGCTGATAGGTAAGGTCCCATGGGAATCAAGACTGAGGGGAAAAACAACTGAGGAGAGCTGGCAGTTTTTCAAAGGGACACTATTAAGGGCCCAAAAGCAAGCTATTCCACTGGGTAGGAAAGATAGAAAATGTGGCAAAAGACCATATTGGCTTAACCACGAGATCTTGCATGATCTAAAAAATAAAAAGGAGTCATATAAAAAATGGAAACTAGGACAAACTACAAAGGATGAATATAGGCAAACAACACAGGAATGCAGGGGCAAGATTAGAAAGGCAAAGGCACAAAATGAGCTCAAACTAGCTATGGGAATAAAGGGAAACAAGAAGACCTTTTATCAATACATTAGAAGCAAGAGGAAGACCAAGGACAGGGTAGGCCCACTGCTCAGTGAGGAGGGAGAAAACAGTAACAGGAAACTTGGAAATGGCAGAGATGCTTAATGACTTCTTTGTTTCAGTCTTCACCGAGAAGTCTGAAGGAATGCCTAACATAGTGAATGCTAATGGGAAGGGGGTAGGTTTAGAAGATAAAATAAAAAAAGAACAAGTTAAAAATCACTTAGAAAAGTTAGATGCCTGCAAGTCCCCAGAGCCTGATGAAATGCATCCTAGAATACTCAAGGAGCTAATAGAGGAGGTATCTGAGCCTCTAGCTATTATCTTTTGAAAATCACGGGAGACAGGAGAGATTCCAGAAGACTGGAAAAGGGAAAATATAGTGCCCATCTATAAAAAGGGAAATAAAAACAATCCAGGAAACTACAGACCAGTTAGTTTAACTTCTGTGCCAGGGAAGATAATGGAGCAAGTAATTAAGGAAATCATCTGCAAACACTTGGAAGGTGGTAAGGTGAATAGCCAGCATGGATTTGTAAAGAACAAATCATGTCAAACCAATCTGATAGCTTTCTTTGATAGGATAACATGTCTTGTGGATAAGGGAGAAGCAGTGGATGTGGTATACCTAGACTTTAGTAAGGCATTTGATACGGTCTCGCATGATATTCTTATCAATAAACTAGGCAAATACAACTTAGATGGGGCTACTATAAGGTGGGTGCATAACTGGCTGGATAACCATACTCAGAGAGTAGTTATTAATGGTTCCCAATCCTGCTGAAAAGGTATAACAAATGGGGTTCCGCAGGGGTCTGTTTTGGGACCGGCTCTGTTCAATATCTTCATCAACGACTTAGATATTGGCAAAGAAAGTATGCTTATTAAGTTTGCAGATGTTACCAAACTGGGAAGGATTGCAACTGCTTTGGAGGATATGGTCATAATTCAAAATGATCTGGACAAATTGGAGATATGGTTTGAAGTAAACAGGATGAAGTTTAATAAATAAAGACAAATGCAAAGTGCTCCACTTAAGAAGGAACAATCAGTTTCACACATACAGAATGGGAAGAAACAGTCTAGGAAGAAGTACGGCAGAAAGGGATCTAGGGGTTATAGTGGATCACAAGCTAAATATGAGTCAACAGTGTGATGCTGTTGCAAAAAAAGCAAACATGATTCTGGGATGCATTAACAGTTGTGTTGTGAGCAAGACACGAGAAGTCATTCTTCCACTCTACTCTGTGCTGGTTAGGCCTCAACTGGAGTATTGTGTCCAGATCTGGGCACCGCATTTCAAGAAAGATGTGGAGAAATTGAAGAGGGTCCAGAGAAGAGCAACAAGAATGATTAAAGGTCTTGAGAACATGACCTATGAAGGAAGGCTGAAAGAATTGGGTTTGTTTAGTTTGGAAAAGAGAAAACTGAGAGGGGACATGATAGCAGTTTTCAGGTATCTAAAAGGGTGTCAAAAGGAGGAGGGAGAAAACTTGTTCATCTTAGCCTCTAAGGATAGAACAAGAAGCAATGGGCTTAAACTGCAGCAAGGGAGGTTTAGGTTGGACATTAGGAAAAAGTTCCTAACTGTCAGGTTGGTTAAACACTGGAATAAAGTGCCTAGGGAGGTTGTGGAATCTCCATCTCTGGAGATATTTAAGAGTAGGTTAGATAAATGTCTATCAGGGATGGTCTAGACAGTATTTGGTCCAGCCATGAGGGCAGGGGACTGGACTCAATGACCTCTCGAGGTCCCTTCCAGTCCTAGAATCTATGAATCTATTTCAGAGTGTTCCCTCTTTGGTTGTTTCAAAATCCTGTCAGGAATTTTGATGAGATCTCAGGACATCTCATACTGTAGCCATATGTAACAAGCTGGCAAGTTCTAGGGCCCCGCATGTGGATGCAGGGTTCCTCCGAGCCAGCCTACACTCATGTGCTAGAACTCTCTACAAAGATCTAGAAGCGGCGCGAGCCGAGGGACATACTGGCCGCCACTTCCTGCAGCTCCCATTGGCCTGGAGCAATGAACCGCGGCCAGTGGGAGCCGCGATCGGCCGAACCTGCAGACGCAGCAGGTAAACAAACCGGCCTGCCAAGGGCTTTCCCTACACAAGCGGCGTCCCAAGTTTGGGAAACACTGATCTAGTGTATTACTGCTGCTCATGCTGGTAAGTGGATCCTGTTATCTCCATATAGGATGTTAAAAGGAGTTGGAACGAGCCTCTGAAGCAGAAGACCCAGGACAAAAAGGGGAAGCTCTGGGAACTGCCAAGCTTCAGAAGAAAGCTTAGGTCTACATATCGTTATTTCAGTTACTAGTAAAGCCAAACCTCAGGAAGGGAGTAAGTATGGAGGATGATATAGTACCGGGTGTATACTGTTTGCAGCAGGGTGAGAACTTCACCTGCTTTCAAGATTACGTGATGTAGCAGGGCTTTAAGTACATCATTATGGATGGTGGTGACTTCTGAAACACTGCTTTCAATTAGCTGCAACTTTATCCAAGCACTGTAGATGTGCTGCTTCCCAAAGTAAAATGAAATGGTCATTTATTACAGAGCCTAGGAACAGACAGATTGGCAGTGGAATATATGGCTGGATAATGTGGTATTTCTGCTGACAAATCACTATCGTTCCTTTCACTCTCCCTGACACACACATATCTAACAGCTGAGACAAAAGCTTGCAGAAAATAACCTCTTTAATGAATTTAGACTCTTTCTGTTTTGTGAATTGTTCACAAGATTCCTATGATGTCCTGCACATTATGATGGTCTGTAGATTGTGCAAACAGTATTTAATAGTGTGATTTGATGTATTCATTTTGAATCCATCCCATGTATTCTCCCTGGATATCTATATGTCTGTATATATCTATATCTTTATTTTGTCATTACAAGTGTTCTATGATTCTCTTTATGAGATGAGGAAAAGGACCTGGATGCAGACTATATATAAAATTATACCTGTTTAACGCAACATATAATTCATGTGCCAAGCGAGGCACTCTAAAACTAATGGCCACTCTTGAAAATTTGGGCCTGTGTTTGAGTATGCTGCCCTCTGTTGACTGGTTGCAGCTTATGGCGTACACAATGGTCTTTCCATAAGTAACCACTATTATTAGATACTTTTAACTCACGTGGCAATGGGGGAGGCAATGTGGGTGGCTTTTTGTTTTCTTTTGGAGCTGAAGGACTGAGGGTTCTCTTACCACTCCAAAGTTAACGTTTAACCAGGGCCCCATTAGAAGGTTGCTTTGAACTTGAAAAGAAATTCTCCCGCTTTCCAATTTCAGATTTGTTGAGTTAAATCCTGTTTACAACTAGAATAAATGGAGTATTTGTTTACAATAGTGTCTACAATGAGTTAGGCACTGTGCAAATGCAGAAGACATGTAAATGCTAAAAAAGACAAAACCGGCAGGGAGAAATACTTTGGTGATAAGAGCATTAAGCCTATAGAGTTGGACACTGGCTTATGCACTAAGAATTTTTCAGGGGAAGGATATTAATATGTATAAAATTGCCACTGTAGGAAAATGAGCACATATCTCTATCACTGAGTGGATGGAGGAAAGAAAAGTCCAATGGTGAATTCTACAACAGTTTGTGATCCACAAATCTTTACAGCAACCAAAGCAAAAATGCTGAGGTGAAGTACACCATGAGGACTTCCCTATACCTATACAACCAATGCTTGTAGACAGTGCATTTTCCCTATGATTATTTCTATGATTTAATATCCATACTCCCACAGTAGTTTTGAAGTGATTTCTAGTCATTCTTAGCTAGGCTAGTAATTCTCTCTCCTTTAATTTAAAACCCCCACAATTCCCTCCTGCTCCCAACCCATTTATCTACATTTAAAAAGAGAGAGAGAGAGAGTAAAGCAAATCATCTTTGGAAATTTCAAAGACAAAATACTTTGTTTCAAAACCAGTTACACTTCCTAAGTTGCAATGTGACTTATCACATTGTTTAAAACCCCAAGCACTTAAAAGTATGAAAATTAATAGTTCAACAAGTAATTAATCTTACACTAACCACTCAATATACTTGATTCTTATCAAGCACAGTACAAAGAAATGAGTCCATCATAACCTTAACTATGACCCTAACTAAACATTACTCTTCTGTCACAGAAACATTCTGAAATAGCAACATAATACATCTACACATTGTAAAATCCATAAATATGGTATTACCACAAATTGACAACACTATGCAAGTTCCTGTTAAATTCCATAGAGAACATTCTTCTCTAGTAACAATTATTTACTAAAAATGCTGTTTACTGTTTAAATGTGAAATATCAGTTCCCCTGTAAGACATTTAGGAGCTAAAAATAACCTTAACTCTGACCCATGTTTCTTTGTTTTTATGCAATGAACTTCTTTAGACTTAAGAACAATGTTGGGTGTTGGTTGGCTGGTTTTTTGAAAGTTAATTATAGAAATCCTTTGGGGTCACCCTTGAAATATAGTTCAGATTCAAAACCCTTTCCCAAAATTGCTCTGATCCAGGATTTGGGTCAGACCCATCTCTGATGATAAGTATTTTATTTTTTTTAAATGCACTGCTCCATTGTTTACAAATGAGAAAAATCACCACTGTCTATGTAAAACCCACAATGTGTTGAGCTCTGTTGCTGCTAAGCTAGCCATTACAGGAAGAACATGTTAAATAATCAACCTCATTCCTAGACTCTTTCCTGCCACGTCAGAGAAAATTAAAAGTGCTGATGCAGGAGTCTACATGTACACACACAAATAAATAACCCAAACTAGTCATTTAAACAGACCATGTTCTACACTGGCTCTTCTCTGAAAAGTCCCTGTAATGTAAGTGAGAATTCTGCTTAGAAAACCTCTGTTTTCCTTATTTCAAGTTGAAAAGGATGG
This sequence comes from Emys orbicularis, assembly GCF_028017835.1. Lineage (NCBI taxonomy): Eukaryota > Metazoa > Chordata > Testudines > Emydidae > Emys > Emys orbicularis. The sequence goes on from NC_088692.1 coordinate 25,844,793, forward strand.
TGAAGTGAAAAGAACTGGACCTGGTTTTGTAGAGAGATGGGGAACATTAATTTTAATCAACTGTCAACATATGTACTTGGTCCACTCCCACTCCTTGCAATTTAATAAACATAGTTGGGGGTCAACGAGTGTGATAATGAGCTCTGGTGGTTAAATCAGGGACTCAGGAAAGGGGTTGTGATGCTTTATTAGTGTTTGTAAAGTGCTTTGAGATTATTGGATGAAAGTTATTATAGAAATGCAGAGTGTGTTTTGGCAGTCAGGGAAAATGACTTCCCTGGGAAAATAAAACCTGCATTAAATAAACAACCTGAATAAACACCTATGTGGTCTTTGAATAAAAACACCATATTTTAAAATAACATATGAATTTTGCTAATTAAAAGCAGCATAATGCATTCCAGTAAGACGAATTTATACACCCAGAGGGAAGGTACTGTTCCTATTCCTCAGTGACCATCATCTTTTATGTCACTTTTGTTTCAGAAGCTTGGAAGAATTAAAACCAGAAAGATTATGCATAGTATAACTGAAAACAAAGAGCATATTCAGATGATGTCTGAACAGGGGCGGCTCTAGCTTTTTTGCCGCCCCAAGCACAGCAGGCAGGCTGCCTTAGGTGGCATGCCTGTGGGAGGTCCCCGGTCCCGCGGATTCGGCGGCATGCCTGCGGGAGGTCCGCCGGTCCCGCAGCTTCGGCGTACCCGCCGCCGAATTGCCGCCGAATCCGCGGGACCGGCGGACCTCCTGCAGGCATGCCACCGGAGGCAGCCTGACTGCCGCCCTCGCAGGGACCGGCAGGGCGCCCCCCGCGGTTTGCTGCCCCAGGCATGCGCTTGGAGCGCTGGTGCCTGGAGCCGCCGCTGTGTCTGAAGTTATCAATAAAACTCACTTAAAAAGTGAAATGCTGCAAAAGGGGAGGGAAGGGCTGTGCTTAGAGAAGAATGTTTTTTGTCCAGTAAGTAGTCTGGTCTGGCATCCAAGATGGACAAGATTATAACATGAAATTGTAACATGAATGAGTGAAGCAGGACCATTTCCTATCCTCATTGTCACAAGGATGGATTCATGTTGACTGTTTAACATTCCCATTTGCAATCTCTTTCTCCAAAGTGTGAAAATTGTAATGCCTTTCGTAGATACGGATGATGGTACTTAACTGCACTATTTTGATCTTTTCAGTGTGCTGTAATTTGATTCACTAACTACTTCTATTCTCCTCTGTTTTTCACAACCTTTGGGTCAAATCCTCGCTATACACACTCCTGTGTTTCTGTCTTCTATTTGATACATTATCTAGGCCAGATGATTTTTCTGAATGTGGGTTTCTGAAGATTTTCCATAGGTTTCTGGGCTATCATTGGGGGTGGGAGGGAGTGGTAGCTTCTAATGACATTTTCAGGAAATTAAAGTGGAAGGATTGTCTAGTGGTTAGGGCACTAGTCTGGGATTTAGGAGACCTGGGTTTAATCCCCTGTTTCACCACAGACTTCCTGTGTGACCAGTTAGCTTCTCTTCCCCCCTTCCCTCATCTGTAAAATGTGATAATAGTACTTCCCTGTTTCAGATGGGTGCTGTGAGGATAAATACATATCAGCACTCAGACATCACGGTGACGGGGGCCATATTAGTACCTAATATAGATAGATACTAGAAGAACCGCTTTCAGCTCTCCAAGCCCCAAATATTTGACAGAGTCTCAAAATGAGAGAGAAACATTATTCATGCAGGAAACTTAAAATGCTGTGAGATTCCTTCCTTCTGTATAAATAATCTTTCTCTGACCTCAGTTTCACAATTCTTTATTTCTGATGTAAACAACTTTCAACATTGAAAGGGAGGGGACACCACATTTTTGTGGGATGTATAGATAACTTTTAACTAAAATGAGTGATTTGAGGGCCACATGAGAGAGATGTTTTCAAGTGTAATTTTGTGGGTGGGAGGGTGTTTCCCTATGATACATTAGGTTTATAGGAGAAGTAAAAGGTTCATTTGTAAAAGTCTTGAAAGTGTTCTGTCCAGATTTTATTATTTTGGATTGCTGGGTCTAGTTTCAGAGGGGTAGCCGTGTTAGTCTGGATCTGTAAAAAGTGACAAAGAGTCCTGTAGCACCTTATAGACTAACAGACGTATTGGAGCATAAGCTTTCGTGGGTGAATACCCACTTCGTCGGATGCATGTAGTGGAAATTTCCAGAGGCAGGTATAAATGTGCAGGCAAGCATATGGGTCTAGTTGTTTTCTTTGGGTTTAAATTCTTTCAAGATATGCACGAAGGCATTGATTTCTAGTGCAGCTTCAGTTTGTGTCAATTATTTCATGTTGACTTTTATTGGCACACAGGTCTGCAGTTCCATGTGTGTTCCTGTAAGAGCAGCATAGTGCTATGGTATGCATTGCATAGGTTAGCTTCAAGTATAGAGCTAATCAGACTTTTTTTGCTGAAATGTTCTTTCATTGGAAAATGCCAATTCATCAAAGCCAAAATTATTTGTGGCAAAGGGTTGATTTTTTGATGAATTTCTCATTTTGAAAGGTTTTTTTTTTTATTTAAATTGTCAAAACATCCCAATTTGACATTTTCAAAATTAAAAAGTTAAGTTTTTCAAATCAAAATGACTTTTTGTTTAGAAATTTAACTTACTTTATAGTAAACAATTGAAATGAAACATCTGATACAATCTGATATTTTTCAATTTTTTATTAATTAAAATTTGAGATTTTGTCCCGATTCAGGATGGGAAAGTTTCAAATTCTTGAAAATTCTCACTGGATGGGAAAACTGTTTCCCATCCATCTCTACTCAAGGGACCCTGAGTGTCCTAGGCTGGAGAATTCCCTGACTACTTTTCCTTCATTTATGGCAGTCTGTATTAAACCTTTTTTCTTCAGTTCTCTTTCTTTTCAAGTTGGAATCCTTAAGACACTCTTACTACTTAGGGAATGCAGAGCAATATTTCAATAAACAAAGCAAACCAAATGGCTGGTATGTTGCCAGGAAATAAAAGTAGTTTGGATCATCATCTCAGCCATGTTGTGTGGCATTCTCCTCACTCCAAAGCATCCTCGTGTTATGATGGACTGTGATTCCATATGTCATAAATGAGACATATTGATTAAAGAAACTACAAAGTGTAGGCACAAACAAGCTTCCACCCAGGTTGAGTTACAGCTTTGTCTCCCTTGTTTACTTGGCACCACATTGCCTGCAAACCTATGCAACACTCAAACGTCTAATGGTTGAATAATATACTGCAATTTAATATATTACACCCCCACTTTCTGTCTCCCAAGCATTTGCTCTTTGTTTCCTACTGCCCTTTTGGTGAACCTGAATATCTGGGCAAAGAAAGGGAAAACAGAATTAATCACCATTTACTCATGTCCACGTAATGTCTCTGCACCTTGTCACACAAGATTTCTATATGTACTTAACAGTTTCTTTCCATTTGTGTTTCCACACTCTACCCTAACACTCCTTGGATATAGAGGAAGGTTATTTCCAAATATATGATTATGGTCTCTGCATATGGTCTCTGCCTCTGCAAGAATGTATTCTTCCATGGATAAATATCCTTCCTGTTTGAAAGTTGCTCAATTCAGATTAGATGTCTGGGAAATAATCATGGTCACAGTATGGAGAATTTATAGGTGGCCAGTACATCATATTCTATGTTGTTGTGTCTAACACACTTCTGGGAACTTGGTAAGTTATCAAGAATAATAGACATGGGAGTGTCAGTACAGAAGCTCGGGATTATTTGGCCTTTATTTTTAATGGGAGTGTTGTATCTTGAACATTCATATTCGGCCATTCTTAGATGCCTCAGAATGTCTCCTAGTTTTGTGACTTCAGAGCATGCCCTTGAAGTTCCATGTGAGGAAGTAGGCAGGGGCACCTTTGCCTAATCATGTCTCATCTCATAAGATTTAAAAGTTAGAGGCATTCTAATTTAACATTAATGATGTAGCACTTCTCTCTGAAGAAAGAGGATAAACTTTGTACATTCCAGCTACTAACACTAAAGAGGCCACTTTCTCTAAAATGTTAAATGCTATTGTGGCTCATAGTGCAGGGTTTAAACATGTCCAGAATACATAGCTGAATATATAATTATTAGCTTTTGTTCTAAAATACCTAGGCAGACTAGGTAAGTTGTTTGTCTATTTAGAGTGTGAGCATGTTGGTGACAGGATGGTTTGGACTGTATTCTGGTTTGATGCGCTCAGGTTCTTTTGTATCAGTGGTATTTTGAGGGGCCATGCCTAAAGGTTTCTGGTGTTCCAGTGTTTGATTGTGCATCTTATTTTGTGTTGGTCTAAAGCTTTATCTTTGATTAGCTTAGTGAGTATTCCTCTATTCAGGTGTGGCGGTAATAGATCATATTAGTGATGGTCATCATTTCATTGACGTGAACCGAATAAACATATTGACTACTGAAGAGAGGAGTTAATGTCTTTTCTAGGAAATATGGTACAGATGATCATATGTCACTGTGAACAATTCTTCTGACTGGGTCTAGCCTCGTTGCTTCTCCATTTTGTTTCAAATTGCAGCTGAAACCTTTTCTTCCTCCATCTCTTAATCCTTGTGTTCATATGTATTTAACTCTTTTGTATCCTTTAACTGGAAGGTGTCCTGGGGATGCAGTTTGTATGCAACACTCTCAGTATGCCAACATTTTTATGGCTGACTTAGAACAACGCTTGCTCAGCTCTCGTCCCCTTACGCCCCTACTCTACTTGCGCTACATTGATGACATCTTCATCATCTGGACCCATGGGAAGGAGGCCCTTGAGGAATTCCACCAAGATTTCAACGATTTCAACCCTACCATCAACCTCAGCCTGGACCAGTCCACACAAGAGGTCCATTTCCTAGACACTACAGTGCTAATAAGTGATGGTCACATAAACACCACTCTATACCGGAAACTACTGACCACTATACTTACCTACATGCCTACAGCTTTCATCCAGGCCACATCACACGATCCATTGTCTACAGCCAAGCTCTAAGATACAACCGCATTTGCTGCGATCCCTCAGACAGAGACAAACATCTACAGAATCTCTATCAAGCATTCTTAAAACTGCAATACCCACCTGGTGAAGTGAAGAAACAGATTGACAGAGCCAGAAGGGTACCGAGAAGTCACCTACTACAAGACAGGCCCAACAAAGAAAGTAACAGAACACCACTAGCCGTTACTTACAGCCCCCAACTAAAACCTCTCCAGCGCATCATCAAGGATCTACAACCTATCCTGAAGGACAATCCCTCACTCTCACAGACCTTGGGAGACAGGCCAGTCCTCGCCTACAGACAGCCCCCCAACCTGAAACAAATACTTACCAGCAACTACACACCACACAACAAAAACACCAACCCAGGAACCAAACCCTGCTACAAACCCCGGTGCCAACTCTGTCCACATATCTATTTAAGGGACACCATCATAGGACCTAACTACATCAGCCACACCATCCGGGGCTCGTTCACCTCTACATCTACCAATGTGATATATGCCATCATATGCCAGCAATGCCCCTCTGCAATGTACATTGGCCAAACCGGACAGTCTCTACGCAAAAAAATAAATGGACACAGATCTCACATCAGGAATCATAACATTCAACAACCAGTAGGAGAACACTTCAATCTCTCTGGTCACTCCAACGTGAAACTGCAGAACTGGAATTAATTTGCAAACTGGATACCATCAGATTAGGCCTGAATAAAGACTGGGAATGGTTGGGTCATTACAAAACCTAAACTTAATTTCCCCATTACTAATTTCTCCTTACTGTTACTCACACCTTCTTGTGAACTGTCTGTAATGGGCCACTCTCTACTTCAAACGTTATTTTTCCTCCCTTGGTATCCTGCTGTTAATTGAGTTATCTCATTAGACTGACCTCACACTTGATAAAGCAACCCCCATCCTTTCATGTATTTATACCTGCTCCTGTATTTTTCACTTCATGCATCTGATGAAGTGGGCTTTAGCCCACGAAAGCTTATGCCCAAATAAATTTGTTAGTCTCCAAGGTGCCACAAGGACTCCTCGTTGTTTTTGCTGATACAGACTAACACGGCTACCACTCTGAAACCTGGGGAAATGTTGTTTGTTTCTAAAAGTACAAAGTGAACTGAGGAGTCTGCTCCTCTTTCTAGTCTCACTATCTTGTAATTAGATGCTGTAATATTACAATAAGGTCAGTCACAGGCAGTGCTCATGTTAAGCTATCTTGGAAATACAACGAGCTGTCAGTGGCTGGCCATCAGAACACCAGGGGCCAGTTCCAAAATATACAATCTGCTGCACGAGTTCTAGCTATCCATGAAACGCATACAATTCCTTCTTGCAATACAGGAGACATCTCCTCTATGTAGCACACAGCATTTTAGCATCTCATCTAACATTTGGCTGCAGAAAGATTTAACAGTGAGTGTTTAGAGTCTAGCCTTCAGTATTTCCTTGTAGCGATGAAATCAGTGTGCACAGAGCTGCCTGAAACACTGCTGGGTGATGTACAGTAAACTAATACTGACTCCAGCTGGTATCACAAGCATGTCTGTATTGAGAGTTGCTTCATTGGAAAGGAATAAAAAGAATGTAACCCTCAGAAATATTGTAGACTCTGTACAAACAGTTTAAACCTACTGATAAACTTTATAATGCCAAACCATTGCTGTATCTTTAAAATGATAAACCTGCAATGTATGTAAACACCTTCACAAGCCTGCATGTACCATTTCAGCACATACCCACCAGCACCATAGCATGATCTAGCCCAGCAGTTCTCAAACTGTGGATCGGGACCCCAAAGTGGGTCACGACCCCATTTTTATGGTGGCTTAGACTTCGGTCCCGCCTCTTGGGGTTGTGTAGTAATTTTTGTTGTTAGAAGGGGATCGTGGTGCAATGAAGTTTGAGAACCCCTGACTAACCCATACTCTTAATACAGAGCCAATGGGAAGTGACTATGCAGAGCTGCCCTACTCCAGGGGGAGCACCAGCTGGCACGGTGTTAGCTTGCTGGTTGTCTGTACACCTCTCTAAGGGACGCAGCATACTCACCCTCTCCTCCCCACCACAACCCCCCTGCTGGCTTGTTCCTGGCCATGGCTGTACTCTTCACCCCTCCCCACTGTTCCCCATGCACTTTCTGACAACTTTCTACTTGGAGAGGTGGGGAGCAACTTGGTAGCAGCTCCCAAGCCCTGAGTGCAGGGGCTGCATTTCCGGCTATCCCTCATGCAGGCAGGGGAGTGGCATTTCCAAACCTAAGCATTTTAAACTCAGGAGTCAGAGCCCCATCAAATCATGATTGTCTTTAAAAAAGCTTGAGTCCTTTAAGAATCAAGACATTTTGGGTGTCCTTTTCTGAGGGTTCACATTTTCAAGCTTTACTCTGCACCCAGGAGGGCTAGAAATGGAATGATTTGAAATGCAAGCTGAGATTCTTGCATACTCATATGACTCCAGGAACTGAGGCTTTAAGAGAAAAACATCAAATATTGTGAGTCTCACGATAAACTCACAAGAGTCAGCAACGCTGGAGGAACTCAACCCCTACCTGGCCACAATCTCGCCTTTTTCTGTAAGTACAGTGGCCATTTGTTCCCCTTCCATTTGCTGTCAGTCATGAGATCCCAAGTTGAAGCAAGAAGCATCAAACCCCATGAGTTCCGCCTCTTACACAGGTGGGTTCCATTCATCTCAAACCATGTTGCCACAGCATAGGGGGCAGCAACCTGGCCTATCTTCCTCAGCAAGGGTGCATAAAGAGTCAGCTCATAATTAAAAGAGCCTAGCAGCCTTTATTTATGGCACAGCTTTACAGCTGCAAGTCCAAGCACATATTTTTAGCTCTCTCAAAGAACTGGGCTTTGATTTGCTTTGTAACTTGAGAGATTGATGTGACTCCAAATGTGTCGGACAGTTCGTTATCCTGCCTCCTTTTGTTCTGACCAGTTGAGTTTACTGGTTGTGCTTAAAGCAGCGTTTTTTTGGATAGAATCTTAACGTAGCATAAAGGGACTTGCTTACAGCACCTGTTACTAAACTGCTTGCACACTGGGCTGAAAAACCTTGTAATCCTTCTTTAATTGTCAGCAAGTCCTGTTACAGGGGGACTGTCAGTGTTTGTTTCCGCTGCCAAGGGATTTTTCAACACAACCTTTCTGTCCTTTCCAGTCCCGGATGAGCACTGAGCTGTGCTTAAATTCTCCTTGCTGGTAACTCTTGGAGTACTATGTGCAAAGAAATAGACTATTTGTCACTGACCACATTAAATATTTGTATATGTGCCATTGGCTGTGGCCAAAACAATGAGGCTTTTTCCTCTTTAAAAGTTTGAACAGAGATGGTCCTTATACTAGGCTTGATTCTGATCAGCATCAGAACTGCCCACTGATATAAAGTCAGCAGCTTTGATGGCATCTGGTTTACTGTACCACTCACTTCACCTTTGCAAAAGCCTGTATTTACCTACATGACAGCTTTTCACTTTGGGTGGAAAGTCACCAGCATGCACATGCTCTAAATAGACTATGGACAGGGAGCTTAGTGGGAGCTGTGGACTATCCCTGGCAAGCTGTGAGAAGGGCACAGGGCAGCTCAGTGTGGCTGTCATTACCCCAGCAAACTGCCTTCCTCAGGAGTTGGGGCTGCTGGATATCTGTGGCCATGGGCACAGTAAGCCCAGTTGTCTTCAGTTCCAGACAAGTTTGCTTGGAGCAGGAGCTGAAACGTGGAGGCGTTATGCCACCTTTACACCTCCCTTTATTCTGGAGCAAGCCCCTGGCACAAGCTAGAGCAGCCTTAAGGGTAGCTAGAGTGCAGCAATGCTCTGGCTATGCCCCTTTTCTGCTGGTCATGCCACTCAGGAAAGTCACCCTACATCAGGAATCTGACGAGGTGGTTAGATCATAGAATCATAGAATATCAGGGTTGGAAGGGACCTCAGGAGGTCATCTAGTCCAACCCCCTGCTCAAAGCAGGACCAATTCCCAACTAAATCATCCCAGCCAGGGCTTTGTCAAGCCTGACCTTAAAAACCTCTAAGGAAGGAGATTCCACCACCTCCCTAGGTAACCCATTCCAGTGCTTCACCACCCTCCTAGTGAAAAAGTTTTTCCTAATATCCAACCTAAACCTCCCCAACTGCAACTTGAGACCATTACTCCTTGTTCTGTCATCAGGTACAACTGAGAACAGTCTAGATCCATCCTCTTTGGAACCCCCTTTCAGGTAGTTGAAAGCAGCTATCAAATCCCCCCTCATTCTTCTCTTCTGCAGACTAAACAATCCCAGTTCCCTCAGCCTCTCCTCATAAGTCATGTGTTCCAGCCCCCTAATCATTTTTGTTGCCCTCCGCTGGACTCTTTCCAATTTTTCCACATCCTTCTTGTAGTGTGGGGCCCAAAACTGGGCACAGTACTCCAGATGAGGCCTCACCAATGTCAAATAGAGGGGAATGATCACGTCCCTCGATCTGCTGGGAATGCCCCTACTTATACAGCCCAAAAATGTTTCAACTTCAAGCTGCTCTGGTAGTATACAGAGATCATAGAGCAATGCAGAATTGTGCCCAGTGACTTTCTTCCAGCCTGTCTCTAAACTCCCGTCTCTGATAGACTATGAAGAGCTGGCATTAAGTCAGCTTCTCCATGTGCCTCTTGTTAGCTATGGTTCCACTGTCCTGGAAGCTTCCACAGTCCCCCGCTGATGGGGGAACTGAATCTGGAGATACAACAGAATCCCAGATAATGGATGAGGACCCAACTGTGTTGCTACTACAAAACACTATCCTCTTTGTTTTTAAAGAAGTAACATGTATAAGCAATAGTTAATTGTCTCTAGATACAGCTATATAATGCCTTGGCTCATGAAACATTATAATAATATCCAAGTTCCAAATGCGCCTGCTTATTTTTCAAAAATCAGGTTTAAATGTTTTTTTGTTGTCAGGTTTTCAAGTGGCTTGTATGTTTTTAATTTGTTTTCCTACTACAAATAATAAAACCAAACAATGAATGACACCAAGGTAAGGTTTATGAAGTAGATATTCCTGATATAGCTGTTTGTCACAGTTAGCTTTTTAAAAAAGCTAAACAGCTTTAATGGGATTTTCTTACTGATTTTCACACTTTTTTTAAAAAAAGACTCTTTTTATTTTTCATGGACAATAGAATTTAACCTGTTAATTGTCAGGATTATTGGCTTTAATGAAGTTACAGAAGTTTGCCATGTATTAATATTTTGCACTTCTTCAATGTCTTGTTTCTGAAGATACCCAGTTTACTTTCATCCACATATCAATAAATTAAACCCACTTCACAGAGTGGACTGAGGCAAGTATTATGATTATTAATATTCCCATTTTATAGATGTGGAAACCGAGGCAATAAGAGGTTAAGTGACTTGTTCAAGACCACAGAAGGATAATGACAGAGTTAGGGCTAAAATTCGATGTCCTGTATAGGAATGACTCAACCATGCTTCCTTTTCAATATAGTCTGTTTTCCTACCATACCACAGGGTCTATGAAATGACCATTAGAAACAATGTAAAACACAGCAGGCGTACTAGGAAAGAAATAAGTTTGAGATTACCCCAGTATACAATGTAAGGCTGAGACCTTATAAATCACTACCCTAGTATGCAAAGGGCCTAGCAAGGACTTTGAACAAGCCAAGTCAGCCTCTGCTCTCAAATCCATGCACAGCATAGCAATACATTGTCCTCACAGTGCTGCTGCTCTTGCCTCCCTCCCCTTACCTGGTGTGTGAGGATATGTCTCTTTAAGGGCTGTACCCAGCTTAGCTGAATGGAATAGATATTAGGCAGGGCTGTGAGCAGTTCTCAGACAGACAGCTAACCAGGAACACCAGCCTCTGAGTTGCTGAGCTGAATCTATAATAAATGATGTAGCCTGATCTTCTTAAAGTCCTGACTGAGTCTCCTATGCAGAACCCACAAGCACTACTGGAGTTAGCTAGAGATGCCTGTGCCCTGCATGTGGATTCCAAATCCATGCCCTAAAATCTCCTCTGAATATGTTAATTTATATTAAAATGACTTTTAAACTGAAATATCTAGTAGCCCCAAAATATATTTGGGCCTGAAATGTGTATATAGTAAGTCCTTAATGTAGGCTCATTGTTCGGCTATTTTAGAAAAATATAGCTACCAAAGGAGAGTATTGAGGTCTTATAACTCATCCAATAACAATGGATCCTCACTGTATTCAACAATTTCACTGAGTACCAGTGATAAGAATTCCAGTTATGCAGGAGAGTATTGTCCGTAGCACTGGTGCATTGGGTCAATGCATTCGCCTTTTATCTCTGGACACCTGGCTTCAAGTGGCACTTAGGTCACAAACAAAATTGAGTAATAGACTAAGTAAGTTACTCATGGGAGCTACAGTTCACAGACCTAATCAGGGCATTGTACTGATAATTGACTGGAAAGTAAAAACCCAAACTGGATGCATCTCTTATGGCAAAATCCCACTCTGTTTCTGCAATAGTAATTGCTTTACAACAAGAATAAAAGACAAAATAAGTAAGTTTGGTGGTCCCTAGTGGACAATTGTCCTTATCACAAAGCCAGCACAAATGGTAGTGTCTCCTCATAAGTGGTCCAAAACAGAAATAGCAAAGGTGTTGAAGTCACAATGGAGAAGTGTAAGGAAGTTTGAGCAGCCCCAGCCTGTATTATCATTAGCCTTAGCCCTGGAGTGTTGATCCCAAATGTACATATAACCAAAAAAAAAAAAAAAAATGCTACTTACCTCCCACTAGGTCCTGTTACAATCCTGATTCCCATTCAAAGGGTGATCATTAGCATTTCAAATAGAGGAAACTCCATAGTAAAGCAATGCCCAGAGAGGGGAGGAAGAATGCCTGCTGCCTTTCCCACCAGCAAGGATCTAACAACTTTGGCCTCCCTTTACTCCCAAAAGTGGAGAAGGGATCCTGCCCTATTTCAACTGGGGCTATTAATAGAGACAGAGAAAAAAAAGAAGGAAAATAAACCCACCCAAACATGCCCACCAGGATCAAGGGAGGCTGTGAGTATACTGCCAGCTAGGACTCACTCTGTGCTATTTGTAAAAGGTGTCAGTGCTTAGATAAAAGCCTTGGAAAAACCCTAAATAGGGGATCCATCTGCCAAAATGTCTCAATTTGCTTTAGGATCCTTAGTTGCCACTGATAGGCGCGATATAAAAGCATTCTAAACCCAGAGTGAGCCAGGTCCTCCCTTGATGTAAATCAGCATTGCTCCACTAAAATCAGCAGAGCCACACTGAATGACACCAGCTGAGGACTGGTCTCTTTATCTACTCTGAGACACATTGACATGAGTAAGTGGCAAAACTCAGATTATGGGACTGAGGAATCCTGATTCCCAGTTGTCCTACTCTAGCCACCAGACTACACTGCTTCATGTACAGTAATAGAATCACAGAATCGTAGGACTGGAAGGGACCTCAAGAGGTCATCTAGTCCAGTCCCCTGCACTCTTGGCAGGACTAAGTATTATCTAGACCAGTGGTTCTCAAAGCCGGTCCGCGCTTGTTCAGGGAAAGCCCCTGGCAGGCCAGGCCGCTTTGTTTCCCTGCCGCGTTCGCAGGTTTGGCTGATCGCGGCTCCCACTGGCCGCGGTTCACCGCTCCAGGCCAATGAGGGCTGCAGGAAGTGGCGCGGGCCGAGGGATGGGCTGGCCACCCTTCCCGCAGCCCCCATTGGCCTGGAGCCAGGCCCGGTTCCAGCATTTCTGCCGCCCCAAGCAAAAAAAAAAAAAAAGCTGTGATTGCGATCGGCGGCGGCAGTTCAGCGGCAGGTCCTTCGCTCCTAGAGGGAGTGAGGGACCTGCCACCCCCGAATTGCTGCAGGTGCCGCCCCTCTCCCTTGGCCGCCCCAAGCACCTGCTTGTTATGCTGGTGCCTGGAGCCGGCTCTGCCTGGAGCAGCGAACCGCGGCCAGTGGGAGCCACGATCGGCCGAACCTGCGGACGCGGCAGGTAAACAAACCGGCCAGCCCGCCAGGGGGGCTTTCCCTGAACAAGCGGCGGACCGGCTTTGAGAACCACTGATCTAGACCATCTCTGACAAGGGTTTGTCTAACCTGCTCTTTAAACTCTCCAATGACAGAGATTCCACAACCTCCCTAGGCAATTTATTTCAGTGCTTAACTACCCTGACAGTTAGGAAGTTTTTCCTAATGTCCAACCTAAACTGCCCGTGCTGCAATTTAAGCCCATTGCTTCTTGTCCTATCCCCAGAACAATTTACCTCCCTCCTCCTTGTAACAACCTTTTATGTACTTGAAACTGTTATCATGTCCCCTCTCAATCTTTTCTTCTCCAGACTAAACAAACCCAATTTTTCAATCTTCCTTCATAGGTCATGTTTTCTAGACCTTTAATCATTTTTGTTGTGCTTCTCTGGACTTTCTCCAGTTTATCCACATCTTTCCTGAAATATGGCACCCAGAACTGGACACAGTACTCCAGTTGAGGCCTAATCAGTGTGGAGTAGAGCAGAAGAATTACTTCTTGTGTCTTGCTTAAAACACTCCTGCTAATACATCCCAGAAATGATGTTTGCTTTTTTTTTGCAACATTTACACTGTTGACTCATATTTAGCTTGTGATCCACTATAACCTCCAGATCTGTTTCTGCAGTACTCCTTTCTAGGCAGTCATTTCCCATTTTGTATGTGTGCAACTGACTGTTCCTTCCTAAGTGGAGTACTTTGCATTTGTCCTTATTGAATTTCATCATATTTACTTCAGACCATTTCTCCAGTTTGTTCATATCATTTTGAATTTTAATCCTATCCTCCAAAGCCCTGCAACCTCTCCCAGCTTGGTATCATCTGCAAAATTTATAAGTGTACTCTGTATGTCATTATCTAAATCATTGATGAAGATATTGAACAGAACCGGAAGTTTTTTGCATTTGTATAGCAAGCTCTGACATCCCACATAAAAATTCATCACCATAAAAATTGGAAGGATTTTATTAGAAATCTCTAGTTATTGCAATAAAACTTTGCTAGTCATGCCCATATTAAGAGATAGCTAAAGTCACTGAAATTGAGTATCGCTTTAGTAACTTTAAAAAGTTACTACATTAAATATAGTAATATATCAAATATATCAAATTACATTATGATTTTTCCTATGGGACTGAGTTGTACCAGAAATCTACAGTGTTGCCTTGGTAATTCCTATATTAACACTTTATTGCACTGAATCTTGAGAGGTGCTGAGCACTTGGATCCGGCATTCACTTCAGGGGGAGCAGCAGGTGTTTGGACACTTCTTACGTTACCATTTGTGACTTGTATGAAGAAATGAATTGAGATTATGTGATTGTGTGAGAATGTTTGAGTAGAGTATAAAATGTACAGAAGGGATACAGCGTTTGAGTGGAGTGTATCTTCCTAGTCCGTATCAAGCTAGCACCCATTATTTCAGAAAAAACAGGCTTACTGGGTTCTACACAGTATTATCTTACTTATCTAACATGTTTGGGAGACATAAAAAATAATCAAACTCCAGATAATCAGAAAAGTGACTTAGATGGGGGACATAACTGGGAGTTAGATAAAAGCGAGTTGTGGTTGGCTACATGAATTTGTATTAATATTTTTCTACTTGAACAAAGTAAAAGAGAAGAATTTGCCTCTATTTTTGGTGGTATATTTCTCCAGAATTTGCCTGTCCGTGAACACAATCTTTTTAAAAACAAAAATGCAGTGAAGCTTCAGGATTTGGCATTGCCATAGCAACACCCTAGATTCCCCATAAAGTACAACGGTGCAGTTAGTAAGAATAGCAGTGATCGTCTGGGTTGTCACTGTGGAGTCCTAGGGTTTTGTTAGCTTGGTGCTATTTTGAAAAATAGTAAATTGAGTGTTGAGAACGTAGATCTCCAAATCTGACTTCAGGAGTAACATAGGAACTAATAACAAAAACACAAGGCCCTTAGGATTTAGACCCACAACACCAGTCAGCATTTCAATTCTCTGTTGCAGTGAATCTTTGAATTAAAAAAAAAAAAATCAATTTTAAGCATAGCATGCCACCAGAGGGCACTTTTATAGTCCCATGGATACAACAGATACATAGAACGGTTCACAAATTAATCACAAATTTTATCTGAAAACTGTAGTGTTCAAAACAAAGTGATTCTCTGGATTTGCACCAATGTCCAGGCAGAAAGAGAACTTAATTAAAATTGGACCCATTTTGCTTTTTCAAGTCAGAAACAAGGGTCTCCCACACTTGATTTTTCTAACACACTATTAAAAGGCTATTCAACATGTCATGTTAGAATAACAGAAAGGAATTTCAAGCATTAAAAGAGTTTTGACAATGCACCAAGTTTCTCCCTGAGTTCAGTCCTGTGGTATCCCACTTCTGCTAGGCTGGACTTGCTGGGCCAAATATACCCCAGCCAAGTAGGTGAAAGTCAACTAATGTCAGTGGAGTTGCACTAGTTGATGTCAGTGGAGAACTTGTCCCCTTATAAATTCATTATCGTAATACTTGCACATTTAAAGTGCTTTTCACCTGAGGATCTTAAAATACTTTAAAAATTAAGAATGGTCCTGAACTGGAGTTCTGGATCCAAACTTCCAAAGCTTGTGGGTCCTTGGATCCAAATCCAACTTGTAGGCTTCAACCCAACCAGATCCATAAATCTAATTTCTTCTCCAGGCCCAGAAGCAGCTGTAAGGTCCCAGCCTCTCCCAAGCTGCCTCACTGGAGCCCCACCCACTATTGTCTTCATGAAGAGGTCACAAAGGCCTCCACTGTCCTCCTGGAGTCTTCAAGAGAATGCTGGCTGACTTCCCCTCCCACTGCCTGCTCAGCCCTAACATCCCCTCTGACCTTCCTTCGCCCTCCCTGGTGCCTTTTCCCCTGTTGTGACCCTTGGCCCTCCCTCGTCTACTTTATGTCCCCTCTCCTCTTGTAGCAGAACCTCCTCCTCTTTGGCTCGTTTTTCACTTCCCTCTTGTCTCCTCTTTCTCTCTTTCTTTGCTCCCCATCTCCCACATTCAGGGTCACAACACAGAGCACTCCACAGAACCTCACCCCAACTTTTCTCAGTAGCTGGGCCATCATTCTCTCATCCATCAGCTGTTGAGCAGCAGTGGGAGTCCCGTCTGTTCTGCATCTAGGTAAAAGACAAGCTATTCTGGGACTGGTCAGCCCAATGAGCGGGGAAGGAAACGTCCTGTCTGGACTCACTGCTGAACCGGGCCCTGGAACTGTCCTATTTACCCAGCCCTGCCACCAAACCAGCTGCTGATGCCTCTGGGCCTGTAACAGTGGAAGAAAGAAAACTAGAAAGAACAAAACCAAAGGCAGACAGAGTAAGTTGTATCTTTTATTTCACAACGATAAAAGAGTTCCCAGTTACCCACCCTTAATGGTGGTGCCTGATCATGGTTGGTGTGTGTGTGTGTGTGTGTGTGTGTGTGTGTGTGTGTGTGTGTGTGTGTGTGTGTGTGCGCTATTCCCCGCCCCTCCCCTGCTCCAACTCGTCACTTCAAATCTTCTGCTGCTTGTAAGTTAAGAAAGAAATTCAAAGTGAAGGGTCATGAGATGGAAAATCAATTCCTTTGCCTAGGAATATTGAAACTGCAGGCTCCAGTACCTCATGGCTGTTATGCCTTGGAACCCTTAAACAACTCTTTGAGAATCTTCTCCCCCAAGTAGGTCATGAAAGCAATGATGAAAAAGAACCGGCGTGAGTGCTAGGAAGGCTGTAAAGCTGCTGGGTGTCATAGTGATAGTCGGAATATGAACGAGAGGCTGCTAGGCAACTCTCTGACACCACATTCTACAGGCCATTACCCTCTGATCCCACTGAGGGTTACCAAAAGAAACGACACCATCTGCTCAAGAAACTCCCTGAAGAAGCACAAGAACAAATCTACACAGACACACCCTTAGAGCCCCAACCAGGGATATTTTATCTGTTACCCAAAATCCATAAACCTGGGAATCCTAGACGCTCCATCATCTCAGGCATTGGCACCCTGACAGCAGGATTGTCTGGCTATGTAGACTCTCTCCTCAGGCCCTACGCTACCAGCACTCCCATCTATCTTCGAGACATCACTGACTTCCTGAGGAAACTACAATCCATTGGTGGTCGTCCATAAAACACCATCCTAGCCATTATGGATGTAGAAGCTCTCTACACCAACATTCCACATAAAGATGGACTACAAGCCATCAGGAACAGCATCCCCGATAATGTCATGGCAAACCTGGGGGCTGAACTTTGTGACTTTGTCCTCACCCACAACTATTTCAGATTTGGGGACAATTTATACCTTCAAGTCAGCAGCACTTCTATGGGTACCCGCATGGCCCCACAGTGTGCTAACATTTTTATGGCTGACTTAGAACAACACTTCCTCAGCTCTCGTCCCCTAACGCCCCTACTCTACTTGCACTACATTGATGACATCTTCATCATCTGGACTCATGGGAAAGAGGCCCTTGAGGAATTCCACCAGGATTTCAACAATTTCCACCCCACCATCAACCTCAGCCTGGACCAGTCCACACAAGAGATCCACTTCCTGGAAATTACAGTACAAATAAGTGATGGTCACATAAACACCACCCTGTACCAGAAACCTACTGACCGTTATACTTACCTACATGCCTCCAGCTTTCATCCAGACCACATCACATGATCCATTGTCTACAGCCAAGCTCTAAGATACAACTGCATTTGCTCCAATCCCTCAGACAGAGACAAACACCTATAGGATCTTTATCAAGCGTTCTTAAAACTACAATACCTACCTGGTGAAGTGAAGAAACAGATTGACAGAGCCAGAAGGGTACCCAGAAGTCAGTTTCTACAGGACAGGCCTAACAAAGAAAGTAACAGAACGCCACTAGCCATCACCTTCAGCCCCCAACTAAAACCTCTCCAGCGCATCATCAAGGATCTACAACCTATTCTGAAGGACAATCCCTCACTCTCACAGACTGGGAGACAAGCCAGTCCTCGCTTACAGACAGCCCCTCAACCTGAAGCAAATACTCACCAGCAACTACACACCACACAACAAAAACACTAGCCCAAGAACCAATCCCTGCAACAAACCCCATTGCCAACTCTGTACGCATATGTATTCAAGGGACACCATCATAGGACCTAACCACATCAGACACACCATCAGGGGCTCATTCACCTGCACATCTACCAATGTGATATATGCCATTGTAGTAAGATGAAGCCCTGAAACACAAACTCTTGTATCAGAGGACCAGTATGAGGCCTGAGGCCTGAACTAAAGTAATGGTCAAGACTTTGCTAACAAAAAGCAAAGTTAAGCTGTGAGCCAGAGGCAGGCCATGCTCACAGAAGCTGGCAAGGAAAGGGTTGATGCTGCAAAAAGATACATACCTAAAAGGTACTGGACACTAGATATCAGAACATTCGGATACTTGCGCATTCCACACAGATAACAAGGAACAGGCTGACCCATCCTAAAGGCAGGGTCAAAAGGGTAATATGATGGATAGAATTGTTTTGTCCGAACCAACATGTACAAGGTGAGAGGCGGCACCTTACTGCGTAGAAGGGTTGTACCTTACAATGTAGGGGGGTTGTACCTCAATACGTCAGGAGTGATGTGTAATTTGTTTGTACCTGTGTATAAGAATGCATCCCTGGGGCAGTGTCTTTGTCTGGCCTAGGGGGCAGTGGAGAGTCCCGCCACTGACTGAGCCAGTCCATTGTCAGGGAGCACATATGTACTAGCAGACATCTGATCAGGGGAGCTAGAGATTGTGTTTCGTTTGAGAATAAACCTGGCCGGTTGCCTTCGTACCTTATCAGAGTCTGTGGTCATTGGGGTTCTCTCAGGCTCTTCTGTGCCAGCGATCTGCAGAGCCGGGGCAGCACACAGAGGGAACACACGCATGCAGCCGACTGATATCAACATTGAACAGAGCAGAGCACCACACCAGTGGCCGTCTGACAACAGCCAGCATGTGCCAGCAATGCCCTTCTGCCATGCACATTGGCCAAACCAGACAGTCTCTATGCAAAAGAATTAATGGACACAAATCAGACGTCAAGAATTATAACATTCAAAAACCAGTCGGAGAACACTTCAATCTCCCTGGACACTCAATAACAGACTTAAAAGTGGCAATTCTTCAACAAAAAAACTTCAGAAAACAGACTCCAACAAGAAACTGCAGAACTGGAATTAATTTGCAAACTGGACACCATCAAATTAGGCTTGAATAAAGACTGGGAGTGGATGGGTCACTACAAAAAGTAATTTTCCCTCTGTTGATATTCACCCCTTCTTGACAACTGTTTGAAATGGGCCACCCTGATTAGATTGGCTTCATTACCACTACAAAAGTGATTTTTCCTCCCTTGGAATTCTACTGTTGAGAATAGCCCACTTCCACCTTAATTGAATTGTCTCATTAGCACTGACCCCCAACTTGGTAAGGCAACTCCCATCTTTTCATGTACTGTGTATTTATACCTGCCTACTGTATTTTCCACTCCATGCATCTGATGAAGTGGGTTTTAGCCCACGAAAGTTTATGCCCAAATAAAATTGTTAGTCTCTAAGGTGCCACAAGTATTCCTCGTTGTTTTTATAGCGATGTAGTGTTCTTTGTTCTATTATTTAGATTATTGTTCACAGCATTCCTACATTTTTACATTATAACAATATTAGACTTATGCTCTCTGGGTGCTTGTTCAGCTGCATCGCCTCATCACCTGGGGAGGGTTAATGACTAGGCAGGATGAGGTAGGGAGTGCGCGTTTCACCCTCTCCATGGGTGGTCAGGAACAAAGCAGTCCTTTATATTTACAGGTAGCTGAATCTATTTAGGGCAGTTGTTTTACATCTCTGGCATCTGACAATATAAAGGCTTCTTGCCCACAGAACCTTTACTAACAGCGCAACTTGAGTGAACAGAAAATAGTGTTCAGCAAGGGCCTGAAAGTCCATTCAAGTCAATATGTGTCTTTCCATTAGCTTCAAAGGACTTTGGATCAGGCATCACAATCTCAGTCTCAGCCCTGCGGCTGGAAGTTAAAGCCAGGCAAATTCAAATGAGAACGAAGGCACGCATTTTAACAGTGAGGAGGATTAACCTTTGGAACAAACTACCAAGGGAAGTGGTGGATTCTCCATCTCTTGATATCTTCAGAACAAGACTGAATGCCTTTCTGGAAGGTATTCTTTAGCCAAACACAAGATATTGGGCTCAATACAGGGGTAACTGGATGAAGTTCTATGGCTTGTGTTATACAGGAGATCAGATTAAATGATCTAATGCTCCCTTCTGGCCTTAAAACCTATGAATCCTCCAGTTTAGCCCTCTGCCCATGATGGATTATTGCCTACCCTGCACATACTTGTGCTTTGTGTGATCAAGTTTTAGATGTCCAAGGTTACGGGCTTCCATCACTCCCCATGGGAGAATAATACTATGTTTCATAATCCATCTCACGGTCAGGAAACTTTTCCTCTTTTTAACTTCATTCCACTGGTCATGCCTAACTATACCCCATTTATTACCCTAAATAAATCCTCTATGTCTTTGGGATTTATAGCCTTCAAATATTTGGGGATTATCATGCCTCCCTTAATCAGTGTTTAGTCAATGTATATTTAGCCCTTTTAATCTTTTTTCATAAATCCACATCCCCCCGGCCTTTTTGCTGTTCTGCAAATTTTGTTTCAGAGCATTTTGGGAAAGTTTTCATACCCCAGCTTACGTAGGACTTGAATGGTGCTTAGCTCTTTTGCAGGCCCTCTGCATGGGAGTGGATGTCACCCCGTCTCACTATCTCCATTTTGCAAATGGGGAAACAAAGGCACAGAGAGGTGAAGTGACTTGTCCAACGTCACACAGCAGATCATTGGCAGAACCTGGGTGTCTTGACTCCTCATCCCATCCCTTGCCACTGGACCCTGCTGCCATTAGATATCTGTCTCTTTTAGATGGACTTTCATACTGTTCTCATCACTGTGGTATCTGAGACGCTGCTTTGTTCATGTTAAGAATTATTTCATGGTGAATCTAAAACAGACACAAATAACTACATAGAATTTGCACTGTTGTATCTGTGGGTAAAATTCAGCACACAGTTATTGATTGTCCCCCTCCCCCCACATTCATACAGTAAGCTGTGGAATAGAAGTCAGTCAGGCTATTCAGAGATTAAGCAGTCCTAGTGTCCTGGTTTATAATTAATTCATAAAGATACTAACTATTTTCACTCCTCTTTCCTTCTGGTCTACCATTCACTCTCCAAACACTTTCCGGAATGGATCTCATGAAGCTGCTATAGCCAAATGCTTTTGGCTCACTCACTGGTCTCCTGGTACTGAATCACTAGCAGCTGGGGAGTGGCAGCGGTCTTCTCATCATGTCAGTGTTGGCTTAAAAGTCTTCCTATTGCTGGGTCTTTAAAAGGCATATCTGTTCTAGGGCCACCAGCAAAATCATGTCTAGGGGCTGATCCAAAGCCCAACTGACATATTTCCATTGACTACAAAGGGCTTTGGATATGAGGTGTAAGTCTGCACTTGCAAGGTTTGCTGCAATCTCCAGCAGAGACCTTCAGAGCCAGGGCCGGCTCCAGGCACCAGGCACCCAAGCACATGCTTGGGGCGGCACCTGGTAAGGGGCGGCGGGGGGAGCGTGGTGCGGCATTCCGCGGGGGGGGGGCGCTCCGGCGGCGCGGCGCTCGGCAGGGGGGCGGCGCGGGCGCGGCGCTGGGGGGGGGGGTTCCGGCGGCGCTCGGCGGGGGGGGGCTCCGGCGGCGCGGCGCTCGGCGGGGGGGCGGCGCAGAGCGCGGCGCTGGGGGGGGGGGTCCGGCAGCGCTCGGCGGGGGGGGGCGGGCTCCGGCGGCGCGGCGCTCGGCGGGGGGGCTGGGGGGCGGCACTTTTTTTTGCTGCTTGGGGCAGCAAAAAAGTTAGAGCCGGCCCTGTTCAGAGCAGTGCAGAGGGTTTAGCTACACATCATCCATTAAAGGTAAGTGTGGCTAACAGTCTGTAATGTTCTGAAAATCTCAGCCCTCAAAACTAGGGTTACGTCGCCTCCACAACGCTGGAGTAGGCCGTGGCAGCTTCCCAGGAATCCGAGGACGTCACCAAATGTGCGTGTGCTTGTGGATAATTTGTAACCACACTATTATCCCTCATCTTTACTCATGTTTGTGTCTTTCTTGGGAAACACGTGGGAATTAATTGCATTTTCTGTTAATCAGCAATAAAACCTGCCTTTGTTCAGATTTGCCCTAACCTTGCAATTCAGCTGTAAGGGCATCTCAGGTTCACATTTTACGAGTCCATGGGGAGTATTTGGTTTCTGCGAGCCCACATTGTGCATCCCTGTTATAAATATTTCCAGTGTCCGAAGCCAATGACATTTCACTGGAATAGGTCCCGTTTGGATAAGCAGTTTGAGTGAATTTGTTTGACTAAATCTGTTATTTCAGTACCACTAATATTAGCCTTTTAAAATATACTAATTCCTCAAAATTCTCTTCTTCCATTAGCCCTATCAAGGTGGACCTGAAAAATTAAGGGCCAGCTCCTTACACTGGTGTAAATCCTACTTATACCAGCTGAGGATCTGGGCCTAAGTATATGACACTAGCCAAATTGGGACATCTCCACTGTCTAGAGACTTTGCCTTTCCTAGCCATAAGGTATCTTATGTATTCCAACTCCGTGGTCTACTTAACTTGGGCCTCCATCCATCCAACTACCAGTGAAGTGAGTGGCAAAATTCCATTGGTTTCTACTAGACATATGATTGGACCCTTGGATTGAAAGCTTCTTGGGAGCGGGAGGCAGGATTATGTCTTCCATTATGCTTTATATGGCTCTGAGGGTTGAAACTGAGCTTTGCCGATACAAGAGCAGGTTAACGTAATAGGAGTCGAGGGTTTATCAAACTGCTTTGACTTGCACTGCAGGACTGGTCCAGCACATAGCAGCGCCAGGTTCAGCGAGAGGGCAAAAAGGTGGCTTAGAGCAGCATTTCTCAAATGCGGCAATCATGGCTGCATGTGGCCACCAGGGGCTTTTCTTGTGGCCATAGCTTCCAGGGAGGTGATGGGAGGGAGGAGCAAAGCAGTGGCCCCTCCCCAGGAGCTACCAGCAGGGATTGGGCCCTGCCCCCCTCTGGAGCCACAAATGCTGGTGGAGTCTGCAAAAAAGCCCTGCATAAATACATTACGATGATTTGGACATGTATATGTGCATATTTATTTGATTTTCTTAAAGTCAATTAAGTGTTTTAGGAAAAATTGTCAGAGCAGCTGGCTGCAAGAGTTGGTGGTCACACTCTGTGGCCCCCCCAAAATTTTGTTGTGAGAACCCCTGACTTAGAGCCACCTTTGCAACCCCACCCTCTTTGTTACCTCACATGCTCCTCAGCCACAGCCGAGCAGCTGGGTCTGCCAAAGCATTTCAAAACTGATTGGTGGTAATCCTTCTGTTGCTCCTATTCTGGACTTCTCTTGAGAAGTTAATGCCGATGGTGCTGGAAACCACTGTGACCTTTTCGGATGCTAACATCCATTAATGACCCAGATGAAATCACCAAATTCATTTTCACTTGTGATCTGTGGCAAAATTGACGTCAGGAATCCTGAGTACAAAGTTGAACCCACTGTGCCATCCAAACTGTATTTGCTGTTAAGAATACTTGTTTGTTATATTTATTGGCTGCTAGGAATCTTGGGAACTTGAATTTGGAACTGGACTATCCAAACTGTTCTTTAGACAAGGTTAAAAAATGCCCTGTAATGAAACTTGTAGTGAAAGGGGGACATTTGAAAGCACTGATTAATTTCCTTACTGCTTAACGTTATTATCATGAAGTCTGCTTGTAGCATTGCTGTCACTGTCAACATTTTCATTATAACCATATTTTGTAGAAGTTAAGTGTGTAATTCCATCAGGCTGAACCACATGTTATACAAGTTTGCAGCATGCATGAAATATCTTTGCCCCATCACTGTCTGAATTTCATTTAAGCTGCTTTAAGCTTAGTTGCCAATGAATGTATTTTGCCTGCCATCATCTAGAGTCAAGCGTACTGCTGTTTGTGCTGATTACATACAGTTAGATGGGGAAGAAATAGCCAAAGCGAAGCTATTCAGTTAAAGATGGATACAGGATGTTGATGAGGTTAAGAGTCTTGAGGCATTTGCTATTTTCCTTTTTAAAAACACTGTTATAATTGAACAGCAACCACCAGGGAGGCCATAGCCTAGCATTTAGTGTCCAATCCCAATTCCATTAAAGTCAGCGGCAAAATTCCTATTGACTCTGGTAATGCCAGGATTTGGTTCTATGGACCCTATCCTGCACCACTGAAGGCAATGGGAGTGTTGCCACTGACTTCAATTGGTGCAGGACTGGGGCAACAAAACTAGCTGGAGGAGCTGAATGGCTGAGTCAAAGCTGAGCAAACTTAACAAACTTATAATTATTGTTATAAACTGAGACAATATTTTCATAAATGTTGCAAAGTTTGAAGGGCAAGTTACCATGGATACTGTTCTATTTACAGCACTCCTCTTTTCTTTGCTGTGCAACAACCAATAGGAAAGCAGGGCTTCATTCTGAACATTCTACTACATCTATATGGAGTCACATTTTAGAACACTGTGGATCACTTTCCTGGCCCACTTTTCCAAGTTGCAGCAACAAGTTTCTAGGACTGCAGTTAAGGAATATTTCTTTACATTGCCATTTTGAGCAAGCCTAGGTATGTATGTATAGTGAATAGTTTTAATGCTTAATTATAGCTTTATAATATTTATTTTATACTAGTTCAGATAAATTGTGAATTAAAAACTTGCTTGGAACATTCTCATGAGGACACATTAACCCATTTGCCATATTTCCCGAAAATTAACTGAAATCTAGATAGCAAATTAACTACCTAGAAGTAAGTGCATTTAGGACAATTCTTTGCTGGCAACACCGCTTTCAAACACGCTTGAACCTGCTAGACCAGATTAATCCCTAGAGTAGCTCCATTAAGCAGGGATAAATTTGGCCTCTGATCTCTTCAATTCTGACTTACACATATTTGTTTGGAAATCATTGTGCCTGCTCAAAAAATGGTCAAACCAATTCCCTTCTCAAGGTGCTAGATGAACATTGGTGTAGATGGGCAGTAAAGTGCCTGTGTAATCTGATAAAGAAATTTCTTACAATTTAAATATTTAATATTTATTTAATATTTAAGTACCTTCCACATAGATAACCCATGCCGTAAAAAAATAAACATTTGCCCAATAGTGTTATGACACCATATAATGGAAGGCTTTACTGAATACAACCTCTCATAATAAGTATGCACAAGGGAGTAAAATTACTGTTGCCTGGTACCTTAACTCTGAATTTTGGATTTTTTTTTCTTTAGGGTGTCAGTCAGACCCTGAACGCTACTTTGCTGAACAATAGTTACCTTATTTTATCATGCTATTTCACATTAAAGGCCAGTTTTACATCACTGTGTGTATTTAAAAATGACATTTGCCATCATGGCTTCACAAATTCGTTCATGTTGAGAGTCTCTGGGTTAGGCTAAAAGGGGTAAAAAACAAGGGTGATGTCATGCTAGGAGTCTACTACAGGCCACCTAACCAGGTGGAAGAGGTGGATGAGGCTTTTTTTAAACAACTAACAAAATCATCCAAAGCCCAAGATTTGGTGGTGATGGGGGACTTCAACTATCCGGATATATGTTGGGAAAATAACACAGCGGGGCACAGACTATCCAACAAATTCTTGGACTGCATTGCAGACAACTTTTTATTTCAGAAGGTTGAAAAAGCTACTAGCAGGGAAGCTGTTCTAGACTTGATTTTAACAAATAGGGAGGAACTCGTTGAGAATTTGAAAGTAGAAGGCAGCTTGGATGAAAGTGATCATGAAATCATAGAGTTTGCAATTCTAAGGAAGGGTAGAAGGGAGAACAGCAAAATAGAGACAATGGATTTCAGGAAGGCAGATTTTGGTAAGCTCAGAGAACTGATAGGTAAGGTCCCATGGGAATCAAGACTGAGGGGAAAAACAACTGAGGAGAGTTGGCAGTTTTTCAAAGGGACACTATTAAGGGCCCAAAAGCAAGCTATTCCGCTGGTTAGGAAAGATAGAAAATGTGGCAAAAGACCACCTTGGCTTAACCACGAGATCTTGCATGATCTAAAAAATAAAAAGGAGTCATATAAAAAATGGAAACTAGGACAGATTACTAAGGATGAATATAGGCAAACAACACAGGAATGCAGGGGCAAGATTAGAAAGGCAAAGGCACAAAATGAGCTCAAACTAGCTACGGGAATAAAGGGAAACAAGAAGACTTTTTATCAATACATTAGAAGCAAGAGGAAGACCAAAGACAGGGAAGGCCCACTGCTTAGTGAAGAGGGAGAAACAGTAACAGGAAACTTGGAAATGGCAGAGATGCTTAATGACTTCTTTGTTTCGGTCTTCACCGAGAAGTCTGAAGGAATGCCTAACATAGTGAATGCTAATGGGAAGGGGGTAGGTTTAGAAGATAAAATAAAAAAAGAACAAGTTAAAAATCACTTAGAAAAGTTAGATGCCTGCAAGTCACGAGGGCCTGATGAAATGCATCCTAGAATACTCAAGGAGCTAATAGAGGAGGTATCTGAGCCTCTAGCTATTATCTTTGGAAAATCGTGGGAGACGGGAGAGATTCCAGAAGACTGGAAAAGGGCAAATATAGTGCCCATCTATAAAAAGGGAAATAAAAACAACCCAGGAAACTACAGACCAGTTAGTTTAACTTCTGTGCCAGGGAAGATAATGGGAGCAAGTAATTAAGGAAATCATCTGCAAACACTTGGAAGGTGGTAAGGTGATAGGGAACAGCCAGCATGGATTTGTAAAGAACAAATCATGTCAAACCAATCTGATAGCTTTCTTCGATAGGATAACGAGTCTTGTGGATAAGGGAGAAGCTGTGGATGTGGTATACCTAGACTTTAGTAAGGCATTTGATACGGTCTCGCATGATATTCTTATCGATAAACTAGGCAAATACAATTTAGATGGGGCTACTATAAGGTGGGTGCATAACTGGCTGGATAACCGTACTCAGAGAGTTGTTATTAATGGTTCCCAATCCTGCTGGAAAGGCATAACGAGTGGGGTTCCGCAGGGGTCTGTTTTGGGACCGGCTCTGTTCAATATCTTCATTAACGACTTAGATATTGGCATAGAAAGTACGCTTATTAAGTTTGCGGATGATACCAAACTGGGAGGGATTGCAACTGCTTTGGAGGACAGGGTCATAATTCAAAATGATCTGGACAAATTGGAGAAATGGTCTGAGTTAAACAGGATGAAGTTTAACAAAGACAAATGCAAAGTGCTCCACTTAGGAAGAAAAAATCTGTTTCACACATACAGAATGGGAAGAGACTGTCTAGGAAGGAGTACAGCAGAAAGGGATCTAGGGGTTATAGTGGACCACAAGCTAAATATGAGTCAACAGTGTGATGCTGTTGCAAAAAAAGCAAACATGATTCTGGGATGTATTAACAGGTGTGTTGTGAGCAAGACACGAGAAGTCATTCTTCCACTCTACTCTGCTCTGGTTAGGCCTCAGCTGGAGTATTGTGTCCAGTTCTGGGCACCGCATTTCAAGAAAGATGTGGAGAAATTGGAAAGGGTCCAGAGAAGAGCAACAAGAATGATTAAAGGTCTTGAGAACATGACCTATGAAGGAAGGCTGAAAGAATTGGGTTTGTTTAGTTTGGAAAAGAGAAGACTGAGAGGGGACATGATAGCAGTTTTCAGGTATCTAAAAGGGTGTCATAAGGAGGAGGGAGAAAACTTGTTCACCTTAGCCTCTAAGGATAGAACAAGAAGCAATGGGCTTAAACTGCAGCAAGGGAGGTCTAGGTTGGACATTAGGAAAAAGTTCCTAACTGTCAGGGTGGTTAAACACTGGAATAAATTGCCTAGGGAGGTTGTGGAATCTCCATCTCTGGAGATATTTAAGAGTAGGTTAGATAAATGTCTATCAGGGATGGTCTAGACAGTATTTGGTCCTGCCATGCGGGCAGGGGACTGGACTCGATGACCTCTCGAGGTCCCTTCCAGTCCTAGAATCTATGAATCTATGTTGCTCCCTGGGACTGAAATAACTTTAGACTTCTTGTCTTCCATCAAGTCCCTCTTTTTAAAATCTGCTTCTTTAGTAAAGCCTTCCAACATTGATCTCTGTGCCATCACTACCCAATGACTATATTCTGTTTGAGTTATGTGCTGCATCTGTCTGAATTAGACTGACTGCAAGTTCCTCAAGACAGAGATTGTTCCTTTCTTTTATTTATGCAGTTAGAGAGGAATATGGTCTTTTGGTTAAGCAAAGGACTGGAAACTAAAAGTTCTCTACCTAGCCTTGTTACTTTGGAAAAGTGATCTTGGAAAAGTCACTTAATCTCTGCTTGCCTCAGTTTCCCAACTAGATTCTGGCTGCTTTAACCACTGTGGCCTATTTGTGGCAGAATTGATGTTTCCTGTCTCAGGTAAGGGGCATGTATATACTACAGCTACAGACATATGAGAAATATACATAGACAGGGCATGTAAACGCTTGTCATTTTAGACACCAGATTCCTTAAGTTTCTCAAGTACCTGGAATTCCAATCTGTTCTGGCATCTGACAGGCCTGGAGTATATTCTGCTCACATTGACAGATGATATATTAGGCAGTACTCCCCCAAATTCTTGGCCATCCACACAAGCATCTTGGAGCATTGGCCTACCAGTTTGTTTTAGTACCACATGTGATCACTTATTCTTGTCTAACTAAAGCAGTCTCCATTGGTATTTGGATCTCTCCTTTGCCACGCTTTTCATCAAAAGCCTACTCAGAGTTCCAGGCAGTTGAAATGGAATTTGTTGTCTTCTTGTGAGCATTTGCCCCCGATGGCTAACTCCTCTCATCCTGTTAACCAGTAAGATAGACTTGCATTTGATATAATGATTATGTCCAAGAATAAGCCAAACACTGCTTGTCTGCTCCAGACTTCTATGTATTGGATCTATCAAGAGAGATGTTGATCTGATCTCACCTCTGTACTCTGGCGCTTGTTTTAGGCCCTCAGTCTCTGGAGGCTCCACTAGTAGATGGGTCCCTGGGAGACTGCTTGCACTTACACAGGCCTACATTCCTAAGGGAAGAGGTGGTTTTCCTTAGAGGACACCGTAGTACTTTGTTTACAGGGGAAGTTTGAACATTTCCTTTTCTGGGAGACCAAGAGTTCTTATTTCTTGTAAGGCTGTATAATATTTTTACATGATCATGAGGATGCCAAACCCTTCTAGGATGTGGATTGCTTAAATCATTCTCCTTCTGTAATGGCTCTATCTTCTGGGATGTAATCAGTATGCCATCTAGGTCCAGTATCTCTCTGATGCCCCTAATTTTTAAAGCTACATAAACTTTAGGAGCTTTGTGAACTAGAATGGAATAAATGATCAACTGAAAGGGACACTAGTCTTATAAGAACTCTGGGTACTTTAGCAGTTTTGGGAAATGATAGGTAGACATCCTTCAGAGCCAATCTTGTCAGCTCATCAAATCATTCTTCTTTAGCAGCCTTGCTGTATCCTGGAGAGCAGATTTATTCCTACTATCATCCATATCTGTGGGGATGGTTCCTTGTGCTGAGGGGGCCTCAGCCCACATTTAGGAGCCCTCTATGACCAATTTTAGAGCACTCTTCAGTCCTTGGGACACTGAAAAGTCCATAGATTTCTCTGCCACCAAAGTCACAAGCCTCATGTCAGCTTCTGTAGCTGAGGTTCCAGCTCTTCAGTATGTTTGAAGTTCAGGCAATCTCCAAGAAAGGAAGGTCTTAACTTGCCACCCATAACCCTACACATAAATACATGTTGTCAGCTGATGTTCCTCAGTGCAACAAAAGAACTGGAGGAGTGTCATAATGGGGTGGCAGAGGGTGTCATGGTCATGACAAAGACTGTACAAGATGATGCACACTTAGGTGTAATGGTGAATGTTCTTATATCTTAAGCTGCTGTTCCAAAAAATTAGAAAGTGAAGTGTAATATAGAACTTAATCTTGCATTCCTTGCTCACCTAAATTCCCATTGATTTCAATGGGAGTTTTGAGCATGTGAGGGATGCAGAGTTGGGCCCAAAGAAGTAGCTGTCCTGATTTAAAATCTCAATTAGCTATCATTAGTAGCACTTATATCCTCTTTGCTACCTCTAGAGGGTAGAACAATCATGAATCTTTACTCAGTGGTATGGTGAGTTTACACAGAGCTATTTCAGTCCTCTAGAACAGTGCTTCTCAAAGTGGTCCGTGAGCCATCGGCTGCTGGTCCGCGGCGAGTTTCCTCATAAGAGCGTCGAATAGGATAATAATATGGCACCGGTCCCTGGCACATTGGGGGGGGAAATTGCCAGTCCCCCACATCAGATAGCTTGAGAAGCACTGCTCTAGAAGCCTTAAAGTTTCCTTTTTCAGAACTGCACAGAAATTGTCAGTCTGTGCAGCTGTCCAACAGTCCTGAGCCTGGCAATACAGCAATTTAGTAGTGCTTTGCCAGATTCATCCCACTCCAGACATATTCCTAGTAGTCTGATGGAAGTCTCAGGGCTACTTTGGTAGAAATTGTGCAGGACAAAGCCCCCATTGTTGCGGATGTCTCTGCTTTCAACCATGGGAATTCACTACACCAGGAACTCCTGACTGATAAAGGTTAGGACAGTTGTGCTCCTTTTCTCATAATGCAGGTGTTGCATGGCACATTTTGCAATGGATTTTGAGGACAATTGTTCCTTAGTCACTTTTGGCATCACTAAGCAGCCCAGTATCTATTGCTATTTTCAGTCACTGTGTGTAACTTGAGTCAGGTGCACTGTCATTTGAACTAGTATCATAGAGCCATAGATAAGCATGGCTCTTTACATAACAAATAAAGATGATGTGCCTGCCCCAAAACTAAGAACAGGAGGAGCTGGCAGCATCAGGAGGGCTTGTGGAATGAGCAGGAGGGCAAACGCTGATCATGTGATTGTTTGGAAGAGTAGTGCTCTTTAGGTCACTTTATATTTAAGAATATACAGATGTTAGCTATAAAGAACACAGGTGTATTTTTTAAGTAACCCTGATAATGGTTTCTGAAAAGATTTCCTGTAAACTACTTAGATTTGAATTACTGTAAACAGTTCTTCCCCATACTATAGAAAAAATAGTCTCTTGTTGCTCCTCACTTGCTAATTCAACATTACAGTGCATTTTTTGGCACTACTGCAGTTCACTGAGCTGAACTTCCTGGTACTGGATATACAGCATGTGCATTAAGAAGGATCCAGCATCTGCAAAGACTGAGACTATACAGTCCTTATTCACTTTACTGTGCTTCTCCCAAAAGCATTTTAGAGACTGCACAGAAATTTATTAATGAAATGTTTAGTACTAGAAGGGTCCTGGATATTAGCTGGTCTGCTTTTATTGAAAGTTCTACTCAAACAGTGTGGGATTAATACATAGTATACACACTCTTATATGATACAGCTAATCGCCTGATCATGGGTTTCAAGAGGTAGCTTAGATAAAGTGCTCTCTGTAATATAATGATATCAACCGAACTTGTTTATAACTTAGAACTCTGCCAGGTGCGAAGTCTGAGTTTGATTTTTTACAACTGGCAAAGCAAAGGCATGTCTACTCTGTCTTGCCCTTTGATTGCTCAACTGATCTGAACTGTTGAAAGTAGCACTGAGATTCCTCAGCCACGTACTGCAGAACTTTCTTTTTCTATCATGCAGAATGTCTTTTAAAAACACCAACCTGCATAACAGAAAAATAATGCACACAAACCCAGGCAGTAACTTTTCAAAAATCTAACACTTCTTACACGGGCCAAAATTCAAGTGAGTGTAGAAAGCACACAAGAGGCCTGCTGTGCCAGGATAGTACAGATGTTAGAGGGGGCAAAATTTGGTCCAACAGTTGGAATTTATGCAACATTTCTGCTCACAATGCATGAGCCAGAATGTAATCTAGCTCACTTTTTCAGAGGTGTGTTGGCTCTGTAGGAGTAAAAACTCATTTCTGTGGCTCACATAAGTAGCTATGGCTCTTAAAACTTAACAGATCTGCTCCCTGTGTGTAAAAATGGTGCCACTTTTACAGTAATGGCTTCATAGCAGAACTATGCCTTAAATGCTTGGAGCCCCCAGTACCGACCTAGGTGTCGTCCTTCCTTTCCCATGTTAATATTTTATTTTTAAAACTAGATTACAGCTGCCAAAAGCCCTATCTAAGCATGATAGTCCCTTTAAGCAAAAATATTTTCATGTTGTTCTGCCAAAAAACTATTAACTTTAATGTATAATGCTTAGCTGGAACATTACCCACCTTGGAGTCTACATGACTTGCACCCTACAGATACATACGGAGCTAAACAGAGGAGTGAGAGTAGAGTAGACCCAGGGAGCAGCATAGGGATATGGTGATGGCAACTTTAGAAAGGCATAGGGGCCATAGGAAGTTGCTTAAAAGGAGAGTGAACTTCAAGAAGTTTGTATGAAGTGCCAGCTTTTGCTGCTCTAGTGCAGGAATTAGACAACAAAACTCGCCACTCTGAAATTACAGGGTCATTAACGCTCTAGAACTGAACCCAAAATTGGGAGCGGCTGATTGGCTTCAACTTTATGGACTGCCAGCTCAGCCAATCAGGCTTCACAGTGGAGGCAGAAATACCTACACAGTTAAGGCTGAGACAGCTTTTTGCTTTTCCTCTTCACAATGCTGACCATCTAAGGCTTCAGGGTGGAGTGGAGAGAGACCCCTGACGGATCCCTGGTGTGGGATGGAAGGAGTGGAAGAAGCCTTTTGCCTAGCCTGTTCACAGCATGTCAATCCAGCTAGAAATGAGGGAAGATGAAGAATATTGTTACAATCTAACACGGGGTGGCCAAGTTGTGGTTCTTCAGAAGTTAATATGCAGCTCCTTGTATAGGCACTGACTCTGGGTCTGGAGCTACAGGTGCCAACTTTCCAATGTGCCAGGGGGTGCTCACTGCTCAACCCCTGACTCTACCCCCCCTACCCTGAGCCTGCTATGCCCTTGCTCCTTCCTCCTGCACGCCACGAAACAGCGGGGCTGCCGGTGGGCGGGAGGTGCTGGGAACGGGGGGGGAAGCTGATAGGGGGCTGCTGACATATTACTATGGCTCTTTGGCAATGTACATTGATAAATTCTGGCTCCTTCTCAGGCTCAGGTTGGCCACCCCTGATCTAACAGATTAGGGATAAGGAATATGTTTATGAATACAGATACAGTGAAGGCTGGAAACAGATAAGGAAGGAGATTGTTTAGCCATTTTGCCTCCCAGGTTGAACACATGCACACCTACATGGCCCATTTAGGTGTGCAAACTCTCTCATGCACATGCGCGAGTCGGGTTATTTGTGTATATATGTAATGTGTGTGTGTATTTGTGGAACCCCAGTTTACGTGAAGGATTTTCACACCCTAGTCGAGCATGCAAATTTAGGAGCAGAAAACTAATGCAGGGCATGCCCCAGGCCTCTCCTGATCCACTGGTTTTGAAGCCAGTCCCCTTTTTATCATGAAGAAAAGAAGTCCACACCCCCACTAGGGAATGATGGCAGGGAAATCCACAAGGAGAATGGTAGTTTCTGCTCCCTTAAGTGGCTACTTCCCATATGGAACACAGTTTGATCTTAATTTATTTAAGCAACAATGACCAACACAGAGAGCATTTCCTGGCTGCTAATAGGCTAGCATACTCAATCCTTGCCCCTTAACACAGACAATCATTAATGGCGAGGAAATGCCTGACCCACAGCTCATTCTTGCTGTTATAAAATTGAAAATATTAAAAATGCAAAGAAACATCAAACCAGTTCTTTCTTTTATGCATTTCCAAGTGAAACTACCCGTTGCCATGGATAGAGGGTTCTGTTTACAGCACTAGCCTTTTCCTAGCCGTTCAGCACCAGTACAGTCACCAGTCGAAAGCAGGCCTTCATTCTCAGCATTCCATTAGGTTTATAATGAGCGGTGCACAGATGGAGAACATTTTCATTGTCTAAGCATACTTGCCCTAAAGTCACAAAAATATTTCAAACAAGAGAGAATCTTCATTAATTTTAGTGGAACTTCCCCTCCTAAAGTCCTTATTAAACAGGCCAGTTAGTCTATGATGCCTCCATGCAAATTATAATTAAAATACTTAGGGTGTCCAGGGATTGCTGTGCAATAAAAATTGTATATTTTACTTGAGAACTTAGCACCATCTGGCAAGCCAGGTCTGTTTTATTGCTGTCATAAAGCCTAGATGAAAGGTTCCATGATTCTGATAGCTTAATACAAATGTGTTTTATGGCACATTGTTTACTTTTCATTGTTCTCCTGTAGGCATGTCATGCCACCTGAGATGTGCAAAGTGTGTATTCATTCTGCATAAACATAGACAGCCAAATCTTCTGGTGGTGTAAATTGGCATAGCTACATTGATTTCATTGGAGTGACACAAATTTATACCAGTTGAGGATTTAGCCCATAAATCTTACGATGTCCAAATTATGTTGTGCTTGCTGCTGGTAGTTATGTGTGTGTGAAGGACTGTCCTGTAGTTCCAGAAGAAGAGAGAATATGCTGATGTGAAGAATGACAGCAGTCTGCAGTACTCACTCATCCAGTGGTTGTTTTATTTTCTCTTTGCAGGACTGGTTTGTTCGAGAAGACAAACTGATGCATGCTCATGTTTGGGAAGTTACTCCGAACAGCTCTGTCTGCAGAAGACTGGGATATTAAGAGAATACTTTCAAGTAATTTTTTCTATTTTCTTTCATTTTGACACACCCTCCTTACACTTTTGTTGTAGTTTTGTGCACCTTCATTTGGCAAACACCACCCTCCCCATCGCCTCTGCTCTGACACTTTATTTTGAAAGATGTTGAAAGTAACACAGGCTGTCTTTGTGTAGTCATAACTGTTGTATTTCCATAATATGTACACAATAAGGCAAGGGACTTAAGTTGATGGAAAAAAATCTTCCCTTCTTCATATCCTAGGTATTTTTTTGGATCCAGAGATTTTAGTGTGGTCCCAATCTTCTCTATAATGAGTTACAGTCACAGAACCTCTGTTCTCCTTTACCTTCCTGCCCACCTCCCTTCCTGCAGGAGTTATGTAACTTTTTTAAAAGTATAAAACAAATCATCTTTGATGATCCCCTGGGTCTAAGATAGCAATAAACTTTGCAGCAAATTCAGTTGGAACTGATGTCTTCCTACCATCAGGGAGTCTGATTATGTAAACTCGGAGTTCCAACTGGTTTTCAACGTATTCTATCAACTTCTCTATAACAATATTGCTCTTGAACCAGAGGTTGAATCAAGCTAAGCTTTCCCTCTCTGTTATTTTTATCCTTTGGTACTGCCTGCATCTACTTAACCTATTTTTCTGCTTCCTGGACTCAGCCATTAAGGCTATCCAGGCCTGCAAGGAAAGATGAAAAGAAACCTCTGACATTTGAAGTCTCTCATTTCTTGGGAGCAATTCCAGGTGATCTACAAGACCAGGGGATCTACAGTAATTCATCTTTTTTCTGGTGCAAGGCTTAAGGTGTCCAAAGCAGCAGGAGCAATGGGACATAATGGCATCAAAGCGGTAATTGTGAGCTACAATGTAAGTGAGTTCAATTTCTGAGGCTTGTGTCTAAGGATCTTTCACACACATACTCTCCTACAGTAGGATCATGTAACACCAAATATAAACCTCAAATAATCAGTTCTTGTCCCTGTTTTATCTATGAAATGCTACTATATAGGAGCATGTAGTAAATTACAGATTTTTTGAATGTCACCAAATACTTTTCTGAATAAAACAGCATGGATTACAACTGCTAATTCAAAATAAGAGGAGAGAGCAATATGGCATCCTTGGTCTGCAGACTTCCTATCTAATATTATTCTGATTTACTCTGTTTAACTGAGATTATTTATGTTATATCATTTCTATGGTAATTTCTCTGTATACAAGCTCCCATTACAACAATATCTGTGTAACTGGCTGGTGCATTAACTAATTTTGTGGCAAAATCTCCTTATAAATAAAGTAGGAAGGGTCACACGCCATGAGGCTATGGAAACAAATAAAAAATAAAATTTCCTTCATCTAGTTTTTTAAAATGACAAATCCCACTATGTATGTGGAAGAAAAATGGTTTCAAGAATACTGCAGTTCACCTTGATTCTCAGCCATGCTACTGCTGAGACTGGCTCTCTTATTCCATGCTGCCGGTCTAGTAAAAGTCGCTATTTGTATCATAAGTGCCAATTCCATGGGTTTTTTAAGCACTTGTGGAAACACTTGCAGGCATTTAAAAACAGATGATTTTCCATTGCATTAGTTGTTCTACTCTGGCATTACCTCTTTGGGAATGACCACTGCTGGCAGGGATGCATATGAAAATAAGGATTATAATGGACAAATGTGCTGTCCTTCAGCCCTGTGGAAGAGTGAGTCTGTAAAAATAGTGTACCCGTTTTAAGACACCTTTTTGAGCTATGTTTCAAAAATGGCTTTCCCTTTTAAGAATTTACCAAGTACAGAGACCATAATGCAGACTAATCTTTTTTTAAATTTACACAAGAAAAGTGAAAGGTTGAAATATTGCACTGTGCAATGTAGTAATTCCCTAGGACCGTGTGACATTGGGGACATCTACGATGCAAAAAAAAAAAAAAAAAAACCAGTCTACTGACTCAGGCTCGTTGAGCTCGTGCTATGGGACTAAAAATTGCAGTGTAGATGTTCGGGTTTGGGCTGGAGCCCAGGCTCGGAGACTCATTGCCACAGGAATGGGTTTTTTTGTGTGTTTTGGGGTTTTTTTCCAGCATTGATATACCCAATGTCACACAGTCCTAGGGAGCCACTACATTGCAAAGTGGGGGGTTGTGAGTGGTTTTCTTTTTGTTTTTTAAATAATTGAAGGTAAGACACCTCTAACAATCTCAGTTATAACATTGGTACCCTGAAGGATTCATTGCAAAGACTAAAGGAAAAAAACCCTTCAAATAAAATTGGGCCAATTTAAGTAAGGGTCATCCCAAAATAATCTCTAGTGAGTGGATTAGTGAGTTTGGCCGCCCATACCTTGGAAACAAGTTCTACAACATAGACTGAAACAGGATCTCCTGCTACAGGGCAAATCTAAACCATAATGCTTTGTAAATGCCTGGTGTAAGGCCCAGGTGGCTACCTTGCGAAAGTTTTTTGGAGGCTGCCTTGTCTCAGATCAAGTGCAGCTTGACATGGCTTTCCAGCTTCAGGCCAGCTAGGTAACAGCAATATGAATTGCAATAAGGTGGATGTTAACAAAGTTGTCCAGTGAATAGATATGAAATAAAATGTAGAAGGCACTTCCCAAGGGCTTTAGTCTGCTCCAAGTAAAACCTAGGGACCTTTAAACATCAAGCATATGGAGAAAGGCCTCATTAGGAAGGGCATGCAGGAAAAAAAATGGTAGGGTATTAGGCTCATTAAAGAGTAACTCCAACTTGGGAGGGAATTTAGGATGAATCCATAGCACAACTGTGTCATTGTAAAGGGGGTAGAAGGTAGATCAGTCACTAGGCCTGAAACTAACTCTGTGAGCTGAAGTCACTGCCATCAGGAAAACGACCTTCCAAGATAGAAACTTAAGCTTACAGGAAACTAATGGTTTAACAGGAGCTTTTAATCAACTTCAGGCCACAGGAATCTCTCTTGACACAAAGCTTTTTAGTAGGAAACTTCAAAAGCATCCAGCCCCACATGAACCTGACATAGTGGTACAGAGACCATGGTCTATCTTACACTAATCCATGATAGGTCAAAATGGTTGTCAAATGTACTTGGATGGAGTTACTCTTTACGTTTTAGTCTCAGACAGGTGAAATAGATAGTCAAGGAGGTTTTGTGCAGGTCAGGTAAAGGGGCCTGCTTGGAGCTGCTTGCATCATGCCTTAGTCCCTTTCCACTTGGACTTGTAAGGCCTTCTAAACTTGAAGCCCAGCCAAATGATGCTCAGCAGTCTTGTGTCCAAGTGAACAAGTCCCAGTGGGGCAAAAGGTTCTGCCTTTGATATAGAGGTCCTGCCAGGCTGGCTAAGTGCATTGGACCATTTCAACAACCTCTTGTCTTTTGTTGAAAGACAGCTTATGGTCCTTTGGCTTCTGGTGCTGAGGTCCTCTGTAGAAGGGGACTGAGAGCCTTTGAAGCCACTCAGCATGAAAGTATTATCATGAAGTAGAGCCTCACTTCCCTCCCTTGAAAGGAGGATTCAAATGAGTCAAAGAGCCAACATTTTGGCACAGCCCTCAGATTGGATGGTCACAGTGTGGCATTTCGGTGGTGAGGCCATCCTGCAGGGCTAACATCCTGCAGGTGCTGGAGCACCAAAACAAAGCACCTTGTAAGTACCAAGGCACTGAAAACATTGAGGCACAAAAGGGTGGTGAGCACTAACAGCTCATCTGTGACAAAGCTCTAAAGAGGTCTCTACAGAGACTAGGAAAAAATCAAGTATCAAAGCAGGTTCCAACATGCAAGGAATTGCTCAAGGCAACAGCCTCAAATAGTAGCATAGCGGTACTCATCCTGCAGGAAGCTCCTTTGCCAATTGCAGACAAGAAGGAACTGACTGTGCTATCAGGAAGAGGGCATTTATACTTGACGGGGCGGTGAGTAATGACCAGGAGGAATCCTGCCTCACATTCACCCCTGCTACTGCGTCCCTCAAGGGTCAAAAACTTAAAAGCTAGTGGAGCTTCACCTGTCTTACAATAAGGAACTAAGATCTAGAAATGAGAATTCAGAACAGATAGACCTAAAGATACTGACGTCTCAAAGCTATTTAGGTACCTAATTCCCACTAATTTCAGTGGGACTGAGGCCTGGTCTACATTACGAGTTTAGGTCAACTTTAGCAGCGTTAAATCAAATTAAGCCTGGACACGTTCACACGACGAAGCCCTTTCTTTCGACTTAAGGGGCCCTTTAAACCGGTTTCTTTACTCCACCTCCGACGAGGGGATTAGCGATAAAATCGGCCTTAGCGGGTCAGAATTGGGGTAGTGTGGACGGAATTCGACGTTATTGGCCTCCGGGAGCTATCCCACAGTGCTTCATTGTGACTGTTCTGGACAGCACTCTCAACTCAGATGCACTGACCAGGTAGACAGGAAAAGCCCCGTGAACGTTTGAATTTCATTTCCTGTTTGCCCAGCGTGGAGAGCACAGGTGACCACGCAGAGCTCATCAGCACAGGTAACCGTGATGGAGTCCCAGGATCGCAAAAGAGCTCCAGCATGGACCGAACGGGAGGTACGGGATCTGCTCGCCATATGGGGAGATGAATCAGTGCTAGCTGAACTCCGTAGCAGTAAACGAAATGGCAAAATATTAGAAAAGGTCTCCAAGGCCATGAAGGACAGAGGCCATAACAGGGACGCACAGCAGTGCCGCGTGAAAATTAAGGAGCTAAGGCAAGCCTACCACAAAGCCAGAGAGGCAAACAGAAGGTCCGGGGCAGAGCCGCAAACATGCCGCTTCTACGCGGAGCTGTATGCCATGCTAAGGGGTGCAGCCACCACTACCCCAACCGTGTGCTATGACTCCGTCACTGGAGAAACACACAGGGAAGAGGGTTCGGGGTACGAGGAAGAGGAGGATGAAGATAATGTAGATAGCTCACAGCAGCAAGGAAGCGGAGAAACCGGTTTCCCCAACAGCCAGGATATGTTTATCACCCTGGACCTGGAGCCAGTAACCCCCGAACTCACCCAAGGCGTGCTCCCAGACCCTGAGGGCACACAGGGGACCTCTGGTGAGTGTACCTTTGTAAATATTACACATGGTTTAAAAGCAAGCGTGTTTAATGATTAATTTACCCTGGCAATCGCGGCCAGTACAGCTACTGGAAAAGTCTGTTAACGTGTATGGGGATGGAGCGGAAATCCTCCAGGGACATCTCCAGAAAGCTCTCCTTCATGTACTCCCAAAGCCTTTGCAAAAGGTTTCTGGGGAGGGCTGCCTTATCCCGTCCGCCATGGTAGGACACTTTACCACGCAAGGCCAGTAGCACGTAGTCTGGAATCATTGCATAACAAAGCATGGCAGCGTATGGTCCCGGTGTTTGCTGGCATGCAGACAACATCCATTCCTTATCGCTCTTTGTTATCCTCAGGAGAGTGATATCATTCACGGTCACCTGGTTGAAATGGGGTGATTTTATTAAGGGGACATTCAGAGGTGCCCGTTCCTGCTCGGCTGAACAGAAATGTTCCCCGCTGTTAGCCACGCGGTGGGGGGGAGGGGTGAAGTGATCATCCCAGAGAATTGGGTGTGTGGGGGGGGGTTAGTTGGGTTTGTGCTGCATGTTAAGCTGGGAACCGCAGCCCCTCCTTTTACATTGCAAACCGATTTTAAATGGCCAACCCAATGGGTGCTTGGTATGGGAAATGAGGGCGCTACTTTTTGAAACCATTCCCACATGTTAATAAGGTTAAAAAAGCCAAAAGACTGTGGCTTACCATGGCTGCCTGCAAGCCAAAATCTGTTGCCTGGCACTGCGTGAGTGATCTCTCACACCAAACCGGCAGGCCCTCAATATAAGAGGAAAAATGCGACCTTGTAACGAAAGCACATGTGCTGTGTAATGTGAACAGCAAAATTTAACGTGAAAGAGTGTACCCATTGTTCTCTAAAATTGAGAACCACCTCTCCCTTCTCCTCCACCAGCTGCAAATGTTTCTCCTTCACAGAGGCTAGTGAAGATTAGAAGGAGAAAACGGTGGACTCGGGATGACATGTTCACGGAGCTCCAGATGTCCTCCCACGCTGAAAGAACACAGCAGAATGCGTGGAGGCAGTCAATGTCAGACTACAGAAAAGCACAGTATGAACGAGAGGAGAGGTGGCGGGCTGAATCGCGGGATGAACAGAGCAAATGGCGGGCTGAAGATGATAGGTGGCGTCAGCTTGCAGACAGAAGGCAAGAGTCGATGCTCCGGCTGCTGGAGCATCAAACTGATATGCTCCAGTGTATGGTTGAGCTGCAGGAAAGGCAGCAGGAGCAGAGCCCGCCGCTACAGCCCCTGTGTAACCAACAGCCCTCCTCCCCAAGTTCCATAGCCTCCTCACCCAGATGCCCAAGAACACGGTCGGGGGGCCTCCGGCCACCCAGTCACTCCACCCCAGATGATTGCCCGAGCATCAGAAGGCTGGCCTTCAATAAGAGTTAAAGTTTTAAACTGCAGTGTGTCCTTTTCCTTCCCTCCTCCCCCACCCATTCCGGGCTACCTTGGCAATTATCCCCCTAGTTGTGTGATGAATTAATAAAGAATGCATGAATGTGAAGTAACAATGACTTTATTGCCTCTGCAAGTGGTGCTCGAAGGGGGAGGGGAGGGTGGGGTGGTTGGCTTACAGGGAAGTAGAGTGAACCGGGTGGGGCGGAGGGTTCATCAAGGAGAAACAAACAGAAGTTTCACACCATAGCCTGGCCAGTCACAAAACTCGTTTTCAAAGCTTCTCTGATGCGCACCGCGCCCTGCTGTGCTCTTCTAACTGCCCTGGTGTCTGGCTGCGTGTAATCAGCGGCCAGGCGATGTGCCTCAACCTCCCACCCCGCCATAAATGTCTCCCCCTTACTCTCACAGATATTGTGGAGCGCACAGCAAGCAGCAATAACAATGGGGATATTCTTTTCGCTGAGGTCTGAGCGAGTCAGTAAGCTGCGCCAGCGCGCTTTTAAACGTCCAAATGCACATTCCACCACCATTTGGCACTTGCTCAGCCTGTAGTTGAACAGGTCCTGACTACTGTCCAGTCTGCCTGTGTACGGCTTCATGAGCCATGGCATTAAGGGGTGGGCTGGGTCCCCAAGGATAACTATAGGCATTTCAACATCCCCAACGGTTATTTTCTGGTCCGGGAAGAAAGTCCCTTCCTCCAGCTTTCGAAACAGACCAGAGTGCCTGAAGATGCGAGCATCATGTACCTTTCCCGGCCATCCCACGTTGATGTTGGTGAAACGTCCCTTGTGATCCACCAGGGCTTGCAGCAGCATTGAAAAGTACCCCTTGCGGTTTATGTACTCGGTGGCTTGGTGCTCCGGTGCCAAGATAGAGATATGGGTTCTGTCTATCGCCCCACCACAGTTTGGGAATCCCATTGCAGCAAAGCCATCCACTATGGCCTGCACGTTTCCCAGAGTCACTACCCTTGATATCACCAGGTCTTTGATTGCCCTGGCAACTTGGATCACAGCAGCCCCCACAGTAGATTTGCCCACTCCAAATTGATTCCCGACTGACCGGTAGCTGTCTGGCGTTGCAAGCTTCCACAGGGCTATCGCCACTCGCTTCTCAACTGTGATGGCTGCTCTCATCCTGGTATTCTGGCACTTCAGGGCAAGGGAAAGCAAGTCACAAAGTTCCATGAAAGTGCCCTTACGCATGCGAAAGTTTTGAAGCCACTGGGAATCGTCCCACACCTGCAGCACGATGCGGTCCCACCAGTCTGTGCTTGTTTCCCGGGCCCAGAATCGGCGTTACACAGCATGAACCTGCCCCAGTAACACCATGATTTGCACATTGCTGGGGCCTGTCCTTTGTGAGAGGTCTATGTCCATATCAATGTCCTCATCACTCTCGTCGCCGCGCTGCAATCGCCTCCTCGGCTGGTCCTGGTTTTGCTTTGGCATGTCCTGGCTCTGCATATACTCCAGGACAACGCGCGTGGTGTTCATAGTGCTCATAATTGCCGC
The DNA here is from genome assembly GCF_028017835.1 of Emys orbicularis. NCBI lineage: Eukaryota > Metazoa > Chordata > Testudines > Emydidae > Emys > Emys orbicularis. Next base: position 25,887,730 of record NC_088692.1, read on the forward strand.
GGTGATCTGAGCGGGCTCCATGATCCCAGTGCTATGGCGTCTGGTCTGAAAAAAGGCACGAAACTAGTATCTGACAGACGGAGGGAGGGAGGGAGGGAGGGGCGAGTGACGACATGGCATACAGGTACAGGGAATTAAAATCAACAAAGGTGGCTGTGCATCAGGGAGAAACACAAACAACTGTCACACAGAATGGCCCCCTCCAAAGATTGAACTCAAAACCCTGGGTTTAGCAGGCCGTTGATTTCACGGAGGGAGGGGGAAGCAAATGAATACAGAACAAATCTATTTTTTACATCTTAAGCTGGCAGACGACGGTGCAGCATGACTGATAGCCCTCGGCATCTTCTGGGTGCTTGGCAGAAAATACTGGGCGCTTGGCAGAAAATAGCATACTACGACTGATAGCCATCATTGTCGAGACTGCCCAGGTGCCCATGATTGACAGCACTGCAGTACGACGACGACGGATATCAGTCATAATATACCATCTTCTACCAAAAGGCAAGGGGCTGCTGTTGTGTGCAATGCAGCCCCACGTCTGCCAGCCCCACGTCTGCCAGCACCCAGATCGCCGATGAAGGCTACCAGTCATACTGCACCGTCTACTGCCAAAAGGCAATTAGCTGCTGCTGTGTAGCAATGCAGTACCACGTCTGCCGGCACCCAGAGGACATATGGTGACGGTGAGCTGAGCGGGCTCCATGCTTGGCATGGTATGTTGTCTGCACAGGTAACCCAGGTAAAAAGGCACGAATCAATTGTCTGCCGTTGCACTGATGGAGGGGGAGGTGCCTGACGACATGTACCCAGAACCCCCTGCGACACTGTTTTGCATCATTCAGGCATTGGGATCTCAATCCAGAATTCCAATGGGCGGCGGAGACTGCGGGAACTGTGGGATAGCTACCCACAGTGCAACGCTCCGGAAGTCGACGCTAGCCTCGGTACTGTGGACGCGGTCCGCCGACTTCATGCCCTTAGAGCATTTTATGTGGGGACACACACAATCGGCTGTATACAACCGATTTCTATAAAACCGGCTTCTATAAATTCGACCTAATTTCGTAGTGTAGACATACCCTTAGATACTTAAATACTTTTGAGAATCTCAGCCATTAGAGAATAAGCAATTTTTGAGTGATCCAAATATGGGGCATCTGAAAAATTGAGCTGGCAACACCCCCCACTTTCACACACACCCTGCTTTTTGTTTGTTTGATACAGTACCTCAAATATGGGCATACAGATTTTTGTTCATATTTTCCAAAAGAACTTAGTGGCTCAGTCTCTGCACAAACAAGCAAATGCAGCCCAAAGTCCAGCCTCTTAAGATTGAAGGAGACCGATCTTACACTAAAGTCAGTGGGAGCTTTGATACTCATTTCAAGCAGGATTGGGCCCCCTAGAAAGCAGACTTTCTGAAATAAAGGTTCTGGCGGTTTACTTTAAGCTGTGCCATTAGCAATAATTGGATTTTTAGTATTCTTACTCAAATAATAAAAAAATGAATTGTGTGCTCAATACATTGCATTCAATATAATATTCATGATTAAATACTGAAAATAAATAAGTGCAGTCAAGTTGCAATTTCTACTTTTGACTTCCTCTCTGCTGAAATTTCATTCATGCTTTCATCTCCCCTCATCCTGTCTACTGCAACTCTTTTCTCAGTGGTTCCCCCAATCCCAGCTTTCCAGACTCCACCATGTGTAGAATGCTTCTCATATGTACAAAACACTCCCATCCTGAGACACCTCAACTGGATCCACTTTCATTTCAGAATCCCAGTTAAAAATCATTCCCATAATTTTTAAATCCCTCAGTTAACTTGCCTAAGGCTGCCACCCAGATATTAATCTCTCTACTCTCTTCCCAGCTTTTTCTGCTTATCCGGTATCTGCCTCCTCTCTGCCCACAGCAGTCTTCGCACTGGTGGTATGAGAACCGTCTCCTCTGCAGTTCCTGCATCCTGGAGTGGCATTCCTGCAGCTTGCATTCATTCCTCATCTATTTTCAGATATCTGGAGACATCTTTCCTCACTTTTATATACCTCTTAAAGGTGTTGTCCAGAGAAGAAAAAGGTTGTGCCTTGTTTTGTTATATAAAGAAGGGTTAAAGACATTAAAATGTTGGTGTAAGGGGGTGGACTCACCCCTGCAGCACCTCCTGCTGGTCTCTCAGGGAATTAGCTCTATTTCCAGCACAGAGCACCCTCTGCAGGCCAGTGATCTGCCTTGTCACTGGCCCCTGTGTCCCTCCCTGGACCCTGGTGCCCCTTTCTCTGGGTGCTACCCCCTGGCAGTACCCACACACTCTGGGTCTTTCCTCCCAGGGGAATCCCCACCCACTAACCCCACACCTCAGTGTAAGGCTACTGCCAGTCACCATCTAGCCCCACTCCCTGGAGCAGACTGCAGTATCAGCCACTCATCACAGGCAAGGTTGGATTTGGACCTGCTGCCTTTGCCTACCCCTGGGCTGCCCTCTGCAACCCCCAGTACCCGTTGGCCCAATCCTAGGCCACAGCCTGGGGCTTTCCAGGCTGGAGCTCCCCAGCTCCTCTGCCTTTCCCCAGCCCTGCTCCACTCAGGTACCCTGTCTCAAGCTCCCTGCAGCCAGGCCCCCCTTTTTTTCTTTTTTCTTTTTTTTCCTTCTTCTTCTTCTTCTTCTTCTTTTTTTTCTCTCTCTCTCTCTCTGAATGCAGAGAGTGTCTCCTTGCTCCTGGCTCAAGCCTTTATAGGGCCAGCTGAGCTCTGATTGGGGCATGGCCCAGCTGCAGCTGCTTCCCCCAGTCAGCCCAGGTCTTTCCTTCCACAGCCCCAGCCCTCTGCAGGGCTGGCTTTAACCCTTCTCAGGCAGGAGTGGGTGACCACCCCGCTACAGTTGGTTTCAATTTTTTTTCTCCCTGTACAAAAGAACCATTTTGATCTCTCTAATTTTACTGGAGAACAAACGGAAACAAGAAAACTGGTGGGAGTATGATGCAGGGCCGCCCAGAGGAGGGGGCAAGTGGGGCAATTTGCCCCAGGCCCCGCGAGCCCTGGCCGAGAATCCCTTTCCTGGCTAGAGGTACCTTTTTAATTTTTACTTACCCGGCGGCGGTCCAGGTTTTCGGCGGCGGGTCCTTCAGTGCTGCCGAAGACGCAGAGCGAGTGAAGGACCCACCGCCGCCTCGGAGTGCCGCCTGGTAAGTATGTCCGCTCCCCTGCTTTGCCCCAGGCCCCCTGAATCCTCTGGGCGGCCCTGGTATGATGCTACAAGAGACTGAAACTGGAACAATTGAAGGCAGAAATTTTTAGTCAGGTTGTTTCTCCCAACACCTATTTAACTCAAGCTCCTATCAAACACTTAGTATAAAAACTCTATTTGTGAAAGATTCAACGTCCTCCACACGTGCACTTTGTCAGCTGATGGCTAAGAAAATTCCCATTCCAGTTGTCTGGTCCTCTCCTCCAGCAAAAACAGGGGCAACAAGTCGTCATAATTCTGATATTCCTAAAATACTAACAGGAGGAGAAAGGCTGGTGCTAATCCTTCAGTAGCCTTCATGCAGTCAGACCTCAGTGCCCATACAGAGCCTCATTGACTTCAGTGGGACTCCATGTAGGTGCAAGGGCCTGCCTGCACAGATCTCCCTCCACGAGCGGGGCCTTTATTTGAAAGAGAAAAATAACCCGTGCCTTCCGGGCCTTTTTTTCTATTCATCACAAAATTAAATAAAAAGATCACAAACATATTTTCTCCAAATTAATCTTTCAATTTTCTCTCCTTCTGCAATTGGCCTGACTTGTTTTAACTTATTCATCATCCAGTAGCTCTTCTCTGCCACGTCCAGCAGAATCACCGTTAACTTCAGCATTAACTGCCAGTGAAAGCTATAATACTCTCCAACTAACTAGTAGTATCAAGCCCCATTAAGGCTTTGGGGCTAAAACTGCATGGTGATGGCCTACAAAAATAAGGCCCCGATTCTGCTATCTGCTCCATCCAGGCAGACCACTCCCCTCCCCCTTTTTGACTTCAGTAGGCTCCCCTGTGCAGATCAGATTGTGGGATCAGGTCCTAACATTGTATTGAACACTGACATTCTAAATACCTAATTTAAAATAAGTAAAATCTATGCTTAATGACTGAGAGATTAAACTAATACAACAGATGTCAGTTTAGTGGAGCTCATAATACAACCTATGTTTGTTCTTCCTCAGCCCTGTTTTTGCAATCTGGGGTTAATCAGGAGGGTAAGTGAAAAACAGAGAGTGTGTGTGTCATTTGTGGAGAAAAGGTAACAATGAATGAGTGGCATGGAATGAATGGAGAGAGAATAAGTGAATGAAGGGATTGGTGGAGATGAAGTTGTTCTTATGATTATTCCAGAGGGTGGGGATAGAGTACGAGGTGGAGGAAATAGGACTAGGAGAGACTGCACTTGTAGGTTTTACATTTATGCTTGGGTAGTCATTTGTTTTGTACACAGAAAAAATTAGACTGAACATCAATTTGGGGAGGTGTTGCATAGCCAGGCAAAAAGTGGATGTGTTCAGGATGGATGAATAACTTGCATGTTTAGTCCCTCTGCTTTTGTCACATTGTGTCACAGATTTATTTTCACTTAAACTTGGTTGCTTGTGCTTATTATTTATATTATAGTAGTGCCTAGAGAACCCAGTCGAGATCAGGACCCCATTGGGCTAGGCAGTGTACAAAAGGTAAGAGACAGACAGCCCCTGTTCCATGGTTCCATCCCTTGCCACTAAATAGATAGGACAGTGAAAGTAATATCGTCTTTTTACAGATAGAGAACTGAGGAACAGAGAAATCAAGGTCCAATCCAAAGCCCATTGAAGTCAATCAGATCAGGCCCCTGTTGACTTCCCCAAGGTCACACAAAAAGTCTGGACTTTGAAATATACAGATAAAGACAGTTGCTTCTACTGATTAAAGAACAGATCTTAGCTTGCAATCCTGGTTCAGACAATGGATCAGTATGTGACCTTGGACAAGTCACTTAACCTCTCTGGTAAAATGGAGATTTTAATACTACCCTTACAGAGCAGTTATGAAGATTATCAACTAATATACAAACACTTTGAGAGTCTCTGAATGAAGTTATTAATACATAGTGCTTATCTAGTTATTATTAGACTGGCAGGTTGAGGTATTTTGGCAGGGCCATGTGTGTCATGTTGACAGGAGGGATCCATTTCCAGTGCTGGCAGTCTGGCATCTTTCACTAACAATAAATTCACTTTAAACAGGACAACTCCTAATATATCTAATTTGTTAGATACTTTTCAACTTTACCTTCTCTTTTACACTTGGAGAAAGCTACTCCTATCACAACGAAACATAGCTGATTAATCAGAGTTGTATAGACAAGATGAACCATTCCTTCCATTCCTTTTTTACTTTGCATATATATCATTGTAACTCTTGACTTCACAATTTACTGTTTGCAGCAAAACTGGATGAGGAAAAAATCATTTCACTTTTCAAAGATGGCAAACAACAACTGGGTCATCACCTAGCAGTTTAAATGTAAACATACCATTTTTAGCAAAAGAGACTGATTTTTATTGGAAAATTAAAGTGGATCAACTCTGTGTGGGGAAAAACAAATCCCAGCTAAGGAGATAAAAGTGTCTTATCTTGACTTTCTTTGGAAGTCATGTGAAAGACGTGTTATAATTGTGGCTTTGGAGAAATGGTCAAAAATATACTTGAAATCATATAAACCAAATCTTTAAATTGTCAGCAACGTTTAGCTATAATTGATCCACCATGTAGCAATATTAATGGATAATGCTTCATATAGCTCTTTAAAAATATATTGCCATAAATGGACATCATCAACTTGAAATAACCGTTCCCTGAAAATTTTGTACTTACAGGGTTTTTTTTTACAATTAACGCCTAATATTACTACAACTGAAGGAAGTTAGCAGACAAATATTTCTCTAATTTTTTACTTTTATTTGTTCCATCAATAGCTATTAGCCAAGATGGTCAGGGATGCAACCCCATGCTCTGGGTGTCCCTAGCCTCTGACTGCCAGATGCTGGAACTGGATGACAGGGGATGGATCACTTGATAATTGCCCTGTTCTGTTCATTCTCTCTGAAGCATCTGGCAGTGGCCACTGTCAGAAGACAGGATACTGGGCTACATGGACAATTTGTGTGACCCAATATGGCCATTCTTATGTTCATATGTTTCACAGCACAGTATGGCTAATTGCATTTTCTCTCTCTTGCGATGGCATGACATTCTCGTGAAGCACGTGCACATGCTTCCCTGGGCCCTGCAAGAGGGTTTTCACCAGTAAAAGCAAAGCTTCTGTTATTTCGCTTTTTAGGGCAGAAAAGGTGTCTCCTCTTCCCCCGGTGTCTGCACAAACCCAGGGCACAATAAGAGCTTAGTGCAGAAGCCTCCTTCTTTGCTCCCCAAACACCTGTATGGGTCACAGGAGTACCGGATTCTTGGCAGGGGGCTAAGAGAATTCTCCTTCATTCCCCAGACCCAACTGCAAGACAGGGAGTAACAGAGATCTGGTAGACCATGCAGGGAAACATCTTTATCACACCATGAACCCCAGAATGAGACTGGGACACACCTGCCAGAAGCAGGAAGAGGTGTTGCAAATCTGTGCCCCCCCGGAAGCACGCAGGAGCAAGTGAAAGAAAAAGCACCTGGCTGGGTGATTGGCATCCTGCACTGAGGTCCAGGGAGAAGCCAAGAGCCAAGAGCTAGTTAGGGAGGAAGAAGCAGAGCTGCAAAAGGCCAGGAGCAGCTGGCCTGAGACAGGAAGGCTACTTCCCACCCACTCAGGCTCTGCCTATATTAAGGAAATATGTACTGATGTAATTACATTGATATAGTTACACCAGTGCAAACCTCTTAAAGGGGCTTACACTGGTGCACCTTAATCCAGTAACACAACTAACTAAACAGCAACAGGGTAGGTCCTGTTTTTCCTGGTGCAGAGCATGTGTATTAGCGGTTTGTGCTGGCATAACTACCTTGATGTAATTACACCAGTGTAAATTCCCTCAATATAGACATGGCTACATACAGGACACAGCTCTCTCTTGCAGGATAAGGAGAGAACAGCAGTCTTACACAAGGCAGCAGGTGGCTGGAAGGGATCCCCTGCTGGAGCTAGGGCAGTGAGTGGAGCAGGCTGGGAAGCAATTTGGATCCTTTGCAGAAGTTGGGCCAGGTAAGCAGCAGCATCTCCTGCTCCTATTTCAGCTTCCGCTGTGGGAGCCAACACAAGCCAGGCCTGGAAGGCAATGGGGATCCTATTGCAGGCACCAGACAGGAATGGGGGCCAGAAGGTCAGTGGTAAACTCTGCCCCTCAATGAGAACAGGGGATCCTTGTTCCTGGTCTAGATTACTCTGTGGGAGCTAGATGGAGAAGCTGGGGCTAAGAGTGTAGTTGTCATCTTCATCCCCTGCTCTGTCTGCAGAAACAAGATATTGGGCTAGGAATACAAGAGGAAGTGGGGATCTGTCCCAGGCTCTTCTACAGAAGCCTGGGTCAGGCTGACTATACAGCTTGGACTGGCTTTTACCTTTAGCTGTCTCCCTTCCTATGCACATTCATACTCCTCAGTTTGTGAGGATCCTTTATACAGTGAGTGAGAAAAACAATTTTAAATATAATTTCAGAGAGTCTCAGGGGCAGGTCACCTCACCAGAATGAAGTTACTTCCTTTGACATTGACTAATTTCAAGTTGACAGTGTCCCTTTAAGATCTGGTATTATTTTGTATTATGGTAGTGCTGAGAAGCCTCAGTTGGAACAAGAACCCTATCGTCCTACACGAACACACAGTAAGAGACATTCCTGGCCCTAAAGCACTAACAATCTAAGCTCCTGATCCTGACAACTGATCCAGGAGGATGAACTCCTGAGCCCCACTGATTTCCGTGATGATTTGTATGGGCATAAGGGCCTGCAAGAGGGAAATTTTATTGATCAACTTGCAAGATAGGGGCCTAAGTCAAAACAAGTTGCAGTAAGTGAGTATAAAAAACAAAAGGAAGGCGTGAAGGAGGAAAGACAAGGATAGCAGCAATAGGAACATATGGTTACATAGACTAACTAGGTGCACAATTTCCCCATTAAAGATTTTTACTTTTTTTTTTTTTTTTTGGTAATATCAGAAATCCCTGCTGGCTGCTTGCCTAGCCACATTCAGTAAGCAATTTACCACAAATATCACAGTAGAAGGGAGTCTTGAGGAGGGATTTGCAGGAGTACAAGGTAGTGGCCTTATGAGTTAGTTTGGGGAGGGTGTTCCATGAAGACTTGGCAGTGTGGAAGAAAGCACAAAGATGCTTGCAGAAGAAGTGGAGAAACAGGCAATCCAGGATAGCATCATTGGTGGGGAAAATGTGGAGTAGAATGCGAGGGGAGATAGAGACAATGAAATATAAGAGTAGCCAAATAAGAATGGGCTGTGTTGTGAATGTTGTTAAAAGTAAGGATGAGAGCTTTTATTTGACGTGTTGAAGAAGGGGAACTCTTATGGGCTTGGCATGGTCAGAACAATGAGTTAGGAAGACTTATATTGGCAGTATTGTTTTGAATGGACCTGAGGTGGACAAGATGGGTTTGTATATGTTGAACTGTGGACTTCAGGTTAGCCTAGTCAATTTATTATGATTTGTACTCCTTGTGTAGAAAAAAGTCAAACACTGTAATCACTGGGTATTGTGAAACGGTGACAAAAAAATCCTTGCTGTGTAATTATTTCATAAAAGCAGTTGAGATGATTATATACAATAGCTTTGAATTTACCTCCTTCTAGACATCAGTATTAAAATGTCTTTCTTATAGATTGGCTGTCCATAGATATATTTATAAAATATAAAGGGCCTGTTTTCATTTAGATTTTTCATAAAAGTATAGTATGTTTTAGTCTACATTGCATTTTGAATCGTAAACTGTAATTCCCTAAAGAAACAACTCATTTTAAATTAAGACGAGTCTCTATGGCTGGATGGCACTTAACTGTGATATTCCATCTTATTAAACTAGTGATATAGAGTAGCCACTTCCCATTTAACAGGAAAATTCCTGCCCCTTGCCCCATATCTCCCACAAAGTTTTCTATGGGTTTATTTTGCATTTCTTCTGCTTGTGTAGAATAATGAGAGATGGTAACATCTAATGAAAATGTAAAATGTCACCTTTCTGAGGTCTCCCCTTTTCATCTAAGACTTTCAGAAATTAAGTGGGTGTCCCCTCCAGACTTCTTTGCAGGAGGAGGAAAGGCATTTTGATTCAAGTGCTTAGCTTCGGAGAACAGTGGTTACCTTAAAACAGCTCAAATCCAGAGAAGCTAACATATGTGACGGGATATTTTTTAATACCTGTGCCCTTCTTAATAAGGGATTGAGGGTTGACATTATGAGAAGTTGATTGTCTTTTTATTATGGTGGGTTGTTTTTCCTTTCTTTTGGACCTTGCCTGCTACCCTGATCTCAGTGACTGAGGAATTAGGTAGTAACAGATAGCCATCCAACCACATGAGTGTAAGAAAATTGTGTGTCTTGTATTGGGAATCACTGATGGAAGAATGAAGGTGTCAAAAACCTGTGCTAGTGAAAGATTTGGTAGGTGGGACTGGAAGTCATAGAGAAGGGTATCTTTGGTTTCTGGGGAGCAGAGGTGGGGATGGGGAAGGGTGGCAGTAAGGAAGGACTTTCTGTAAGCTATTAAAGTTGGGAACAGATTAAAACACTAAGGACCGATAAAGGGGCTCCCACCTAGAACTCCTTCCTGTGAGCCTGAGTGCAAATTTGTAGACCTTTAGGGTATGCTTTCACCTGAGTAGATATTCTGATAAATCTGAGAATATTTTTTCTCTAAATTGATGTTTGGGGGTAAGTGGGAAGGGTGACAGGGAGAGTTGGAATCTATTTCTGGACAAAGCCAACTGGCAAATAGTTTAACTTTTGTTTTTAAAACTGTATAAAGCACTAAACCTCAAATCTTGAACTCAAGTCCAGCTACAGGAACAAAGTTGGTGTTGAGTAAGAATGGCCATACTGGGTCAGACCAATGGTAAGTCTAGCCCAGTATCCTGTCTTTCAACAGTGGCCATTGCCAGATGCTTCAAAGAGAATAAACAGAACAGAGCAATTATCAAGTGATCCATCCCGTCATCCAGTCCCAGCTTCTGGCAGTCAGAGGTTAGGGACAACCAGAACATGGGGTTGCATCCCTGACCATCTTAGCCAATAGCCATAAATGGACCTATCCTCCATGAACTTATCTAATTCTTTTTTAAATTCAGTTATATTTTTGGCCCTCACAACATCCCCAGGCATCCACAGGTTGATTATGCATTGTGTGAAGAAGTACTTCCTTTTGTTTGTTTTAAACCTGCTGCCTATTTTCATTGGGTGACTCCTGGTTCTTGTGTGATGTGAAGGGGTAAGTAACACTCCCCTATTCACCTTCTCCACAGCATTGAAGATTTTATAGACCGCTCTCATATCCCCCATTAATCATCTATTTTCTAAGATGAACAGTCCCAGTCTTTTTAATCTCTCCTCATATGGAAGCTGTTCTACACCTCTAATAATTTGTGTTTCCCTTCTCTGTATCTTTTCCAATTCTAATATATCTTTTTTGAGATCGGGCGACCAGAACTGCTTGCACTGCTCAAATGGTGGGCATACCATGGATTTATATAGTGGCATTATGATATTTTCTGTCTTACTATCTATCACTTTCCTAATGATTCCCAACATTTGGTTAGCTTTTTTGATTATTGCTGCACACTGAGTGGATGTTTTCAGAGAATTATCCACAACTCCAAAATCTGCTTCTTGGGTGATAACAGAAAAGTTAGACCCCATCATTTTATGTGTATAGTTGGGATTAAGTTTTCCAGTGTGCATTCCTTTGCATTTATCAACACTGTATATCATCTGTGATTTTGTTGCCCAGTCAGCCAGTTTTGTGACATCTCTTTATAACTCTTCGCAATCAGCTTTGGACTTAACTATTTTGAGTAATTTTGCATCATCTTCAAATTTTGCCACCTCACTGTTCACCTCCTTTTCCAGATCATTTATGAATATGGTGAATAGCACTGGTCCTAGTACAGATCCTCACGGGAACCCCCCTATTTACCTCTCTCCATGGTGAAAACTAACCATTTATTCCTACCCTTTGTTTCCTATCTTTTAACCAGTTACTGATCCATGAGAGGATCTTCCCTCTTATCCCGTGACTTACTTTGCTTAAGAGCCCTTGGTGTAGGACCATGACAAAGGATTTCTGTAAGTCCACATATACTAAATCAACTAGATCACCCTTGTCCACATGCTTGCTGACTCTCTCAAAGAATTCTAATAAATTAGTGAGGCATGATTTCCCTTTACAAATGTTAACTTGATGCTTCCCCAACATATCATATTCATCTATATGTCTGATAATTCTGTTATTTACTATAGTTTCAACCAATTTGCCTGGTAGTGAAGGTAGGCTTATTGGCCTGTAATTGCCCTGATCACTTCTGGAGTCTTTTTTAAAAATCATCAATACATTAGCTATCCTCCAGTCATCAGACACAGAAGCTGAATTAAGTGATAAGTTACATGCCACAGTTAGTAGTTTTGAAATTTCACATCTGAGTTCCTTCAGAGCTCTTGGATGAATACCATCTGGTCCTGGTAACGTATTACTGTTTAATTTATCAATTTGTTCAAAAACCACCTCTATGGAGACTTCAATCTGGGACAGTTCCTCAAATATGTCACCTAAAAAGAATGGCTCAGGTGGGGAATCTCCCTCACATCCTCTGCAGTGCAGACCAATGCAAAAAATTCATTTAGCTTCTCTGCAACTGCCTTGTCTTCCTGAAGAGCTCTTTTAGCATCTTGATCATCCAGTGGCCCCACTGATTGTTTGGCAGGCTTCCTGTTTCTGATGTACTTAAAGAAGTAGATGTACAGGGCTTGGTTGTGTAAAGTGGGGTGGGGGAAGGTGAGGATCCCTTCGCTCATTCCAAGCTATTTTATGGTTGTTGAGCTGCTTCACAGAGGCTAGTACAGCTCAATGGCTAGAGTAGTTTCTGTGGGCCCTCAGGCATCTCCTCATAGACTTTAAGGTCAGAAGGGACCAATATGGTCATCTAGTCTGACCTCCCGCATGATGCAGGCCACAAAAGCTGACCCACCCACACAGAATCTTCCAGCCTGCGACCCCTGCCCTATGCTGCGGAGGAAGGCGAAAAACCTCCAGGGCCTCTGCCAATCTACCCTGGAGGAAAATTCCTTCCCGACCCCAAATATGGCGATCAGTAGAACCCCGAGCATACAGGCAAGATTCTACAGCCGGACCCTCATTTTAGCAGCGATGGCACGTTAATGCCTAATTGACTAAAATCACGTTATCCCATCAAACCATTCCCTCCATAAACTTATCAAGCCTAATCTTGAAGCCAGAGAGGTCTTTCGCCCCCACCGTTTCCCTCGGAAGGCTGTTCCAAAATTTCACCCCTCTGACGGTTAGAAACCTTCGTCTAATTTCAAGCCTAAACTTCCCCACGGCCAGTTTATATCCATTCGTTCTCGTGTCCACATTACTACTGAGCTGAAATAATTCCTCTCCCTCCTTGGTATTAATCCCTTTGATATATTTAAAGAGAGCAATCATATCCCCCCTCAGCCTTCTTTTGGTTAGGCTAAACAAACCGAGCTCCTCGAGTCTCCTTTCATAGGAAAGGTTTTTCATTCCTCGGATCATCCTAGTGGCCCTTCTCTGTACCCGTTCCAGTTTGAGTTCATCCTTTTTAAACATAGGAGACCAGAACTGCACACAGTACTCCAAATGAGGTCTCACCAGTGCCTTGTATAACGGAAGCAGCACCTCCCTGTCCCTACTAGAAATACCTCGCCTAACGCATCCCAAGATCGCATTAGCTTTTTTCACAGCCACGTCACATTGCCGACTCATAGTCATCCTGCGATCAACCAGGACTCCGAGGTCCTTCTCCTCCGTCACTTCCAACCTATGCATCCCCAGGTTATAACTAAAATTCTTGTTAGTCATCCCTAAATGCATCACCTTACACTTCTCACTATTAAATATCATCCTATTACTATTACTCCAATTTACAAGGTCATCCAAGTCTCCCTGCAGAATATCCCGATCCTTCTCCGAATTGGCAATACCTCCCAACTTTGTGTCATCCGCAAACTTTATCAGCCCACTCCTACATTCGGTTCCGAGGTCAGTAATGAATAGATTAAATAAAATCGGGCCCAAAACCGAACCTTGAGGAACCCCACTGGTGACCTCCCTCCAACCTGACAGTTCACCTTTCAGTACCACCCGCTGCAGTCTCCCCTTTAACCAGTTCTTTATCCACCTCTGGATTTTTATATCGATCCCCTTCTTTTCTAATTTAACCAATAATTCCTCATACGGCACAGTATCAAACGCTTTACTAAAATCGAGGTATATTAGATCCACCGCATTTCCTTTATCTAGAAGGTCTGTTACTTTCTCAAAGAAGGAGATCAGGTTGGTTTGGCACGATCTGCCTTTCGTAAACCCATGTTGTAATTTGTCCCAATTGCCATTGACCTCAAGATCCTCAACTACTTTCTCCTTCAAAATTTTTTCCAAGACCTTGCATACTACAGAAGTTAAACTAACAGGCCTGTAGTTACTCGGGTCACTTTTTTTCCCCTTCTTGAAAATAGGAACCACATTAGCTATTTTCCAGTCCAACGGTACCACCCCCGAGTTTACAGATTCATTAAAAATTATCGCTAAGGGGCTTGCAATTTCTCGCGCCAGCTCCTTCAATATTCTAGGATGAAGATCATCCGGTCCGCCCGATTTAGTCCCATTTAGCTGGTCAAGTTTGGCTTCCACCTCTGATACTGTAATGTCAATCGCCCCTCCTCTATTCCCCTCTGTCCTGCTCCCTCTATTCCTAAGCCCTTCATTAGCCTTATTAAAGACCGACGCAAAATATTCCTCTCCGCTCTGCAAGGAAATATATGCATAAAAGCAGTTCTTCTGGCCCCATCCCGGTCCTCTCACACCCAGCCCACACACCCGTCCTTCCTCTTGCTACCCCTGCAGTGCTGCTGCACAGGACAGGGCTCCATTGGTGGACAACTCACAGTCCCCTAAATCCAAAACATCACTCACAGCCAAACTCCAGTTCTGCTGAGAAGGGGCCCTCCACAGCACAGATAAAGGAGTTGGATTTGCCCCCAAAAGATAGTTTAGATTCACTCATCATTTTATAAATTGGAACTATAAATAATAGGTATTTGAAGTGGAACAGACCACACCCTGCCAGTACAAGATTGTTAACTTCCCTACATTAGATTTTCTAGCTCTTTGGGAAACCTAGCTTTAGGTGGTTTAAGTGCTTTCCTTAGGATAGACTGTAGAACTGCATCTCACCATCCCGTAGCTTTCCCTCTTTAATACCACCAAACCAACAAGGAGTCCGGTGGCACCTTAAAGACTAACAGATTTATTTGGGCATAAGCTTTCGTGGGTAAAAAAAACACTTCTTCAGATGCATGGAGTGAAAATTACAGATGCAGGCATTATATACTGACACACAAAGAGAAGGGAGTTACCTCACAAGTGGAGAACCAGTGTTGACAGCGTTGACTGATCGAATTGGCCCTGTCAACACTGGTTCTCCACTTGTGAGGTAACTCCCTTCTCTTCATGTGTCAATATATAATGCCTGCATCTGTGATTTTCACTCCATGCATCTGAAGAAGTAGGTTTTTTACCCACGAAAGCTTATGCCCAAATAAATCTGTTAGTCTTTAAGGTGCCACCGGACTCCTTGTTGTTTTGGTGGATACAGACTAACATGGCTACCCCCTGATATTTAATACCACCAATTACTCCTAGTCATACCCCCTTTTACCAGCCTCTTATGGATGTTTTTAAACACTTGGAAAACACATGGCTATTTCCAGAGTTATGTGGACAATGAACTAACCCCTTATTTCGCAGTACCCCAGAGCTGGGCTTGGCAGGAGACTTGGACAATTGCTCAGCAATCTCTCTCTCTCTCTGGAAGGTAAAGTCAAAACGGGGGAGGAGAGCCAGATTTGTTCCTATCTAATAGAGCAGCTTTCTTGGATCGGGCCCTGTCCTCCCCCATGCCAGAGTGAGGGCCGTGTCTACCAGGGAGGTGGTCTGTCTGACAAGGGCCGTGGAGCAGAGGGGCTCCTTGCAGAGGCCTTGGGAGGGAGCCGCGTATCCCCAGGGCAATCCCAGATGAGGTCCTGCCAAGGAGGGCCTTCCGTCGAGTGGCGGGACCCCTGGCACAAGCCACTGGGCTACAGGACAAGGGGACGCCTTCGCAGAGGCCCTCGGCGGGGTCTCTCCCAAGGCAGGCCCTGGCTGGGAGAAGGGTCCCGGGCAGAGGCCAGCAGGCTGGTGGAGGTGCGGCGGGCTCTGCCAGGCAGTAGCTGTTGGGAGGAGAGGGGCCTCTCACCGGCAGGCAGGTCCCTAGCAAAGGGCTCCGCTGAGAGCAGCCTCTCCCGGGCAGAGGCCCCGGGAGAAAGCGGGCGGTACAGCGCGTCCATCCGGATGGAGCCCCTGTAACTCCTCCCCTCCGCTCCAGCCTCCTGTGGCGGCGGCGGCCCGGCGCTGCTCCCCCTCCCCGGCTGGCTGAGCGCCGCTGCCCCCCATGCGGATGTGACATTTCACGGCGCTACCGCGGCCGCCATTTTGAGAGAGACAGAGAGAGGCAGAGAGAAGCCCTGGCGCCTGCTACGCTCCCCATAGAGGCGGCGGCGGCGGCAGCAGCGGCGGAGCAGCAGCAGCGAGCCGGGCGCAGGCAGCAGGGAGGCCTGCAGGCCGGGAGCAGGGCCCCAGCCTCGAGCGAGCGGCCTCCTGGGGAGCCGGGGGCTCGCGGCGCCTCCCCGACTCTCACCGCAGTAGGGACACCCGGCGGGGGAGGGAGAAGCGCCGGGCCCTAACTCCTGATCTCCCGGCCCCCGAGGAAGCCGCCGCCCCCGGCCGGTTTCCTCCTCCCCACCCTCTTCCCCCGACCGGGTGCCGCCGCCGAGATTGGGCGAATAGCGAGCAAATACGTGCGCGTCTCGCTGCCTCCTCCGGCCGCCCGCTCCCTGCCCGCCGGAGCCCAGCCGCAGCCCCCCGAGGCTGGTGCCCAGGCCCCGCCGCTGCCCAGGCCCTGCCGCCCCTCCGCCCCCTGCCCTCCCAACACAGGCCTGCAGCCCCCTGCAGGAAAGGCCCAGGCCGCCGCCGCGGAGCCACAGCCCCAGCCCGACATGAACCACCACCAGCAGCAGCACCAGAAGCCCGGGGAGCAACAGCTGAGCGAGCCCGAGGACATGGAGATGGAAGGTAAAGAGCGGCTGGAGCAGGCACCGCAGGCGGCCCTGGCTCCCCTGAAGGCGCCCGGAGACCCTGGCTCGTCCCCCTATTCCCTTAACTTACTGGCCCCCCAGAGCAGCTCCAAACTCTCTGGTTCCCAGGAATCCGCTCTAGGCTTCTTCCCTACGTAACACGCCCCCTTACCCTTCTCCGGTCCCCTCTTCTTCCCCACAACCCACCCCCCTTACCGGAGCAACCCCAGGGCCGCTGGGAATGGAGCAGTGCTGATGGCCTGGCCTGGGGCCGGGCCGGGGAGAGACCTGGGAATGGGGGCTCCCCTTGGGCGGGGTGTTACCTGTAGTTCTCTAGTGAAGGGGAGAATTGGGGAAAGTTTAGGGTTTGGAAAGTATGGCCGAGAAGGCTCTAGCGTCTGTGTGCCTGGGGCTGAGATACACTGGAGTGGTCAGATTTTAGGGTGCGACCCGTAAACAAATATCTTAATTCAGGGAGGAGAGATTGGGGTTCATGGCTGACGTATGGTTGAGGGTGGGGATCGGGGCCTCTCGAAAAGGGGGTTCATTCTTCTGAGGGCAGGGTTTTCCTGGCTGAAGTGAAGGGTTTGATTTGGTGGGCTGCAGTGACACCCAGGCTGCTCTGGAAATGCGGTTTAATGGTGGGAGGATGATTTTGTTGGGTGAGGAGGGATGTTTTTAGCACTCTCACCCTGTGTGGATGGGAGCGTGTGGAGGTCCAAGGGCCCAGTAAATAGGGGTGGGCTCTCCAATAAAACCTCGGCTGAGTTAGGACTCATCCAGTGCAGATAGTGGGGTTCGCTGTCTGCAGAGGAGGGGCTGGGGATTCGGGTGGAAAGGGGGCTGTGCTCCCGGAGGTGCGTGACCCTAAAGTGGAAGCTTTCCGACTAGGAGAAGGATTATTTGGGAGGGAGGGCTGGTTCAAGGACTTCAGATGTGTATGGGAGGGCAGGCGAAGGAGGGGTTCCTAGTAGCGATGCCGCTGTGACTCCTGAATGTGCTGCTGGAGCAGGCATGGGGGCGGGTGGTCGGAAGGTTTGTTTTTTTCTCTGTTGATTATTTTCCCAGTAGGTGAGCGATGAACGGTGGGTCATGGGGCCTAGCGATGGATGGTTTTGGGTTGCTTTCTCAGGGTAGACCTTAGTAGTGCCTCTCCCAGCTCTGTTTTCCGCCTAGTGGATCCGGCCCCTGTATTTCTGCAGCCGCCTGCCCGCCCCCCTCTTCTGTGTTGTTGACTCTTGAGAGCCGCGCGGCAGGGTTTTGCCTTGCAGCCCTTCCATTGTATCTGCACACAGCCTGCCACGCGAGATGCTCGCCATTTTTAATTGGGGCACTGATCTGAGGTTTATTTACAGAAAATGCATCAGGACGGGGCCTAGCACGGGGTTCTGTGGCCATGGGTAGCTCTTACGTATTCATAGGACCCTGATCCTGCACAGTCATGCCATTGCTCAGGAGAGTGGTTTGGAGGGGAGGTTACTACATTTCCAGTCTTGCTTTTTACCCCAGACCAATACCCTTCAATGGTCCTGTTTGGGATAAAGTCAGTTGTACTTTTTATTAATCTTGGCATGTTTTTTTAATCTAAGGTATGAATCTTTTAATCTGACATGTTTCTACTGTAGGAAATGTGTAAATACCTTATCAGAAACAAATCATGAATTCCAGCCATAACTACCCTCCACTATTGTGTATTGTTTATATTAATGGATTTTTGTCTTGCTGATCAAAAATATGAATTCACCTCAGTATTGTTTAAAAAGTGTCAATCATTATGAATGCAGGTATTCAAATCAACAAGAACAGTCACCATCAAAGGCCAGTTTAGTTGTGAAATATGCAACAATTGTTTTAGCAAATTTAGCATTTTCTACAACCAATCATGGATTGGTACTATGATTAATAAAGCTATTTTACTGAAAGTTGGTCGTAGTCACTGCTCACTATATTTAATGATGAGAAGGACATTCCGTGAAACCCTTCTTTTTTAAAACCTAAGACTTTAGTGCACAATATGATAGATGAAGCACATTATGTGCTATTTCAGTGACTGGCATTGTTTAAAAAGAACCCCAAAACCTGTCCCCAAATTGCCATACATGGATTAGATTTTTTTTCATTGTAACCTCAAGTGACACACACATGAGGTGAATTGGTTTAAAAAAAATACCTGTTCACACCTATTTGTATGTATGCATAAACATAATGTCTTGGGTATAATGAGTTTTCCAGGAGAATGTGCCATAGCCTCCAGCTATCAGCCTTGCTTTCAATATTCATTTCTAGTCCTTTAGAGTATTGACAGTGCTTAATGGTTCTCTGATTTTTATGGGCTTGATCCTGTAATGCACTGAGCACTCTGTGGGGAGCTGAGCACTTTCAAATCCCATTAAAGTCAGTGAACATTAACGGTGTTCAGCACATTGCAGAGTTGAGTTCTATAAGCAGAGAGAACACAACTCTTTACAGGTAAGCCTAAGCCTCTTGGTGATCCCAACAATTTTACAGTAAGCATTCCCACTTAATTGTATGGATGTATCCCAATTCTGAAATCTCAATGCAGCAGTATTCCAGAAATCTATTCAAGCCCTCATAGGCTGATAAAATTCACACTAATGGTTCAGAATGATCATATGGACATACTAATCTGTTTGAGAGTTTGTTTGCACTAATGGAAATCTTAACAGAGTTTAGACTCTATACCTTTTTGGAGTGTTTGATTTTCATGAGAAATTAGTTTAGATCATTTAGTCTAGACTCTTGTTCCCTTTCTACTGAAAGACATGTAATTGCTTATGTGTTCCCTTATTTTACTGTAGAGAACTGTGTTCAACTTTCTAATGTGTGGATGTGTAGATACTTTCTTGAGGAGAGATAAATTGTCTTTGGACATTGAGAAATTATTTAATAAAATACAGTTCTCAAATCTGACACACTTTTATGCATGTTAAATGCCATTCTCCACTGGGAGATCAGATTAGATTTAGGAGGTATGTGAAGAATGTATGATGGAAAACTGAATGCACATCTTGACTTTTGAATTATGTGAAGCCTGCTCACTTATTTGCTGTGAAGATACACTGGACAGTTTCAAATGAGCAGAATTACAAACAAAACTACGTCTCTACGTAAAAGAATAAATGGACACAAATCAGAGGTCAAGAATTATAACATTCAAAAACCAGTTGGAGAACACTTCAGTCTCCCTGGCCACTCGATTACAGACCTAAAAGTCACAATAGTACAACAAAAAAAACTTCAAAAACAGACTCCAATGAGAGACTGCTGAATTGGAATTAATTTGCAAATTGGACACCATTAAATTAGGCTTGAATAAAGACTGGGTACTCCTGTTCTTTAAACAAAACTATTGAATCAGTGGAATTAAGTTCTGCCAGTTTGAATGTGACACTTTGTGGATACCTGTCCCTGTTTCTTTCCTTCTTTTGCTTTTGTGATCCAGTTGACTCTGTTCTCTTCCTTGAACATCTTGTAGGCCATAAAGTGTAAATATCAGAACCAGTAGACATTCAGGAAGATCAGATTGTAAAAAGAAATAATAAGAAAAGACTTTTTTACATTTTAGATAGGAAAGAGGTGTAATTTAGTCAGCAGGTATAGAAGTGGCAGCAACAGGCCTTGATAAGGAGTAAGTGTTTATGGGGCCATATGCTATGCAATCTAACCTATTTGCCATATTGAACAGAATAATGTAGTACACCTCTACCCCGATATAACGCTGTCCTCGGGAGCCAAAAAATCTTACCGCGTTATATTGAACTTGCTTTGATCTGCCGGAGTGCGCAGCCCCGCCGCCCCGGAGCACTGCTTTACCACGTTATATTAGAATTCGTGTTATATCGGGTCGCGTTATATCGGGGTAGAGGTGTATTATGAGTTGGCTTCATTATACAGGTTCTTGATGCGTATGGTGGTTGACTTTTTTAGCCCTATTTATTGTGATACAATATAGTTCCTTGCTGAGTTATACATTTTAAATATAGGAATTGTATGGAAAGGTAAAAAATAATGCAGTTCAGTAAATGTTGACCTTTTCTGTGTACCTATTGTAAGGACAGCAAATAGTGTTTGTGTAGTAGATGCAGCTTGGCTTGTCATTTAAAAAAAACTGTGCTTTTCAGTTGCAAGTCTCATTTGGAGTGCTGTACTAAATTCTAGGAAAGTTTTGTAAAATCATATAACAAAGGAAAATCTGGGGTCCTGATGTAACGCCTATATAACTTGCTTCCAAGGTAAATTATATTAAGATCTATGCATATACAAAGCATTTGGTGCTTATATTTAATCCATACAATGCTTTCACCACTTCCCTAAAGAGACTATTTTACAGCCTAATTAATCTAGAACAGGGGTAGGCAACCTATGGCACATGTGCCAAAGGCGTCAGGCGAGCTGATTTTCAATGGCACTCACACTGCCCGGTTCCTGGCCACCAGTCTGGGGGGCTCTGCATTTTAATTTAATTTTAAATGAAGCTTCTTAAACATTTTAAAAACCTTATTTACTTTACATACAACAATAGTTTAGTTATATATATTATAGACTTCTAGAAAGAGACCTTCTAAAAACATTAAAATGTATTACTGGCACACAAAACCTTAAATTAGAGTGAATAAATGAAGACTCGGCACACCACTTCTGAAGGGTTGCCGACCCCTGATCTAGAAGGTGTTCCTGATGTAGTTTACATTTCCTTTTATTAATTTCTGCCCATTACCCCTAGTTATACCCTTGCATGTCATAGAAAGTAAATTTCTCTCTTTGGTGTTAACACCCTTTATACAATTGTAGATTATGGTACCCTCCTTAATCCTGTTTAGTCCATTCCAATTGACCATTTTTAATTTTTCCTAATATGTCAATTTCTCTAACTCTCTGGTAATTTTTTGTTGCTTTTCTCTGAACTTTTTCATATTTATCTGTTTTGAAGTGCCCAAAACTGAATCTAGTATTCCATGTGAGTTCACACCAGAGTCATTAAGGAAGAGCAGGGAGGGAAAAACGTACTGTGAAAAGTTGCATCTGCATATGAAACCTAATATTGGACTTTTTGCAGTATTATACCAGCAAGCTAGACATGAATTTGCAATGGGAACTATCATACATTGATTTCTACAGTATTTTTTAGCAGGTTTCTTTTATAAACTGTATTTCTTATGTTTTTTCTCATGGTTTAGCTTGCTTTTTTCGAAGTTCTGTCACATTTTTTTTACATATCTTTCTAATATTTACCTCCCTTTAACTTTTTTGACCTCATGAGTGTTGTAAACACCTCACAATTTAATATCTACATAGATACTTAATATAGTGTTCATTCCACATCAGAAAATATACTTTGTGAAATACAGATTATAGTGAAAATGTCATGGAATTCTTTTTTTTTTTTTTTGTCTGTGTGGTGGTCCTTGTCTCTGTTGAAGCCCAAGAATAATTTCTTTTGGAATCCCACATAATGCCATTATTTTTATGGATGGAGAGGACTGGATGGAACTGTTTTTGAGGCTCGTCAGCTCTGCCCTTTAATTAATTTAAGAGTCAATTCAAGATTCCCCTCTTTTTGTGTCCCCTCCCCCACTATCTCTCATACTACTCCCAGCGTGGTAGTGATAAACTCAGGTTATAAACTTGATCTACTTCTCTGAGTTTATGTACATTAAATTTAGCTTTTGAACATGGGTATCTTACATATCAAAGTGCTGTTCTCTCTCACCCTCTCTCCCCCGGCCCCTTTTGACATTTTTCTCTGAGATGGGGGATGGTTGAATGAGATGGGATATAAATGATGGAAGGGAGCAGTCTATAAAGTGAAATTAGTCTGGAGGCTTAATTGCAGTGCATCCGGTAAAGAACACAGCTTAGTCCATTGTTTCCCTCAACAGCAATGTTTAGGGCCCTTCTGAAGGCAATGTAGTTGGCCCCGGGAAAGGAGTATGTGTGCTGTATCACTCTCAGATGACCACTTCATGCCAGCTGAGGGAAGTATATCCAAAGTCTTCTCCCAGAGGATGGATATATGACCTCAGCGTCTGGGCAGTAAAATGGGATAGAGTTGGATTCAGGAATCCTCCAGGGAAGGAAAAAGAGAAAAACTAAGACATGGTGGGATGAGAAATAAAATGTGCAAAATCTGGGGAGGCAGATGGAAGACTAAGAGAAGTGAACAGCTTAATTTTAAAGGGTGAAGGAGGACATTTTCAAAAACTCAGATTTACCTTTTCCATCCCCTCTTCCCAGTTAAGTGTGTGTGGATCCACCATATCCAGAATAGGAGTAAAATCTACTCCCTATCATTACTAGGGAACTATCCTAACATAACTGAAATCATCTGTGTAAAAGCACTGTAACCTTGTACATATTTGAACAGAGATAGTCTTTGAGTCTGGCTTCACTAAATCAGTGTCATAGCTACAGAAAACTTATCACAAAGTTAATCTATGTAGTGCATCCAAACTGCAGCAGTTAAACCAGTTTAGCCAGAAGTCAGTACATGTTGCATGGCATCATAGGATATTTGTAAGTGATTTGGGGTGTGTATGAGGGAAATACAGGGTTTAGAGCTTGTGACTTGTCCATATTTCCTTAAATGTTTGTAACATCAGTTTTGTGGTTGCCCATTTTTAATCATTCTTTACTTTTAAGTATTGTATTCTGCATATGGATGAAGAAAATGCTGATAACTTTAAAACTCCTTTGGGTTAGAATTATTGTTACCTAACTCTGTTTAGTTGAGTATTATTATTTACATATTTGTGTAGTGCTGAAAATGTACTTGATGATTTGCAGGATGCAAAATTAATAACCCTTAGAAAACTTGTTTCTTTCAAAAATATTTGTTTTTTTCAATGTTTCAATCTGCACTAGACCTCCATTATCCTGTTACTGATAAACTTCTATAGTGAGGTGGGTTTGTTTTCCCGGAAGGTGGAGGAGGAGCGGGGGGCAGGGCATGTTGATCAGTATGTCAAGCTATTAAATAGGTATGCTTGCTTTTAAAACTTTTTTGCTGATTACTTATGTGGCTTTATGTATTGGTGAAATTGTTTCAGTAGTTCGAATGTGTTACTAGTAGCCGGTGTATCAATAAGTAAATGTATAAAGTAGTTTTGCAAGTTGGAGTTATTGCAACACAATATACAGCTGTCGGTACATTGTTGTAATAGGCTGAGATTAAACCCTTAAGTATTGCATCTAAATTCCTTTATATTAACTAATTCATATAGAAAACAAGCAATGCAACTTCAGAAGCTTTGAGGAAATTGACTGTTTCAAATGAGTTGCAAGCTTAAGGAAGAACATTGACCGTGAAGAGAGACTGTGCCATTTTTCTATTTGAAATTGCCTTACCTATTTAGAAAGCTGTTTTGGTGAACTGGAAAAAGTTCAGCTTCAAAAGAAGTAACAAACTTTAGGACTCTGTAAACACATTGCAAAAGAATATTGAGGCCTGGAAAGGCAGTTTCTCCAATTACTTTGATCATACAGTGTCTGCAAAGGTGTTGGTTGTTTTTCAGAATATAAAAGCACTTTTAAAAATGGTCTTAATATCAAATTTCTTTTAAAGGCTGTTTTATAGGTTCTATACATAAACATAAGCATATGTATGCTATGGCTGCAGATTGTACAAAACAAAATGTAAATGTTTGGGACCACCTACACACAAACTATTTCAAAACAAAACCAATTCAAGGCTAATTAGAATATATAAGTAAATATTCTTACATTTTTATATTGGATCTGTATGTACTCGGTGTAGCACAGGGGTCTCAAACTCAAATGACCATGAGGGCCACATGAGGACTAGTGCATTGGCCCGAGGGCCACATCACTGACACCCTCCCTCGCTGCCCCTGGCCCCGCCCCTGCTTCACCCCTTCCATGAGCCCCCTCCCCTGCCCCGTCTCTTCTCCACCTCCTCCTCCAAGCGGCTTTAATAAAATATATACACTCAGTAAAGCCCCCCCCCCCCTACTGCACTGGGTTGCACCACCACTCCACCCCTGCTCTGCCTCTTCCAGGGGTGGTAGGTTTGTAGAAATGTTGGTGGTGCCCAGAACCTGCCCCCCCCCCCCCAAACTCCTCCCCCACCTGCCTAAGGCTCTGGGAGGGAGTTTGGATGGGGGAGGGGGTCTGGGGTGCGGATTTTGGGTGCTGGGTGCAGGCTCCAGGCTGGGGGTGGGGTGGGGGTACAGGCTCTGGGATGGAGTTTAGGGATAGGAGGGAGTGCAGGGGTGAGGGCTGTGGGGCCGGGGATGAGGGTTTGGGGCATTGGAGCGGCTTGGGGCATTGGAGAGGCTCAGGACTAGGGCAGAAGGGCAGGGGAAGGGCAGCCTGCCCTGGCGGAGGGGGGCACTAGGACCCTGCGGCAGCAGGTGATGCCGGAAGCCGGCAGAGCTGAGCGGAGTCAGCATGGGAGAGAGACCCAGCCCCAAACATTAGGGAGCAGCGCGTGGGGAGCTTAGCTGCCACATATAATAACTGGGGGGTGGGGTTGAGGGGAGTTTGGCGCATTAGGGAGCAGCGCGCGGGGAGCTTAGCTGCCACATATAATAACTGGGTGGGGGGGGTTGAGGGGAGTTTGGCGGCGACAGAAAGTAACGGGGGGCTCGGGGAGCTTGGCGGGCCACATGTTTGAGACCCCTGTTGTAGCATATCTCAATTTGTGTATTTAATTGACTTTTGAAAGATTCACCTAATAGTTACTCTAGGCATATGTAAATTAGAAATGCAAAGATTATTAAGAGATTATTCCTCACAAGTTTAATCATGGAGAATTAAACAAAAACAAAATCACACTTCATAATCTAACTCTTCTCTGACATGTAAGAAAACAGGGCTTTCAGTGTCTTTGAAAGTCTGAAGTCTTGGACTCTGTCAGACTAAGGGGCAAAATGAGTTCCAGAGTGGAGGGCTCCTCACAGTGTGTTGCCAGCAGCCTCCTGTTTAAACCAGGGGACTGAGTTCAGGCACTTCAGCTGATTCCTGCTACTGGCATAAAGAGAGAAAGAGGCAGTCCTTCAAGTAGCTAGGTCCCAAATTACTTAGGAGTTTGTACATCAAAACCAACACATTGAGTTGTGCCCAGAAATAAACTGTAGGCCGTGCACGTCACAGTAAAGTGCTCTTTGTGCAATACACCCTTGTGAGTGAGCTGACATATTTTGCATTAGCCAAAGTTTTACATAATCTTCAGAATTACTACAAAAGATATTAACATCCTATAAGAAGCAATCATTTAGTACTTGTTACAATGATAACTAGTTTGTTTCTCTGCACTTTATTTTCTGTGATGAGTTAGTTGTAGGAGGGAGAAATGGGGGGAAGATAAAGTTTGAAAAAGAGCAGGGTTCTCCATGACAAAACTGGATTTTTCTTAAATTAGGGGATCAAATACACTAATATAGAGTTCTTTCTGCACCAGTACACCATAGGAAGCATTAAGGAGAAAAGGAAAATAGACAAGGGCTAATGTAGGAGGTCAGTGTAGACGTTTCATTGATAACTCTGATTGCTGTGCAGTTAAGTTTGATCTCATAATAGTGATTCTGCAAGATGTACCACAAGGATGAATTCTTTAAACAGGTGTATTCTTAAAGATTGGGACATCCCTAATCTCATTTCTATATTTTTGCATGAAGTGCCATGGGTTATCCTGGGAATTAGACAAAATGAGTCATACTGATCCCAGGGAAACTGAATCTAGTGATATTGTACACCACTTTGGTAAATATCTTTGGGAAGGGTATGGGAGGGAGTAGTCAAATCAACACAGATTCACAATAAGGATATAAAACATTTCTAACCTTTTTGGAGTATTTTTTAACAATGTTAGACAGTAATGATCTGTGGATATAACTTTGATTTTGATAAGGTCCCCTTATGAAAAATGGAAAAAGGGAAATAACTGGGTTTTGGGGGAAATCTTCTGAATTTATCTGGCTGAATTTATCTGATACAAAGTTCATTAAAGTTCATGGGAATTGTACCCTTGATTTAAATAGGTTTTGGATCTGGCCCAAGTGTTAGGAAACAAAATCATATTGTGACTGCTCCTTGGATTAAAGAGGGCTTCGTAGTGGAGTGTGCCCCAAAACACAAATGCTAAGTATATTAATAATTTAGTCAATCTAGCGAGAAGGTGAGTTAAGAGGTGTTGACAGATGTTTACAGAATTATGAAAGGTAAAGGGAAAACTGATTCTTCCCTTTTTAAAAACTGTTCTATAATACAAGATCAATGGGTTATTCTATGAAATTAGTGGAGAGGTTGTTTGTAAAACTCACTGCTTAAAAAAAAGACTGGCTGAATTTTAGAAGGACTCGATACTTTTTGACACACAGTAGTAGTCATAGTCTGGTCCTGTATCTTATGTCGCACTGTACATCTCGGTTATGGGACACCGATCCCTGCAAACTGTCTTTCTTGGCTGCTCTTTGCTCCAGTACAATTAGGAAAATATCCCTTGGTTTTTTTATATTCTATTGTACATTAACCCAAAATATTTCATCTTTAATCTGTTGCAGATTTTTGTACCATCATGCATGATTGTTACAAAAGAAGGGAAGGTTTTGAGATTCTGGTGGAGAACAGTTATTTTGTTAACCTAGGAAGGCATTCTGTTTATAGCAGCATTTGAGGACTTTGGTACTGGGGAAAGGATGTTGCGCTCTTTCCCGTTTTTGTTGGGGATCGAGGTGACTTTAAAATCTTGATAACTGGCTGGCCTGCTACAGCCCATGCTAATATCTGGCACTTCATCCAGCAACAATGAAGTAATGAGTTGATATTTTTGCTAAATCGTTAGCAATAAAATAGTTAACAGCATGAGTGTTTATTCTTGGTACACTTCTGAGTTAGCCATACTGTTGGCTTGAAATGTAGTTGAAATTTCAAAAGATAAGTTCAAAGTAGTTTCAGCTACTACACCTGCTTTTCAATTTCCCTACCAATTTTTGTGGTTTTGTAAAACACGTTTTCCTTTTTTTAAGTTGTTGCTGTTTGGAAATCTCATATTGCCAGTTGTACAAGGCAAACAGTGAAACTGGCTATATACAATGTTTTCAAATGCACAAATTATTTTCTTATTGTATAACAGAAATGGCAAGAGGTCCTGACTGAAGTAAAGAAACTAAAATGACCCCCCCCATTTCTTTGTTACTGTAATATTAGTATCGCTTGTAACATTAATATATTTCAGACACAAGTACAACATATATTGCCAGCATCTCTTAAAAAACCCATAATAGTGAATGGGCAATTTACACCTCTCAGGTATTAATTCAGGCTGTCTGCAGACTCAGAGGGTATGGCTACACTACGAGGCTAGTTAGATTTCTCTTAAATCGAAAATGTAGAATCGATATTGCAAAGTCGAACGTGTGTGTCCACACTAAGGACAGTAATTGGACTTTGTGAGTCCACACTAACGGGGAAAGCATCGACATTGGAAGCGGTGCACTGTGGGCAGCTATCCCACAGTTCCCGCAGTCCCCGCTGCTCATTGGAATTCTGGGTCGAGCCGCCAATGCCTTCTGGGTAAAAAAAAAGGGTCGAGGGTGCTTTTGGGTACTTGTCGTCATCCGTCCGTCACTACCGCCCTCCCTCCCTCCCTGAAAGCGCCGGCGGGAAATCAGTTCGCGCAATTTTCCGGTCAGTGCCAGCGCGGACGCCACAGCACTGCGAGCATGGATCCCGCTGCGACCATCGCTGCAGTTGTGGCCGTTGTCAACGCCTCGCAGCTTATCATCCACCTTTCCCAGAGGCAGATGCAGATAAACCAGGCGAGGAGGCTACGGCACCGCGGTGAGGGCCTGAAGTCAGAGAGTAGCACAGGCCTGTCAGAAAGCACGGGACCCAGCGCCGAGGACATCACGGTGACAATGGGTCATGTGGATGTTGTGGAACGGCGATTCTGGGCACGGGAAACAAGCACGGACTGGTGGGACCGCATAGTGCTGCAGGTCTGGGACGAATCACAGTGGCTGCGAAACTTTCGCATGCGGAAGGGGACTTTCCTTGAACTTTGTGAGTTGCTGTCCCCTGCCCTGAAGCGCAATGACACCCGGATGCGAGCAGCCCTGACTGTCCAGAAGCGAGTGGCCATAGCCCTCTGGAAGCTTGCAACGCCGGACAGCTACCGGTCTGTCGCGAACCACTTTGGCGTGGGCAAATCTACCGTGGGGGTTGTTGTGATGCAAGTAGCCAACGCAATCGTTAAGGTACTGCTCTCAAAGGTAGTGACCCTGGGAAACGTGGAGGTCATCATAGATGGCTTCGCCGCGATGGGATTCCCAAACTGCGGTGGGGCTATAGATGGAACTCACATCCCTATCCTGGGACCGGAGCACCAGGCCAGCCAGTACATTAACAGAAAGGGCTACTTTTCAATGGTGCTGCAAGCACTGGTGGACCATCGGGGACATTTTACAAACATCAACGTCGGATGGCCGGGCAAGGTTCATGACGCTCGCGTGTTCAGGAACTCTGGTCTGTTTAGACGGCTGCAGGAAGGTATTTACTTCCCGGACCACAAAATAAGTCTTGGGGATGTGGAGATGCCTACAGTGATCCTTGGGGACCCAGCCTACCCGCTAATGCCCTGGCTCATGAAGCCCTATACTGGCGCCCTGGACACTGAAAAAGAACTGTTCAACTACCGGCTGAGCAAGTGCAGAATGGTTGTGGAGTGTGCTTTTGGCCGTCTCAAGGGGAGAAGGAGAAGCTTACTGACTCGCCGTGATCTCAGCGAAACCAATATCCCCATTGTTATAGCAGCTTGCTGTGTGCTCCACAATCTCTGTGAGAGCAAGGGGGAAACCTTTATGGCGGGGTGGGAGGTTGAGGCAAATAGCCTGGCATCTGATTACGCCCAGCCGGGCAATTAGAAGAGCCCAGCGGGACGCGCTGTGCATCCGGGAGGCTTTGACAGCTAGGTTCCACAGTGAGCAGGGTAACCAGTGACTTTTAAGTTTCTGTACAGAGAAGCTGAACCTGCCCCCGTTTCTTTACCCAGTTACTGTTGACTATCCTCTCCAGTTACAGAACCCCTCCACCCCCTTCCAAAAAAATAAAATCAGTTTTATTTTGTTAACGAACACCGTTGTCTTTATTACTGTTTTCGCGGGAATGTTTTAAACCTGGGACGCAGACTGTGGTGGGGAGCGGGTGTAGTGTACTGATGCAAATGATCCTTCTAAACTCCAGGAATGACAGGATTCGCAGTGGCGGACTGGTTGTTTCAACGGAGCCTGCCAGCCCTCCTGAGCGGGACTGCGTGTATGTGGGGGCTATGTGACTTTATGGCAGGGGGAGGAGGGTTACAGATCCCCTGCTGCGTGGCTCTGTGATCCAGGACAAGGACCACTGCATAAGATCTGTAACTGCCCTCCCCCGCCACAAAGTCACAGAGCAACCCCCCCCCCCCCCCCCCCCCACGCACAGAACATGAAAACCACCTCCCAGACTGACCAGGGTAACTAGTCACTGCACTGTGTGTGTGCCCTGCTGCTGGACCTGCCCCCGCCTGTGTACCCTGCTAAAGGTGACTGTCCTGTCCAATTACCAAGCCCCTTCCCCCCCTTCAGACAGACTGTCCCACAAAAGAACATGATTGAAACAGTAATGAACAGAAACGTGGTTTTTATTAACAACCACACATGAAACTGGGGGGTGAAACTTGGACGGGGGCTTGGGTGAGGCGGGCAGGAAAGGACTTTTCAAATTTTGGGGAATGACAGCCTTCTGGTGCTTGAGCAGTCTGCAGGGGTCGAGTGAGAGTTTTCACGGACTCTGCCGCCCCTCCTTCTTTGGACTTTGGGCTAGGGGGGTATGGGACTTGGTGGCGGGGGAGTGCGGTTGCTGATAGACTGCAGCGGGGCTCTGTCCTCCTGCCTCCGTTCCTGCAGAACATCATCAAGGCGCCGGAGCGTGTCCGTTTGCTCCCTCAGAAGTCCAAGCCGCGTTTGAGTCGCCTGCTGGTCTTCCTGCCGCCACCTCTCCTCACGGTCCATGTGTGTCCGGTGCATTTGGGACAAATTCTCCCTCCAATGGTTCTGCTGTGCTGCCTGGGCTCGGGAGCAGCCCATTAGTTCTGAGAACATGTCCTCTCTCGTCGTCTTCTTCCTCCGCCTAATGTGCGTTAGCCTTTGGGAGTGTGATGCCAGGCTGGGTTGGGAGACAGTCGCAGATGTGGCTGTGGGAATGAGGAAAAGGTAGTGAATTCCTCCGAAACATAAATGTAGTTGTGAACAAAGAACATAGTCTTTCTCTGTGAACAAGACCATGCACCGCACCTCTCACATGCGCACTCAGGACAAGGTCGAATTTTCGGACCTCGCCTTCAGTGCCTGGGGACTTGCACTGCCGATCTGGGAAGCGGGGCAGGACACCGGAATTTCTGTAGCAGGCAGACATGGTAAGCCGTAGACTTGTGGCTGCTTAAAACTTTAGTAGTACCACTGTCCTCCATTCACACTGAAAGCAATGCCAGTCTCTGCTGCCAGCAATCGGCCAAGCATGAACTGTGGCCCTGCCCCACCCCCTCGCGGATGTCCCAGGGAAAGTTCCCTGTATGCTGAGACTTGTGGCTGCTTAAAACTTTAGTAGTACCACTGGCCTCCATTCACATTGAAAGCAATGCCAGTCTCTGCTGCCAGCAATCGGCCAAGCATGAACTGTGGCCCTCTCCCACCCCCTCGCGGATGTCCCAGGGAAAGATCCCTGTATGCTGCCCCTCTCCCGCCTCCACCGCGTGGCTGTAAACCAGCGGTTACAGTTCTGTAAAGGAACTTGCAAGCAGTCCCAATACTAACAGTCCCCTACCTAATTCAAAGCAGGTCATCATGAGCGACATAACAATAATGAGGATCTCGGACAGCGAGAAGGAAAGGATGCTTCGGGAAAGCCAGCAAAGACCAGGGCCCTATGCCGCCATGCTGTGCAAGGCAATGATCCCGGAGTACTTGAGGATCTCCTGGCGCGGGAATGTCTCCTACTTCGGAGGACCCAGTAAGGCCGCTCTCCCCAGGAACCTGATGAACAGGCTTTCCCATTACCTCCAGGAGAGCTTCGTCGAGATGTCCCTGGAGGATTACACCTCCATCCCCGGTCATATAGACCGCATTTTAATATAGCTGCAGTGGCAGGGACTAAAGAGTGGAGCAGCTTGGGCAGCAGAATCATGCACAACCGGACACTGTTAGATTTTTTTTTTAATTATTGGAACTGAATACTTAAGCGCCCAGGGTAAAGAAATCATGAAGAACACATTGTTCTTATTCTTAATATTCAAGTTTTGTTAAAAATAAATGTTTACATGTTTAAAACACTTACTGCTTGATCCTTCCCCTGAATCTGTGTCCGGGTTAAATGCTGGGGAGGGTTGGTAGGGGATCTCTGTAAGGGTGATGAAGAGCTCCTGGCTGTCGGGGAAATCAGCTTGGTAAGCGCTGTCGACTGCCTCGTCCTCCTCATCTCCTTCCTCATCTTCCCCGTCCGCTACCATGTCCGAGGAAGCGGCCCTGGACAATATCCCATCCTCAGAGTCCACGGTCAGTGGTGGGGTAGTGGTGGCGGCCGCACCTAGGATGGAATGCAGTGCCTCGTAGAAACGGGATGTGTGGGGCTGGGATCCGGAGCGTCCGTTTGCCTCTTTGGTCTTCTGGTAGCCTTGTCTCAGCTCCTTGATTTTCACGCGGCACTGCGTTGCATCCCGGCTGTATCCTCTCTCTGCCATGGCTTTAGAGATCTTCTCATAGATCTTTGCGTTCCGTCTTTTGGAGCGCAGCTCGGAAAGCACGGACTCATCGCCCCACACAGAGATCAGATCCAAGACTTCCCGATCAGTCCATGCTGGGGCCCTCTTTCTATTCTGGGATTGCACGGCCATCTCGGCTGGAGAGCTCTGCATCGTTGCCAGTGCTGCTGAGCTCGCCACGATGTCCAAACAGGAAATGAGATTCAAACTGCCCAGACAGGAAAAGGAATTCAAATTTTCCCGGGGCTTTTCCTGTGTGGCTGGTCAGAGCATCCGAGCTCGGACTGCTGTCCAGAGCGTCAACAGAGTGGTGCACTGTGGGATAGCTCCCGGAGCTATTAGCGTCGATTTCCATCCACACCAAGCCTAATTCGATATGGCCATGTCTAATTTAGCGCTACTCCCCTCGTTGGGGAGGAGTACAGAAGTCTAATTTAAGAGACCTCTATGTCGAACTAAATAGCCTCGTGGTGTGGACGGGTGCAGGGTTAATTCGATGTAACGGCGCTAAATTCGACATAAATGCCTAGTGTAGACCAGGCCAGAGAGACATCACAGATTTACATTGTTTTCACATTTTGAAAGCAGTCATAAGATCTAGAGGTTTTTTTAATGAAAGCTTAGATTCTGAAGCATAATTGTGCACCAAAAGAAACAATTGTATGGCAATTTAGCTGCTGCATGAGATGCTGTTTATTCATCTGCAAACTGAGATAAGAGTAGTCAGATATTGTGCTTCAAGGTGTAAGCTAACTCCCTTCAGGGGTTGGGATGGATTTTTCACTTTTTATTCCATATATTGTGCAAAATATTGTATAATTGGTTAGTGACATTATAAGGTATCTTCATATTTCTGTGAAGCATCAGATAATTATGCTACCACATGTGTTGAACTAGTGTTTTATTCAAAGAATGCATTAGAGCAAAAATATTTGGCTGTTCACAATATTTTGGGGTGGGGGTGTTAGCAGCTAATGGTGCATTTTCCTCACTTTTTATTTATATCTGCTGGGAACAATTGGAATAATGATATTTCACTGTTAGTCTTCTGTTTCTCCTTGCTCAGGCCTCTCCTCTTCCCAGCTTGGTTATTGTTCCTCACATTCATGCTTCATTCTGGCTTTCAACTTCTTGGATTTCCATCCTTGGTCTCAAAAACAAACTAGAACAATGCCTGGCTGTCTAAATCAAGGACAAATAGCAAGAATGTATATTCCCAGGCAGGAAGTAACCATAAGCAGATGTTTTAAAAAACATGCTAACTGGGAATTAAAAATGGGAAAGGACAGATGAAATAATCTGTACAAAGCCAAAAACTGGAACTATTTGATGCAGAAGCATATTCTAAAAATAAAAAAGTCAACATAGAATATTTGGTAAAATTTGTACAATTTCAAATTTACAGCTTCAGTAAGTCATAAATGTGAAGATATTCCTCTCACCACCACAAATGTTGCCTTTTTTACTTTTGAAAGATTGCTGTCAGATTTGAATGTCTTTTTAAACAAATTTTATATGTCTGGTGTCTTTTTAAACAAATTGTATATTCTGTTCATGTTTCAACCCATTTTACTCACCAGACTCTGGAAGTTATTGGGCTTTGGTTTGCAACCCATCAGTTGTTCATGACCTCCTTATTGTTGAAGCTTAGTGGAGAGACATGGGATCAGTTATTGATAGAGACTATGTAGTTAAAAACAACAAAGAGTCCTTGTGGCACCTTAGAGACTAACACATTTATTTGGGCATAAGTTTTCGTGGGCTAGAACCCACTTCATCAGATGCATGGAGTGGAAAATACGGGAGCAGATATAAATACATGAAAGGATGGAAGTTGCCTTACCAAGTGTGAGGTCAGTCTAACGAGACAATTCAGTTAATAGCAGGATACCAAGGGAGGAAAAATAACTTTTGAAGTGGTAATGAGAGTAGCCCATTACAGACAGTCGATCTCAGGATTTTAGAGTGTCAGGGTAGATGAGATGATATCTTTTATTGCACCAACTTCTGTCAGTGAGAAACACAAGCTTTCGAGTTTACACAAAGTTCTTCTTGAGGTCTGGGAAATGTATTCAGAGTGCCACAGCTAAATACAAGGTGGAACATATTTGTTTAGCATAGGTAGTTTACACATATTTCAAAACACCATTCAGGGTAAATTGTTAACTGGTCACTTCACTTTGAATGGTTCCTTGAAGTATGCGTTAACTACCTATGCTAAACAACCTTTTCCACTTTGTATTTAGCTATGACTTTCTGACTATGGCTTTGTCTACACTGGAACTTCATTGCCAAAACTTTTGTCATTCAGGGGTGTTAAAAAAACACCTCCCCAAACGACAAAAGTTTTACCGACAAAAAGCACCGGGGTGAACAGCGCTTTGTCGGCAGGAGTGCTCTCCCCCCAACAAAGCTGCTGCCGCTCGTGCGGGGGGAGAGGGGGTTTCTTGGCAGGATAACTGTCTCCTGCGGACGAACAGCAACTACATTGCACACCTTTTTAGCAGCTTGGCTGTAGTGGCACAGCCATGTCGTTAAAAGCTGCATGATATAGACAAAGCCTATGTTTCCCAGACCTGAAGAAGAGCTCTGTGTAAGCTTGAAAGCTTGTGTCTTTCACTGATAAAAGTTGGTCCAATAAAAGATATTACTTCACCCCCCTGCTCTCGTTGGTAGAGAGACTCAGTGCCTCCCTTAAGAGAGGGCAAAGTTTTGGCATTCCGCTAATGAACAGAAACCATCTCTTGATCTTGATAGTATCCCAATTTATTGCTCAACATTGTGACATTCATTGGGGGGGGTGGCGGGAAGAGATTATTTGGAAAGTTATTTTGAAACAGCTATAGAAATATGTGGAACCTTAAATTTCTAGGAGCCCTTTCAGTCCTGGGTACACTACAGAAATTGGTCTGGCCTCCTTGGTCCCTGATCTTCTCTTGATGGTAGATAATATCTATAATAATTATTTAAGACCTCTCAGTAGGCTTTGGGCAGGTCTAAACTTAAAACGCTGAAGTGGTGCCGCTGTAGCACTTCAGTGAAGATGTTGCTATGCTGATGGGAGATTTTTTTTCCCCATTGACATAGTTAATCCACCTCCAGGAGAGGTGGTAGCTGTGGAGAAACCCACCCCTTGACATAGCACTGTCTACAGTATACCATACCTCTCGACATAACACTGTGGCTTAGGTCAATATATTGCGTCGTTCAGGGGTGTGGATTTTTCACACCCACGAGCGACGCAGTTATGCCAATGTACGTTTATAGTGTTGACCTGGCCTTTGGTACCATGAACCATGAGGTATTAACATGAATGCAGTCCCTGGCAGGGGTAGACAATCTTGTCTAAGTGGCCCTGTTTTGTTAGTATTATGTATCTTTTTCCTGTAATTAATATATGAATCCATGGCATTTTTGCTAAATATGTGTTACAAACGGAAAGAATAAATAAAATAGAGAGACTCTACAGCATTTTAGGAAAGGAGTAGAACTTTGAGTCTTAGGAGGTATGTCTAGCAAAAAAAGTGTACTTATGGCCCTGTTGACCTAGTTCCAATAAACACATTAGGGAATGGCCATCTAACAAAATTTCAGCTACACGCTGAATCAGTGAAACTGTCCTAACATTAAAAAAATATATAATTGAATTCTGTTTGAATGCACACCATTTCTGTAAAACAAATCCTGAACCAGATCAGCCTCTTGAAAACTTTATTTCCCATTTCAGTTCCTTTTTGCAGAAGGACTCTGCGGTATCCAAATATAGCCTTTTCTTGATTCACCTTTTCTACCCTGAAGACTCACTCACTCACATATTAAGCATAGGTACTTCGGTTTGTTTTTATGTAAATATTTTAATCTGGAGTCATTATCCCTAATTTTAATCTAGATATTCCCTTCTTTTCCATCTGGGTGTCTAAGCTAGCTTCTTTTTTGATATTCTCAGTCTTCACAGGCATAGTGAGTAAAATCCCAAGGTCACTTTCAAACTTGGTTCTGTTGCATGCTAGAACTTTATTCTGTCAGCTAAGACATGTGGCTAGCTTAATAGATTTTAGTTTAAAAAAAAGATCCACTGGTTTATGAAATATTTCAGACCACACACAGTATCGAAGAGGCCATTGATGAAACAGGTTAACTTTAAATTACATTCAGCCTTGGCACACTGGAAGATTTATACGTGTGTGAGAAATCTCAACATGTATTTTAAAAGTGGACTTTATGGTGCCTTTTTTTTTACTGTTAGTATCATGTTCTAAGACCAGATGGTAGAATTGAAAATTGGCTCAGTGCTTTCATAAGGTGCAAATAGCAAGTAAGCAGATCATTTAGTTATTGTGGCTTGATCTAAATATTAGCCAGAGATTATTTGACCTAAGAGCTATTAATTGTCATTCCTCCTTTTAGCAAACCTAGGAATAGATATTAATATGTGTCAGCTACATGAATCAGCAAAGCAAAGGACTGGACCACAGCGGAAATATCCATAACTGTATGAAGATATTACTGTTGAGAATAGATTGACACATAAAAAGGACACAAATGTATGTTATAGTTAAAACTTTTCTTATACAAAGATTAAGAGCAAATATAATTATTGAATTAATGTAGGGCTCATTTATACCATAGAGATGCATTTTGTCATGAAAAATTAGCTGCCGCTTAAATATTTTTAAGCTGTTTTTGGGGGGATGCATAAGAAAGCTGTTGATTTTATATCCTATTCATAAATTATGTTTTTGAGGGGGCATGTAAATCCAGTAACTTGTCTCTGTGGCATAGGTTACAATTTTTAATGCAATATTATAATCAGAAGTTTGAAAATATTTGGTTCCCATTAAAAACATTCACTTGATTAAAAACTATTTGTAAAATGATGGCTATTAACAAAAGTTATTCTCAGTGGATATTATGTTTATATGGTATTTATATAAGTTTTAATCTTTTTTGGATGAACGGATTATTTAATCACCCACTGCCTTGTTTTTTTTTAATCTTCTCTTAACCATCACAGTATCATTAACATGCGTTTTGACACACTGGTGAAAAATGCCACCTTTTGCTTGCCTGAGATGCTTTCCTTATTTCTCTTAGAGGTGGATCACCATGGCTTGGAATTCTCAGTTTTGTCCTCCTCAGATTGGTTAGTTGTAACTCATGCTGCCTTGAATTGAATGTAACCACTGCAAAAAGGCTTAAACCCTTACGGTACATACCTCTGACCCTGCCAGCAGGTAGGGGATCTTGGGGGACAACTACTGCACTGGTGGGGTGCAAAATAAACTTTATTAAGAAAATGCA
Source organism: Emys orbicularis (assembly GCF_028017835.1). Classification (NCBI taxonomy): domain Eukaryota; kingdom Metazoa; phylum Chordata; order Testudines; family Emydidae; genus Emys; species Emys orbicularis. Next base: position 25,925,191 of record NC_088692.1, read on the forward strand.
AAAACAGGGAAAATTCAATAGTGAGGGGTATGGGGTTTGTTAAGGTAGACAATTGGGGAGGGGTTTCTTTTAGTAAATAGGATAGGGGGTTTCAATAGTGGGGTACAATACAGTGGGGTACAATACAGTTGGTAACCAATTAACACTGAAGTATAAATGTAACAGGTAGCTAACAGTTTCTATGTAAAGGGTGTGTCACAGCAGCATATAACCAACTAACAGTTATGGGTAAAATGTGTTAAATAACCAACAACTCTAGGTAAAAATATGTCACAGTGGTGTAAATGTAAAATGTGAGGTGTGTTAGAGAGAAAAAGGGTAACCAATGGGGTTTTATGCTAGACTTCAGTAATACAATTGAGGTTTGGCAGCAGTAGGAGCGGGGTGAGCACGTGGGGGAAGGGATTAAGAGAGAGAGAGACACACACACAGAGAGCAGACAGGCTGCAAGTTTAAACAGTAGAGAGACTGCAACGAGTGACTGGGGAGCTTGGGGGGAGACACGGGCAAGCTCGGGGGGGGGGGGGGGTTAGGGCAGCGGGAAGACAGACTTAACCACAATTATACAGAACACAGCAAAATCTTATCTATGATCTAATTTAACCAAGACTACACAAATTAGCAAGTAACAGAACACAATGCAACAATTTTTTAAACCTAACTTAGAGCACAATACAAACAATTCTTTAAACCTAACTTAACCACAGCTATGCAAAATGAAATTACAACTTATCTAGACTAAGAACCTGATTCTAATAGGTGCACCTTACACTATGCCGCTTCTTTGATCGGGAGAGGGAGCAGTTCTGGAGGGCAGAGTGGTGTGTGCCCAGGGTACACCCCCCGGAGGGGGGGGGGGGTTAACTAGTGGTGGCTGCAGCAGTGGGGTGGCTGCAAGCTGGCAGCCCAGGATACAGTCCAGGAAGGCACAGCCTAGCAGTGGCACAGGCTTATTTCTAGCAGCAAAGGCGCTGCGGGGCAAGAAACAGATTACAGATACAGACCAAGGAGTTAGCTTGGGTCTGTCTGCTGGGGAAACAAGGCCAGCAGCTAGGACAGGGGGAGTTTGCAAGAGGGAGTTCTTACCATTCCCCTGGACAGCAGCAAGCACAGAGACAGGAACGGCAGTAGCATCGGAGGATGGAGAGAGGACTCGATTCGCTTACAATAATCAGGAGATCTCCAGGCACAAATTCGTTGTTCGTGGGAGGGGAGTTTAAAAACGGGGGTACGCTCAAAAACAAACGAGAGCGGGGAGAGGGCCCCCCAAAGTCCCCTAGCTGATCAGACCAGGTGGCAAAGCAAGGACCTTCTCCGAGGTCTGATCAGAAAATGTCCGGCTTTAAAGGCAAACTCAGGCAGTTTCCCACCAGTACTTTTGATTGGCTCCTCTTGATACAGGGGAGGAGAGAAGGCAGGGAAAGGCTGCAGGTAAGCATAGGCATGCCTGGGCATGTTCTGAGCCACAGGTATGACTCATATGCTTAATTAGTTGGCCACTTCAGGTCTTGCATTTCTGGGCAGCGCCCCCCACACCGAGCCCGGGTCTGAACAAAGGAACCAAACAAAGAAGCAAGAAGCCCCCTCCCTAGGCAGAGCAATGGCTCCAGTTAGTCTGTACAAGCCATTCCTATGAATAGGGCTGTGACTTTAGTTAGCACAATGGCCGGGAGGGGCGGCCACACAGGACAAACAGAAAGGAGAGGGGGAAAAAGGAATGCAGCAGGGGGACAGCTGTAACAGACAACCTAATTAATAACAAAGTCTGATATATACAACACATCACATGTGTATTTCATGAACTGCACTGATTCCCCGTTTATTTCAGAGCAGAGCTTGAAATCCATATCTTAATCTACAAGTTACTTAAATGAACTAAGACCTAGATACCTCAGAGAGGACTTTACTGTCTGTGATGCCCTGTGCCTGCCTCCTTCCTAAAATGACAGTGCTCCACAGAGATGATGAAGCTATATAGGCTGAGATTCTGACTAATGAAAACTGGGAAACAGTATTGTTGGCAGTGGGATTTGTCAGTAGAGATCTGTTTGAGCCAAACTCGTTTAATGTTCAGATCAAGGTGTAGAACTCATTTTTTTTTCAATTAAAGCCTTTTACTTAGAATGAATGCTCTTGTTTTTGTTTCTTGGTTTTGTTTTGTTTTTAAAGTGTGTGTTTCTTGAACACTTTAAATTCCTGCTCCTCACTTGGAGGTCAGAAAAAGACAAACCCCTTTTTGTTCTGGGTTTTTGTACTCTTTAATTTTGTGCAGTATGCCTGTTGCTATATTATCTTTACTATACCAAAAAAACCTAATAGATGTCCAACAAAATCCTCTTGCAAGATTCATTGGTCTGTTTAATCTTAAAATGTATTAAGTTTTTGTACAATAATTTTTAACATGTACATCCACTGTATTTTGTAAATGTTGATTGTGATTGTTCAGGGGGGCATTGCAGAAGGATTCCTTCTAAAGAAGTACATAACTTTAACATTAATACAGTGTAGGCATTGCTATTACATTTAGCAATTGGTGTGTCACTTAATGCATGGTACTTAACTCGAACAATCCCTAGGTACAGAGATCCTTACAGAGGAAAATGCTTCAGGATCACACAGTTCCTTTAGACATCAAGTCACTGAATTTTACTTTGCACACATGTAGCTGATTCTTTGAAAATGACTTTAAAGTGGACTTTACATTCCAAGTTTGCCTGTATCGTTGCAAAACTCAAAATTCAAATGATCTTTTCCTTGCAATCCAAGGACAAAGATAACTTCAAGATTGCTAACCTTGGAAGCAAAGTTTGTAAAAATTGGATCAGACCCTATATCAGGATTAGTTAACAGATATATCTGTTTATTGTTTTAGCATTGCCTGCTATTTCACTATTACTGGCATAATCTGTGACAAAGCGCTTTTGCTTTTAGTGGGGTTCTCAACTGGAAGAAAATTGTCACAAGGGCAGAAGATGGAAGGGTGAAACACACAAAAATCCTGTGGTTGGGAGTAGCACTAGGTGTGGGAGCCTGAGGCTGATGAGACTGGCTGCAAATACATTCCATACATCTTAGATGCTTCTCAGTAGGAATTTTTTCTTGATGTGGGAGGGAAATTAATGTAGTTACATAGATTCTGGTACTCTATTAGTTTGAGTATAAAGTGTTAAACATTAGTGTAAGAGGAATTTTCTTTCATTCTTAGCATCCTTTATATTATAGGATTTATAGGTCCAAGACTGTTTAAAACCAGGAATCCTGCTTTTTTGCCTCTTTTTCCTACATGTCTGTTAAGTTTTTAGTCTGTTTATCAAAAGCCTCCTGTGCAGACACTGATACATAAGTATGTGTATTTATTAGTTGTGTCAGGATGTCCGATCAGATTGCAGAGTGTACTCTATAATATTTCCATATAAAAATGATTAATCAACGTGATTCTGCCTTCCATAATAAAGTTTTTCAGGTATTTAGTATATTGTATTAATTAGGACTTGGTCATTAACTAGGAGTTACAAGAAAGCAATAACTTGCTTCAAAAAGAGCAGTTCCCCTGGATAGCTATATTAATAGATTGTTGAAAGGCCTTGGCATACAATGCATGTAAGAATAAGGCCTGGTTTACACCTCAAACTTAGGTCAACCTAACTAATTTGTTCTGGGCTGTGAAAAATTTCATGCCCTGTGCCACAGTTAGATTTACCAAATCCTCACTTTGGCAGTAGCTAGGTTGACAGAAGAATTCTTCTATTGACCTAGCTGTGTCTAATCAGGTGTGGATTTACTATTGTGATGGGAAAAACCCCTTCTGTCGCTGTAGTGAGCGTCTGTGCTACGTCGATGAAGCTGCAGCATTCAGTTCAGGATTACAAAACCAGTTTATAAGATGACTCAACTCACCATTCCTTTTTTCGTAATCATGTCAGCTGTGCTCTAAATTTGTTGTCAATAATTGGTATAGTTACGCTACCAGGAGTCATTTTGCTTCTGTTGTTATTGGGCCAAGAAAATTTGTTTTCAACCTGTTTATAAAGTCCTAATAGAAGTAAATGTCTTTAACCCAGTGTCTTTCAAAATGTGGAATGTATGGCTCCAGACTAACTGGATGGATGGATAGACCTCTCAATTATACTCCAGAGTCTCAGCCTTCATTTATTTAAAAAAAAAAAAAAAGCCTTTAGCTGTTACTGTTGCAAAGAAAACTTTCCAAGTGTGAAGCAAATGTAACTGATCCAGAGAAATCTGCCTGAGTTTGGAGAGAGCTGCAGTCCTGAGTTGTGAACAGACCTGTTCACTTCAGTGGGTGCTAACTCCAGTGCCAACGATGACCTTTTAAATGTGAACTATTTCACTGTTCATCAAACCATGGCAGAAAGAAGAGGGGAATACAATATTATGGAGCTCCACACTAGCAGTTTTCAAAGGGCAAAGGGTTAGGCTTTGTCTACACTGCACTTTTGTCGGTAAGGGTTGTGGCTTTCCCCCCCCCCCCCCCCCAAACAAACAAACAAACAACACCCAACGAAAAGCGCCGGTATGGACAGCGCTTTGCCAGCAGGAGAGCTCTCCTGTTGTCAAAGCTACCACCTCTCGTTGTGGGTGGATTTATTTTGTCAGTGGGAGAGCTCTCTCCTGCCGACAAAGAACGGCTACACTGCGCACCTTTTAGTGGCATGGATGTAGATTACGATCTTGGATGGAGATATATATATAGCACCATTACCACAGTGTCTGAATGCCTCACAATCTTTAATGTATTTAACTTCACAACACCCTGTGAGGTGGAGAAAGTACTATTATCCCTGTTGGACATACGATGAGGCACAGAGGCTAAAGTGACTTGCCCCAGGTAACACAGAAAATCAGTGGCAGAGCAGGGAGTTGAGCCTTGGTGTCCCAAATTCCAGATTAGTGACCTAACCATTGGACAGTCCTTCCTGAACATCAAGGTGAGATGATGGGAGGGGTGTATGTGTGTGAGAGAGACAGTGTGTGTGTGATTGGTTTCATATTCCTGAAGCAGGTCTAAGCTTTCAGAAGTTTGAGAAACACTATTTAACAGCGTGGTTGGAGCTGCTCCGGCAGGCTGGGCAGCGTGGCCGCAGCCTGCTCCGGTGGGTCAAACTGGGTGGGGCGGCTGCAGCATGTTCCAGCAGGGTGGGCCGGGCGGCGCGGCTGCAGCGTGCTCCGGCACCCAGGTGGTGCGGCCACAGCCTGCCAGCCCGGAGCTGCAGCTGCTTCGGAAGCTGGGGGCAGAGCAGCGTGGCCAGAAGCGGAGAGACTCTGGCCCCGCCTCTTCCCTTCTGGCTCTGCTGGCTGTGCTGCTCTCCTTGCTCCCTCTGTTAGGGGGAGGGGCTGTGTCCCACCTCTCCCTCTCTAGACCCATTCATAAGCCGACCCCCGTCTCTGGTGCTTCCCTTTTTTACTAAAAAAAATGTGGCTTATGAACGAATATATACGGTAGTTCTCAAAGTGGTGTTATGTGGATGTGCTAAATATCTTTTGAAACCTGTTTCACTGAGTTTTGAAACCACACCCAGAACTCACTTAGTTTTAAAACTAGTATGTACAAATCTTAATGACATTTTAACTTAAATTATTTAATATAAGTATTGCTATTACCATTTAAATGCAAACCTTCCCCTGCTTATACTCATAGCAAACATCCAGGTATTATGCTAATTAATGTTTTGGGGTTACCTGTGTCAACTTGATAGTCCATTTGACATGACATAAGAAGGAGACAGATGACTGAATGCTCAAATAGCTGAATCTCTGATTACAAGGAATTTGGCTGATTCAGAAAATCAAGATGTATGCTGTCCTTTTTAAATTTTAAAACTGGGGGAAATGGTGCAGCTTGATGGGGTTTAGTGGTTTTCAGTAATATATTGTCAGCAGCAAATCAAGATTACTTACTAAATAGCTTTCACTGACTCTCTTTGGTTCTTAACTGGGTATGTAATCAAATAAAATATAACAGTAGGGTTGACTTGGAAGGGAGAGCGAGTCACTGCATATCTTGTCACAATTATAGTAGCCTTGCTCCTTCTGGGTGGTATCAGTCTGTTTATCCCGGTATCAGAAGGGTTCGTTCTTCCTCTTAAGTACCCTGCACTTGCTCTAGAACTTTGCCAAACTGGATAATGGCAGTTTGCTCTACCTAGCAATGGTTGTTGGGCAGAGCCTTGCTTTTGCTGTTGCAGAGGTAGGTCAATTATCTAGTAAAGCAGTGAGAACATAAGGAGGGATGTAGTACTGTAAAACACATCACTTAGTCCAACCCTACAGACAACACCCTAAGTGCCTTGCCTTCAGCAAAGGTATAATATCACATTATCATCTTTGGAATGTTCATAGGCAAGACTTAAGAGTTGTTAAACCTTTCCAATAGCCTTGCTGCTTTTGTAGCTATATCTGAGAAGAGAAGTTAGTGCAAACCTAATAATTGCCATGTAGGTCACAAGGCTTTTTTATATGCCTTTAGATGGTTAGTCCAAGGATGGTATTTCAGCCTCTATCACAATGGTCCCCAAACGGTGGGGTGCAACCCTAAGGGGGGGCATGGAGGAACATTTGGGAGGGATGCATGGCGGAGTCCAGGCCAGCTCCCGCAGGGGGTGGGGTGGGAGCTCCACTTAGCCCCACTCTTCCCCCAGATCAGCTCCAACTGCAGTTCCACTCCACCTCCGGCCCCAGCCCAGCTCTGCCCTCATTCCCTCGCCCTCCCCCCCTCCAGCTCCGCCTCTAGCCCCAGCTCCTCCCCCATCCTAGTTCTGCCCCCAGCTCCGCCTTCAGCCCAAGCTTCTCTGCTGAGGAAGCCTTGGCTGTGCAGTAATGGAGGAGGGGTGCAGACAGATTCCATTACTGGTAAGTGGGGAACATGACAGGAAAAGTTGGGGACAACTTCTCTATCATCACTATGTAAGAAAATAATTGTTCAACAATTTTATTTTTCACTTTGGGTTCTTCCAAGGCTTTAAAGGCAAACTCAGGCAGTTTCCCACCAGTACTTTTGATTTTATTTTTCACTTTGGGTTCTTCCAAGGACTGTCAATTTCACGTAATTAGCCACATGAGCAAAGTCTGCACTAGAAGGTAAACTATTGAATGATTCTTAGCAGCAGGCTTCTCTGTCTAGTATTGAAAATGGCTTAGGTGCTGGTGTAGAGTGGACAAAACAGTTTTTCATTACCATTTCTGAAAGCATGACTGAGACAAACTATTTCTGCAAATTAAAGTAAAATATGTTTATATCCACTGTAGAAAAGTTCTGATATGTAGTTGAGCCAGCTAGATAAGTTGGTGTATCTAATAAAACCTTATGTTAAAGAAAAATGCACACAAATTCTGTTGTCTTGTGAACAAGACGTAAGACTTTTAATTGCATCTACAGCTTACAAATCATATTAAGATTGTATAAAAATTGGTTAAAATGAATAAGTTGTCAATATATCCAGAGACTGCCTCAGCAAAACTATAAACCCGTGCAAATGACAAATTAAAAAATGTACCAAAGTGTTTCGGATAAACATTTCATTTATATAAAACCTAATTATCAATCATACAATGAGTTAAATCTGTAGAAAGTTGGTAGTAGTTTGGCCAAAGTTTAATTAAAATATTTGTAGGGTAAGGACTTTAATGGTGGCCATTGGTCCACTGAATAATTGTATGAATTTTGATGTTTTATGCGCTTCTACAACAAGGGTGAGGCACATTTTAAATACAAAATAACAAGTAATGTCTAGCTCTTATATAAAGCTTTTCACCCATAGAGTTCAATAAAAGGAGAGTAGATTTTGCTTGTTCGCAGACCCTCGGTAGCCAGCAAGAAGTTGCTATTATCTGGCAGTTTCTAGTAATTGGAAGGCAAGGATGCAGGGCTGTACCTGCGGAGGAATGCTGGGATGTGCTTTCCCTGGCAGCTGCGCTGCAGGGAGGGCAGCAGCTAGGAGGGTGGGTTGCAGTCTATGGAGAGTGAAGGTGCTGAAGCCCTGTGTGCACAGTATCTCTCCCTGCCCTCTCCAGGGGTTGGGACTCAGCATGTCCCAGTGCTTCCTTGGGTGCAGTGTCCCAGCAGGACGCAGCCCGGAGCGCACAGGGAGAGGAGCCCTCCCTGCTATAGTTCTGCCCACAATCTCCCCTTCCAACCCACAGTCCCTTACTTCCTGTTTGGTCCTTGATGCAGGCAGGTTTGCTGGGCTGCAGCCACAGAACAAAGTGCTGGGTTGGGCTTTGCGGGACTGCAGCCATGGGGAAGGCACGTTCCAGTGCTTCCTTTCCTGCCTGCAGCCTCACAAACTTGCCTGGGGCCTTTCTTCCAAAAAATGTTAACATGCCATGCCATTGCCTATATCCAAATACCGTTAACGTCAATGGGACAGGATTGATTCCCAGCAAAATGTTGCTGTTAACCAGAAGTTGTTAGTATCCGAGTTGATTCCTTTTTAATTTCAAATAAAGATAACTCTTAGTGGGAGAAACTCTCAAATACATGGATTAAAACTGAAGTATCTGAAAGGTAAACTGTTTTTCTTCTATATTGTTTAAATATCGGAGACTTGAGTTAAATAAAGGCTTACTCCTGAGTCTGTTACATCTGGTAACGTAGTCACGATGCTGGATGTGTGACATCATTATTTATATTGCACTAGTGCAGGGGTAGGCAACCTATGGCACACGTGCCAAAGGCGGCACACAAGCTGATTTTCAGTGGCACTCACACTGCCTGGCCACCGGTCTGGGGGGCTCTGCGTTTTAATTTAATGTTAAATGAAGCTTCTTACACATTTTAAAAACCTTATTTACTTTACATACAACAATAGTTTAGTTATATATTATAGACTTATAGAAAGAGACGTTCTAAAAACATTAAAATGTATTACTGGCACGCAAAACCTTAAATTAGAGTGAATAAATGAAGACTCGGCACACCACTTCTGAAAGGTTGCCAACCCCTGCACTAGTGCCTACAGACCATATTGTACTAGGCCAGGATTCGGCAACCTTTCAGAAGTGGTGTGCCGAGTCTTCATTTAGTCACTCTAATTTAAGGTTTCGCGTGCCAGTAATACATTTTAATGTTTTTAGAACGTCTCTTTCTATAAGTCTATAATATATAACTAAACTATTGTTGTATGTAAATAAATAAGGTTTTTAAAATGTGTAAGAAGCTTCATTTAACATTAAATTAAAATGCAGAGCCCCCCAGACCGGTGGCCAGGACCCGGACAGTGTGAATGCCACTGAAAATCAGCTTGTGTGCCGTCTTTGGCATGCGCGCCATAGGTTGCCTACCCCTGTACTAGGCAGTATACACACACAATGTGAAAATATGGTCCCTGCCCCAAAGAGCTTACAGTCTAAATGTGAGAGATGACAAGTGGATACAACACAGGCAGGAAGCACAAGGTAACAGTGGCATGATTGTGATTAGTGTAATAGGCAACATGCCATAGTCATCACTGCTTATCTGGTCATTGTTGAGTGTTTTGCAGGTATGGCAGAGGTTACAGATAGCAAGTCTGATCCTGCAGAAAGTTATTTGTCATGTGTTAATGATGATCTCATTTTCCATTTTTTCTTTTACACTGTTAGTCCTTGTCCTGAAGTGCTTATAAGCTACAATCAGTGAAGCAATAATAATTTTTTTTTGTATGAAATCAAAAAAAGAGAGAGAAAAAACAGGGAGAGAAGCCAGGATAGGGAAGGAACAATTAACTAATATTTAGATGAGTTAAATATAGTCAATTCGTCAAGGCCTGATGAAATTCATCCTAGGGTACTTAAGGAACTTGCTGAAACAATCTCTGACCCATTAGCGATTATCTTCAAGATCTCATGGAGATTGAGTGAGGTCCCATAGAAATGGAGAAGGGCAAACTTACTACCAATCTTTAAAAAGGGGAAAAAGCAGGAACCAGGGAATTTATAGATCAGTCAGCCAAACTTTGATACCTGGAAAGACACTGGCACAAATTATTAAACAATCAGTTTGTAAGCACATGGAGGATAATTAGGTGATAAATAATAGCTGGCATTGGTTTGTTCTTGACAAATCCATCTAATTTCCTTCTTTGACTAGGTAACCTGTAGCGAATGGAGGGAAGTAGTGGATACCTCAACTTTAGTCAGACATTTAATACAATCCTAAATGACACTCTCATAAGCAAATTAGGGAAATATGGTCTACCTGAAATTACTTTAAGGGGTGTGCACAACTGGTTGAAAAACCATATGTTCAAAGAGTAGTTATCAATGGTTTGCTGTCAGACTGGGAGGACGTATCCAGTGGGGTTCTGTAGGGGTCTGTTTTAGGTGCGGTACTATTCAGTATTTTTTTAATGACTTGGGGATAATGTAGTGGAGAGCATGCTTATAAAATTCCCAGATGTAGATGTAGGCTGAGAGGGTTCTCAATCACTTTGGAGGACGGGATGAGAATTCAAAAGGACCTTGTTAAATTGGAGGATTGGTCTGAAATCAATAATTAGAAATTTAATAAAGACAAGTACAAAATACTACACTTAGGAAGGAAAAATTAAATACAAAATGAGAAATAGCTCGCTAAACAGTGGTGCTGCAGAAGAGGATCTGGGATTTATAGTGGGTTGCAAATTGAATGAGTCAACAATATGCTTCACCAAAAAAGACAAATGTCATTCTGGGATGCATTAACAGGAGTGTAGGATGTAAGAAATGAGAAGTTACTGTTCTGCTCTAGTCAACAATACTGAGGCCTCAGCTGGAGTAGTTTGAGTACCTCACTTTATGAAAGATGTGGACAAATTGGAGAGTCCAGAGGAAAACAACAAAAATAAGAGGTTTGGAAAACATGACCTATGAGGAAAGGTTGAAAGAATTGAGTATGTTTTTAGTCCAGGGAAGAGAAGACATAGGTGGGACATAAGACTTCAAATATGTAAAAGGTTGTCGGTTGTCCTCCATATCCACTGAGGATAGGACAAGAAGAAATCTGCTTAGTTTGATGCAGTGGATATTGAGGTTAAACATTAAGAAAAACTTTCCAGCTAAGTACTGGATACCTAGGAAGGTTGTGGAATCCCTGTCACTGCAGGGTTTCTTTACAACAGATTAAACAAACATCTGTCAGGGATGGTGTAGGTATACTTAATCCTGCTTCAGTGAGGAGAGTATGGACCAAATGACCTCTTGAGGGCCCCTTCCAGCGTACATATCTATGACTGTATGAAATCTATATACAAAGCATTTTTTGATAACATTGTACAAACTAATATATTGGCCAGCTGCATTTTCCCTTTATAAATGTCCCCCCCTCTGCCCTCCAAGTTTGCTTCACTATGAAAATTCTCTTGGAAAAATAATTACTCATGGAGTTTTTAGTTTCCCTGATAATCATACACTACGTCATTGATCATCATGTGTATCTGATGGAAGAATTACCTGGCTGTGTATCTCCGTAACCAGAAAATGATTCCTTTTTACCACTTTCATGACACCTCTTTTTCCTTCATCTGGGAACTGCCTCTTGGCTCGTAATTTTTTTCTGAGCATCCTCACCTGGAATCCTAGTCATCCTCTCTTGTAGCTTTCCTGTTTAGTGGAATATATCAGCCTTCGAATTCTACTGCTTGTCATGGATTCAGAAAGAGCTGTGGAGTCACGCAGGAATGAAATAGATGTAAATGAAACAAAAGCAAATTGGCCTCTACATTGATGATAAAAGAAAAAAACACTTTTTATTGTGTGTGCAGACTACGTAGTTTTTTTTTAAGTCATGGATGTAATCTATTCCAATAATTTTACCCTTAAGTCTACATCGAGACACAGATTTACAGCTATCTTGGCACCTGCATGTTCACATACTCCTTTTCTCACCCACCCCATCTTTGTTTCCTTCTTTTATCTTGTACTTCTGTTTTCCTTAATAAATGTCTTAGGAGAATTACATTGTCTCTGAGGTGACCTCTGAAGATTACAAAATTTGTTCCAGTATTCCTTTTTCATTTTGTTTTCATTTTGTTTTGCTACCATTCTCTTGAAGAATAAAACTATAGAACATAATTTTCACTCAAACAGTGTTGTAGATTTAATTCCCTTTTTCCTGTGTCCCATTGCTTAATTAAGAATTGTGCTTATATTCTAACAGCAAATAGGAACAAGAAATCAACCATTATAAAGAGGGGGATTTTGCCAGTCCAATTCCTGTCTTCAGCAGGTGGACAACCTTCTAAGCTTTGTTTTGATCTGCTTTTAGTTGCTTAAAAAGCTCTTGCATACTCTTTTGTAAATTGACTGAATTTAGGGCATAGTTTTTTTCCCTTTAGGAATTGTGTGAATTATTTCTTACCTTCTGAGGGAGCAAAAGGTCTCTCTCTGCAGCTTTTGCTCTGTTTAGGGGCACAGGAATTGACTCAAGTCTGGGGCTCCCAGTTCTGGGTTTCCCATTTGCTTTTGCTTGATCAGGAAGTCAGAGCCTCATTTTAGAGGTTTTTGTAATGACTAGTGGTTACTTTGCAAAGAGTATATTAAACTGTAAAATCTTTCTTAAATTCCATATTTTGGTCATACTCATAACCAGCTCCCATAATGGGTGGTTTTTTGGTGGGAGGAGGAGAGATGGAAAGTAGAACAATGCTTGAAATTACCAGATACTGAATTTAGTGCTCATATGTCCACAAGCATTTGGGATTTTGGTTTAAGTGTGTCCTTATAAATGTCAATCTGGGTTAGCAAATGATAGCTTTAAGCAGTAAAAACAAGCATGTACAAGTGTTATTCTCTAAACACAGTAGCTTTGTAAAATTTCAACAAATATAATGTCCGTGAAATTAAATTTGTCTTCCAAATAAAAAAAAGAATGTATTAAATACCTTAAGTAGCATTACCTGTTGGTTCCTTCAGGCTGCTTAAGAAGGATATAAGAGCAATATGAGTGTTTCTTTTCAAATGGTCCAACAAAATGTAGACTCTCAGGTAGAAAGACCTGGATTACATATTTTGCGGATAACCTGCTTGTACACACTGATACTGAAGAAGGTCAGCCTTTAAAAAACTTATTTCAGTCTCTAGTAATATTTCCTCAGCCTTTCTGTGTTCTCTCCTGCCACACTGCTTCAGGTCTTTGCTGTCTTGGGTTGTTACTGGGTTACTTAACTTTCTTTAGTAGACAATGTTTACTGAAAGTTTTATTCAGCTGTAAGAACCATTTTTCTAGGTTTAAAAAAAACAACATGCAGCTCCTAGGATCCTGCCTAACTGCTATGGAACCTTCAGGTTTCAACTGTCTGTTTAGGACAGTAAACAAGAATTGAGCCCCTCTGTTTCCCATCAGTCTTCGCTCTCCAATTTAAAAAAATAAATAAAATTAAAGCTTTATGGAACTGCTGACACTAGAAAATCTCACGTGCTCCTCTAGTCAAGCTATTCTGTTCAGCATCTGAGGTAGCAAATCTTGGTTTGTCTTCAGGTCTCCCTGCACCCAAAGGCAGAGATGTGGCAGAGTGAAAATGGGCACATCAGGTCTTTACATTCCTGCATGCTTTTGGTACATTCTTGACCTTACTTCTTCCCTATCTGCATGCTGTATAACAGTGGTTCTCAACCTATTTACCATTGTGGGCCGCATCCAATACTACCTTTGTGGCCCTGAGGATGTCACATGGGCCACAGCTATGGGCTGAATGGGCCGCAGGTTTGAGAACCACTGCTGTATATGATGAGGCTCAGTACAGTTACTACAACAGCCAACCATTTTCCACATTCTCATCTGTGGACATGGGATGTCAACTGAAACCAACAGCAAGTACTTCCATATTCACTCGTACTCTTTACAGCAACACCATAAAGTCTTTCAATGTTAACTTCCATCTTGAGAAGCAACTCCTTCTGACACATCTTGATTTTATAAGGCTCTATAGTTCTGGTCCAGTTAACAACCTCAGTTTGTGGGCTCCCGCCACATTCTTTTTACTTTTGAGGTTTCCTCCTCTCTGTAAAGAAACTGGTTCCAACTCTGATTTTAAATTGTCCATAAATTAGTGTCCATAAATTAACCTGGGCACTGTGGTCAATGTCTTCTAAGATTCTTATGCCTGGTGATCTTAGATGTGACATATGTAACAAACAAAACCTGCAAATTACCCATGTTTCTGGCAGGTGCAACTCACTACTACTTTTGAACTAGTAGGAATTTTCTCCTCTGTCATCATTCTTAAACTGCTATGAATATACTCGAGTCAGGCTCCATGGCTTCAATCCAGATACAGTTATTTGCATTACTTTACTGCTGAACAGAGTAAGGAATTGTCTACACATACAGAGCTGCACTGATGCAGTTGTGCCGCTGTAGTGTTAAGTGAAGATGCTGTCTACACCGACAGGAGAGCTTTGTAGGTACTCTACTTCCCCGAGAGGCAGTAGCTGTGTTGACAAGAGAAGCCCTCCTGTCAACAAACCACTGTCTACATTGGGGGTTAAGTCAGTATAACTGCATTGCTCAGGAGCATGCGACACGGTTATACTGATATAAATCTGTAGTGTAGACCAAGCCTAAGTCTTACTTCCTGGATCACTATTCTGAAAGCTAGCTATTCCATAAGACTTTCTTGTAACATAATATCCAAAGACAGGTCCAGAAAACTCTGTGTACTAGTTTAATGTTTTGAGATGGTATATTTCAAAAGATCAAATCTTTATATAGTCCATATGCAGATGTATGTCATTGTTACTTGTTTCTGTAGTCATATTTCAGGCTTTTTTGACCTCTGTCACCAAATGTGATTATTTAAAACCCGGGTTCTCAAACTGTGACCCCTCAGGGAGTTGCAAGGTTATTGCATGAAGGGTCCTGAGCGGTCGGACTCCACCCCCAAACCGCGCTTCGCCTCCAGCATTATTATAATGTTAAATATTAAAACAGTGTTTTTAATTTGTAAAGGGGGTCACACTCAGAATCTTGCTGTGTAAAAGGGATCACCAGTACAAAAATTTGAGAACTACTGTTTTAGAAACTGCCAACACTTTTCTTTAATCTATTCCATTTATCCCTCCTCGGTTTAATCATAGGGCTTCTCAGAATGAGCAGCAATATCTTGTAGTGAGCTCAGTTTATTTAAAAACCTCCCCCTAACTTATTGAATGCTTTTTCTATAAGAATAACAGATACTATTCTAGGTTAAAATAGCATTCAGAACAAATAAGTAGTTGCTGTTATTCTTATAGGGATGCTCTGTGGTGGCAAATGGGGAGGTGACCACAGAGGCAATCTCCCTGCTAGGATGTGGTCCATACTTTGAAAAAGTTTAGAACCTCTGTCTTAATATGTTAAAACAGAAAGAATTTTAGAAAGAGTTGTAGTGATATAATTTACTTTTTGCTATTCTATTTGTCTATTTTTGCCATTTCTTTTAGCAATCAAAATTGAAAATTAGTTTATTGGTCAGTTTCATTTTAGCTATTGAGTCGGTTTCTCGCCTTTAACTTTTGATTCTTGTACTCTGGAACATTTGGGTTCCAGACATTGCCATGGAATGTTTGTTTGAAAACAGTTTGTACTGGAATTTAATAAACAAAGGAACATGGGACTATTTCTGCTTTCCTTCCACTTTGCAAAATCTTTTATGGTAAAGCCTGAATTGTGGGCCAAATTTATTCTTACATTGTCTCTTTAATGAGAAATTCACAAAGGCATACACATTAACATAAGCACTGCATGAATAAAAGTTACACATTCATAAGTGAATTCCACAATGATGAGATAATGGTTCCATATGAGACAGTTGCATGCACACCAATTTAATGGAACCCAAAATAGGTTTATGGTAATCCAGTATACCTTTCAAGGAGGCTCAGATCCTCCATTAGGATGATTCTGATTTGATTATTCCATTGGCTTCATAAATAACAATGATAAAATATCTAGCTGTCATAACATCTGTAGATCTCAGTCATTTATAAAAGTATGGTATGATTGCTTCTATTTTACAGATGATGAAACTGAAGCACAGAGCTGAAATGACTTGCCCAAGGTCACCTAGTAGGCCTGTGGCAGACCATGAATAAAACCTAAGTCTCTGGAGTTCAATGCCACTGCCTTATCCACTAGGCCATACTGCCTGTGTAACAGAAGCTCTACATGCTTGTCTTCTTTTCTTAAATTATTTTCTAAAAGTTTAGTGAATTTATTCTTTGTGAAAGGTGCTGCACTGAGAGCCCTGCATACTGAAATCCTCTATTTGCCCACAGAGCAAGTACAGTAGTAGCAGTGCAGGCTGTCTTCCAGCCCCACCCCATAAATTGTCTCAGTCCATATTCATGCTCCCTATACTTTGAGGGGTGGAAGAGGAAGAAATGGGCTGGCATTAAGTTGACTATATCAGCTATACACTAGCCAAGGATCCTCCCATATCAAGGGAAACTTAATTACCCTGATAGGGGTAGCTTCTTGGCCTGTTTGCACCGCTGTTGTGGAGGTCAAGATCTGGTGCATAATCTTTCGGTCATACATTCCAAATGTGCATTTAGGACCATCTAGTTTCCCATTTTTTATAAAAAGAAAGAATATTTAAATGCAGAATAATGATAATGCAGCATCATGGTGCATTGTTTCCATTTCCTGACTTGTATGAATTTAAAACCTCAACCACATCTAATTAATTTAAGATGGTCTTTTTTGGTTTTGGAGAACTTCCTACTTAACTAGGGAACATAACTGAACAGAGGATTTAAGTTAATATTTGATAGGAGGAATGAATGAGTTGTGTCCAGTGAGCATCTGAGACTCTAGCCCAGTGGTTCTCAACCTGCGGCCTGTGGTCTGCTTACGGCCCAGTCAGCACAGAGCTGTGGCCTATGTGACATCCTCAGGGCCATACAGATAGTATATGGATGTGGCCCACATAACACATTCTGGGCCGCACATGCGGCCCACAATGGTAAATAGGTTGAGAACCCCTGCTCTAGCCTCTGTATGATGAAGTACATACCATGAATGTTGCACATTGCTTCATTTAACATGTCTGAAAAAGTCATCTTATAAAGTGAAAGGCCTCAGATATTGCTGTATTTTTTTTTTTTATATAAGAGGAATTGTATCCAAATAGAAGTGTTCATCCTTTCAGGGGAGGAAGTCGGTGTGCACCTGGGTCTAGACCCCTGGTAATTTTGGATTCTGCTTCTTTTGAAAAACAAGTTTGGCTCTGTCCAGGGTGCTGAATAGCCTTTGAAGGTAATAAACATGCTTGTGAACTGTGGGAGATTAACTTTAGTGTAAACAAAAGTGTGTTATATGGGCAAGGTTACTCTTACTTAAGACTGTATACCTGACATCCCTAGCCACCAAATGGTTCATGTCTTGAATGTGTTAATTGTTTTCATATGGAAACTGTGTGTTTAGCCATTATATATATCCACTGTTAAAAGTATAATAAAAATCAAAACAGATATAAAAAGTAAAGAAAATGCAGGTAGCTGTATCTTTTTGAGATAAGCTTTTCAAGTCCCAAGAATTCTCACATTAAATGTGTAATTGCATAAAGGTGAAACTTATAAACAAATACATAAAAAGAACAGATTTAATATTGATCTTCAGTGTTTTGTTTGTCTTTAGATAAATGTTGCAAGCCAGATGTCAGTCGTGACACAACTGATTCTAGAAAACATAAATTGATGTTCAATCTGTGTAGATCATTTTCATTTTTGACGAATACAATGTCTTGATTACATGTTGGACAGCAAGACTTGTGTGCTACTTAATTATTTCAGTAAAAAAGATTGATTTTTTTCCCCAACAGTTATAGATTATAGATTCCAGTACTTATTCAATGGCTGACTGCCTCTTATGATACTGGCTTGCAACCAGACTCAAAATGCTTTTGAATGGACAAAAATGAAGAGAGAGTTCAGCAATATGGCTGCTATACTAGAGTTGTGCTTTTGACTGGTCAAAAAATAATTGGTCAAATATTGGTAAAAAATGGTCTAATATTTTAAAGCACTGATTTATTGTGGCAGTAACAACAGTATAGAAAAAGAATAATGGCATTTCTACACTACAGCCCTAAATCAACCTTTGTTAGGTTGACTTACAGTCATCGCAGTAATTACTGCAGTGGCTGTTGTCCACACTATCCTCCTCCTGTTGTTGGTGCATGTCCTCACCAAGAGCCCTTCCACCAACCGAAGAGGGGCAGCGTGGGGGGCTGAAAGCCAGGACTCTCAGCTCCGCCCAGCTCCCTGTTGGGAGCCTGGCTGCCCCCCTGGGCTCTCAGCTCCCGGCTTCCTGCTGGGAACAGGGCAGCCACCTGGACTTCTCTGTTCCCTGAGTAGGGAGCCTCCAGGCAGCAGCCTGGCTGGGAGTAGGGAGCCGGGGGCAGCCCGGCTCTAGCTGCCTGGCTTTCGTGTCAATTTCACAGAAATTGACAAGATAGTTAACAACCGACACTGCATCCTCCTAACTACATTGATATAAGTGCTACGCCTCTCGTGGAGTTGGAGTTGTTATGTCGGTGTAGTAGGGCATTAACATCAGCAGGACAGGCTGTAGTGTGTACACTGACATAATTAAGTCAACATAAGCTGCCTTACGTTGACCTAACTTTTTATGGTAAGCTCTTTGGGGCAGGGACTGTGTGCTTTTATTTGCTTAATGTGCTTTGTAAACCCCAGGTACATTGATGGCCTGTTATACAAACAAAGACATACCTACCTACAGTGTTTGTTCTAGAAGATTCAAGCCAATCAAGAGGTTCAGCTTTAAATAGCTCACTAATGTCCAACAGGTGGCATTAGAATGTAGAGAAGTGAGTGATCAAAGCATTTAGTTAGGCTTGCTTACAGATAGCACCATGAAACAATGAAAAAGGTGGGCTGCTGCCTACATCAGGGCATTCTTGCTGGAATATTGGAGAATGGTCAAGTAACGCAGTCAGTTGACCAGCTTGCCAAATGTATACTATACTACTGTGTTAATTGGGTTGGGTATTTTGAAATCCATGTTGGTGATTATTCAAGAAACAATGTGGTGACTTTCATTTCCTGCTCCATTTCTAGCAACTAAGTTAACAAACAGCTATCTGAGCAAGAGAGAAACAGTACTAGAATATTTAACTCCTGTCGTTTATGTATATTGAATCATTTGCATTTCTTTGAATTCTTTAAAGCTAGGACTCTGCAGTATTTATTAGGGAGGATGACTCGTTGATTTCATAGTGCTGCATGCTAAGTATGTTAATTGGCAGTGTCTGGCACATACAAAGGAAAATGGCTGAATAATGATGGGTGTGAGAGCTGCAACACAAATATTTGCTGATATACTGATGATAAATGCTTGGCCTAGTTTTTTAAAATCTCTTTGGTTTACTGTACTGTTTCTATAACAAGTGAGTTTTGGATGCACTTATGGCTTGTTAGGCCAATACACCCTATCCAGCTCATGAGAATGCCATGTCATATAGCCTGCTGGCCAGTTAGGAGCAGGTATCAGCGGATCCACCCTGGTTTACTTGCCCTCCAAGGCTAATGAGCTCAGACTGCTTGGATTTGAAATCAGTTTTCCTTCTCCTGGATGCTGTTAATATTCAGTGCAACTCATATGGGTTTCCTCACAATGGGTTACCACTCTGCAGGATGCACCTCTATTCCCTTCTATCCCCATGCAAGGATTTTTTAAATGCAGTTTTAAAATTGTAAATTAGCTTGTTAAATAAAAATAATACCCTTCTTTGTAAACAGGTAGTCCCTGTCTCCCGTGCATCCTACTAAATAATGTCCGTGTTCTGATAGTGATAGATTCGTACAGCTTTAAAATGTGACCTGAGAACTATGCTTCAGCATAATAAGAGAAATATTAATTCGACTAGTACTCAGCTGAGCTAAATGTATAATCCTAAACTTAATAAACTTATATGAATGTATATCTTAATCATCAGCTTCAGATACAAAGTCTGATATCCCCATTTCTGTTCTGTAGCACGTGTGTGGGTGTCATTATCTTTTAGAGCCATTCTGTAGCCTTTATCCTGCAATAGATCTGCCCAAAAGAGACTCTTATGCCTGCCTAGTGTCTTACTGAAGTTAGTGGGCCTCTCTATAGGCAAAAGGATCTGCTCACTTGGATCTGATTTTAATGGGTGTTTATGTCTGGAGAGAGAGGGTTAATGTCTTCTATGTGAACTCTTAGCATGCGTGAGTGATCGATATGGGAGTGGGGGAGATGTTGTGGAGAGAAAAGAGTGGAAACAGTGTTATGGTAGTGTGTTGGTATATCTCATCAGAAGGCATGCATTTTTAAAGTCAAACTTCTTATACTTCATGGGACCTTATTTTTGTAGGTGCATAAATTCTCTTTATATGTTCAAACAGCTATATTAGCACAAGTTAGCAATGGTAATGATAGAGTTGGCAAAGGGATAGTTTTAAATATTTGTTAATGAAATGTTCTAAATTTTCATTCTTAAGCTCTTAAACATGCTCTTACATGTGCTATAGTGCTTGCTTTTCTTTAAAAGGCAATCAATAAGACTGCTTATTCAGGCAGTCTTAGAGCAAATTAATGTCTGTTAATTGATTAATCAGTATTACTTCAGTTCTAACTGTATGCAGTTTGAAAGGGCCTAAGAATAGTCATTTAGAAATTGTTAAATATATATGTATTGTATTTAATAAAACACTCAGTCTGGACTACTAAGTGTAATGCCATATAGGAAAGTACATATATCTGTTAGGAATTAAATTATAATTTTAAGTCTGTTATGCATTAGTATGACACTTAAGCAATAAGGGTTTGCCTACACAGGGAAATTTACCAGCAGAACTATAGTGGTATAATTATAGCTATAAATCCCTTTGTGGACACACTTATTCAGAAATAAGAATATGGACTAAGAGTGCCTTTTTCTGGTATTGCTTATGTTATTTTGAAATTTTCCCATGTAAACAAGCATTAAGTCACTGATATATTTTTTTTCTTATTAGCTGGAGATACAGATGATCCACCAAGAATTACTCAAAATCCTGTCATCAATGGGAATGTAGCTATGGCCGATGGACACAACAATACAGAAGAAGACATGGAAGATGGTAAGTAAATATGACATGAAAGTATTGTGAGCAGAGCTTGTCGTTTATTTTATATTTGTAGAGTGCCCAGCGCAATGATATCATGATTAGAGCCTCTGGGTGCTGCTCTAGTAAAACTGATTTTAAAAAATTCTAATAATGATGTTATTTCAGGAAAAGGGTTATTGCTTCCCCGTGGAGAAAATAAAACAATATCTAAATTTCTGTATGGGAATACCTGTTTTAGAGTAGTCATTCTTCAAGATTGGCGATCCCAAAAGCTATCAGCAGAAAAAATAGGCATGTTGTAGATGGCTGTTCATTTTAAATCTTGCCAGAGTGTGATATTATGCATGATCTTGAAAATTTATCATGCACCACTTATTATGAGAAATAGAGTGCATTAAATTACTTTGCACCATACCTGCAACTGTCCCAGCAGGCATTTCCAGTAGAGTGCACATTGTGATCCCCATGTGTGTTGCTAAGTAGTCAAGTAGCAGCTGTAGACAACTTTTATAAGTTTTATACAGTGGTAACACTTCTTGGAAGTGGACCTCATCCTAGTGATCCAAACCTTTATAACATCAAATGCTCTGTTCATGGGAACTAGTTGGGAACTTCGGCTAGTGCAAAATGCAACTGTTGGCTTATTTACAGGTATTTCCTGTTGGGTGCCTATTACATCCGTAGTCTGCATTGATTTCTGATTCATCTGAGTGCAATTCAAGATTTTGTTTTGACATATAAAACCTTTAATGGTTTGGATACTGACCACGTTAAAGAGTTGTGCTCTGTGTGGTGGCAAGGAGAGAGAGCATTTTGGCTGAAACCATAACTGGCTGATAGTTGTGTCAAATGAGTGTTACCAGTGGTAGTAAAGAGAAGATGGTAGCACAGGCTGCAGAGAGAGGGAAATAAATATTCTTGATCTTTAGCCAAATAGCACAAAAGGGATTCAAAGAGTTTATATAAAATTATACCTTTCATATGTACATAGCAGAATAAATCAAGCAAAAGAGAGTCAGGTTTAAAAGAGGCTAATTGTGACCACAGCTAAGAAGGAAGACCGATACTCAGATAAACTACTTCCTCTTCAGTTAGAATAGCTTTGACTTTGCGTGAATGCTATAGGAAACAGTTCTGAAGGCAGGGAAGAATAATCTTTTAACTATAAGCATGGACAAATCCGACAAATAAAATACATGCCAGCAATTTGCGCATTAAGGATATTTCCTAATAAAATCTCTCTTTTTTGGTCATATTTATCAGTCTCCCTCACCTGCATTACATGGTATAATAAAACATGGGCAATGCAGCTGATTCTTCTCAAACACCTCAAGTGTAGGGATGTAGACTTCTTCAAGAAGATTTTACTCTTATTTTTCTACTAATAAGTGTGTGAAGTAAGTGTTGTCCTGGACTTGAAAGGACAGAACAAATGTGTGAGGAAAAACTAGCTTCATGATACAAAAGCTCTATCCTGTTCTCATAAATCAGGGGCATTACATGATAATTGACCAAGCTGAGAGGCATTCTTTTACACATTCTAGAATAAGAGCTACACAGAAAATATATGACCCTTCTACCAAAAAGAGTTTTATTTCAGGACTCTGTTGTTTAGGCTTTCTGCAGCATTCTAAAAGACACTGGTGAGATTGAAAATCCCAGGAATGTGTGTTACTTTCATTTACTAGATGATCTGTTAATATCAGTTAGCCAAAGAGGTCATTAGTAATGTCTTACAGTAGAACCTCAGAGTTACAAACACTTTGGGAATAGAGGTTATTTGTAACTCTGAAATGTTCAACTCTGAACAAAATGTTATGGTTATTCTTTCAAAAGTTTATAAGTGAACATTGACTTACTACAGCTTTGTAACTGTACTATGCAGGAGAAAAATGCTGCTTTTAACCATCTTAATTTAAATGAAACAAGCACAGAAACAGTTTCCTTACCTTTATTAAAAAATTTTTTTTTAAACTTTCCCATAATTTTTTAATAGTTTACGTTTAACACAGGACTGTACTGTATTTGCTTTTTTATTTTTCTGCTACTGCCTGATTGTGTAATTTGGATTCCAAAAGAGGTGTGTGGTTGACTGGTCAGTTCATAACTGAGGTTCTACTGTAGTTTCTCTGAGGATCGATGGGTTAGCAACAGTTTGATCCAACTCTTACATCCCATTATAGTGAAAGGAAAAGCCTTTCTGTCCAGGGAAAAAGTCATCAGGATGTAGGAATTATTGGAAGAAGTGCAATATAAAAACAGGTACTCTGAGATCACTGATATACTTGGGAACGATAGAATTTATATGCAGGTGCTGCTGTGAACCAGGTTATGTAACAATACAGTCTTTGTGAATTTTTAAAATGTTACACATTCTTATTGATTGGTAAAACTTTTCTTTATGCACCCCTTGTTCTGTATTTTTGAAATGTGTATTGTGGGGTGAAGGATATCTTCACATTATTAAATTCTGTTTTAGTTGTCTTATATTTTTGTTTTACAGACACAAGTTGGCGATCAGAAGCAACGTTTCAGTTTACAGTTGAGCGTTTCAGCAGGCTCAGTGAGTCAGTCCTCAGTCCTCCTTGCTTTGTACGGAATTTGCCGTGGAAGATTATGGTGATGCCACGACTGTACCCAGACAGACCACACCAAAAAAGTGTAGGATTCTTTCTTCAGTGCAATGCTGAATCTGATTCCACGTAAGACCCTTTAAATAATTAATATACAAACTTATATATGGCATTATTTAATTGTGTTGCAAGACCAACATCTGGTAAAATTATTTAATCTAGTTTTTTCTACAGAGGAGAAGAAGTTTACAAGCTTTTCAGTCTCTGAAGATCTTTCTACTTCTCATATACTCTTTGCTTCCCACCTTCAAATCCCCACATCCCAATGCTGATCCTTCATTTAGGCCTACTTGGCCAGAAATCCCTGATGGAACTCATCCATTCTTCTCTTGGACTGCTCAGAGCAATGAGAGGAGCCCTCAGTCAGATGGAGCACACTGCCTCAACAACATTGCCAGCCTGCTGGCCTGGAAAAGGAAGATTTGTCCCAATTTTATGCTAAAATGCTACTAAACATCCCCATAATCAATCTGAGCTATAAATCCATCTCTGTGATACAGCAGTTGCTAGGTAAACTAGGCAGGAAAAGCATTTGTTGCTAGTATATTTTAAAACAATGGCTTTCTGCCCTTCCACAGTCCCATGGGATTAGAAAGAAACTTTCCATGTCGGCAGGTTATTTCATAATTGTACATTACACAAGTTTCCTTCGTCTTTCTCTGAAACATCTGGTGCCTCTCACTGTCAGTGGCAGGATACCAGAATAGAAGGATCACTGGTCTGATTGACTATGGCATTTTTTATATTCATAAATTTTGCCCGTCAGAGTACAGGTGTACCTGATAACTCAGACCTTCAGTGCCACCCCAAGTCTGAACAGAAGGAGGGAAGAACCGTGCAAGAAAAGTAAACCTGTCCAGCAAGAAAAGTAATGGCTTCCTGAAGAGGAAACCCAGTCATTTCCAGAGTAGGCATCATAAATATGTGGTTTTATCCACACCAGTCTTAGCAGTTTGATCACCCACTGTCACGCACAGCAAGCAGTGGCTCACACCCCAAGGGAAGGATCCCTTAGATAATTTGTGGCAAAGCACATTAATAAAAGAAATCTGCATTTGTAAAGACAAGATACTCTCTGTGTTGAGAGAGACAACGTTCCCCAGCCTTTGGCAGTTGTTGGACAAAATGTTTGATTTGTAAGTAGCAGGCCCACCAGTTTATTGGGGAAACTTTGTAGAGAGCCACACGTCCCCTTATAGAGTTTGAGTTTCTGACATAGGGAGAGTGCGTGGGGTCAGGGGGAGGGGAGGCAAGGGTGTGTGAGGGGGAAAAAACGACAGTGAAATCATTGCCTCTTTGCTGGGTGGTCTCCTGAGACTGCATTGATACATGCTGCTTTGTGGAGGAGCAAGTTTCCTGTCAAGTGCAATGGGTTCATTCTTACATGATATCACACACCACTTCTGGTTCAATCTGAGTGATGGCAGTTACTCTTCCACATTGTTTTCTTGGTTTTCGTTTTCTCTTGAAGTAGTAGTGTTTTTCATCTCACATACCCTACGTAGGCACAGTATACCATGCTTGATGTGAATAGTTAGCCACAGTGATTTCTGACAAGAAACTTCAGGAGACAGCGATTTTTCTCTTGGCTATTATTTCTTAGCAATATTAATGAACACTTTCCTAAAAGACTTCTGACCTTGCTTAAGAGAAATCACTGTCATCCTTAAAAAAAACCGTAGGAGGAATCAGCTAAAACAGCTAAGTTGCTCTCAGAGAGGGACATAATCTAAAACCCCATTCCTGAAAAAAGTATGGCCTGTTTAACAACCATAACTTTGTACTGTGTGGCTCACAAAAACCGGAGTTTAATTCTTACAAATGCTCCTGACAGCAGTTAAACAAGCTTTAGAATCTAGTGAGGAACAAAGGTGAAGTAGACATCTGTGTGCAAATACGGACTTGGTGTATCAAGTAAAATTTATAAAAGTGTTTTCTATTACTGAAGAAAACAAAATTGAAATTTGTTTCAAGTGTTATCTTTTAATTTTATAGGTCATGGTCTTGCCATGCACAGGCAGTTCTCAAGATAATAAATTACAAGGACGATGAAAAATCATTTAGTCGTCGTATTAGTCACTTGTTCTTTCATAAGGAGAATGACTGGGGCTTTTCCAACTTTATGGCATGGAGTGTAAGTAACAATATATTAGTTTTATAATAATGGGCTGTTATTGGGTTGGGAGGTCAGACCAATACATGCACTTGATCTTCTAATACTGCCTTAGATACCTTTATTTTTAAATTTCTTCCTAAAGGTGTTGTCTTAGTATCTGAATGATGCTTGTGGTATCAGTAGATTTCATAGTGAAGATACCTTTAAGTGCTAATATATTGCTCCTCATAGTGCAGATTCCTTTTAACTATTTTACCTGGACTTAATGACCCACATAAATATTCCATCATTCCTCCATTGACCCATCTTTACTAATACTTCACTTAATAAAAATCGTTCCACCAACTTTCTTTTAAATGTTGTTGGTCATGATCACTGTCATTTAAGAGCAGCCTAGGTTTTCTTGCTCATTTCTTCCCATGTTCTCTGCATGTGTACAGACATTTTAAATTAATACTACTCTTAATGTTCATCTTAAATTGAGACAGCTTTTTAAGCATTATGGAAGTCTGGGTCCTTAATTTTTCTCTTTTGCCTGGAATAGTTTCCTACATTAACTGCTTTAAGTCAAAACAAAGCTTTTGATTACTGATCCTGTTATCCACAGGGAATTGAAATACTGGTGCAAAAACTATAAAAGCCAGAAACAAGATTTTGCATTGAGACATTTACAGATTATTTCAATACATTGAGCTCAGTGTCCTAGAGATTAATTGGTATCCTTCAATAATTTTTTAGCTTATTGAGTAAAAGAAATGCATAGATGGTTGCTTACTTAAATGTGCAGATTCTGAGCAATATCCAGCCTGGATTTTTCACTACATTCCCCATTGTAGGATTCAGAAGATAGTTTTGCAGCAAATTTCATATTCTTCTTTCTGTTTAATAGGAAGTTACTGATCCTGAAAAAGGATTTATAGAGGACGACAAGGTTACTTTTGAAGTCTACGTTCAAGCGGATGCTCCACACGGAGTGGCGTAAGTATCTTTAAAAAAAAAAAACCCTCTCTTGAGTAGAAATGCATAGTAAACAAATGTACAGAAAAGTCAACCTTTAGAACATTCATTTGAATTTCAGTTGAACTATCTCATTTTATTAGTAATGTATGGTACTGTTCATGAGAGGATCTCAAAGCACTTTTTCAGAATTAATTGATGAAGCATCTCAAGGGAAATATACCCATGTTTAGAAAGCTGCATAGAGATTTTGTGCCAGTAGCTTCTCCACCTATGTTGCTCAATGCAACCTTCTGTAACTTTATTTAGTGCAAAACACTTTTCAGTATGTGTAAACTAATTTTATTTTTCAGTTTAAAATGACCTACAGTCTTTGCAATTGTGGTCTTGACACTCTTGGTGTTAATGTCACCATCAAGCAGTATGGTTGTCACCATCAGTGGTTCGAACACCTAGTTTTAATCCTGCTTTACAGTTTAAGTTTTAAAACTGCCCTGCCTGACGCTGAGTTCTTATACTACTGGATGCCACTTTTCAGCAAGATGGCTGCTATGAACTGCAAATTTTAATTTAAAAATTGAATTTTAAATACAGATAACTAATGAAATGCTTGTCACTCTGGGACCCTTCAGAAAATGGTAAAAAAGAAAATTTAACAAAAGAACAGTCCTTTGTTTATAGAAGTATTGGAATCCTAAGCGCATGTGGTGACAGGCAGTTGTGATGTGTAATCTGTTTTATTCAGACAGAATGTAATACTAAGTTGCACATAACTTCTGTTAATAGTGCTGGTTAGCTTAGAACAGGGGTTCTCAAGCTTAATTGCACTGCGACCCCCTACTGACACCAAAAATTACTAAACGACCCCAGGGCCTGAGCCCGTCCTAGTCCCGCCACCCTGGGAGGGGGGACCAAAGCCTGAGCCCCACTGCCTTGGATGCGGAGGGGGGTCAAAGCCGAAGCCCAAGGGCTTCAGCCTGAGGCAGGGGGCCTGTAATCTGAGCCCCGCTGCCCAGGGCTGAAGCCCTTGGACTTTGGCCCCAGGCGATGAGGCTCAGGCTTTGGCCCTGGGTCCCAGCAAATCTAAGCCAACCCTCGCGACCCTATTAAAACGGGATTGCGACCCCCTTTGGGGTTGCAACACACAGTTTGAGAACCACTGGCCTAGAACAAATGTTCTGTAGAAATATATCTGCATTATAGTTAAATTTTTTATATATATAAAATCAAATGTAGTTTTAACCATTAACTGCTTTCCAGGTGGGATTCAAAGAAGCACACGGGATATGTTGGGTTAAAGAACCAGGGAGCAACCTGTTACATGAACAGTTTATTACAGACTTTATTTTTCACAAATCAACTACGAAAGGTAATTAAATAGCATTGTAATTTCATTTCAAATATCTAAATAGCAAAAATGATATATTTCAAAATAGCTTTTGTTTTAAATAGCTTTCCACCCTATTTTTTTCCCCACACTACCATTTTTTGTTTTCTTCTTTTCAAAAAATCCTCTCCATTCTGTAAAAAAACTTCAGAGCACAATAGCCCAATTTGATCATTATTCTGCTTTTTCAAAGTGGTCTCCAATCTCTCTGTTGGCTCCTTTCTCTGTAACTCAGTAAACAAATGGCTTTGTCGAGTAGCTAGAAAAGGCGGCTACAACATCATCGTAGTTAGTGTACTCCAAACCTGATAAACTGCAGTTTGATTAACTTCTGGTAATAGAAATCCAGTTTTAGTGGACTACATGGCTTATGCCATGATGTACACCTTGTATCAGGCCGGATCTGAGAAGTTGTCTTAATACTTAGGTGTGTTTACATGGGTTTATTGGGTTGGGTTTAAAAAGAAAAAAAAAAAGAAAAAGAAAAAGCTAAATATCTTTCAGAGTAGCAGCCGTGTTAGTCTGTATCCGCAAAAAGAACAGGAGTACTTGTGGCATCTTAGAGACTAACAAATTTATTAGAGCATAAGCTTTCGTGGGCTACAGCCCACTTCTTCGGATGCATATAGAGTGGTGCATCCGAAGAAGTGGGCTGTAGCCCACGAAAGCTTATGCTCTAATAAATTTGTTAGTCTCTAAGGTGCCACAAGTACTCCTGCAAAATATCTTTGTACATGCCAAGGCTTGAGTTAAGGGTCTGTTGCTGCACTGCTTTATTTGTTGGTGCTGCCAAAAATTGTTTCAGGAAAAGGAGACTTTAACTTAGCCCTTTGCAGCAGTTAAGGTAAAGGAATAATTTTCAACACTTAATTTTCAATCTGTTCTAGCTATCTCTATCTATCTACACACACGCACATACCCCCACACACCCACCCACCCTTTATATATATATATATATATATATATATAAAAATCAGTTAATGACTTGGCCCTTTAAAACAGTTCATAATAATCTTTTCTGTTTTGCTTCACAAGTTACACACATTTATTTTTCAGTGTTGCTTGTGTGTTCATTTATTCTTCCTGGTTTTTTTATTTAGTGCAGTAAAATTATTGGTAGCTACAGCTAGTATCTTCCCTTACGTAATGGTGGTACTAAAACAGTATTGACCTGTATTTTGGGAGGTTTAAACATAATTTAATTTTGACTTCAGTGCATTATTTTTGCTTACATGCTTTATTTTCTTTATGCTTGTCTGCGTGTATATTCTAAAATGTCTTATCAAAAGAAAACTAGCTCTTGCTAGCAAAATATTTGTTCTTATAAATACCTCAAGAAAGCAACATGGAAATGCTATATAGCATGTAATTCTAGTACAGTGAAATAGTGCCTGGGATAACAAAACCTTACTTTTTTTTTTTTTTTTTTTTTTTTTTTTAACTTGCTGAATAAATTAAAGCATTAAACCCTTGCTAGTCAGAAGAGGACATTTGCATTAAGAAATCCTGATTCAAAATAATTTGGTCTAGGGAAGGTCTCCATTGATTTTAGTATATCCTACCACTTTGGGGCATGATATATATAGATATATGTTTCTTCACACTGCCCCTTTTCCCTCTGTCGTTGAGACCTTCTTGCAAATAGTTTAGTAAGTTGTTTATTAGTGGTACCTTAGGTTGGTTAGTTTGGTTATTTAGCTGTAATTTTCTGGTGGAATGCTTTCACCAGGATTTAAACATTGCCCGTCATGTGGAGGGGCTATTCTGAATAGTGATCCCCCATGCAGTGTTTATTGTACCTTGGAGAGGGGTACATTAAGGACAGGGGTTCTGTCTGTAAGAACATGACACTGGTGGCAAGGGACTTGAGATACAAGCAGAACCTGATGGAGCAAGCCAGGAGGCCTATGTCTGCACTGGAGACAGTACCAGCTTCTCAACCATCATCGGTGCCGTAGCGTGTTGACGTTCCTTGGCAGGACTCAGAGACCGCCTGTAGCAGGAAGAGAAGTATAGGGGCTCTTGGCCTGCTACTTATTGGCCACTATCCACAATGGCCTTGGAATCTCTTGGACACTCCTCTTTCCTTTTGGTCCTGATCTTCAACCCACTGTAGAGTAAAATCGCTTAACCAACCTGAAATAATTGTAATGGTACAGATTTGTATTTCTTCTAGTCTTCTTCCTACCATTGTTGACCAGAAAAAATTCTTAGTCTGGAGACAGCCCATCAATTTCTACAGAATTCAAGTTTTTATTTTCTAAGCAAATTTGTTTTGAGCTTTTATGTACACTGCATGAAAATGAATGTAGTGTTCTGAGCAAGGTGAAATTAACAGAACTTTATTTGCTTTTACTGATGCTGTTCAGAATCCTGTGAACAAAAATGAAATTGTCTCAATAATCCAACTGGAAAAGCAATGAGCGTTAGGAAAGGCAAGTACTTGAGTTACTTATGGGGAGTCAGACACTAAAATGGAGCCTGGGGGAAAGCTAATCGAGAAAAGACCTTTTCTTCCCTCTCCTCTCCCTCCCTCCCCGTGCAATCTCCCAACAGCAGTCTAAAATGGCAGAGACCCTATCCCCCCGTACAGCAGCCATGAGGCTGAGAAGGTGTGGCAAGGGTCCAAGGCATTTCCTCTCCTCGAGCAGTTAGAGGGGGAAGAACTTTCAGCTTTTGTATTGGCCTGTGGCTGGGAGGTGTCTGATTAAATCTGAACCCACCATCATCATCTAAACAAGGCCCAGGGACAGAGCTTCTCACAAGGACTTTGCCCTTGAATCTTACTGGTGGAGCCTCTCCACCCTAGTGTTCTATCTCTGCTTCTAGCTAATAGGTTCAGTCCTCCAGCTAGAACATAATAGTAATTTTTTCAAGCTTTGCGCTAATTCTCTTGATCACGCCTTAGGGCCTTAGACAAATGCTTGTAATTTCTGCCTAAGTTATTTAGGTTTGTGCCTTCCTGATCTGGTTCTGCTTTGACCTCTCCCTTTCCTTGTCATCATCTAATGTATTTTGTTATTCAGTAGTTACTTTGCCTGAGATTTCACAAAAAAGGATGAAGTATTTCCTCCCCCTTTTTGTCATGGTATTTGCTTTTCCTCTGTTAAGCAATGGATTTAAACTTTCCTTTAATGTTGTCTCACTTGTACGAGTTTTTCTTGTTCCTCTTTGTATGTGTTCTGCATAGTGCCTGATTATGTGCCTCTTCTTTTCAGACTTTGTCCCCACATGTCTTTACTATTCTCTTGCATTCATCCCCAGAGGGGGAACATCTCAGGTTTTAATTTGAGATTGTTATGTTTGCCAAATGTATTTAAATGCCTTATTTCTTGATTTTGAGGCAAATTTTTCACAGTTTTGAGTGAACTGGGTATTTCAGTGAGATGGTTTATGAGGGAAGATATATGGGGGGAGGGATAGCTCAGTGGTTTGAGCATTGGCCTGCTAAACCCAGGGTTGTGAGTTCAATCCTTGAGGGGGCCATTTAGGGATCTGGGGCAAAAATCTGTCTGGGGATTGGTCCTGCTTTGAGCAGGGGGTTGGACTAGATGACCTTTCATCTAGTCCCTTCCAACCCTGAAATTCTACAATTTCTATATAAATTGTTTATCTGGGTTGGAAATTCAGACTGAACTTTGAGTAATAGGCTGATTTATCCTAAATTACACAAGCAGAGGGGAAAAGCAAGGGAAGCATATAAATTAAATATCACTTGGATAACATACAATAGAAACATTTATTGTTAGCAGTGGTGGTGTAGCTGTGTTGGTCTCAGAATATTAGAGAGACAAGGGGGGTGAGATCCAGCTTCTTTTGATGAAAGAGACAAGCTTTCAAGCTACACAGAGCTGCTCTTCAAGTCAGATTTGTGTAGCTGAAGAAGAGCTTCGTGTAGCTGGGAGGTTTGTCTTTTTCACCAACAGAAGTTGGTAAAATAAGTTATCTCACCCACTTTGTGTGTCTCAATAGAAACATTTAGCATTTAACAAAGTATATACTAATGTATTTAGTCAATGGCAGTTTGTTTATTTCAAATTTATCAATCAGCATAATGATTGGATATATAAAAAGGAACTAATTGCTTTGCATAGATGTCTCTGAAAATGGAATGAAATAAATATACAGAGCTTGATTTTTCAGAAGGGCTGAGCACACAGTTCCTATTGATTTTGGGGCACTCAGCACTATTGAAAATCAGGACAATAGTTTTTTGTTTTGAGGCCTGTTGATAATTTTGGCTTATCAGGGAGCTGGAAATTTTCATGCCGAAGTCTGATATTGTCATACTTACGCGTTTGTCTTTATATATAGTGTAAGTATGTGTATATATATTAGACTTGATTTTGACTAACAGGAAGGAATTGGTTGCGAATCTGAAGGTGGAAGGCAAGTTGGGCAAAAGTGATAATGAAATAATAGATTTCCTGATTCTAAGGAATGGAAGGAATGAGCAGCAGAATGAGGATGATGGACTTCAAAAAAGCATATTTTAAGAAACTCAGAAAACTGATTGGTAAGGTCCCAAGGAAAAAGGCGTATAGGAGAGCTGGCAGTTTCTCAGAGGCAATATTAAAGGTGCAACAGGAAATTATCCTGATGTGAATGAAGGATAGGAATAATAGCTTCAGTCTTCACTAAAAAGATTAATTGTGACTACATACTTAACACAATTAATATTAACAACAAGGAAGAAGGAAAACAAACCAGAATAGGGAAAGAACAGGTTAAAGAATATTTAGATAAGTTAGATGTATTCAAGTCAGCAGGGCCTGAAAAGATTCACCTTAGGGTACTTAAGAAACTAGCTGAAGCAATCTCAGAACTGTTAGTGATTATCTTCAAAAACTCATGGAAGACAGGTGAGGTCCCTGAGGACTGGAGAAAGGTAAACATAGTACCTATCTTTAAAAAGGGAAACAAAGAGGACACCGAGAATTAGACCAGTCTAACTTAAGTTCTTGAAAAGATACTGAAACAAATTACCAAACAATAAATTTGTAAGCATCTAGAGGATAATAGGGTGGTAAGTATTAGCCAACATGGGTTTGTCAAGAACAAATCATGCCCAACCAATTTAGTTTTCTTCTGTGAGAGGGTTATTGGCCTAGTGGATAGGAGGAAATAGTAGACATGATATATCTTAATTTTAGTAAGTTATCTGACACAGTCCCACATGATGTTTTCATAAGCAAACTGGGGAAATGTGGCCTAGATGAAATTTCTGTAAGATGGCTGCACAATTGATTGGGGGGGGCGAAATTCTCAAAGTGTAGTTATCAATTATTCACTGTCAGGCTCAGAGGATTTATCTAGTAGCATCCTGCAAGGGTCTGTCCTGGGTATTTACTAGTCAATAATTTCCTTAATGACTTGGATAATGAAGTAGAGTATCTGCTTATAAATTTTATGGATGACACTAAAATGGGTGGGATTGCTAGGACTTTGAAGGACAGGTTTAAAATTCAAAAAGACCGTGACAAATTGGAGAATTGGTCTGAAATCAACATAAGGACATTTACTAAAGACAAGTGCAAAATACTACACCCAAGAAGGAAAAAAATCAAGAGCACAAATACAAAATAGCAAATAACTGGCTAGGCAGTAGTACTGCAGAAAATGATCTAGGGTTATAGTGGATCGCAAATTGAATACAATTAAACAACGTGATGGAGTTGTAAAAAAGGCTAGTATCATTGTGGGGTGTAAACAGGAGTGTTGTATGTATGACACAGGAAGTAACTGTCCCAGTTTACTTGGCACTGATGAGGCCTACTCTGGAGTATTATGTTCAGTTTTGGGCACCACGCTTCAAGAAAGATGTGGACAAACTGGAGAGAGCCTAGAGGAGAGCACCAAAAATGATAGAAGTCTTAGAAAACCTGACCTGTGAGGAAAGGTTTAAAAAACCTGGGCATATTTAGTCTTGAGAAAAGACTGGACCTGATAGCTGTCTTCAAATATGTTCAGGATTGTTGCAAAGCAGACGGTGATAAATTGTTCTCGTTGACCACTGATGGTAGGACAAGAAGTAATTGGCTTAATCTGCAGCAAGAGAGATTTAGGTTAGATATTAAGAAAAACTTTCTAACGATAAAGATATGCAAGTATTGGGATAGGTTGTGGAATCCCTAGTATGCACTTTTTGGGGGGGAAATATATAGACACACACACTATCTGTCTAAATATTGTGTGTGTTTATATCTATATTTTTTCCCAAAAGCATGTTTTGATAAACTAGTTCTGGTGATTTATCTTATGTTTGTCTGCACTGCATTTGATAAAATTGGGTTTTATATAGATATTTTATTTTGGTTAAACAGTGTGACTGGTGTCAATCCATATCTCCCCATTTTTCTATATGTGCTTTGTGAAAAGGAGGTTTTTGTAGACATTAAAAAAGTGTCATGAATCACTGCTAATATTATGAGCCTGTAATATGTAAGACTCAAGATCATGGATCTGTTTCTTTTACTACCTTTGCCCAAGGTAGATTGACTTATAACAAGGTGATATAAATCATATGGACTGAACCTGCAAAGTGCTGAGCTGTCTCTACTACCAACATTAAATTGAAAAATAACTTCTGCAGTTGAAAATGGAGGGAGAATTCTGGCTTACTTATACCTGAATTGGAATTTGGCCAGGACAGCAGGGTTAATGCTTCTAGAAAATATGGCTTTTTGGTTGAGTGATGAGGGTAGAGAACCCCTGCCCAGAACTTTCTCTCTCGGGGATTACTTTGTGAGGTACTTGGGTACCAATGAAAAGTGCAGTATAAATACCTAGATACTTTTACAGAAAATTCTAGGTGCTATGACCTGGGCATATACTAATCTTCAGTTATACCATTGCTAATTACTATCAAGTTTGGAGCACAGCCATTCCCAAAGTACATGTTTCCTTCTCAGAGTTTTATAAAGGAGATTGAATTACTGAATTGGTGGAAGTAACTGGATGCAAAATTTGTTGAACTACTATTCTTGATTTTTGAATCAGTAGCTGGTTTGGAAAGAAAAAGGAAAGCAGAATAACTTGTCGTCTTGTTTGAAGTAGCTAAGCCAGCAGTGTTTCTAGTGCTGGGGTGGAGACTCTGCAGAGTACTGATAATTTGTGTTTACCGCACAAAGGTGCCAAATAGTCCCTCTTTACCATCACGATGCTGATTTACATATAGTGTCCCTATGATACGGAGTTTAATTGGTGAGTTGTCCTCTTCCATACACTCAGATCATGTAAATCAGAACTGGAAGAGGGGACATGATAGTGTGGAATCATGCTGCATATTTATACTGTTGCCTACTTGTCTGTAATTTTTATCTGCAATATCATTTATTGTATCCAGTATGATAGGACTTTCACTTTCTTGTGGAGACTATTCCACAGTCTAATAGATTGAGTGTCCAGAAGTTTTCCAGAATTCAGGAATATTATCCTGTATTATTTTTATCCCATTACTTTAGTTATTCTACTGCTACTCTCCTCATTGTAGCATGTTAAATTCCTGGTCCTGCTAAATATTTACATTTTATGTATATTTGAAGTCTGTTATTGGGCTCCTCTCCTTAGCTGTTACCTCCTCAGATCTTCTAATCTTCTTAATTGGTCCCTCAACTCTTCAACAATTTTTGTTGCTCTTTTCTAGACTCCCTCATTTTGTCTGTATCAATCTAATCTGTTTAATTTGTTTAATCTGGCTCCCATCACCACTGTATCTGAGCGCTTCACAAACATTAATGAATTTGCCTTGCCAATGCTCCAGTTATATATGGAGATATTATTAGCCCCATTTTACATATGCAGAGCTGAGGCACAGGATAGATTAAGTGACGTGCCCGAGGTTGCTCAGGAAGTCTGTGGCAGAACCAGGAATTGAACCAGATTTTCTCAATCCTGGTTCAGTGCCTTAATCACAAGACCCTACACCTTTTTATTTTGCTGCCCAGAAGTGAATGCAGTCTATCATGTATCTGCTTCTTGAGGTGATGTTCCTTCGTCTTTCTGCCCAAAATTGCTTTTTTTTGTGGCCCTATCCACAAAAAAAAGCTCTTGTCTAATTTTCTCTCTGCTATTGCCCCTGTTCTCTCTTAACATTAATGCTTCCTAAATTTGTCTCCCCCATTAAATATCTGTATTTGAGAGTTATCTTTCCCTGAGTACTTTACATTTTTCTAAACTGAATCGCATTGCCTGCTCATATTTCCTAATCCCTTTTGGTTCCTTTTTATAATTTCTCTGTTGTTCTTGACCCTTCCAAGTTTAGAGTAATCAGTGAAATTAGTTAGCATGCTGTTCACTTCCTCTT
This sequence comes from Emys orbicularis, assembly GCF_028017835.1. Classification (NCBI taxonomy): domain Eukaryota; kingdom Metazoa; phylum Chordata; order Testudines; family Emydidae; genus Emys; species Emys orbicularis. The sequence goes on from NC_088692.1 coordinate 25,961,637, forward strand.
CCAAATGATTAATGAAGATGTTAAATAAGAATGGATCTAGCACTGATCCCCAAAGCCTCTTTTGATGTGCCTCACTGTACACACACACTTTTGTTATTGTCCTTTCTACCTTCACATAGTTTTCAATCATATAAAACCAAATTGGAAAAAAGTCATTTTTCAAATAGGTTGTAGTATTGTACAATATATGTCAAATCCTACTGTGATGATTTCATGGACATACAGTATATGGTGCATTGTTGGAAGGAATTATTGAACTCTTCAGCACATTTACTTTTTTAAAAAATTATAAATGATTAGAAGAGTTTATAGTGAGCATAATCAATTGATTTTCTTTATCTGCCGTGCTTTGGAGAACCACAAATACAGGTAAGTAATAGTTTTCACAGTAAACCACAGTAGGAGATTTGTGTCCGATTATTCTGCTGTGTTAATTGATTAGGTCTATGAAATAAATCTGAGCAGGAACAAGTGTTGAATTGAACAATATGAGCACTAAACACATTTTCTTAAATACTAATTGAACTAAATATTTTTTAGGCTGTGTACATGATGCCCACAGAAGGAGATGACTCATCCAAAAGTGTTCCTTTAGCATTGCAGAGAGTATTCTATGAACTTCAGCACAGTGACAAACCAGTAGGAACTAAAAAGCTAACAAAATCCTTTGGGTAAGTGTCAGAACTTTAAAATATTTTTTAGGATATAGCAAAGTTCTTAATCAAACTTTTCCACATTTCTGCTAAAAAGTACTTTGCTTTGTGTAAAGGTAAATTAAAGATAGCTTAGAAAGGTATAGAAAAGAGTCTGATAGCGGTCCATGGTTATTCTTTCCTAATATGACTTTTATTAATATTTCTTAGTTTACCAATAAAAACATTTCTCTAACTGACAACACTAAGGTCAGCTGAACTGAAATTCAAATGTTTTCTTGTACATAACCATCAGCCATCTACAGCAATAAAGATCTGGTTTTATAATTTATCTAGTGGATGATGCATTTGGCTAAACAGAAAACAGAGTGGAATTGTGTACACCTCTACCTCGATATAACGCTGTCCTCGGGAGCCAAAAAATCTTACCGCGTTATAGGTGAAACCGCGTTATATTGAACTTGCTTTGATCCGCCGGAGTGCGCAGCCCCGCCCCCCCCCCCCCACCCCCCGAACACTGCTTTACCACGTTATATCCGAATTCGTGTTGTATCAGGTCGCGTTATATCGGGGTAGAGGTGTACTTAAACTTGTAAATGGCGTCTTGGGCCGTGGACAGGTACCCTTTTTATCAAATTTATATACTATCAAAAGAAATAATAATTTGCCTTTCTATAACCTTTAGTGACTCTGCATTGATGACCATTGTAGAACTTATTTGTGACCAAGATAAGGTTTTTCACATGTACAGAACACAAGTGCAGTACCAACATCCCATTTTTGTCACGTCTCACTATATCCTGTTTAGTGACTTAAAACATGAAATATGTATCTGCAGCACCGAGTAGATGTGCCACATCATACAAATTACCTTATTTGTATCCACCCCTTTCTAGTTCCTTCTGCTTGATTTTGTCCCCCTCAGTATCCAGTTTCTTTATCTTTTTAGTCTAGTACCATGTTGTAATATGGTCTGACAAATTTATAAATTTAAATCTGAGATTATCCTAAATATATCTACCCTAAATCCACTTTGGTAGTGAATTAAAATAATTCACAATTAGGCACATTTATTCCAGAATAAGAGCATCCACAAATGGAGTTGATCAGAAATAGATAATCTTCTTTAAATTCATACCCTGTCTTATTCCAGATTAGGGATTTGTCTACACATGAAAGTTAGAGGTCAAGATCCAACAGAAACCTTTTAGTCTGCTGCTTTGTGCTTGTGCATTTACGTCACAATTATGGCTTCTTTCAGTGTGTTGGGACCAAATTTATAGTTATGGTATAAAGAAATTGAGATTCATTTTCCTTGTGTTGCATTGTATTAGCCAACTAGTTTCTTGCTTTATTGCTTTCTAGATTGCCCATTCAAATAGAAGCAACTGTGGCTTTTAAAATAGGTTCAGATATTCAAGTATGATCTTTTTCAGGTTTTATAATTGCATCTCTGATGGCAGCCCACAGCACATTTTCACCACTTACAACATTACTGAAGGAAACTGCGGTCCCTGACCACACGGTTTCTCGTGACATAGATCAAAATGCTGGGGATAGGGACATGGGCCGGGGGCTGTTCTGGCCCTCTGCCCAGGGCAGGTAAAGGGTCGAGGGCTTCCCACAGCAGCCCCAGGCTCCTTGGGTGGCTCTTACCACAGCCCAGCTCCAGCTTCTGGCCTGGCCGGGGGAGGGAGCAGAGGGGCAGGGCCCTGGGGGGAAGACCAGGAGCACGGGGTAGGGCCACGGTTCCAGTGGGCCCCCCTCCCCCCTTCTACCCAGACTCCTGCGGGAGGCCCCCAAATTGGCATGGGCCCTGTAGACCTGTGCATTAATCTGCCACTGCTACTGAGGTGCAGGGGTTAAGTATGCAAAATTACCATGTGGAAGGTCATTGCTTCTGGTAACAGACTTGGGCTCTCAAATACTGTGATGTTGGCTGCAACATAAGCACTTAGATATGGCTCATTTTGTGTCTGACACTAGCTATTAGCTTTGGTTTGCTTCTTTCTTATAAGGTCAATGAAGTTTAGTATGGCATTATAACATTCCTCTTTAAGGCAATGTAATAGAGGGAATTTTTGCTTGTTATGCCAACTGTGACTTTGTAGTAGATTTCCACCGAGTTCAAAGGGAGTTCTGAATGGAGAGCACTTGTTAGCGAGCCCTCCACTTCTGAAGTCTAGAAGCTCTCTGCTCCAGTGTGGGCACTTGGAGAAGAGGGGACTCTGAAATATTTGGGGACAGGCAAAGCATGTCTTAGAGCCACTCACTTTTCCCTATTGACCTTCTTGGGGGGTTCCTAGGAATGAGTCAGCCTCGCTGACCCCATTCCCCCTTTTTGCAGCAACTTCTGAGCCTCACTGCCCCTCCTGTCCATAAGATACTATTCCCTCTCCCCCAGCAAGCTGGACAGTGCCCCTCTCTCGCCTCCCACTTTAAGGTGCGGTGTGGTAATTCTGCAGAATCTAGATTTGACTTTCCACTGTAGCAAGTGTTGTCTTTGACCTGAGAAGCCAGTACTGCCCATTAGTTCCTAATTTGGAACATCTACTTGTGTTGCATTATTCATTTTAATGTTACACAGTAATCAGATATTTATAGAGATGTAATTAATCCTTCTCTATTTCATTTGTCTTTAATTTGACTAGTGGCTAAAGCCCAGAACAGAGAGGCAAGAAATCTGTTTTCAGGTCTTAAGTATGCCACATATTTCCCATATGGCCTTGGGCAAGTCACTTAACCTCTTTGTGTCTCAGTTAACTTCATCTTTAAATTAATCTTTGTAAAGTTCTTTGAGATTTTCAGGTAGAGGGGTATAGAAGTATACGTTGGTATCTTATTCTGAAATTATTAAAACAATTCTGAAGTTGTTTCATGTTACCTCTACTTTAAAGTAAAACTAATAAAGAAGTTGTGATATTTTAAGGTGGATTTTCAAAAGTGCACAGTTTTGACTTAACTCTGCTTCCATCTGTTTTATGTTTGATGTCAATGGGAGCAGAGTTAGGCCAATACAGTGTACTTTCAAAATCCCAGTCTTAATGTCTGTCCTTTGATATATGTCTAGATGTGCAGTCTGACAAAGGATCTCTAAAAGCGACTTCTTTTCAGAGAAAAAATAAACTGTCAGTACATTTTTTGCAAATATCCTCTTATGTCCAGACCCTCACCAATCTTAAAACAAGAGAAAGTAGAATAAGATGTAGATATTAAGTGCCAAGAGCACTGGTAATTTTAAGACCGGAACAGCAGATGTTTACCTTTGTAGAAGGCACTTGAGTGGGACACCCGATGGAATATTTTTGTAACAAAAGGGCAGCATTTTTCAGGTCTATCTGGTTTTGAAAGTAGAATTATACAGGATGCCAGTTTCAGATCTTCCTTTATCTGACCGTTTATTTAAACTCTTATTCTAAAATTGAATTATCAGAATATTATTTTTAAATGCTGGATTTCTGCACTTTTATAATATAGTGATGTTATTACTTGTTTGTCTTATAAAGGTGGGAAACTTTAGACAGTTTCATGCAACATGATGTTCAGGAATTATGTCGAGTGGTAAGTTTCCAGCATCTCTTATTGATATCTGCATATACACATGGTGTTGCCTAAATTCCCATTAATAGTGAAATTGATTCCTTAGATTAGAGTAAACCAAGGCTTAGAGAGTTCCATTTTACATGGTATCTTCCTTTCTAAATATAGCATGAGCTTTATGTGGCCCTTTATATTTATGGACCGGGGGGATAGGGACACACAATTTGTAAGGGAAAGCAAAGTTTAGAAACAAAATATAGAAGACTTTTCAAATGTGCTGACTCTCCTTGTAAGGTCACATTGGAGAAATGCCATTTAAAGGTGGCTTGGAAAGGAAAATAATTACTGGATTTGTGCCCTTGTTTCTTTGATGAATAAAGATGGTGGGAGAGAATTGGGTGCTTTTTTTGAATAGTTTCTCTCTCCCCTTCTTTTAAATTAGAAATTCAGGTTCTTTCTGGGTTGAAAGACTCTGACCGCAGAAATAGTTAAATGGTGACAACACAAGAGCTAAGCAAATTAGTTTACTTATGAGGGGAAAGGTACTTGTGGTCTATTTAAAACTGTTTTATGTTTACATTTGGGAAAAGCTATACAACTTTAGTGACTAACATTGTGAATAGAAATCTGTTAAAAGATTCAGCATCTTTGCTCCTTCAATTAAATGAAAAGTGTTCACAGTGGTCCTCTAACAAAACCAGGGAAGTCCAGATGTTACATTCCTGATACTTCTAAAAGGCACAAGCCCAATTTAAAAAAAAATATTTTGCAGGTCACCTTTATGGTAGCCTCATTATGCCACCTGCTCTTTTTTGTTTTGTTCTGTTTTTGTTTACTGAGAAGGAAGATCCATTTCTATTCCATAAGCAGTTGGAGATTACATGCATTGCAGGTGATATAGCCATTTTCCACCTTCCAGGAAGAGTCTGAAGGTACTCTGCTTGTGGATTTTATCCTGCTGTTCTAGTGCATCACAGACTTTTGCAAAGTTCTTCAAATCTAAGGGGGAATGGCATGGGGATAGCCCTGAAAGGATTTGGGGGGAAAGGAGAACTTAAAGGATTAATAGAAAGGAGAAGTGACTAATGAGTAGCACAAGAAAAAGTGAAGTCCCCAAAGTTTCATTATTAAATTAAATTAAATTTATATACTTAAAGTAAACAAATTCAGAAAAAGGTAGTTCAGGCTGTATAACAGTGCAAATCTAATTTCTTTCAGTTGCTTGATAATGTGGAAAATAAAATGAAAGGCACGTGTGTAGAGGGCACTATCCCTAAATTATTCAGAGGAAAGATGGTGGTATGTATTTAGTCAGTTAACAAATTTTTAAAATTAATTCTGTTGTTTGTACATATTGAAATCCTATCTTTATTTTTGTTTGCAGTCTTACATTCAATGCAAACACGTAGACTATCGGTCTGAACGAATAGAGGATTATTATGACATCCAGCTAAGTATAAAGGGAAAGAAAAATAGTAAGTGATATGTATTCTGTATGCACAAATTAAATTTTGGGGCTGATTTTCAGAGATGCTTAGCACCCACCTACCTCATTGACTTCAAATGGATTTGCAAGGGCTTATCACCTTGGAAAATAAGGCCTTTGATTTCATAAGTAGGTGTCTTAGCATGAAGATACCTCACAGATTTTTCTATTTAGAGCAGTGGTTCTCAAACTTTTGTACTGGTGACCTCTGTCACACAGCAAGCCTCTGAGGGTGACACCCCTCCTCCCCCATATGTAATAACCTTGCGACCTCCTGTGGGGTCATGACCCCCAGTTTGAGAACCCCTGATTTAGAGAGATTCTGCTTGCATTGGCCATTTTTTCTTTTTTCCTTTCCCCTCATTTCTTGTTAGGATCATCTTGTATTTTAAGAGTTCATCTATTTTTCCTACTAACTCCTCTTCTGATGTCGTAATATTTTGTAATACCCTGAATTAGTTGCTTCTGCAATAGTAATAATGTCACATGGATTATGATTTAAGTATAGTACTCCTGAGGGCATTCTGCTCCAAAAAAATAAAAATTCTGTGCCATAAAATAAAAAATTCTATGCACAATATTTAAAAATTTGTCAACAAATAAATGCAGAGGCTCCAGCATGGCAGGGGGAGCACAGGCCACAGAAATCTGCAGGATACATGAATTCTGTGCACATGTGCAGAATTCCCCCAGGAGTAGTATAGGCATGATCAACTGGAGCAGATGAATTTTTGAGTAACTCAGACCATTTTTACATACAAATGGAGATGTTAATAAAAACCAAGAGAGCAGCTAACTGAGTCAAGCAGTGTAGCAGTTGCTAATTGTTAATTACATGAGCAAGTCATTGGCATGAAGGCAAGAAATATAGAGCCACCTAAGACTTCAGTAAACCAAGCAGACGGTTCAAGGGGTTCCAGACATGTATTCCACTCATGTGCACGCACACCCCAAAGCTAGAGAATGTTGCTTAACAGTACCCATTGGGGAGGTGCTTGAGCCCTCTGGACCTCATAACCATTCCTATGGTTTATGTAAGGGTGACACTGCCCCAACCCCCATCAGTCCCTTCTCACAGTCTTTCCTGGCAGAGGGCCTCATAGTGTCTAAGACGTTGCTACAGTCAGCACTCAATGTGGCAGACAACTCATCTAAGATTATGGCCTCAGCTGTGAAGGGTTCCTTGGATACAGAACTCTGACATTGCTCCAGACATGCAATAGATCACAGATGTTTGTTTGATCGATGGTCTTTGTTTTCTGAAAAGACAGATGAGGCATTACATTCTTTTAAGGATGCCAGGACCATGTTATAGTTCTTAAGGGTTTATACCCCGGCAATTAAAAGTTGCTGTTATGGGGATCAGCAACAACAACAGCAGTTCCATTGGTACTCCCAACAGTATTTCAGACAACCTTCTTATTCTACAAAGCAACTGGACTTCTCTAAGAGAAGACGCAAGTCTCACAAGAGAATGCCCTCTGGTTCCAACTTTAACCAGCCAGCTCGTCTTGCGGCTGGCAAACAGTCACATACTTATCAATGATACCACCATAATGTAATATGTGAACAAACAGGAGTCTGCCTCAATCAGCTTTGTCAAGGAGCAATAAAGTTTTGGCACTTTTGCATCCAGGATGATATGTCCCCAGCCACACGCTTATCAGGTTCTTAAAACCAGTTGGCTGATCATCTCAGCTGAACTTTCTCTGAGAACCGCAAGTGGTCTCTGAAGAGCAATCTTGTGAGGTCCATCTTCAGGGAATGGGATATCCCATCGGTCAATCTGTGCAACAAAGGATAACAAAAAAATGCCATCAGTTTTGTTCTCGAGCAGGACTCAGCCCAGGGTCTTTAACTGATGCCTTCCAATTGAATTGAGGAGTGGCCCTGATGTACGCCTTTCCCCCCCATTCCTCTAATCTCTCAGGTTGTCCTCAAACTGAAGTTGGACCATGCTAAACTGATTCTTATTCCACTGACTTGGCCAAGACAGTGTTGGTTCTCCAACCTTCTGAGTCTGTCGGTTCAACCTCATAGATCTCTTCCTCTCCTTCCCGAACTATTGACTGGACACCACAGCCAGGTTGCATATCTGGTGCTGAGAGATCTATACTTCACGGCATGGATGGTACATGTAAGTTGAGGAGGAAGGGCAATATTCAGAAGCAGTTTGGAGTGTCTGACTTAATAGTAGAAAACCATCTACTAGGACTATATATTTGGCCAGGTGGAAGTAGTTTTTGGTAAGGGAATTCAACCAATGTTAGCTTGTGTTCAGGACATTTTGGATTACTTGTTGCATTTGAATCTTCGGGTCTGGCTCTTAGCTTGTTGAGGGTTCATTTTGTGGTGATCTTGGCGTTCCATCTTCCAATCCCAGGGAAGTCAGTTTTCTCAGACTCCATGGTAGTGAAATTTCTGAAAGGTATAGTCCACCTGTGAAGGAAATGGTCCCATTGTTGGACTTCAGTAGTGTACTGGCTGTCCTTGTGTGTCCTCTATTTGAGCCGCTAGCAACTTGTCCGTTGTCTCTCTTTTCCCAAAAACAGACTTTCTTGTTACTATAAAATCTACAAGAAGAGTCAGCAAAATGCAGGCCTTAATGGTAGGGCTGCCGTATACACAGTTCCTCAAAGACACAGTTTCCTTGAGATCACATCCAAAGGTTTTGTCTAAAGTCGTTTTACAGTTTGACTTTAACTAGGTTATTTTCTTACCTGTATTCTTTCCTAAGCTGCACTCAAATGCAGAAGAACAGTGTCTTCATATGTTAAGTGTCCGATGGTGCCTTGCATTCTATCTGGAAAGGACCAAAACGTTTTGTTCATTATCTCGACTTTTTGTATTTTATGAGGGTGAGATCAAAGGTCAGCCAATCTTTGGGCAGGCTGTTTCCAGGTGGATAACTTCCTGCATTTCCACAGCTTATGGAGTAGCTCAGACCACACCCCCACAGGAATTAGGACTCATTCAGTGAGAGCCAAAGTGAGCAACATTGATTGCATTTCTTAGTGATGTTTCAATATTTGACATTTGTAGGGCTACTACCCAGTCTTCTGTACGTATTTTTACCAAACATTATGCTGTTACCTTGGTATCTAGATCAAATGCAAACTTTGAGAAGTCAGTTCTGCAGTCTTTAAATAAACTCCAAGCCCCAGCTCCTACCGGTACTGCTTGTGAGTTACCTTAGCGGAATACATGTCAGCAACCACTCAAAGAAGAAAAGACTGTTACTTATCTGTGCTGTAACTGTTGAGATGTGGGTGTAGGCATGTATTCCATGACCTACCTTCCATCCCCTGTGCTTTTGAGTCTCTAGTCCTAGATTCCAGGGCAAAGGAACTGAAGGGGTGGGTTGAGGTGGTGCTGCCTTTATATAGTCATAGGATGGGCTACAAGCAACAGAGGATGCGAGCACCACCCTGATGGGTACTGCTGAGTAGAATTCTCTGGCTTCAGTGCACTAGGTATGTGCACACCTGAGTGGAATACACATCTGCACCCCATCTCGAAGAACAACAGTTACAGAACAGGTAAGTAACTGTGTGTCACTCACAAGGTGAATGTAGAAAGCTGGTAGACCATTTAATGACCTGATTTTTAAATCTGTCATTTTAAAATACATTTTAAAATCTATATTTGTCCCCTCTAATTCCAAATAAGTCTCAATCTGTTGTTTGAAATTCTTAAGCAATATAACATTTTTTCACTCTACAAAGACAGAAATCTTCAATTAGACTTGAGTAAGTTTTGCAAATTATTTTGCTCTTTTTAATGTTTTTGCATTGAGTCTGCACATTGTTTTAGTAAACTTCTGTTTTTTTCCTTCTGCTTCTTACTTAGTATTTGAGTCCTTCATTGATTATGTTGCAGTAGAACAGCTGGATGGTGATAACAAATACGATGCAGGAGAACATGGCTTGCAGGTATAAAATTCAAGAGGAAGTACCAAGTTTTCTTTCCAGATCCTTGATAAAGGATTTCCAATGAGAGCTAGCTGTTGAACTACCTTGATCAAAAGTGTTCTGAAATTCATGCAAACTTGCATTAACTGGTTGTGGTGGCTTCCTTCTAAGCAAGCTTGTGTATATTTTGTTAATTCTTGTTAAGTTACTTTGAAATGAAGACTTCAGCAATGCAATTTGCTTTTCCCTATGATTTTGTTATAAATTATCATTTTTTTTACCAAAGAAGAAATTATAACTTGCATTTAAATTTAGATTCTATTTTTCAACTGATATTTGATTTCAAGGTGACAATCCATTCAACTACTTTAGTAAAGTTAGTCTTCATTTGCATGTGTATCTATATGCCACCCACAAACAGGAAGAGGCACCAACTGAAGTTGCAGAATATTTTTTTGCCATTCATCTCTTTACACCAGTCCATCTCTCTCTGGCTTTTCAGTTTCACTTTGCCTACCACAGTGTGAAAAGCAGAAGTCCTTGTCTAAAACTGGTTTGGTTAAGCTGATATTTTTTACAACAAGCATAACTCTTGTCAATAATAGTTAAAAATAAATTGGAAAAACAAAAAATATGTAAATGCTCTTCTTGTGGTAAGGTGTTGCAGCCTAGCAATGTCTGGCTTGTTCACTGCCCTCTTGTTATGTTTGGTAGTCTGAAAACAGTGTCTTTGGCGATCCACTGTATGATGTGCATCTTGACTCTTCTATCTTCCCTGTTTAGTAAGGCCTCTCTGAAGTCACAAGTTTTACCTGAGTTCTCCCAAGACTGCAATAGCAAGAAATAAAAAGAAAAGCTAGCTATAATGGGAGGACCTTTCACTCAGCAATCTTCCAGCACTAGCTGGATCAACCTTCTTGAACGTAGAAGTTTCACTGGTGCTATATTGCATCTATATACATTTTTTTTTATTCATTGACAACTTACTTGTTCATTTATTCTTAGTAGTTCATTGTGATGTTATGATGCATTTGCCTTACTTATTGCTCTTCTTTTAAATAATTAACTATTTTGTTCTAAGTGCTACTGCAGTAGCAGCTGGGAAGCTCAAGAGGGTACCAAAGTACCAAAAAGTTATGAAACATCCTTGTTGCCCCTATCTGTCTATTGTGTGGTGTAGATGAAAGCTCATGTAGTACAAACTAATCTGAGAAATGCAGTTTATGGGTAAAAATGATTTTCTTTGAGTAGTTTAAGAAGACAAACTTAGAGTCTGAACTTGCATTCTTTTCAAACATACAGGAGGCAGAGAAAGGTGTGAAGTTCCTAACATTGCCACCAGTGTTACATCTTCAGCTCATGAGATTTATGTATGACCCTCAAACTGACCAAAACATCAAGATAAATGATAGGTAACTCTTTTGCCATGATAAAGTTTGAACTTGTTGAAATACGATATGGAAACTATTTTGCCCAAAGTCTGGCTTTTGGGTTTTCAGTTGACACCAGCAGGGAGAGGTACATGAAGACATATGCTGAAGAAAGCTCCCAAGAAATAGTTCTGATAATGTGCATTGTTGACTTATGAATTTTTAGTGTTCTGATTGACAGATTCAGCTGTTTATTAAATATCCATTGTTAACCATTTACTGGGATATGAAATAATTAACAAGTTGTTTAGTTTTTTTAAATGATGCAATTTTATATAGAACCTTGTTTACATCATTTGGGTATCACAAAAATAAGAGAAGTTGCAATAGTGTAGTAAGCCACTGTTTTTAATACATACCAAATTCCTGCTGCACGAATAAACAGAATTACTGGGTCTCCCCTACTCATGTCACTTTTTCTTTTGGCTCCACCACACACACGCTCTATTTCAGGACATTCATAACACAAGTAGATGTGCAGTTTGAAAAAACCTGTACTTTCTTTTATGTGGATTTTGTACCAGCCAGGTACACCTCTATGAAATGAGTTCTGGACACTTCAGTTCTGTTTGCAAATTAATTTACTATTTTCCAGCAAAAAAGGAAATTGAGGAAATCCATACGTTACAATAATTGGAGAATGTTGTGTAGTGTGGTCTGATGCAAAATAACAATAGCGTTCCAGTCAAAAGGTGCCTCATTTAGCAGTTGCAGTCTTGCAGCACCTGCAAGGAATGGGTTTTTGAGCTAGATTCTGTTCTCGTTTAACATTGTGGTAAATCCAGAGTAACTTCTTGACTTCAGCTGAGTTATTCTGAATTTACACTGCTTTGTAACTGAGAGCAGAATTTGGTCCCTTGTGTATACAAAGATTATTTATATCCCATATTAACAATGTAAAATATGCTGCTTTACCCAGTCGTTGCAGTTAATCTCAGATAAAAAGGATGTTGTAATTTGACTTGTTCAGTTATGTATTGTAACTTTCTTTAGTGAAGTTTATAAGTGTAAATACGTTTCAGCATAAGAGTATTATTCTCTTAACTACAAGTAAAAATACCTAACTTTTTTTAAAATTAGGTTTGAATTTCCTGAGCAGTTGCCACTTGATGAATTTTTACAAAAAACAGACCCTAAAGATGCTGCAAATTACATCCTTCATGCAGTACTAGTACATAGTGGAGATAACCATGGCGGACATTATGTTGTTTACTTAAATCCTAAAGGGGATGGCAAAGTAAGTATTGAAAAAGCAACCAAACTATTTTGTTTGTAGAGGGTGTCTTATTCTGTCTTTTGAGGCCATTGAAGCTTCTGTCATGGAGCAACTCAGAAACCTGCAATTAAGATTCCTATTGCTGATTAGAGTTGCCCTAGGAACCTTTTGGTTTCCAGGAGTGGGGATACTAGAATACTTGTCTTTGAAACTAAGTTCATTTTCTCCAATACAATGCTTGTTCTCAACAGAGTTTATTAAACTGTTCCTCTCTCACTCAGCTTCTAGTCCCACAGACTTAGGGAAACTTAAGTTGTACAAAAAATCTTCATCTTTTTTTGTTTTAGTGAAGGTACTGACAGTTAGAGGCATTAGGGGTCTCTCGCCCACTTAAGGAGGAGCAGGCTCATGCTTGCCTGCTGTTGGTTTGCTTGTGGCCAAATAATTAGCTAGGGAAATCCTTCCAGTCACACACATACATACTAGGGCTCCAAAAGAAGAAATTAGTGTGTGCAGAAGGAGGCTGCCCAGCATGTCTTATGTCTTTACTGTCTGTAATACATATATTTAAATCCAGGAAAAAGTTAGGGAAGTGTTTCTAACATCTCTGATTCAACACTCTGTTTCCCTCTGATGTTCTCCTTTTATTATGAGATAGGCCATTCTGATGACTAAATATAACTGGAAGTTTATCGGTCAGGTACATCTTTCTTTGAGATATTTGCATTATGTGCACCATAAAATGTTTTTGAGCAGTTAATTGTTTATATTTAAGAGGAGAAAGCCAAGATTCAATGTAAATTTGTTTTTCATATTTCCCCTTTAATTTTCACAACAGATAGTTTACAGATAAGGATGAAGTTTTGGGATGTTTTATTTCGTATTTGCCACAGTATGTTTAAAATTTACAAGTAGTAGTTGGATACTTTCGTGCACCACTTGCTTTATATATCATTCTACAACAATAAATCAGCATCAGCTATCTGAACTTCATGGTAGTAATGAAATATATTTGGATAACAGATCAGATTCTGTTAAGGAAATAATAATTTGAATAGTTTGGCTAAAGATTGCTGTTTTTCATAAAACAGGCTCAAATATTTAATTAATAAAGCGTCAGAAATTTAAGGCCCTCTTTAATTTTTGTAAAAATAGAAGGTTGCACAACTTACGTTGAACCAGTGGGATATTTTTTAAAAAATTATTCTGTTGCTTGGAGAAAAAGTTTTATATTTCAGTCACCTCAAAGAGCAAAAAAAAAAAAAAAAAAAAGAGTTCCCATTTCTTGCATGTAATTTAAGTCAGTTAAGGTGTGAGTTAATTTGAGTCAAGAATACTTTTTTTGTATCTTTAAATAATTCACTTTTCCCCCCAGTGGTGTAAATTTGATGATGATGTTGTATCGAGATGTACAAAGGAAGAAGCAATTGAACACAATTATGGAGGTCATGATGACGACTTATCCGTTCGGCACTGTACTAATGCTTACATGTTGGTTTACATCAGGGAATCAAAATTAAGTATGTATATATTTGTGTATCTTTTTTTTGTGTGAATGTTGATTAAACCCAGATATTGAAATGCAGAGGTCTGTGGTTATCTTTGAATCTTAAATTGTTGTCATCTTTCACCATATGATGGAGCTTCAGAAAGCTGCAGTTAACCTTGGAAAATGTTAGTGTTTGACCAGTCTTTATTCAAAATCAAAAATGTCTTTAGCTGACATAGTGGTGTCATAAGTGTACACTACAATACTTCACTTTCTCTTCACAGTAATTGTGTAATAGCCTTGATTGTATTTTGAACAGTAGAAATGGATTACCATTATTTTAATGTAACTGAACCTAGATCAGGCTTGATATGTATAAATTTGAGTGACAGTAAAAATGTATTATCCTAAAAATCTGACATTTAATTGAATCCTTCATAAGGGTAAGATATAAATCATGAAAATGGTGTAGTCTAGCCTAGATTAGAAAGTTCATCCTGTGCCAGAATGTAATGATGCTATATCAGATAAACAGTGGTTTTAAAGATGTAAAAGCTTTCCTTAGCTTATCATCAGAAATTGTTGCCCCAAGAATAGTCATGAGTGTGTATGAAAGCCCTGTTAGATATAAATTATTGTAAAATGACATCACAAACCCACTTTCTTTTTAGGTGAAGTTTTGCAACCTGTCACAGACCATGATATTCCTCAACAATTAGTAGAACGGCTACAAGAAGAAAAGAGAATAGAAGCTCAAAAGAGGAAGGAGAGGCAGGAAGCTCACCTCTACATGCAAGTGCAGGTCAGCTTTCAAACAGTAACTTAAAACCAACTTCTGCTTTGAAATTTGAAGATAAGAATATTGACTTAATAGTAGTCAGAATTCTAGAAAACGGATATGCTAGAAATGGTGGTCTTGCCCAGGTTCTGCTTACATTTGCATCTTCTTTAATTCAGCAAAAAGAATGAGGAGTACTTGTGGCACCTTAGAGACTAACAAATTTATTTGAGCATTAGCTTTCGTGGGCTAAAACCCGCTTCATCAGATGCATGCAGTGGAAAATACAGTAGGAAGATGTATATACACAGAGAACATGAAAAAATGGGTGTTGCCATACCAACTCTAATGGGACTAATCAATTAAGGTGGGCTATTATCAGCAGGAGGAAAAAAAAGCTTTAGTAGTGATAATCAGGATGGCCCATTTCCAACAGTTGACAAGAAGGTGTGAGTAACAGTAGAGGAAAAATTTGCATGGGGAAATAGTTTTTACTTTGTGTAATGACCCATCCATTCCCAGTCTTTATTCAAGCCTAATTTAATGGTGTCCAGTTTGCAAATTAATTCCAATTCTGCAGTTTTTCGGAGTCTGTTTTTGAAGTTTTTTGTTGTTGAATTGCCACTTTTAAGTCTGTAATTGAGTGACCAGGGAGGTTGAAGTGTTCTCCGACTGGTTTTTGAATGTTATAATTCAGTGGTTCTCAAACTTTTGTACTGGTGACCCCTTTCACATAGCGAGCCTCTGAGTGCGACCCCCTTATAAATTAAAAACACTTTTTTATATATTTAACACCATTATAAATGCTGGAGGCAAAGAGGGGTTTGGGGTGGAGGCTGACAGCTCACGACTCCCCATGTAATAACCTCGCGACCCCCTCAGGGGTCCCAACTCCCACTTTGAGAACGCCTGTTATAATTCTTGATGTCTGATTTGTGTTTCTAGTGTTAAACCACCCAAATCAAACTTTGGGTTCTCTAGTTGTTTAAGTTACTTATTGTTTGGTGTGAACCACCAGCTTAGGGCTTGATCCAACAAACAGTTCTTCTTTGAGTAGATGCGGTTATGTATTCTATTTGGGCATGTGCACGTCCAGCACACTGGAGCCAGATAATTTTGCCTATCAGTAACCCGTAGAGGGGCAGCACTCGTGGCCATAGCCCCTCCCCAGTTATATGAGGTGCCCCCCTTTCCCCCCCCCCCCCAGTTCCCTCTTATCGCCCATGGCTGTAGTCGGAGCCCAGTGTGGTTTTCACCTCAAAATCCTTCTATTTTAGTGACTTTTCTAGTTCTATATAGTTAATTAGTACCCTAATATAGAGTTAGTTAGCTTTAGTGTTAGTTAGCTGTAGTTTAAGTATTTCCCTGATGATACCCTCACCAGGGTTTAAACATTGTCTGTCATGTAGGGGAGTGATCCCCAACAATGATCCCCATACATGAGGAGGAGGCATTTGGGCCCGGAGTTTGGTCAGTTCAGATGCCCTTCCCTGTCACCCTCCAAGCACCCATTTTGACTCCTTGGTCCAGAGCAGTGTTCCAGTTTTTGCTCCTTTCTCCTCATTCCCTCCGTTTGGGGGGCTGGGTGGCCCGCTTTCACGATGCTTGGGGCTTGATCACCACTGACATCTGGGACACTGTCAGATCAGGCTATTTCATCCATTTCCTCTCCATCCCTCCCCCCGACTCTCCAGCCCTATCCTTCTTCAGGGATCTCTCTCACAAGATGCTGCTCCACGAGCAGGTTTGCTCTCTACTGGGTAGGGGAGCAGCAGAGGAGATTCTTCCGGAACACTGTGGTCACGACTTCTGTTCCTGGTACTTTCTGCTGCCCAAATCCAAGAGAGGGATAAGATCCATTTTCTACCTTTGTGGCGTCAACAAATATATCAGATACATGAGGTTCCAAAAGGTCACTCTATCGGCTATTCTCCCAACATTGTCTCAGAGAGACTGGTTTGCTGATCTCGACCTTCCCAACGCCTACTTTCATGTTCAGTATATGGCGCTTCCATTCGGCTTCTGTTCTGCCCCTTGTGTTTTTACTAAATGTGTGGTTGTGACGGCATATCTCAGGAAGAAAGGAATCCACATCTTCCAGTATCTGGATGACTGGTTACTGAGGGGCAGGTTCAGAAAGGAAATTCTTGCTCACGTCGACATTATGCTGTTCTTGCTCGATCATCTGGGTCTCATCCCAAACACTGGGAAGTCAACTTTGGTTCCCACTTTGAAAATAAAGTTCATTGGGGCCCTAGTAGACTCTAAAAGTTTGAGAGCTTTTCAGGCTTTTCAGGCGATTTACTACCTTTTGCCTCAGTCTGAAGTCTGACTTCCATGACAGTTCAGGTGTGCCTGAGGCTTTTGGGCCACATATCCACCCGCTTGCAAACAAGTGGCCCACTTCTCAAGGTTGCACCTTCGCTACCTCTACACTTGGCTCAGGATGTTTTACTGTCCAGCTCTTCACCCCGTATAGATTGTTTCATCTTCCTCAACAGGTCCTGGACTCCTTGCAGTGGTAGATGCATCTAGAGAACATATGCTAAGGTGTTCCCTTTGTCCAGCCTTTGCCAGCCAGGGCTATTGTCACTGACACCTCCTTGATGAGTTGGGGAGCACACCTGGGGTCACTGAAAGTTCAAGATACGTGGTCGGAGCAGGAGTCCTCACAGCATATCAACGTGCTGGAGCGATGGGCCATGTGCAGTGCATGTCGTGCTTTTCTGGACTGTGTCGGGCTCAGTGGTTCACATACTTACTGAAAATGCTACCATGACGTATTATTTGAACAAGCAAGGGGACCACTCTACATGGCACTTTGCCAAGAAGCAATCAGTTTGCGGCAGTTCTTCATTGAGGAGAGTCGACCACTTGATTGGGGTCCAGAATCATCTTGCGGACCATCTCAGCAGGAATTTTTCCCTGAGTCACGAGTGGACTCTGAAGACAAGTGTCCTCCAGGTCATCTTCGCAGCTTGGAGCATTCTGACGATTGACCTGCTTACTACAAGGGACAATGGGAAATGTCACCTTTCTGCTCTCAAGGGGGCCTCAGTCCAGGCTCCCTTTCCAACACTTTCCATGTCAGCTAGCGATCAGCTCTCCTGTATACATTTCCCCAGATCTTGATCATCCCACATATCATCCTTAAGCTGAAAGCGGATCACGCCAAGCTCATTCTCATTGCCCCAGCATGGCCAAGGCAGTGCTGGGTCTCTGACCTCATGCTGTCAGTTCAGTCTCCCTTATTCCTTCCTCTCCATTCTGACCTACTCACAGAGAATCAGTCACACATTGCATCCCATGCTCATCTCCCAGCATGGATGCTTTGCAGCTAAATGAGGAGGAAGAACAGTTTTTGGCAGCTATTCAACAGGTTCTACTCAACTGTAGAAAGCCTTATCTCAGAATGGCCTATTCAGCTAAATGGAAGTAGTTTTCAGTGTGATCACTGGCCCTCAGAATTCAACTGATGCTGGTTTCTATCCATGACATCTTGGAGTGCCTGCTGTACCTTCAGTTGTCAGGACTTGTGTAGCTCATTGGAAGTGCATCTGGCAGCAATATCGGCATTTCACACACACCCCCTCCCCCATTCAGGGAAGATCAATTTTCTCCAATACTATGGTAGCAAGATTCTTAAAAGGGGTTCTTCGTCTCCATCTGGTCTGAGAGCTGGTTTCTCTATGGGACCTTAACGCAGTCCTAGCAGCTTTAATGGGACCCTCATTTGAGCCTCTGGCGTCTTGTTCTTTTCCGCTTTTGTGTCAGAAAACTGTGTTCCTGGTAACGATAACGTCCACAAGAAGAGTGTGAGAGTTGCAGGTTCTGATGGCGGAACCTCCTTATGCACAATTCTGATAAGAACAAAGTGACTTTATGACCACACCCAAAATTTTTGTCTAAAGTGGTCTCTCAGTTTCATTTGAACCAGGTATTTACCTGTGGTGTTTCCTAAGCTGCATTCATCTCCTGAGGAGCAGCCTCTCCATACATTAGATGTCAAATGACGTCTAGCCTTCTATCTGGACAGGACTAAACCGTTTTGTGCTTCGCCTCACCTGTCTCGTATGCAGATCCGATGAAGGGTCAAGCAGTCTCTTCACAGACTACCTCTAAATGTAAAACAAAGACTGCATATGAAAAAGGTTCAGCTACGCCTCCTCAGCAGATGCGAGCTCATTCTGTGAGAACACAGCCATAGTTAAAGGTGTTTCCTCAGTGATGTCTCAATATTGCCTATTTGCAGGGCTGCTCTGTGGTTGTCCATATATGTGTTTACGAACCATTACACCATTATTGCATCTCCCAGGGTGGATGCAAGTTTTTGTAAGGTGGCCCTGCAATCCTTGTTTGGGTAGACTCCAAGCCCCGTGTCCTGGGATGGGTACTGCTTGAGAATCACCTAAGTGGAATTTATAGTTGCATCTACTTGAAGAAGAAGAAACGATTACTTACTGTGATTGTGGTTCTTCAAGATATGATGCAGACGTGAATTCCATGACCCAGCTTCCGTCCCCTCTGCATCAGAGTCTAGTGTCTGGGCGTCCGGTGCGAAGAAACTGAGAAGGGTCGTGGCAGTGCTGCCTCATGTAGCCCTGGGAGGTGCTATGGCCAGTAGGTGTGAGTGCCACTTCCCTACAGGTACTGATAGGCAAAATTCTCCAGCTCCGGTGCATTGTGTGCACGCACATCTAAGTGGAATACACGTCTGTGTGTCATCGCAAAGCACCACAGTTACAGTAAGTTACCATTTCTTACACCTGCAAATGTCACCTTGAGTCCTGATAAAATTAATAGTACTCCTCAGGGGGAAATAACAGTATATTCATGGGCATCTCTGTTGGTCCACTGTTTATTGTACTTATACAAGAATATAACTTTTCGTGGCTTTTTAGAGAGGATTAAATTATTATATTAGAGGAAAAGGGCTAGACTCTTACAGTGCAGTGTTAGGGTAGCTCAGGTGATCTCCCATAAATTATTTTCTGAAATTGGAATATAGCTAGTTATAGCCCCCAATTCTGGACTGCAGCTGAGCCGAGTTCACCATGTAGGAGTGGAGGAGAACTATGTTACCTTTGCATCTCTCACATTTTTAGATGGCCAGAGACCAGAGCAGTCCCCAGTGTTACCTAGAATAAGCCCTGTGGCTGCTGTTTGATATACTGTACTGCTATGGCTTCCTATGGAGCCATCCAGCAGCACAAAATAGGCAGAGCACCTACTCACTCCCTCCGTCAACCCCATTATGTACTGCTAGTAGAGGCAGTGCTGGCCCTACACCAAAATGAAATTATACTTAAACCAGGGCTTTTCCACAGTGGCAAGATCTCCTGGGTGTGTGGTTCCTGTACTCCCCTGCAGAATTGGTATATTGATCAGAAACTGGTCCATAATATTTTAGGCCCCATTCCTGGAAACTAAGGCACCATTCCGGGAAACACATTAGTGACTATTCCTTTTGAATGCAGGGGCACTTCTCTAATGCTAAAATTATTAATGTGCGTAAGTGTTTGCAAGATTTGGGCCTAAATGCTAATGGCTTCGTGCTGTATTTTGTCAGAACGTTTGGTGTATTTGTGAATTTTTAAACATGGTTTTGAGTAGCATAGTTTGTCTGAAATTTCATTAATAACTTATATATTCGAAAACTTATTAACACAAAATGATTTAAGTGTAAACATTGACACTAACCAATAAATCAATTAAATTCAGAGGCAAAGCTTACATCAACAGTGTTTTTGATTCTTCAGCTGTAAACTATATATAAGTAATGTTTATAAAATGTTCAATTTCAGATAGTGACAGAGGACCAGTTCTGTGGCCACCAAGGCAATGATATGTATGATGAAGAAAAAGTGAAATATACTGTGTTCAAAGTATTAAAAAACTCCACACTTGCAGAATTTGTTCAAAACCTGTCTCAAACAATGGTAAGTTTTTTCTGTAGTACAGTATCTAACTATACATGTTTTTAATACATTTTGATCACTTTATAATCTTTGAATTCTCTTGGTATATGTGACTGCTTCTTTTAGTAGTGTCCCTGTGGGTGCTCCACTGTAGGTGTGCTTGCGTCCCTGTGCTCTGTTTTTAGGACTTCGGTAGCAGTATCCGTTAGGCCTGCACATGCACTGTCTGTCTCTTCTCATGCTGCTCCATGAGGCTAGTTGGCACACTCAGGCTAACCCCCATCAGTTCCTTCTCTACCGCCCCTGGCTAGAAACGGAGCTATTTGCTTTTCTGTAGTTAGTTAGCTTCCTAGTTCTTAGTTGTAGTTCTAGTTGTAGTTTTTTTTTTTTCTTTCTCCTTATTTTTCCCCTTAAAAAAGAACAAACAAAAAAAACCTATTTTATTTTCCCGCTTCTCTCCTCATTGGGGACCTTGCCCCTACAGGGTATGCCCAGATCCCTGGGCTTCAAGAAGTGCTTCTCTTGCAAAGAGGCAATCCCTATCGCAGAAAAGCACGCCCAGTGCATTTGCTGCCTCGTGGAAGGCCACATTGAATAAAAGTGTGGTCTTTGCGAATAGCTCAGCCCCAGGTCTCGTAAGGGTAGAGAATTCAGGCAGAAGATTATCTTCATGGAGGCGGCTCTTCGACCCTCTCCATACCCGTGCCACGAGTCACCTTTCAGACGTGAGTCTTCCCCATAGCCCTTAACATCTAAAGGCTGTGAGTCAAAGAAACAAGGCGCTGACCCCTCTCGCAAATCATCAAAAAGAGAGCAGAAGTCCCCGCAGTGAGCCCCAACGTAGCCGTAAACGTTCTCCGGCACACTCGATATCCTCAGTACCACCAGCACAGAGACTTTCTCGGTCCGGTGCTCATGGAAGTCCTCAGTGGCAGATACTGTTGACAAGCCTACAGCCAATGGGCACAGGCACCAAGTCAACGGCACCAATGGACAAAGGCAGGAGTAAGCACTCCTCTAAGAAAACATCAGTACACGATTCCTCATCGGTACCGACCTTGACACCTCATCTGACACCAGAGCAAACGGTATGGGCAAGACCCCCATCCCCCACAGTACTGCCAACAGCACTGAGTCGGACAACACCACTGGAATTCCTGCACTCCACGCATCGGGGTCTCCTCTTCTCAGTGCCAGGACCTCCGCACCGAGTTGGCTTGGCACGGGATTCTTCCCCACTGCTCTGCCATTGTTGTACCCCTTTCGCAATTCTCCACCAAAATGTTGTACTCAAAGTACTATACAGGATCTTTTCAGGGGGATTAAGGCAAAACGCCACATTTATTAGTAATACAGGTATTAATTAATACTCTACAATATGCATATGAGATATATATCACAGTCATGCATTCACACACACACACATACAAACACACTCCGTCTTGCTGTTGTTACCAACTAGTTGCTCCCCTTAACTGCACTGGCCAGGTGAGTTAGATGGGGGAGGGGTGGAGCCGGGCTTCTGCCGATCCGGATCGATGCTCCGATGGTGACAAGACGAGACCCGGGGTCCTCCTGCAAGACACCTCATATTTATAGCAGCTTCCCTCTTATGCAAATCTAGACCAGATTCAAAATCTGGGTCTGTGTCCATTGGTCTGTGTCCGTTGGTCTTTGTGCTGCTTTTTTCTGGGTGTTGTCCCAATGCTGCTCAAAGAGGGTGTTTTCTAAAGAAGGTGCTTGCTTCTAATCCCTGAGGCCGTCAATATGTCTGCTCTTCTTTGTGGGGCCCACTTGACAAGTTGTATTGTCCTTTGCTCTGGCTCTCATTCCCTCTGCAACTGTTGTAGCTGTCTGGAGGTGGGTGTCTTCCAAGCCTCACTCATTCACACCTCGTTCAGTCAATAGGGCAATTGATTACAGAGTGGAGGGAAGATCTTATTCTACTTCTAGCAAAAAGGCTTTTACTTTAACTATACTATCCTTAGGGGCTATAACATTTGATACAAAGTTTTCTACCAATTTTCTATATAGGGATCTAATACAAAGTTGTATGAAAATAGAGAGGCACAATGCCAAGTCATATGAAATACAAAATAACATCATGCAAGATGCAATGTCATAAAGATACTTAATACAAAATGTCATAAAGAAAGATACTTAATACAAAATAACACAATGCAACATCATAAAGATTTATAGAGATAGTTAATACAGAGATTTCTCTACACCATGCTCCCCTGCTTTCCAGTGAGAGCTTGGACAGTGAACCTGAGGAGGTGGCATCTCAGTACTCCTCAAAGGCTCCTTACGGTGCCCAATATTTGCAGAGCCTCAAGGATATCCTCAGATGGCCCCACCACCACCATCTTGGCATGGCCATCCATGGGCATCACCACCAACCTCTATGCCGCCACCCCAGTGGGACAAGAGGTAGTTCATCTCCTCCAGTTAGGAGCCATAGAACCAGTACCTCGAACATCTAGAAGGCAAAGGGTTCTACTCCTGTTATTTCCGAATACCCAAAAGGAAGGGAGGTTGGAGACCCATACTAGACCTCAAAGCTCTCAACAAGTTTGTCAAGGCTTAAAAATTCAAGATGGTCACTTTAGCAACAGTCATTCCAGCGTTGGAACAGGGAGACTGGTTTTCAGGACACCTATTTTCATATCTCAATCCTACCGACTCTCAGACAATTTCTCAGATCCTCTCTAGGATAAGGCCACTATCAATACAGGGTGCTCCCCTTCAGACTGTCATCGGCCCAAGAGTATTTTCCAAGGTTCTCTCAGTAGTGGCCGCCCACTTACACTCCCAAGGGATCATGATTTACCTGTATCTGGACGATTGCCTCCTCAGAGCCCAGTCTCTACAAGAGGCTCACTGAGTCACCGAAGCTGCAATACACTTGTTTACAGAAGTGGGTTTACAGATCAACGCCTAGAAATCAACCCTCACTCCAGTGCAGCACCTGGTATTCATAGGCGCTGACCTCAACTCTAGAGACCAGAGCTCCCCTTGCTCAAACAGATTCTTCTCTTTAGCCACACTCATATAGACCATTCAAAACTGCCTACAAATATCAGCCAGACACTGCCTACAACTCAGGGCACATAGCAACGGGCACAGCGGTAATACCACATGCCAAAGCTTCACATGTGGTGCCTCCAGATGTTTGTGTACAGCCCAAACAGGGACAGACAAGATAAACTGCTTTCACTACCCACCTGCGTCAAAATCTCCTTAGATTGGTGGAAAGACCCAACCAACATTTTCAAAGGGATCCCCTTCTTGCAAATCCCCCCATCATTGCTTCTAATCACTGACACATTGCTCATGTGGGGTAGGGGGGGATGTGCATATCGAAACGTCCTTAGTACAGTCAGAAATGGTCACCCACAGAGAGATCCCTTCACATCAACCTCCTCAACCTAAGGGCAGTCAGGAATGCCTGCACCCACTTCTTCCCGGTGATCAAAGGATCACACACAAGAGTCCTAACAGACAACGTAGTCTGCATGTACTACATAAATCAACAAGGGAGAGCCTGATAACCCTCCCTCTGTGCAGAGGGGATGAGATTATGGAACTGGGGCGTCTCCCACGAGGTCACACTGTCAGCAGACTACCTCCCGGAGGCACATAACTTGATAGCAGATAGTCTCAGTCACTAATTCCCACATGACCACAAGTGGGAGCTAGACCCAGTAGTACTTCACGATCTATTCAGGCAATAGGGGACACCGACCACAGACCTTTTTCGCTACTTCCTTGAACAAGAAATGTCCCCGCTACTGCTCCAGAGCAGGGATAAGACCGAGCTACCTGGGTGATGCCGTCCTCCCCTGGGATGGGGACTTCTTTACACCTTTTCTCCTTTTCCCCTACTATTGAAAGTCCTGCTGAAAATTTTAAAAAAGACTGAGCACACATCATTCTGATCGCTCCTATTTGACTGAGACAGACCTGGTTCCTTTACCTGTCACAGCTCGCAACATGCCCGCCAATCGCTCTCCCAGTCACTCCGTACCTACTGTCCCAGGACAATGAATATCTCCCACATCCCAACTTGGGGGTTCTCTGTCTCAAGGCATGGCTCCTTCTTGGTTCAAATAACTAGAAAGTTCCTGTTCAAAGGACATGCAAGAGGCGTTATTACACAGTAGAAAGTCCTCAACACAACATACTTGCGTGCAAAAATGGTCCAGGTTTTGGATTTGGTGTACTTCCCAACAAATCTCCCGGACATCCGCGACTCTTCAACCTCTTAGACTATACTCTGGCCCTAAAAAGATTGGGGCTGTCTGTAAGCTCTCTGAGTCCACCTATCGACTATAACAGCCTTCCACCTCCAGTATAGGTATACTCAGTGCAGTCACACCCAATCACCAAAAAGTTCCTCAAGAGTATAGTAAACCTCTTCCCACAACCTTGACTTCCTCCTACCACATGGGAATTAAACCTGGTGCTGAAAGAACTAACTAGGCCTCCCTTCAAACCCATAGCCACCTGTTTCTCAATGAAAACAGTTTTCCTGATAGCGATTACTTCAGCCAGGAGAAGTACTTCAGCCGCCCCCCCCCCCC
Organism: Emys orbicularis; assembly: GCF_028017835.1. Lineage (NCBI taxonomy): Eukaryota > Metazoa > Chordata > Testudines > Emydidae > Emys > Emys orbicularis. Next base: position 25,986,644 of record NC_088692.1, read on the forward strand.
CCCCCCCTTGGACACTACTCAAAGAAGAAGTAGTTACTCACCTTGTGCAGTAACAATGGTTCTTTGAGATGTGTGTCCCTGTGGGTGTTCCACAACCCACCCTCCTCTCTACTTCGGAGTTCTTGTGAATGACACTGTGGTAGAGAAGGAACTGAGAGGGGGGTTAGCCCACGTCGCTGACTAGCTTTGTGATGCAGCATGAGGAATGAGAGTACATGTGCAGGTCTAATGGACACTGCTACTGAAGTTCTCCGATCAGTAGTGTAGGGAGGCAAGCACACCTACAGTGGAGCACCCATAGTGACACACATAGTTACTGCACAAGGTGAGTAACTTCTTTCTGTCATAGTTTGAATGTTTGTACACTGACTAGTTTTGACTGGTTTTATTAAAGTATTTTAATTTTTTTTTTTAATTTTCTTATAATTTTAACTTTCTTTTAACTTAGGGATTTCCACAGGATCAAATACGGTTGTGGCCGATGCAAGCTAGAAGTAATGGAACTAAACGACCAGCGATGTTAGATAATGAAGCGGATGGCAATAAAACTGTAAATATTTGCTAATAGGGGAAAAGTTAATTCTAAGTCTGTCTCATTTACAGTTCCAACAGTAAAGATGTGGCCTCAGGACATCAAAGTCTTAAGTGTTGGAAACTAACCTGTGTCCCCTGTAACACCATAGAAAAACTTGTGAAATCTGGGACCAGTGTACAGTAGCCCTTGATTTAGAGTAGATTTGAGATTTGGCAGATTGATTTTGAGATTTGGCAGATCTAGATCTTTTTACTGTAATGAAAGGAGACACAATCATTATTCATCTGTCACTAACACTAACTTCTTTACATTTTACTACATAATATAAAATGTAAGGGCAAATATGTTATGAGTTCCATGAATGCTTTAGAAACTTCATAAAATAAAGTGTTGCATATAAATATCAATAATATTAGGGATACGAAAAGTTGTACTAGCCCCTGTGTTAAGTTTATCCTTAATTTTTGTTCTTGCTAGTATAATGGACATGGACGGAAATAAAATATTTTTAAACATACAAGAGAGTCCACTTTAAGTAAAATTCTGTGCAGTTTAAAGTTCTGTGTGTAACTTTTTAAAAAACACACATCAAAAGCAGTATTTGATATTGTTTTGCTTACTTTAGCAAGCTGGTAGAGGATTGCATATAATCTTTAACTCTCACCAACATAGTTAAAAATGAGCGACTTACACTTCCCAACATTGTAAGATTCCTTATAAGTTCTTGTTTTGTTTTAATTTAAATTATGCAGTTTGACAACTCCACTAAGTTTTCTGCCTATATGAAACTCATCTAAAGTCATTTTTTGCTCATGTTGTGTTTTATATATCCTGCTTCCTAAACAAACAGATGATTGAGCTCAGTGACAATGAAAATCCATGGACAATATTCCTGGAAACAGTAGATCCAGAGATGGCAGCTACTGGGGCAACATTACCCAAGTTTGATAAAGATCGTAAGTATATATGCTAAAATTTCAGAAAATACAAAATCTCTTATTCTATATGTACCTGAAAATCACTGAGTGCTCCTTCTTTGGCGCTCACTGCCTGATGTACTGTCAGATTGTGGCTCTCAGTATAGTTTGATCACCTGACCTCATTTTGTGTTGTCCTCTTCCAGGTTGGAGAGAGACTGGGATTTCAGATGTTCTAGAATGAATAAAATTCATTTAATCAGCTGTGTGGGGGTTATTTAGCTTCAATATTTAAAAAGTATTTTAAGGAAATTATCTTGTTACCAGGTTACGTGTTTTCTTATTAATTAAAGACATTGTTTTGTGACTACTGTGGCCTTGAGCATGAAAATGGAATTTACAGTTAGGTAATCCTCAATTGTGCTCAAATTATGGCTTTACTTCAGATTATTTTTTGTTTCTTAACTTGTAGATGATGTAATGTTGTTTCTGAAGATGTATGATCCAAAGACTCGGAGTTTGAATTACTGTGGACATATCTACACACCTATATCCTGTAAAATACGTAAGTCTTTAAACTCTTGTTGAGCTGTAATATAATATGATCAATTATATAAATATAGCATTTTGCATTTAATGTTAGTTATACTGTTAAAAGCGAAATTCAGGAAATACAAAAATGAAGGCTTCTACAGCAGCATTAACCTGTCTGTTAGACGTGCATAATATTTTCTATTCCTTTGTTTATGTGATAAATGTATAATTTGGTATATTTTTAAAAGTATGCCATGAAATATGCAAGGTTTGCAACATGGCTGCAGGAACCTTAACATTTCTATTTCCTAACTTAAATTGAACTGGGAAGCCTTAATGGTTCATTAATATAGCTTAATAGCTTTTTTTTTTTTTTCCCCCCTTAAGAGAGAAAATTGTTTTTGCTCAATAATTGCAGAATTTAAATGTCCCCAGCGAGGCTTTGAAGTTTACATGTCATTGAAATGAATGGGGTGGGGGAATTGTGAGTTCCATCTTTGCTGCTGAGATTTAGCTGTAGACAGTTATCTGCAAGGCTGGGTTAATGGGGCAGCAGTCTATTGATTTTTGTATTGGGCTGGCTGTATCCTTCTAATTTTATTTAAAAATATAGGATTTACAGTGTGTTGGTGACTACAGCAAATGTTGCAGAATCACCCTAAAGTCTCAGGATCTGCTTTTCCCACTTGTTTTCTTATTCCTGAATGTTACAGTTTGTGTTCTTGCCAAGTGTTCTGCTGCAACATTTTGCAAAATGACCTCAGGCAAATTGTCCCAGCAGCAGCTGCAGCCCCTATGCCTGTCTGGTTAGACTGTGTGTGTAAAGTTCTAGTGCATCTCACTCCAATGTGACATCATAAAGAGGGTGGAGCTTCATTAAGCTCCACTAAAAACCTTAGCGGATGTGCACTGAACGTGTTCAGAAGTGATACTCTGATTTCTTATTGTTAATAATGTCTCTGCCCATAAGCAAAGCAAATGTTGCTCTACATTAACAGTAACTTACGTGCAAAATGTTATGCGTAAAACTTTTTGGTTTTGCTCTAGCTCTGTTTATTTTTTGTGTGTGGTTAAAACTATGGCATTATTTTACACTAGCAGAATTGAGATGACTGTGCAAAATTTCCTCAAATTTAAAAAAATAAAAATAAAACCCCTTTTGGGTTAAACCTAAGGATGGGAAGTTTCAATTTAAAGGAGAAATTTGTCATAAAGTTGGACATCTGAAAACTTGGAGCGTTATAATGGAACCTTTTTGCAACCTTAATCATAGCTTTCGCTACTAGCGAAAGCTATAACATACTTCACACTTCTTTTTTTTCCCAATAGGTGACTTGCTTCCAGTTATGTGTGAGAGAGCAGGATTTCCCCAAGAAACTAACCTTATCCTCTATGAGGTTTGGATTGATTATTATTCCTACAATAAATCTAGGTTTGTGTGTCATTAGCAAGTTTTTCTCTATGGAAAAACTGCAATGTATATAAAAGATTTTAACCACTCTATATAAATACAAAGAACATGTCACTAAAATAACATTTTAAGTGAGAAATAAAATAATTTTAGATATTACATTTAGACAAGAAACCATCACCACACAGAAAGCCAACTGAGGCTTAGGTCCCATTGGAAACTCTGCAAATTAGTCATTTTCAGAGTGCTTGTAAGGTTAATTTCATAACTTAAAAAAAAAAGTTAATAGCTAGCTTTGATTACAAACAGTTGGTTTAACAGTGAAGTTTAATCAGCCACATGAGGTTAGCCTCCTCTTGTTGATTAGGTACAATGCTGTGTCACCAAGAGACAAGTTTCACTGAGATAAAATGGTGCCATTCACTGAATGGAAATACTCAGAGTGATCAGTGTTCCTGAACTATTGAAAAATAATTTATAAAATTCATCTGATTATGTATTTTTATTTTAATGAATACTTATGTAGCTCTCTGTGCTATTCAAAAAATCATTACCGTTGCCTTTAATCTGGAGCTGAATACAGAGAAACTCAAGTTCTGAACACTTGCTCTGACACTTGCTCCCATATTAAAAGCCAAAATCCTTTAAGATTTTGTTGATTTTTTGCATCAGCGTGACTAATAATTTAGCCACAAAACTCTGTTAAACTCTCTCAAGGTTGTTAGCATTCCTCCTCCTCCAGGATTGGCTGTTAGTTATGATTTGGCTGCATATTCTAGCACGGGTCAGCAACGTTCGGCACGCGGCTCGCCAGGGTAAGCACCCTGGCGGCCAGCACATCGCTCGCCTGCGCCGCTTCCCGCCGCCCCCATTGGCCCGGGACGGCGAACCGCGGCCAGTGGGGGCCGCGATCGGCCGAACCTGCCGCGTCAGCAGGTAAATAAAACTGGCCCGGCCCGCCAGGGTGCTTACCCTGGTGAGCCGCGTGCCGAACGTTGCCGACCCCTGTTCTAGCAGATATTTTAAAGTAACAAACTTTACAGCTTGTGCATCAGTTAACAAACAGAGCTTTCACTGTTAAAGATGTTGTGCCCAGCAATGTTTGGTTAATCTGCTGTACCCCAAAAGTTATGGCTCTGAAGTTTTTGAATACTTGGGCACAAGAGAATATCATTAGAATCCTAACTTTAAAATCAATAATCAAAAACGCCACTAGTAATTTGTGACTAAAAAGTCCTACCCTTTAAACTTCTGCTTGCACAGTCTGAGGTAAGGAAAACTTTTAAACTCAAAAATATACATTTATCTTCATGGAAGTCTCTGTGCTGTTAGCACTAAATCCATGCATGTTCCCAAGTCACCATGATAGCACAGCTGTTGCTGCTAGCAGGGCTGGCCTACTTGCTCCCAGTGCCTGACCCTCTGCACGTGAATCTCCAGCTGTGGGGAGGGAATGCTGCATCCTCTCCTGCCTCCACCACACTATATGAGGCAGCAGGCAACGAGTGAGAGCTCCCACACCCTTTCACCAAAGTGTAGGAGCAATACATGTTTATAACAACTTTAAATTGCTCTATTGGGATTTGAATCTGCATTGAGGCCCTTGCTCTACAGTAGGAATGAGAGCTCTAATGCCACTAGGTACCTGCTTTGCTAGCAGCCACACTGCTCTCACTGGTGGTTCCTGGGGCATGTACAGAGTTCCGTACTAACAGGCAGAACTGCTACCAGGGAACTTCCATATATACAGTCACTTCCAAATTCACATTAAACTTATAAAAGCTCCTTCTTTCAAATAGTATGGGTTAGGACCACAAAAGATTCTGCCACCTGTTCCTTTAAACAAAGATATTTCTATTCCAGTAAACAACTCACAATATATGTGTATTATAGTTATTTAACTAGTGTGTATTTAATGCTCTGGGGGCTTTCCACTCCTTTTGAAAAGGAGAGGGCAGCCTGTTATAGTGAATCAGTTTCACCTTGCCAAAAACAAACTAGTATTAATTGGGTTCCACTATTATTCTGAAAGTTGCGTGATTTGAAAAATAAGTCTTGGAGCATTGGAGAATTTTGAATTGGGGCTGGCTATTGAGGTGGTGTGATGGACTGTATAAAACATTTTAAAATGGATTCAATTCAACTAAAAAAGAATCTAGTGCAAATTTCATGGGTAAAGTAGAAATAGTAAACTCTATTGTGAGCAGTGAAGTTTGTAAATGAAATCTAATTTGAATTAAAAAACCATCAAAATTCACCCCCCCATTCATTTAAATTTAGGTTGAAAAAGGAAATGAGTCATCTTCCATTATGATATTTTTGCAGCTGTGAGGGTTTCTTATTTTGTCATTTATTTCTTCTTCTGATTGTTTTCCCTATTGTTTTTACTGCAGGAAGTTAAACCGAATTTAACAGAGAGAATTCAAGACTATGATGTATCTCTTGATAAGGCTCTTGATGAACTCATGGATGGTGACATCATAGTGTTTCAGAAGTATGTGTTTTGAAGGGATGGTTATAATCATGGTTACATCACCTGGTTCACTTAAATTTAAGTGGAGAAAGATTTTCTATTTAGCAGTTTTAACAATGATTTTCAAATGTTGAGAAGCATAGTTGCTTAATGGCAGACATAGTCAGCAGTACCAACTTACTGGTTTGGAGGGGCGGGGGAATTAAACTGTCACTCATAAGATTTAAAAATACCTCTTCACCCTGAATTAGAAAACCAATAAATACTGAAATAGATCTTCACATTGTGATAATGTTAAGATCTGTGTTCAGCAGGTAGTCTGAATTCTGCAGCTTTGCCCTTGGAGCCTCCATAACTGAAATACTATACTGCAGAGCCTAGCTGTAATTCTAATCTAAGTCTCTGTGTTATAACTACTACAGCCTAAAACTAAGCTACCTCCCTTTTCCTCTTACTCATGTTCCTTTACTAGTCACACATTGGCCTACAGTGATGACATGCTTCTAACTTAACTGAGCACATGTTCAAATAATAGGGATGTTGGTGCTTATTGGAGGTTTCTCCAAGGCAAAGGGAGAACTCCTGCAGCTTCTATCCAGTAAAGGGATCTTACTTAAGTTTGTCAGGGCTATAAATCAGAATTTCTGTGCTCTTACTCCTGATGGTCACACCCAACTGTGTTGCTCTGTTTCTCTCCATGGGCTGACAGTGGGTGGAAGCCAGCTAGTCTATCTTCAGCACTCTTACCCCAGATTATGTGAGATGAATGTATTTCTCATGTCATGCCTTGGAACTCGCATTCCCTGTTGACCCAGTTGGTGTTATGCACCTTTGGCTGGCTGCTGACTTCTGGGTAAGTGCACAGCTTGTACACTGGTGCTATTGCTCTGCCAAGAAGATAGGGGTACCAGTCAGTAGTGACCCATACTAATGTCTATACACATTTCACATCTGTGGTTCAAGGGATGCTATTGTACATCCAGTCATAGTGCGAAGTGACTAATAAAAACCTTCCATGAGAATGTAAGATGTTTTCAGCAATGTAGTAAAGGTATGTGGTAGCATACCGGGGAGGGAAGGGGGAACCAGTGCCATTAGACCGTGCTCTGAAACAAATGGAGTCAGCATGCTGCCAAATAAGTACGTATGGTGTGCAAATGTGTTAGAAGTCCTTGCACAGCACATGTATGTTCAAAAGGTATGAATCATGGCTGACAATTACAGTCCTGGTGTGTACAAATGGTGGATCTTTAAAGGTTTCCTAACTTCATTTCTGTATTTCTCAATAATATTTCTGATTTACTGTACAACATGTTTAACACCTCTAATGCTTGTATGATGTAGATGGTACAACTTGTCTGCTTTTGTAGGGACGACCCAGAAAATGATAACAGTGAACTGCCAACAGCAAAAGAATACTTCAGAGACCTTTACCACCGTGTTGATGTCATTTTCTGTGATAAAACTATCCCCAATGATCCCGGATTTGTTGTTACTTTGTCCAATAGAATGAATTACTTTCAGGTATGTATTCCACTCTACTTTGTTTCCTCTCCTTTTGTTTTCCCATTCACAGCCGTGTGGGGGCGTGTTATATAATAAAATCATGTTCAGATTAATTAGTAGGTCAAGATACCACTGTTTGGATGAAATGTTCTTAGACGAAGTTTTTCAGGGCCTGGGCTGTGCTTTCACTTCTGTTTTTTCACCTAGCACATTGTGTGTTCTATTAGAAACAAATAATTCCAGTCTCCTTTTCATACTTTCTACCTTGCCTTTTTAAAGTTTTCCTTAAAGAGCCACTTACTGCTCACAGAAAATCTTAAATATATTTAGATAGATTCTGCCTATGTTAACACAACTTCAGTTGTTGCCTTTCCAGAGTGTTTTCCTTTTTATTACTAATAACAGTTGGTTGTATGAAAACAAGAACTTTCTTCTTTAAAATGCTATTCTGCTTTGAAAAGTGACTTTCTAAAAATGACATAGTAGGATTGCTCACATTCTGAGAATGACTTCCAAATAAAATTTGCTCATGTACAAGAAAAAGATGTTTTGTTTTTAGACTGTTTTCCCCATCAACCTTGGGATCTGCTGTGCTTTCTGATTTATTTTGTATCATCACCAGTAATAAGATTCAGCCAAATTATGCCTTCATGTATACCTATGCAACCTAATTTTCCTACAAGGTGTTAATGGGCCTAGAATCTTCAAGAACTGGTGGTGGCCACCCATTTAATATACCAAATACATCCGCTCTTGGACTCTGTCACTATTCATGTAGGTAGTATGTATTATATGTCTCTGACGGGATTATTGGAACCTAATATGGAGGTAGTATTAAGCATAACCCTAGACAAAGCAGTGTCATAAATGGTTTGTCATTTAGAAGTTTTAAAAAGCTTTTATTTCTACAGGTTGCGAAGACTGTTGCACAAAGACTTAATACAGACCCAATGCTACTACAGTTTTTCAAGTCCCAAGGGTAAGATGAGTTCCTGTAAACAGAACTTTTTAGTTTAGCTTTGTCGTTATTTACAAAATATCTTTAATTTTAAATAATTTAAAACTAACAAATTAGAGTTAGGTTGTCATTTAATAGCTTTTTCCACATTGCCACAAAATTAATTCTTTGATTAGTTAAATTTTATTTCAGCTAACATCACCAAATATTTCTTTTCAAGAACTTTATAAAACGTGCATTTAATTGCATATTGTGAGCACTGTGTTTTACATTGTTGATCAAACTGATATGTGAAGAGAGCATTAACCTAGGTGATAGGTATACTGTTAATTCACTGCTGCACAAAACACTAGGGCAGCAGATGTGTCTGTCTGGGCTCACATAGGTTTTGAATGCATCACTTTGCAGCGAGTTATCTAACCAGTTCAAAGAATTATGTTGACTGGTTTTAAAGGGAATCCTTCATTTAAAGGATGATAGCCACAGTGGACAGTTTTATATCGAGGTAATGGTGAAATGGCATTCAAGAAGAAAGACTACAAGCTAAATTGAATTGCAAGCTTGCATTTCTAAAGTTGACATATTAGTGATTTTTTTATTCTACTGAATTGACGCAGATACTGAGGGTTTTTTTTTAATACTTTCATATAGCACTCTTTGAACACTGAATTGAATATGCCTTTCTGGGAAAAGTAGTCTATATACAAAATCAATTAAAAGTATTTTTCCTTAATTACATCTAAAACTATTATATATTATGGTTTCTTGGGCTCATTTCAAATGGATACTTGTGCATTTTAAGTGGCAAAATATATCACTGGATTGTAGTGGAAGTAAGCCTTAACCAAGTGTTAGAGGGACCTTCCCTCCTCAGTCTCTGTCTGGTGGGGAAAAAGAATCAGATGAGGAATGATAGACACAGACCAATGGGATGAGGAATCAAAGTAGCTGAAGAGGAAGTTAAGGAAATCACACTTATGCTCCTTCATTAGTGGAAGAGGATCAATGGAATGTGTGGGGAGGTGTAGGTCCATGGGTGGATGTCTCAGAACAATATAGTGGAAGCTAAGTGTGCCAAGAAAGAAGAGTATGTGGCTTATCTCAAAGTGAGGACATGTTTTTAGTGGGAAATGGGCTGTCTCTTGGAGATCTGGGAATGATGAGTGAGTATCAAGGAGGAAATGAGCATTTGTGGGATAGAGCCCTTCTCTATTCTGAAAGGGGTGCACACGAGATAAGAGCATCAGCAGCCTGTCAGTGCATTGTTTCCAAACACAATTGTAAAAGTGTGTTGTCTGTCAACAACAAATTATGGCATAACGTGACAAAGAACAGCACATTAGTAGTTACTCCTGTGGTGTATATGGGCCCATAACCACAGTTGCCAAATTTCACGCAGTAAATGAGCACCCCGACTTTCACAATAAGCCAAAAATCATGCTAATCCCATTTCAAAACAAGCCAATCCCTAAGAACCCCAGCACTCTGTGTGTGTGACTAGGTTCCCCCAGCGTGCAGTCTGGGACTGTGGTGAGCCCGCTGTGCACCCCTGACTCTCTTCTCCGCCCCCAACCCCCCGCCCCTGCTTGCCTGGAGCTGATCAAAAAAAAGAAACAACAAGCTACAACAAACTACAAGCCAAAAACTAGCCAACAAGCAGCTCACATTTTTTTCGTGGGTTTGGCATGTCTGCCCATAAACTGTGACAGGGAGAGAAATTATACCCTAATTCTTAGTCTTGCAAATGTAAGTTATAGTTCTTTAAAATTAAATACCTTCCTTGATTCTCAAGGATCATGTACCTGGTTTTAGTAACCCACTATAGCTTTTTATAGATTCTATACTGTTGTCACTGGGAAATGTTATGGTTTTTTTTTCCTATGGCTCCACAAATTAAGCCTCTAGAAATGACAGCAAGTATAGGAACTGCTGCACTAACTCATTCTAAGTATTGGAGGAACCTCTATCTGCCATTGCATAAAGATTAAAGATGTGACTTAAAAAAAAAAAAAAAAACACTACTCCCATTGAAAGTTACTGGGAATTGTGCTTCTCCATCTCTTATGTGCATTTGAAAATCTCCCCTTAAATCACTATGAATATAGTGCTGCATAGGTTAGGCATGCCAGTTTCATACCAAGGTGAAATTTTATAAATGTGAGTACTGGAAGTTAAATTTATTTTGCATTATTAACAGATGTTTACTTTGTGGTGATGGATTATGAAGTGATATTTATATGTTGTTTTCTTGTATAGTTATAGGGATGGCCCAGGTAATCCTCTTAGACATAATTATGAAGGTACTTTAAGAGATCTCCTGCAGTTCTTCAAACCTAGACAACCTAAAAAACTTTATTATCAGCAGGTATGAGTCCTTATTTATACCACTGTGCTTTTGTGCTTTTGTTGCCTTTACAAGAATGTCTAAAGTGTATCTGTTTTTTTTCTAGCTTAAAATGAAAATTACTGACTTTGAAAACAGAAGAAGTTTTAAGTGCATATGGCTAAATAGCCAATTTAGGGAAGAGGTTAGTATAATTTTAGCTACCACACTGGATTCATTGAAATTTCTTTTCCCATAAGTCTTTGGATAGTATTGTGATAACATGTTGCATCTTATATAAGGTTGACTTTTACGGATTAAACCAAAAACATAAGATTTGTTACGTATTTTTTTAGTAATTGTACCTCTTTGAAATTTCCATTAAGAAGAAAAGTCGCATCCATTGCTTTCTGCGCAGTGTCCTGAAAATGTTATGTGGCTTCCATAGTACTGTTTCTTGGAAAGAGAATTAAAAAAAAAAAAAAAAAACTTGTTTTTTATGTACACGTCAGTGATCATTATCTGTTGAGCAAGGTCTAGTAATAAATCAGATTTCAGTGTTTTCTGTGCTTTGGTTTCAGTTTCTCTAATCATTGATTGTCTCATTTTAAATATTGTGTTGTAAAGGAAATAACACTATATCCAGATAAACATGGGTGTGTACGGGACCTGTTAGAAGAATGTAAAAAAGCAGTAGAACTCTGTGAGAAAGGTTCAGGAAAACTAAGGTAAGTAGAAAAGGTAGCTAAAGAAAAATTTATTTTAAAATATAGATCAATGGATATGACAGTGTGGATTTCACCTAACTGAACAATTTTATGATTTAAAGTACAGTGAAAAATCAAATGCAAGTTAACATAGTCTGTCACTGTGGGTTTAAAAACTGTTAAGGGCTTTAGAGCTCTTAGTTTTTGGAATATCTGCAACGATAATTATGAGCTAAATTTGTTAAAAAAAATTCTTATGCCACTTCCTAGAATTAAATCCTAGCGACACTTAACATTCATAGATTTCAACTACAATTTCAGACAAATTACAACGATTTATTGCATTATCCAACAGTTCATGCCATTAATTTTCCAAAAATAAAGACCGTCATATAACTTGGAGAGACTTCAGAAGATAATTTAAATATCTGTTGGCTTATGCTGCAGATACACTCACTATTCAGGACTGAGTTTACTGCTTAATTATTCCAAAGTAGGAATACATTTCTAAAATAACTATTCAGTATTAATATTTAATTCTGGATATAGTAATATGCTAAAGGTTTAGTAGATGCATGTTGCATTGATTTTTAATTCTTTTCCTATTCATTTTGGTTTTAAGGCTTCTAGAAATTGTAAGCTACAAAATAATTGGTGTCCATCAGGAAGATGAGCTGTTAGAGTGTTTATCACCAGCAACAAGTCGAACGTTTCGAATAGAGGTAAATGTTTTATGGTTTGTTTTGTTTTTGTTCATTAAAGAAATATGAGGCACTTGTTTTTGAGAGGGCTACATTCTCCAAATAGTAATTATCCATCCTTGGATTCTGATGTTCAAATATTGTGACCATTTGAATGAACTAGCTAACTGACATGATTTCTTTTTTAAGAGAATCCCTCTAAAAATAGTAAAACCTAGTTTCTCCTTCACTTCAGAATAGCTTGAAGTTCTTGATCTTGTAACAATTCCACTCTTACAATAACATTTGAGCATAAAATGTTAACAGGAAATGAAAGCTTTGCAAGGAACTGTCCGTGAGGAAATTGCCTCCTTAGCAGTAATTCCAAGATTGACACAGGGGCTCAATATATTTATATATATTATATTTATATATTTGTATATTTTTATGCTTAGGCCCTATTTTCCAATAAGAAAAGAAGTCTGTTTGTGCCTGCATACTTTATTCCTTTCCTTCTTAATTAAGGTTGGATTTTTAAGTCAAATGAGAGAGGTTGGGTGTGACTTTTCTCAAGATTTGCATTCAGTGCAGCAAACTTCTTTTTTTTTTTTTACTTTAAATAATTTAAGCATTGAGAACTTTGCTTACATCAGAACTCATAAGTAGAAAATGAAATTAAGCTGTCAATACAAATTTGAGAGCATTGTGTTATTACTCTGGCAGCCGCTTACTAGCAGTTCATGAGCAAATCAGTGCTGCTGAGGACTCCCGGCTTCTGCTGTCAGTTAAAGAAAAATGGCAAATAACAGAAGTCCATTAGAAATAGGGCCACTTCCATATCATGTCAAACAAAAGCTATTTTCAGAAGGAATGGTAAAAAGAAAGGACAACATAAGTATGTTGTTGGTCAAATTGTTAATTATGTAAAGACCATTAGTCAGTGATGCTTTCTGATATTTCATGTTAATGTTTATTGTGGCACTTTTAACTTATTGTGATCACCATGTTTATATCTTAATATAGGAAATCCCTCTGGACCAGGTAGATATAGATAAGGAAAATGAGATGCTAATCACAGTAGCACATTTCCACAAAGAGGTTTTTGGGACATTTGGAATTCCATTCTTGCTGAGGATACACCAGGTACAGCATGTTTCTGTTGTTCCCCTGTGGTGGTATTTACATAACATTTCTTTAACTTCCTATACGAACAAATGTGTGATAGGTGTCAATTTATGTATTAGAGCATCACCTCTATAGAAATGCTTCTCAGAACTATTCTAAACTGACATTTGTTTTCCATCTGTTCTGAACTACGGAAGAAAATTCAAGTGGAATGGTGGTCTTGTGACTAAGTCAATGAACTGGTATTCAGCAGTTCTTGCTTTTTCCACAGACTCCCTGTGTGACCCTGGTCAGGTCATTTAATATCTCTGTGCCTCAGTTCCCCATTTGTAAAAATAGAGAGACTTTCTCTCTTGCCTGTGGTTATTTTAATATTGTATATTTGAATTTAATATACAATATTTATAATATTGCCTCGCCTCTGTTTAGATTGCACAATTGTAATTAAAATATTCCTTGTGGCTTGAAATTTCTCATGGTTAGTGTTTGCCTAAAGGTTAATTTTTTGGTTAATACGAAGAAAATTGTTTTTTTGTTTTTTTTTAGTGATGGCTATGAAAAATGAATACTTTTAACTTTCCACAAGCCTTGTTCCAGCATACCTTCATAGCTCTTACCTCAAATGGCTTGTTTTTAACACTTAGCATACACTTTATCTTCAAGGACAATGAACCCCTGCAAGATTCAAAATTCTAACCCAATTGTTTTCAAAGTTAACATCTTTTTTTTATTGTTCTCATATGCCAGTTCATACAAAGATTATCTAGTTTTGTAAGATTTTTTGACCCAGAAATGTGTGTATTGCCACAGAATTCAGAGAGACTAGTTGTGTGTATTCATATTTGTGACCAGTGCCAAATAAAACTTGTGTACTATTTTTAAGGGAGGCCACTTGTTTTGGTTTTTCCTGTTCTTAATGGTTGACCTTTGATCCTTTTCTTTTTGGTGTTTTCCAATACATCATCTTTTGTGGGTTATAAAATAACACAAGGCAGAGGTACTTAATTTCAAAGATAATGCTAGCTGAGGGCAAAAATTCACAGGTTATAGGGATTTAAAATGACAATGTGCTAGAGAAGATATTTCCATTTTTTTAGAACACTATTTTTCTTCTGGTTGCAATATTTCTCACTTGTATCTTGGCCTTAGCCTGATTTACACATATGTCAAAAGTTGCGCAAACATATCTAAACAAGGATTTGATTAAATTAGGAACAATTTGCATACAAGTCACTGATGACCCAGTGTGAATTGAAAATGTAGATTTCACTTACTACCATGTCATAGTACAGGGGTGGGCAAACTTTTTGGGCCGAGGGCCACTTCTGAGTGGGGAAATTGTATGCAGGGCCGCAGGGGGTTGGGGTGCGGGAGGGAGTGCGGGGTGTGGGAGGGGGTGCGGTTTGCAGGAAGGAGCTCAGGGCAAGGGATTGGGGCAGAGGAGGGGTGTGGGATGTATGAGGGGGCTCAGGGCAGGGGGTTGGGATGCAGGAGGGGGCTCAGGGCAGGGGGTTGGGGTGCAGGAGGGGTGCAGATTGCAGGAGGGGGCTCAGGGCAGGGGGTGCGGGGTGCAGGAGGGGGTGCAGGGCAGGGGGTTGGGGTGCAGAAGAGGTGCGGGGTGCAGCGGGGGCTCAGGGCAGGGGGTTGGGGTGCGGCAGGGGGCTCAGGGCGGGGGTTTGGGTGCAGGAGGAGTGCGGGGTGTGGCAGGGCAGGGGGGCTCAGGGCAGGGGGGCAGGGCAGGGGGTTGGGGTGTACGAGGGGGCTCAGGGCAGGGAGTTGGGGTGCGAGGTGCAGGCAGGGGGCTCAGGGTAGGGAGTAGGGCGGCGGGATACAGGAGGGGTTTTGGCTCCGACCCAGCGCCGATTACCTCAAGTGGCTCTGAGGTGGCAGCGGCGTGCACCAGGGCCAGGGCAGGCTCCCTGCCTGCCTGCCCTGTCCCCGGCCCCGCACTGCTCCCGAAAGCACTCTGGCCCCTGGGGGAGGGGGGCGTGCACTGTCCTTGCCGTGCCTCTAGGTACCTCCCCCGAAGCTTCCATTGGCCGCGGTTCCCCATTCCCAGCCAATTGGAGCTGCGGGGGGCGGTGCCTGGAAGCAAGGGCAATGCATGGAGCCATCTGCTCTCTTCCCCCCCCGGGGGGGCCCACAGGGACGTGGTGCCGGTGCCGCCGCGGGCTGGATCCAAAGCCCCGAGAGGCCGGATCTGGCCCGCAGACCGTAGTTTGTCCACCCCTGTCATAGTAGGTAGTATTGAAATTTCTGTAATAGTTTCTGGAAATAACTGGATAATTTATGTAATTGTACTGCAGTGCAGGATTTGGCAGGAAAATCACAACAGTCACTATCCAATTTCTCTTTATAATGATGATTTAAATTATATTTTTTGATATCTACTGTTAAAAAATTGTTAGGGTGAACACTTCAGAGAGGTGATGAAGCGGATTCAAACAATGCTGGACATCCAAGAAAAAGAATTTGAAAAGGTAACATCATGTTGGGGAGAGTTCATATTGCAATTTATTTATCCTGAGTTCAAAATAAAAAAAGCTCTAATACAATGTACTTCAGGATTATAGAGCAGCTGTTTTACCATAAGAGACTCAGTTTAGATCAAATACTATTGAGTTTTCATCAGATTATGGGATGAGGGGCAGGAAAAAGGTGCCATGTGGGAATGTTGGAAATAATACTTTATAGGGTTTCCCCTTCCTTTGTTTGGAATATGTTCCACTTCAGATTAAGACTATTTCTTAATATACCAAATATAGATAGCTGAAAAAACTGTAGAGTTTTATTTCCATTCAGACTCTTAACAGTTTGTTCCTTTTGAAGTTTAAGTTTGCCATTGTAATGATGGGTCGACACCAGTACCTAAATGAAGATGAGTATGAAGTGAACTTGAAAGATTTTGAGCCCCAACCCGGTGAGTAGCTGGTTAATTTAACTCTATTGTTTTAAATTGCAGCAGTTACTCTGCCATTTGTTACTTATGTAGTTGTCCCTGACTCAGGAAATAAAAAGGTACATTAGTGTCCACACACAATATGCTTTATGTAGTTCACTCATGTATTTGTATATAAATATTAAATGTATATGTACACTGTGTTGTGTTAGCATGGGAGAATACATATTTGCATTCTTAATGTGTATATATACCCGCACACACTTACAGAACCACTTATTATTCCCCCATGAGTCAAATAAAGCGTGTGCGCCTAAGTGGCTGAGTACTATTGAACACACGCGCGCGCACACACACAACACATTGTACAAGAGAAGAAAGCTGCATGTAAGCTAAAAGCTTTGCTGTATTGCTCATCTTACTCTAGTTCGTATAAATATTTGGTTTCTTCATTTTTATTGCAGTAACGTACATATGTAGTATTGCTGTCGAGTACAAAGCTCCATTCTTATAAACATCTTAATTTTAAGACTCCCCCGAAGGTGGTTGAACTCAGATTCTTCTCATCCACTTGTAAAGAGAGACCATAATAAGGGTTCGGTGAAGGTGGAATCAAACCGGAACAGAGCGTTAACTAGGGATGTTGTATAGATATACTTTAAGAGCTGAGTACTGTGCTGAAATGGAACCTAATCTGTACTTGTCTGTGTACCCTGTTCACCATGTTCTTTATGTGACTAATGCTTAGAGCTCCATTCACCATGCTTGCACAGAGAGAAGCAGAGCCAATACACTCTGTGGGCTTTTTACCCAGGGAAAAGCAAGCAGTGTTTGTACCACAGCCTTCTCTTAGGGGTCCCACTAGGAAAGGATAGCTTTGAATTTACAATTGAAGCTCCAGTGTAAGCTGTGTTGAATCAATGAATGTGTTCCCTGGCCTTGCTACCCATTTTTATGGACCCTCTCTTCTCTCTCAATGAAGATGCTACTGCACAACGAGAGAGCTTCTCCTGTCAGCATAGTTAATCCACCTCCACAAGAGGTGGCAGCTGTGATGACGGGATAAGCCCTCCCATCAACATCGCGCTGTCTACACTGGGGTTAGATTGGTGTACCTGTGTTACTCAAGGTTGTGGATTTTTAACACCCATGAGTGATGTAGTTAAATCAATGTAAGTTTATAGTGTAGACCTGGCCTAAGATGTAGCCAATGTGTAGACTTTTACACACGCTGAACAGGTCAAATTAAACCTGTGTCCTAGACTTTAATTGGACCAGTTTTGCACATGTGTAGACAAGGCACAGCGATTAAGTAGGCTTTTAAAACATGTTAGCTAGCATTCTAACACCACACCTTTAAATCCTAGTCTAGACAAGACCTAAAAAAGAATACTAGTTTCCTGTCGTTAATCAGTGTTAAGTAGTGTTATGGTGTGCAATGGTATCTCTTTAAAAGGCATTGGTGACATCTGTGTTTATAATGCACTGTCCATTATGCCAAGATGAAAGAGAATTTACTTTTTCAATGGGGAAAATGTATCCAAAGTGCACGCACACAAACCTTCTAGAAGAAAAAGGTCAAATATTTCACACTTCAGTCATCACAGTTGGCTGATTTGAATCCAGTGTCAGGTCCTTGTTGCTGTAGGGTTTTTAAGCTACTGTCGTCTTTATTTCACTCCAAAGAACATTTGATGCATTGTGGACACCTTACAGGGAACTTTCTTCCATTTGTAAGAAATATATAGACAGTGTTCTAAAGATATTACAGTGCATAATGAAAACTAACCATTAGCAACACACAATATTGAATTGGACAGCTGACAAAATTCTTGTATTTTTAATGCTTTCAAAATGTTTGTAAACTTTTTTGAATGACTAAAATCAGGGGCTCAGTTGCATAATTTCTTCAAAAATTCCAACTGAAGAGTTTATTGATGTGAGTGTACTTTAATGCTATTAAGTCTAAGGACTTGTCTTCACTACCGCACTACATCGACGGGAGAGCATTTCCTTGCTTACATAGCATGGTATAGACACCGCTCTAAGTCGATGTAACTTGCGTTACTTGGCGGGTGGCTTTTTCATACCCCTGAGTGACATAAGTTAGCAGTAGTGTAGACAAGCCCCAAGTAAATCACATGGCAAGAATAACCTAAAATATGGTCATAATAAAATACAGCCTCCGATACTTGGTATTCCTAGATGGTAGTTTCCTCTTCAAAACAGGCCCAACATTTCTTTTATTCAGAGAACTATGAAAACTGATGCATTCAGACTCATGTCTTTGGGCATCAAGAAGTACAGCAATTTTTCACTTTTAGCATGTTGTCTGTAAAATTGTGGTAGCAACAGCTAAGTAGTGTGTATGTATCCAATAGATCCAAGGACACAGTTTAGGGTATTAGTGGAAATGCAGTGGTTGCTATGAAAACGTTCTACAGACTTCTGGAGTGCTTCAGTACTGTAAGATTCAGGCTGTTCCATGTAAGGGCATGCAAACATTTTGTGCAAATGTAAGGTTGCTACTGTGTCTTAAAAGCTTATTTGGTTGTTTTTTTTTTCCTTTTCTAGGCAACATGTCTCATCCAAGGCCATGGCTAGGGCTTGACCATTTCAATAAAGCCCCAAAGAGAAGTCGCTACACTTACCTTGAAAAAGCTATTAAAATCCATAACTGACTTACCCAACCAGTTTGTTCAAGGCAAGGGACAAATATCAGTGTGTGTGTGCACCTTTTTAACAACAGTAGAACTTTGGTACACGTGCACTATATCTGAAGTCTTCAGCAAGAGGATTTGCTGCTGATGTTAATTTTATTTTGTTGAGGCTGTTCAGTTTGGCTTCTCTGTATCTATTGACTGCCCTTTTTGAGCAAAATGAAGGTGTTTTTATAAAGCTTGGATGCCAATGAGAGTTATTTTATGGTAAACGTAATGCAAGGCAATTGTCAGCATAATGAGGGAAGAGTTTAGTAGAACAGTTGACATTGGCAAAATATTTGTCTGTAGTACGTTTATAGATGGCATAAGCTGTCTGGCTGCCCTTCCTGGTGTGGTATTCCCCATCACTGCAGCTAGTAAGTCTTATGTTTAGACTCACATCAGATTTATTTCCTTCAGTTATACTTTAAATGACATTTTTGTGCATTTGTAAATGCAAAAAAACTCACATCATCAATAAATAGCAATCTCTACTTCATTGTGTACATTGTTGGCACTTATTCTGGATTTTTGTCTCCTCCAGCTTCATAGGATCCTTTTTTAATAAACTAGTTCCTATGTTGTTCTGTCGCTACCTTGCATCCCATTTTGCCAAGTGGATGCTCTGGGTCGTAAAAGATATTTGGGTATTTTTATTAAATTTAAAAACATTGACAAATACCATTGAGGATTACTATGCTGCCTTTTGACAAATAGAATGACACTCAAAGTTGGCAAAAGCAGGTGAAAGGATTATAAATATAATTAATTTAGTTAACATGGGAAGAGATGGGGGGAAAAAACACAAGAAATAGCCTTTCAGCACAGAGGGCATGCTCACTAGTGTTTAGTAAGCTGTTGACTTTGTAAAAAAACAAAAACAAAAAACGGGAAAAAAAAAAATGAAATTGTATATTTAATGAACATGTACAATTTAACACTTGGAGGTTAATTTTGTTGGGTGAGTCTGCAAGTGAATTTCACTGATGTTGATATTCATTGTGTGTAGTTTTATTTCAGTCCCCAGACTGCTTCCTTTTATTTTGGAGCTAATGCCAGCTGAGTGTCTAGTTTTGAGTGCAGTACAAATAGAATCAGCAATTCACACTTATAATTTTACATTCTTTTCCAGTACTTTATTTTGTTTCTGTAGCCGCAGTGTACAACAACTCTTCCTGTATATTGCCTTTTTTGCTGGAAAATGTTGTATGTTGAATAAAATTTTCTATAAAATTTTACTTCGATGAGTGATGACGTGGAGGTTGAAGAAGATTTCTACTCTCCTTGGAAGTACAGTTTTCATTTATATTAAG
Source organism: Emys orbicularis (assembly GCF_028017835.1). Classification (NCBI taxonomy): domain Eukaryota; kingdom Metazoa; phylum Chordata; order Testudines; family Emydidae; genus Emys; species Emys orbicularis. Next base: position 26,006,727 of record NC_088692.1, read on the forward strand.
GTTTTACTGAGATGTATTTTTTTTTCCAGTATTGCCAATGTATATCCCTGGGTTTGGTTGGTTTTGGGGTTTGGGAGTGGTCTGGGAGGGATTGTTTTGTTTTGTGAATTCTTTTGATTCTGTTTCTTTTGTTGGTGTTTTGCCTCTAACTAGTCACATTCGAGCTTAGGAAATAAAAGGTTTTCCAGGAGGGAACCATGTACAAATAAGATGAATGAAAAAAATATTTTACTAGTTTGTTTGTAAAGCTGTAGTAGAGTCTTTGTAGTAGACTTGACTCTGCCTGCCTTGTACAAAACTTTTGTGGTCCAGATTCTCAAATCTAATATTATAAATGGTGTAAAGTAAAATCTGGAGTCTCTAAAGGTAAGCTCTCAATAGATTTATAGATTATTGCTGTAATGTGTTCCTTGTATTCATAATCAAAAACATTCTTAGAAGCTTACTTTCATTAGACCTGTCAATAAACATTTAATAGGGGTTATATACGTGATGGCCTTTATAATTTTTTCTGAGATTGATTATGGTTGTTGTCAAAAACAGCAGGAGTGTTTGTTTTTTAACTAAATCTATAGAGGGGTTCCCCCCCTCTATTTCAGTTTTAAAATTAATTTAATTTCCTGCTTCTGGTTTTAAATATTCCTGTAGTGGGGGATTTGTTTTTGTAATTGTATGTTGTGTTATTTTTATTGTTTATTTAATGTTTATTTCCAATCAAGGTAAACCCAAGTTTATATTAGTTTTGTCCTCTGTTTTATCCATTTCAGGTGGATAAAAGTGGTTTAAGTAGCATGCCTTGAGTGAGTAAAGATTTCCTTTGATTCATGTTTGTGTTAACTGGTGAGGGTTGTGCTGCAATCCAGGGCAACTGGTGCTTACAGAGTGCTCAGATTGTACTCTAGATGTTCTTTAGTTGTGCCATCCAGAAGTAATGGGCGCGCTCTACATTTCTTGGATGTAAATGTTAGGATAGCCTAGTATAGAATCCACCTCACTCTTGAAAATCATTGAGCCTTCAGAGTCACACAAAGTAGTAACATGGACCATGACCTGTTTTAGAAGATATCTCTAGTAATCATAACTGCATTTTATACTTAAGAAGAAAACATCCATTTCACTTTTGCATCAGTAAGCTCTTGGGTGCCTTTTAATTTCAGATCTGTAGTTTTACTTTCTTCACTGTCATGTGCTTATTGATAGCACTAGTGCACCAGTTTTGAAAGGACCCCACATATGTAAAGCATTTTGTTCCTTCCAACTTTTTCTGTGATTGAGGTTTTCTGAGAAGATTTGGAGCACAAGTAACTTGCTCTTTGAGGAGGGAAAGGTTTAGAGACATTGTTGAAGGTGTGAATATTTGAAATACCTAACACTATGAAGCGAAGAGGAAGGTAGGGTATTATCTTAGATGCATTCTTCCTGTTTAATTCATTTTAAGAATTTACAATTACACTATGTAATCTTCAGAATAAGGATGATTTCAATTTTGAGTTTGTATTTTGGATCACAGATGAGTAATAGACACAGACTGCATTAAATTACAGTGGTAAAACAAGAAGATAAGTCAAGCACTGTTACGCAGGATCACATTATTACAATGGGCAACCTAAATTCCTGCTATAAATATAGAAAAACATATTACTGATATTTATATAGTGCTTTTCATTCCAAAGGATCCCAAAGTGCTTTACCAACTCTATACATACAGCACCACTGACAGCGTCGCATCTGGGGTTGAGTGTGGCAAGCAGCGAGCACACTTAACAGTGGTGAGGAGGGTTTTGGCCAGCCCCACCAGGCAAGCCCCCTACTGGTACAAATCAGGCAGGGTTTGTGTTGACACATGCATAGTAAACTACATGGAACTCAGTGTACTGTATCTACCTCAGCCCTTCACCCTTCTAAGTTGACGCTGCTGGGCTGTGAACCTGTAGTTCCAGAGAGTCTTTAAGTGTTTCAGACCTGAGGCTTGGACCTGTGGGTCCAGTGTGTCCTGTGGGTTTCGTGCTGGCTGTGGATGTCAGTATGTAGATCTAAGCTGTGCTGTGTTTTTGCTATCTAGTATCCTAATAGAAACCATATTCTGTAGGAACTGTACATATTGTAAATAAAATAACTAGGATAACACTGAACCTGTGTCTGTGTCCACTCATTTGCTTTTCTATTAGACATTTAATGATCTTGAGTCAAAAGCAACTGAACTGCTCAGAAGTCATGACAACTTGATCTTGATTGTAGACTTGGATTTTTCAGAATGCACCACAATCCCTTGGAAAGTCTAAGCATTTCTTGAAGTGTTTTTGTATCAAAAATGGTCTTTATAATAAAAAAGGTAGTTGTGGCCAGAGGACAGACAATTTCTTTTCACACCAACTTTTGAGGTTTTGAAATATATTTTTATTCCACATGGGAACAAAACCAAAACCTTGCAAACGTTCTCAAATATGGACTTGTCAGTGTTCATTTTCTGGGTCAAAACTAGCTCTTTGATTTGGAAGAAGGGGTGTTTGTCTATTCTGGAGGTCAGAGCACTGGCCTGGCATGTAGGAGTCCCAGATCCTTACTTTCCCTGATGCAAGGGACTTGAACTTGCATCTCCCACATCCCAGTGCCCTAACCATCAGGCTATAGAGTGAATCTCTTTCTCAAAAAAACTTCCCAATAAAATGTTTGTCTAAACAGATAATTCTCCATGAAATGCTTCTGCTTTGCATCATCGTATTTCAGCCAAGTTTCACTTTGCTGCAAATGTTCCAACCAGCTCTGGAAAATGGCTGTTATGAGTCTAAAATCAGATGCGAGAAACTTCCTGTTTTTCCCCCAGTATACATAGCCTCCTATTAGGAAAGAGAGTAACTTTGAAACTGAACTATAACCTTTTGAAAGCAAAAACTGTTTCTTGTTTCACAACAGGATTTTGTAAAGGAGACCAATTAAGAATCATATTTTAAATGTCTTAGTTAAACATACTGTAAAATCCTTTTCATGAGTGAGACTTCAAAGATGGCCACAAAATGAATACAGAATGAGTGCCTCACTCTAAATGTGTATGACCTGCCAGGTGACTTACAAAGAATATATTGCACAAAGCTTGTGCAGTGTTGCTGAAAACAGCTGGCATGTCCTAATTTCCCATTCATTTGACTGCTGGTTCCATAAGAGTTCGTCCCTCGGCCAACGCTGCTTCCTGCAGCTCCCATTGGCCTGGAGCGGCGAACTGCGGCCACTGGGAGCTGCGATTGGCCGAACCTGCGGACGCGGCAGGTAAACAAACCGGCCCGGCCCGCCAGGGGCTTTCCTTGAACAAGCAGCGGCCCTAGTTTGAGAACCACTGCTCTAGAAGACACATGGCTACTTGATAGAGAGACAGTGTGATCTGTGTAATTCTGAAGAACCCATGCAAAAGAGACAAAGATTAAGCAGTGCCAGCTCAGTGAATACGAGTAAAAATGTTTTAAATGCCATTTTCAATGTTTTATCTAAATTGAGGTTGTGAACACTTGCCTGCTATTTTCCATGCCTTCACTTTTGCCCCGCAAAATGGTAGAAAACATCACCACTGCCTTTGGATCTGAAATTTCTCGTGCTTTTTTCTCAGCCCAAAAGTAAAATGAGCTCACTGCTGCAAGTTTTTCAGTACACTTCAATTCCTGTTGAGGAGCTCACAAGATCATATCCAATACGTGCCTTTTAATGTTACCGCGTCATGAAAGTATTCCTGTACAACCTATGACTTCAATTCAGGCATCTGGGCTTCTCTGCCACTTGCTCTGTCACAGGTAAACAAATTGAGCTGTTTAGAAGCACCCTCAGTCTAGCTTACCTCTTAAGCAAAGGATGGGTCTGTGTTTTTCTTCTGCAAAGCAAATTTTTCAGTTCAAGATTTAAGGTGATTTTCAGGCAAAATGATACCTTAGAAACAAGAGGAAGGGAAGAACAATCATCCATCCTGCAGTTCCATGGTGATATAAACACCACTATGGTGACTATTTCCCTCGGGGCCAAACTCTCTGTACACTGGATCTTCTGAGGCTGGATAGCTATACACCTCCCTCTCACTCATCTCTGCAGAGGGGTAAGTGCACCTCTTTCAATCAGACGCATCCATTTCTAAAAATAGACTCTTGTCGGTATTTTATTTCCTAGGGGCAAAATTTGACGGTCTGGGTACTGCCCTGTTCCACCTAGATCATTCTTCCAATGGATGGGGAGATGGGAAAAACAGTCCCTAACCCATAAGAGTATTCTAACAATGACATAACATCTGGGCATCCCAAATTTAAATATGCTGCATTTTTAAAGGTTTTGTCTGAAATAGAAAATGCTGTACCTACATTCTATCAATATCACAAGCAGGGCCAGCTCCAGGCACCAGCTGAGCAAGCTGGTGCTTGGGGCGGCAGATTGTTGGAGGTGGCATTCTGCCCAATCCTAGGGCGGCACGGCTGCTCTTTTGTTGTTGTTCCGCGCCAGCCGCCCTGTAGGGGGCGGCGGCGCGGAGAACCAGAGTGTCCTGCAGGGCAGTCCTCTTCCTTCCCTCCCCGCCAACCGGAGTGGAGCCCTGGTGGCAGGAGGTGGTGCAGCAGGAGGGGCCGCATGGCAGCGCCCCTGCTGTAGCCCTGGCCGCCCCCTTCTCTCTCTCTCCCGCCCGCTCCCTCCCCTCCCCCCCCCCCCACCCCAGCAGGTTTTTTTTTTTTTTGCTTTGCTGTTCTGGCCGCCCCTTTTTTTTTTTTTTTGCTTGGGGCGGCCAAAAAGCCAGAGCCGGCCCTGATCACAAGCACTAGTGTAGACAGGGCTTAAGCATTTTTACCAGCTGCTCTGAGCATTCTTGCATGACGTGGTAAAAGCCCTGTCTGCATTAACAGTTATTCCATTGCTAGCACAAATGCAACTGCTGGAAATTGATCACTTTCTAGCAGAGATGCATCTAAAGAGGGTCATAAGATGTGGTTGGCTTAAGTCAAGCTTTTTAGACTGGGTATCATTACCTAAAACTGGCCTCAGCAGTTTCCTATTTCCTTCCCCCTAGTCACAGGAAGATGGACACAAGTCTTGGGTGTTATGAGAACTTCTACTGATGCTAGAAACTCATCTTATTCTTCCAAAGCAATTATGACTGAAAAGATGAGTGGCCCAGAAATTCAAGGAGGAAGAAAAAGCAGTTAATTTTATTTCTCTTGCAACTCGCTTTTTTGTCTTATATACAAGCTGATGCATATCTATTCACAAAAATTTGCTGTGCAGTCCTGTAGCAAGGAGGATTGCTTGTGCTTACAAGGTGCTCTTGGGAGCTTTCACTTCAACACACGTTTTTTTCTCTGTAGATCTTTTCTTTTCCAGAGGATGAGCAGGGATCCTGAAAAATATATTCCATGCGCACATACCCATTCCATCTCTTCCCAGGACTCTTAGAAAATTTGGTACTCCACTCTTCTTCCCATAGCCACAAATTGCCTTTCTGAATCCCTTTTCCAATCCAGTCTAGATCTTTCTCTAGCAGCTGGGATAGAGTCTGAGCCACAGGCTCTAGTGGCTATGGGGCTATCTAATTAATTAGTAATTAAGCCCTCATGGTATGTCTACACTGCAGCTGGAAGGGAGCTTCCCAGCCTGGGTAGAGAGTTGTTCTAGAGAGGCTCAAGCTAGCATGCTAAAAATAGCTGTGTGAACGTTGCACCACTGATGGAGAGAGCTCAGACCCAGGGGGCTGGGTGGACTTGAGCTTGGGTGACTAGCCTGAGCCTCTGCCAGTTTCACATCATCCACACAGGTATTTTAGCACGCTAGCACAAGCTGAGATAAATGGAAACTAGGACAGATTACAAAGGATGAATATAGGCAAACAACACAGGAATGCAGGGGCAAGATTAGAAAGGCAAAGGCACAAAATGAGCTCAAACTAGCTACGGGAATAAAGGGAAACAAGAAGACTTTTTATCAATACATTAGAAGCAAGAGGAAGACCAAAGACAGGGTAGGCCCACTGCTTAGTGAAGAGGGAGAAACAGTAACAGGAAACTTGGAAATGGCAGAGATGCTTAATGACTTCTTTGTTTCGGTCTTCACCGAGAAGTCTGAAGGAATGCCTAACATAGTGAATGCTAATGGGAAGGGGGTAGGTTTAGCAGATAAAATAAAAAAAGAACAAGTTAAAAATCACTTAGAAAAGTTAGATGCCTGCAAGTCACCAGGGCCTGATGAAATGCATCCTAGAATACTCAAGGAGCTAATAGAGGAGGTATCTGAGCCTCTAGCTATTATCTTTGGAAAATCATGGGAGACGGGAGAGATTCCAGAAGACTGGAAAAGGGCAAATATAGTGCCCATCTATAAAAAGGGAAATAAAAACAACCCAGGAAACTACAGACCAGTTAGTTTAACTTCTGTGCCAGGGAAGATAATGGAGCAAGTAATTAAGGAAATCATCTGCAAACACTTGGAAGGTGGTAAGGTGATAGGGAACAGCCAGCATGGATTTGTAAAGAACAAATCATGTCAAACCAATCTGATAGCTTTCTTCGATAGGATAACGAGTCTTGTGGATAAGGGAGAAGCTGTGGATGTGGTATACCTAGACTTTAGTAAGGCATTTGATACGGTCTCGCATGATATTCTTATCGATAAACTAGGCAAATACAATTTAGATGGGGCTACTATAAGGTGGGTGCATAACTGGCTGGATAACCATACTCAGAGAGTTGTTATTAATGGTTCCCAATCCTGCTGGAAAGGCATAACGAGTGGGGTTCCGCAGGGGTCTGTTTTGGGACCGGCTCTGTTCAATATCTTCATTAACGACTTAGATATTGGCATAGAAAGTAAGCTTATTAAGTTTGCGGATGATACCAAACTGGGAGGGATTGCAACTGCTTTGGAGGACAGGGTCATAATTCAAAATGATCTGGACAAATTGGAGAAATGGTCTGAGTTAAACAGGATGAAGTTTAACAAAGACAAATGCAAAGTGCTCCACTTAGGAAGAAAAAATCAGTTTCACACATACAGAATGGGAAGAGACTGTCTAGGAAGGAGTACGGCAGAAAGGGATCTAGGGGTTATAGTGGACCACAAGCTGAATATGAGTCAACAGTGTGATGCTGTTGCAAAAAAAGCAAACATGATTCTGGGATGTATTAGCAGGTGTGTTGTGAGCAAGACACGAGAAGTCATTCTTCCACTCTACTCTGCTCTGGTTAGGCCTCAGCTGGAGTATTGTGTCCAGCACCGCATTTCAAGAAAGATGTGGAGAAATTGGAAAGGGTCCAGAGAAGAGCAACAAGAATGATTAAAGGTCTTGAGAACATGACCTATGAAGGAAGACTGAAAGAATTGGGTTTGTTTAGTTTGGAAAAGAGAAGACTGAGAGGGGACATGATAGCAGTTTTCAGGTATCTAAAAGGGTGTCATAAGGAGGAGGGAGAAAACTTGTTCACCTTAGCCTCTAAGGATAGAACAAGAAGCAATGGGCTTAAACTGCAGCAAGGGAGGTCTAGGTTGGACATTAGGAAAAAGTTCCTAACTGTCAGGGTGGTTAAACACTGGAATAAATTGCCTAGGGAGGTTGTGGAATCTCCATCTCTGGAGATATTTAAGAGTAGGTTAGATAAATGTCTATCAGGGATGGTCTAGACAGTATTTGGTCCTGCCATGCGGGCAGGGGACTGGACTCGATGACCTCTCGAGGTCCCTTCCAGTCCTAGAATCTATGAATGTTTGTCTGCCCAGGCTGGGAGGCTTCTCCCAGCTGCAGTGTAAGCATACCCTTAATGTCCTGTCTCTTCTAGTCTCTAGTAAGGTGTAGGCAACGTACTGCTGTGGACAGAAACTTCTCACCCACAACATCCCCAATCTCTAAGGTCTCAGAGCTCTTCAAGCACAGCTGAATTTCGGGTTGTCAGCTGGCACCTTTCATAGAAAAGTTTTTGCACTCAGCAGTTTGCAGGAAAGTGGAATGGGAGAGTCCCTCCACCTATCAAATGTATTTGGATATAGCTCTCCTCAAATCAAAGCTTTGCTTCATGGTCCCCCATCTCCATCCCTGGTTGCTGTTGCCGTCTTCAGCATGATTATTTCTATATTATAAATTGGGGGAGAGAGAGCTGCTCTCACCTGTAAGAGGAACCATTTCAGATCTTCCACGAGGATTCAGTGCCTGGTGTTCAAGTCATCTATCACTTGGAAATTGCCCTACCACGCTTTTGCCCATCTCCTAAATCCTGTGCTTTGGCACAAGTTAGATGTGGTAAGAGTCCTTACGTTCTATTTACATAGAACTGTCCCGGCATCCACCTAGTTAAATGAGCTTGTGTTCACTTGCATTCCCTGATGTCATGCTCAGCAGCTCAAGAAGTTCGAAGCAAACAATCTTGCTCTGAAGAACTTAAAATACCGGAATCAGTCAAAATATCTCCCATTAATTCTACAAATGAAAGGGGGGAGGAGAGAGAAGTTTATCATGAGACATTTCCCTGACATGGTAGAATATTGACTTGGATCATGGCAGACGATATAGGATGAGGGTAAGAGAGGTGTATAACTAGCCTGAACTGCTCAGGGATCCTTTAGCTCTCAAATCACAATAATAATTTAGTTCTAATAAAAACAGACTTTTTTCAGTATTTGATTATAGTTTATCTGCATGAGCAGAGAGAAATCTTGGGTATGAAGATAGTTCATCCAGGCAGAGTGGTTATTTTGTTTCCAGGTGCTTTAACACTACCACTACCTTTGATGTTGATCATGCCAAAAAAAAATCTGTTCAAGCAGCTAAGTTCTATAGCACAAGGGGCTAACTAACCATGCCTTTTTGTCATATTTCCTCTCATTCCTTGAAGTCCTGAGGAAGGTCCATCGGGAAAGAGGCTACCCTGCCTGCTCGTATTGCCAGAGTGGTCCCATAAATCATGATTCAGGAACTTTAATAGAATGTCTCATGCTTTTGACTTAGGGGATCTTCAAGACCAGATTAGCTTTCACCTTTAGATCTAGGATCTCTAAACTCAAAGGCCTTCACAATGACAGATGAACTAGAATCTCATGGCGCTTCCTCTGAAGTAATTTCTACTATGCTAAAAATGATAGAAACTTAGATTTTTCCTCTACCTTGCGGCAGAAGAATAGAGTCCTGTCACCTGTCTGCTCATTCTGATTTTATTCAGGAGGGGATTGGTTTTAAGACCTTAAACAGTGTAAGATCTTGGGGATACAGGATTGTTTTACTCAGTTTGTACAGCACCTGATCTCAGTTTGGGTCCCTAGTATATATACTACTATAATATAAATAAGCCTTATATACCTACAAACTGGCACGGGTTTAACTGACGGTACATTTTTAAAGATTTTAGTTAAACTGGTGCAAGTTTGTATATAGACAATCTTCTTTTGGTGTAAGAATAGAGTATTTGGGGTTTTTTAAGTAGTAAGCTAAACAAATCAAACCTATAACAGTTCAAAAAAGAACTAGATAAATTCACGGAAGATAGGTCCATCAATGGCTATTAGCCAGGATAGGCAGGGATGGTGTCGCTAGCCTCTGTTTGCCAGAAGCTGGGAATGAGCGACGGAATGGATCACTTGATGATTACTTGTTCTGTTCATTCTCTCGGGGGCACCCGGTATTGGCCACTGTCGGAAGACAGGATACTGGGCTAGATGGACCTTTGGTCCAATCCAGTATTGCCATTCTTATGTTCTTACGTGTATGCACAAACCTACACCCATTTTACTGAAACAGTTTTAAAACACACCATTAGTTAATCTGATGCAACTTGTAAAATAGATCAGCTCTAAGTCATAAAAAAAATTACAAGCTGTCAGGAACTTCAGTGATGGAACTTCTCTATATTACTTGTAGCATGTTCCCCAAAGCAGTAGAATTAAACCTCCATGCACTGTCATTTTCTCAAGATTGCATCTTCAATTATAACAGTCTAGCCAGCTGAAAGACTAAGAGCACTGTGCAGATGTGAGTGTGAATGTACATTTATTAATTAGATGAAATATATCCTATAGGGAAACATGTCCTCAATAAAATGTGTGCTAACCTGTTAGTCTTTGGTTGGCTTCCACAGGTACTACTGAAGGCACAGCTTGGGGACAGTGGTGGTGCCATAGAGGGTATGGAGGACATAATTAGTGTATTTCTCAAAGATTGTCCACAGCGGCCATAGCACTGGCTGGACATGCTTTATCATTGTTTGTAAAAATCAAAATAAATAATTTGGCCCGAAGGATCTTCATTTACTAGTGACTGGGCATGAGAAGAACAGAACTCTGCTCAATTTTCAAGTTGAGCTTGCCGGGTTGCTGGTTAGAGATAAATATCTTCTTAGCTGTCAATGGCACAGCCTTCACATGGTGTAACTGACAGACAAAATAGGGAGTCCTTAGGAAGCCACTTTTTAAAGTCTCTTCAGAGTTGGAATTTACTTTGTTACCCACCTGAAATTTCTGGGTCTGGAGTAGTTTAGAAGAGAGAAGAAATCATAGCACCATTGTTTGAATCTTTCCCCCTTTTCTTCCTCAAAATAATAGTAATTAGATAAATACTGAAGCTTATGCTGCAAGTGTAATCTCCATTCCATTTAAACTGGGGTATTTCCCTTTCGTGACAATTGATGGTCTTATTTAAAAGTATTGGTAATAATGGGCAAACTTCAGAAATGAGAGGCTCCAATACTGTCAGTGCTGTCTGAGCAATGAATTTCGGCTAGATGAAATGGAAGAATTTAAGGGAATATTTTTGAAATTCCTTTTGCTAATTGTCTAGCTTGGCGAGCATTGTAGTGTGCAACTGCCCCACCAGCCACGCTGGCCAGATGCGGTCCTTCCTGGATTAGACGGGGTATTGGACCTCCTGAGCCTGTGGGGAGAAGACTGTGCAGGTACAGCTACAGATTAGTCATTGAAGTGTGGACAACTACAAAGACTTCACAGGGGATACAGGTGAAGGGGTGCGATGGGGATGAGCAGCAGTGCCCAGTGAAAGTGAAGGAACTGTGGCAGGCATACTACAAGGCCAGGGAGTTCAACAGTTGATCTGATGCTAAGCTACAGACCTGCCACTTTTACACAAAACTGAATGCCATACTTGGTGGAGTCACCACCAGCATCCCACAGACCGCCATGGATGCCTTGATGGACCCTAAGACAGAGACCCTTGCTATGAACAATGAGGAGGAGGAAGGCCATGCGGTGGAGGGGTCCTGCTGTGCTGTGAACCACAGTCTAGCCAATCCCGCCAGCTGAATACAGACAAGCCCGATCCAGGGGAAGGAACCTCGGATAAGTTTGTGCATGCGCCCACCCATAAATGTGAAGATGGCTCCCGGACCAACCCCAAGTTAGCAGGACAGGTATCTGCTTTTCATTGTTTTACTCAGACAAGAAGAGGTAGAGGTACAACTAACTTAGAGATAGGTATCTGCTTTTCTTTCCCCTATAGAGTTAGCGGAGAGCCATGAGAAGCAATTTGCTTATGTACTCAGGGATATCCCTTGTATCCTCTTGAGAGATCTCAATGAAACTTTCATGGAAGTTCTCTGCAATCCTCTTCCTAAGGTTTCTACAGCTGGCTGCCCTAATTCCTGCGTCTGCAGTAGGACACTTTCCCACCCCACTCCCCTATGACTTTGGCAGACACCACTGCAGTAAATGGGATAGTAGCTCCTGAGCCTGGGCAGCTTCAGGGCACCAGCAGCAGCAGTGCTCTCTGTGCCTTTGTTACCCTCAGAAGTGCGATATCCGCTAAAATCACCAGGGCCTTGGAAGGTAGTGCCAGTATTCGGTGCCCTTGCCCTGGACTCATGCCCATGGAATTAGGGGTCAATGGTTTTTTTTGTTGTTTGTTTCACACAAACAATTCCCTCCTCCCCCAACCCCAGCAGTCCGTACTCATCATGGCTGCAGCTGGACACTGGTGGTGTGCACAGGCTGAAGAAGCTGAAGTGTCAATAAGCATGTCTTACTTAAAACTCTTATGGGAATAAGGGAAGGGAGTATTGAAATTTATTTTTTGCTTTCCACTATAAATTCAATGATACATCTGTCTGTTTTATCTACAGCTGCCACCGTTGTGGCCGTGAGGGGTGCCAGCTCCACATCCAGGGAACACCTACCCTCAGGAGGTGGAGGAGAAAGAAGTGAATTAGGGAGGACATGCTCAATGAGATCCTGCAAGCCAGTGCTGCATCGGACCTTGAATGGAGGGGCTGGAGGGTGAATATAGCAGACCGCCTGGAGAAGGGAAGAGTGAATAGGAGAGAGATCCAGGTTTCCCAGCAGATAAAAGATTGGGAGATGCGCCAGGACATAATGGGGCTTCCCAGGCTCCAAACATAAATGCTACAGGCTCTCGTTGACCTACAGGTCCAGCAGTCACATGTGTGCCTCCCTTTGCCGTTAATGGAGAACCACAGTTCTGCAGTCCCCTGCACCCCTCCCTCCCAACATTCCACGTGAGCTGTGATAGCCATGCGTAGTGTGTGTGTGACTGAAATGGACACACATTTTCTAGCATTCTGAGTTTATATTCTGTTTGTTTTATTTTTACTGCACATTCTTCGCACTTCTTGGTTACACAACAATTTTTTGGAAATAAATTCATCTTTATTACTTCATGACACAGACATGAATGAATGCTGAGCACTATCTAAAGTGCACAGGAATTGTAATTGAACAAGACCACCGAACTCGTAGATTGAGTGCAAAACATGTAACTATAAATGTACGGTAAGCACTGCATAATTCACAGGTTCATTGAAAGACAGTGGGATAGTCACAAATGTACACCAAGCACAGCACACAACTTCAGGGCCAGGTACCATGCTGTTCAGCACAGCGCTTTACCATGACTGCCTGTTAAAGTGCTCTTTTGAGGCCTCCCTCTGCTGCATAGCTTCACGTTGAGCTCTTCTAGTGGCTGTGGTGTCTGGCTGTTCAAAGTCAGCAGACAGCCGCTTCCTCTCCGCACTACACCCCAGCAGCAACTTTTCCCTCTTTGCCTCAGAAATATTATGCAGGACCCAACAAGGAGCTATAACCACTGGGATATTTTTCTCCCTGAGATCTGATCTAGTGAGTAAATGCCACCACCATCTCTTCAATATACCAAAAGCACATTCAACTGTCATTCTGTACCTTCGGAGCTGGTAGCTGAATTTTTTCTTGGCGCTGTAAAGCTGGCCAGTGTGTGGCTTTGTGAGCCAGGGCAGCAAGAGGTAGGCTGGTCCTCCTAGCATCACTATTTGCATTTCAATGTCACCAATGGCAATCTGCCACTTGGGGGGGAATGTCTCAGCTTGAACCTTCCTGAACAGGCCTGTGTTAAAAGATCTGAGCATCATGCACCTCTGACCAGTGCTTGCATCAGCATCGAAATGTAGCCCTTTCTGTGGATGTAATCTGTGGCAAGGTGGGCTGGGGTCAAAATAAGGATGTGCATGCTATCGCTTCACTGCAGTTTGGGAACTCCATAGCTGCAAATCCATCCACGATGTCCTGCGTGTTGCCTAGAGTCACCGTTCTGTGTAGCTGGGTACGATTAATAGCCCTACCCACTTGCATGATAACAGCCCCCACGGGATTTTCCAAATGCAAAATGATTCCCCGCTGAACAATAACAATTCAGCATTGCAAGCTTCCACAGTGCAATTGCCACTCGCTTCTGAGCTGTCAATGCAGCTCTCATTCTGGTGTCCATGTGCTGAAGGGCTGGACTGAGTGCACAGATCCAGGAATGTTGCTTTTCGCATCGAAGTTGCGCAGCCGCTGATCGTCGTCCCAAACCTGCTTTATGATGCAATCCCACCAGTCAGGGCTTGCTTCTCAGGCCCAAAGGTAGCACTCCACCGCCTGGAGCTGCTCCATGAATGCCCCCAACAGCCTTGACTTGGTTTTCACTGTGTCCCTTAGCAGTCTGTCCTGAAAGAAATGATGTGCCCAGTGTTGTGGTACTTCCTGAGGCTCTGCAAATACCAGAGGATTGCTCATCCTCTGCTACTTTCATGACAATAGTGCCGAGCTGCGTGGGTTCCATGCTTCGGTCAGAGATGGCTGACACTGACAAGTGTTGTGTGGTAGGGGAGGGTTTAAATGGGCAAAAATTATGGGCTACGGGTGGCATTATCGGGTGGAGAAAGTTACATGATGGGAAATTGACCCCTACCTCCCAGAATTCCCAGCATGACTCATTTCTACTCCATACACATTGCAAAAATCCTCCAAAAGAGATTGCCCCAGAGAGTGGTGCATGGCATGTTGGGATACCTACCCATGGTGTGCTGCACTTTGCATCGACAGAAGTACTCCTGGTGCGTATGCAAATTGCTGATGCCAGCAACCAAATGTGCACAGGTACCAGTGATATAATAGCTGTGATGGCATTATGCCAGCGTAACTTGCATCAATTTAGTGTACACATAGCCCCAGTTTTGCTACTGGTTTGTGTTATGACCTTGGATAAGCCACTCACTAGTTCTCTGCCTGTTTTCTTCCTCGTACAACAGATGTGGAGCGAGGCTAACAACGTTTGTAACCAAGATCCTTGGCTGCAAGATGCTATAAGGGCCAAATATTATGTATCATCATTTTTACTTTATCCTTTGGCAAAATGGAGACATGAGAGTCCTTTACATCAGAGGGTTGTTGTGAGGCTTGTGTAATGCAGCTATACAGAGCAACTTGACATCTTCTGGTCGATAGTAGCTTTGAAAGTACAAGCCGTTAGTATAGGGCTGCCTAGGTGTTTCGGAGGGCCCACAGGTATCACAACTTCAGTACCTCATAGGGTTGGTCTGGAAATGAAAAGATCCTTTGGGGCCACCTGGAAAATCATAGATTTGAAATGATCTAGGCTGGAGCAGAAGAGATCTATGCATAGCACTACAAGATACGTATGCTGGGTCCACTGCAGTCCCCAGAGTAGATACTTCTGCCTCCAAATTCTTTGGGATTGAGCAGCTGCAGAAGGATGGGTTGCACCGGCAGAACTGTGCTGCAGATAAAGTTATGAGAGAACAGTGTCTGCGGGCTGCAGTGGGTTATGTAGGGGCCCACTCGTGTGGAAAGCCACTGTGGGCTATGGGAAAGTCTCTCTCTTGGAAAGTCCTTCCTAATCTTACTAGACATGAATTATTCTAACTTTGACTCATGATCTGTGACTGCAGCCAGGGAATAAAAGATCTGTCTATTGTCCGAAGTCCTATGTGTCGCAACCTTATTACATTCCTCTGGGAACTACACCACTTCCTAAAGGTGCATCTTTGTTCCTTTCCTCTCCCCAATATCCTTATCCACTCTCCAGCTTCCAGCTGGAGACTCCTCCTTACGTCACACATTGTTAACATTTTAGGGTGTTTCTTTATCCAAACGGATGTGTATTGTGAAGGCAGGTAATGTTGACTTAAGTATGAGATGTTCATTTCTTCCCCAGTCCCTGTAACATAGATCACTGACTGTTTTAAGTTTTAAAAGTTACCAGGAGAAAGCTGCTTTATTTTATTTATTTTTTGAATTTCTGCAGAAAGGAGATGTGGATACTTGCCACTAGATGTCAGTAAAATGCTGAGAGCCACTTGTTGCATTGTCAACCTCCTATTTTAGGCAGGAAAATATTGTGGTAGATTTGATGAACATCTTAACAGTGACCTTTAAAACACACAGACAGCAAGGAAATATTGCCATGATGTTGGCTCTCTCTCCTTACCTGGTTGGCATCTTTCCGGTAGGAAGCAGTTATCATGGTTTCTGCCCAGTGGACATGTCTGGAAGAACTCATTTAGCATTTTATGACAATAACAGATCCAGGTCCCTTCTGCATTTGCCAGTCATTCATCAGGTGTATTTACTCCCTGAGGAACCCTTCCTTAAACATGGATGTGAAAGTTAAAGGCAGTACTACCCTGGGACCCAACAGAGAGGCTGTGCTAGAACTTGGGAAAAGAACATCAAATAACAGAGTGTTTCTGGGGTTACAGAGCTATTGGAGGGACACAAAAAGAGACTGCCATCCTTCGACTGTAGGTGCTCACATGGCCCCCATCACCACATAGTAATACAAGGGGTACAATGTCAATCACATGATGATGTTGTCCCTTGACCCTTAAGAGCCTGCCCACCTGTCACCATAAGACCCACCCCTCTGGAGTATTACTTCCAGGGCCGAGATGGACACATGATTGGATGCAAGGGGTGTCATGTGACCCCTCTAAGACCTCCCCTCACTGATCTCTACCAATTGGAGTGGGTTTCAGCCCCAAGAGTGGATCCCAAGAGTGGATTCAGCCAAACAGGAAGTTCCAGGGCGGGGTGACCCATCTGAGAACTTCTCCGATTGGTAGAGGGTGTTGGGAGGAAGTTTCAGCCCCATAGGACCGCCCCAGGAGGGGATTTGACCAAACAGGGCAAGTGCCAGTGTGACACACACACACCCAAGTTCTCATGGTGGTGGTGAATGAGTCCGTGTTTCCATGGTTTCTGAAAAACGTGTTCTTGAAATGAGATGGACTCTTAGGAGTTCCGGGGCAGTGCTGCTGGCTGGCCAGCTGTCGAGCTCCAGAGATCGTGAGGTTCCGGCCTAGACCCTTGTACTACACCTTTTCTGATTGGTACATGTTTCCCTTCTGGGATGGCCTAAGGGGGTGAAACCTTTGCTGATTGGTAAAGGGCTGTGAGGGGAGTTCTTAGAGGGGTCACACGCCCCTCTCATGGGCAGGTCATTCCTCCCTGGCACTTGCCCTGTTTGGTCAAATCCCTTCTTGGGGCAGACCTATGGGGCTGAAACCGGCTCTAACTGATAGAGGGTGATGGGAAGAGTTCTCAGAGGAGTCTCATACCACCCCTGGCTTCCAGTCATGTGTCTATCTTGGCCCTGGAACTAAACCCCAGGGGGTGGGGTCTTATGATGACAGGTGGATGCGGCCTTAGGGTTCAAGGGACAGGGTCGTCATGTCATTAATGTTATACCCCTTGTCCTACTCACAGTACCTGAGCACCTCACAATCTTTAATGTAGTTATCTTTACAACACCCTTATTGTGCCCATTTTACAGATGGGAAACTAAGGCCCAGAGGTCTAAACCCTCAAAGGTATTTATGTGCCTAACTCCCATTGAAATGGATGGAAATAGGTGCCTAATTACCTTTGAGGTTCTGGGCCAGCAATACTAGGTGACTAGCCCAAGATCACACAAGAAGTCTGTGGCAGAGCGGGGAATTGAACCCATGACTCCTGAGCCCCAGCTTGCTACTGGATCATCATCCCTGTCTGCTGAAGGACAGGATGAGGACACCTCAGATGGTTTTGATGCTGATCTGGGGACCAAGAACCTGGAACTGACCTTGGCTTTCCCACATGCCTATCTAAAGCCGTACCAGACTTTTATGACAGAGCAAGTGAGAAACCGTATATGTAATGAGAAACTAAACACCTCTATGATGGGGTGTTCAGACCCCATTGCTGGACTGGCAGGGAAATAGTTAACTAACTCCCTTTCCCTTAGAAGAACCACAGCTGTCTGTGTTCACTGTAGACAAATTCAGGAGAGAGTAGAAATAGCTGTAGGGGATCAAAGGTCTGGCTGCCTTCCCTATACTCTGGCTGATCAATCAGATACAGGGGGACAGGGGAAAGAAAAGGAACAGTGCGAAGAGAAGGCAAACACTACAGGACTCTGTGGCCCTGAAAATGGGGCAGCTGGTAGGAGCAATTGCTGTTACTTTGTTTTATTTCTTGGAATTCGCAGAGGTGAGCCATGTATTTCCGTGTAAGAACTAGTAGGAAGCCAGGAGGTGGTGCATGTAAGCCATGTGCTGCTTTGAAAGGATTAACCTTAGGAAGTGTTGCTGGAATGAGTAACCCTGATAGTGTAGGTTTGGCTGAGGTTTGCTACACATTTCTTTGGGAGGTTCTTTGTTTCTCAAAGGGCTGGGGCTTTATTAGCCCACTTCTTGAACTGGTTGGTGATAAAACCTGCCCTTCCCAGTCTGGGGAGCACTGACACAGGGCATCAATTGATCTTTGCCCTTCCCATATAGACCCCTTACTGCCACATCCCCTTGCTATGTTTTCTCATATCAGGATAAAGAGCCCCTGGTGGCTTGAAATCGTTGCAACCTTCCATTTTAGCTTATGGGGTGGAAAGAGCACAAGTTGTAGGGGACGTTTTCATTGCCTTGCACATTCCGATGTAAAATCATTAGTAGTCAGATGTGGGGAAAGGTGCTTGAGTAAGGAGTTGGCGCTTACAGTTAACACATTTAGAAACAATTTAAAAATTACAGAAAAATTACATTCAGAATTACACCTTCCTATAATTCTCTGAGAGTGTTCATGAAAGCCAGCTAGCTGAGGGGGAGAGCAGCTGGTGGTTCTTGAGTGTTTATGTATGGTAGTGGAAGCTTCAACAGGGAATGAAAATCAGGTTGGAATATTTTTAATAAACCTGCTGCCTATTAATTTCATTTAGTGACCTCTAGCCTTTGTGTTTAGGGGTCGAAACAAAAGAACTGGGGGTCACCAAATGAAATTAATAGGCAGCAGGTTTAAAACAAACAAAAGGAAGTATTTCTTCAAACAATACACAGTCAACCCGTGGAACTCTTTGCCAGAGGATGTTGTAAAGGCCAAGTCTATAACAGGGTTCAAAAAAGAACTAGATAAGTTCATGGAGGATAGATCCATCAATGGCTATTAGCCAGGATGGGCAGGGATGATGTCCCTAGCCTCTGTTTGCCAGAAGCTGGGAATGGGCAAAAGGGGATGGGTCACCTGATGATTACCTGTTCTCTTCATTCCCTTTGGGGCCCTGGCATTGGCCACTGTCGGAAGACAGGATACTGGGCTAGATGGACCTTTGGTCTGACTCAGTATGGCCGTTCTTATGTTCCCCAAGTATTTCTGAGGCAGAGAGATGTGCAGAAGAGTAGAGGGAGGAAAGTTACTCTATGTGTCAGGTCCTTCAGGGAGCAAGTTCCTCTCTCCGCCCCCAGTCTGTAATAACACCCAGCTCTTACATAACGTGCATCAGTAGATCTCAAAGTGCTTTACAAAGGAGGTCAATGTTACTATCCCCATTTTACAGATGGGTAAACTGAGGCACAGATAAGGGACGTGTCTTGCCTGAGTTCACACAGCAGATCAGTGGCAGAGACAAGACTAGACCCCAGCTCTCCTGAGTCCCAGTCCAGTGCTCTACCCACACTGCCTCTCTAGCACATAGCTCTCAGCCTGGAGTCTGATTCTATACCAGAAGTGAATTGTAGGCAGGTACTTAATTCAAAAGGAACTTTAAATGGTTGAGAGACCTTCTAGCACTTCCCAAATCAGGGTATCTGCTAGAACTGAGCCAGAACCAAAACCCCAGATCAAAACCATGAAGTTCTTGTTCTGAACTAAGCTTCTTGGCCCATCTACATTCCTAATACTTGCCCACTCATGGATAGATTAACTCACCATTGCCAGTTTCCCAATTAGTAACATGTGGCTAATTCTGCCTGCCTGCCTGCCTGCCTCCAAGAGATGCTGACATTTACTTACACGTTCAAGGTGCTGAACAAATGCTAAGTCCTCATTATGACTTCACTTGGCACCCACTATCTGCCTGCAGGCAACTGAATGGGCAGCTCTGCTAGCCTGGGAGGAATCGAATGCAGCAAGATGCCTGTGCTACATTAAACCTGTAGACATCACTCGGAGGTGCCTGCCTGCTCAATGTCACAGCTCTATTTTTTTGGCTCTGGCAGGCAAACTGTTGAGGTGGTCCCTTGGCTGGTGTTCAGTTTACTTTAATCTAGTGACATTTTATGCACTTTACTGGACTGGAACTTGACATGTGGATTCTGTTCCTGGTTTTAGGACTGGCTGCCTGTGTGACCTTGGAGAAGTCACTTAGTCTCTTTCTGCCTCAGTTTCCCCTCTGTGCAATGGGGATAATCCTTCCTTTGTGTCTCTTGTCTGTTTAGCAAAGACGGTTTTTGAGGGGAGGACTGTTCTAGTGTGTTTATACAGCACCTTGCACAATGCAGCCCTGATTGCTGTTGAGGCCTCTGGCCACCACTGTAATTCTAATAAGAGTTTGTACATTTCTGCTAAAGCAAATCTGGGAAATTTACAGATCTGCAGGATTTAAGAACAACCAAAACATTTATGAAATCATAGTAGCCTTGTTTATGCAATCGGGTGTAATATACTGCTTGGGCACTTAGCAAAAGATACAGCTTACATTGTTTTAGCTACTCAGTCAAACCGACTGCACTAGCTAAGTGGGATGTGCTGAAACACATGCTGAGTAGCTAAAGGGATTCTTTCAGAGCAGCCAGCCCAAACTGCATGCAAGAAGGAGACTCCTAAGAGACTATAGCTGACAGAGTTTGACCCCCTGTGTTGTGGAGAAGACAAGCAAAGGGCCATTGGAGGTGCCCATTCTCCACATGTCTACCAATTGTAATGACTCTGTAGTTGTCATGGGGTGGAGTGGCACTTTTAGGAGGAAACTGGTCCAGCCCACCTGTGCCTCATTAACACCCTCCCAATGGGGCCTGATAGAGGACAGCCGGTCACTATGAAGAGAGGGCAAAGGGGGAGAGGAAGCTGTGGCAGAGGCTGCAGAGTGCAGGAGGTTCCTGCAGGAGATCCTTGGCCAGAGGGAGGGGTTGGGGCCTGTGAGTATGTGGAAAAACTGCAGGTAGAGATGCGTAGGAGTTTCTGCAGAGAGAAAGAGCAGGAGATGACTCCAGGTACACAGGCCTGAGAGTGGCTGCTCAGAAGAGAGACAGGAGTGTTTAAAGGAGCTCAAAAAGCTTATGCTCAAATAAATTTGTTAGTCTCTAAGGTGCCACAAGTACTCTGTTCTTTTTGCGGATACAGACTAACACAGCTGCTACGCTAAAGGAGCTCAGGTATCCTGAGGGCAGAGACTGAGCAGAGCCTGGGAAGCACTGAAAAGCTATGCTCACCTTGGGAACTTGAAGACAGAGGGAGGAGGGGCTGTGCCCACTGTGAGACTGGGGCAGAGGAGACTGTATTCTGAGTTATTTTATGTTAATAAACCAGATGTCATCAGGGCATTGCTATTAGATGCAAACCCTTGTGGAGTTACTGATAGGCCTGAGTGAAGAGAAAGATGAAGCAGGGGGCCACAGAGCCACGGCCAGGCCACAAGGGGGCACTTCAGAGGCAGCTGACCCTGTTACAGTAGCATAGAAACATTTTCATGTTAAAGGTCTGAAAAATAAAATCTCCTCCTCCTCCTCAAAGTTTACCTCTTTGGATAAGAAACACTTGCTGCTGCTGGACAGCCGAGGCTGCGTAGTCCCTTTATGCAGTCAGTGCAAATAGTTGTACCATAAGCATCCTCAGTGTTTGAATTTACAAAGCAAGTGACCTTTACTGATGGGGGCTGCAGGGTAAATGTTAATATAACTAGAGTTGGAAACAAATCTGATAAAGGGTTAATTACACACAAGGAAACACCAGGCAATGTAATAGCTACAACATAGCGGATAGCTTTCAGCAATCACTGACAATCAATGTCATCGATACACTAAGATTAAATTCAGGGGCCTTGAAGGAGCTGTTGTGTGGAAAGGGGACACAGGCTCAGTTCTGCTTATGTGGCGTATTTCCTTTGTATTGGCTTTAAATCTGCTGCCTTTAACAATTCTTCACATCGTCAAATTAGGAGCATGGTGGGATGGTAAATCAGCCCTTCTTTACCTTATAAAGTGTGCAAAGGAGGCATAATAAATAGTTAATAGGGGTCAATCTTCATTGGGAGGTGTAGCTTTGTCTGGTGGAGGTAGCTTGGAATGGGAAGAGTAAGGTGTTGAGGGGAAGTTTTTAAAGGGACAGTTAATACTTTTTGTCTGTTTGTTACCGATACATGTGATTTCTCCCCCCTCCCCACTGGTTTTGGGGTGATGCTGTAGTGTAAACAAGATGGCAGATGGAGTGTCAGTCTGCCTGGGACACAATGTAGATCACAGAACCAAGAGAGAAAAGGGAAATGCTGCTGGAATTGTTAAACAAATAGAAGATTTATTTCTGCCCCATAAATAATATGGTCTGAAACCTCAGTTTCATAATTGCTCACATGAATAATACACAGTTACAGTACAGTACAACCCAGAATACCCAGCCCAGACGGGGGGTATCCTAGTGCTGGGTGTTGTACAAACACAAGACATTTCTTGCCCCAAAGAGCTTAGAACAAGACTATGTCAGCACTCCAGTGGCTATGGTGCTGCAGCTGTGCTGCTGTAGTGTAGATATTTCCTACAGCGATGGAAGGAGGTTTTCTGTTGCTTAGTTAATCCACCTCTTCTTTGGACCTAGCTGCATCTACAGTTTAACTACGTCACGCAGCACAGGAAGTTTTTCACAGCTGTGAGTGATGGAGCTAGGTTGACCCAAGCTTTAGGCCTAACCAAAACAGAGGCCAATAGGTCTTGATGGGTCAGAGATTAAACTCTGATCTAAAATGTGTATTTCTAAACTTTCTAATAAGTGGAGGGTTTAGAAGCATGAGCGAGGATGGGAGAGGTTACATCCCATCCATGTTCCATCTGGGGATTTAAAAATAGGTACAATAGCACCAAAATAATTATGCACCAGTCAGATCACAGCTTAAGGTAACAATATCCAAGCAATGAAATAAAACTTGTGTGGCACATTGACATGAAACTATTTCTAAAGGTGTTTTCAAAACTCAGTGCAACAATCTAATGTCCTGATGCTGAGATCTCTGAGGAATTCATTGCAGGATTGGGGCCTACCTCTGCATATTTCACAGAAAGAGATTCATTTATGAGTTCTTACATCAATAGCAAAACAAAGTGAATTGGCCTTGAAAGTCTCTGTGGCATGACTTGGCTTGGCTTTCTATAGCCTATTGTATCTGTAGATATGAAACCGGCAGCATGGGCAATAATGGTCTACGTCCTTGAACCTTTTCATGAAGAGAGGGATAAGACAGCATCCCATATTGCACCTAGAGCAGAATGGGATATAAGAAATGTACATAAAGGTGTTAACCAACATGTTAGGGCTTATTTCTCATCTTGCTGCTGACTTCAGGTCACTCTCTACTTTCAGCATGAGCATTTCAGTTTTGATAGCCTCATCGTGCACGTCTACCCTGGCTCTTCTATTGGTACAAAGAGCATTTTTGTCTCAGTGGTATGGATGTAAAACACTTTGCAGAGAGAATATTCTCTAGCTAGTGTGAGGAACACTCCTGAGAGAAAGTGGTTTTGAAGCATTCCACCAGGAGATAATCTAGTTGGCATGACACAGGCTGGCCTGGCCTGTGATAATGGGAACAGCTCAACATGAAAGAGGCTTAAAGTGGGTGCAGTGTTTACTGTTGGGGTAGAGGTTACATGGCCCTTGCTTAGATGCTCACAGGGGTTATCATATGACCTCAAGCAAGCTTGAAGATATTACCCACTATTCTGGGAGCTGCATGAGAACATGCTGAGATACTATGTGGTTCAGAAATGTTGGCAGGAAGGTGGACAAGGCTGTACGAATTATGTTTGTTTGGCTAATGAGGAGTTAACGACATAATTTAAATTCAGCTATGACTTGCATCCCACACAACCACACTGAGTACATCCTAATAAGATCATACAGTGTATAGGGGACTGCACTCACACTGTTTGGTCACTGGGGAGTCCGTACCAATCTAGGAAGAGAGGGACTTAACTATGCAGGCATTAGCAGCTAAGCCCCTGCTATAACTATATATTGGGGTGGAAATAACCTTTTAAACATTGTGCTATAAAGAATCTCCAAAATAAATTCAATGCTCACCCAACACAACACAAGGCGGCGGTTAGGAGGAAAGTCAGTCTACCCATTCTGTAGACAATCTCTGTGGTAATGGGTTGGCGACAGCTTGGACATATTGTTCCTGCTGGCTTGCTTGTAAAGATTCCTGCTACAATGATTGGAGGCTGAGACACCACATAGATTGTTTCTAGGAAGAAATGAGAAGTAAAATGAGAATCAGAACAGAACCATTATGCTTCACTGATGTCTTCCCTTGCCACTTCCCCCCATTCATTTCTGTAGCTGCATATGAATAAGACCATCTCATCTGCCTGTTTTGTTCAAAATCTATTAAACTCAAAGGTTTAACCTTGGTTGAGTCCAAACTGACTGAAGTTTGCTTGGCATCTTCTTGTTCAGAGTGACACATGGAGAGGTGTGAATCCATGCATCCAGAGTGGGGTTTGCTCATGGGAGTGGCTTGTGTGGAAAAAGGAGTGACGGGGACAGAGTTATGCGGGTTTCCCTGTAACTTTTAGGGGATGAGTTCTTCTCCTCCTAGACCCACGTGGATCAAAGTCCCCCTCTCCCATTGTAAAATCTACAGGAGTTGTTCTGAAGGCCGGGGTTCATATGCCAGAGCTCTGGGCACCTTCAGGAACAAGCATTCCCAGTACTTACCAGCAGGGGCTGATGATTCGTGGCATGAATACGGCGGGGCAGAAGGGCAACAACAATCCTCTGTAATAAGAAAAATGGAATAAAACCATACAATGGTGCACAAGCCACTTCCTCCTAGACACCTATTTGGAATCTTGAACAGTAGCTGCTTGAAGAGGTGTCGCTGTACTGTAGCTCACAATAGTCCTATCGTGGCTAGAATGTAATGCAAGATATTGAACCAATTACAACCTGAGTGAAGCCACCTGGGGCCAGTTTGATTAATAGATTGTAAGACCAGAAGGGACCATTGTATCTAGTCTGACCTCTGGCAGCAGAGCATAAGCCAGAGAACCTCCCCCAGTAATTTCACTATCACTTCTGTTTGAGCTATAGCCTAGCTTTTACAAGTCTTTAAATCACAACTGGATGCCTTTCAAGTGATGGAAAATCCACCATATCCCTAGCTAAGTTGTTCCAGGGGTTAATCACCTGTACTGCTTAAAAAGTGTGTGCCTCATTCCTAGTCTGAATTTGTCTCGCTTCAGCTTTCAACCATTGGACCTCGTTGTGCCTTTAAAGAGTCGCCTACTATCGGAAATCTCTCCTCCAGGTAAGTACTTGTAGGTCATGACCAAATCATCCCCTGTTTGAGGAGAACTCGACCTCAGCAGACCTACCACTCAAAACCATACAAGATTACAAAGCAGTTGGACTGTCCACCTGTAGGTTTGCTGGCCCAGTTGAACTGATGATTTATTGGACCAAATACTGGCCAGCCTTCTTACGACTAGTGCAACAAGGGGCGGTTACTGTCCCTGTGTTACTTCTTGTTTCCATCACTTCCAACAGGTAAGGTGTGTAGGTCCACAGGCATAGTCTGTCATACCTTGTGGCTCTCTGATCCCTAGCCAGCCCATTGACTGCACTGGTCCTGCTCAGGAGCAAGGTCCTACACTGGCCAACAAGCATTAGCCTTCCTGGAACTAGCCTGCCACAATACCAAACAGCAGTACTGGGCAGAGGGAAGGAAGGAGAAGTAGAAAGACCACAAGGTTTTCAAACTCCATCTAGCACAAGGACATATGGCCACACCTGGGCTGCAGCTGAGAAGCAGACAGCCCAGTTCAGGATGGGGAATACAAAGGTGTTCAAAGCTTACCTTCACATTTCCCTGATCCCGGGCCAGCTGTGTGCTGGGCTGCTCCCCAGGGGTCGGGACAGGAGCCACCGTGGTTGTTCTATGCCACTGGAAGGTTCCTCCACACTGAGATGATCCCACTGATGCCAGATATGCCAGCTCTAGGGCCAATCTCTGCTTATGGGGTAGCATAAAGCAGCTGCAGCACAGAATTTGGGGCAAAGTCTGTCTAGTTTAAGGTTGTGATTCAATTTTCCTATAAGTGTCCTGCATCCCTTCTGTGGCCACCCGGCGCTGAATCAGCCACTCGACGGCCCGCGCTTTGATGATAGGAATGATGCTAGGAAATGTCACTGAACCTACTGCCAGAATCCTCCATATCCTCGTGTGGAAGGGGAGTCCAAGTCCCTGATTGGCGGAATGTCATTGAGCTGTGGAAAGAGCTTACAGAGGCTATAGCTTCTGTAGTGAGCCGTGCCTATGCTGATTGCGGCATAACAGTGACTAGACCAGGAGAATAAGGATGTGATCTAAAGGACTTTTTGGCTTTGTTGGTAAGCACAATGTGTTGGAGGAAAGCATGAAGCATGCTTCAGCTATGGAGGGGACAGAAAAGTTGAAGAGAGCTTCAGCAAACTATGTCTTCTGAATAAAACCAAACCTGATCTATCCAACTCCCTGACCACTCCCTCTACGTACACCTACAGCTGAGCAGGAGACTTGGGGCTTGCCTAAACAGGGCCTTACTGTGCAGCAAGACAGGGTGTGAATCTACAGTACACTAGCTTGCTGCGCAGTAATGTCTGTTATTAATGTCCCTGTCTGGCCTTCCAGCCTTCTCCGCTCCTGCCCCAACTCAGGACCCTATGTATTATGCTCCAATGTGCAGAGGCCTATGGGATACATAATACCCCATATGTCTATGTTCCTATGATGGGTGCACAGTTTGTCAGGAAGATGCCACACCAGGACCCAGTACTGAAGCCCCTGGGGGTCTCCAGTTAATCCTCATTCCCTTCGCTGCTGGCCTCTCCTGACAGCCATTGCATTGAAAAGACAGCACTTCAAGAGTGAATGCCTTCTCTCTGAGGCAGCACTGAGGGTGTATTATTCCAAGGTATACAATCCAGCAGCAAAACTGCTAATCTAGGGCAGGGAACTCTGGGCAGCAGGAGATGTTGAGAAAAGGTCAGTCAAGTGGCACATCGTGTTACAATCCAGAGAAGACCCTGGGTTTGATATAATGGGCATGGGCACTTCCTATCACCCAGGACATCGCAGAGTTAGGCCTTTTGTGAGCTAGGTTCATTCCACATTGGGAGCCGTCCACTTACAGCATTAACCATCAAGAACACTTTCTGAAACTTCCACAACCAAGCCCACCTACCTTTTGGTGCATAGGGCTCTGAGTTAGTTTCAAACACGGTCATAGGAATCATTACCTCTCTCTTCTCGCAAGGCATCTCTCCAGTTTGCCTAGAAATGGTAGCACAAAGGAAAATTCAACCACAAGTAAGAGTCAGCCCTCAGTGCTCAGTTAAGGACTTTCCGTGGTAAGCCTGCTCCCAGAATTCACAGTCCTGGCTCTTTGAACTTGCATTGAGATAAAAGATTAGAGTGTCCCTTAAGATGATAGCTTCTTTATATGAGAAACTCCACTAAACTCACATTATATTTGATGATGGAGACAATACTCTCTTAATTTTAAAAGGAATTTTGGAGCCTATGTGGTGACAAAACAGGCAAGGTTGTATGTTCAGAGCACAGGGCTGGGTGCTAGGAATGCCTGAGTTCTAATCCCCCTTATGAGACTAATAACCCTGTAGCATGGGCCCAGCCACCTAATCTCTCTGCCTCTGTTTCCCCATCTGTAAAATAAGAACAATATGCACTTACCTACCTCACAGGGATGTTGTCAGAACTAATCAGTGAATGTTTGTAAAGTGTTCTTGGAGTGCAACTTTCATTATTATTATTTATTATTATTATTATTTATAATAAAGAGCTGTTTGTTTTCATTAACTCTGTAATGAAACTGAGCCTGATTCATCAAATGAGTCACGACCAAGTATGTACATTCCAACTTCTAAATTCTAAGAAAGAAATACACTGTGTTCCTGTTCAATATTGGGTTTCTTTAGCATGCGAATGGATTCCAGCTAGTGTTAGTTATAGAGTTCTTTATAGGAAACTTCATGGAGTGAAGCTGTGTCATTAGAGCTGTTCATTTGATAAGCGAGGAAATTCTCTCTGAAATCACCTCTGTCATTTGCTGAAAGGATAAAAGGGAGAGAGAAATAACCGATATTTTTTGTGATAACTAAAACAAAACCTCCCCATAGCATGTTACTTTCAAAAATCCACTGAGCTATTGCTTGTCAAAACCTAGACGAAAATCTAATGTGTCACTGGAACAAAAAGTTTCCCTTCTCAGCAAATGTTGTGTTGAACTATCAGCCCTTTCAAGAGGGTTAATTTAAGGTGCACGTTTTTAACTGTGGGTGTAATCATTCACTGGAACAAATTACCAAGGGATGTGGTTATTCTCCATCACTTGGATGCTTTAACTCATGGTTGGATGTCTGTATTATGGTTTTTTTTTTTTTTTTTAAGGATGCTCTAGTCAAACCACCCGTTGTTGGGCTAATGGCAGCAATCACTGGGTGAAATCCCTGGCCTGTTCTGTGCAGGAGGTCGGACTAAGAGGTGATCGTAATAGACTCTTCTGGCTTTAGAACAGTCCCCTATCGCTGTGCAAGTTTTCAGTTCTTTTTCACAGTGAGCAGTTACACCAACATGCTGCATTATTACATTAATCAATTTAATGTTTTCTATTGGACCAAGTGATGAGCACTTCTTGCAAGCTTTTGAAATTTGCTGTTGGGAAAAAAGTAGTTTTCTTCAGCACACAAAAAATCTATTTATGTATCTGGCCCCTATCTCCATAGTCTGAGCAGCTCTCAAACAATTACTTTACCTTAACGTCCCGGTCAGGTAGGGAAATACTGCTATCCCCGATACATAAATCGGGAGCTGAGGCATTCTGTGATTAAGTGACTTGCCAAGGGTCACACAGGGAGTCTGTGGCAGAGATGAACTGACCCTAGATCTCCAGGGCCCCAGCCCAGTGCTGTAATTGCTAGACTATCCTTTCTTGCCAAAACAACAAAGCTAGGTCAGCAATAGCAAGAACCCTCCTGGGTGTGCAATGGATCTAGTAATCGGTTGCCCCAATGACTTGGCCTAACCAAGCCACCTTTGATGTGTATGGAACTCAGGAGCCGAAGTGTGTTCCATTTGCAATATAACAAAGACTTTAATTACAGCAAGTGTGGCACTATCTATTCTGGGAGTCTTGTCATTTATTTAAATGTAAGCAGGAGCCTCCCTCAGAGCTTACACTGAGGGATATTGCCACAATCGGGGGTGGGGGGTTAGGAGGGGACAAAATTCAGCCTTGAATTTACCTGCAGTTAGGAAATTAGATGTCAGTATCGCTACCTGTAGCGTATGTGGACATCATTAGCCAACACTCTTCACCCATGATTGCTGAGGTGCATTCCAGACTGGATGGTTGTGGCTAGAGACTCCTATTGCTACTTTGTGCGCAAGAAAGGTTAGAGTCACCTCTGTTCCTGTATGGCTGCAATGAATGCTCATTGGTGCATAATCTCAAGGTGTGACACTCATGTCATGTGCTCAGCCCAATTTTACGGGCGACAATAACTAATCACAATGCTTGGTATATTGAGAGCACTGTGTGTTCAGGCCTCTATGCAAACAAATACTGACTAATCCTCACCCCACCCGGTGAGGTAGGCTGGTATAATTGGCCCAATTATGTGCATGTGGAAACTGAGGCAGAGAGCAGGTAAGTGACTTATCCTGTGAGTCGGTGGAAGAGCCAAACCGAGAACTCAGGTTCCCTTGGATTCCAATCCGATACTCAATCCACTAGAGCCATCAGTTACAAAAGCTGAAGGCTAGACGATTTCAGCTGCCCGAGTGCAATAGTTGCCCTGAATTGATGCTGCTTGCAGTGTGTCATTGCTGTTATGCAGTTGGATAGCGCCGGTTAACAATAGTTGGTGCAACTGTCTGGCCATGTCGTGAGGAGCCATCTAAGGAGAAAGGAGCCAGGAGAACTGGAAGGACAGCTGTGCTGGGCCCTAGTTCATAAACAGAGATGGATGGAAAGTGGCTTTCCCATCCCATAAACATTCTTTTAGATTTTGGAATTTTTTCCCATCCTGGTGGGATATCAGGAACATTTTCAAAATTTTGAACTGACACAATTTTTCGTTCAGGTCAATTAAAATGTTTTATTTTGATTCCGATCATTATTTAATAGTTGTGCTATAATTCAGTGGCTCTCAACCTTTCCAGACTACTGGACCCCTTTCAGGAGTCGGATTTGTCTTGTGTACCCCAAGTTTCACCTCACTTCAAAACTACTTGCTTACAAAATCAGACAAAAATACAAGTGTGTCCCAGCACACTATCACTGGAAAAAATGCTTCTTACCATATAATTTATAAAATAAATCAATTGGAATGTAAATATGGTACTTATATTTCACTTTATAGTGTATAGAGCAGTAAAAACAAGTCATTCTCTTTATGAAATTTTAGTTTGCACTGACTTCACTAATGCCTTTTATGTAGCCTGCTGTAAACTTGACAAATATCTAGATGAGTTGATGTGCCCCTTGGAAGATCTCTACGTACCCCTAGTTGAGACCACTGCTATAATTAGCTAAAAATTGGGGAAAAAACAGTTACAGAAAACCAACTTTTTTTTTCTTGAAAAATGTCAAAACAGGACATTTTGACAACTTCAAACCCTTTTTCAACATTTTTCCAGTCGAGGAATTTGCCAGAGCTGACTCTTCCCCACAAAAAGTTTTGGTTTTGACAAATCTGCATTTTTCAACAAAAAAGCACTTTGTTGAAAAATTCCTGACCAGCTCTATTTATAAGGGATGTGGTTGGGCCCAACTGGGGTGGGATAATGGGGGCGGGGGTGTAATTCCCCTCTTAGCTTCGTGGCATCGCTTTGGGAGTTAAAAAGTGCTAGCAGAAGTCTTGTGCAGACAGGCCACCTCCAGGCTCTGTCTAGTTAAACAACCCCTCTTATTTCTGTACCTATGTAATGCCATGCCATACCTATAGTGCTCACCAGCTGCAATGCCTTCCCATGGCTAGGCTCAATCCTGGGTGCTCTGTCAGAATCCAAACCCCAGACAAGGCTAAGCATCACTTCTACAAGGTAAAAATGTGGCCTTTTCACCAGCTCCACCCAGGGCTGGCGCAACCCATTAGGCGATCTAGGCGGTCGCCTAAGGCGCTACAATTTGGGGGGCGGCGACCGCGGCGGTATTTCGGCGGCGGGACCTTCCGCTGCCTCTGTGGAGGGCGGCATTTCGGGGTGGGACCTTCCGCCGCCTAGGGCGGCAGAAAAGCTGGCGGCGCTCCTGGCTCCACCTGGCCCAGGGGAACTATCCTACTCCATGCTAATCGGTGGGGAGGAAGGTGTGGGGTCAGCACTGGATTAGGAGGAGCAGCAGACTGAGCTGGTGCCCTCCTCAGGAGAAAGTAGAAGTGGAAGTGCCATATGGCAGCCCCCATATGGCTGTGGTCTGTGGGGGCCCTGGGGCTGGGAAATTGATGAGGCTTGGGAGAGAGGATGGAAATCTCATGGGTGTAGCTGCTCTAGCAAAATTTCTGCCAATTTGGGTCCAATTCTGGCAACCCCCTGCCAAGAACCCATTTGGAGTCCACAGAACTGTGTGCAGGGGCGGGGAGCCCCGTGCATGGGACAAGTGTCAGGATTCTGGCCTCGGTTTGTCAGCAGTGCCCAGATGTGGCTCCTCTGGGGTTGTGCAAGCTATTCCCTTCACAGAATCTGTCCTCCCGGAGCCCCCAGGGCAAACGCTCACCTCTTCTACCCGGGAGCAGATTGTCTCAGCAGCACAATTCTTAAGGGACTTGGAAGTTTTCCCAATTTGCTATTTTCACTTGGAAAAATGACCTTCCAACTTCCTTCTACAAGATCTAAAAACAAAACGACCCTGAGGCAGAAGTCCAGCGAGGCTGATTCAGAAATCTTGGCACAGGGGAGGTGTGAATTACAAGCCCCCAAGCCTCTGGAGGGAGAGCAGATTGTGGAGAATGGTTCATTCTTTCTCCATTGTGCCAGGAAGCAGCTTTTATCTTCTGGGGAACTGTTTCCAGGCAATCTGGCGTGAGGAGCTACTGCGTCAGCAAACTCACTGCCAAAGCCTCACTGCCCACTTTTTGCCCTGGTCTGCCTGAGCATTAAATAGCTGTTGTCCAGGCGCACAAACAGGAGCTGCTATGTAGGAGTCGTGTCAGTCTCCACACACACAGGCATGTAAGCGCCATGGTCCCTGTTTTCAGTCTTTAGCGACTCCAAGTGCTGGCGAATCCTTAGGTGAATTGTTCCGATGGCTTATTACCCTCATTGTTAGAAATCTGGTCTTATATCCACTCTGAATTTGTCTAACTTCAACTTCCAGCCATGGGATCCTGTTATGTTTTTACTGCTAGATTAAAGAGCCATCCGCTCTCAGTAATGCGTTCCCCATGTCGACTGGTATTTGGAAAGAGGAGGGGGAGATACAATAAACTCCAACTGTATTTACTGGTGTCCGGATAATGTTTCTTCTGCCTCAATGTTTTATTTTGGTCTTGTTGCTGCTTTTCCTAAGAAGTAGATTAACGTACCTGGAGCTGCTGATGGGTATTTCTAGTAACGCTGCTTTGGGACTGAGAGACTTAAAATGTGCAGGCTGCTTTCTTATCTTTCACTGTTTGGGTTCCTTCTTGGTGTAAGATGACAGGCTTTGGGTAGGATTTCCAGTGGAGCTCAGTGGGACTGCTCCCAGGAATCACAGGAATCACATGTGTGTTTGTGGGAATTGTTTCCTGTTAGCAAAAACTTATCTCTGTGCATATATGTGGAGGAGGAAGTATAGGCTACAGCAGGGGCTTGAGAGAGAACATAGACGCTGACTCCATGGGTGCTCCGGGGCTACAGCTGTTGGGTGGAACCCCAAGGCTGGCTTCCGATCAGTGTTCGGCAGGTGGTAGGAGGTTCTGGGGGAGGGCAGAGAGGCGCCAGTGGCGGGCGGGGGGGCCTTAGGGGAGGGGGCTGAGAGAAGCGAGGGAACGGTGGGTGGGATTTGGGGGAGGGGGCAGAGCAGGGACAGGAAGAGGCAGAGCATGGGTGGGGCTTTGGAGGAAGGGGTGGGGCCTTGGGGCAGAGCCAAGGTGGAATACCCACTCGGAAAAATAAAAAATCAGCTCCTATAAAAGAGAGAGAGTGTGTGTAAACTTACTGACAAGGGGTAGTTCTCTTCCATCCCTATCCCAGCTTGTTTGTAGCCCTGGGGCTGTGCTATGGGGGAGAATCAGGCTATAGCAGAGTGGGCCGGACAGAGCGACAGAGGGAGCCTTGGGGAGCCCTGAATTAAGCTTTCATGCCCTGATCCAACTCTCACTGAGCCCTGTGAGATTTCACATTGACTTCAGTGAGAGCTGGATCAGGCTGTAAACGAGCTAATAGCGGAATGTGGAGAAAAACTGGCACAGCTGTTTGAGGGAGAGTGAGTGTAGCCCATTGGCGACCCTGGTATCTTGGAAGGCTGAGCTCACAGAGCATGTTTGAGTATAGCAGCTCCCCCACAGAAATTACAGCCAGGACTCTATGGCACTCGTGCACAGGCAGAAATTCAAAAAAGCCTTCCAGCAGCTCTGTCCCGAGAACAACACTCTGTTGTGGGGGTGAACACTACCAACTCCTGGTAGTTTGTCCTTGCTCTCCTGCCACTGCGAACTCACTGTCCCTCCTCTAGCTTTTATCACTCCCTGCTGCATACATCATATCTTATAATTCTGCAGACTTTAAAGAACGTCCCATCACACTGCCACCATGCGGGAACCTTTGTGGCCCAAGGAATGTTGGGTGCATCTGTTGGTTTGTACCGAAGCAGCACAGTCCTCCTAGCTGCTGAGTGAGAGGGGGAACATGTTTACCAGCCCCAGGTTAGTAACGCTGTCAATAACTGGCTGTTTGTGTGTTTATGGTAGCATCCGCCATGTGCTGGGTGCTTTCCAGACATTGAGGAAGGGATGGTCCCTGCACTGAGGACAGACAAAGAGGAAAGTGAGCAACAAATAGGGAATTAAAAAAACCAAAACAAGTCAGCCAGGACCACTCCAGGCAGCAGGACAGAAGTGGGACTTTAAAAGTAACTTAAACATGATGTGGATAGGAGCCTAGACCCAGATCCTCTAAGGTATTTAGGTGTCTAGCTATCTTTAGAGGCTCTGTGGATGAGCTCAGGACAGCCACACTTCACATATAGGATCCTACTGGAAAAAGCAGAGAGATAGAAATACCCCATTTCTAGCTCCTGAATCCTAACTTCAAAATGAGGGGCAATCCTGAAGCAGTCCTGATCTTCAAACCTGTCTCAAGGGGCTGGCCAGCAGCTTCCCTGACTGAACAGTGCAGGGAAATGGGACCAGGCTGATAATTCAATAAAGTTGTCTGTTAGCACCTAACATTATTTTAGCAACAAACCATTCAGCCAGCTCCGTGGGGCTGATTGTATTGCTTCACTGGCCAATAATAAGGTTACTGGTTCAAGCATTCAGTGCTGACCAGCAGCTGCTTTGCCACCAAAGGAATCAATTATTCTCCTGTTGAAGTCAATGGAGAAATTTTCCTATTGATCTGGGAGCAGGACTGGACCCAAAATGCCTGCATCTGGACACCGAGAGTCTATCCAAGAGCTGTTGAACTCCTGCCATGCCACCGGGGCGGTGCCATTGGACCTTTCCCTCGCCCTGTATTGGATGATCCACATCAACAATGAGTGCCATTGGCTTCAATGTGAGTTGGATTGGACCATTAAAAATTTGTATGACCCCCTGATCAGAGTAACAGGAGGGAAAATGCACTGAAGATTTAAGTGGTGGCGAATTTTGTCTCACATGAGCTCAAAATCCTTTTTTGCTTTTGGAGAGATCGTTACCGCCTCCCGGAGGCGATGCATGGAGAGTGCAAGCAGGGTCATGTGCCCCTGCAGATTTGCTGCTTGGCTTTTACTGAGCATGCTCAGTAACACTGCTGAAACCAGCTGCCCTCACTCTGCCCTGCCACTATCGGCAGGCACAGGTCATCTTTGCCTCCTCCATAACATTTTAAATATTGGCAAAACCCCACCGTTTTTTCTAAAGTGTGCAATTATCAGGATTGTGCACCCATCTGACTGGCTGCCTAGTTATCAGGCTTGCACACACAACTGCTGTACTTCTATATGGGAACTGGGAGCCTGATCCTGCAAACATGCACTCACGGAAGTAACTTTACCCATGCAAGGAGTCCCATTCAAGGACTAACTCTAAAGGGTTTGCAGAATTGGGCCCTAGATGTGAAGCGGGACTGACCCCCTCCCAAATTGTCATTCTAAACAGAGAAGACTAGGTTCTCCTGTCAGCACAAGACTGGGGTGGAGGGGGCAGATAGAGGTGCCAGGTGTCCAGCTTTCAACCGGAATGCCTGGTCAAAAAGGGACCCTGATGGCTCCAGTTGGCACTGCCAGCCAGGCCGTTAAAAGTCCAGTCAGTGGGGCAGCGGGGGCCTGGGGCTAAGGCAGGCTCCCTGCCTGCCCTAGCTCTGCACGGCTCCATGAAGTGGCTGCCAGGTCCTGGTGGCCCCAGGGCGCATGGGCGGCCAAGGAGGCTCCACACATTGCCCCCACCCCTAGTGCTGGCTCCACAGCTCCCATTGGCCGGGAATCGCGACCAATGGGAGCTCTGGGGGTGGTGCGTGAGGCCCTGAGGGCAGAATGCGGAGCCTCCCTTGTTGCCCATGTGCCTAGCGGCTGCAAAGACCTGGCAGCCACTTCCTGGGAGCCATGGTAAGTGCCACTTGGACCCTGAACCCCTAACCCCCTCTCACACTTCAACCCCCTGCCCCAGCCCTGAGCCCCCTCCTGCACCCCAAGCCCCTCATCCATGGCCCCACACCCCCAGCTGGAGCCCTCACCCCCCCCACCCCAACCTCATACCTCAGCCTAGAACCCCCTTCTTCACCCCAAACCCCTCATCCCCACCCCACGCCGGAGCCCACAGCCCCTCCTGCACTCCGAACCCCTTGGCCCCAGCCTGGAGCCCTCTCACCAGCGCCGGCTCCAGGCACCAGCTGAGCAAGCAGGTGCTTGGGGCAGCCAAGGGGAAGGGGTGGCACGTCGGGCTCTTTGGCGGCAATTCGGCGGAGGGTCCCTGTCCCTCTCGGAGGGAAGGACCTGCCGCTGAATTGCGGCTGAAGAAGAAAGCGGCGTGGTGGAGCTGCTGCCGATTGCGATCGCGGCTTGTTTTTTTTTTTTTTTCTTCGCCGCTTGGGGTGGCAAAACCCCTGGAGCCGGCCCTGCCTCTCCCTCACCCTGAGCCCCTAATTTCTGGCCCCACCTGGAGCCCACACCCCCAGCCCAGAGCCCATACCCCCCTCCCTGCACCCAACCCCCTGCCCTAGCCCGGTGAAAGTGAGTGAGGGTGTGGGGATGGAGTGAGTGGGAGCAGGGCCTCAGAGAAGGGGCAGGGCAGGGCCTTAGGGAAGGGCGGGACAGGAGGCGGGGCAAGTGTGTTCAGTTTTGTTCGATTAGAAAGTTGGCAACCCTAGGGCAGAGCAAAGGTGGCTTAAAGCCATGTTAATGTTCTCCTGAGCCTATACCAGTTTTAATTATAAGCAAGTGTAAGATTTTGTGTCTGGGACTGGCTGCTCACAGTCCCAATGGGGCTTTTACAGCATCTAAGGATTAGCCAGGCATAGGGATGACCCACCCTGGCCTCTTTTCCCCAGCCATGCCCCAACACTGCGAGGCCAGGACTAGTTGGAATAAAAACTACTACGACAGCTCTGTGCCATCTGAGGTTTCCCTTATGCTGGGGGAGCCCTCAAGTGACCAAGTGAGCCAAGTTTCCAGCTGCTTTGAGCCGCTGGAGCAGCACAGGGAAGTGTCCTGGTGGATGTGGTGCAGGCTGTCACAGTCTTCATTCCACCTGGCTTTTAAAACCTGCATTTTAAAAAGGTAAATCCATGACTGGCTCTGGCTGATGCCAAGACAAGGCCGCTTAGTCTTCAGGTTGTTTCTACTGAAGAGCTGAGTGTGACTGGCTCTTTCTGCCTCTGCTCAGCCCAGCCGCATCCCCCTCTTTCACTGACATGAGAGTGCAGCGAGATGTAAATCGTGCCTCTCTGCCAGGCCGTGCCCCAGCAGGGAGGAGCCATGGGGAGAGCAGTGATACCCCTGAGATCCTCCAGGGGAGGAGAAGCAGCTTTAGGCTACAGCAGGAGAATCCAAGCAACCTCCAGTAGGAGCATCCTGAGGGATGAGCTCAATCGGCATTTCCTCCCCAGGTAGCCTGGTCATGCCCTTTGTATGGCCAGCACCACCCTCAGCCTGAGCTGCACTGACATGCTCCAGTCCTCCCCGATCGATGGGAAGTGGTGGCTCTTACAGTCACTGCTGTCTCCTCCTGGGCTGCCTTTCCGCTCCCATGGACGTGAGACCAGGTGGACAGAGGCTGAATTATCCCTTCTGTGGAGGGTCAGATGGAGACTAAAAGCCCTAGCGGTGGTAGTGATGGCAGGACAGCACTGAGACCCTTCGGTACAGCAATGCAAGAGAAGAAGGCATTTCCTTTGCCAATGCTGGACCTACGGGGAAAGGACTTCGCTGTTCCGTTCCCAGGCCATCGCCTGGCACCAGGGCTACACAATATAAAAAAACTCCTTAAAATAAAAAAAATGAAGGCCAAACTTCCCATCTCCGTACACATACCAGCAGCCAGTGCAGCCCTGAGGTCCCTGTGCGGCTGCCTCAGCTACGATACCTCGGATCCGCCGTTTGCTAACGTGGTGAAGGCCCCCCTTCATTTTCGATCAGGTGGGGGGGGTTTCATGTTTGCAACATTAACAAAGGGAAATTAAGGGAGAAAATCCCTTCTCAGTGGTTTAAAAACCACACAGCAACTCTTGGGATAGTCCCCATTGCCATTTCTCAGAAGCGAGGGAGGTGGTGTCATTTCATTACAATAGCACTAACCTATAAACTCGTATGAACCAGTTCTCACCTGCTGTCTTCATGAGAGCTTTGTTATAACCTCTCCCCAATGACCTTGGCTGCCAGGCTCTATGCCACAGAGCTGGGGACCAGGGAATGGAAACCTGCCTGGGTTTCAACCAAACTTTTGTTGCGGCTGTACTCAATTCAGTGAAACACTTTTGCTTCAGCAAATCAGCATTTTCTGATGAAACTACGTTTCATCTGAAAAATCTCTGACTAGCTCAACTTGGGGGTACCATGTCTGTTCTCCCTGGGCCTCATCCCTGCTGGGGTGTAGAGGGCCTGTATAGTGAATAAAGAGGCATAATGTATAGCTCTATGCACTACAGCTTCAGTGAATCTTGCCCGAAGATGGAAAGAATCTGGGTTCAGGAGGAGCGGCAGAGAGACCCAAGCAAGTTCCACGTATTCTTCTCTTAAACATTAAGAAACAATCTGAAGAACTGAGCATCTGATCTTGGCATCAATTAGACACCAATGCTGAACACAGTTATTCACCCCTCCCATCCTGAAATTGCCAATCTATGAGCTACTGGGGACCATCAGTGTTTGTGCTATGGATGCCTATCCTCTGACATAAGACTATCAAATGAGACCATTTCACATGTAAGTATTGCTTGCCATTCAGACTAATGACCAAGAGGTCCTCCTTGCCCTAGGATATCTTCCTGCTTCCTGAAAATTAAGGCTCTTCATTTTCTAGGATTCTGTAATAACAGATCTTTTCTTTTATCAAAGAATTTATTATGGATGACAGGAGAGGTCCCAGAAGGGCTAACATAACATCTTTAAAAAGGGGGGAAAGGAGGAGCTGGGGAACTACAGACCAGTCAGCCTGACCTCGATACCTGGGAAGCTACTAGAACAATGTATAAAACATTCCATTTGCAAATACTTGGGGGATGAAGAGGTAATCACTAGCAGCCAGCATGGATTTACTAAGAATAAGTCATGCCAAGCCATTTTGATTTCCTTCTTTTGACAGGGTAACTAGCTTGGTGGATAGGGGAAATGTGGACATCATAGACCTAGACTTAAGCAAGGCTTTTGATATAGTCTCACATGGTATTCTCATAAGTAAGCTTGAGAAATGTGGGCTCGGTAGAATTGCCATTTAAGTGGACTGGATACATAATTAGCTAAACAACTGCAAACAGCAAGTAACTATTAATGGAATGTCAGATTGGAAGGAGGTCTCAAGTGGGATTCCACAGGGATCCGTTCTGGGTCCAGTGTTGTTTAACATGACACAAAGCTGGTGGGGGAGTTGCCAAAACTTTGGAGGATAGAGCTAAAATTCAGAGGGATCTTGATAAATTGGAGAACTGGGCTATAGACAACAAAATGAACTTCAACTAAGACAAATGTCAGGTGCTACACTTAGGGAAGAAAAACCAAATGCACAAATACAGAAAAGGGGGTAACTGGCCTGGCAGCACAATCTTCTGAGAAGGATCTGGGAGTTGTGGTGGATCAACCTCAACATGAGTCACCAATATGATGCTGTTGCAAAAAAAAACAAATGCAGTTTTGGGTTGCATTAACAGAGGCCCAGCATGCAAATTATGGGAGGTGATACTACTGCTCTACTTAGCTCAGCGGAAGAACTGTGTCCAATTTTGGTCGCCAATGTATAGAAAAGATGTAGAGAAACTGGAAAGGATCCAGAGGTGAGTTAGAAAGATAATCAAAGGGATGAAATGCCAGCCATATAAGCAAAGGCTGAAGGTACTAGGTATGTTTAGTTTGGAAAAGAGAAGATTAAGGGGGACATTATAGTGGTCTTCAAATACTTGAAAGGCTGCCATAAAAAGATGGAGGGAAAATTGTTCTCTCTTGCCACAGAGGGCAGGACAAGATGCATTTGGTTCAAACTACAGCATAGCAGATTTAGATTAAATCTCAGGAAAAACTCCCTAACTTTAAGAACAGTAGGACAATAGAACAGACTGCCTTGGGAAGTTGTGGAAGCTCCTTCACTGGAGGTTTTCAAAAAGAGGCCGGATAGCTATCTGCCTTGGCTGTTTTAGACACAAGAAATCCTGCATCATGGCAGGTGGTTAGACTAGATGACCCCGGTGGCCCCCTCTAACCCTATGGTTCTGTGGTTCTATGAATGAATGTCTAGCACAGGGGTCGGCAACGTTTGGCACGTGGCTCGCCAGGGTAAGCACCCTGGCGGGCCGGGCCAGTTTATTTACCTGCTGACATGGCAGGTTCGGCCGATCGTGGCCCCCACTGGGCGCGGTTCGCCGTCCCAGGCCACTGGGGGCGGCGGGAAGCCGCGGCCAGCACATCGCTCCCCCGCGCCGCTTCTCGCCGCCCCCGTTGGCCCGGGACGGCGAACCGCGGCCAGTGGGGGCCACGATTGGCCAAACCTGCCACGTCAGCAGGTAAATAAACTGGCCTGGCCCGCCAGGGTGCTTACCCTGGTGAGCCGCGTGCCAAACGTTGCCGACCCCTGGTCTAGCATTTTCTGGCAATTCCTGTACTCCTCCTTTAGTCTCTTCTCTGAAGGAGTCTCCACACCATTCTTACTCGCTTTGATGGGCTCCAACTTTCTTACAATGCAAAAGGACTCATTTGAATAAAATTCAACTGGCAAATGTCCTGCTCAGATAGATGCTTTAGAAATAACTTTATAACCAGTTTTACTGTAATAGTTAATGCCTATCAGTTTTTGCCACGGGTTTTCATTAATACAAATGGACAAGCATTCTGAAGTAACCAGGCTACTTTCTTTGTTAAGAAATCCAGAGGGCTGGTTATGCACATTAGATGTAAAATGTGAGTGTTGAAACCAGAGTAACTTGGTACGATGGAAGAGCCTCCAGGATATTTGGGGGGGGGGGGGGGTGAGAGAGAGAGTTGGTAAAAATTTCCTGAATTTCAAGTTTTTGATGAATTTTTCATAGCAAACTTGAATTAGTTTGTTTGTTTGTTTATAATTTTGAGGGTGGGAAGATTTCAGGGTTTTTTAGACCAGTGGTTCTCAACCTTTCCAGACTACTGTGCCCCTTTCAAGAGTCTAATTTGTCTTGTGTACCCCCAAGTTTCACCTCACTTAAAAGCTACTTGCTTACAAAATCAGCCATAAAAATACAAAAGGGTCACAGCACAATATTATTGAAAAATTGCTTACTTTCTCATTTTTACTATATAATTATAAAACCAGTTGGAATATAAA
This sequence comes from Emys orbicularis, assembly GCF_028017835.1. Classification (NCBI taxonomy): domain Eukaryota; kingdom Metazoa; phylum Chordata; order Testudines; family Emydidae; genus Emys; species Emys orbicularis. The sequence goes on from NC_088692.1 coordinate 26,047,638, forward strand.
TAGTGTATTTACATTTCAGTGTATAGTATATAGAGCAACATAAACAAGTCATTGTCTTCATGACATTTTTATTTGTACTGACATTGCTAGTGCTTTTTATGTTGTAAAACTAGGCAAATATCTAGATGAGCTGATCTAACCGCTGGAAGACCTCTGCATACCCCCAGCGGTACATGTACCCCTGGTTGAGAACCACTGTTTTAAACCAATGCCAGACCCAGTCCACACTCTCTCTCTCTCTCTCTCTCTCTCACTTTAACAATCAAAAACCTTTGAATAAACAGTAAAACAAAACAAAAAAAAGCAAACAAACTTTTTTTTTTACTAGCTCTTGCCCAGGCCACAAAATAGGGCCTGATCCTGTGAGGTGCTGGACACCTTGCAGTGGGTGCTGCAGTAGGTTCTGTTCCTAGTAGGATCAGGTCATATGTTAACCTTAACCATCAGACTTACCCTGGTACCAAAGCACTTCTATGTCTATGAAAGCATGTCTTTAGCTGAGTGGAATTTGACTGAAGGCTGGGAGGAGTTTTGCTGTGTTGCACTAGCACTGCCGTATCACACACATGTTCAGCTGATGCCAAATAACACATTTCCAAGCTTATGTGACTGTCCCACAACCCTGAATGGTTCAAATGAGCCATAGCGGCAACCTGGTGCACTGCATCAAACCTACCATGAGCGAGGCCATAGCCCGAGGCTTTTGACCTGATCTTAAGGTTTTAACAAACCGAGGAAAGCTAGGAAATGCCAAGTACGGGCTGAGCTTTCCTCCTCACCTCAGATAGCTGTGTCCCCCCATGCCCCCATAGCAGCATGAGTTAGGACAGTCAGCCAGCCTTACTTAGTGGCTCCCGTCCTTTCATCGCCACCTTAATATTTGTGCTCCTTCATCTGCGAGTAGGGCTGGGCATGTCTCTTTTTGGGGGGGCGGGGGGGGGGGGAGTCACTGACAGTTGCACCGGAATGGGGGGGGGAGAAATCCAGTCAGGTCAAACCAAATCCGAAAATGCCCCAAAAATTCAGAAGAATCAAAATAAGTCTGTCTGGGGCTGAATGAAACATGTTGTTTGACCCAAAATGTTTGGTTTTCTGTCAAGGGCTAGATTCACAAAATAGAGGGAGGACCCCAATTTATCATTTTTAGCCCACTGGTTAGGCTGCTCTTCAGGAATGGGGGAGATCCAGGTTTGAAGTCCCTCTCTGGAGCAGGGCCTTGAACTTGAGTTGCCTAGGTGGGCGAATGCGTGCCTGAATCACCTGGCTATAGAGTCATTCAGGGGTTTGCTTGCTCTCTGTCTCCCCACACCCACAAAGGACTCTTGAATTAGTTATACACATTGGAACAGCTATCGGTTAGTGCACTCACCTGAAGAGGGGTGATCTCAGTGTTCAAATCCCCAGTGCAGATTGGGAATTCAAACCTAGCTCTCCCCCATGCCCGGGGAGAGTCCTACCCACTGGATAAAAATGATATGGTGGGTGGCACCATCGCTGCTGGCTGGTTTGTGAATCTAGCCCCCTATTTTTTGGCAGAAGCTATTGACTGCATTTTTTAGCAAATAAACTATTTGCCCCCCCAAAATTCCCTCAGCTCTATTTGTGAGTGTTTTACTTAAGCTTTATTACTAGACAGCAACTCCAGTGATTAGTTACAGGAAAAAGCAGATACATTTATGCAGCTATATAAATAAAGCCCATAACTAAATTTGTCTTGTGCTTTGAAAGTGACAAAGCTGTAGGTAATGTCTCACACAGCATTCATACATATATGTGGCATTTTCACAAATGGTTGTGACTAGCCATTCCCTTGCTAGTGAAACAAAGGTGTGCATTGTACTTGCCTAAGAGCACGATTCACTTTGCATAGTGCACTGGCTTATGGCCTTTTCCCATCTCTTTGCTGCCACATTGTCATGAGATCAGAAAGTTTTGACATTTCCCCTTACCTGATCCACTCAAGTTAAAATATCCCTTTGTTTTCAGATCTTAGCCGTAGGTAGTTAGTAGGATGAGAGAGAGCTCACAGGTTTTTCTAGGCTGAGAAGGAGCCATAATAGGGAGATCACTGTATCATAAACAGTCAGCAGTTGTCGCATCCTTCAGGCTTTCTATCCTGTTTACCTATCCCAGCTGCTTTTCTGGATTTCCTAAATAGCACACCCATTCCATACAGAACCTCTTACCTTCAGGTAGCACTGGCAGATTGGGACAGCAAACTCCTTCACAGGTGATCACTTCATTCACCTTTTTGAAATGCAGCTGTCTCTGGGAAGGGAAGCAGCACACAACTGACCAGTGACGCAACCACCACAGAGCCTAGGAAGTGAAGAATAACTCATCCACGTGAAGTGGCAGGGAGGGAATGTTGGCAGCTAACATTTAATTACCCAAATTAGCCCAGGGCCTCAACCTACTACTAACACATATGCTACAGTAAGTATCCTTTGAAAGAATGTAGTGCTACAAGTTTGCTCTGGGGTTGCTCCCTGGATAATTTTTACAGGTTCATATGTTTGTTTTGTTACATGAAAACCAGCTGAAGCTAATTGGAAGTTTTTTTTAAATTACACTGTAGCCTTTGACTGGGTAACTCAGATCTACCATTTTCTTACATATGGCTTATATCTTAACTATGTAAAATAAAATATATATTTAGTAAATATCTATATTTTTTCAACATGTAGATCATTCACTGGCATAAATGCAGAATAATTCCATTGGGGTCAGTGGAATTATGTTGGATATACATCGGTGTAACCAAAACTAAAAGCATGGAGCCAAATGGATATAACTAAAAATAGGAAGGATTTGCTGGCTGCCAGCTAAAACTGGGGCTATTTCCAGTGTCTGAGAAGAGGAAGCAACTGGAATTTCTATGGTGCTGAGGGAGAGGGCTGTTCCAGTTGATATTGAAATAACTATTGTCTAGTCTCTCTTTAAAGAGTCAGAGGACAGTTGGAAACATCTTGATGGTTATGGGTAAAGAGATGTGTCCCCCTTTCCCCTCCCTCCCCCTCCCCCCCGACCTCCCTCTCCTTTTTAAATCAAGCCATTGCAGGGGGCTAGGAAAACATACAGGAGCAGATTCTCAACTGGTGTCAACTTGCAAACTTCCGCTGAAGTCCATGATACATTTGTTGACTTTCTAACCTGGGTTGGAAATGGTCACGTTTGTATAGGGGCAGTGAGGGGACAAGAGCAAGACAGTTGCCATAAGGTTTGTAACCAGGACTTTCCTGATGATTGTGTTTATGGCTGAGAGGAAGGCTTTTATGGCTCCTTTCTTAGCTAGTTTCCTTGCCCCAGTCACTGGGTTTGGAGAAGGGATAGGCGAGCCAGTGTTTGGTGGCTAAGCAGTGCATTTCTAGGCAGAAGGGTCCCTGACACCTCTTCCACCAAAGTGCTGTATTTACCGAACGGTGAGAGGGTGAGGAGGTTCCAGCGAGGCACATCTCCTACCAGTAGGTTCTAACTGTCTTCTCCAAGATGACTGATACTTAGCCTCCTGCCCCCTAGGTAATCACTTATTTATTTCTCAGGAGCAATGTTTTGGCCTTTCTTGCTTGTAGGTGTAAACTCTGGGCTTGATTCCCCACACCACCCAGGCTGGGAGTGTGCATATAACTGGCACTACCAACCTCCCGCAGGAATTCTGCCAGAAGAGCTTTAACTTACAGATGGGCTCAGGTGCAATCCCTGTTAGCATAGGATGCTAAATCAGTGCATCCTCTAGCCATGAGAGCACTTCTGCCCTCTAATAGAGCAGAGGTTTTGAGCATCTTGCACTTCTGCAACCCTCCTTCTGGAGAGGACTTCCTATGCCAAGGACTCTGCTGCATATAGCACTATGGACTAGTGACATAAAATCCCCCACAGCAAATGGACCTAAACATCAAGGCCACCTTCCCCAAATGGGGTTTGAACTGAGTCAGTCTGCTGCTCTCCCAATCGTTCCTCTGTAAATTGAGCTCTCGTCCAAAACAATTGTGGCTCTAAGTATTTTCACAACTATTTCAGATTACGCAAGAACTGCTCTTGCTACCACATGTCAATCCACTTGGCTGTGGTCATTCAGTGCTCTTGACAATCTAGCTGTCATTCAACAGGCTCGGGTAGTCCTTTGAATGTGCAGTGCTCTGGTTTAAGAAAAACCCAGACCGTTGCATGTCCATGCATGCTTGTGAGGGTCTGCACCTCCTCCCTATTCATGTTTTCAGCAATTCTCATGGTAGGCAGGAATCACAGCAGGAATCGTGTTGTCTGTGTCACTCCATTGCAGGTAGGGTGACCAGATGTCCCGATTTTATAGGGACAGTCCCGATTTTGGGATCTTTTTCTTATATAGGCGCCTATTACCCTCTCCCACCCCCATTCCGATTTTTCACATTTGGTGTCTGGTCACCCTAATTGCAGGAGGGAAGAGGAAACAATTATTTCAAAAATCAGACCTCGTCTCTAAATTTCACATGGGGAAATGTTGGCAAGACAAGCTGGCTGGGTCAGTTAATTTCTTTCATTTGAACCAGAGGAAGACAATTGGGGCACTCCAGATAACACCTAGATACCAAAAAATTACCACAAAAATCTGTTAAGGCAACATTATATTCTCTTTTAAAATCTTCAGTTGAGACAAATTCTTTATTTCAATTTGTGCATTACTTTGCAAATTCCAGCATGTCTACAACAGGCTCATTCAGAGACCCAGGAGGTAATTGTCCCGCTCGACTGTGCACTGGTGAGGCCTCAGCTGGAGTATTGTGTCCAGTTCTGGGTGCCACACTCTAGGAAAGATGTGGACAAATTGGAGAGAGTCCAGAGAGCAACAAAAATGAGAAAAGGTTTAGAAAACCTGACCTATGAGGAAAGGTTTCAACAACTGGGCATGTTTAGCTTTGAGAAAAGACCGAGAGGGGACCTGAAAACAGCCTTCAGATATGTTAAGGGTTGTTCTAAAGAGGCCAGTGACCAATTGCTCTCCGTGTCCATGGAAAATAGAACAAGAAGCAGAGGGCTTAATCTGCAGCAGGGGAGATTTAGGGTAGAGATTAGGAAAAACTTTCTAACTATAGGGGCAGTTAAGATCTGGACTAGGCTTCTAAGGGAGGTTATGGAATTCCCATCACTGGAGGTTTTTAAGAACAGGTTGAACAAATACCTGTCAGGGATGGTTTGGGTTTACTTTGTCCTGCCTCACCACAGGGGGCTGGACTTGCTGACTTCTCCTGGTCCCTTCCAGCCCTACATTTCTATGATGCTATTGGTTAAGCTGCACTGGTGTAAGCCCTGCTTTGCACCAATCATGTGCAATGGGTGTAACTATATCTGGGTACTTACTCCAGTGCCAAATTTCCTAATGTAGATAGGGCCTGGATAGGAATCACACATCCCTTACAGTCAAATTGCAGCATCCCACTTATCTGAGGGCTTTTTGGAGCTTAGGGAAGAAACTGTGCTGGTTACTGTGAAACATTGTGGGGTCATAGCCCAGGGAAGATGGAAAAGGTGACTGCTAACCAGGGTAATGCCGCATGGTGAAACCAAACCACAGAGACAAGAATGTTTCTGCTGCATTTTATTGATGCTTTTAGAAATAGTAGCAACATATGGTGCATGCAAGAGAATACCCTAAAACACAAGCTCATGTATGTGTGTGTTAAAATATATATGTAAAACAAAATGTGTGTGTATCTTGAAACACCAGTGTTAACTGTCCAGAAGCAATGCCCATAGAGCACACTTCGTCTAAGACAGCGGTCGGCAACCTTTCAGAAGTGGTGTGCCGAGTCTTCATTTATTCACTCTAATTTAAGGTTTCGCGTGCCAGTAATACATTTTAATGTTTTTAGAAGGTCTCTTTCTATAAGTCTATAATATATAACTAAACTATTGTTGTATGTAAAGTAAATAAGGTTTTTAAAACGTTTAAGAAGCTTCATTTAAAATTAAATTAATATGCAGAGCCCCCCCAGACCGGTGGCCAGGACCCAGGCAGTGTGGGTGCCACTGAAAATCAGCTTGCATAGGTCTAAGAGATGGAGATACTAGCAGGGTGTATTATCTAAGTGGCCCTCTGCCTTGAATTCCTCCCTGGCTCCCTCCTATTCTCTCAGAGCCCTGAGTTGTTAACAGCTTGGGCACTCTGCAAAACCTGTTTTTTCCCCCATGGGCATTTGAGGAAGAGGCAGGTGGGACAGGTATATAGCAGATTTTTGGATGAGTTGTTGCAGTTATTATTATTGACCAATTTTACTGTTTATATGGGCTGTCCATTAGGAACATGATAGGTTTAAACTTCTTGTATGAAATATTGTTTGTCTGAAAAGCACCCAGAGCCTTGGACGGTGCTAAAAGTCTAAATAAAGTTACCTCAGCTGCAGTTCCCATCCTGTATGTGCTATGGCATAAACAAGAATATATTCACTTTTTTTTTTTTAAGGCTTTGGGTTTTTTTGTGGTTTTTTAAAATTTCTTATTCAATGTTGCTGGCATCCTAACTCTCACTTTCTGCTTTTTGGGTCCTTAACTGAAGGATGGGATCACATTTTTTTTTTTTTTTGCTTTTAATTTCCTAAGAGTTTTTATAGAGAGGGGTAAGCATGTGAAAGTAGGAAGAAAAAGCCATTAGAGCAGCAGAAGTGCTTACAGCACTGTAAGGTCCCACAATGACATAGAGTGACTTAAGTGTCTAAATATTTAGGACATCTTAATAACACACTGCCAAGTTTATGCTTATGAAAAAGAACTTAAACCTGTTTAAGTTCTTAAGGCCAACTGCTGTTTACTGACATGCACTGGGAAGGTGCATGCTTAGGAGGTGCTGAGCGCCCACACTTCTTATGCACTAGACCCATCTCGAGGGATAGATTATAGCTGGCGTTGAACTGGTATGCAGGGGGGAAGATGCAGAGACCCTTGTCTCCTGCTCCCATCCCCTCCCCCCCCTCCCCCAACTCCAGTAGAAAGACTGCTCCATGCAGGTACTTCCTTGGCACAGCTTGAGCCCCAGAGACGATTGATTTAAATTTTATTATGTATGTGTGAAATCAGGGGGCTATCAATGAAATTCTTTTGCAACCTTAATTGCAGTGTTTGTTATCAGGCAAACAGTATAATGCACTTGGAAGAGAGAGAGGATAGTGTACCTCACATCCAGTGCCCAGGGCAGTCTGGGCACTACCGGAAACAAACAACAAATAATAATAATAAAGGGAGTCAGAGTAACAGAGAATCCATTGTTTTCCTCTTCTCCAGAAAGGATGATATCTTGGCTTGTCCGGGGCTGGTGTATATACAGTCACTCTGTGGTTACGCTGGCATTCTGCCAACAGGCTCCCAGGGAATAGAACAGTCAGTTACAATGTCTTGTTTTTCTGCAGATGTCTGATCACACTTGGTCGCATTTTGGGGTTCCCCCAGGCCAGTAAGAGTTCAGTCACCATCTGCCTGTTACCCTTGGTGTCCTGTGGCTGTGTAGCTTTGGTCCAGAGCTCTGACCCCAGCAGCCTGCCAGCAGCCCTCAAACTTCACCCTGGCTTTGCCCAACTTGGATCCTCCTTGGAGGCTGAGTTTAGCACCTTTGCAGCCCCAAATTCACTCTAAAATCGTCCTCCTGCAGGGTCCTGTCCTTCTCACTGGACCCTCACAGAGAAAGGGTTAGGTGCACTGCTCCTTTAATGAGACAAAACAAGTTGATTAACAGAAGAACATGTATTAAGTGATACCAAGTGAAAGGGATACAGGTAGAAATGGTTGCAAGCAAGTTAAAGTAAGACATACTTTCTGGTGGCGTAGACTTAACTCAACAAGCTACAGCCTTGATTCAAGGTAGATTGTTTACCAATTTTTCTTCTTTCCAGCCATGGCTGGCTGACTTTCAGTCAAGACCTTCCACAGAAGTACTGGTTTCCCTTGTCTAGGTGAAAGATCTTTGCCCTAAGCAGGTTTTGAACTTCTATTCAGTTCCCAGAGACGTTAACCCCCTTGGCTTAGCTAACCCATCTTTCTTAGCTAGCAAGAGCTCTGGCCCCTTGTGTCTGTCCAGTGATGGATGCCAAGATGGTTTCTTCTATCTCCTTATTTCTTCCCAAACTCACTGTTTTGTCCCCAGGCTCCGGATGACCTCACACTGTTCTTCCCTTCCTGTGAACTTCCCCTTCCCTGCTGATCGTATGTAAATAAGGATTTCATTGTCTTTGGTCACACCTTACTTAATTTCATTGGAGACAAGTAGATAGCTGCCTTCCCTCCTGTCTGGGAGAAAACCTGTTTATCAGCTCTCCCTGACCTGCCTGGTTCAAACACTCTTTAGTCACAGATTGTGAAGCGTAATATCATTGAGTATCCATAATTCCTCAGATAGTGCTAATGCACACATTTCACAATGATACTCATCACCAGTGTGTCATTAATTTTCATAAACTTTTATAATACACTCATATTGTATACAATCAATTGATTCAATTACTTACCCTCTTGCCTGGGTCTTAACCTCACATGATATCTCCCCCACATGCCAGGTTGACAGCTTTGTTTGTCTTTTATATAAATTTGCCTTCATTGTCTCTGCCTAACGACCAGCAAATACCCATTCCTTTAGCTCGGGCAGACTGGGCTTATGCATTGCTTGCCAAACACATGTTAAGAACATAATTTTAGCACATATGTGTAACTCTTTGTACACCCCTCGTACATATATCAGGCACGGATATTAATGATCAGTGAGGTATTAGTTTTCCAGTAATGTATTATGTGCCACCTTTTGGGCACGTATGACCACAGCGTGTGAGGTGTAGTGAGTATGTCAGGCCTGGCAAGAGTTGCTGACGTAGAGTATGAACCACCAAGGAGTGTCTGTCACTTTGGGGGAGTGGGTGTTTGCAGATTTTAAGGCCAGAAGGGAACATTATGATCTCATCTGACCTCCTGTATGACACAGGTCACAGAATTCCACCCGTTGATTCTTGCATCAAGCTCATAGCTTCTGGTTGAGCTAGTGTAAACCAGGCCTGCTTGTTATGGTGCTCTGTTCCCCTCTAGTCGCATCTAGAGATTAATGAGTCTGCTACAGCCTACCTAAGAGCCCTGGCTTTTAGCTCATGCACTAGGGGCTCATGCACTAAGCTTCAGAGGTCTCAGGTTCAATCCTGCCCACTGATGACCAGGGTCTGTCGGTATTACACTAGCATGTATCTTTTAGAAAGGCAACCAATCCTTGGCCTTTAAAGCACAAGCCAATGGCAAGGGCAGTATAGTGGGGCATTAACCACAGTGAAATCTCTGGGAGTTTTGGGGCCTGGCTCAGGACCAGTGTACCTTGAGGACGTGTCTGGACAGGAGCAGCTGCTGCAACACCCATCTGAAGAATGCAACATCTGCCCCATGGTGCCTTGCCCCCTTCCATCTTCTCCCCATCCCCTTTGGAGAACCTAACCCCATAGCATGAGACTGGCACCAGGACTGCCATTGTGTTCTGCCCCATTGCATCCAGCTCCCTTTGGCCCTTCTTGCCCTCTACCCCTTGCATGCAAGCGTAACTTCTGTGCCAGGGAAGTTAATGGAGCAAGTAATTAAGGAAATCATCTGCAAACACTTGGAAGGTGGTAAGGTGATAGGGAACAGCCAGCATGGATTTGTAAAGAATAAATCATGTCAAACCAATCTGATAGCTTTTTTTGATAGGATAATGAGTCTTGTGGATAAGGGAGAAGCTGTGGATGTGGTATACCTAGACTTCAGTAAGGCATTTGATACGGTCTCGCATGATATTCTTATCGATAAACTAGGCAAATACAATTTAGATGGGGCTACTATAAGGTGGGTGCATAACTGGCTGGATAACTGTACTCAGAGAGTTGTTATTAATGGTTCCCAATCCTGCTGGAAAGGCATAACGAGTGGGGTTCCGCAGCAGTCTGTTTTGGGACCGGCTCTGTTCAATATCTTCATTAACGACTTAGATATTGGCATAGAAAGTACGCTTATTAAGTTTGCGGATGACACCAAACTGGGAGGGATTGCAACTGCTTTGGAGGACAGGGTCATAATTCAAAATGATCTGGACAAATTGGAGAAATGGTCTGAGTTAAACAGGATGAAGTTTAACAAAGACAAATGCAAAGTGCTCCACTTAGGAAGAAAAAATCAGTTTCACACATACAGAATGGGAAGAGACTGTCTAGGAAGGAGTACGGCAGAAAGGGATCTAGGGGTTATAGTGGACCACAAGCTAAATATGAGTCAACAGTGTGATGCTGTTGCAAAAAAAGCAAACATGATTCTGGGATGTATTAACAGGTGTGTTGTGAGCAAGACACGAGAAGTCATTCTTCCGCTCTGCTCTGCTCTGGTTAGGCCTCAGCTGGAGTATTGTGTCCAGTTCTGGGCACCACATTTCAAGAAAGATGTGGAGAAATTGGAAAGGGTCCAGAGAAGAGCAACAAGAATGATTAAAGGTCTTGAGAACATGACCTATGAAGGAAGGCTGAAAGAATTGGGTTTGTTTAGTTTGGAAAAGAGAAGACTGAGAGGGGACATGATAGCAGTTTTCAGGTATCTAAAAGGGTGTCATAAGGAGGAGGGAGAAAACTTGTTCACCTTAGCCTCTAAGGATAGAACAAGAAGCAATGGGCTTAAACTGCAGCAAGGGAGGTCTAGGTTGGACATTAGGAAAAAGTTCCTAACTGTCAGGGTGGTTAAACACTGGAATAAAGTGCCTAGGGAGGTTGTGGAATCTCCATCTCTGGAGATATTTAAGAGTAGGTTAGATAAATGTCTATCAGGGATGGTCTAGACAGTATTTGGTCCTGCCATGAGGGCAGGGGACTGGACTCGATGACCTCTCGAGGTCCCTTCCAGTCCTAGAATCTATGAATCTATGAATCTAAACCCATTGCTGAGTGTGTTACAGGTCCCCTTCTGTCCCCGGTTCACAGAGGACATGAGTCTTTTAAGGCACATCTGCACTGCCAGTGGCAGCGAGCCTCCAAGCCCAGGTCAACGGGCACGGGCTCGGGTTACTGTGCTAAAAACAGCTCAGGCTGCAGCTCGGGCTCTGAAGCCTAGGGAGTGGTGACAACACTACTTCCTTTTTCTCTCTCTCATCTACTTAGACTGCAAGCTCTTTGGGGCAGGGACTGCCTGTCTTATTGTTTAGATTCAGCAGTTAGCCCAGTGGGACCTTGATCTCAGTGAAGGCATGACACAGGTGAGGCTGAGCCCAATTCTCCTTTAAGGGACAGCTCACCCTGTGACATGGTCCCTGTGTGCCACTGGAATACTAATAATTAAAAATCCCGTGCTTCATAAAGCAGCTGTCCATATGTTACAAGACAGTTCTCAGCGGTAATTCCAGTGACCTAAAATTTCTCTGAGACCTGGTGCCCATTCCTTTATCCTCTCTGCACATAGAACTCCCAGGGAAGGCATCTGTTTGCACCAGCAGGTCAGTTGCTTTAGATCTATGGTGAGTGGAGTTGAAAGTATTTTGTGATTGGATCTAGGTTTTTAATACCAATGTGTTGCTGTACAGTCTCTCATAAACATAACATAGATGCATAGATCTCCATATACAACAAATATCCAGGGTTACTATTGCTAATCATATGTCCCAATGAATAATAGTATCTGTACATTGTTTACCTATCTGCACGGAATCCAGGAGATGTATCTTCTAACTCAACATTTTGCTGAAACATAAATTATGCAACTGCTTCCAGACAAGTAATGGGAATGACTCAGATATGATACACACTTATTTTCAGACAAGATCTAGAGATAATTCACACATGGTATGCAATCGCTTTGATGTGAGAAGTGAATATTTAAATAGTGCATGCACCTAGCTAAAAACAAGTTGGAGATGGCTCAAATACAGTGAAAAAATAAATGAACAAAAATCATTCAGCAGTAGGTAAAATGACACAGAAGCCTATTCTATTAATCTGCACATATCAGAATAAGCTGTAGAGAGTGAAAATGGTCATTGAGACATGTAGGAACTTATGAGAAATCAAATATTCTGTTTTACATCAAAAACCATGTAATAGTTTGAAACCCCACACTCTGCTATACTAGGCCTCTATGAAAGTAATTGAATCTTGCTTAGCAGCAGGCTGACCAAAGTGACACAGATCATGATTTCTTTGTTCTATTGAATGGAAAGATCCTGAAAGCCATGTGTTTTATCACTGAAGTCATGCCTGTGACACCCACACAGGCTTATTCATTGATGTAGTCATAGATGCAGTGGCTTAAAAAGATTAAGGGCTTGACCTAAAGTTAATCAGTCTTTCCACTGACTTCACTGAGTATTGGATCAGGTCCTATAACAATATATCAGAATTCTGGAGAAACAGAAAGGAAATGCTGGAAGCTAAATAAGTGGGATGCATGCTGCTTCAATACCACATTAATAGGTCCCTCAGAAGAACTTAAGGTAGATAGATTTGGGTGTAATGGTTAGATGTGAGTAGCAACTAGCTCTTGTGCCATATGTACCATTTCTTGTTCAGTCAATTCTGGAACATCAAGTTAGTCATTAATTGTGTATTTGTCACGGAACTTCTCTTCCTGTGAATATTTTGTGCGCTCAGTGTGTCTATGATATTGAGATTATTTTTTTATTTTATTCATTATAATTAAAAAAATAAAACTATAAGAAAACAAAATAAAATAAAAGTTAGAGCTAGTAGAAATTTTTCTAACCAAATTTTTTTGAAAAATGCCCTTTTTTACCTTGACTTCTGTGAAATTTTTATTTTGAATATTTTTTGGGGGGGGGAAATCCTACTCCATATGACCAAATTGATTTTAAAAAATCAGATTTTGAAAACAGTAAATGGAGAAAAGTGGCTGAGAAGATTTCAAAGAGTGAAACGGAAATGATTTTTAAATTTCTCATTTTTTTCATGATTTTCCTTTTTCAACCAGCTCTGTTGTTAACAATCCTGACAGGGAAAATGTCAGGCTGAAAACACAGTGAGGTCTTGACACTCACAACACTGACACCCCCAGGCTGGGGTGAAAGGAAAATGGAGCTCTTACCGGTATGGGGCCAGCTCTGGCCCCGCTGGAAGGGGCGGGGCCTCGGGCGGAAGGGGCTAGACATTTGAATGCCATGATGGCCCAGTCAGGTTATACAGGCAATGGGCTGTCGTGGGCACTTCCATGAGTCGTGACATTCTTGACTTGGAGTCATGTAGGCTACAGTACTGTGCCTTCCTACCTTTAAAAACAAAGGAATTTCTTCCGCTACATCCATATGCCAAAAATGTCTCATGGATCAGCATAAGGGTCATGGTCCCCTCCTATTGAAATTAATAGTGAAATGCCCACTGACTTCAATGCTAGCAGGATTGGGCCCTAAAGGGAAAGGCCATCAATACAAATAGCCTCTTGGAAAGTAACTTGAAATACCAAGAGCAGAATGATTACTATGCTTCTGCCTGATTCTGCTACCCTTGTGGTGGATGGCAACATTTCTATTGTGCAGCATGAGGTGCTAGAAGTACTTGATCATTAAAGCCAAAGTGCACTGCACCCAGAAGCCATTTTTGATGGAAGAAAGAATATGCGCATGCCAGACACCTACATGATATGGCCAATTACGAGGTCTTTCCAAAACAAAATCAGAGCAGTAAATGTGCATATAACATCTGAAACCGCTTCTGTTCTTTTACTTGATCATTATAAAAGTGGCCATATTGGGAGGGGCGGGGAGGCAAAGCCTTGTGTTTGGTTTAAACAAACCAAATAACTTCCGCTCCTGTGCAAAGATCTGGTGCCCTGAGTTTCAATTCAAAGCTGTGACCTAGTTTTTAATGCACTCAGCAATATTAAGGAGAGTGGAAACCTGGCCTGATGCTCTCTCCCAGGGGGCAGATCCTACCTTTAAACGTGGTGCCCTATTTACCATTGCAAGCCAACCCTGAGCCTGTGGAGGATGAATCTGCCCCTCCCTCCCTCAGTCACCATCAGTGATGTCATTAGTACGCAGAGCGAGGGTTCTCCAAGTGTGCAGCTGCTTCCTTCTTCCTTGAGGTTGAATCTGTGGTTTATAAAGTTGTGTGGGAATAGTCATACAATAGTGCCAGCTAGAGGTCATGGACTGAATTGAATCTATCTATCCAACTGCTGTAACTGGGATATCCTGTATTTATTATGCAGGCAAAATAAGCACTGGAGTAAATGGGGTGGGAGGAGGTTCAGAGCCTTGCTCAGGAATAAATGGGAGGTTCGGTTGAGTGACAATGGAAAGCTGGATCACCTCGAATGCTTGTCACGTGTTCTCTCAGCCTCTCCTGAGGGGGAGAAGGTTGCAGAGTGGAATGTCTTGTTTGGGATTTTTTCATTGTATAGAAATAAAATGTACTAGGAGTTTGTGAGAGAAGGTAGGTCAAAGAAGTGCCCCTTGCACTTGGAGCGGAAGGTGGTGAGGTTTGTGATGGTCCATGGTTCCTGAGGGAGTTCCTTCCCCTCTTGGGCTGGCCCTGGAGAAAGTTCTGTCTCCTGCACAGATGAACTTTTCCCTTTTGGTAAGATAACATAAGAACGGCCCTACTGGGTCAGACCAAAGGTCCATCTAGCCCAGTATCCTGTCTTCCTCCAGTGCCAGGTGCCCCAGAGGGCATGAACAGAACAGGTAATGATCAAGTACTTCTAGCACCTGTCGCTCATTCCCAGCTTCTGGCAAACAGAGGCTAGGGACACCATTCCTGCCCATCCTGGCTAATAGCCATTGATGGACTTATCCTCCATGAATCTATGTAGTTCTTTTTTGAACCCTGTTATTGTCTTGGCCTTCACAACATTGCCTGGCAAGGAGTTCCACAGGTTGACTGTGCAGTGTGTGAAGAAATACTTTCTTTTATTTGTTTTAAACCTGCTTCCTATTAATTTCATTTGGTGACCCCTAGTTCTTGTGTTATGAGAAGTAGTAAACAACACTTCCTTATCTACTTTCTCTACACCAGTCATGATTTTATAGACCTCAATCATATCTCCCCATATCTTTTCCAAGCTGAAAAGTCCCAGTCTTATTATTCTCTCCTCATACGGAAGCTGTTCCATACCCCTAATCATTTTTGTTGCCTTTTTCTGAACCTTTTCCAATTCCAATATTTTTTTTTGAGATGGGGCAACCACATCTGCACACAGTATTCAAGATGTGGGCATACCATGGATTTATATAGAGACAACATAATCTTTTCTGTCCTATTATCTATCCATTTCTTAATTATTCCCTGCATTCTGTTCGCTTTTTTGAGTGCCGCTGCACATTGAGTGGATGTTTCCAGAGAACTATCCTCAATGACTCCAAGATCTCTTTCTTGAGTGGTAATAGCTAATTTAGACCCCATCATTTTATATGTATAGTTGAGATTATGCGTTCCAATGTGCATTACCTTTCCATTTATCCACATTAAATTTCATTTGCCAGTTTGTTCCCCAGTCACCCAGTTTTGAGAGATCCTTTTGTAGCTCTTCACAGTCTGCCTGGGTCTTAACTATCTTTAGTAATTTTGTATCATCTGCAAATTTTGCCACCTCACTGTTTACCCCTTTTTCCAGATCATTTATGAATATATTGAATAGGACTGGTCCCAGTACAGACCCCTGGGGGACACCACTATTTACCTCTCTCCATTCTGAAAACTGACCATTTATACCTACCTTTGGTTTCCTATCTTTTAACCAGTTACCAAGCCATGAGAGCACCTTCCCTCTTATCCCGTGGCAGCTTCTTTGCCTAAGAGCCTTTGGTGAGGGAACTCGTCAAAGGCTTTCTGAAAATCTAAGTACACTATATCCACTGGATCCCCTTGATCCACATGCTTGTTGACTCCCTCAAAGAATTCTAGTAGATTGGTGAGGGATGATTTCCCTTTACTAAAACCATGTTGACTCTTCCTCAACAAATTCTGTTCATCAATATGTCTGACAATATTGTTCTTTATTATAGTTTCAACCAGTTTGCCCGGTACTAAAGAAAGCCCCATTGTGCCAGAGGAGCAAAGCTGTTGACTATGGTCTTCATTCCAGTCTTCAGTGCTGTGAAGAGGGGTTTAGCCAGGGGTAGCTGGTACAATGATTTGTGTTGGCATTTGAACTAGATTTGTTCACAATCATATTCAAACATGGGAGGCTGGGGGGAGACACTGCCGTGTAGATAACCCAAAGCACCAACAAATAACTGCAACCACAGTCATTGCCTCCAGTTCCAGTTGCCTTCACTGAGGTAGGCAGTAAGGCCTAGAGGACGGAGCACTGGGCTGGGACTCAAGAGATGTAGTTTCTATTCCCAGCTTTGCCATTCCCTGCTGGGTGACCATGAGCAAATCACTCCCCCTGTCTGTGCCCTGGTTACTCCATCACTGAAATGGGGATAATGATACCGACCTCCTTGGAAAAGTGCCTTGTGATCTGCCAGTGAAAAGCACTAGGTAATAGAAAGATGGTTTCATTGTTTATTTAAAAGCAAAGACTATTGGCAAAAGACAAACAATAAGGAAAACCGCAAAATAGGTACTTGTGAATAAATGCAGGTCCAGTGCTATGATTGAAACACCATTGGGTGGTCAGGAAGCTTTAAATCAGAGATCTTCCAGGAGGTACAGCTACTCATCTAAATATTTGCCTAGTTTTACAACAGGCTACATAAAAAGCACTAGTGAAGTCAGTACAAACTAATATTTCATACAAGATGACTTGTTTATACTGCTCTATATAATATACACTGAAATGTAAGTACAATATTTATATTCCAATTGATTTATAATGTATATGGTAAAAATGAGAAATTAAGCAATTTTTCAGTAATAGTGGCTGTGGCACTTTTGTATTTTTATGTCTGATTTTGTAAGCAAGTCGTTTTTAAGTGAGGTGAAACTTGGGGTTATGCAGGACAAATCAAACTCCTGAAACGGATACCGTAGGCTGGAAGGGCTGAGAGCCACTGCTTTAAGTTACAAAGCATGGAGATATAACCTTTAGCACAGCTGAGCAAAATGTTTCTCCCAGCCTAAAGACTGGGTATATCCCAATCTCTTGGGAAAGTTTCAGCACATCTCCAGTGTCCGTGTTTTCCTTTCCTGCTCTATTTCATGTCAGGGAACCCTCTGATGCAGTCACTTTGGTGACGAAGAAGGTGGTTACCCAACACACTCCCACAATGTGACACGACATCATTTCATTAATAACTGCTTCCTGTTGCACAACTAAGGGTAACATTTTACAGCACATGCGTGTTTTTCCTGGTAATTTTTCTTATGCTAGCTTTTTGTTTCATTTCTTGTGTCACTGTTTTCAAGAATACAAATGTATCCCACAAACACAACTGCCTGAACCAAAAAGCTTGCAGTCTAGGTTAATGACAAGATGCAGCAGGTGGATTAAACAAACATGCAGTGGTTGCGGGGATGAGGACAAGGGAACAGTAATATGAGTATGTATTTGCCTAGGCTAGCTATGCAATTCACCATCTGTCTAGCCATGAGCAAAAGCTGAATGCAAACAAATTCTCTGGGTTCGCTCATCACCCCAGGGATCCTGTGGGGATACCATCTGAGATAGAATCAATGTCTTACCTGAGCTGGATGCTGGGTGCCCGCTGTTTTGGGGGAGAGAGGATTCCAGCACAGATTTGGTAGCAAAGCCTTTACTCTTGGGCATTTGTCTTGGTGATGATCCAGTATATTCAGCAGACCAGTGCTTGGAGGCATTATCCTTGTTTGGTACTATCCTTCAGCTAACCTTGTTCAACAGTGCCCCCTCTTGGGGAAATGTAGTATCCTTTGATGTGTGGCCTAGCAACTTTTGGCTAGGCTGCCTGCATTAGTGCTGTTCAAAGCCTGTTCACACCTGTGTCTGTCAAAGTTTGCCAGTTACCCAGTAAGAGTAGAGAGTGGAAAGAACCTCCAATGTACTATTATACAGCTGGCACAACTGGCTCCTAGGCCACACCTCTAGCACTCCCTCCACCCCCACCCCAGCATACAGGGTGCATTGGGGTTATGACTAGGATGAAGCAGGTGTGGTTGAGTGTTGCTGTGCTCTGATAATCCCCATCTAGCATACCAGCCTCTTGGGTCCATAGCTGGCCGGCATAGTTAATAGGAGTTAAAGGGGCCTTGAAGCTGTTCTAAAATACAATGGGGACAGGGACAGTGTGCTCCAGAGTTAAGGAGCCATAAATGGCTCTTTTACACCTCCCACCCTCCACTGTGTACAGCACCCCCTAAGGCCTGCTGAGGACTGAGCCCAGATGTTATGCTAGAGTTATGGTGGGTGAGGCAATATATTTTATTGGATCAACGTCTGTGCATGATCTCCAGGTAGGTTTCCTGATTTTTTCATTCCCGTGTGTGGGAGTATGTGATGATTTCTTGATTGAGGTGTTCCCTTATGGAGTATGTGAAGTGCAGGAGATGGTTCCTCAGTTTTTCTGAAGTCCTTCTTGCAGAACTGTTCAGCATATCTGGAGTTGCGCGTAGTGGA
This sequence comes from Emys orbicularis, assembly GCF_028017835.1. Classification (NCBI taxonomy): domain Eukaryota; kingdom Metazoa; phylum Chordata; order Testudines; family Emydidae; genus Emys; species Emys orbicularis. The sequence goes on from NC_088692.1 coordinate 26,066,133, forward strand.
TAGAGGATTATATGGTAAGTCCTCCGGGGATGATGGTTTTTCCCTTGTGTTCACTTAAGAAGTAGATGTCACTGTTAAGTTTGGCTTCCTTCCTCTTCATGTTGTGGAGTTTCCATTTCAGATGGCAACATTCGATTTCTTTCATTGTCATTTGCAGTCTTGTTATAATCATGTTAGTCCCAGGATCTTATAGAGAAAAGGTGAGTGAGGAAATACCTTTTATTGGACAAAGTTCTGCAGTTGGTCCAATAAAAGATATTACCTCAACCACCTGGTCTCTAATATCCTGGGACCAACACGGCAACAACCCTGCAAACCCAGTTGCTATTGGCATATACTTCCTCTATTAGAGTTGATTTTCCATAGGATGCTTTATACAGACCTTTTCATCGAGAGAGCTCCCAAGGAACATTGCAAACTGAAATGCAGATTCTCCCTAGAGATAGCATCATTCACATAGTACTGCATCCTCAGCTGGGGTGAAAGGCAGCTTTTCGTGTGCCTTTTGCATTGATATAGGTGGTGTTGGTCAAAGTGACTTATGCAAATTATATGTGCAATACACAGCTTCAGAAATATCAAATTGTGATGGCAAAATATAGAAAACAAATACATAAATGGAAAAAACAAAAACACATGATGTAAATTAACAATGTAAGGTACACAATTACAGTTGTGTTGAAATGGGGAATCACCCTAAGTGCAACGGGTCCCAAGGTAAGTAAACTCTTTTTTTTTTTTTTTTTTTTTTTTTTTAAAAGGGCCAGATTCAAAATCCATTGACTTTCTATTAACTTCAATGGCCTTTTGGATCATGCCCTACCTGAATTATGATGTGCTTCCATCTACATTGTGAACTGATTTAAAAGCCATGAATCATTTTCAGTATTAAGTTAATGATAGGTCATTCAAATGTACGGAGAGAGGCTAAAACTTTCAAATGCCTAAAGTTAGATGCCAAATCTGATGTTTGCAACTTTTAAACATGTAGCCAGTTATTCAGAGGTGTTCATCATCTCTGGAGGTGTTCAGCACCTGAGGTGGTTGAAATGTGTTGACTACAAAAATGTTTCCACTGAAAAGTAGGGTTTTGTCAAAAGCAAAACTTTTCCTGGGGAAAACATAATTTAAAAAATTATATGGGAAATTTTGAAACCAAACAAAAGTCATTGTTTTGAATTGCATAATTCAGTTTGGTAGAAATGAAAATTTTTGATCTAAATAAAAACTTTTGTTTGGTCTAGAAATTTCCCATGAAAATTTTAAAACAAATTTTTCATCCTTTTTTTTTTTTTTTTTGGTAGAAGAGAAAATATTTCCTCTCTCCATCCAGCTCTATTCATCACCTTTGAAAATCGGGCCACTTATCTTTAGATGTCTAAATATGGATTTAGATGACTAAAGTTAGTCATGCAGGTTTGAAAATGTTGGCCTTATTGAGGAATTAAGGTTGTGTTTGGGTGCTCAACTTCCTTATGTAGCTTTGGAAATCCCAGCATGTTTAGACAACATGCTGCTTTCAGGAAGTTGTGGCCTATGGTGATGTTTTCCTGGAGCTGGTAGTTCATGCCCCCTTTTATTTAATCCTCTTAGAGTCCATATATTTGTCAGAACCACTGAGCCAAAACTCTAGGATCCTACACCTCCCCCTCCCCCATTATTCAAGCACCATATAAAGTTATTTAGTACTTGATCATCCAGCCCTCTCATACCTGCTTGGTCCCATGGATGCGATACAAGGGGGTGAGCAAAGGCTGATGTATCTGGCCCTTCCTGGTGAGAATGCTCCCATCCAGTTTGTACGCAGCATTTTCTTTACATCAGGCACTGTATGTAACTTTCACTGTAGAGTAGATTAAAGCCCTCTGACTGAAACATCTGTCCCAGAATGTTCAAACGTTTTTCAGTCCATGTCGGGACCACCATGAATTAACGTGGAGAGAGGCGTACGTGTGTGAGACAGAGGAGCAGCACAGGAAAGCGAATAGGGAAACATACGGAAATCTGATATTAGTGGGATGCTTGTTAAGGCTCATGCTATATTGCAGCACTTCCTCAGCGTTCCCCTGAAAACAAATCTTGATGTTGCTATATGTCCCTTCTGAATTTACAAGACATTTGTGCTCCGTGAACTAATGTAAACTAATTTTCTGAAATTTCAGGTTTTGGCCCTATTTTAGCTAATGAAATTCAGCACTTTTCAGACATTTCCTCATTCTTGCAGCCAGCGTGATATGAAAGAGCAGTTTCACACTCTACAGGGCTATTAGTGATGATTATTGTGAGCAAGTTAAAAAAACCCAGCCTGCTTCTTTAACGTCTGTTCTCTCTGTGCACAGAGGATTTATGTAGGCAGCCCTCAGTCATTATGCATGTATCTTTCCAGCATGCACAGACACACTTAAAAAATCAGTTTTTGAAAATGGGTTTCCCCTGATAATGTCTTGGGGACCTTCCCATGAAGCATATGTGCAATTGGATTTGTAATTCTCTCCCAGTTTTACATCCTGTTCTCATGTCTAAGCATTGACTCTTGCAGTTGTGTGATGACATAAGGAGAATCTCGACTCTCTCTTAAAAAATAAAAATATATGTCCAGCCCTCATCATTTTGGAAGAAGCTTAAAAACCTGATTCATAAAGGCTCAAAAAAGACAATAAAATCCAAAATTTCATTTTTTGTTTTGTTTAAAATAACTTGATTTTTGAATGCTTGGGGTTGAGACGGATTCTAAATCAGCATGATGTAAGTATGATTACTATGCTGGGAGCTGGGAGATCACATCACCTTAATGAAGCTATCAGATATGATAGCTTCCTTCCATTCAGGCTAAATGATGGAACAATTAAATGCCCCTTTGTGTAACAGTAGCTGAAACAATGGACAACTACTGCACAAGGACTAGACTGCATGCAAGCCTGGGCAGTGGCTGGCATAGGCGCCGACTCCTGCTCCCGCCAGTGGGAGCTCGACCCCCCTCTGCCCGCGGCCCCGCTCTGACTCCACCCCTTCCATGAGGCCCTGCCCTGCCCCCATTCCAATCCCTTGCCTAAAGTCCCCGCACCAACTCCTCCCCCTCCCTACCCCTATTCCAACTCCTTCCCCAAATCCCTGCCCCGGCCCCGCCTCTTCCCTGCCTCCTCCCCTGAGCGTGCCATGTTCCTGCTCCTCCCCCTCCCTCCCGAAGCTTGCTACGCCGCCAAACAGCTATTTGGCGGTGGCCCGGCTGGGAGGTAGGCAGAGGGGCGGGGACGCGGCACGCTCGGGGGGAGGCGGAGGAGGTGGGGCGGGGAGCATGGCTGCTGGTGGGTGCAGAGCACCCACTAATTTTTCCCTGTGGGTGCTCCATCCCCGGATTACCCACAGAGTCGGCGCCTATGGTGGCTGGGCCCTGTGGTCCAAGGAGTCTTCCAGGGGTGTGATAACAAACACGGGGGGGGGAGGGGGTGATTTGACTGCTGCAGTGTGGGTGTGAACAGAAGTAGATAAAGAAGGCAGCAGCAAAGCCCTGGCAACATTGGCTTGAGAGAAAGAAAATAGCGAGAGAGCTTTTGGGGCACAATGCTGGCTAGAAAAAGTCTTGGAACTGTGAGCAAACAAACTGCATCCTGTTTTTTGATTCCTACTGTGCTCAGGGAAACCGGACTTCGTGTGCATTTTTAGTAACAATCAGGATTGCATCAGAAAGTTATCTGACTTTAGCATCCATCTCTCCTCCTAATGGAAACAACCCACAAGACCCCAAATACTGGCTAAATGCTTTGGTCAAATAGTAAATTTGAGCTGACAATATCCTTTTAATAAGAAAGCAAGTGTGTAGACTTTAGGCTCAACAGAAATGAAGTATCATTGAGATATGTCATAACAAGAGGGCCTGTCTTCAACTGACAGCTGAATATGACATCAGGCAGCTCTTAGGGCCCTAGCAAGGCTGCACCCTCCCTGTCTAGCATGCTGTTTGCTGGAGTGGCTGCCTTGTTATGTTTCTGTAATTTAACTTTTATGAGGCTCAGTTGTTGACTATCACTCAACCCCCAGCCTAGAGGACCAATGTGGCTACTTTTCATCCTGCCCCCCACAACTTTCAGCTGTCCGGCTTAGGTGACCTTAACAGAGCCCATTGCATAGCTCTGAGGGTATCAGAACACAGACATATTCCTGACATGCCAAAGTACAGTCCCCGGGGAAGGCTTCAACTGAAATGCAGGAGATTTATGTGCATAAATGTTTTTAGCATAAATTTTCTACCCACTCAAGGTTGCCTATATTATATTATTATTATTATTTATTCGTGTCACTGAGAACACCCTACCTCCCTATTTCTATGGGATCTATTTCCCCGCAGTATCATTTTAACAGAATAGCTTTCATCAGAGATGCCCTTGTAAGCCATGTGTTCCATGTGTAAAACTGTTCAAGAGTTCACACCCCAGCTTCTTCCATGGCAGTGACCAAACCTGTCCCCAGTGAGAGAATACAATAACTTGGGTTGGGGGGAATGGAATACTTCAAAGAGACTTCATTGACTTTAGTGGGCCTTCCTCGGTAATTTAAGCACCATTAACATGCCAGTCAGAGCTCTGTTAGACAAGACCTGGTTCTACCAGCTTTGACTATTAATAAAACATTATCAACATAATTAATGCCCATATCTGATCTACTTTTCAGTAGTTTATATGAGGCTTTCACTAACACACATTATGCACCTTATTCTGCTTCTCAATCAGCTGCTGTTGACAGACAAAATTCCTGGCATTTGTGCACTGCAAAATCACAAGGCACCCACTTAGCTATTTGTTGAGATAATCTTCACTTTTAGGAAGAGTCGGAGTCCAGAGAGCAGGTGAATTAGAAGCCAACACTCCTCTCTCTAGCCGCTCTGCTATGACAATGGGTATTCCTTTTAAACTAAAAGCAAAGCAAAGCAATTAGATTATGTAACTCGGGCTGCTCTGCACAGTTCTGTCCCTAATTAAACATGAGCTAAAACATTCGTTGGGACACTGTAGCATCATTTGTCTGTTGCCAGGTGCCTCTGTCCATTAGGAACGCAGCAACTCCTGTGCAGGAGAATTGGAGATTAATTGCTGGATCCAAATATTGTGAAACACACCTATCTGACAGTGGATACAATGTTGCAACAGTCTCTCCGCTCCACACACCTGCCCCTTACCACCCTCCCACATTGTTTCGTAGAAAAGAGGCAAGTGAATGCTCAAGGGATATGGCCAGTCAGTGGCTTTCTTGTGTAATACGTAGGAGAAAGAAAATAGGCATTTCTGTGCAGTAAATGTATAAAGTTCTCTTGCTCACCAGCTCTTTGAGTGCATTGGTTTATTTAAATAACCTAGGATAATGTGCCTATGTCCTGAACTAGAACACAGGGGCCGGAGGGATATAGAAGCTGAAGATATTCTATTTCCTTCTCATTTTCCTCTTTTCCATCTATCAGCAGCTTGATATGTGCCCAGTCTGTCAATGCAGCCTGTCTCGGGAGTATTGTCTGGGTTAATCAGCAGAATCAATGCAACACAAGTTAAATGAATGACACAACAGAGAAGGGCCCAGATATCTGTCTAATCATCACTTTTCCCATCGTGTGATCAGCCGCATTTTGCTTGATCCTATTGCATAGCTGTTCAACTCTTAGCATGGGGATTTCTTCCTTTGTACACAGTGCTCACAGATAGCCATGTGATTCAGTGCAGGGAGAGAGAGAGAGATTGGGGGGTGTGCTCAGGTCCAAATGACCAACTTTCTGGTCCTCATTTCTATATGTGTCTGGAATATATTTATGGAGATTTTAACAACTCTGAATGGAGATAGTCCCCAGTCTGGGGAGTTTCTGGGACTGTCAGAACCAGATTCTAACTCTGAATAAAGACAAAGGGCCTAATACTCCCCGTCCCTTGCTGTCCCCCAGCCTCACTGTGTAGTGCGAAGGGGAGGACAGCATCACAGAACAGCCCTGACAACACAAGATAAGTGGAGATTTTGCAGCAAGCTCCCTCTTGTGTGCCAGCCCCTGAAATGCCACCTTCCTCCGAGGGCTCTGGGGGTTTGGGGTAGGAATCTGTTGGAGCCGGTATGGACAGGGCAGGCTCCCCTCCAAACCAGAGCGCTTCCACACAGACGATAATACAGTATGAAAACAAACCCAAAGAAAAAAACCCTCCACTCCCTCCACCCCTACCTGTGGTCAACATGCTAAGCTGTGCCCTGTACTGCCCTGTGTTCTCTCAGTCCTGGTCTACACTGTACAGAGTTAGGTCGACGTAAGGCAGCTTTTGTTTAATATCTTTATTAATGATCTAGAGGATGGCGTGGACTGCACTCTCAGCAAGTTTGCAGATGACACTAAACTGGGAGGAGTGGTAGATACACTGGAGGGTAGGGATCGGATACAGAGGGACCTAGACAAATTAGAGGATTGGGCCAAAAAAAACCTGATGAGGTTCAACAAGGACAAGTGCAGAGTCCTGCACTTAGGACGGAAGAATCCCATGCACTGCTACAGACTAGGGACCGAATGGCTAGGTAGCAGTTCTGCAGAAAAGGACCTAGGGGTCACAGTGGACGAGAAGCTGGATATGAGTCAACAGTGTGCTCTTGTTGCCAAGAAGGCTAACGGCATTTTGGGCTGTATAAGTAGGGGCATTGCCAGCAGATCGAGGAACGTGATCGTTTCCCTTTACTCGACATTGGTGAGGCCTCATCTGGAGTACTGTGTCCAGCTTTGGGCCCCACACTACAAGAAGGATGTGGAAAAATTGGAAGGAGTCCAGTGGAGGGCAACAAAAATGATTAAGGGTCTGGAGCACATGACTTATGAGGAGAGGCTGAGGGAACTGGGATTGTTTAGTCTCCAGAAGAGAAGAATGAGGGGGGATTTGATAGCTGCTTTCAACTACCTGAAGGGGGGTTCCAAAGAGGATGGAGCTTGGCTGTTCTCAGTGGTGGCAGATGACAGAACAAGGAGCAATGGTCTCAAGTTGCAGTGGGGGAGGTCTAGGTTGGATATTAGGAAACACTATTTCACTTGGAGGGTGGTGAAGCACTGGAATGCGTTACCTAGGGAGGTGGTGGAATCTCCTTCCTTGGAGGTTTTTAAGGCCCGGCTTGACAAAGCCCTGGCTGGGATGATTTAGTTGGGAATTGGTCCTGCTTTGAGCAGGGGGTTGGACTAGATGACCTCCTGAGGTCCCTTCCTACCCTGATATTCTATGATTCTATGATTCTATCTCTGTAAGCGTCTACACTAAAATGTAGCTCCCACCGACGTCACTCGCCCACTACACCAACTTAATAACTCCACCTCCACGAGAGGCGTAGTGCTTCAGTTAAGGTAGTGAGGTCAATGCGGTGTCAGCGTAGACACTGTGTTGCTTACATCGGCTGTTGCTGCCTTTCAGAAACCGTCCCACAATGCCCCACACTGGCAGTTAAATTGGTGCAATCACTCCTGGTGAAAATGAGCACCACCGACACAAGGAACGTAGTGTGGACGTGTAAAACCAATTAAATTACTGCGGTGGCTGTACGTTGATGTAACTTAGGTTGATTTAATTGTGTAGTGTAGACTTGCCCTCAGAGAGTGAGGTGAATTCTCAGAACTCAAATGCTGGAAAAGCAGGAGATGCAGAGCTGGGGTCCCTCCGCGTGCTCCCTTGAAAGAACACCAGCATGACCAGACTAAAGAACTCACACCCATTAGGAAACTAGGGAAATACAAAGTTACGTTGCCAGTTCCCACACAACCTAAACTCTGCCTCCACTGACTTTATGCTGTCATCAGTCTGCACAAGTTTCCCATTGGCTTCACTGGATGTTCTCACGCGGAATGGTGGCAGGTCCCGGCTCCATGTTTTCATAGTAATGGGACATGCTCCCAAAACTCTCTCCTCCACTGTCTGGCCATTGTCGATTTCAACAAGGACGTTATTGCTTAACATTTGAAAATATGAGCCTGGATTCTTGGGACAGACCAAAACAACTCAACAGAAGCCCCAGGGAGTGTAATATCACCCCTTGAATGTTTTCATGAGACTCTTGTAATTTTTTTTTCCTTCAGGGGGAAAAAAGTAGTCATTCAACCCTCAACAATCTGGTTCCAGCTCTTGGAAAGATCAACAGGCTCATATACAGCATTTCTTCCCCCCTCACAGCAAATTAAATCTTTCAAACAGATATTACAATTAAATTGTACTGTAATTAAATTGTACTGTGGTTTAGAAGCCCTGGCTTCTGTTAAAACTTAATTACTCATTTTCTACCACTTTCATAGTAAAGGACAGATGCTAACCTCAGCCAATAAAGCTTGGCTTTTGGTTAAAAAATGTTTGGTAAAGGTACAAGTGAGAGCAGCTTCTAAACTAAGATACGCAGTGGGAAATGCTGTTTGGTTTTGATTGTGCTACTGGAGCACCAGAGGGATAAGTCCTACAGGGAGTTTCTCAAAGAACATTTCCAGATTAAGCAATAAGATGTTCCAGAATATGTGGCTTGTTTATACCAACTGGAGCCCTGAAAATTCATCCTTTGCTAGTGATCTTTGAAATCTTTTTAAAGGTAGGACCTAAGACCATGTTCATGTGCAGTAGTTGCAGAATAAATGCTTGGATACTATGGTGGTGAATGTTACACAAAGCCTTAAATTAGACACAATGGGGAATCCTAGGGATGGAAACTACAAATTATGCTTCCTAGGGACCCAGTAGAGTCCTGTGGAGTAACATGAGGTCACAATTCACAAACATGACTATGGTTTGGATGCTTAACTGAGAACCTCTATTCCTTTTTCATTCACTTTAAAAAAAAAATTCTTTAAAAATATTTTTTGTAATGCATGACCTCATTTTGTCTTCTGGCCCCAATCCTGCCATTGGTCCAATCCTCTTTCCGCTGATTTCTATGGGAACAGGAACAAGTCCTAGTTAGTTCTAAAGAGCATTTCTTCCCATATAACCTGTCAAAGAACAGGTGAGTCAGCAAGAGTGTCATTTAGTCTTCATCCGATGAGCTCCTCTAGGAACAGGGTCTTTTATGGCTGACTTAGAACAACGCTTCCTCAGCTCTCGTCCCCTTATGCCCCTACTCTACTTGGGCTACATTGATGACATCTTCATCATCTGGACCCATGGGAAGGAGGCCCTTGAGGAATTCCACCAAGATTTCTACCCTACCATCAACCTCAGCCTGGACCAGTCCACACAAGAGGTCCACTTTCTAGACACTACAGTGCTAATAAGCAATGATCACATAAACACCACCCTATACCAGAAACCTACTGACTGCTATACTTACCTACATACCTCCAGCTTTCATCCAGACCACATCACATCCAGACCATTGTCTACAACTGCATTTGCTCTGATCCCTCAGACAGAGATAAATATCTACAGAATCTCTATCAAGCGTTCTTAAAACTGCAATACCCACCTGGTGAAGTGAAGAAACAGATTGTCAGAGCCAGAAGGGTACCGAGAAGTCACCTACTACAAGACAGGCCCAACAAAGAAAGTAACAGAATGCCACTAGCCGTCACCTACAGCCCCCAACTAAAACCTCTCCAGCGTATCATCCAGGATCTACAACCTATCCTGAAGGACGATTCCTCACTCTCACAGACCTTGGGAGACAAGCCAGTCCTCGCCTATAGACAGCCCCCCAACCTGAACAAATACTCACCAGCAACTACACACCAGACAACAAAAACACCAACCCAGGAACTAAACCCTGCTACAAACCCCGGTGCCAACTCTGTTCACATATCTATTCAAGGGACATCATCATAGGACCTAACCACATCAGCCACACCATCCGGGTATCATTCACCTGCACATCTATCAATGTGATGTATGCCATCATGTGCCAGCAGTGCCCCTCTGCCATGTACATTGGCCAAACCGGACAGTCTCTATGCAAAAGAATAAATGGACACAAATCTGACATCAGGAATCATAACATTCAAAAACCAGTAGGAGAACACTTCAATCTCTCTGGTCACTCAATAACAGACCTAAAAGTGGCAATTCTTCAACAAAAAAACTTCAAAAACAGACTTCAACGTGAAGCTGTAGAACTGGAATTAATTTGCAAACTGGATACCATCAGAATAGGCCTGAATAAAGACTGGGAGTGGTTGGGTCATTACAACACATAAACTTAATTTCCCCAATACTAATTTCTCCCTACTGTTACTCACACCTTCTTGTCAACTGTCTGTAATGGGCCACTCTATTACCACTTCAAAAGTTATTTTTCCTCCCTTGGTATCCTGCTGTTAATTGATTTATCTCGTTAGACTGACCTCACACTTGGTAAAGCAACCCCCATCCTTTCATGTATTTATACCTGCTCCTGTATTTTTCACTTCATGCATCCGATGAAGTGGGTTCTAGCCCACGAAAGCTTATGCCCAAATAAATTTGTTAGTCTCTAAGGTGCCACAAGGACTCCTCGTTGTTTTTGGTCTAAACTCTGTAATCGTTCAAGAAAATCTTCAGGGCTGTGCAGGACGGGTTATATCTTGCACATCAAAACCATTGTGTGCTATAAAATAGCCACAATACTTCCCTGCCTCACAGAGGTTTGTGATGACTGATTAGTTTGCAGATGAATATGTACTCTGTAGAGCTAAGCAGTCTTCATTCTCCAAACAAGGCCAGCATAAACTAAAAGGCAAAGTCTGCATATTTCCTCCTTCCATCTGTTCTAACATAGTCCAGATTTGAGATGTCAACAAGATCTCATCTGTTTCGAAAGGGTCAGTTCACACAAATGATAGGTCATTCTGTTCTTGCTATTAGGGTGTAAGTTATTTCCTAGGCCTAACGTGGGATGCTCTTCGTTGAGCAGTAATCTCCAAGACAATAGCAGAATTAAATCAGAACTTCCAGGCAATCCATCACACATGAGTTGACATTATTTAACCCAGATGATGCCGGCCACTGAGTTATTTTATTACAAGTAACTGTCTATCACAAAGAATTATTGTCAGTATCCCTAACACATGCTACATTTTTTTAAATCTCCAGAATCTGTCCATCTACAGTCACAGGCTGTGCACCTGCCACACAGCAATTGGAGTTCCCGATAGTTCCTGTTGTGCTGGGAGTGTTCCCTGCCTTGCAGCTATGCAGGGTACCTACAGGCTTGTCTAAACAGAAAAGTTTCACTGGTTTAATTTCGTGTGAACGTGTCCAGGCTTAATTCGAATTAACGCTGCTAAATTCGACCTAAACTCGTAGTGTAGACCAGGCCTAAGTCCCAACTTGTTTACACACACAAGCTGCACAGCTTTAACTATGCTGGTATTAACTATACTCCCTCCCCAGTGTGGACAATTATATTGGTATAAATGTGCTTATACCAATATAGCTTATTATAAGATATTCTGGTATACGGTACCTGTAGACCAATATAACTGCATCCACACTAGTATAACAATACTGGTAAAAATCACACCACTAATTGACATAGTTACTCCAGTACAAAATCTTTGTGTCGACCAGGCCTTTGTTAAACAAATGCAAATCCCCATGTGGGCATGTTTATATCTATTTAGCTTGCCCGGCACTAAACCTAGTTTAAACCACTATGAGTGTCCACACACAAAGGTGCACCAAATCAGAGGATAATGGCATCTTTAGTTAAACGGGTGCAACTCTGTGTGTCAGCCTGGCTGGAGTTTATTCTATATTGTTCATAGGTATGAAAGTTAGAATCGGACAGTTCAGGATCAGACCCTAGTTAACTCCAGGCATGTGAGCTTAAACCACTTGATATTTAAAAATAAAAAATAGACCGAGAGCATTCGCTCCTTCAGGTACTTAGCTGGCTGGTTCTAGCTCCCATGCTCAGAGTCTAACTGATCGCCATATGTGGGGCTGGGAAGGAATTATTTCCCCGGTCAGATTGGCTAGCAGCAAAAATTCCTGTAGTGAAGGGAGCTTGTCACTCATAGCAAATGCTTCCAGGTACCTCAGGCAGGCCTGGAACAGACGGGAAAAAGGGAAAGTCCTGAGCTATCCCTTCCCTGCCGTGTGTCTAACTGATCAGTGACTGTTTGAGGCTGCAGCCTGACAGCAAAATGGTGCTTCATGCTGTCTACAAAGGGTCAGGCTTCCTTGTAAACCCTAAGCTCTCTGCTGGGGAGCGAGTCAGTGAGCACCTTGCTTCTTGCCCTTGCATTTATAAGCTGCCAGGGCAATTGGGAAGCAGCTGCCGGGGAGTGACTGTGGGTGTCGAAGGGAAGCTGCCATGTTGAGAGGGAGTGGTTCAAAGAAGACCCCCGGAATCTAGCAAACAGGTGGCCAAGGCTGGAGCTGTGGTGAATGGGAGGAGCTAGCTAGTGCACCTGCAATAGTTGGGTCCTGAACTGGGTCCATCACTCCTGCTGAGCCTGAGAGGTCTGCGAAGGCACCCGGTTTGTTTTTGGGGGTCAGGAGCACCTTGCATGGCTGCCAAGCAGCCATCTCACTCTGTGCCTTGGCCCTGTCTGAAGGCTTTAGGGATAACGTGACTTTTATTTATTTACAGGTACCTGATTTTTGGCTTGGTTTGGTATTTTTGGTAGTACCTTTATGCCAGAAAGATGCCAAAGGACAAATTGTGTGCATGCACATGCATACCATGTGTGTATAAAGTGTGCATTTATTGCTAACTAATGAAATGCAGCCACATCTGGGGTGAAGTGTAGTAGCTGTTCTGTGCCAACAATAGAAGAGTATATCCACTGATATACTCTGTAAGTGGTTTGGGGTAAGTAAAGAATCATCTCATCCATTGAAACTACTGGAGGAATTGTAATCTTCAATCCTCTTTCCCGTCTCACTGGTCCTACCATATCTTTTGATGCCCTCTTAATCTAATAGGTGTCACAAAGAATCTCAGCACGTGGCTTGCTTGCCATTGTGTTTCTCTGTGGAGTGAGGAACTGCTCACACAGAGGTCACGGCACAGTGGCTTGCTGCTGGAGTGAGATGAAAACAGGAGGATGACCTGCTCTCTTAGACACTGTGAGCTGCCCATAATGGTCTTTTCCCCCTTGTCGCTCTGGCTGGGCTAAAGCCAGTAACCAAGTCTTTAACAAAGACAGGGAGGTCTGGTTTGCTGTAATCTGATTAGCTAAACCTTGGAGAGTCAGAGCAGTAAAAGTGGCTAAGAAAACTTTTCCCTGTGTAAAATATTACTCAAAGGCACACTGATATAAAAGTCGTGTAGGACACCACTACTCTTATTTTACAGGCGGGTCTTCGGCAGCATTTCGGCGATGAAGCTTCAGTGCCGCGGAAGACACCTGGAGTGAGTGAAGGGCCCGCCGCCGCCGTACCGCCGAAGACCCGGAGCGCCGCCCCGTCAGTAAAAGCGCCGCAGCGGGTGGCGCCTTTTTTTTCCCCCCCGCTCCCGGGTGAGTAAAATTTAAAAGGCGCCACTTGTGCTCGGTGGGGGAGCGGCCGCTGCCCCACTTCCCCCCCAGCTACGCTCCTGTTTACACTGTGTGGCAGGCTACAGCACCCTGAAAGACTGAGGGGAAAAACAACTGAGGAGAGTTGGCAGTTTTTCAAAGGGACACTATTAAGGGCCCAAAAGCAAGCTATTCCGCTGGTTAGGAAAGATAGAAAATGTGGCAAAAGACCACCTTGGCTTAACCACGAGATCTTGCATGATCTAAAAAATAAAAAGGACTCATATAAAAAATGGAAACTAGGACAGATTACTAAGGATGAATATAGGCAAACAACACAGGAATGCAGGGGCAAGATTAGAAAGGCAAAGGCACAAAATGAGCTCAAACTAGCTACGGGAATAAAGGGAAACAAGAAGACTTTTTATCAATACATTAGAAGCAAGAGGAAGACCAAAGACAGGGTAGGCCCACTGCTTAGTGAAGAGGGAGAAACAGTAACAGGAAACTTGGAAATGGCAGAGATGCTTAATGACTTCTTTGTTTCGGTCTTCACCGAGAAGTCTGAAGGAATGCCTAACATAGTGAATGCTAATGGGAAGGGGGTAGGTTTAGCAGATAAAATAAAAAAAGAACAAGTTAAAAATCACTTAGAAAAGTTAGATGCCTGCAAGTCACTAGGGCCTGATGAAATGCATCCTAGAATACTCAAGGAGCTAATAGAGGAGGTATCTGAGCCTCTAGCTATTATCTTTGGAAAATCACGGGAGACGGGAGAGATTCCAGAAGACTGGAAAAGGGCAAATATAGTGCCCATCTATAAAAAGGGAAATAAAAACAACCCAGGAAACTACAGACCAGTTAGTTTAACTTCTGTGCCAGGGAAGATAATGGAGCAAGTAATTAAGGAAATCATCTGCAAACACTTGGAAGGTGGTAAGGTGATAGGGAACAGCCAGCATGGATTTGTAAAGAACAAATCATGTCAAACCAATCTGATAGCTTTCTTCGATAGGATAACGAGTCTTGTGGATAAGGGAGAAGCTGTGGATGTGGTATACCTAGACTTTTGTAAGGCATTTGATACGGTCTCGCATGATATTCTTATCGATAAACTAGGCAAATACAATTTAGATGGGGCTACTATAAGGTGGGTGCATAACTGGCTGGATAACCGTACTCAGAGAGTTGTTATTAATGGTTCCCAATCCTGCTGGAAAGGCATAACGAGTGGGGTTCCGCAGCAGTCTGTTTTGGGACCGGCTCTGTTCAATATCTTCATTAACGACTTAGATATTGGCATAGAAAGTACGCTTATTAAGTTTGCGGATGACACCAAACTGGGAGGGATTGCAACTGCTTTGGAGGACAGGGTCATAATTCAAAATGATCTGGACAAATTGGAGAAATGGTCTGAGTTAAACAGGATGAAGTTTAACAAAGACAAATGCAAAGTGCTCCACTTAGGAAGAAAAAATCAGTTTCACACATACAGAATGGGAAGAGACTGTCTAGGAAGGAGTACGGCAGAAAGGGATCTAGGGGTTATAGTGGACCACAAGCTAAATATGAGTCAACAGTGTGATGCTGTTGCAAAAAAAGCAAACATGATTCTGGGATGTATTAACAGGTGTGTTGTGAGCAAGACACGAGAAGTCATTCTTCCGCTCTACTCTGCTCTGGTTAGGCCTCAGCTGGAGTATTGTGTCCAGTTCTGGGCACCGCATTTCAAGAAAGATGTGGAGAAATTGGAAAGGGTCCAGAGAAGAGCAACAAGAATGATTAAAGGTCTTGAGAACATGACCTATGAAGGAAGGCTGAAAGAATTGGGTTTGTTTAGTTTGGAAAAGAGAAGACTGAGAGGGGACATGATAGCAGTTTTCAGGTATCTGAAAGGGTGTCATAAGGAGGAGAGAGAAAACTTGTTCACCTTAGCCTCCAAGGATAGAACAAGAAGCAATGGGCTTAAACTGCAGCAAGGGAGGTTTAGGTTTGACATTAGGAAAAAGTTCCTAACTGTCAGGGTGGTTAAACACTGGAATAAATTGCCTAGGGAGGTTGTGGAATCTCCATCTCTGGAGATATTTAAGAGTAGGTTAGATAAATGTCTATCAGGGATAGTCTAGACAGTATTTGGTCCTGCCATGCGGGTAGGGGACTGGACTCGATGACCTCTCGAGGTCCCTTCCAGTCCTAGAATCTATGAATCTATGAAATACAGCCAGAAATCTCTTACGCAGGGAGACAGCGCTTGAGTGCATTAGACTATTTCCACTTGTCCAATATCATTTCCCAGACATCTTAACAGTACAGTACTGATGATCTAAACCTATTAACAGAATGGTTGTTCTCTAGTTACTGGCCTTTTAAAACTACCAACAGAACAACTGTATTTATTTCACGTTAGTTATTCCATCTTTTATAAATGCAACTCCTCCAATTTGGATACTCTGACCTTCCTCGGGGAAATCGATCCTGAACTGGAAAAACAGGCAGCTGCAGCTTTTCATACAAAATCCTATTTCTACTCCTACTCCCACCCCAGCAACTGTGTTTGAATTACAGAAGCACAAAAACCCACCCAGCCTATCCCATGAGTGCCAAGCTCAACTTCAGAGAGGAGCTCCACCTGACAGTGTAATTCTAACCCCTTGAAGACAGATAGTAATGGACATGAAGACAGACACCTCACCTAAACTAGTGCTGCAGCTGCTACAGTGCAAGGTCATTTCCAATAGCCCAACGACAAGAGTATTAATTGCAATTAATTAAAAAAAAAAAAGATGAAACATCAAAGCATTGCAAATCTCCTTGTAAAACAAATGTCATTCCTGTTTTGCTCTTTCCCCACACCCCCTACTCATCCCTAGTAGAGTACACACAGATCCTTTCGCTTCCGGTGCTGAACAGCTGACTGCCTTCAGATCTTCCTTCTGGAAAAAATGCTCCAACTGTTAAGGAATAGAAAATATGGCCTGGTTGGAAGAATGGAAGAACTATGCCAGCATTCAGTGCTTGAAATGGGGAGGAGAGCCTGGCTGTCTTGGCTTTTCCCTGTGTTTGAGAAGGAATATAACACGGGGCACTCCTAGGCTATGTCTGTGCTACTCCCCCGTGTCGGCAGCGTGTAGTGTACATGTAGCTACGTGCGGCAGTGAAAAGCAGGTAGCATCCACACTGCAGAGTGTAGCTATACATGTCAGTGAAAGACTCTGGCAGTGGGGAGGCAACGGGGAAAGGCGTTAGCAGCTCTCCACTGCTGGAGGTGAGGAAAGGCACTGGCTGGATGGAGGATGAATTATCGCATATCAGCTGTGTGGACAAGCTCACGTATTGACTGAACAAATAACTGTTATCTATGATTTCATATTTTCTCTGCAGAGTAATGAACTGCTGTCAGTCCTGAATTATTGTTTTATAAGGTTTTTAATGGTTAGTAATTTTTGGAGACGTGTCTGCACTGCACACTTCTCTCAGCAACGTGTAACGTACACACTCGCATAGCCCCTCTACCACGGCTATCTACGGCAGTGTCGGCTGTGAGGCATGGCCTAGGTGAGTAAAGACACTCCTGAAGGGTGTGGGTGTGTACTCACCCCTCTACACGGCTTTCTGCTCGCCCAAGCTGTGCCTCCCCATCTACACAGCTGTATTTAGCAGTGGAGTATCCTGCTGCCTCCCCGCTGCTGAAGACTGTCCCTGCTGCAGGAAAAGACTCAGGCAGCGGAGAAGGGCTGTGGCAGGGGGGAGGATGCGGCTTGCTGTGGATGCAGCTTGCTTTTCAGTGCAGCATGTAGCATCATGTACACTACTTCCTGCGAACACTGGTGTGTAATGTAGACATCTCCTTAGTTAGCTTTGACAGCTTCAGATGCCAGTTGCTGTGTGGATAGCAAAAACCACTCTCTTTCTTGGATTTGTGCAATGTGTGTCTCCACTATGAAAATTAGTTCCTATTGCAAGAATAAGATGAAGTAATGGGACAGTGGTTATAAACACCGTTTCTCTACTTACTATTTTTCATTCTCTTTGCTCTTCTTTTGCTTCCATCCCTTTAATATAATGTCTTTGGGGTGCAGAATGGGGTTCAGGGGACAGTGCAGGCTTAGACTTCTCCTATAAGTGAAACTTGTAATTTTTTTTATTTTTATTTTTTTAAGACAAAAAAAAGAAGCCCTTTCCCAAAAATCCCACCATGTGAAATGGGGATGAAGAGGAAAAGTGGAGTAGGGAGGTGGAGAGGGGAAGGGGAAGATTGAGGAAAAGGTGATTTACTATGCCTCTTTGTTTAATCCGTTTAACATCATTGGTGGAGGGATTTTCCTCTGTTTGGTGATGAGGGCACAAGAATGTATTGTTGGGAGTTGTTGCAAGTCTGACATCAGAATGGACCATCTGGTTAAGTGGAACTCTATTCTCTACAATTATTGTCCAGAGCCTGACACTGCTATAATATATTTCTGTCATAGAGAATCTAATATATGCTATATAATAGCTGACATAACTTTCATTGACTTGTGCACAATGTGCTAAGAACTGACCATGGTGTACACAATATCAGTGTCTAATGTATTAGATTCTTGAAACAGATACAGCACCTTCAAATGTGATTTAGCTTCTTTCTGTGATACTCCTGTCCAGTGACTAAGTGTACAGTCACTGTACATGTTTTGGTAAATGAGGGTACTACAGTTGGGGCTGGTCAGAAATGTTCCATCTAAACTGTTTCTCAATAGAAAATTGGGGTTTTGAGTAAATTTTTTGGGGGAAAGTGTCTTCTTTACACAGAACATTTAGATGTTTGTCATTGAAAAAACAATCTGCCCCCCCCCCCCCCAAATTTCAGGTTTTGGTCAAGTTTCCAGTATTTGAAATTCTGTTGAAAAATAAAAGATTTCCCTGGAAAGTCTTAGATGAAAACAATTATTCTTTTCATTTTTGTCAAAAATTTCCATGGGGGAAAATTTTTTCAGCCAGTTTTAGTGCCTGATTCTCCAACTGTTACTCATGTGAGAAGTTCCCCTGCAGTCAATGGGTGTGATACTAACTCTATTGCCTTATATCTTGTGTAATCATTTACGCCTGTTAAAAGCACAAAGAGAGTATAAAGTGCTATCAGATCAGTTGTGTATATCCACTTTGCACAGTGGAAATGATTAGACAGGGTGCTGGATAATGGAGAACAGACCCCTCAGAGCCCTGAAGTAGCTGCTTCTTAAGGCCTTGATTCAGCAAAGTACTTTAGCATGTGCTGAAACATTTTGCTGAATTGTGGTCTAATTGCTCATTCTGATTTAGAACATACACTCTCAGAATTGTAGGGTCCTACTTAAAGACAAAACATGCCCATCAATTCATCATGGTTGTCCCTCTGCAAGAGGTCAGATGTGACATTAAACAGTTACTATCGTGGTCCTAAGCCAAGCAAGGTAAGCGGCAGCTTTCTTCCAAGTTAACCTCAGTAACAGGACTGTACAACAGTCTTTATTGTTCTGCATTTTGAAACAAAACACAATGAAATTTGCTTCACAATCCCTCCACCCCATTATACAGTCAAGAAATATCCAACCCTGAACCACAGTACTGATTAATATTACAGGGAGCAAAATAAACAAACCGTTCCATCAGGACAGGTTTATAGGTCAGTCAGTTGTTTGCACAAACCAGCATTCTCACAGACTCTCTGTCAAGCCAATGTTTTGATACCCTTTCCTGAGTCATCACATAACTAATCCCTTCCATTGTTAGTACACAGGTATTTACTTCATGACCCAGTAGTGTCAACTCTATAGATATAGAACTTCAGCTGCAAATAAAGCTACCTCAATCAGCTGTCAGAATGCAGTTAAGGGCAGTGGGAGAATGCCAATGGAGAGGATGGGACCATCCTCACAATGTGTTTTTTTTCAATCAGATGCATTATGAGCCTCATTATTCTCCCACTGAAGTCAATGGAAGCTTTTCCATTGGCTTTAGTGAGAGCAGAATCATGCCCAGAAGCTGTTATCCACATTAAGATTTGTCACAAACTTCAAAAGATGATGATGTTCTCCTAGGGAACTTCACTGGAGGGCTCTGAAGAATGGTGATGGAATGTGGGGACTTTCACGTCTGGGTCACTGGTCTGAATTTGGCAGGGGATGGTAATGACCAAGAGCCTTAGAAATCAGCCTTAGCACACTCCGTGCAATTCCGAAAACAGGTAGTGTATGCTGCAGCCAGGCCCTGTCCACCGCCCTGCTCACTGTATTTGTATGTACCCACCTTGCACCCTGACAACCCTCTTTGAAGGTATCTTGTAGTGTAGACATGCCCTTAGATGTGTGTTCACACAGGAGTTGGCACCCATGTAAGCTTTTGAAAATCTTCCTCTCTATTTAATAATAGGAGAAAATGCTACCAAATCTCAGGGGTTTAGAAATGCTTTCTAAAAAAACAATATTTTTTTCAAAGCCAACCTCTTCTTTTGGGCCTGCAATCTGCTTGTGATAGGATAGGTCAGTGAGTTAGACCTCCCCAATGTATTTCCCACCAAGTGGGACTGATCACTGTTTGGTGTGAGACGCTCCATAGGTCTCCAGTGCTGCCTGATTGTACTTTCCAGAGTACTTCTGACTTGTACCTAAAAAAAGAATTGATTAGGAGGACGAATGCTATATCTGGTCATCAAATATTTAAACCTGGCAAGCTTTCCATGGACTAGCAAGCCTGCTGTTCTTGAAACACCCTTGTCTCCCCAGATACAACTCACCATTGTTTGGTAGTGTTTTCAGAGGATTTTTCCAAGGTAATGCAGACATCGCTGCAAATAAAGATCAAGTCTTTTATACTTTCCTGTAGTAATCAGTAAAGTGACACACCCCTAACTAAGAGAATACATTGTGTGTATGTCTTGCTATTGATATGATTGAGGAAACAAATACTGTAAGCTTATGGATGACAGATGTGATAGCAAGTTCAGGATGAATCCCATATTACACAATTATTTTGTATATGGGGTTTCTGCTGAAAACTCCTGAATCCAGGATTAGATGGGATTCTGCCTTGATCCCATAAAGAGATCCAAACAGGCGCAGGCTCCTCTTGACTTCAGTTACCTATAGATTTCAACAAGGCTCTGCCCAAACAAATCTCACTGTGGGATTGGGGCCTTGTGTTGTCCTCTATGTAGCTCAATACCCAGCAGGCCTGTACTTTGATTTTAGCTATATTACTAACATGGCACTGAGCTGCTTGAAAAGCACAATTTCCTATAGCTCCCCCAGTACAGATTTGTCAGGCTTTTTGACCAGCAATAGGATGTTTTCCCCAGATTTTGTGTAGCTGGATTCTTGTAAAGATCTTCCCCATCTGGAATTTTTTCTAAATGCTTTTCCTCTTTTTGTTCCTTTTTATCATTAATAGTTCTAGCAGTGCGGAGAATAAGAACAGGGAGAAAGGGAAGCCTTGTCTAGTTCTTCTTTTGAAGAGAATGTTTTCAGATTGTAGACAATGTTTTTTCTCCCTATGCAGATGGCCCTGCATATGTTGATTTGTTTTTATTTCATTTGTGTTGTGGTAGAATCTAGAGGCCCCAGTCAAGTTGTGCTAGACACTGTACACATAGTAAAAGAAAGTCCCTGCTCCAAATAACTTACCATTTAAGGCCCCAGTCCTATAAAGACTTACGTGTATGCTTAATTTTAACCATTGTCACTAGTCCCTTTGATAGTGAATAGAACTATTTGTAGTTTGTAAAGTTCAGTGCATGTGTAAGCCATTGCAGGATCAGGGTCGAAATAGGCAAGACAGACAGAGGGGCTGTATAACCAGAAACTTCTATGCTCAAACTCTGTTCACTATTTTTTTTAACATCATCTTAATAAAAATTTTAAGCCCATTTTGCAGATGGGGAATTGAAGCACAGTGAGATTAATGGGAAGATTTCCAAAGGTACTCAGTCCCCAGATTTTCAAGAGTTCAGCTTCTATTTAGGGACCTCACTAAAGTGGTCAGTTTTTCAATAGTGCTCAGCGTTTGGCCATTTTAATTCAGTATCTAAATGGCTGATGAACTCTTGAAAATCCAGCTCTACAAGGAACGTGTCTGAGAGCTGGGTTTTGAAGCCAGGTCTTTTGAATAAGAAGTCCAGTTTTTTCACCACAAGATCATCCTTTATCCTCCCACTTACACTCTTAATTTAATTTTACCCCTCACTTGTAACATGTGGCTTCATAATTATGACAAATGAAACAAAACAAATTGCATTTGGGTGACTGGCAATGCTGCTTTCTCCTTGGCTTAGTAGTGCCACAATGTTTGTGCCCCTCATATCCCATACAAAGATGAATAAAGTGCCTTGTGGAGTTTTATGCTGGAAAGATCAAGACCTGCTACGGAAGAGATTTCACTCAAAATAATTGACTCGTAGTACTATTATCATAACTGTTATTTTAAATATTTTAGTATAATTATTTTGATTATGTACATTTCTTAATAATTGTCACCTACTCTAATATTTTCAACAGTTTGGTTTTGTAGTGTAGAGCCAAAGCATTTAGTGGCTGTAGAAAGGGGCTTGGTATTAGGACACCTGGCTTCTGTTCCTAGCTCGGTCACTTACTGGTTGAATGAACTTGTCACTTAACTTCTCTGTAGCTTACACATCTGTGAAGCAGGATGATCTATACTTTCCCCTCTGAGGTGTTGTGAAGCTAATTTGTAAAACAATTTGAGACCTCTGGATGGAAGATTTTACACTTAGCTGAGCAAAATAAATAACTAAAATAAAAATGAAAGAAGCACTAAGTGGGGACTTGACCAGTGTAATGAGTCATTGGCATTCAGCCATCACTACCTTGATTTAAAATCCAAGATGGCAGCACTTTGTAGGTCTCTCAGCTCCTTCAAAATGGTGCTTGGAGTAGTTTTCAGGGTGGGAAATAAAAAATGAAACTGTGCACCCCTCATGGTCACAGACTGGAAGAAATAGAGTGACTGGCTCCATCCACTTCCTCCAGAATCAAAAAGTTTGAGAGGGATGAGGACAGGAGGCAATAAAAGTCAGGGGGGAAAATCTCACAGATGTATTCTCTGCTGGGTTTCTTGCCTTCTTGTTTCCCACATCTCTCTCTCTGAAAAGCCAGCCCTCACTTGGTGTCTGGGAACAGGGGCCATGCCTCCTACAAGTTCTCTCTCAAACACACTTATCAACCTTTATACATAGGGAATCTCAGCAACTGCAGCTTTTGCATGTACAAAATAGTGCCAGTGCCTAGATGCCCATTCAATATTCATGGCTTTGCCACAGGCAGCCTTCATCCACTATAGCAGGTCATAAAAGAAAACACTAATGTGGGATAGTATTGTTTAGCATTGCGTTCTCCCAAGATAAAACTGTGAGCCTAAACTGATTGTGCTGTGTGTGGGGGGGGGGGGGGGGGAGGTGTTAATTGGACAAAGCATGACCTCCATTTTGTTCTTGCTATAATTAACCATCATTATGCCTGAAAATGTAAATTCTATCACAATGAAGATCAAACTTAATTAGGCTGCTCTGCAAAAGAGAAACTCTTTAGCTTAATTGTTGGGAAGCTCATGAGGTTTTACTTTCTACAGTATATGGTAAAACAAATGCATGTATGTAGCCTGGGTGCCAAAAAAAAAAAAAAAAATTAACACAAAATGCTAACATTCACAGCGTGGCTCAGCAGCCTGGCTAATTAACTGGGATTCATCCGCTGAGCAGGCATCTGCTAGCAGTAGTAAAATAAGGGTCATTTTGATCCTCCTTTGGTTCTAAAATTGGAAACCAGTTCAAAAACTGTAGCTGCCTCACTTGCTTGATCAATTGGCTTTTAGTTTGTACACCAACACACACTTTCCCATTTATTGCTGTGCATGAATGAGGCATCGTATACCAGTGTCTCTACTAGGTATGCTTGCAAGGGATAATCAGTGTATGGTTCAATGTTTTATGATTGTCTTGTACCTGGCATCCTGATCTTAGATTGATCTTTTCTCCTCAAGACACCGTGACTCACAGCTGAAATGCATCTTCTCAGGGGTCCTTTGCTGAGTCTTGTCTTCAGATGTTAATGATACAGGCCTAGCAGTTCATAGCCTGACTTCATAGTATGTGTAATGCAAAATTTGCACAAGCTGTCTTTGAGTAGTTGACAATCATTCAGATCCAGTGTGATATGGAACTCAGTAAAGAGCCAGAATCAGATTGGCCTTTTGATTCCTTATGGTGAGTTTATGGTATACATGCTTAAAATTGAATGCAACACCAGCTCTACTAGCATATGATGTGAATGGGAATCCCAGAGCTCATGGGAGGCAGGGCCAGAGGCTGGGGCAGCTGAATGATATGCTGCTGAGTGTCCAGTGCATTGCAGGGAGATGGAACTAGCAGCAGGCAGTTCCTATGGTACACCTAATGAGAGGTAGTGTGTAGGGAGTGCAGCCTGGAGAGTGAATGAAGAAGGGGCAGTGTTTTGTTTCTGTAAACGAACTGTCACTTTAAAATACAATGAGTTGAAGGCAGCGTGGACAGTTTTCACTTAAGCCTTGTCTTCAGTGCTCAAAAAGGTATGCTTTTTACCTCAGAGAAACTAATGTGCATGAGCTCTCGCAAGGTAAAAACACAGCGAAGACAAGGCACTTTATGGTAACCTAGGTGATGTTGCTGCTTGATGTCTGGGTTTCCAGGATGTGCATATGTTTTGGCATATCTGATTTTGGCCTGCTGTTTTTGCCAGTTTATCTATCTTCATTTGTAGTTTTTTGGAGGTATCACTTAGGGTTGCCAACTTTCTAATTGCACAAAACCTTGCCCCACCCCTTCCCTGAGGCACTGCCCCTTCTGAGGCCCTCCCCCCACTTACTCCAGCCCGCCTCCTCTGTTGCTCGCTCTCCCTCACCCTTACTCACTTTCACTGGGCAGGGACAGGGGGTTGGAGTGCGGGAGGCGGTGAGGGCTCCAGCTGGGGGTGCAGGCTAAGGGGTGGGGCCAGAAATGAGGGGTTCAGAGTGCGGGAGGGGGCTCCAGGCTGGGGCAGAGGGTTGGGGTGCGGGAGGCAGTGCAGGCTCTGGGAGGGAGTTAGGGTGCAGGAGGGGGTTACGACCTGGGGCAGGGGGTTTGGGGTGTGGGCTCCTGCTGGGCAGCGCTTATCTCAGGTGGCTCCCGTTCAGTGGTGCAGTGCGGCTAAGGCTGCCCTGGCTCCGCACTGCTCCCAGAAGCAGCCAGCATATCTGGCCCCTAGATGGAGGCGCAGCCAGGCGGCTCTGCGCACTGCCTGTGACCACAGGCATCATCCTCGCAGTTCCCATTGGCCACCGTTCCTGGCCAATGGGAGTTGCAGAGCCGGCACTGGGGGTGGGGGCAGAACGTGGAGCTTCCCTGATTGCCCCTGCGCCTGGGAACCAGACATACCAGCCGCTTCCGGGAGCTACGCAGAGCTAGGGGAGGCAGGGAGCCTATCTATCCATGCTGTGCCAGTGTTTGTGTTGCTAATACACTTCTTCATTATCTAGTCTATGGCAATGCCAAACAACAGCAGAGATAAAATGCAGTCCAGTTCCATGCCAATGTCCACTTTGATCCACTCTGTTGTGTGGTTGTTCACCCTTACAGAGCACTTTGCATCTATATATGGCCTTAATCATGTTGACAACTTTAGCTAGGATTCCATAGGACTGAAGAATGTTCCACAATGTATGGCTGTGCAGACTGTCAAATGCTTTTTGAAAGTCAATGAAATTGATGATGAGGGAAGCCTGCCATTCTATACAGTCTTCTATGATGGACCTTATTGTAAATACAAGGTCTACACAGGGTCTCTTGATCTTGAATCCAGCCTATTCTTTTCTAGGCTTTGCATCCACTGCCTCTTTCATCCTGCGTAGTAAAACCCTGTAACAGAGAGTAATGTAACTATTCTCCAGTTGCTCCAGTCAGTGAGAGCACCCTTTTTTGAATATTCTGACAATGATTTTATGTTTCTGCTGGTCAAGAGAAATCTCCTTTTCCCAGACTTCATTAACATCTCTGCCAGTTTCATTAGGGTGGTGGTATCAAGTGCTTTTAGCACTTGTGCTATGATTTGATCATCTCCTGCTACATTGTTGTTTTTCAGCTTCTTGTTACTGCCTGTACTTCTGACATCTCTATGAGACTAATGTTAATGTCAGGTTAATCAGATCTGCAACTTTCATCAAGAAAACAGAACAGTTCCTCTACTTAGGCAGCACCATACTAACCAACCAAGACCTCAAGAAGGAAGTGACGTCAAGGATAGGAAAGGCATCCACACCATTCACTAAATTCAACAACATATGGAAGTTAAAGATATACAGTACCAGAATAAAACTGAGAATTTTCAATTTGAACATAATCTAAGGCCTGGTCTACACTAGGCGTTTATGTCGAATTTAGCGCCGTTACATCGAATTAACCCTGCACCCGTCCACACCACGAAGCTATTTAGTTCGACATAGAGGTCTCTTAAATTCGACTTCTGTACTCCTCCCCAACGAGGGGAGTAGCGCTAAATTCGACATGGCCATGTCGAATTAGGCTAGGTGTGGATGGAAATCGACGCTAATAGCTCCGGGAGCTATCCCACAGTGCACCACTCTGTTGACACTCTGGACAGCAGTCCGAGCTCGGATGCTCTGACCAGCCACACAGGAAAAGCCCCGGGAAAATTTGAATTCCTTTTCCTGTCTGGCCAGTTTGAATCTCATTTCCTGTTTGGACATTGTGGCGAGCTCAGCAGCACTGGCAACGATGCAGAGCTCTCCAGCAGAGATGGCCGTGCAATCTCAGAATAGAAAGAGGGCCCCAGCATAGACTGATCGGGAAGTCTTGGATCTGATCGCTGTGTGGGGCGATGAGTCCATGCTTTCCGAGCTGCGCTCCAAAAGACGGAATGCAAAGATCTACGAGAAGATCTCTAAAGCCATGGCAGAGAGAGGATACAGCCGGGATGCAACGCAATGCCGCGTGAAAATCAAGGAGCTGAGACAAGGCTACCAGAAGACCAAAGTGGCAAACGGACGCTCCGGATCCCAGCCACAGACATCCCGTTTCTACGAGGCACTGCATTCCATCCTAGGTGCGGCCGCCACCACTACCCCACCACTGACCGTGGACTCTGAGGATGGGATATTGTCAACGGCCGGATCCTCGGACATGTTAGCGGACGGGGAAGATGAGGAAGGAGATGAGGAGGACGAGGCAGTCGACAGCGCTTACAACGCTGATTTCCCCGACAGCCAGGATCTCTTCATCACCCTTACAGAGATCCCCTACCAACCGTCCCCAGCCGTTAACCCGGACACTGAATCAGGGGAAGGATCATCCAGTAAGTGTTTTAAACATCTAAACATTTATTTTTAACAGAACAGGAATATTAACAATAACAACAATGGGTTTCTCATGATTACTGTGCCCTAGGCGCTTAACGTTTCAGTCCTGGGCAGTGCAACTATTGAAAAAAAATCTAACAATGTCCGGTTTTGCATGATTGTTCTGCCCAAGCCGCTCTACTGTTTAGTCCCTGCCAGTGCAGCTACAGTAAAATGCGGTCTATATGTCCGGGGATAGAGCTGAAATCCTCAACGGACATCTCCACGAAGCTCTCCTGGAGGTAATTGGAAAGCCTTTGCATCAGGTTCCTGGGGAGAGCGGCCTTATTGGGTCCTCCGTAATAGCAGACATTTCCGTGCCAGGAGACAAGCAAGTACTCCGGGATCATTGCCCTGCAGAGCATGGCGGCATACGGCCCTGGTCTTTGCAGGCTTTCCCGAAGCATTCTTTGTTTTTCCGTGTCTGAGATCCTCATCAGGGTGATGTCGCTCATGGTGACCTGCTTTGAATTAGGTAGGGGAATGTTAGTATTGGGACTGCTTGCCCGTTCCTTTACAGAACTGTAACCGGCGGTTTACAGCCACGCGGTGGAGGCGGGAGAGGGGCAGCATACAGGGATCTTTCCCTGGGACAGCCGTGAGGGGGTGGGACAGGGGCAGAGCTCATGCTTGCCGGATTGCTGGCAGCAGGGACTGGCATTGTTTTCAATGTGAAAGGAGGCCAGTGCAACTATTAAAGTTTTAAGCAGCCACAAGTCTACGGCTTACCATGTCGGCCTGCTACACAAATTCCGGTGTCCTGCCCTGCTTCTCTGATCTGCACTGCAAGACCCCAGGCACTGAATGCGAAGGCCGAAAATTCGACCTTGTCCTGAGTGCGCATGTGATAGGTGCTGTGCATGGTCTTCTTTACAGAGAAAGACTATGTTCTTTGTTCACAACTAAATTTATCTTTCTGAGGAATTCACTCCCTTTTTCCCATTCCCACAGCTGCGACTGTCTCCCAACCCAGCCTGGCATCACACTCCCAGAGGCTAGCGCAGATTAGGCGTAGGAAGAAGAGGACACGGGAGGACATGTTCTCGGAACTTATGGGCTGCTCCCGAGCCCAGGCAGCACAGTAGACCCAGTGGAGGGAGAACTTGTCCCAAATGCACCGTTCACACATGGAACGGGAGGAGAGGTGGCGGCAGGAAGACCAGCAGGCGACTCAAACGCTGCTTGGACTAATGAGGGAGCAAACAGACACGCTCCGGCGCCTTGTGGATGTTCTGCAGGACCGGAGGCAGGAGGACAGAGCCCCGCTGCAGTCTATCTGTAACCGCCCTCCCCCGCCACCAAGTCCCATACCCCCCTCACCCAAAGTCCAAAGAAGGAGGGGCGGCAGAGTCCGTGAAAACTCTCACTCCACCCCTGCAGACTGCTCTACTACTAGAAGGCTCTCATTCCCCAAAATTTGACAAGTCCTTTCCTTCCCGCCTCACCCAAGCCCCCGTCCAAGTTTCACCCCCCAGTTTCATGTGTAGTTGCTAATAAAAAATACGTTTCTATTAATTACTGTTTCCATCGTGTTCTTTAGAGGAGAGTCTGTCTGAAGGGGGGGAAGGGGGTTGGTAATTGGACAGAACAGTCACCTTTACCAGGGTACAGAGGCGGGGGCAGGTTCAGCAGCAGGGCACACACACATTGCAGTCACTAGTTACCCTGGTCATTCTGGGAGGTGGTTTTAGTGTTCTGTGGGGGGTGGGGGCTGCTCTGTGACTTTGTGGCGGGGGAGGGCAGTTACAGATCTTATGCAGCGGTCCTTATCCTGGATCACAGAGCCACGCAGCAGGGGATCTGTAACCGTCCTCCCCCTGCCACAAGTCACATAGCCCCCCCACACACAGAGTCCCGAACAGGAGGGGTGGCAGGGTCCGTTGAAACCACCAGTCCACCACTGCGGAGCCTGTCATTCCTGGAGTTTGGAAGCATCATTTGCATCACTACACTACACCCGCTCCCCACCACAGTCTGCGTCCCAGGTTCAACACTTTCCCACGAAAACAGTAATAAAGAAAACAGTGTTCATTAACAAAATTCAAGTGATTTTATTTTTAAACGTGTGTTGGAAGGGGGGGGAACGGGGTATGTAACTGGAGAGGATACTGAACATTTATTGGGTAAAGAAACGGGGGCAGGTTCAGCTTCTCTGTACACAAACTGAAAAGTCACTGGTTACCCTGCTCACTCAGGAACCTAGCTTTCAAAGCCTCCCAGATGCACAGCGCATCCCGCTGGGCTCTTCTAATCGCACGGCTGTCTGGCTGGGCGTAATCAGAAGCCAGGCTACTTGCCTCAACCTCCCACCCAGCCATAAAGGTCTCCCCCTTGCTCTCACAGAGATTGTG
Source organism: Emys orbicularis (assembly GCF_028017835.1). Lineage (NCBI taxonomy): Eukaryota > Metazoa > Chordata > Testudines > Emydidae > Emys > Emys orbicularis. Next base: position 26,095,284 of record NC_088692.1, read on the forward strand.
GAGCACACAGCAAGCTGCAATAACAATGGGGATATTGGTTTCGCTGAGATCACAGCGAGTCAGTAAGCTTCTCCATCTCCCCTTGAGACGGCCAAAAGCACACTCCACCACCATTCTGCACTTGCTCAGCCGGTAGTTGAAGAGTTCTTTTTCAGTGTCCAGGGCGCCAGTATAGGGCTTCATGAGCCAGGGCATTAGCGGGTAGGCTGGGTCCCCGAGGATGACTATAGGCATCTCCACATCCCCAAGAGTTATTTTGTGGTCCGGGAAGTAAATACCTTCCTGCAGCCGTCTAAACAGACCTGAGTTCCTGAAAACACGAGCGTCATGAACCTTGCCCGGCCATCCGATGTTGATGTTTGTAAAACGTCTCCTATGGTCCACCAGTGCTTGCAGCACCATTGAAAAGTAGCCCTTTCGGTTGATGTACTGGCTGGCCTGGTGGTCCGGTCCCAGGATAGGGATGTGAGTTCCATCTATAGCCCCACCGCAGTTTGGGAATCCCATCGCGGCGAAGCCATCTATGATGGCTTGCGAGTTTCCCAGGGTCACTACCTTTGAGAGCAGTACCTCAACGATTGCGTTGGCTACTTGCATCACAACAACCCCCACGGTAGATTTGCCCACGCCAAAGTGGTTCGCGACTGACCGGTAGCTGTCTGGCGTTGCAAGCTTCCAGAGGGCTATGGCCACTCGCCTCTGGACAGTCAGGGCTGTTCGCATCCGGGTGTCATTGCACTTCAGGACAGGGGACAGCAACTCACAAAGTTCAAGGAAAGTCCCCTTCCGCATGCGAAAGTTTCGCAGCCACTGGGATTCATCCCAGACCTGCAGCACTATGTGGTCCCACCAGTCCGTGCTTGTTTCCCGTGCCCAGAATCGCCGTTCCACAACATCCACATGACCCATTGCCACCGTGATGTCCTCGGCGCTGGGTCCCATGCTTTCTGACAGGTCTGTGCTACTCTCAGACTTCAGGCCCTCACCGTGGTGCCGTAGCCTCCTCGCCTGATTTATCTGCATCTGCCTCTGGGAAAGGTGGATGATAAGCTGCGAGGCGTTGACAACGGCCACAACTGCAGCGATGGTCGCAGCGGGATCCATGCTCGCAGTGCTGTGGCGTCCGCGCTGTCACTGACCAGAAAAGTGCGCGAACTGATTTCCCGCCGGCGCTTTCAGGGAGGGAGGGCGGGAGTGACGGTTGGATGACGACAGTTACCCAAAACCACCCTCGACACATTTTTTTCCCCAGAAGGCATTGGGGGCTCGACCCAGAATTCCAATGGGCAGCGGGGAGTGTGGGAACTGTGGGATAGCTGCCCACAGTGCACCGCTTCCAATGTCGACGCTTGCCCCGTTAGTGTGGACTCACAAAGTCTAATTACTGTCCTTAGTGTGGACACACACGTTCGACTTTGCAATATCGATTCCACATATTCGATTTAAGTAAAATCGAACTACTCTCGTAGTGTAGACATACCCTTAGTGCTACGTATGGCCATGAGAGCTGGAGATCTTCCAAAATGTTAGACAGAAAACTAGACAACTTCTCGGGCATTGAACTAGACAACGATCCTGTGCATTGAATGAAAAGAGTTCATCACCAGCATAGAGACCTGAGAAATCACCAACCATCAGCTCTACTACTCCAAAATCAGAAGGAAGCGCTGAACATATTTGGGGCATGTATTCCGGATGCTAGTACATGGACTTCCACATGAAGGTGTCAAGCATAAACCAACTGGTGTGAGGAAATGAGGGCACCCAACCAAAATGTTTAAAAAAAACCCTTAGTAGGGAGGCCAGAACAGTCGATTTCAATACCATAGACCAGATGGAAGCAGTGACAAATGACAGAGAGGAATGGAAGAGACTAGTTCTGCCCTGTGCACCTATACTGGTACGGGAAGGATTTAATGTAAACTAGGTGAGGTCAACCCCTGGTGGGTGTATAGGCCTGACCTCAGTGAGTTTAGCTCATGGTAAAACAAAAGTGTCTATTCTTCACTGTTTTAAATTTGCATGTTTTTGCACTGATTTTGTTACAGAATAAAATTCTATTATTTGGAACATAATTCATCTTTATTAGTTCAAAATATATGCTGCTGAGTGCACAGCAGTTCTGAAAGCAACCAATTAACTGTTAATGCACAATGTCACACAACTCATAGGATCATTCACAAATCAAATTACTAAGTGCATTGACAATGTTCTGTTCCCACTTGTACAGCAATCACCACATGATTCCTAGCAGGCCACAAAAGATCAGGGCCAGGTAGAGAACACTACAACACACAGTACTCTGGCTTTCAAAGCCTCCCTGAGCCATATATCTCCTCACTGAGCTCTTTTAATAGCCCTTGCATCTGGCTGTTCAAATTCAGTAGACAGCCGCTCCACCTCTGTCCTCCACCCCGATGGAAACTTTCCCCCTTTGCTTCACATACATTAGGCAGGACACAGCAGGTAGCTATAACCATTGGGATATTTTGCTCACTGAGGTCCAATCTTGTGAGTAAACAATGCCAGCAGCCCTTCAAACAACCAAAGACACATTCAACTGTCATTTACACAGAGGCACCGACTTCCTGAGTTCCTGGAGGGGTGCTCCACCCCCCACTCCACCCCAGGGCCCCACCCCCCTCTTCCTGCCCCTGCCCTGCTTCTTCCCACCCCATTCCACCCTCTCCCCCACCTCTTCCTGCCCCCGCTCCTCCCCCTCCCCCCCAGAGTCTCCTGCATGCTGCTGAACAGCTGATTGCGGTGGGCGGGAGGCGCTGGGAGGGAAGGGGAGGCGCTGATTGGCAGGGCCTGCCAGTGGGCATGACAGCTGGGGATGAGGAGGAGGAGCTGAACTGCAGGGGTGCCGGTTTCCCATGGGTGCTCCAGCCCCGGAGCACCCATGGAGTCAGCGCCCGTGATTCTGCACTAGCTGAATTGGTAGCTGAATTGTTCCTTTGTGCTCTCGAGGTGGCTGGTGTACGGCTTCATAGCCGGGGAGCAAGGGGTATGCCTGTCCACCTGATTATGGGCATTTCAGCATTGCCAATGGTAATCCAGCAGTCAGGAAAGAAAGTACCTGCTTGTAGCTTTCTGAACAGTCCTGTGTTCTTAAAGATGTGAGTATCCAGGACCTTCCCTGACTAGCCCATACTGATGTTGGAGAAGCATCCCCAGTGGCAAGGTGTTCTGGTACCAAATAGGGATATCTGTGCCGTCTATTGCTCCACCACAGTTCAAGAACCCCATTGCTGCATATCCATCCACTATGTTCTGCACATTGCCAAGAGTCACACAGTCTGTGTAGCAGGAGGTGATTAATGGCTCCGCACACTTGCATCACAATAGGCCCCATGGTGGAGTTCCTGATTCCAAATTCATTCCCAACTGAGTAGTAGCAATCTGGCATTGGAAGTTACCACAGTGCAATTGCCACTCGCTTCTCCGCTGTTCATTTTGGTGTCTGAGGACTGGGCAAGCTGAGCACACAGATCCAGGAATGTGGCCTTGTGCACCCAAAAGTTCTGTAGCCACTGCTACTATGTGATCCCACCAGTCAGTGCTTGTTTCTCGGGCTCAGAAGCGAAGCGCCACCATCTGCAACTGCTCCATGAATGCCACCAACAACCTTGAATTGGTTCTTGCTATGTCCAACAGCGATCAATCCTCCAAGGAATCGTCATGTTCTCCACTCATTCATTGCTTCTTGTGGCACTGCAAATACTCCAGGATCATAGGCACTGACTTCTGCTCCCACTGGTGGGTGCTCAACTCCCCTCTGCCCTCGGCCCTGCCTGCACTCCACCCCTTCTCCCAAGTCCCCACCACCGCCCTGCCTCTTCCCAACCTTACTCCTCCTCCACCCCGCCCCCATTCCACCCCCTTCCCCAAGTCCCCCCCCCCCCGCCTCCTCCCTTGAGTGCAGAAGTGCTGGGAGGGATAGGGAGGAGCAGGAACATGGGAAGGAGGAGCACAGCGCACTCAAGGGAGGAGGCAGGGAAGAAGCGGGGGGAGCTTGACTGCTGGTGGGTGCAGAGCACCCGCTAATTTTTCCCCGTGGGTTCTCCAGCTCCAGAGCACCCACGCAGTCAGCGCCTATGTCCAGGATCATGCATCCTGTGGTGCGTTGCTCATGATAATAGTGCAGAGCTGTGCAGGCTCCATGCTGCTGTCAGAGATGGCAGACAGTGAGGAGGGTTGGGAGGCTTGTGGGATTTTTGGGGGAAAAGGCATGAAAAAATTATGGAATACAGATAACATTATGGAATAGAGACAGTTGCAAACTGGGATGTTAGCCCCATGCTCCCAGTCACCCCTGCGTGACTTGCTTAGGCCCCATCATGCATTGCCAAAACTTCCCAAAAGACAGTGTGCTCAATGGGGGTGAGTTGCACAGTGAGACACCTACTCAGGGTGCCCCACACTGTGCCTCAATAAACTCCTCGTTAGTATGTGCACCACCAACACAAGGAGCCAAGTATAGATCACACAAGCAATGTACTAACTGCGGCAGCTGTATGTAGGGTTGCCAACCTTACAGGATTGTCCTGGAGTCTCCAGGAATTAAAGATTAATCTCTAATTAAAGATTATGTCATGTGATGAAATCTCCAGGAATTCGTCCAACCAAAGTTGACAATCCTAGTGTATGCCAATGTAACTCGAGTCGACATAATTTTGTCACATAGACATGGCCTCAGTCTTTCATTACAATGGATGGAACTGGGCAACATATTGGAAATGAGAAGGAAAGGCTATGGGACAAGCAGCTAAAAGGCAGCATGAGGGGAATGTAAACTGAAAGCAAGGAAAGAAACAGAAGCCTGTTTAAGGTCATACATGACAATTGTCATCATTTCCTGCCTGTCTCTCTGGAAGCCACTGTCAGAATTTTCCCATCACTGCCTCAACTGATACCAATTTCACTAGGGATTGGGAATCGCCTTTCCAGAAATAAAAATGCAGTACTTTGGGTGGAAGTAAGGCATTGGTTATGATCTCTAGAGCCCTAAATAGCCTGGGACCAGCCTACCTGAGGGATCCCCTCTCTCCCCGTGTCATAATACTATAGCTGTGGTCAGCAGTGTTGCCAGAGCTGGATCCCCCTTGTATAAAAGAGAGGTGGAATGGCTAGCAGGGCATCTCCTGTGAGGGCTCCAGAACCCTGGATCTTTATCCCCACCTCCTTGTCCAAAATATTCCAAATATGGTGACCTTTCAGGCATGCTGCAAAAGACATTGGTTTGAGAGGGTGTGGGGGGAGGCTGAGGGTTGAAATGATCACTTTAATGTTGCTGAGACTTCATTGTGGTGTTAATGATATCCGTGTACCTAGCGCCTGGGAAAGGCATTTTTTAAAATTATTTTTAAATAAAAATGAATATTCAAAGATTATTTGCTACCACAATTAGCATTTCCTTTACTGTATTGGGCCACACACCCTAACTCTACCCATTAACACCCTATGTGTGGGGCATATGAAATTATAATTTGTTTTCTTTATGAACCCCAGTGTTTCCTTGTTTTCCCTGATCTTGCTGCTATAACTCATCAGAGAAGAGCAGAGGGCTATTCACTTCCTACACTTATGTAAACTGAGTGGGATTAAACTAAAGTGTGATTCAAATAACAGGTGACTAAGATAATGTGGGCACACAGTGACTTAGTTGTTTATTTGAAAAAGTTGAGCTTATAAAATGTGGTGCCTATGTCTCTCTCTCTCTTCAGTTATATGATAAACAGCTTTTAACAGGATGTGGAACATATGCTTGAGGTTTCATATGAAAGGTGGCATATGGTGATTCTGTACTATGCTATTATTGCTTTGCATCAAGAATGATGGCATTTAGTAATGAAGGGTGAAATCCACCCTCAGGTAAAGCACCAGTACAAATCCTATCTACTACTTGAGACCTGTTTAGAGGACTTAAGTGGCCTTGTGCTAGCTCCCTGCATAGGGTCATTTTTGCCCAATCTTAATGAGATCCATCCCATTATCCGAGTTTTTCCCCCCAGTCCAAGTGATGAAAACACAGCTGATGTAATTCCATTCTCTGCACATTTTAAATGAATGAAAAGTTTCACATCAGTATCCATGGTGCTGTGCTATTGAATGTGTGTTCTTGAGAAATAACAGGCCCCATCCCTAAGTAGCTACAAAGCACAACATAAAACAAAGTAGACAGAGAATAATGGATGGTCATTATAGCAGGCACATGTTATGGAATAAGATCACAAGACCATCCTTCCTCCTGTGGTCTGTTACCTAAAGCAGGTTGTGGTAGAACAAGGATTTGCAGCCCTAGGACATCAGAAGAACAAGGCAATGGGTATTTGTAAATTCGTAGGCCAACTCCCCAGCCAGTGCATCAAATAAAGCGCAGATCAACGGCAGAATTTCAACTCCTTTCTTCGGGGTTTTCTTCATTGAACAAAACAATTCAGTGCCAACTCTACCCAGCTCCAAGCTTTCCTAGATGACATTGTTCCTTCTTGAAACCCAAGTCCTGTTTCCTGGGCTTCCCTAACGACTACCCACATTAAAGCTTCCCTGGAGATATCTTTTACCAGACCTTCCACCTGGTTGGTGCATAGAGACTCTTCCTTCCCTTGACCCTGCGTCTCCCTCTTATAGGAAATGCTGTCTCTGATCTGTCACATGACTTGACTCGCCCAATCAGCCACGGCCTTGAAATAGGGAGCTTGGGCACACACATTTGCCCCAGGACCAGTGCCCTGCTGCAAAGTGCTGTGTTCAGTTCATTTTAGGAATGGTCCTTGCTCTCTTGAAGAATCAGCATACTGTTATCAAAGATGCTATTGCTTATAGTAGACATGTTCCCTAAATAAACATGCGTGGGATAATGGCAGGCTGGGAGGGGATGGGCTGGATTGCTCTCCAGGGGTAAAGCTACCACAGTGGTCTCAAGATCTGCATTTGAATGCGCACTGAAAAATGCTCCTAGATCCTTCTCTGAAGTTCTCTGGAGGGTGCTGGGGTTGGGATTTTCACGTGATGAGATGCTCCTGGTAGAGAGGGGTGCTTGAGACATCCAAAGAAATCGTTTGGATCTGAAGGAAGCAGCAGGGTCTAAAAAATAAGAAACTAGACTCAGAGTTAGGAGGCCTAAGTTTTATTCCCAGCTCTGCCATTGTGTTGTTCTGTAACCTTAGGAAGTCACTTAATTGTTCTGTGCCTCAGTTTCCCCATATGGAAAATGCAGGGTGTGATAATAATGCTCTCCCACCTTTACCAGGGGTAAAAAGTGTGCTATAAAAATGTGATCCCAGTGTGACCAACCCTCACAATGAAGTCGCCTAATGTGATTTTGGCCCCTGGTGGAGCCAAATTCAATACAAGAAACTCCAGCCTTCACGTTATTTCCAGCCTTGCCCAGTGGAGAAATGCCCTCTGATTGGCTACCTCCTCCATTTCCCGGCCCTCTGGAGAAAAGCAGCCAATCAGGGCTGCTGCAGGAGGCAGACAGACCTCTCCCTCCTCCCCTCAGGAGCTTAGAGGAGTTTTGGGGTAGTAGAGAGGGGATGGGGGGAGAGGGAGCAAAAAGAGCCCAGCAGCTCTGGACAGCCCGGCATCCTCCTCCTCCCCCCAACATCCCCCCTCTATCCTTGCAACACCCAGCTGGGAAGGAAGAGAGGGGCTGAAGAACCATTGGAGCTGCAGGAGGAGCAGAGGTGTGCAGTGGGGCCAGAGGCCAATATGGGCCCGGGGGTGCAGAACTGATGTGGGAACATAATTAATTGCTAGGCTGGGGGCTGGGTTGATATGGGGGTAGGTGGTGGGGATGAATTAATGAATTAGAAGTTTGGGGACAGAAAGATGTTGGAAGCTCTGCACCATCAGGCAGCCTGGGAGAGCTTATGCAGCAGGGGCCATGCGCACGCTCATGCACACAGACATGCTGGGGTGGCCAGGGGGAGTTACAAAATCCAAAGGCAGACCAAAAACATGAGAGAAATTTGGGACCAAAAATTAGGCTTGGGTTTTTTTTTTTTTTAAATCTCATGATTCGGAGGGGAGTGGGGGGGTGACTCCTGGCTTTCGAACGTTTGAGGTTGGCCATTTTATGATCCAAGCCCATCAAAATCCTTGGGAGTTTTTCCATTGACATGACTAGGCTTTGGCTCGATGGATGTGCTTAGTATAATCATTATTATTATTTATTTGCTTTCCCTTAACCCTCCTCCTCCCCTAGAAACTAGTCCAATCACACAACGTAAAAGGATAGATGTGCAGGAATAAAATTAAAGCCCTGGGTAGGAAAACTCACAACTCTCCATATTATACCCCACTAAGCTGTAATATTTTTTATGGAATAAGAACTCAGAGGCCAGAGGGACAAGATACCTCTGAGGATGGCTAATTTGCTCCCATGTAGCATTATTAATTTTCTGTCCTATTTCTTACTCAGGTCTAATGGTGAGTAATGTATATAACCGGGTGTTTTAGAATAACACAAACTGTTTATTTTTCCCAATGAGATAAGTAGCATTTGAGCCTATTTGTTAAGTATAATTTGCACACTGCTCTTAGTGCCTACTGTTTCTTGTGTGGTTAGGAGTGACTAAATAAAACAAGCATATAATTTTTGCTTCTATAAACCAAAAAGTTTACTTTGCAGTGATACTGAGACGTGCTTTGTCTGTTGTCTATAAATAGGAAAAGAAAAGGAAAGGAGACATTTCAAGCCCTGTCTACACTAAGGTATTGAATGGTTTCTGTAACCAGGTTTTTAAAAGTTATGGCCTGTCCGGACAGCATCAGCCAGTAAAACTGTATTAACTGAAAGCATTAGTCCAGCTGGATCCTGAAGACCATCTGTTAAGCCAGCCAAGACTGTCGCGTGGATGGAGCCTTTGGCCAAATTCAGAGGCTGACGTGACTGTGGGCATAAGTTGGTGAGAAATCTGGCATTCAGTAGATAGGAGTGTAACTCATATTGATTCTGCAGAGTCCAAATTCATTCCCTGGAATAAGTGAGTACAGCTCCCTTTGGATTAAGCCAACCTCTAACTGTTGGGGGTTAGGAAAAGAATTTCCCTGTTGGCATAACTGCATAACTGCCTACTACAGTGTTTTGTTCATCTTCCTCTGAAGCAGTCTATGCTGTCTGCTCTTGGCGATAGGTTGGTGGACTAGGCAGATCACTGCTCTGGTCTGATCTAGTCTGGCAATCCCTGTGTTCCTACTAGCTCAGTTAGAGGTGCACCTGTTTATAGCAGGGGTCGAATTTGGCCCTAGGAATGTTGGGGAAGGTTAATTAAAATTTGCCTTTCCCATACACTCTGTTAGTTCCTTTTCTTGCTACAACTTCCTTCTTCTGCCCCTTTGTGGAGCAAATTACACAAGCCTTGAACAGCCACTGAATGCCAAATCAGTGGATGTTACACTACTACAAATCACTTACATGTTTTCTGACCCACATATAGCTGATATGTAACTTGCACCACAGCTAAATTTCTCATCATGGAAATCAGACAGAAAAGATCAACTAGGTTATTTAGCCCATTTCCCTGCCAGTAGAGGGTTATTTCCTAATATATTTTCTACTGCTTTGTCCACCCTTGGGATGTCTTTTCTACAACTCAGCCTAAGTTTTCCTTTTCTTATACATTTATCCAATTACATCACATGCTTTTCTTTCCCTAAATTGAAGCATTAATTCAATATTAGTTATTATTCTTTGCAGACCAAATGTACTTAGTGGTGCCTGAGCTCAGACGGTTCTCGCGTTCTGGTTGTTACTAAGATAAAAGCTTCTTTGTTTTGTCTGGCATGTTTTGTTTGTCTTTTACGAGACTCTGTGTTTGCACAGAAAAAATAGTTAAAAAGAAAGATCCCAAGTTATTAACAATATTTGTTTAGAGTGAAAAATAGCAAATTCTGTTTTTGTTTCATTGGGCCAAATCTTCCCTTGTGTAACTCCCTACAAGTTACTGGAGTTATGCTGGGGATGAATTTGGCCCATTTTGTTTTAGTGAAAATTTTGGTATTTTACAGCATGGCATTTCAGTCCTACAATTGTTCTGGAACTTGACGCTAGTACAGTTAACATTTGTGTATTGCAGATGCATACCATGGCCCAGATCCTGCAAACACTTAAGCACGTGCTTGACTTCAATCAGGTGAGTAATACCATTGAAGATAATAGGATGGCCTTAAAGTTCAGTATATGTGTGAGCATTTGCAGGATTGGGGCTCATGTTAACCACAGTTTAAACATGTTGGTACAGAGAAGATGGTGCCCCACTTAAGTGGTCTCTGATGGTCTCTTCAGGGCAAGTAGGGCTTTTATATGTTACAGAAGAATTTTGTTTTCCGGTGTCTCTTAAAATTAGTGATTTCCAGCTTGTGTGCTGTTCTCTAGTACCAGAATTAAATATGCACTAGCTGAGGATTGCAAAGATCACACAGTAGAAGCATATATATATTTTTAATAACAGTGGTAATTTGAATTTGTGTTGCAACTACTTTTAAGCAGTGTGTTTGTATTGCCTTTTGTTATGAAACATTTGCTCCTTGCTCGGAGCCCTTCATTAACCCATGGACTTTGAATTGTAATTGCATGTCCCAGCCCAATTTGCTTGGACGTATTCCTGGAGGTTTCATCACATGACATAATCTTTAATTAAAGATTAATCTTTAATTCCTGGATACTCCAGGACAACCCTGTAGGGTTGGCAACCCTAGAAACTTCATTTGCAGAGGATGGGGGTGTGATGCATGAGGTACATAGAGAGCTTTATTCCTGATGCTGCAGTGCCTGGGTCCCCAGGAAGCTGAGAATAAGGGCATGTCTACACTACAAAATTAGATAAACCCCTAACTTGCACTGGCATACAGCCGCCGCAGTAATTACAACGCTTGTGCATGTAGGGTGACCAGATTAGTAGTATAAAAATAAAATATTGGGACGGGGGCGGAGCAAAAAAAAAAAGGGGGGGGAGGCGGAGCAAAAAAAGGGGGGGCGGAGCAAAAAAAAAAAAGAGTTTTAAAGGGGCCTGGAGCGTTAGCAGGCCCCGGCCCCGCACGCTGCCCTCCCCGCGGAGCCTCCCGCCCCCCGGCCCGCCACGGGCATATGCGGGGCGCGGTGGGTCCGGGCGGGGGCAGCGCGGAGCGGGCAGGAGCCGGGTGGGCGGCAGGGGCCGAATCCCTGCTGCTGCCAGGGAGCCCCGCGCCTCTCCCTCCCGCTCACGGCTGTGGCTCCTTCCCGGCGGGATGCGCCTCCCGCTGCCCCGGCCACATGCGGCGCGCGTCCCCCACGCCTAGTCTCCCTCCCGCCGGGAAGGAGCAGCTGGACGCGCGCCGCATGTGCCCGGGGCAGGCCGGGGGGCGCGTCCCACCGGGAAGGAGCCGCAGCCGCGAGCGGGAGGGAGAGGCGCGGGGCTCCCTGGCAGCAGCGGGGATTCGGCCCATGCCCCCGCGCCGCCCACCTGGCCCCTACCCACTCCGCGCTGCCCCCGACCGGACCCACCGCACTGCCCCGCGGGCTGCAGGGCTGGAGCAGCCTCCAGGCTGTGCTCCCGGCCCCGGGTGCAGCAGCCCGGGCAGGAGCACTCTGGCGCGGCGGGGGGGTTCACAGCTGAGCCCAACGTCTCCCTCCCTTGCCAGCCCCCCTTTGCCCGCCCGATGCCCGGGTGCCGGAGCTGACTCACCAGCTCCAGGATCCAGGCACCGCCGCCACCCCCTCCCTCCAGGCTTGCGCCGCCATGCTGCAAGCCTGGGAGGGAGGAGGAATGCTGCGTGGTTGGGGAAGAGGCGGGGCCAGGGCTGGGATTTGGGGAGGGAGCCAATGGGGGAAGGAGGGGGCGGAGCCGGGGCGAGGGGGGCGCGAGCGCCAGAGCGGAGGGCAAAATTTCTTTTTTGTCCAGTGTCCCGACCAAACATTGACCTAACTATATCGACATTGACTCTACACTTCTCGTGGAGGTGGAGTTATTAAGTTGGTTCAGTGGGCAAGTTACGTCGGTGGGAGTGAAATTTTAGTGTAGACACTCAGGGCTTGTCAACACATATAACGCTGCAACGGTGCAGCTGCACCACATCTGGTGAAGCTGCTCTATGTCACCGATTGGCATAATAAAACCATTTCTGAGAGCGGCAGTAGCTGTGTTGGCTGGAGAAGCTCTCCTGCCGACATAGCGCTGTCCACACTGGCGCTTATGTAGGTGTAATTTATGTCACTCGAGTGGTTTATTCACACTCCTGAGTGACATAAAGTATGCTGAGAGAAACTGTAGTGTAAACACACAGCCTCACATAGTTAGGTTGACGTAAGCTGCTTTGCATTGACCTAACTCTGTAGTGTAGACCAGGTTTGGGTCTACACTTAAACTACTACAGCAGCAAAACTGCAGCTGCACCACTGTGGTGCTTCAGTGTAGACGCTACCTATGCTGTCAGAAGGGGTTCAAACTGAGAGGCAGCAGCTAGGTTGACAGAAGAATTCTTCCATCAGCCTATTACTGTCTTCACAGGGAGTTAGGTCGGCACAGCTACATCTCTCAGGGGTGCATACCAGCCCTGAGTTAGGGGGTCTCCTCCTGCTTTGCCCTAAAGGGGAGCAAGCCAGGGTCTCCTTGATACCCAGGGTTGGTCTACATTAGAAAGTTATGTCGACCTAGCTATGTCGCTGAAAGATGTAGTTAAGCCAACCTAAGCCCCAGTGTAGACAGCGCTAAGTTGACACATGAATTGTTCCTTCGACTTAGCTACCACCTCGCAAGGGGGTGGATTTACTACAGCTACTTACAAGTAAGGCTTTGTCTAAGCTAAAGGGAAAAGTCGATCTAAGCTACACCATTTGAGTTACGTGAATAGTGTAACTCAAATCGACGTAGCTCAGATCAAATTACCACAGGGTCCACACTACGCGACGTCGACTGGAGACGCTCTCCCGTCAACTCCCCTTACTTTTCTCGATCAGGTGGCGTGCAGGGGTGGAGAGCAGAGCGATCGGCGGTCGATTTAGCGGGTCTTCACTCGACCGCCGATGCATCTATCGCCGAATGCTCTGGTAAGTGTAGACAAGCCCTAAGCGTCTACGCGGCAGTGCAGCCATGGCGTTTCTCAGCAGTATGAGGGCAGCTCCTTGGGGAGCAGGGCTTTCAAGCCACTAGGCAGAAGGGCTGTTTTATTCTTGTGTGAGACGCGGGGGGGTTCGTTTTCAAACTGTGAGCAGACCCAGCACTTAGGGCTCTCCCAGCCTTAGGCTTGGCAAAATTCACTTTTTAATTTTTTATCATTCCAATGGATAATATCAACGTTTATTTTTAAGCATTGTTAATTTTTATCCATTTAAATGTCCACAATTGCGGGAAATTATGGGGGGGCGGGGCAGGGGGCTCAGCCAATCGGGAGCTCTCAGCCAATAATTAGTTAATGACAGTAGGCCCTGCCATTCAAAAAAATGAAAGCTTTGTACCTGGGAAAACGCAAAGTGGCAGAAAACACAGTGTAAATACCCCTCAATCAAACTCTAGTAAGTTCTCCAGCATTTTTCTTCCTTTGCCTGTCTGTAAATGTTGATGATCCCCGATGGAAATATTTTTTCATGGGACTTGGGGGATGTACAGTAAAATCCACATTTACTGAGAAAAATCGAGTCCTTCCAAGCCTTACCCATTGTGCATGCAACCCCCAGCGCTGGCCCCCTTCCCTGGCATCCCGCCCCCCCGTATCTCCGCTCCCCCTACCCTGCTGCATGCCCTCTGCATGCCCCCAGCCCCGCCCCTCCACAGTCCATGTCCCCCTGCTGGGGGCCCCAGCTCCTCCGCGCTGAGCCCTGTCCCCGCCCCGTGCGATTGTTTCCAGCTAGGGGGTGGCTCCCGCTTTCAGCCCTGCCTACCTCACGCCGCTTGGCCCCTGGAGTTACAGAAGGTGCAGCCGCGGGAGCCTGGTGCACAGCGAGACACACAGAGAGAGAGAGAGAAGTTTCCCCGGAAGGTGAGTGAGCCGGTTGCACACGGACTGCAGCCACATGCAGCGGGCGGGAGGGTGGAGGGGGCGCAAACATGCCGTGCCACCAAAGCAACTTGCACGGACGACGGGGGAGCCTGCAGCCTGGCCGCGAAGGGACAGCCACATGCACGGGGGACGAGCATGCAGATTGTTGCAAGTCACGCGACATGCACCTGGAGCCCGGGGAGGGGGAAGCATGCAGAGTTCATGTTGCTGTGGTTTCCCGGTACTGGGGTGGGGCAGGGTATTGCTACAGATTGTAGCTGGCTGTCAAGCGAAGCCATCCTCGAGGGGCCGGGGAGGCTGTGCAACCAGTGTGCGCTAGCCGGAGTGAGACATCCGGTTGTAACAATGGGCTGGGGTTGCTTTGCAAGTGACTCTAAAGTAGAGAGCAGAGCTCGGGGAACTCTCCGATTCTCCCCTTCTACTTTGCATCCCCCGCAAGCCCTCATTCGCTGGGCGCACTCCAGAGGCTGCCCCGTATAGCCTCTGTTCTGCCTCGTTTGCTGCTCCGGACGAGCCCGAAGTGAAGTGCGTGTTGAGCGGGGAGGCTCAGTAAACAGAGAGCCTGGGAGGGGACTGTGCACTCCTCGCCCAATGGCTGAAAGAAGAGATCTGGCTGTGTGTGGTTGGGTTGGGAGCCAAGTAGTGGAGCCACCTCACGCTTTCTTTTTGGGTGATGGCTGATGCTCTTGCATGTAGAATCAGCTCGATGGAGCAAATCCTTTCTCTCTTCCCTCCGACCCCCCTTTCTCTCCACCCTCCTCCATTCACTTCTGAATGGTGCCTTTTACATGACTGCCACGAACGCAGACTACCCAAATCCCGTGGCATACAACTGATTTCTTCATCTTCAGACCTGCCAGCATTTGAAAGCTATCAGTAAGGACATTTGGTGAAGAAAAATGGAGACCTCTTTTTAACTGCTGAAATTCATTGGAGCGGGAGGGCAAATAACAGATCTTTTGCTTAGTAGAGGCTGTCCCTGCTAAACGGGGGCAGTTAGTATAGAAGTTTTGAAAAGGTCCTTTCATTTCAGTTTTGTGAGTGTACTGTTGTAGATTTGTACTTATACAGGTTCTATAATTAGCATATTTGGTGACTGGACTTTTAAGTGCCTCCTGGAAAAAAAAATAGGTTTGGGTCTGGACTCACTCCTAACACTCACTGAAGGTGAATCACACTGAGGTTTCATCATCTCTCTCATCCACTGAATTTATTTTAACAAGAAGGAATTCATCTTAAGACCAGTGTTTGCTCTGTAAACCTTTTTGGAATTCACTTTTTTTCACTTAAAGTGAAAGGAAAGGAAAAAATTTTCTGCAGTAAACATAAATTTAGGCAATGCATGAGAAAGAAGAGCCCAGAAGACAAGCTTTTCCTGTAGGAAGGAAAAAAACAACAACCCTTCTTACATTATTCTGGACTTTGTAGGATAGACACGAAAAAACAATAAAGTGCACAAAATCTTTTATGTTGTCTTTTTACAGGGACAGTTGCACATTTCAAATAATAACAATATTTCTTGTATTAATTAGCACCTCAGATTATTAAAGCTGGGAAAAAAACTAAGTCTAATTTACTTTGTCTTTTATGCTGTCCATTCAAACTTTGCATAGCTCTCAACAGTGGAAACAGACCAAGTGCACCAAGTTTTACTTTTGGGTTCCGTTGCTGCAAAATATGTGTCGCAAATACTACTGGGAGTGGATGTCAGTTTGTTTTTTCCCCTGCAGTGTTTCTGTAGGGATTTACAAAACTAATGCTAAGGAATGCTGTTTACAAAACTTTATTTGGGGCCAGGTGTGATCTCTTTAAAAAGAGAGGGTGAACAGTTGTGTTTAAATCGAGACTGTTTGAAATGATACTCTGGACACTTGTTGTTTGTGAAGTTGATTTTTTTACTGTCTGTTTTAGCTTAAATCATCTCTCTTATTTTTATATTCTTCCATTTGGCAGATATAAATATTTCTCTTTCTCCAGCCTTTTATTAATAATGGCGGTTGGCTCACTATAGGTCTGAATTAAGTCTGATTCCTGTGTAGCTGCTGTGATGGTAGCATTGAAATATGCCATGAAGCACTCAGATTTGGATCAGAGGATTTACCTGCTGGCTCTTATTTTTCATCCTAGCAAAGTGCTATATCACCTTGGCCAAATACTGTATAAAATTTGGTTGCCCAAATTAATTTTGGCTTGTAGTATTTATTAATTAATTTATGCTAGCACCACGAGGCCCTGAGCAAGATCGTGGCCTCATTTGTTCTAGGAGTTGTACAAGTGTGGAAGTAGACATGGTCTCTGCACTTACAAGCTTACAGTCAGAAATATGTTTGAAGGTATACTGTAGGACAAAAAGAATCTGAAAGTTCAAATGTACTCAGAGCCTCCAATACCTATTGAAGTCAATGGGAGTCTTTCCATTGACTTGCAGGGGTTCTCACAACAAATTTTTTGGTGGCCTCAGAGTGCGGCCACCAACTCTTGCTGGTGGCCGCACTGACACTTTCCCCTAAAATACTTAATTAACTTTAGGAAAAACAAATAAATATGCATGTATACACATCCAGATCATTGCAGTTTATTTATGTAGGGTTTTTTTGTGGACTCAATAATTAAAATAATGCTGTGAAAAGTGATATTTGTAGGTTTGTTAATATCACTTTTCACAGCAAGTCCTGGCAAGTTAAGACCTGGACGGAGGGGTCGGGGGTGAGACAGCGGAGGCCAGGGAGGATGGATGGAGGAGTGGAGGGTGAGACCGCAGAGGCCAAGGGTGATGGATGGGGGGCCCCGACACCGTGTAGTCGGAGGAAGGGGTTGGTGCTTGGGGCTGGGGGTCGGCGCCCTGGGCCAGAACCCACAGGAGCCCAGGGTCTGCACCCACAGCTGGATGGCCAGGGACCGGCGCCCAGGGCCAGGGATCAGCACCTACTGCTACGCAACTGAGGGTCAGCACCCAGAGCCAGCACCTGCTGCTGTGCTACTGAGGCCAGGGGTCAGCACCCAGGGTTGGCACTTGGGGTCCGCACCCACTGCTGCACAGCCGGGGCTAGGAGTCAGTGTCCGGGGCCAGCACCCGCCGGAGCCTGCTGCTGCGCAACCAGGACTGGAGGTCGCCGTTCAGGGCCAGCACCTGCTGGAGCCTGGCGTTGGTGCCTGCTGCTGCGTGACTCGGGCTGGGGAACTGCACCTGGGGCTGGGGATCGGTACCCATGGCCAGCACTTGCTGTAACCCAGGATTGACATCCAGGAGCAGTGCCCAAGATCAATGGCCACGGCTGGGGGTTGGAGTGCACGGCCAGGGCTAGGGGTTGGCATCCGGAGCCAGCAACCGCCGGAGCCCAAGGCCAGCACTGGGGGTCTGCACCCAGGGCCAGCAGCTGCTGGAGCTCAGGGTCGGCACCTGGGGTCAGTGACTAGGGCTGGGGGTCGGAGCACACGGACGGGGGTCAGCGCCTGGGGCCAGCGGCCGCCGGCGGAATTGGGGATCAGCGCCATGCAGCCAGAGCAGGGATCAGAGCCCGCCGCCGCATGGCAGGGGTTGGCGTTTGAAGCCCATGGCTGGAGCCTAGTCTGCAGCCAGGCTCCCTAAGTCCCCGCCGTCCAACCACCCCAGGGCTGAAGTCCGAGCCCCACTAAGTCCCCCCTGTTCTCCCTCAGGTAGAGAACTCACCTTGCTCCTTCAGCGTTGTGCCCCATCAGTCTCCGCAAAGTGGCGCATCGAGGAGCAACAGGGAGGGAGGGGGATAGGCTGATGCTTTTCCCCCGCCCCCCATCACCACCCAGGAAGCTGTCGTGGTTGCAGGGGAACCCCCTGGTGGCCGCATTTGAGAAACGGTGCTTTAGTGGGCTTTGGATCAGGGCCTTGTGTATAACACCAAAGATAGTAACCTGCTGTCAAACACCTATAGACAGGCATGTGTTTGAAAGAGATGATATCTCCCTTGCAGTCTGTACTAATTTCTGGGTACTTCAGTACTGGAAATTCGTAGATAACGTGGAAGGAGCTGGGGAAAGAGAAACTAGAATGATTAAAGACCTGGAGGGCTTGATTTCTGAGGGAAGATTAAAAGAACTAATCATGGATATATTGGTCAAATGGCCACTAACTTCTGTGGGTAGGGGGAAGTGAGAACATGGTAGTGTACAATATTAGGAAGTACTGTAGAAGCATCTTCCAGGAAAGAGGGAAATGTAATCATGATAGTCCAGTAGATTAAAGCTATGTATAATATAGCTTGGTAAGGGGTTTGGGGTTCTTCATGATAAAAGATGCTACATATGTAGCATGATCATCGGTGAAATTACATGTTAAATACCAGGAAGAATCTCCTGACAGATAGCTAGATTGATTACTGTGGAATAGTCTTTGAAGGAAAGAGGTGGAAGCCCTTTTTAAGACCAGGGAAATCCTGTAGAGAA
The DNA here is from genome assembly GCF_028017835.1 of Emys orbicularis. Classification (NCBI taxonomy): domain Eukaryota; kingdom Metazoa; phylum Chordata; order Testudines; family Emydidae; genus Emys; species Emys orbicularis. The sequence goes on from NC_088692.1 coordinate 26,113,686, forward strand.
TAACTTTCAGAGGGAGCTAATGGGTTTTTACTGTGGAAATCTAGCTCTGTAGATATTTTGGATTTCAGTCAGGAAAGCTGAGGATTAATCCAGGATCTGCCACTCATCAAAAAGATGCTTGCTTGAAACTCAGTGGGGGACTGGATCTGAATGGGGGGCCAGCATTCGTCAGCTTTTCACTTATTATATATCCACGAAGAGACTTCTAGCAAGAAGACTGGCCACCGTCCGCCCATGAGGTTGGAACAGCGGGTGTTGGGCCGCACAGCTGAGTGCAGACCATGTCCAATTGATCTGTTAGCCACCAGAAAGTGCAGGAAGTTGATAAGTTTGTGTAAGAAAAAGGAAACAAAAGGCTATGTGTGTTCTTCTAGAAGGTGATAGGTTTAAAAAAAAAAGTAAACTGTTTACTTCTCCCACAGGTCTGTTGTGTAGAATAAAAGGACAATCAAATACTCTATAGAGAAATGGAGGATAGATAATGGTGATTTGGTATAGAATCGTAGAACCATAGGGTTAGATGGGACTGCAAGGGTCATCTAGTCTCACCCCCTGCCAAGATGCAGGATTTGTTGTGTCTAAACCAGGCCTGCACAACTCGTAAAGTGGCGAGGGCCATATTACTCCAAAGAAAACGGCTGAGGGCCGAACCCCCCTGGCCCCGCCGAAACCCGCCACCCAGCCCCCCCGAAACACAACCCCCCCCCCAGCGCCGCCCGCCCCGCGGAAACAAACCCTCCTTCCCCAGAAGGGGGGGAGGGATAGCTCAGTGGTTTGAGCATTGGCCTGCTAAACCCAGGGTTGTGAGTTCAATCCTTAAGGGGGCCACTTAGGGATCTGGGGCAAAAATCAGTCCTTGGTCCTGCTAGTGAAGGCAGGGGGCTGGACTCAATGACCTTTCAAGGTCCCTTCCAGTTCTAGGAGATAGGATATCTCCATTAATTTAAAAAACAGCAGTATTGAACCTTTGTAATATGTTATAGTGGGCTCCTAAGGTAGTATAATTAAGGTAAAAGAAAAATGTCTTTTTGCTAGAAGTAGAATAAGATCTTCCCCCCCACTTTGTAATCAATTGCCCTGTTGAATGAATGAGATGTGAATGAGGAAGGCATGGAAGGCAGCACCTACAGACAGCTGCAACCCTTGGAGAGGGATGGGAGCCAGACCAGATCAGTAGACCAGGTCAGCCATCAAGTCACCGTTTGCCTCCTCAGCCCCCCTTCCCCACCGCCGGCTCACCTGCACCCCCACCACTGCCTGCCCGCTCGCCTCCTCAGCCCCCCCCCTCTGCTGCCAGCTCGCCTGCCCCCCTGCCACTGCCTGCCCGCTCGCCTCCTCAGACCCCATACCCCCGGCTCGCCTCCTCACCTCCCGCCACTGCCAACTCGCCTCCTCAGCCCCCCTCCCTCACCCGCCGCTTGCCTACTCACCCCCCGCGGGCCGCACAGTGAGCCCACCTACTCACCCCCCGCGGGCCGCACAGTGAGCCCACGCGGGCCGCATGTTGTGCAGGCCTGGTCTAAACCATCCAAGATAGCTATCCTGCCTCCTTTTGAAAACCTCCAGTGAAGGAACTTCCCTAGGCAGTTTGTTCCATTTTCCTACCGTTCTTACAGTTCGGGAGTTTTTCCTGAGATTTAATCTAAATCTGCTATGCTGTAGTTTGAACTCATTGCCTCTTGTCCTGCACTCTGTGGCAAGAGAGAACAGTTTTTCTCTATGCCTGATTAGTCACTCTCAAGCTGCACTAGTACAGCTAAAGAGAGAGTTCATCCAAGTAATTACCATCTCTTCTGTTTCAGGAAAAGACGGTTTCCTAAAAAGATTCCAAAGAGTTGTTTTGTTTTGTATTGCCTGCCTCTGTATAATACTGTCTTTTCATCGTGTCCAGGGCAGCCCTCTGGGAAGACCAGTTATCTTCATTTCCTCAGACTTCTAAACTGTTCTCACTTCATTTATTTTTATTACTCTATGGCAGGATTGTCTCTTGAGGGTCACAGAGGATAATTCAAAGCTGAGGTTGATGCTGTAGTAGGTTTGAATTGTTTTCTGGTTCAGATCTGTAATTCCATTGCTTTAAGTTGACCTCTGCTAGCTGGGTAATGGATTTGTAATTTTCTCTCGATGCTCTTTTTCATTTTCATAATCTGTGTGTGCAGATTTGTGGTGTCTGATGTCTGACTTATGCCACCAAGAATAACATTAAATGAGGCAAGAGAGACCCTTCACCCCGTGGTTCTTGCTCAAACATTGTTGAGGCCTCACTGCTTTTGCAGCATTAATTCGTACGGCATGATCTCTGCTTGATGTGAATGAGGAAGTATCCTGGCAGAAAGATTGTGACGTGACTCTTCATAAACAAGCATTCGCAGTATCACTTTAGAGGAAAACTTCACCCATTTTTCTCAGCTCAGTAGTATGAAAATTCACACATTAAGAAGCAATTCACTAGGGATGAAATTCATCCCAGAGCAGAGAGTAAGGCCCTATACTTTAAATGTGATCAGCAAAGTGTGTGTGTGTGTGTGTGTGTGTGTGAGAGAGAGAGAGAGAGAGAGAGAGAGACAGAGAGAGAGAGTGTATGTGAGAAAATTGGTTTGTGCTCTCTTTGTCTCTTTGATGTATAAAGAAGGCCTGAAATGTGTTTTTCCCATATAGATGAAAATTATATGGAATATATAAAAATTATACTTGTCCCCTCCCCCCAGAAATGTGAGACATGTCAAATCTTATCTTCCCTGTTTTTGCTGTAGGGTTTATTGGTGACTCAGAGTGGGAGCTTTCTCAGAGCTTAACTGAAGGGGTAGGGTTTAAATAGCCTGAATAAAAATCACTTCCCATCTCAGTTAATCAAGGTTCACTTTAATGGTTTCTCTGATGTCATAATTTTACTAGTTCTTCATTCACTCATAGAGTCTTCCAGGAAAAACAGATCAGACAATATCTGAATTTCTAATGCAAAAAAAAAAACAAGCAGGGGAAGAGATGTTGGGAGGTGGTAGTGGAGGTGGGGGAAACTTTCCCAGCCTCCTTCACACATCACAAAGAAACAAAAGAGGCACAGACCCCATTTTCTGTTCCTTTGCAAATCATCAGTGATCCCTGCACTCAAGTGGGATGTTTAGGGCCATTGTGCTGCTTCTCCTGCATGGGGATGAATAAAAATGAATATGGATAAACTGAAATAACAAATCCCTTTTAATAACAGTTGCCATTTCTGAATCTCTTGCTGGGAAGTGACACCAGCCGTGTTAGAACACAGCATTAAGAGACTGTAATCCAGTTTCCAAACTGCGTTAATAATGTAACGGGCATAGGGGAATGAATGTTAAGATATGCTACATTAACCATTGTTTGGATATTGGATATTTTATGCTAATCTAGCAGTCTGCCCTGGATTCTGCCTTGTGGGGGAGAAAACCTGCTGGCCGGGAGAAAGTGCTCTGAAAATGTCTGCATCTTACAGCGTCTCGAGGGCATGGTGTGCCTTCAAGCTGATCTGAGGTTGTATAGGCAGTCCCGCTATATTGCTTAGTGAACTCCCCCCAAACACACACGTGTGCCGGACAGCATGACTGATTTAGGAACCGAGGCTCCTCCTTCAGAGTTGCATGGAACCCTTTGTCTGAGACAGGGGTAGGTGCTATGGGAGAGCAAGTTAACACTGCAGCTAGTGACACCAACTCCCATGTGGGTTTCCATTGGGAAAGATGCTGAATTCAGAGAGGAGCATATCATCTAGAGGATCTGATTTCCAGCCCTCCCAGACAGATGTGGAGAGACATCCATGGACCATGTTGGCTTGGCTGTGCTATTCAGATCCCTGTGTGTGCTTAGGGTGCTCTGCACTGGGCAGCAGAGGAGAGTAATAGAACCTTAAGTGTTCAATTTAAGACACTAAACATTATAAGAAGTACTAGAATAGTCTATTATGTTGGGCTTTGACATTGCTGGTGCACAAAAGACATCCCAGTGCAGACATGGCTGAGGCAATTAGGACTTTTAATTATCCACCAATGGCAGAAACAGCGGAGAGTGTAGTGTAGACAGAAATCCACCTTTCTTACCATAGTCCTCTAGCCCTGCTCTGTGTAGAAATGTGAGAGTCCCCTTTTCAGAACACCTCCATCAATAGAGAATTGAGGTCCAGGTGCCTTGTTATCAGAAGGTCCTGTCTGTAACTAAACTTGAACAAAAATGCCTCAGAGGGCATATTATGAATCCCCTGCTCCCCCGGTCAGCAGCAGTTACCTGCACAAGTTCTCCTGTTAACAACAAGTGCTCCGCGGTGAGAGGAAGAGGTTGGTAACCAGGTCCAGTGTTTGCTCGTAAATTTCCCTTGATTGATGAACTTCTAGGTAGCTGGGCTGAAGAAAATGGAGGCATTTTTCCTTTAGAGGACGGCATGTGTTGAGTTGTGGAAATGACTCCATCCCCTTTAACCCAAAGCCCGAGGTCTTGCAGTGCTTCCAGAAGTGTTGTTTTTCTTCAGGCCTGTGTATTTTCTGACACTGCTGCAGTTTCAGATAACATCCAGACAAGGAGTGTATTGTGTCCAGGAAACATTAGAGTTTGACCTTCCAGTTTACTTTAAAGTTTACTTTTTTGTATACTACTGTGTTCACCAGAACCCAAGCAATGGGCAGAGTGAATAAGTCATGCTGCTGACAAAGCAAGTAATGAAGCAAAATGTTCTATCTAGATACTAATATAGGCCCTATCACCACAGTAGTGGGGCTCTTGCCTTCTTGGTAGTGGTGATACGTGGTTTTCCTGGGCTGATGTGTGTATGCATGGTTGGTTGTTTCAAAAAACTGCTTAGAGGAAGTTGCTGTGCTCTCAGGTACTTGATGGGGATGAAATAATCATCATATCTGAAGGCTATGTAAGAGTTGTAATCAACACTTAGAAATGTAACCTTGGCCGTTAGGCATTTTCTTTCCACAGATGCTTGTCCATGAAGCAGTTGCTGAAGTGTAAACAAATATGATTCAGCCTTTTCTGACCAAGAGCAGGATGACCATGCCAGTCAGCATAGGCACTGGAACTAGGGGCGTGGCGGGTGCTGCAGAACCCCCTGGTTTTATGTGGGATCCTGGCCACCGACCCAACGCCCAGGGTCCCGGTGCTGCTGGCCCAAGGCCCTGGGTTCTGCTCCTGGCCCCATGCCCGGGGTTCTGGCTGATGCCGGGCCTGCACCAGGGGGTCTCTTCCTGGCCCTGTACCTGGGGCTCTGCTCTGGGGAGAGGAGGCGCCAACAAGGGTAAGGGGGGTGCGAAGTAAAAAGTTTGGGGACCACTGGCTTTCAGCACCCTCACTGTAAAAAGTGTTTCAGCGCCACTGGCAGTCAGCACAGCTCAAAAAAGTATCCAGGCCTGTATGCCCTGCTAACAGCCAGCTAGTAAGATGGAATGTGATCTGCTTTGTAGGTTTTGACTTGAGAATGTTAAGTTACTTCTTATTTCAGATGGTACTTAGAGCAAATCTGTCAATAACGATTATGAAATACCGCACAAGGCCTTTCCAAAGTGCTTCCTCTAGGTAGATAATGGTAGATGAAGGATTTTGTTGTACAAAGGAGGCATGAAATACTGGTTAAGTAGAAGACTCTCAAGTTGGATGATGGGTTCTGTTCCTGGCTTTGCCATTGATTTGTGTGGAGAAAGTGTGTCTGAGAAGTGACCCTGAAAGTGACATTGTAGGGTTCCATGGTTACTCATTCTTGTGACTTTGAAGTAGTGCTGATGAAGAAAAAGAAGGGCAGCACAAGATTCGGTGTGGACTATAGACAATTAAATGAAGTTGTTTTTAAAGGATTCTTACCATTTTCCTGAATAGATGATACCCTGTAGAAGCTTAAAAGTGGACCTTAAAAGTAGATATTGGCAAGTGGAAGTGGATCCAAAAGACAGGGAAAGGACCCCCCCTTTTGTCTTAATGCCAGCCCTGGAAGTCACTATGGGTTTGCAAAGTTAAACCAAGAGTTTTCCATTCCCACATCATCATAACAAAAGTTCAATGCCCCCAGCCCCCTACACTCATTCTCAGTTGACCCCTAGGCACTAGCATAATAAACATAAATAATACTTATGCCCTTGTTGATGCCTGCTAGTTCCATTGCTTGTACTAGGTTTACACCAAATTGGTGTAACTTTTGGCCCTGAAATTGGAACTTAGTAAACAATTTTGTTGATGCAAAGAGGTAATAGAATCCAGATTCACACCCATAGACGTTTGGCTCACAATAAAATTGAATTTGGTCACTATTTGACTCTGAGTCCAGCTGTAGAGCTGGTCTGCTGAGTAGAGGTGCTGGTTTTGCACTGTTGCTTTTCAGAGTAAAGCTACTCTAACCTTTCTGTGCCTCAGGCCATGTGTACATTATGGGCGCGACAGTGGCACAGTTATTGCACTGGAGCTGTGCCACTGCAGTGCCATAGTGTAGATGTGTCCTACACAATGGAAGAGGTTTTTCCACCTTCTCGAGTGACAGTGGCTATGTTGATGGAAGCATTCTTCTATCAACCTAGCTGTGCCTATGCCATGGCTGAGGTTGGCATACTGGGCTTCGGGTAAAATGGGAATAATAAATTACCCATAGGTATCGTTTAAGGCTTAATTAATTAGTTTGTTAAAACAGTTTTGAGCCTCACTAGAAGGTACTGTAGAAGTCCAAGATATTACACTTGTAATTACACTATTACACAGTGTGGGAAAACAGAAGTTATTTACTGAACCTACTTGCTGTAGTATTAATTGTGCTATCAATTAATTGTGCTGTAGTATTAATTGTGCTATCAAGGCCTGGTTGGGAAGGGATCTAATTGGACAGAAGGTAAAGTGGCTACATTCTCTGTAATATAGGTAGTTGGTAATGTAATGTATACATTTGAAGAGGAAACAGTTTTGTGGCATTTGAATGTTAAATAGCGCTTGTCCTGTATATCTTAGTTAAATTAACTGAGAAGTTTTGCGTGAGACTCTAAACATTTGATTTTGTATTATAGTTGATTAAGCCCTTACCTTGAAATGATGCATAAGTGATTTTGTGTATTAAATTGGTCACTATTAGAAGTGTGACTGATGTTCTTGTTCAGAGCTTGAAAATCCAATTGAATCTAGTGCTTCTGGTCCTAAGGAAAATCTGAATGTGAATCTATGTGAGCAGACTTGAGTCTAAGGACAGTCAGCTCTGCTGCCTTTGCTACTGCAGGGTGAAATTGACAAGATTTGGTTCAGTTTCACTTTGCTGTTGCTTTGCAAAGCTCTGGGTGTATCAACCTGAGCAGGGACTGGAGCTGGTCACAGGGAAGGAAGATTCAGAAGTAACAAGCACTTTCTGGCCTTACAGCAAGATTACAAGAGAATAATATACACCTTCAGTTGATGCAATTGTCCGCTGGCATAGCAAAGAGAATAATCATTACTTCTCTCAGTCTGATTGGCAGCCAGTTTATTTTCAACCTGATCCCAATCTGTATCATACACATGGAGAGCAATGAGACAAGAATTGTGGCTTGACAGAAACTCTATATAACATGCTTTATATTTCCTAGCATTAGCATGTTGACAACCCTCTAGTTCCAAACAGGTGTTATGTCTCTCAAGTGCTGTACAAATGCCAGCTAATCCCCACAACACCACTGGGAAGTAGGTAGATATCAGCCCAGTTTTACAGATAGGGACACTGAGGCACAGAGGTGAAATGACTTTACAGAGGCCAGATTCAGGATTACAATTCAGTAGTTTTTGGCTCCCTGTCCCAAACTTGATCTGCTAGTTTATGCTGTTCTCATTTAAGTTTAGTTTTTCAGTTTGTTTGTTTTGTGGCCTAACTTTGACTCTTTGAGTTTTTAATATGGTTCTGTTGTTGTGCTCTGATTGCTTGGCATTTGCTAAACTGTCAGGTGTTTGACTACAGGTTAGGGTAAAATGCCTCTGGGGTTGCAGTAGCTAGAGTAAGAGTGTAGTACTTATAAAATCCTATCATCATTGCTCAATAAATCTGCCTTTTTGCCATGTTTAATATAAAAATGACAGGGGGCCCTGAAGTGGTTTAAAAATTGAAATATATTAATCCTGCCACTCTCTCCTGACTAGTGCAACTGCTGATTTGGTTTAATAATTTTGTTTTTGAAAGTACAGATTCCCAGTCTTCAGTTCAATTGCTTAGGAGAGCTGTTCCATTATATATAAGGTACCTGCAGTAGTTTAAATCATTTAGCAGTCTAAGGTTCATTTAATCTGATTAATAGGGGATGAGTTTCCAGAGTGATACCTGAACCACGTCTGTCTCAGAGGGTTAAATTGGTGAGGATACTATGAGATTTCTTTTTTCTTGTCTGTCCTCATTTTTAGAAGTACTCCAGGAGAATCCCTCACAGGAGCTGGAGCAGAGGAAGCTAAGCCCTACTGTGCAAGGATGCAGTGCTGACTATCTCCTGCTACTGGAGGTCTTCTGTGGAGTGGTAGAGGGAGGAGCAGACCCTAAGGCCATGTCTACACTACAGCCTATGTCGGCAAAACTTATGTCGCTCAGGGGTGTGAATATTCCATCCCCCTGAGTGATATAAATTTCGCCAGCATAAGTGATAGTATGCACAGCACTATGTCAGCTGGAGAGCTTCTCCGGCCGACATAGCTACCACCGCTTGTTGAGGTGGTGTTATGATGTTGACGGGAGAGCTCTCTCCCGTCGGCATAGAGCAGCTACACAGGAGATCTTACAGTGGTGCCGCTGCCTCGGTACAGCTGTGCCGCTGTAAGCTTGCTAGTGTAGACATGCGCTAATATACAAAACGGGAGAGATGCACAGAGATGGGGAGAAAGGCAGAGAAATGTAGCCATTAAATGGGCTGCTAGCGCTTCCCTATTAGAACTCAGGTATCTCCCCCTCTCTCCCTGCTTTGAGAGTGTGTATGGAAAATCTGCTCCTTTTGTCTGATGCTAATGGAATTTAAATAAACCTGAGAAGTTTGTCAGTTAGTGCAGGTTAAGTAGGTGTGTCATTATGTGGTGGGCTTTTTTTATTTGTTTTTTGGTCCGGGGAGATGTGGGGAAAGACACTAAATTTTATGCATGTGGAGTATGGTTCTAATACTTTGTTGTGGTAGAATATCTACCATGGTCTTGAAAAGATTGTTTAGGGACTAATCAATTTTCTGAGGGGTAGGGAGAGTTTGACAGATCAAAGGCATTTCTTCCACCTTCTTCCTTCCTCCCCAGAAATTGAGAATTCTACTCCCTCCTTCTTCTCTACAGAAATTGAGAATTTGTCATTTACTAAGATTATAGATAATTGGATCTTTGTGACTCACTAATTGATACAGAAGTAGATTGGTAATGATGTCTCAGTCACAAATTTTAGATGGATTGATTTTAGAGAGTCTGAATGTTGGATTAGACTCAGATTATTAGACTCAAATGTTTAGGTTGATTTATAGAATGACTAATATGATGAGAAGCTGAGATGACAGGTGCATTATAGCAGGGAGAAGTATAGAGCAGAGAGGGAAAAGACTTCAGTAGCCCGTGGTTTCTTCACAGCACCAGTGAGGGGATCAAGTTATTTGTATAATGTGTAAGCAGCTGCTGGCATCGCACCATAGCACTTGTTTCTTGCTGGAACATTTGCAAGGAAAATGACCTCATAGGATTAATCTTTCTGAATCTGTCTTTGACTAATCCAACAGGTATTTGTGCTGCATAAATACTTACAAATATAAACCTACACTTTTTAATATGATCTAATTTTTTTATTGAAGACCTTAGTTGGGGAGGAAAGTTATGGTATGTCTACACTTAGGGGAACTATACTGGCATGTAGGTGCAGTCTACACCTCCCCGAAAGATGTTAGCTACGTCAATGGAAGCACTCTTCTGTTGTCATAGCTGCGTCTACACTGGGGGTTATGGCGGCATAGCTACGTCAGTTGGGGTGTGGTTTTTTCACACCCCTGACCGACACAGCTATGTCGATATAACTCTTTTAAGTGTAGACCAATACTTAGTCATGTTTTAATTAGTCCTGATACGTCTGTAACCACTTACACCTGACACTAGTGGTAAATGTAATTGGAAGGACCCAGAATTTCAAGTGGTTTGGGAAGTTTGGCACTCGGTAACTTAATAAAACTGTATTTTGGAGCGCTGATGGAGTGGTGTGAGAGAAGCCATCAATCCAGCGCTGTTCTGAATTGTATCTCCCGACCTTCATGTCTGGGAGCCTTGACTGTAAGACTTCTGCAATGTTCAGTGTGCATGTGTTAGCAGTAGTAATTGAGAGGGCTGGAGAGAGAGGAAAATATGAACTGATACTGGGCCCCAGTCCTGCAACTGAAACCATTTGGACAGCCCCCTGCACTCCTTGTGGAACCCTGTTGACTTCCTTATGGTTTTATATGGGCATAGGAATCTGTCCACATTTTTGAGTTGGAGTCTTAGTTTGTACCGTATGCTTGTGTACTGCAAAAGTGGGAGCTCCAAAATGGAGCTACAGTAACTCCTCACTTAACGTTGTAGTTATGTTCCTGAAAAATGCGACTTTAAGTGAAATGATGTTAAGCGAATCCACTTTCCCCATAAGAATGAATGTAAATTGGGGGGGTTAGGTTCTAGGGAATTTTTTTTTTTGCCGTACAGTACAGTACAGTACAATACTATAGTTGGGAGGTGCCCCCGCCTTACCCCACACAGGCACAGCCCACTGGCACTGGAGACAATGAGGCAGGCAAGGAGGCTGAAGGTGCTGTGGGCTAGGAGAAGCACGTTGCACAGCAGCAGCGGCAGCTTCCCCTACTCTGCAAGCACCAGGGGCGGGGGACTCAACCCTCGGCCTGCCCACGCCACCCCTTCCCCCAAGCCTCCACCCTTATCCCGCCTCTTCTTCCCCCCCCTTTACTCCGCACGCCGCGTCCTCGCTCCTTCCCCCTCCCTCCCCTGCCTCCTGCCCGCGCCGCTGCGGGGGGGACGTAGGGGAGCTGATAGGGGGGCTGCCAGCTGTGGATAAAGCAGGCAGCCAAACGATGTTATAGCGAAGCATTGCACAACTTTAAATGGAGCATGTTCTGTAATTGAGCAGGGACATAAGATTGAAACAACGTTAAACGAGAGGACGTTAAGTGGGGAGTTACTGTATATCCATAGCCTTCAGAGATTAGTCTGCCATGCTCTAGTTTCTAACAGTTGTGCTTGTGAATTTCTGCTGATTTAGCATTGTTCAGAACTTGATGATAGAACTGGCTGTTTGTTTTATGCTAACTTGCCTACATGATAATATGTAATGAAGAAACTAACTAGGAATTCCATATAGAAGTAATTTGTTAGAGGTGCCCTGCAAAGGATTAAAAAAATTATTGGACTTGAGTCCCTTTTCCACCAAGATATATAGAAACTCTGAGAACATTTTAATCCCTGCCCAACCGCTTCTTTACATTTAGAAATATCAGGAGTGAAATGTCTGGTCGTTCCTAGAGGACTGCCTGGGAATGCGATAATGTATGTATTGTGTGCTCCAACAATGTAGCTGAACTTGGTTGGATCTTAGACAAAGTCTTCCTTTGTCCAAAGTGTATTTTAGGCATTGAAGTTGAATAGGTGTTAACAAAAAGTACAGATTTAAACAGCCTGGTTAAAATATATGTATATTTTTTCCCTCTCTCAGTAGTTCAGCTTTCACTCTCAACTCAAGTGATGGTGTCATTTCACTAGTTGTCCAGTCTTCCAGGACAGATGCAAAAGAAACAAGCAGAAGCTCCCCTCCACCAACTTTCCCATCTCTTCTTACTCATCATACAGAAGCAAATAGTAGAACAAACATATTACCTCCGCCCCACCTTTACAGGTCACCATTAAATACCTTTGACCTGGCCTGACTTAATGATATGGGCTAATGTAGGGGCCCCTTCCTTTGGATATTTTGGTTTATTGATTGAGCGGTAGTTGAAAAAAAGTAGTGTCTGGACCACTGTTAGCTTTGTTTTGGACCTTGAAGCTAGCATGCGTGATGGGGCAGAAGGTGCTGAGCCAGCTGATTGTGCTTGTTATAATTTATAACAAACTAAAGCTTGTACAACTACTACTTTATTGTAAGCTTTTCAAAGGTTAAGTTCAATCCAGGTTTGCAAATGGAATTTTCAGATTTTTGAATGAATTACTCCTTAAAATGTATTCTTGCTAGGTGCTGCAACAGTTATGTAAATGATTCAGTAGATAAAAAAGCTCCAAAACACTTTGTGGTCTATGTACTGCAAAGGGCCACTTCTTTCAACCCCAATGAATTTTGATTAGCAGTTTCTAAAGGCTATCGAACTGGTGCAATGAAAATATTTCTTAATTGCTTACATTTCTTTCTGGACTCTGTTGCTTCTGAGTCTGTAAAGCAAATTTGAAATACAGTTCCTCAAATTTGTTTTACATACTTATTACACAACTTCCTGTCTTAAGAGACTCTTCCAAAATATCCTCCAAATATACAGTTCCACTCCTCTTTATTTTTAATAAAGCCACGTCTGTTATGCAACTTATTTATTTAGTTATTTATTGGTGTCCATAATGCTGTCAAGACAGGTTTCATGGGAATATTTCTTGATAGAACTATCCTTGTGAGTTCATGAAAAGCAAGAAAGGAATCTCTGCAATTTTCACAGAATATGTATACAGTACTGTTCACACCTGTATGGCTTAATTTAACTTCACAACAGAATGTTTCATTTTTAGTGTCTAAATACCACATTCATCCTAACTTTTCAAGCTTTTGGTAAGCATCTCAATCAAGTAAGTAGCTGGCAAGATATTTAAGTACAGTAGAATCTCAGAGTTACAAACACCTTGGGAATGGGGTTGTTCGTATCTCTGAAATGTTCGTAACTCTGAACATAACATCATGGTTCTTTCAAAAGTTTACAACTGAACATTGACTTAATACAGGTTTGAAACTTTACTATGCAGAAGAAAAATGCCGCTTTTAACCATCTTAATTTAAATGAAACAAGCACAGAAACAGTTTCCTTGCCTTGTCAAATCTTTTTTTTAAACTATCCCTTTTTTCGTCTTTGCTGCCTGACTGCGTACTTCCGGTTCCAAATGTGGTTGACTGGTCAGTTCGTAACTCTGGTGTTTGTAACTCTGAGGTTCTACTGTAGGTAATTGACACTTGCAGTTTCTATAGAAAAAGCTCAATCCTGTTTAAATATATATTTTTAGTTGTATTTTATTTTATTTTCTATGGTGGAAAGAGGGAGCGCCTAAGGTAAATTTTTTAAAAGCACCTCAGTTCATCTTCAAAAATGGGATGTTGGAAGCAATATAAACTAAACTGAAAAAAAGCTTCTCTAATTCCAGAATAAGAGAGTCCACATGTGGAGTCATCCTGGTATAGCTACAGCTTTGTAGTTATACTGGCATAGTTATGTGGGTACATTTCCTCATGTACGCAAGTCCTAAATCACTTAGGCACTTTTGAAAAATGTCACCTTTAGAGTCTGGGAAAGGCTTTTTCAGTAGAAATGAAATAAATCCTGGAACTGCATGCATCGTTATTATTTGAAGTCGATGCTCTGCCCACATGCACGCAGTTGCAGAAATGGGGCCTGAAATTTGTAACAGAACAGGATAGGAACCAAAACTCATGCGCTACTCTGCCTACAGAACAGTTGCAGTGAAGGTGCAAGTAATAGCAAATTCAGGTTGTTCAGCTTAATCCCTTTCCATCCGTAGACCAGTTGGGAGGTAGATAAACTCATTGTGACTGAAGTCTGTCAGTAAAGATGGCATAAAAAGTATTACGTATTGCCTCTGTGCTTCAAGAAGAAGCATAATAATGAATAATAATGGCTAATAATGAATGGATGTGGGGGGCATGAGCATTCTTTGCCATGGGCCATAAAACATTGATTATGGAAGATTGATTAGGGAACATTGATTAGGGAACATTGATTACACATGCTGACCCACATGCTTCAAGGTAACTTGTAGACAGGCTAAATCTTTAGAAACACTTGTTATTACCCAGGAGTGTTATCTAGTGGTAAGGTGTGTGGCTTTTTCTGTCTCTTATTTTTCTTTTAACCTCTAGGTGAAAGCCCCCCTCACTCCTAACATGTGCGTGTTAATTACATGAGGAAATTCATTCTTCTTTACACATACGAAACTGGACCTCCCCTTCCCCGCACCTTCCTGCTCTGGCCTGCCTAGTAGCATCCTGGCACCCTTTCCTTCCCTTGCCCTCATTCAATGTCCCTGCCCCTCCATTTTTCCTCCCTTCCCACCCCCCAATTCTTTCCCCATTGTGAACTCCCTTCTCCCTCCCATGTTTCCTTGATCCACATGGTCTCTGTGACGGGTTGGATCACAGAAACCCCCTTGGGAACTGCCATCCGATGTGCAAAGACTACCCCTGCTCCTGTTTTCCCTGCCAGCTCAGGACTCCAGCACCCTGTCTTGCTGAGCCAGACACTCCAGTCCGCTTCAACACAGACCCAGGGTCTGAATCACTTGCCCCAAAGCTGCAAGTTTACCTGAAAACAGCTCACAGAAGTGTGCTTGTCTTTAGCACTCAGATGCCCAACTCCCAATGGGGTCTAAACGCAAATAAATCCGTTTTACCCTGCATAAAGCTTATGCAGGGCAAACTCATAAATTGTTCGCCCTCTATAACACTGATAGAGAGATATGCACAGTTGTTTGCTCCCCCAGGTATTAATACATACTCTGAGTAAATTACTAAATAAAAAGTGATTTTATTAAATACAGACAGTAGGATTTAAGTGGTTCCAAGTAGTAACAGACAGAACAAAGTAAGTCACCAAGCAAAATAAAATAAAATGCGCAAATCTATGTCTAATCAAACTAAATACAGATAATCTCACCCTCAGAGATGCTTTAGTTTTTCTCAGACTGGACACCTTCCAGGCCTGGGCACAATTCTTTCCCCTGGTACAGTTCTTGTTCCAGCTCAGGTGGTAGCTAGGGGATTCTTCATGATGGCTCCTCTCTCCCTCTGTTCTCTTCCACCCCTTTATATATCTTTTGAATAAGGCGGGAACCCTTTGTCCCTCTGGGTTTCCACCCCCCCTCACTGGAAAAGCACCAGGTTAAAGATGGATTCCAGTTCAGGTGACATGATCACATGTCACTGCAAGACTTCATTACTCACTTACCAGCACACACACATATATAGGAAGAGTCACAGGTAAACACAGCCATCTGCAGACAATGGGAGTCATCAAGATTCCAAACCATCATTAATGGCCCACACTTTACATAATTACAATAGGCCCTCAGAGTTATATTTTATATTTCTAGTTTTAGATACAAGAGTGGTACATTTATACAAATCAGATGATCACACTCAGTAGATTATAAGCTTTGTAATGATACCTTACAAGAGACCTTTTGCATGAAGCATATCCCAGTTACGTTATATTCACTTTTTACCATATTTTTCTAAAACTATCCCAGTTACATTATATTCACTTATTATCATGTTTTTATAAAACCATATAGACTGCACAACGTCACAGTCTCTCCCTCCTCTCCACAGTTCCCCTCCACTTTCCTCATGTTCTGCCTGGGCCTCGTACGGGGACAGGTTTAGCTGAGGGCAGTGGACCTCATTCCCACTGGGAACAATAAGAGATGGCAGCCATCTTTACTAGGAGCAGCCTCACTTCTACCTGAAAAGGCTGTGGAGAAGTGGCAGTCGCCTTGGCTGAGGGCAGTATATGGCTTCTGTTCCATTGAGAGCAATGGGACATAGTAGCCATTTTAAGCAAGGGGGAGAGGGGAACGTGAGGAAAGCTCCTGCTTTCTGCTGGCTGGACCTGAGTACAGCGTAGATGCCCAGAACCAGGAAAAATGTAATAGTGTGAGAGTTGGCAACTCTGGAGCTGGGGTCTGGTACTGGGACCCCTGGGTTCTGTTCCCAACTGTGGGAGGAGAGCAGTTAGAACAAGGGCTGGGCTGTGGAGCGTCTGGGGTCTATTCCCAGCCCAGCTGCTGTTCCGGTGCAACTGGCGGCCTTCTAGCTGGGTGCTGGGAAATGCCAGGCTGTAACATGGCCGTATTGCCACAGAAACCAGCAGGCCGATCTTGCTGGGGCAAGTGCCTCCTAAGCAGGGCTGGGTGCCCTCCTCCACTCCCATTGGCTTCACTGAGTCAAGGGTGCTTAGCCAAAAGGCAGAGTCGGGTCCCAAGGAGTGCAGGTCCTGAAGGGAAGTGTCCTTTACAGGCTTACTTGACTGTCCTGATGTTCATAGGACGATGAGCTATAACTCGGGTCGGGGGTGGAGGAAAGATTGTGAGTGGGGAATAAAGTGGGACAGCATAATAAGTTGCACACAAACTTGTATTAGTTTAATGAAAGATATAGATGATTCAGTTAACCATTGCAAGTTAGTATGTAGATGTTCTTATTTCATGTTAAGGTTTAGCTTAATCCTGTAAAACAAACAAAAATATTAAGTTAAAACAAACCACTGAATTTGAAAGTAGTGTGCCCATACTAGGGGCTTGTATCAATTTAAAGCAGTTTATAAACTGATCTTGTTAATTCATTTCTCAATCCATGTAAACAAGGTCGTAATCAGTTTCTAAACCAATTTAGTTAAATCTGAACAACTTTTGTGTGTAGACAAGACCGTAGTTTTAAGATTCAGGCAAACTGAGCAAATCTGCATGAAATATGATAGTTTAGATATTCAGATCACTTGGAGAGGGTCTTCAGGATAGAGGGAGACATTGTCCTCTTCATAGTGTGGTTTTAGATTTGAGCCTGGAGGACGAGCCCCCGTACCAATTTACCTGTGGCAGCCTGCACCTAGCTCACTTTTTTCTGTTTGTTTAAAAGCATTATTGCAAGGTTCCTGATTGATTCCCTTCCGCTAAGCCAGTGGAAGCAAGAAACTGCAGCGGCGGTGGTGGATATCATATTACCCAGAAGAGAGAGACTTGCCTTTTTTATTTTTAATAGGCGTGTCTACAGGATATTATTACATAATGTTCTGTACCCTCTATAAACCATTGAAATAATACGCATGCTGTCTGATACACATCTCTCTTCCATTCTCCTCCTTAAATCTTATATTGCTTAAATGGTATCTTGTGTGTTTACATTATCAATAGAATATACTGACCTGAAAAAATGCCCCCTAATTTATGAATGCACCTTGTAGATTGTGTTTATGCCTGATTCAACCTTCCTGTAGACAGCTCCTTGCTATGTAGTGGCTGCTTTGTTCTGCTACATTCAAAATCTCCATGGAAGGTTTTAGCTAAAACAAGGTTAGCTACATTCTTAAGCAAAGCTTTTCTAAGAGTTTGCCTTGCACGTAATGTATCTGCCTACTTTAGAATTAGGTTTCAAATGTACCTGGGGCGTAGTCTGGCAATGCCAAAGTCTTTGTTAACATACTGCATGATTATAACAAATGGGCTAAATGCAAATGGTCTCTTTCCCCAATGCTTGTTTCATTAGACATGAGAGCATGACTTCTGTGTCATAGTGCTCTGTATGTTTTGTAAAATCATTAGCATGTCAAAAGCACAGTGCAACCGCTCTGGACTTTAGTGTTAATTGACGCATCTGCAGGAGTCTTGGAAAGTTTACTCATATGCAAACTAGTATATTACTAAAGGGGAAACTTTTGGACAAGCTATTTCACAATTTTTGTTTTGTAAGTACTTGACTTTGCTGTGGTTTGGGAATAGGAGCTCAGTGCTCTCAAAGGATGAGGACTTTGAATGCACCAAATCTTTGACTGTGCATCTGGCATGTCAGAATATAGTTGAAGGCTGGAGAAACCTGCTTGTCTGGTTGCCTTGGGTGAGTAGAAATTTTGCATGTGTTGAATGGGATAGGAGTCTTCTGAGGGATTGACACCACATGTGGGGGCAGAGCAGTTTCTCCAGGAGAGGAGAGTGAGAGAGCAGAGTCTCCTAAGTGATCCCTCTTCGCAGATGGGAGCGGGGAGCAGAGGACAGAGAAAGGTATTTGTGTGGAGTCAGTTTCATCAATACTAGTCATTTTCTCCCTTGTTGAAAACACCCTTGTGAACATCAACAGAGGAACAGGAAAACCCTTGAAAAAAGATTTTTAAAAGGAAGTAAATTCAGGACATATCATCTATCAGAAACGGGTTTTAAAAAATCAGTCAACTTCACAAATGTGGTGTTGACAGTGTCCCTTTAAATCTAATCTCATGCCACAGGATACCACTGCTTTATACAGAATAGCTAAGCAGGCCTGTTTGTGCCCGTGCACAAGCATTCAGTACTGTATCCTCTCAGGGACCACTTTCACGCACACTATTGCCTTCTGTCCAGCTAGTGTTGTACCCCAGCTAAAAACATTTACAGAGATCCCAGGTCTCTTCTTCATGCTCTGATGTTACTGCACATGGACACATTGGAATATACCCAATTGAGTGTTCAAATGATAATCCCTTTGAAACTGTATGGACTGGATGTAGATGCTACTGTGTTTTGTGTGTGAAAGAGAAACTGTTCATAAGGAGCTGGTCTACCTTGGGAACTTCCATCGGCCTAACTACGTCTCTCAGGGGTGTGAAAAATCCACACTCCTGAGAGATGTAGCTATGCCAACCTAACCCCTGGTGCAGACAGTGCTAGGTCTCGAATTCTTACGTCGACCTACCTACTGCCTCTCGGGGAGGTGGATTACGTATGCCAATGGGAGACCCCTCCTGTCAGTGTAGGTGGTATCTACACCAGTGGTTCCCAGACTTCAACAACCCGCAAACCCCTTTCACTAAAATGTCAAGTCTCATGAACCCCCTCCTAAAAATGAATATTTCCAGGGATTTTCTCCCTTAACTCAGCATAAATTATAAAAGCAGTGATCTTGGAAATACAAAATTTGTTTTTATGACATGCTTATTACACACTATTTATTAATAATTATTTATCATTACAGTATTTTTATTACATTATGAAAACAGTAACACTCTTCCAAGATCTCACTTTTGTAGCTTGTATCACTTTTGATTAAGCCTGTTATAAGACAAGGCTCCTATCAGAGGCGCCAGTAGAAAAAAGAGGTGCGGGGGCAAAGCCCCCACACACCCTGGGGTCTGGCGGGAGTACTGCCGGAAAAGTGGGGGGGCCCGCGAGGGCCGCCGGAAAAAAAAGGGAGGGACTCGCGGGGGGGCGCCGACACGGGGGCAGCACGTGACCCTCGTACTGGTGCCTCTGGCTCCTATGTTTCATCAAGGAGTATCAGATGTGAAATGGCATGAAGGTATTTAAGAAGCCAACTCAAAGAGTTCCTCCTACACAAGCATTCAGGTCTTGAGCAGACCAGGCAAACAATGCACGTTACAACAAAGCTTGAACTTGTTCTTCATAGTCATTTAAAACCAACACTAGCAGCTGTAATGATGCTGCCCCTGGCAGGACACAACTGAGAGTATCAATTCAGGACAAATTCCTTAGAGCAGGGCATTTACAGCCCAAGGCTGGGTTTCAACCAGCCAAACAGAGAGGACTTCGGTCTCACCCCACTGGCTAACCGTAAGTCATACAAGCAATTCCCTTAGACACTCCAGTTTCCCAGTATCACCACCAGTGCCACTCGTTATGGGGACGAATGGTTATGAAAACCAATACCCCAGTAAAAGAAAAAAGGTTCTCCCGATCCCAAAGTACCAAGCCCCAGACCCAGGTCAATATACAAGTCAGCTCTTATCCACAAATCACGCTGATGCCAATCCTTTAGAATCTAAAATCTAAAGGTTTATTCATAAAAGAAAGAAATATAGATGAGAGTTGAAATTGGTTAAATGGAATCAATTACATACAGTAATGGCAAAGTTCTTGGTTCAGGCTTGTAGCAGTGATGGAATAAACTGCAGGTTCAAATCAAGTCTCTGGAGTACATCCATAGCTTGGATGGGTCATTCAGTCCTTTGTTCAGAACTTCAGTGTAGCAAAGTCCCTCCAGATGTCAGAAGCAGGATTGAAGACAAGATGGAGGGGTTTCCAGGGCCCTTTATATTCTCTGCCATGTGGAAGGACACCCCTTTGTTCTTACTGTGGAAAATCACAGCAGCAAGATGGAGTCTGGAGTCATGTGGGCAAGTCACATGGGCGAGTCACATGTCCATGCACGACTCAGTTCTTTGGAGAGCAGCCATTGCTCACATGCTACCTGAACGTTCCCAAGAAGACGTCTCATGTGGATTGGAGTCTCCCAAGGTCCATTGTCAGTTAAGTGTTTCTTGACTGGCACTTCAGTAATGCTACTTAGAATCAAACACATTGAGATACAAGTACATAGCCAATATTCATAACTTCAACTACAAAAATGATACACACATGCAGATAGCATAATCATAACCAGCAAATCATAACCTTTTTATAGACACTTCACACAACAACCTTTGTACAATATTTGCTGCAAATATATAACAGTGGTTGCCACAATGATCTATACGATTATGTAAATAACGTCACAGCAGCCTATTTAATTTTAAACACAGCAAAAAATATCCACCTCCCTTCCTATTTCGTATAAGGAGTCTTGAAGTTTAAATCTCCTCACTGTGATAGATATGCTTGCTTTGATCTGCTTAGCTCTTGGAAGTCCACGAGCTCTGAGCTGCTGGCCCCATTTGACAGATGGGCAGCCATTTGACAGCTCTGTCCGCCATTAGGGAATTTTTTCCCGAGAACCCCCTGTAACATTTTGTTAACCCCCAGAGGTTCACGAACCCCAGTTTGGGAGCCACTAATCTACACTGAAGTACTACAGCGGCATATATGTACCCAAGCTGAGAGATTTCCTGAAATGTCTCACATACTTCATCTGTTTAGTTTCATGGCCCCTGTCCTGGTCAAAAGTGAGATTAGATTTCCTCTGTAGTCTATTATGGTGCCAATAGGAATTCATCATTTTGGGAAAATAGTTTCTGCATTTTTTGAGGGGTTGGGGGCTTCTTTTTGCGTGTGGGGTGGACAAAGAGGACAATGACAATAAAAAGTGACTTTTTATATAATCTAGAAGTAGGGGTATCTTTTACATAGTTAATATTCTCTCCCCCTCTCATTTTTTTAACCTGTCTCAGTAGGTTTTTGCAGCACTTCATAGGAAATTTCAGAATAAAGATCACAATACCCCAGAGTAAGGAATAGCTGTTACTGATGTGACGTGTATTTGACAGATCCTATATTTATATACCACATGTTGGCGTTCCCATGTCATTCAAATGTTCTATTAGTTGTTTGAAAAAAATAAACAGCAAAAAATATGTATCCCTTTGTAATAGTAGAATATTCCATGATTTCATGATCAGTCCTATATATATATATATATATATATATATATATATATATATATATATATATATACATATATATATATATATATATATATATATATATATATATATATATATATATATATATATATATATATATATATACATACGTATATATATATATACATACACACACACACACTCTCTTCGATGGAAGATAACATTTGTTAATAATTACAGAGTATTTTGTATTTAAATCTGCTCGTATCTTAGTTGACATCTGGGTGGGGTTTTCAAAAACATCTAAGTTAAAATCTCACACCTATGTATACAGTTACATTGATGCTATAAATGGCACCATCTAAATATTTTGCTATTTCATTTATACATATTAATTATATAGGTTTATTGCCCCCAAAGCCCCAGGCACTTTTGGGGCTCCACTCTGTAGGCACCAGACAAACACACTGGAAGTCCATCCCTCAAAGTGTCTGCAATCTTAAAAGCAATAAATAAATAATGCAAAATACAAGCATATTGATCCAGGGTTATGGTTGGAAAATGTCCAGTGAAGTGTGTGTGTGTGAGAGAGAGAGTGAGTGAGTGTGTAAGGCTGTTAAAAACAGATAGGTTTATTTTTCAGCAGGGAGCAAGAACTCTGCATCTTCACCTTCTGTTTCTATTTATTTATTGGCATTTCCATGGCACTCAACGCCATAGCATCTAAGAATCTCAGCAGAATCCTGAGTTAAGCCTCATAACCACTTTTGAGTTAACAAAGTATTGTTAACTCCAGTTATACAAGTGGGGAAACTGAGGCACATCATCGTTAAAGGACTTAGCCACACACAGAGATAGTAGTAGTGCCAGAAACTCCTTAATCACTGTTCTATGCCTTAACTTACACTTTCCTCTCTCTCTTCTGTCCTCCCCATGACTAAAACAAAGTGTCATCTACCCCTACCTGTGGCACTTTTGCCAGGGCTCAGTTAAAGAAAATGTTCAGATACCTTCAGAAAACCCTGCATTTATACTTCATGCCATCTGTTTGGGATTAGCTAGCACTGAACTAATGCATAGGGAATTTTTCACATGGAACTAAACTGTGCTCTGTTGTTGGAGTAGGAAGTGAAAATAGTACTCAGAGATAATGTTTTCTTGCTGATGAAACCCTTGTTTCAAATGTAACTACAAGTGGATGCAAGCTGCCTTAAAACTATTTGTTCATTTTGAAAATGAGGGTTAGCTTGAAATTGTGCAACAAACCAACTCTCTTCCTGTGAACCCTCAGTCTTTGCAGAGGTTAAATTTGTTGGCCTAGAGGTATGATTTGTGCTCTGTGGATATGAGGATCAGATTTAAATCCCAGAAAAGCCTTTGAAGAGATTTGTAAAAATTAGCTGCACCTATACATTTGTAAGCAAGGGTCGTCGTGTGGCTGAGAAACCAGAGTGGAATGCAGGAGACTTGGGTTAAATTTCAGTGTCTGCTGTAGATTCCTGTGTGACCGTGGTCCATGAATAAATCACCTAACCTCTTTGGACTTCCATTTCCCCATCTGTCAAATGGGGATCATGCTTCCTGGCTTGCGAGTGTGTTGTGAATATAAAATTCATTACAATCGATGCTCAGATACCCCCATGTTGGGGGCCATATTCGAATGTACAGAAAGACATTTTTAAAAAGCCAAATGTAATGAAGAAAAATCTTTCAGTGGGACCCTCTGCAGTGCTGTCTATTGAGTCTGCAGATAGAGAATCAATAGTTGTGAGAGTTGTGAATTGTCCTCGGTTGTCTTACTACGTTCACAACATTAACTCTGAATCCTATCGATGCACACTGAAATATCAACATTAACTCCCTTTCACTGTTAATAATTTTAGCAGAAACAGTCGCCTGTTTGGGATTGTGGGAAGAGCTTAAGTAGAGTGTCCTCCCATCTGGTTGAAAAGGTCATGATAAGATTTCCTTCAGTCAAGGCTATTCTAGAATAATTTTATGGGATGGGATTTTAAGAGGAGCCTATGGGAGTTAGGGTCCATTGGGAGTTCATCACATGATTTCCTTACACTCCAGTGAAATCCCAGCTGTGTTAACATTTATCAGAGTTTTGACTATGCAGCCTGACCCCTGCAGGAACCTATTTCAGCTCAGGGCTTTATGACATGTTTTAAATATATTAGCATAAACTTTGACATGACAGCTTTCTCCTTTTCAATAACATTGCTGATATTTAGAAAATACTTCATCTCACAGAGATAACATAAACTACAGAAATGCACCAAATTGTCCTTGACCAATGCTCCTACAATTCTTCCCTTGTCGTCTTTGACGATAAAGTTGCTGTTGTCAATGGATTATTTTTGTCATCAGAATACATTTTGATTGTGTAAAACCCCATTTCCAAACAGTGTTAGGAATTTATATTTTAATTGGTTGGATTGTAAGTATTTTGGAAATCTTTTGTTTTTCACTCTGTGGAAGATATGCACCGGGGGCATCTCTAAAGAATGTGTATGGTGTTGAATGTTATAACGTGTCTAGTGAGTTTGTGGTTCTGGATTGTTAGCCCAGTAAGAAGCTGGAGATTAAGCCTCTTAAAGTAGCATTTCCCCTGAGGTTTCAGTGGTTGAGTTGGACCCGAGTCCCTCACTCCGTTGATGATTACAGACTGTGACTGATTTGAATGGACACTGGGTAAAATTTTAATAAGTGACTTAGGCTCCTAAATCCCATTGACTTTGAATGGGATTTAGATGCTTTTGAAATGTTGACCTGCTCACTATATTGTACCTGCATGGAAACAAATGCCCCATTTACTTTAGCAGTAATACTCTAAAAGCACATGTTTTAACAAATGCAAACATTTTAAAGTACCAGTACGTACAAGGAATGTGATTCTTCAGGAAGTTATTGATTCATGTTATCTGTAATACTAATCAGATGCAATCAGGGTGGATATGATTTAAATAAATCACTAGTCAGGATTTCTACATAAAAGTGCATTCTTGTTGGTTGTTACAACCTTAATACATATTCTTCATACAACTCAGAGATAGATGTAGGTTTCATTTTTAGAAGGTACACACTTTACATTTTTAAAGTGATTTATTTTGAAAACTTTTCAGATTAGTTTTACAGCTATATCAGAAAATGAATGATTGTTTGGTTATTTCATTTACCAAAGGTAACTGAAGCAGATATTTATGAAGTCGCTGGGAGGTGAACTATCTCCAATTCAACAGGTTAATCATTAATACTTGGAGAATTTTCTTGCCAGGCTGTATTAGGAGGAGAACATCACCAGACAGACATTTAAATTGTTTTATTTAACTAAAACAACAATGTTATATACACCTCTACCTCGATATAACGCTGTCCTTGGGAGCCAAAAAATCTTACCACGTTATAGGTGAAACCGCGTTATATCGAACTTGCTTTGATCCACCGGAGTGCGCAGCCCCGCCCCCCCCGGAGCGCTGCTTTACCGCATTATATCTGAATTCGTGTTATATCGGGTCACATTATATCGGGGTAGAGGTGTATTCTGGATTTTTTTCTTCATCAGCAAACATATAATATTTTAACAAAACAAGCATATGAGTTTTTGAATTTAGTTAAACATTCAAGTTTTCTAAATTCAGGTTGTTTTTGTTAAAATTGTTTTTAGCTAAAATAGTTAAATGAAATATTTTACAAAAAACCCACAAAAATTAAATCGACTATGTCAGCCAGGTCAACATGAGAAACTTAAAATATTGTATTCTGCAACTAACATAGGGCTTATCTACACATTCATATATTCGAGGGGCACAGACGCTTCCTCCGTTTCACAGTGGGGCAGGAACACTACCAATTTACGGTCCTCCCGTTTGGCCTGTCCACTGCCCCCAGGGTATTCAGAAAATGTATGTCGGTGGTGGCGGCCTACCTCAGGCACTGGGGGGTCCAGATCTTCCCCTATCTGGACAACTGGTTGGTCAAGGGCAGCTCCCGGTAGCAGGTGCGGGATCATGTAGCACTCCTTCTGGCCACTTGCACCACTTTGGGCCTGTTGGTAAACAACACCAAGTCCACGTTAGTCCCGGTACAACGCATAGAGTTTATTGGGGCGGTCCTGGACGCCTCGTCAGCCAGAGCCTCCCTCCCACTGGACAGGTTCGAGACCCTGAAGGGGCTCATTGATATGGTCAGAAGGTTTCCGGTGACAACAGCCAGACCGTGCCTCCAGTTCTTGGGTCACATGTCGGCGTGCACGTATGTGGTCTGTCACGCCAGACTCAGGATGAGGCCCCTCCAGCTCTGGTTGGCCTCGGAGTTCTCGCAGGCCAGGGACAGGATGGACAAAGCCAGTGATCACCTCCCTACTGTGGTGGTCCTCCCCGAGAAACATGCTCCAAGAGGTCCCATTCAGGGGCAGGGCCCCGTCGCTGAAACTGGTGTCCGACGCATCGGACGTGGGATGGGGGGCGCATGTGGGGAACGTTCAGACTCAAGGTCTGTGGTCGGCTCAGGATCTGACCCTCCATAAACATCAAGGAGCTCAGGGCGGTACGGCTGGCGTGCATGGCCTTCTGCTCGCACCTGGAGGGTCGGGTGGTCAGGGTCCTCACGGACAACATGGCCTCGATGTTCTACATCAACAGGCAAGGCGGGGCCCGATCCTCTGTCCTCTGCCACGAAACCCTCAGGTGGTGGGACTTTTGTATAGTCTACGACATCTGCCTACAGGCCTTCCATCTGCCGGGCACCCGGAACGTGCGGGTGGATCGCTTGAGCAGGGACTTCTCCTCTCAGCACGAGTGGTCTCTCCACCCAGAGGTGGTGCACAGACTTTTCCAAGTGTGGGGAACTCCCTAGGTGGACCTGTTCGCGACTCGGCAGAACTGTCGCTGTCCCCGGTTCTGCTCCGGGGGGGACTGGGCGCCATCTCTGATGCCTTCCTCCTGTCCTGGTCAAGCCAGTTTCTCTATGCCTTTTCCCTGTTCCTGCTGATCGGCAAGGTCCTGGAAAAGATAAAGATGGACAAGGCCTGGGTCCTTCTGATTACCCTGGCCTAGCCCAGGCAGCATTGGTACGGGACCCTCACGGGCCTGGCGGTCGCCCCGCCGTGGCCGCCCCGCCCGGACCTGCTGTTCCAGGACCAGGGCTGCCTGCTCCACCCCAATCTAGTGGCACTCCACCTCACGGCGTGGCTGCTCATTGGTTAGGTAGGGAGGAAAGGACGTTCTCGGAAGGGGTTCAGCACGTCCTTCTAGAAAGCAGGCGCCCCTCCACGTGCCGAGCCTACTTGGTTTTCCAGATGGGTGGACGAGTGGGGCGTTTCCCCGGTGGCCGCCCCGATCCAGCTGATTCTGGACTACCTCCTTCACCTTAGAGCCCAGGGCCTGGCGCCCTCATCAGTCAAGGTGCACCTGGTGGCCATATTGGCCTTCCATCCATCGGTGCAGGGCCACACAGTATTCTCCCATGCTATGAGTGGCCGATTCCTTAAGGGGCTGAATCGTCTCTTCCCGTATGTTAGGCCCCCAGTCCTGCAGTGGGACCTAAGCCTGGTGTTGGCCCATCTCATGGGGCCCCCGTTTGAGCCGCTAGCCACGTGCTCCTGGTCACACCTCTCGTGGAAGGTAGCCTTCCTGGTTGCGATCACATCGGCTAGGCAGGTCTGGGAACTCAGGGCCCTGACCTCCGAGCCCCCGTACACGGTGTTTCCTAAAGATAAGGTCCAGCTCCATCCACACCCCTCGTTCCTCCTGAAGGTGGTCTCCACCTATCACATGGGTCAGGACATTTTTCTGCCGGACCTCTGCCCCAAGCCCCGTGCGTCCAGTGAGGAGCGCCGCCTCCACACGCTGGATGTGCGACAGGCTCTGGCTTTTTACCTGGAGCAGACTAAGCTGTTCAGAAAGTCTTCGCAACTGTTCATCGCCTCGGCCGAGCACATGAAAGGTCGGCCGATCTCCACTCAGCGGCTCTGCAACTGGATCACCTCGTGCATCCGTACCTGTTATGACCCAGCAGGAATCCCTCTGCCACCAATTGTGAAGGCGCACTCAACTCGGGCGCAGGCCTCGTCGGCTGCCTTTTTGGCCCATGTCCCCATTCAGGACATTTGTAGGGCTGCCACATGGTCTTCAGTTCACATGTTCACCTCGCATTATGTGATTTTCTCTCAGACCAGGGAGGATGCCGGGTTCAGCAGGGCCTTTCTCCACCCCAAGAGTTTGTGAACTCCTTCCCACCTCCAACAGATATAGCTTGGAATCACCTATTGTGGAATACACATGAGCAATCACTCGAAGAAGAAAAGACAGTTACCTTTTCCGTAACTGGTGTTCTTCGAGATGTGTTGCTCATGTCTATTCCACATCCCGCCCTCCTTCCCCTCTGTCGGAGTTGTCTGGCAAGAAGGAACTGAGGGTGGGGGGAGCGCTCCCCTATAGGTACTGCTGGGGAAAAACTTCTGGCACTGGTGCACGTGGCAAGCGTGCACACCTATTGTGGAATAGACATGAGCAACGTATCGAAGAACACCAGTTACGGACAAGGTAACTGTCTTTTTCCTGTTTGTTCATAATCTGGAAAAGAAAAACAAGCTTTCCTGCTTTTTCAGGTCCCAAACGATTTCTCAATTTGGAATGAATTAGTCCAAAGGAAGAAAATATTCTTTCTACACCAGCAGAAAAAGCTACTGCTGTTAAAAGTGAGATTATCACTTCAACAGTCTCTGAATCCAAGTGCTTAAGTGACTTCCACCAGTTCACTTTAAACATCTTTAAAACATCATCAGCAAACATGTATTTCTTGAATGGTTCTTATTCCCAAAATGGGTCTCTTTTACGGCCTGCTCCCATTATAGGTTTTCCCTTCTAGTGAGAGAATAGTATGATAGATCTCAAATCAATGAAGGCTACACTCAGAAAGACCTCAAGACTTCTGGAATATGCTGCTCAAACAGTTTCACTTTTGTTTCTACTGCCTGTCCCTCTCTTCTCACATTTATCTCCGGACTTTTTCTCCTTGTCTAGATCTATTCCGCCCCCAACAATCTTCTATTATTGAACTTTTTGAAACTTTGCACTTTTAGAGAGAAGTAAGGGATTGACTCTGTGTACACAAATTTGCAGAAGGACAATAGGGTTGAGGTCTGTTATTTCTCACTTCTATATATTATTTATTTAAAAACATTTTTGCTGTTAACAACCATGTTATCTCTGGAGACACAAATCCACAGTTTGAGAACTGCAAAACTAAGCATCTCTGATGGTATCTTCTAGACTGAGCATTGAGCCCCATTGGGTAGATAGAAAGATTAACCTAAATAATCTATACAGAAGCCCATGGAAACCCATAAGATTGGGTCCCTAATGCATGAACTATTGGAACTCATTTACAAAACTTTTCTTAAACATTACATGAATATATTGTCTCATACTATAGAATTAGATTTTATAATCCCAATTCCATGATGAGATATCTTTGAGCTATAATGTATCTTAATTAAAACTATCTTTAGATAGGCTTTCCCCCCAAAAAGCATTTTATCAAAAAAATCCGATTTAAATAAAAAAAAATCTATTTTTTAAATTTTTTTAAAAAAATCATTGATTTTTATCCACCCTGGATGCAATGCTCAAGCAAGTAAAACCCCAGCAGAAATAGAGGAAAAATCATACAACTTTGTGAACCCTTCCTGAAATGTCTTGTCCAAAGGGGTTCCATGGCATGTAAGACATTGCCAGCAGAGTGCAAACTGGGAAATTGCTTTTATTTCTTTACATCAATTGATTCACAACTATCTGGCTGTCCTTGCAGCTCTTCTAGTACTGCTGTCTTCACTGTCCCTGTCCTGTTCCTTTGGTTTATTTGTTGCATTTCCTTGTTGCATCATGCTTGAAATTGGATGATTAGCCCTTTAAGGCAAGGGCTGTCTCTTGCCTTTTTATGTAACATCTAGGTTCTGATCCTGATTTAGGACCTCTGGGCCCTACTGTAATACGAATAATAAGTGAGAGCCAGGGAAATGCATCTGCTTTGGTCATGGTGGTGGGGGTGGAGGGAGGGGAGAAAAGAGGGGAGAGAACAAAGGGTTACATGTACGTTACAAACAAATTGAAAGCCCTTTTTTGGACATTGATCACATTTTATTTTATGTCAACAATGCAAAGGGCACAGGAATAGGATAAAGTGAAACAGTAACATGAGTCAGCACACTTCTAAATCTTTATAGCCTTTTTGTGTGTAAATATCTTTGCAGGTCATCTATATATCAAACTAAAATAGATAAATGTGCTACCGACTGATTCCCATCCTCCCCCTGTTTTACAAAGCACAGGGGAAACACAGGTTTCAGTGGTAGCCGTGTTAGTCTGTATCAGCAAAAAAACCGAGGGGTCCTTGTGGCACCTTAGAGACTAACAAATTTATTTGGGCATAAGCTTTTGTGGGCTAGAACCCACTTCATCAGATGTATGAAGTAAAAGATACAGGAGCAGGTATAAATACATAAAAGGATGTGGGTTGCTTTACCAAGTGTTAAGTCAGTCTAACGAGATAAATCAATTACCAGCAGGATATCAAGGGAGGAGAAATAGCTTTTGAAGTGGTAAGAGAGTGGCCCATTACAGACAGTTGACAAGAAGGTTCTGAGTAACAGTAGGGAGAAATTAGTACACCTCTACCCCGATATAACACTGTCCTCGGGAGCCAAAAAATCTTACCGCATTATAGGTGAAACCGCGTTATATCGAACTTGCTTTGATCCACCGGAGTGCGCAGCCCCGCCCCGCCCAGAGCGCTGCTTTACCGCGTTCTATCCGAATTCATGTTATATCAAGTCGCGTTATATCGGGGTAGAGGTGTATTGGGGAAATTAAGTTTAGGTTTTGTAATGATCTAACCACTCCCAGTCTTTATTCAGGCCTATTCTGATGGTATCTAGTTTGCACATTAATTCCAGTTAATTAATTCTGCAGCTTCACGTTGGAGTCTGTTTTTGAAGTTTTTTTGTTGAAGAATTGCCACTTTGAGGTCTGTTATTGAGTGACGAGAGAGATTGAAGTGTTCTTCTACTGGTTTTTGAATGTTATGATTCCTGATATCAGATTAGTGTCCATTTATTCTTTTGCATAGAGACTGTCCAGTTTGGCCAATGTACATGGCAGAGGGGCACTGCTGGCACATGATGGCATATATCACATTGATAGATGTGCAGGTGAACGAGCCCCGGATGGTGTGGCTGATGTGGTTAGGTCCTATGATGGTGTCCCTTGAATAGATATGTGGACAGAGTTGGCACCAGGGTTTGTAGCAGGGTTTGGTTCCTGGGTTGGTGTTTTTGTTGTGTGGTGTGTAGTTGCTGGTGAGTATTTGCTTCAGGTTGGGGGGCTGTCTGTAAGCGAGGACTGGCCTGTCTCCCAAGGTCTGTGAGAGTGAGGGATCATCCTTCAGGATAGGTTGTAGATCCTTGATGATGCTCTGGAGAGGTTTTAGTTGGGGCCTGTAGGTGACGGCTAGTGGCGTTCTGTTACTTTCTTTGTTGGGACTGTCTTGTAGTAGGTGACTTCTCGGTACCCTTCTGGCTCTGTCAATCTGTTTCTTCACTTCACCAGGTCGGTATTGCAGTTTTAAGAACGCTGGATAGAGATTCTGTAGGTGTTTGTCTCTGTCTGAGGGATCGGAGCAAATGCGGTTGTATCTTAGAGCTTGGCTGTAGACAATGGATCATGTGATGTGGCCTGGATGAAAGCTGTAGGCATGTAGGTAAGTATAACGGTCAGTAGGTTTCCGGTATAGGGTGGTGTTTATGTGACCATCGCTTATTAGCACTGTAGTGTCTAGGAAGTGGACCTCTTGTGTGGACTGGTCCAGGCTGAGGTTGATGGTAGGGTTGAAATCGTTGAAATCTTGGTGGAATTCCTCAAGGGCCTCTTTCCCATGAGTCCAGATGATGAAGATGTCATCAATGTAGTGCAAGTAGAGTATGGGCGTTAGGGGATGAGAGCTGAGGAAGTGTTGTTCTAAATCAGCCATAAAAATGTTAGCACACTGTGGGGCCATGCGGGTACCCATAGCAGTGCCGCTGACTTGAAGGTATAAATTGTCCCCAAATCTGAAATAGTTGTGGGTGAGGACAAAGTCACAAAGTTCAGCCACCAGGTTTGCCATGATGGTATCAAACTTAATTTCCCCAATACTAATTTCTCCCTACTGTTACTCACACCTTCCTGTCAACTGTCTGTAATGGGCCACTCTCTTACCACTTCAAAAGTTATTTCTCCTCCCTTGATATCCTGCTGGTAATTGATTTATCTCATTAGACTGACTTAACACTTGGTAAAGCAACCCCCATCCTTTCATGTATTTATACCTGCTCCTGTATCTTTTACTTCATACATCTGATGAAGTGGGTTCTAGCCCACGAAAGCTTATGCCCAAATAAATTCGTTAGTCTCTAAGGTGCCACAGGGACCCCTCATTTTTTTTAGGGGAAACACAGTTACCTTGTGCTTTGCTTATTATACATATAAGCAAAATGCCAAGGGTTTCCTCTCTGTGGATTCAAATGTATATAACCTGGTAAAAGCCTTGCTTCTTTGTAAACGTTTGTACTGCTGCTGGTACAACAGCCCATATCACCTCTGATTTGTTCAGTTTTCAAATTGGAATTTTAAATCACCTCTGTTTTACTTTTGCTTTAGGGTTCATTGGAGACATCTTAGGTCTCTACTGCCATTGGGGGTGCTCAGCCCTTGAGAGCAAAGCAAATAAATCAAGAGAGCTTTTAGGGTTCCAGTCGTAACACTGGGGTCTCTTCTTGACTTCCTCAGCATAAGCTTGCTCAGCAAATCACTGGGAAAAAAATTGGGAAATCCTATGGCTTTGCCTCTGTTGTTCCAATCCCTGCCAAATGTTGAGCCCACTTACATCAGGGCTGACATTGGCCAATGACTCTCAGGCTGTTTCTACACTACAGTCTATGTCAGCAAAACTTACATTGCTCAGGGGTGTGAATATTCCACCCCCCTCCAGCGACATAAGTTACACCGTCATAAGCGTTCATGTGCACACCATTGTGTCGGCGGGAGAGCTTCTCCTGCCAGCATAGCTTATGCTGCTCGCGGAGACGGGTTTTTTTATGCCAACGGGAGAGACCTTGCCTGTCAGCATAGAGTGTCTGCACCAGCGCAGCTGTATCGGTACAGCTGTGCCGCTGCAGTGCTGTACGTATAGACATGCCCCAAAGAACCATCGATGTCCAAATAATCTGAAAAAAGCATTTATTTCAACAGGGCGTTGGTGCCCTTGAGAGTGTAGTGTGAAAAGTTCAAGCCTTGCTAAAAGGAACATGAGGATCTCGTCTCTTCCAACTTACCCTCTTGACACCTCAAGTAATTAAACCAATAAAGGTTTTTCCCTTGATGTCTTCATTCTAAAGAGGCTGCTTTAATTTTATATTTGATAGTTTCAATAAGGAACTAACGGGAATGGAATTGTTGTATTGACAGCAAGAATGTGACTCTTCCAACTGTCACCTAAGGATTCGCTCCATAATTCATGGGAAGGGGTGTGTGGGAGTCTGAGTGGGGTGTGAGATGGGTTTCTTTTGTCTAGTTTGAAAAACTCCAGTTTGAATAAGCTTTTGGTCTTGGTGATATCTTTTCTGGAACTGCTACATTGCTACAGCCTATAGTGTGGATGCAGTTATACCAGTATAGCTCATGCCCCCTTATTCCCAGTGATACCAGTATAGCTATATTGGGGTAAGCACTTTTATTCTGGTATAACTGAGCCCACACTGGGGGAGTTGTACTGCTATATTGGTATAATTAAGCAGTACAACTTCTGTGTGTAGAGGAGCCCTTGATCACATTCCTTCAAGTGGATGGGTGAGTGGGTGGGGGTGTGTCAGAGAGAGACTCAGTGCTTCAAAGTGCTGTTGTTTACTCTTTTTTTATTCACTGAAATATACATGAAAGTAATAGAAAAGAGAAGCTTAAATCTTAGGTGATGTTGTCAGTGGGTTTCTACTCCATGTACCAGCAGCTATAGCAGTTTTTTATGTATTCAATTAAAAAAAATAATGCTATTACATTTAAAAATAATGAAACCAGGATCCTTTTGCACTGCCATTTGAAACCAATTCAAAAGCTGTCTCACTCAGGAGAAATACACAGAATATAAGCATATACTGTAACCCCAACAAGAAGGTGTCTGATTGTAACTGGCCAAAACCAATTTGGGAAGCACTTCTTTCCCTGATTAGTCCTTTCAGTAAGAGGTTTTTATTTTTTCTGGCGTTTGTATTCCTCATCACCACTCCCATGCCTTTAAATGAGGCTTTTTGTGTATGTGACGTGGTCTCAGTCCTGTAATGCTGGGAAAATAAACTCCTGAAAGTTTTGGATTGTTTGTGTCATTAGAAACACAGAACTTGAGATTGGGGTAAGGAAAGGAAAAGACCTTTTTTCCTTTCCTTCTATTCAAAGTGGGTAAGGGCAAGACTGGCTGGTGTTCATGGGATTGGGATTCTTAATTTAAATATGGAGTATTTGCCTCTCTTGGTCATTGGTGTGAATCAACCCAGGTGGTAGGGACGGACAGTTACCATTGAACTGCTGCGTGGTCTCAGTCTAGTCATAGTGGGTAGATATGTTCTTATCAATTTGACACCTTTTTGTGGAGTTTTGGCAAGAAGACCAAGAATTTGACTGGTTGGGAGAATCGGGTCAGTTCTGCACTACAGATGTTTCCCAGCATAGCTCGTCACTCATGGGTGTGATTAGTTTGTGACCTCTGACCAACACAGCTTTGTAGTGTAGATGCAGTTGTACCAAAAAACCTGCACTTTTGTTGGATTAGTTTATTTCACTGGGATTGGGGGTGCATGGAATAAGCTATATTGACAAAGGTTTTTGCTGCTGTAATCTTTGTCTACTCTAGGAGCGCCTTGCCGGTATAATATACTGGCATAGTTCTACCAGCAAAGCGCTCCTAGCATAGACCTGGCTTCACTTAGCTTTTCCCTAGCGATGGTTCCTCCTGGTCTGGGCTGAGTTCTGCTGAATAAGGCTTGCACTGCCACTGCCTCTGCTCTGCAGTACCTGTTCTGTGGTGTAAACAGATTTCAGTCTCCTAGGTTGCGAATCCAGCACTTTTCATATACCTGAAAAAATTCACTTCAAGTTACAAAGTAAAAGGAAAGAAAAAAGAGCTGTGTGGTTTATAGTTCTCCAGACCCTCTGGTTCCAATAGAAATTCCACTTCTCATATGAATGGAGGCAGGCCAGGTCTTTGATTCTGGATCAGGGTTTAGGACCAATCCCAGATTCTCTTCCTCCAAGCCTGTAGAGAATGCAGTTTTTAATCTGTTTTATCAAATAAAAAATGTCTTAGGAAGGAACTTAGGAATGCTTTTTAATTTTGTGGGTTTTTCATATAGGTAAATTGTCAATACACATCAAATGAGACTAGCCACGTTGGAAATAAGGCAGTGAATCTGTGAGGCAACAGATTGCCTTTGGATATTTTCTGTGGGAATTTCCCGATGCAGTTCATGAGAACTAGCTGATCGAAAATGTACGTCATATGATCCTGCACATAGCAGTATGCCTTGGAGCATTAATATCTGGGCATATGGGTGCAGGGAAGTGACCCCGCTTTGATGACTTAATAGAAGCTGGAAAACTATGATCTTTACTGAAAAGGTCAAAATCTTGTACTAAATCAGAATTTCCTTCCCCCGGTAGATATTCTTCAGGGATCAGGAATGTCTTCTGAGCCCACGTCTTCAGCTTCTGAGCAGTCCCCCACTTCTCCAGGGTCTCCACGTTCTCTCCGCCTGCCCGAAAACCGCAGAACAAGAGATCGCTCTCCATCTCCCATGCGAGGTTACCTTATCCCCAGTCCCCTTCCAACTCGACGGACCAGGACGTTTTCAGCGTGAGTATTGGGGGAGCAACGCGGGAGGAAGGAAGGAAGGACACCTATTGACATTTAATGTGACCTCTTTTAATAGTGTTCTATGAATTTGCACAAAACCCAAGTTTAATAGAGTTATTCAAGGTATATACTAGCTTTCCTGGTATAACTCTGCCCTTGTTGGATTCGGCTGGACGCTGCGTTTGTGGGTTGCTTGAAGCTGCCTTACAAAGTGTGTGTGTGTGGTTGTGGTTGTTTTTAATTAGTTAAGACCCTGATCCTCCAGTGCAGTCTGCCTTGTCCTGATCCTTCACCCTCCATCACCCACCCATCCAGTACAGGCCTCTGAGGATTCTACCAAGACAAGGTGGATCCAGATTGGCCGAGTGAAATAAATATTGCAGGAGTGTCTTCCCCAAAGAGGTCACAGTCTGGTCACTTTTGACTGAACGTATGACATGGGCCTGTGATAAAGAGCAAAACTGCACAATAAGGCTATGCTCCAAAGCCCGTTGAAGGCAATGGGAGTCTTTCCCTTGATTTCAATTAACTTTGGATCAGGCTCTAACTGGTCCAATAAAGGATATTACCTCACGCACCTTGTCTCTAATATTCTGGGACCAACATGAGTACAATTACACTGCATATATATAATATGAAGCTGTGTTCAGCCATTGGACCCCAGTCCTGGAATGAGGTCTTTATGGGAGCAGGGGTCTGTACAAGCAGACCTCACAGTAAAATGCTATATCACTAAGACCTCAGTCTTTCAGTTTGTCTATATTTTAAGTGCTTCTGTATCTAGTTGCCTTGGTATGTTTGTCAGCTGTGTTTTGCTGCTGTGTAATCCACCTTCTCTTGTCAGAAGTTAACATTACTGATTCATTGCAGAATTGAGATTGAGGTTATTTATATTAGCAGTTGTGTTCAGTGAGTTAAAAAAAAAAACCCACACCAGAAGAAGTGAACTTAATATGATGTTAATTACAAAATACTTCAGTTGCTCTGAACTTTTATAATGGACCATTTTATGGTTTAAAAAAACCTCATGAGGTGCTTGCCCAGTTTCATGTCTGGGCTTGATGTGACCATAAAAACCACCTCAGGGTTAGACTTTTCCTATGTCTAAATTATAGGATTTAACTATCAGTCATTAATCTCCACTCCAGCTCTTAAAGACTTATGGTGGGGGTTTTTTTTGGAGGGGGTGGGGGGCTCTTGTAATTCTCTAATCACTGTTAATTGTCAGAATCTTGCTGAATTTGGTAACCCTGAAAATTAAAACAGCTGTTAATTTTGATTGCCCTTTTTAAACAAAAGGAGCTCTAAGCCAGTTCAAAGTCCTAAACTGTATGGAAAGAAAGACTGTGGTGGCAAACATCTTGTTGCACCAGGTAGATTTTTAAAATTCGTTTCTGATGCGTGTGATCTGAAATTCTCCACTTTCCGTTGGTTCATTACAGATTTGAGGTCTTCTCCTATAAACATTGCTGGGAGGAGTGCTTTATTTCCCTGAATAGGCTGATTTGAAGTCAATGGATTACTCAGGGCAGTAAGTGTTATACCCAGTAATAAATACTTGCAGGATCAGGCCCTTAGTTCGCTTTTGGAGGTAGAAATGAAGTTATTCATGGACGCTTTTTTCAATACTTGGTATTTACGTTTTCTGTCCCATTTTCCCACTGCTGGGGCTTGTGGCTTTAAATGAGTGATTCAGGAACAGAGCAGATCTTTTAAGAGATTTTTCAATTCACTCAGATCTAAATAAACCCTCTGAAGGTGACGTACATTGTGAAAATTATGACATGTCTAAGTGGCAATACAAATGACTTACTGGGGGTTGGCCAGCTCATAATGGAATCCCGCCAGCAGCTCAGAAATGAGAGAGAATCGGCCTCAGTGTGAGCAAGGGAGAGGTCAGAAGGGCTATTGACAAACTGAAACGCTACATTCCCACCTCCCGCCAGCTTTAGATTGGATTCCACATGGTAGCAGCAGCACAACAAACAAACAAACAGTACCGCAATAGCAGGGACAAAGTGAAAGGTGGGGTGAAGAAGCGAATGCAGCCGTGAGTTGACCATGTTTCATGTCCTGCTGCTATGTAAGTGTAACTTTATCTATTCAGCCACATCAATATGCCTCAGCTTCCTCAGGGCCCCCCCGAATCCATGTTTCTCATTCTTGGCTATTACCTAACATTTCCACTATTTTTTGCACAAGGCCCGCCATTTTCTGCTACTACATTATTTATTTATCTCCACACTCTCTTTCTTACAGTCCTTTACGTAGCTGAATGCAGGACATTGGGCGTATCACT
The DNA here is from genome assembly GCF_028017835.1 of Emys orbicularis. Lineage (NCBI taxonomy): Eukaryota > Metazoa > Chordata > Testudines > Emydidae > Emys > Emys orbicularis. Next base: position 26,151,198 of record NC_088692.1, read on the forward strand.
TATTCCCCAACAAGGCACAGAAAGGTTATCTGTAATGTAGGTATAACACTTGCCTATGAAGGGCACCTGAGAAGTGATGGCTGGGGTGCAAACATCTTGCACAGTCTTTTTTATTCTGTTTTTTTTAAATAACCATTCTAGAGAGTCACAGGTGGAGAAGAAAAAGAAAGAGAATGTGTCGGTATAAAGATTGGCCAGGCGATCATAACAATCACAACAAAGGAAAAAATATTACAAGTGGAGAGCACAGTCAGTGAAAATGGAGTGAAGTTCATTACAATCTTGTGGATCTGTAAGGTATTTAGACAGGTAGTTTGGCTGCCTGGGTTTACAAATAAGCATAGCTGAGAGAACAAAATGGCTAAATCACAAAATGTCATGAGCATATTTATCCCTGTTCACTGGAGTAAATTTCGTCATGATCAGTACATCCCATGCTTTATCATACCAATTGCCTATTCAGCTACAGCTATTGCAGGTCTGGGGAATGGCAGATCAGCGTTTTTGATGGGGTGGATGTTATCCGCACCAGTTAAGAGACTGATCCAAAGTCCATTGAAGTTACTGGGAGTCCTTATATTGACTTCATTGGCTCAGGCCCTGTAGCAACAGTTATATAAATATCTACATGGGAGCCTGGGACAAGACTGCTGCTCTGTATGAATACCCACTTCCAGAAAATCTGTACTCTAAAGCAATCCCAGCACATGTGTTTAAAGGTATCAGCTGCTGGACTACAGCACCAGCATAGATCTCTATTGATTTTGACCCATTTTCAAAGGCCATTGGGGTGCTAGATAAGATGTATGTAGCATACGATACTGTATGTTAAAATAGTTTGCACAGAGAGACATGTTAGTGGTGTGTAACTGAACATTTGGACTGTTGTATTCAGTGTGGATGGTATTCTCTGGCTCTGATGTGGGTGGAAGCCCACATATAACTGAATATGAACTGCTTATTTGTGTCCCTCTCCATGTGCAGGACTGTGCGGGCCTCTGAAGGCCCCATCTATAAAGGAGTCTGTAAATGCTTCTGTCGCTCCAAAGGCCACGGCTTCATTACTCCTGCGGATGGAGGGCCAGACATCTTTGTACACATTTCTGAGTAAGTCTTTCAAGTTGAAGAGCTGGTTGTTGTAACTTACAGTTGATTGGCAATGTCCTTTCCCCCTCTCTTCCCTCCCATTACTCAGGTTATAAAGGGGTCTGTGTTGTGCAACTTTAACCTCAGTGCAGAAAAATGTGCAAATATTATGGAAAGTAGTAGGCTAAGCTGGTTATTGAGCAATACTATAAAGTCATAGATTTTTAGGCCAGAAGGGACTGTGAGATCATCTAGCCTGACCTTCTGTATTTCACAGGCCTTTACATTTCACCCAGTGTGTTCTGCGTTGAGTCCAATTACTTGTTTGATTAAAAGCATATCTTCCAGAAAGACCAAGAACTCCCAATTTTCATTCACTTTTTTCCCTCTACGTTTTCTTCCCAATCAATTTCTCTCATAACGTTCCTCACCTTTGGGAAATTAGCCCTTTTGAAGCATAAAGTATCTGTATTACTGATTGGGACAGTCCTCTGTTTGCCCACAATAAATGTAATCAGATCATGATCACTGGTCCCTAGGTAATTTCCAGGCCAGTGGTTAGTTCATCGTCATTTGTCATAATGAAGTTCAAAATCAAGTTAACTTGTGTTGGGTGCAATACCTTTTTTGTTAAAAAATGATCATCTATAATTTTTAGAAACTCCAAGTGGTGTTTCCTACTGGCTTCATGAGACCTCCAACATGGAGGTCATGAGACCTCCAATTTTTAAAAAGGGCTCCAGAGGTGATCCCAGCAATTACAGGCCAATAAGCCTGACTTCAGTACCAGGCAAACAGGTTGAAACTATGTAAAGAACAGAATTGTCAGATACATAGATGAACATAATTTGTTGGGGAAGAGTCAACATGGTTTTTGTAAATGGAAATCATGCCACACCAATTTACTAGCATTCTTTGAGAGGGTGGACAAGCATGTGGACAAGGGGGATCCAGTGGATATAGTGTATTTAGATTTTCAGATAGCCTTTGACAAGGTACCACACCAAAGGCTCTTAAGCAAAGTAAGCTGTCATGGGATAAGACGGAAGGTCCTCTCATGGATTGGTAACTGCTCTCTGGATTGATTTGGTGGCCTGTAACATGCCTCCACCAGTAGCCCTCCCTGGGTTTTGTTAGTTAACAATTGCTCCATATGCATTCAAGGTCCTGTAGTTCTTAGTTATCAGTAATCCTAAAACAGGTAATAGTGTCTTTAACGTAGAGTGACCCTCTCCTCCCCATCTCTTTAACCCACTCTGTCGTTCCTGAGCAGGTTGTAACTGACGATTTTAACATTGCAATTGTGTGAATCATCCCACCAGGTTTCAGTAATACCAGTTACAGCAAATTATTTCTCATCAATGAGAATTTACCTAACGGCTGCTACTCTGAAACCTGTTCCTCTCACTTGTATCCCACACACCTAGCGTTGGTATATAAGCAACTGAAAATTTTCTTCTGTTCACATCCTTTCCATATTGGTTCAATTTGTTCAAACACATGGAATTTGAGATTGTACCGTGCCATGTTTGCCTCCTCAGCACCTCCCCTTGTGTTGATCTTTCAGTAATTCTTTGTTTAAATATGGGCACTTACGTATTCTGGCTCCACCTGACTCCTATTTCAGTGGTTCTGGTGCTGTAGAAGTTGGAGCAAATGCAGTGCTTGATAAATATTTACCACTTCGATAATGCATGTCTAGAGTTGTCGTGTGCATTATCAACCTCCCTTACTCCTGCCAGACTTGCAAACAATGCATGTGCTCTTGAAAACATATCTCTGGCTGAAGTGCTTTACTGATGGAGCTATTCACTGCACTGTCCCCAGTAGTGAGTGTCTGCAGGTTCAAGCCCCACTGATGCTGGTGGTGATGATTTATTTGTATTACAGGATTGCCTAGAGGACTCAATTGAGATCAGGGGCTCGTGCTAGGCTCAGTTTGGCTCTGCACAAGCACATTGGAAAAGATGATCCCTGCCCTGAAAAGCTTACAGTTGAAATAGAGAGGGCAGACAGAGAGTGGGAGGGAAACAGGCAGGCCATTGGCAAAGTTGGGAATTGAACATAGATCTCCTGAGTCCCAGTCTAGTGCCTTATCTACTGAATCACACTGCCTCTTGTTTATGCTTTACCAAGTAATTCCAGGATTGGCTCTTTTTCCCTGATGATCCCACTGTTACTAGTGTCCAGTTTTTCTGAATGCGTCATGGTCTGATGCAGAGTGGCTTTATGTTTTCCTTCCTTTATGTTTTATAAGCAGGTTAGCAAGTTTAACACTTCCAAGTTTTGTGGGACTAGGGCCTAACTCTTCTCTCATTGAAGTCAGTGGGAGTTTTTCCATTGATATTAATAAGAACAGGATTGGGCCTTTAGTTTAAATGTTCAGTTTCAGATCTACAATTTTAAAATAGTTGACATTTCCCTCCCTCTTATTAATATGTGCAATTACCAAAGTGCTGAAGATTCTGTATTCTTTAATTATTCTAAAGTACGGTTCAGGTAGGTGGAAATAGCTTTTGTGGTTGAAAGTGAATGGAAGTATCACTGTCTCTTACTTCTGACACCAGGCAGTGCAGAAACGATGATTTAATAACTCTTTGCTTTTCAGCATCTTGCATTGGGAATTAGAAACACTGTTCTTCATTAATGGGAATTGCTCATATCAGGAGCGTTGTATAACCCATAATGGCTCAGTAGATTCTTGTGACTCAGTTACCATTATACAGTGTCACTTTCAACATACGATCTGTGTTTATATGGGTTCACTTCTTCTCTGTGTTCTTTTCAGCCTCCGGCCACTCTCCAGTGTGATTTGACTAGGAGTGGCATGAAACTGGTTGACCAGGTTTGCAGCACAGACATTTTGGAACCAAACCTGAATGCTTTATCTGCATTCACCAACTTTAGGGGTTAGATAAAAAGGGACCCCATTGAAGTTTGCTCATCTCTACAATGGGGGAAGGTCAGTGGATATTCTAAACAGCAACTGTTAATCTGGCTGCTTCCCACCACAGATGAACATTACTTTAACTTAAAACCGGAAGCCCTGATTTTAATGTAAAGAAATGCAGTGTAATGGTTGGGATTTTGTTTTGTTTTTCCCAAGCAACTTTGGTAAGATTGTCTGATCCTCTTTTGTTTGCTCCCACCGCTGTGCGGAATAGCAAGGTTACATTTCAATGCAACTGTGTCTCATAAGCCCATCAAACTAAAAGGATCTCATCAAATTAAACCATTCTTCTGTCTGTTTTACCTACCATTGTAACAAGTAACTCCTAAATTTACTAGAGTTGAAAGAGATCAGAGGGGAAAAGTTCTCTGGTTCAGTTTGTTTTTACTTAGATAGCACATGTGTATATTCGGTTTCACTCTTTCTCCTGGTGTAGGCAGTTAGGCCCTGATCCTGCAAACTGTTCAGTTTGGGCAGAACTTTAGGCCCATGTGAAGCCCTGTAATATTGGTGCACACAGCAGGTGGGTGGTGGAATTTCCATTTGGAAGCATTTCTCAAATTATGACTCCCCGTAGTGTCTGATATGGAAACTCACTATTGCCTGATATGTAACCAGACCAAAGGCTGATCCACAAAACTGGTGGTTTCTACTTTTTCTGGCCTTCTGCATTAAGTATTGATGCCAGAAAACCAAGTACCTTTATTGAAAAGCTTCCTGGAGATTATTGGAAATGCTTTATATTATTATAGTAAAAAGTAATTAAACTAGAAAGACATTATGGCCCACCGAGTGCTGTAAGGTTTTCATGCACTTTGTCTTCGTTTAGAACTGGGCTTGAAAAATCCACTTCCCAATAGGGGTATGAATCTCTCCCTGGCAGGGTCTTCTAATCCCTTCTCTTCTCTAACCACAAGGCAGTGCTTTAAAATGAACCACTATCTCCAAGGTAACAGTGTTATTGTAGCAGCAATGATTATAGCAAATTTTCTGTCCTTTTGAATATCCTATCTCCATTGTTCTGGTTTCATAGCCAGCAATTGAATGGGGGCTAATGGTAGCTCATGCAAATGCTGGCTTCTTGTCTGTCATTGAAGCATAACAACTCATATGACTGTAATTTATTCTTCGTTCTCCATCTGTCTTTCCCAAAAAGACTGGGCGCAGTTCCTGATGGATGACAATCTGAGGGCTTTGAAGCTTTTGTGTGGTAGTCAGTAGTAGAGGAGATCACTGCAGAGCTTGCTGGTCAGCAGTTTCCCAAACCATCCTGCTGGTGCAGAACAGAATAGCCAGGGAAGTGTGTGGAAGAGTATAAGACAAGCTGCTGCGTAGTATGAGCTAGACACTGCAGCATGTGCGCTGTGGGTCCCTTGGGGCTGTGGAGTGCCCATGGTGACGGTTGCTAGTGTTCTAGTGAGCACTAGGGGGCACGCAGTGAAGGCTTGTTTATCCCCCAACCCTGTACAGTGCAAAACAGGATTTGGCCCTAAACTGGCCTGATTATAGAGGTGAGACTGGAAGCTAGCTCAGCAGAGAGCGTTACAAGTGAATGAACCAATGTCTGCTTCAGAAAACACCATTGTAGGAGCAGCTGATTTCATGGAATGGGAAAGTGATGTGCCTTGCTTCTGTGGCTTTCTGCAATTTGTTAGAACTTGGCTGCAAAGAGGAATGGCTGCATTGCAGAGACCTTCACACTGTCCTTCAGGCTGGAATGTACTGATCACAGTGTTAGTGAACCAGTTCTCAGAACTGTGCTCTGTTTGCACTCCCTACTGTACCTCTCTCTCCGCCCCTCTGCATCATACACAGCCTTGCAGAGATCTCCGGCTTGCTGTAGTTTCCTAACGTACTGGGGCATGCATTCTGAAAGAACTAGGTTCATTACATCCATAACTAAGGATGAGATGTTAGCTGGAAACAGTTTGTAAATAGGGATGCATTTCCATTTCAGGCCACACATTCATACATATGCGATCAGAAGAGATTACTGAAAGGTAAGAGTTTTACTTTGGGCCACGACATCCTGCTTTTACACCTAGATATGTCCATGTCACACTCCCGTTACATGAAAGAAATCAGACATTGCCTTTGTTACCCTTCCAGGCTCTTTGGCAGGAATATAGGGATCGTCTTTTTCAAACTCCTCTTTGACTTGCTGTCAGTTGCGTTGCAAGGCCAGCATCTTGCCTTAACACTCTTTGGGTTGTTCTTGTACCTGTGGTGTGGGGTATAAAATCATGTATTGGAGACACGAGAAATAGTAATTTTTCTCCAAAAGGTGAGTCTAGTTCTGAGCTGAGGGACAGAATTGAAAGTGAATATTCCAGCAAAAGAATCGAAGCTTCAGCACCCAGGAAAACTCGCAGTGCAATAGCTCTGAAATTGTCTTGGAATGGAGAATGTTTCTTTGCTTATTGGAATCTGCCAGTTTAGAACCTCATTGAGGTAAGCCAGGCAAATGTGACCATATCTCTTAAATGACAAAGAGCTACCAGGCTTATGCTGTGGTGTGATTCCTCTTAAAGCACCTAACCTGGCCTTGGTCTTTCTCACTGCTTTTCAAGTTTGAAGTATTTGTATTAGCAGGGGTTTCTCCAAGTGCACAGTTCATAATGTTTGATTGAGCACTCAGAACTTCTATGGAAGCAAAAAATGAGGACTCAGCAGTGAGCTGAAGTGATGCATTGTACAAAACAAGTGTGATAAATGGCTACATACTACCTGTTGCTGTGTACCAGTAATGAAATCTGTTCATGTTAAACTATGATTCCATGGAGTTGCCATCCCATTGCCATGCCATATGAACATGCCCAAAGGTGGACCAAGCATCCCTTTGGATTTGTATAGCTTGTTTTAGACTCCTCTCTCTCTCTTTCTCTCTCTCTCTCCCGTTTCTCTGCTCTGTGAAACACATAGGTGAGTCATAGGTTGGATTTTATAATTTGAATATCCCAAGTGACTTTTTGAGTGGCAAAAGGAAGCGGAGAGCAGCTCTGCACAGCCCTGCCTGTGTTACATTTTAAAAGGAGATGGTCCTGAACAATATTCCCCAGTCGGACCTCTTGTCTTCTTATCCCTCTGCCCACCTGAATCTTGGGGTTGTTGAAAATCCAGGTGTGATTGTTCTGACTTGAGTCCATTGCTAGTTCTGAAGGCAGGCTGTGGCTTTGCCTAGCCCAGGGCTGCAGTGTCTCTTCTTCCCACCCTGCCAGTCAGGTGGTTTACTTCCATTGGTATACTGAAATATATCCAAAGCAGGAGCTGTTACGGCAGGTAGAACTAGCTCCGATGGGAAGAGAGGGAACAAATCATTCAATGTTATTTGGAGGGCTATGGAAACGAGAAAATTAGTGAGCAGGATTTTCCGTAGGTTTTTCTGCCATTCATGTATTTTCCCTCCTCTCAGTTTGGTCAGGAAATTCACATAATACTAATGCAAAGTGGGCTTCCCATTGAAAACTACAACAGTATGTGCCCACAATGATGTTCATAATAATCCAACCCTAGACCCCTTGTCTGATGCACCCCAAGTAGCCAAGAGAAAAGATGAGTTTTGTGGCATGTCCTGGGGGCTGACAATTCTGTGGCTTGGTCCAAAGACAGGATAGCAACTACAGTGTCTCACATGAGCAAACAGGCAGCTACTCAGGTAGCCAGAAGCCAAAACCATGGTTAAGTACTGGTGCCATGTTCTCTGTGTGGTGCGCTGCTTAAGAATGTGGCTGCCTGGATTTCATCTTGCAGGTGGCCTCATGATGCAGCCCCACCTTGGACGTGTACATGCAGAGCTTGTTCTAAAATCTAGGCACTCATCCCGTGAAAGTTCTGTCTTTCGTGCTCATGAGTTTTCTGCTATTGGTCATCAGTTTCCTGCTTCTAGTTCAATGTCGCTGTTACAAAGGTGGGACGTAACTGGCATGGAACAGGCATTCTCTTTGGTAGCTAGGGTCAGTCTCATAGATGGCTCTGAATATCAGGACATGGACAGTGTTCACTAGAGAGCTGACACCAAGAGCTGGGAATCAGGGTGAGATATGTCTATGGAGATTGCTTCACTTGGTACCATTTGGAACTTTCCAGGGTTTGTGGCTTTGTTCAGTGGCATCAAGTGTAGGTTTCTTTGGAATTGTGGCTCGTAGAACGAAGCATTGATTATTTAGCAGGGGGCTCTGTTGTTCTTATCTAACCTTCCCCAGGTGCAGGGTCTGCTTCACAGGTGGTAGGGCAGAAATACCTCAAAAATTCCAAGGTTTCTGTTTGTGTGGTTGGCTCAGACTCCATTAAGGAAGGTGGATTGGGCAACTCTCTCTTTCTCTTCCATGGCTTCCATGGCCCCTTGTTAGGTCATCCCTTCTTTTGTTGATTGCAAGACTGGAGCTGTTTGCCTGGGACTGAAGTTGTACGAAGGCATTCAGGGTTGATAACCCAGGGTAGCTCTACTGGTCTCTCATGTCTTGCTACTCAATACAAATATTAGTGTTGTAGGATATTAAATGAGCGTTACAAAGTGTGCAAGATATATAGAACTTAGAGGCATGGAACCTAGCTATCTAGGGCAGCTCTCTGCCATGCAGGATTGTTCCTTCTGACATATTTTGACCACACTGAAAGCACTTACACTAAAAGGTTTCCCTTTGACCTTGTCTTTGTCCCTGGAGAGCTAACTAGAGCCTTACTGATACGAATAGCGACTGTGAGCCTGTAACATTCCATATTTAGACAATTTCTTAATAAGAGCCCCTCCTTTGATTCACGTGCAGACCTCCCTAAAAATAGTGCAGTATAAGATACTCACAATCATCACATTGGTATTGTGATGGGAAATGAGAGTTGCTGGATAGCATAAAACTTAATATACATGCTCTCGGTTCTACGCTGAGTCAAGGACCACATTTTCTATTTTAATATTTTTGGCTGAGATTTTCAAAGTACCCTAAAGGATTTAGATGCAGAATTCAATTTACATTTAAAATTAAAGGCAGTTCGTGTCCAAATCCCTTAAGTAGCTTTGGACAAACTCAGCCTTATTTTCAAATATTCATCAGTCCATAAGAACAAGACATCTTTGTTTTATCCTCCTAGCAGATCCTCTACTAGATTACACCTATAATCTGAATTGCATTTAATGCAAGCGTAGTCAAAAAGAAAATAGCTATCACATACTGAAACACTTTGATTCTTCTTGCTTAGTTTATCTGATCTCTTCAAGTTCACTTGATTTCCAAAACTAAGTGTATTGCCCCCTCCTGTAACTCAAAGAAGGGTTTCAAAACAACCTCTGAATTATCCCTTCATCTTAGACTCCATCACTCAGTGCGTTTTTCCACTCCCTCTCTACTGCTGATTTGTCATCTTTCCCATAGCTATATAGTTTTCTTTTTGTCACCAATGGAGAGACTAATCCAGCTCGAACATTGCTTGCTCTTTAACATCAAAACATCATTTAACCATATCACAAGGCAGGAGCAATTCTCTGTCCAGTGTTTTGCAGCCTGTTTGTGTACTATGGACACAGAAAAAAGCAACAGAGGGTCCTGTGGCACTTTTAAGACTAACAGAATGTTAGTCTTAAAGGTGCCACAGGACCCTCTGTTGCTTTTTACAGATTCAGACTAACACGGCTACCCCTCTGATATGGACACAGAGTTAACATTGCCATATCCAGCGAGACACGCAGAGAGAAGATGCAGGGGAAAGAATCTCCATTCAGTAGGAAGCCAAGCGCATCAGTGTGTGAGAAATGAAGTCTGTCTGCAGCCCTGGGCCATTCTTGCTGGTTCAAAAGGACTGTCCTGTTTTTGATCAAGAAACTTTATGTCAACAGGAAGGGGAAGATGTGAGGCAGAAAAGCATTAGAGGGAGGAAGCACTTAGAGCCTTTCTAGTGTGGAGGGAGATTTTTCTCGTAAACTTCAGTCTCCTGGCATGTCGGTTTGTATAAGTTTGGAAAAACACAACACTGATGCAGTCAACATAATGCTCAAACATTTCCTGCCTCTCTTACTAACAGTAGTGTCGCTTAAACTGAAACTGGACGATGGTTCTTACTGATTGGGCGTGCTCACGGGCACCTCCATTTTGGAGTATGGTCACCAGGAGTTAATTTTGCCTTTAACAGCATGCCAAGGCAACTAGCCTTGCCCATTGGGTTAATTACTCTGACCCAAGCTCTTTTAAGTTAAGTCCAGCTTTATTAAACTCACAATTTATGGATTACAATGATGCCAGCTTCTTGTTCTCTGTGTGGGCGACCAGTGGGCGAATAGCTGTGTGGAGAGAAAAGGTAACATGGTAATGGAGAGCATAACCTTCAACCTCTGTACACATCCCATTCGCTCTTCTCCCTAAGACATGGTCTGCACTGCAGGCCGGTGCAGCTCTCATGTTATGTGCAGGTCGGTCGGTGCACATGCTCTGGATTATTAGGAAAAGCTTTCTGTTAAAGTGCACCTGGTTTCCCTTTCATCTCGAGAGCTGGCCACATACATGTAACTATATGTATCATTCCGATTTTATCGCTAGTCAAACATCAATACAAAATAATAAACCAATCGTTACCACTGGGGCTAGTCTGTTGTTTTTTTTTTAACTCTGCTTGGACAAGAACACAAGAGACTTGACTGCTTGCTCCGTTGCTCATGTACTTAGCCCGTTGCGCTGTGTTTGGGGTTCACAGCACTGCAGGAGACAGTTCATATCCTTTCAGGCTACGGCTAGTTGTCAGTGTCCCTTTTCAATGCCTCAACGTGCCCAGTGTTTAGATCGATGTCACCTGTGTTCAGAAAAGTTTTTAAAGCCAAAGTTGACACCTATTCGTGTAGCAGCTCCTTCAGCCAAACCGACGACAATGCTTGGGAATGGCACCAGTTTGGGTTGAAGCCTATAAAACAGTGATCTGACTGTACGCTCTCAACACCTATCGTGCGTGTGTCAGTGAGATGGAGGTGCGGTTGGCTGTAGGGACGAGGAATAGATGCTGCTTTGTTTCCAAACCTTTCTAACTCTGCAGCTGTTGCTTTATAAAACGTTGTCTGCAGTTGGCAGAGTGTGTGTGAAGCCCCATGGAAAAGAATGCCTCACTGCTCCATTGCTTCCACTGACGCAGGTTGGCCATATCTTTTCTTATGTTTATGTTTTTGGTCACTGTTTTAGGTATTTTATTCTGTCGTCTGGAGTCCCTCACCAGGGGGCTGTCCAGTGCCCTTCATTGAACGGCATTTGGTCTGCTCAGGTGCATCTCTAGGCCCCAGGGATAAAAGAGAGTGTGAGTTTTGTTGGCAGTAATAGCTAACGGGGATTCTCCATTAGCCCAAATAGTAGAAGCCTGTGGGCTGTTGGGAGCTGATGGTCCTCAGGTTTGTTCCTCATGCACATGCATGATATGGTGTGACAGTGGAGTTATAGCATAGCTGCTGATTTGTTACATCTTATGGGCAACTGGCATTCACCATTGTGCCCAGACTACTTCTGGGATAGCATGCCCCAGTGCTGAGTCCTTTAGGTACCCACGTAAGTTATGTTCACCTCAGGTACTTATTGTAAACATGCCATCCCCAGATGGGTAGTGATGAGTGGAACACGAGTCTTCTGTTTGAATGACTCAGGCTGATTCATATCAGGCTTATCATCTCCAAGGGTATGGCTACACTGCAGTAAAACCCCTGTGGCTGGCCCGTGTCGGTGACATGGGCTGTGGGGCTATACAATTTCAGTGTAGATGTTCAGGCCTGGGCTGGTTCTGGGACCCGCAAGTGGGGAGGGTCCTAGAGCCTGGGCGCCAGCCCGAGGCTGAATGTCTACAATGTAGTTTTATAGCCCCAGAGCCCAAGCCCCACACGGGCCAGCTGCAGGAGTTAAATTACAATGTAGATAATACCCCTAGCTGAAGAGCAGCCACAAAAGCTGCATCAGCTCATCTGTCAGTGCTCATTAGCTCATTCTCTGAATTTTCCCACAGCACCTATTGTTCTTCAGTGATGCTCAGATTAACCTTTTGACACTGGGACTTTGGCTTTCTGGTGCCTGGTAGCACTGTGGTAGTGCTGTGATGCTGCATTGACAGTCAGGACATCTCACATTTGTATCTAAGCCCCTGGGAGCGGCTTGTACTGCCAGGTACATAGCAAGAATGTCTTATTGGGTCACATTGGAACTGTTTGGGATCTAAAGGCTACAAGGCAGACTGGATGCTGGAGGGATGGTAGCCATTTCTTTTGAGCACTTCCAGTGGTTCCACTGAGGGTAGTCTCAGTAGTCTCTGCTTTCAAGAAGCTGCTTGTACCCACTCTCTACAGCAAGCTCCTGGAGCCAGGAGATGGGTAAGGCCAAGTCTCAAATAATCATAGGGTTAGTGTGATCAGAGGTGGATTAAGCTTTACTGGGGCCCTGGACACAAAGAACTCTCCCCCCACCCCCGGGGTCCCTGCCCCATGCTCCTCCTCTCCCCCCTCCCCTCCCCCGGCACCCTGGGAGATTGCTTGGGTGGCATGCTGCGGGGAGGGCAGAGACACGGGCCAGGGGGCTGCTCTTGGGCCCCCTGCCCAGGGCAGGTGGAAGGTCCAGGGCTCCCCACAGCGAACTGGGTTCCCTGGGCAGCTCTTACCCTGGCTCAGATGCGGCTTCTGTCCTGGACAGGGGGCGGGGCCGGGGAAGAGGAGCAGGGGCGGGGCCACTAGTGCTGGAACTGGTGCCCCCCCCCACCTCTACCCAGGTTCCGGTGCTCCTCCGGGGGCCCCCAAATTGGCCAGGGCCCCTGGGCATAGGCCCATGCATTAATCCACCACTGAGTTTGATTCAGCTTGGGTTGGGAGGGCAGCCTGGAGCCATGGGAGGTAAAGATCAGTTTGATCAGGCTGTGTGGGGAAGGTGCATTGAATTTGGTGGAGCTGGTATTAAATCATAATGGAAGACTTTACTTAGATTTCCCCTGGGAAAGCTTTTTCTGCCTTATGTTGCCATTCCTCATTGCTGTAAAAGGCTGGTTTTACGCAGGGATTGCTTCTGCAGAGGCCCTGTGTTGACTGTTTTGCTCCATGCTGGTCTGTCTGGAGTTATATTCCCGTGGGAAAGAGGAGCTTTTCTGCAGCTATTTTTTTAACCTAGTGATAGGAGAATGTGTGGCTGAGAGTTGGCTACACAAGTATTATTAATCACTTGGGCTCCCACAGCCTTCAAGGGTGAAAACCTTGTTCTGAGCTCTAAGCCCAACTTCTTGCTATGTTTGCTCTATTAGTGGCAGGCTGCTGGGGGGCAGGGAGGAGGGTCCTTGCAAAAGTTAGTAGCAGTCAGTGAAAATGTGGAGAGTTAGTAACCTTTAATGTTCTGTATGGCTGACCCTGATATTGGGATATAGGAGGAGGAGATGCGTTATTTTCAGGCAGGTTCTGCTTGGATTGCATACAGTAAACAGCTACCAATTAATGAGCTGACTATGCAGCTTGGGTGTACTTGCTCTGAGGGCCTGTGTACCCACCTTAACGCTACTGATGAATAACAGATAAAGGGAGCGAGTGTTGTCAGTGGAAGTTGAAAATGGCTCAGCATTTGACTGTTCCATGAGGCCCACGTTTGGAATTTTTAGGGTTAGAGTTAGGGGATTAGGGGAACTCTAAGGAAAGAACTCTAAGGCATTTGACACTCCCTTGTATATTAATTTCGGTGTCCATTCTGTTCTCCCGCCAAAAATGTTAAGAGGGAATTAAGGTTGAGAGTACATCTCAGTAACTTAAGGGTTAACATCATCACAGGGATGTTGTAATTCTCCCAAAATCTAGGAGTGGAGATGATGCTTAAAAGGAATCCAAACAAGTTAAGGTAAGAACTACACATTTAAGGGTTCGGCAACCTTTAATTGTAGCCTGCAGTGTTGTCATGGAATAATCATACAATTATGACTTGAGGCATTGATTCATCTGGTTCAGCATTAGATCTTGCCCCTCAGGGTGTGATGCTGATTGCCTCCTCTGCAAAAAGCTGGGTTGAGAGCTGAGGTGCGGAGAAGGTGGGAAATATCTGTATTTCTGGAAGAATAGATGTGACAGAGTTTCCCATCTCACTAGGTTTGAAGGGGTTAATTTCTTTCCTGGGACAGAGTACTGGGGAAGGAGTGCCTTAGACTGTAGGAATCTCTGGATTGGTGGGAAGCAATGCTCAAGAACCCTCAGCATCTGCATGGCTTGGCCCTTGGAGATACTGTGGAGGACAGGGACCAGTCATTAACTTTTAATGACAGGCAGCTGAACATGCGGAACCAGCACAACCGCAACTTGAAACCAAGACACTGAGGTGTCAGCTCGCTGTAATAAGAACTTGGCTGCCCAGTGCAGTACCGCAAATTGAGTCCTGGATGCTCTGGGCTAGAGGCAGGGTCTATTGCTAGCATGGACATCTGTGTAAGCTTTGCTCTTCCATTCTAACCTTCCTGTACTGTGGTCAGTGGACTAATAAATGCTGGCTTGTTTTGAGAAGGCCACCCTATGTTGCTGCAAAACTTCTGCTGGTTGTATGGTTCCCAAAAAGGGGTAAGTCTCCAACAGGAGCATAAAGTCCTTTGGACCCGCTGGAGAAACCACAGCAAGAAACGGAGTCGTGCAGCGTGGGGCTCTCCCTTACAAAAAGTGAAGGCTTAGGGCAGAGCACTAATGGGGTATACTCCCAGAAAGAGAGGATAAAGGTCAGAGGCCTGCTAGGCCCTGGGGATCCATAGATAGGAGTTTAATGTGAAAGAAAAGTGCAGGTTATAGAGTTGATGAAGCAGCTGTTACAGAGCAATAGCAGAGGCGGTACAATTAATTATTCTGCAAGTGCCAGAATACATTTACCTGGAGCTGTCCCCCCCCCCCCCCGTTTTTGTTTTTCCCTTAACAGTATTGAAGGAGAATATGTTCTAGTGGCTGGCGATGAAGTCACCTACAAGATGTGCTCTATTCCACCTAAGAATGAGAAGCTGCAGGCTGTAGATGTGGTCATTACCCACCTAGCACCTGGAACAAAACATGAGACCTGGTCAGGACATGTTATTAGTTCCTAAGTTATCCTGCATGGAGCTGTATCATCGAAGACACTCAACAACTGACTTTCACGTGAGACTGACAAATGACTATTTTGCATATTGAGTGGGAAAACTGTTAAGGTAGGCGTTGGCCAAATTACCATTTTTACAATAGGCATGATACTTAAAAACAACATACAAACTCTAAGGAAAAAAATAGCTTAAGGAAATTTCCATGCCGGACTTGTCTGCTTTTGTGATCTGTGAGCTGATGCTAGTGGATGCCCAAAGGTGTTAGGAACTCTAACAGCTCCGCAGCACCAAGGGACATAGCTTAGAGACCCAATAACCACCTGTAACATTGTTCCCATGGGCTAACTTTCAGTAAATGTGGTGAATGCTCAGGCAGCAGAATGTCAGCAGAATACTGCTGAAAAGTCTCTGAGTAAATGTACTTGAGAGAGCGAGAGAGAGACATTCGTTGCTGCAATTTCTTTTCTTCACAAGCTAAATAACAAGCACACTGTACAAAGTCTTTATCTGACAGTTATCAGTTTTGACAGCACCTTCTGGTTAACTGTCAGGTGGAACAGTTGCAAATTAGCTAGCTGCAGGAGTGTGGAATTGTTAGCTTTATTAAATGTGGGTTGTTTGTGAATTTACTTTGTGTGCCTTGATGGGTGATTAGCAACAGATTTACAGGCCAGTAGTTACAAAAGTAGGTTGCTTCACACTAAGCAGTAGAAAAGCAACAGAGGTGGGAGTGGTTCACAGCCTCTGATGGTGCCTGAATTTAATGAAACCTTTTAACTGCCTTGATTTTTTTCATATATCCATGTTTGATAGAGTAGTTAGTGTCTACCATGGTTCGTTAGCATTTACATATTCACATCACTTGTGAAAAAGCGAACGCTGCCATGTTCAGATCACTGTATATAAAATGCTGTGTGAATTATTTAGTAGCTTGAGTTATAAAGCCTTGTAGTGGATTCTGCAGTCATGTTTTCCTGCAAAGCTTGCTCGGTGGTATATAGTGCTACCACCACCACCTAGAATCTCTTCTCCGCTTCTGTTGCTGCAGGCGTTCATGCAGACAAACTATTGTAACTGTTAATCTCTGCACTAGCTCTGATACTGCTTGTCCGCCAAGTTTTCCAAATGAAGCATTGTCCGTCCCCCCCGAGGGAGCAGAAATTAAAATGGTTGGAATCAAACTCTCTTCTCTTAGTTACGTGGAATTTGCCTGTTCACTATAGTAACAATGAGTACTTGTGCTGTTGTGGAATGCATGAAGATGCTATTTCACAGAGAAAGGTGAAATGTCTCAAGCAATTTCAACCTACAGTGATTAAAAGAAAAGAAATGTGAAGGTTAATAATTACTGTGATGTTTTGTTTTACTTTTAATTCATCTATATTGTACTAAATAGTTTGTAAGCTACTTTGAGTTTTAAACCTGTATTTGTTGTGGGTTTAATATGCTGTAGATTGTAGATTAGCATACGCTGCTTCCTTCACAATAAAAGTTTATTTCATAACTGGTTGATAAATTATCTTCCGCGTACTCACTCACGACCTATTCTGTAGTTAAGACTAATACTAATTAAAAGTGTGTGTGGGGGGGGGGGGGGTGAGTGTGTGAGAGAGAGTGGTGAAGTTGTTTGCAAAAATCACTTCTGTGCAATATCAAATTATGGGTGTTGGAAAATGAGAAACTTTAGTTTTCTAGCTGCTCAGAACCTCTGGTGTATTTTATTAGACGACTTTAGGTTTTAAGTAAAATCTGTATTTTTTTTTTCAGGTGTTTACTTGATAATCACAAAGCTTGTTTATTTATGAGCAATGCAATCATGACCAATGAGACTTTTGCTGTCTGCAGCCTATATCTAGGTCAGGAGTAACACGTTTAAGACCCAGCACACAAAAACACAGCGTAATCAGCTTGTGTTTGTAGAACAGCCACATTGGTGATTATAAACATGGTGCTAGCTACGTTTTGATATATGTTCACAGCAAGAAGTCACTTCATGCTGACGCTCAGTATTACTAGGGAATCCCTGCAGGTCTAGTGGAAAGTGCCCATCTCCCCAGGCCTCTCTCTCTTCCCGCCTCCAACAGCACAGATTCCTCAGTCCCGTCCCCCCACAGGGGAGTTCAGCTATAGGGGCCAGAAGAAAAATAGGCCACAGCGGTCTGGTGTTTTCAGGTACTTTTCTTTCCTGGTTTGTAATTTATTTTATCAGAACATGGAGGTTGAGTGAATTTCTCTGCAGTCCCATGACTGCAGTTTTTCTTTAAGGGTCTCCGTTGTAAAGGGATCTGCAGCCCTTTGCATGAGGAACAGCACTTAAATGGAACCCAGCACCTGTTCACTCTGTGTGATGCATTACTGCAGCATCCTTATTTCTTGAGTCTGCTCTTTGTTGACTTGTTTTCCACCTCAAGGGTTCTCAGACAATCAGCAAATTCAATAGCTAATGATGTGCCATAAGGTTCGGTTTCAGAGTTACCATCATACCCTGCCCTCATGTCCGCACAGCACAGAGCTGTATTGTGGAGGAAAGGTACCAACACACTACTGCCATGGGAGCCCTTAAAGCTCTTCATCATGGCAGTTGATGATGGCCTGCATCTGGCATTGGCCACTGTTGGAAGGCAGGGTACGGGGCTAGATGGACCATTGGTCTGACGCAGTATGGCCATTCTTATGTAGAATTTAAAGCTGCTTTGCAAGCCCCTTTCAGTGCCTGAGAACTTTGAGGCAGAACTGGCTCCCTGACAAGCCTCCCCCCCCCACTGAGCAGAACTTGGCACAGAGAAATTCTAGCCCATCTCATGAAGGGTCAAAACAGAAAATAAAATAAAAATACTCCTAGTAAGCTGTGAGCAACAGCAGCTGGAGGCTGTCAAATAAGGGAAGGATCGTCTGCTTACATAGTAATCTGACCACAGTTTGGCTGAAATGTTTTCTAGGAAGTCTGTTCAACTAGACACAGTGGGTTTGAACTGTTGTAAAAATCAGAATCTTCAAGTATACGTCCCTATGGCTGCCCCACTGTAGGATGCGCACACACGCATGCTCTTACCTGCCTGCCCGCTGTTCTTAGCTTCCCGCCTTTCTTAACACAGCAATTGAGTCATGGTTTTTTCCCTTTGTTTAGTTATTTTATTATTCGTATTTTGTTTCAGCCCAGTTGTGTTTTGAACAGGAGTTATCCCTTCCCTGCCTTTTTTTTTAAGACCCCTGCTTTTGGTCCATTAGCACTCCGGGTTATGTAGAAGATCCTGGGGTTTAAGCCCTGCCCGACTTGCCCGAGGTCTTTTCCTCCCTAGTGACGGACATTTGAGTTACCTCCAAGACACCCAGGTCTCATCAAAGTGTAAGGTTGTACAGGGTTTAAAGGCAGGTCTCGGAAAAACCGAGCTGTCTGAAATGCCTTCTAATGGAATGCTCACTAGCACCAATAGGTTCCGCTTCTCCCATCTTGTACATCGGCCTCAACATCCCAGGCCGTGCCAGTGACTGTTGCAGCTTAAGCAGCACTTTTAGAGACTAGGACACTGAAGAAGCCTCATTCCCCCACCAGGGAAACATGGAGGAGGGGTAGTTCAGCCCCTTAAATCCTACTCTAAGGAGACCTCGTGTCTGTCAAAGGGTGCAGCTGAGGCTCTATCTGAGTCTGGTACTGACCAACGAAGCAGTGTGCAAAGAACTCTTCTAATAGACAGCACAGGGAGCCTTCTTCCGCGGTACAGACTGACATCTCTTGACACCAAGATGCACCTGGCCCTTCTACTCAGGCTTCGATACCGTCACCTTCTCTGCACAGAGCTCTGAGATCAGAGCATGGTTCCTAGACGGTTCTCGAGCATGGAGCTAACCTGATTGGATAAGGTCCAATCAACCTAGCAGAAAACCTAGTACTCGCAAATACCTTCAAAAGTAAAATGCGTCCATTCCTGGTGTTCTCTTGGGAACTTCTGATGCTTAAGAAGAGTGCTCTCCCACGATCCTAGTGTGACCAGGGATGCCAGGGGAGCCACACTGAGGTTGCTCAATTAGGGAAAACTGCAAAGAATGGGGCAGACAATCCCCAAAGCTGATATTCCAATACTTAGATTTACCAAACCTGCACAAAAAAGCTCCTACAGTGCTTTACTGGTTGCACAGAAGCCAAAACACAGTTCTCTTAAAGCAACCCAGCCGTGGGCTTCCACCCAGACAGCCGAGTCAAATATGAAAGTTCTACCAATCCCAAAGGATCGGACACATCACCTCCCAAGTTAATGAATATTTCAGATCTTACCCAAAAGGCCAATCCTTATTAACTAAACTAACATTTATTAAAAAAGAAAAGAGAGTGAGTATTGGTTAAAAGATCAATATACACACAGACATGAGTACAGTTCTGAGATCAGTTTCATAGTAGAGATAGTGAACTTTGGCGTTAGAAAGAGTTCTTAGAATTAGTCCATAGATTCAGTCCACTATTCATATCCAGGATGATCCAGCTGGGACTGGAGATCTCAGTCTTACAACTTGAACTTCCCCTGCATAAAGCACCAAGCAGATCTGAGATAAAAAGGATCAGGACCTAAGCATCACCGGTAATTAGCTACACAGATTAACATAAGGCAATTGCCTTATATGCTTCAGTGAGAAATCACTATGCTGATATCACTATATTTACAGTTCATGTAAATGTTAAGATCTCTGAATTAGCAGAATACAGCATAGACAGGAACAGCGAACCGCGGCCACTGGGAGCCGCGATCGGCCAAACCTGCAGACGCAGCAGGTACACAAACCGGCCCAGCCCGCCAGGGGCTTTCCCTGCACAAGCGGCGGAACAAGTTTGGGAACCACTGTGTTAGAGGTTGACAATGTAAAGACTGCAGGATGCTTAACCCTTTCTGGCCATCTGGCACCCCTAGACTGCCTGTTGGATTTAAAGACAATGGGCTCAGTCAGAGTACATTTGGCCGCTATCACAACTGCCCATTTAGGGCTTGTTGGTTGTTGCCCACACTCCTACAGCCAAGTTGCTGAGAGGTTTACACAACTTATTTTCTCCCTGTATAGAATCCAGCCCAAGTGAGACTTTAATGTGGGTCTCAGTGCCCTGAGGAACTCTCCCATCACCTTTGAACTGATGGCTTTCCATTCTTTCCACCACCTCTCCCTCAAGAGTTCATTCCTTATAGCCATCACTTGGCTAGATGAATGGGCACACTGAGTGCTCTTAGGGTATACCTGCCATTTACTATCTTCTGTAGAGAGAGGATTTCACTGTGTCCCCATCCTTGCTTCCTGCTTAAGGTCTCTTTGGAAACCATATTAATCACACAAGCTGCCTACCAGTGAACTATCCCAAAGCCTCATGCCACCAGATAGGAAACCAGCCTACCTACACTAGATGATAGAAGGGCTCTCAGCTGCTACCTTGTCAGTACTAAGACCTTCTGGGTCTCTCCTAGATCATTTGCAGAGAGGATGAAGGGACAACCTGTTTCGACTCAAAGACCATCAAAGTGAGTTTTGGGTTGCCTTTTAACCTGTTATGAATCTACTGGAAGGCAGGCTCGCCCTCCCCCCCCCCCCCCCCAAAGGACCAGCATATTCAACTAGCACTCAGTCCACAGCTATAGTACTACTAAAAGATGTCCCAATAGCAGAAACCTGTAGGACTGCAACTTGGTCTTCCATTCACATTTGCCAAGCATTATGCCATTTTACCTGCTGCTACACTCCTCTGAACAGTCTTGCCTCCTTGAGATGTTTTGTCCCTATGAGTGCGCCACTGCCTGCCCCTCAGCTCTGCTGCTCAAGTGAGCAAGCATAGCTTGGGGGTGGGGCCATGCCTCCCCTTGTTTAGTGTTGCAGAAACTGCTTTGCATTCTTCGGTTGCACGTGCATGGGTGACTCTTACAGGGGTGCGCCCATAGGGATAAAACATCTTGAACGCTAACATCACCTGACAATAGCAAAAAGCTCAGTCTTTATATACTAAGGAAGAAAATTCAGACCGGTACAGCTCTCACTAGAACAAATTTATCCTGAGACAGACTCAGGAAATTGTATGTTGAAACGTCATCCAAGGCTGTATCAGATGATTCTCTTGAATGGTGGGCTGAGAAACACAGGAAGGGTTGGAGCTTCCTAAAGTTCTTTTTAACCATATTCTAGAAAATGAATTGGCACTAACAGTACAAAAAAAAAAAAAGAAAAAGCAGGGGTGGGAGGAGAAGAGACCGGAGTTTAGTTCTGTGCCTTTTACATTGCTAGTGAGCCTAATATGCATAGCTGTTCCTTTTTTTAAAAGGTAATTTCAATGTGACTGCAGTGTTGCTAGAATACACACGAGAGGAGAGAAAGTGAGCTTTGCCTCAGGCCAGTCAACAACTTTGTACAAGAGAGGGAAAACAGCAATACCATAGAACAGGGATACTTAATTATTTTTTTGTCTACAAAACCACCACCACTAATGATACTGTCCATTCAACAGCGACAGGCAGTCTGCATTTGGCCCGTGGTCTGCTTATTGACTATCCCTGCCATAGCCGATGACAAATTCAGCCCAATTCTAGGTCACTTCAGCAATAATAAGCAGTATTTCCTCTTACTAAGCTGCAGATTGATTTTTTGTTATGAAGAGGTTGTGTTTACATATATAAGGCAATGAAAAAATAGGTAATACTGTAACATTCAATACTCTGATACAAGACATGTGCACCACTGTAACTGAAGATTAAAAAAATATGGGGCTGCAGTGTTCGCAATACAGGTGCCGATGACAGTCTTTCCAATGACTTTTGACCAATTGCCTTTTGACCAATGAAATTACACTAAGGCTGAACTAACCCCACTGGTGGGGCATTGTGGCACATTCTGAATACTTTGGTCAGCTTTAGTCATATCCTGTTCACTGGTTTGTCTGCAAGCTGTTTTTTGTTTACATAGAGGCTTATTTGTATGCATGAGACAAAATTCAGTAGCTAACCTGTTTCTCAGTGCATTGAAATCTTCAGCTCACAGTACCAAATAGTAACTTGTATCCCAGGTTTTCCAACTTTCATTTTCCATTTAAGCTTCATACAAAATCTAAAATAGTTTAAAACCTTCAGTATGCAAGTTACTTTTAGTGTGCAACGCAGTGTGAACAATTAGTTATACAGGGAAATGATAGTATGTTTAGTGCTACAACAAACACTCTAGGATCTGCTCTTAGACCAGAATGTACAATATAGGCAACATTCTGCTTTGCTACTATCTCACAGTTGATTCTTCAACTTGTTATTAAATATACAAACCCCTCTCCCTCTTGGTACAGACTAGTTTGTGAGGCATGATTAATGTTCTGACAAGTTATTTAATTATCCTACACTGCCACTCATAGATGTGACAGTTACACTTTGCAAAGAAAACACAGCAAAGGGTGAGACATTTTAAAGGTAATTTACACAGAGATAAGGCTGCTGGGCCTTTTGTGACAGTTTGTTATATTTAAACCACATGTCTAAGCATCAGTAATTTTGCTGGAGTTATCCTTAGAGGACGATTGGAGCCGTGTTGGATCTTTAGCTCAAACAGGTTGGAGGAAAAATATTTGGTTGAACTGCAGTAAGCAAAACAGCTTAACAGAAGAGATGTTGGTTGATGGCGTTACAAGAAGGAAATGGAACTGATTGGTTCTCCAGGCTTTCAGGTAAAACAAGGAGACTACTTGAGGGGGAAAAAAAAATCCCTACCCCAAACAAAAACCGTGGTGTTCTTTATAAAGTATAGAAAGCAGGAAAAAAAAAGAGAGAAAGGCATAAGTTAGTCCCCCCTGCATCCCTTTGCAGGCCATTTTTAAGGATCTTACCTCAGAAAATGGAGAATTCACTGTAGCTTAAGTCTGTTTTCAGTATTTCCAGTGTTAAAATGCCCATTTCTTAATGGCCAGCTTATCCCCACAGGTCCCATTTCATTAGGTAAGAAAACCTCCTTGGATGCAGAAAGATTACTTTATTTGAAGGTGACAAGTCTCGCTCCCTGTTTTTTACTACACCTATTTTTAAAGCACATTGGCTTAATGGTGTCATTTCTCCCTTATCACAGAATCCACTAAATCTAAATCCAAAACTAACATTGCTAGGAATCAAATATGCCAGTGAATTTTTAATTTTAGCCTATGAGGAGTTAAATCAGGTAGTGTTAATTTGAGCCAAAAATGTCTAGTTGTAGGAGTTTTCAATTATGTTCCCCAATGTACCACTTCAGAGAAAAAACAGCTGAATCTACATATCCTAGTTAGATAATTCATTTTTAAAAAGACATCAGCACATAACCGAATTAAACTTGTGGCTATGGGAATACAAAAGATTGGTTCCTAAACAAATTTTGCTATATTTGACAAATCAACATTGAATTCTCGCTAGTGATGTATGATTAACAGGACATTTGCTGTTTGTGAGCCATTAAGAAAAAACACCACTGGAAAGAAGTGAAATATTTCATGTTTGAAGGGATTGGTATTTCTTCTTGACTTTAGCTGAACACAGTGTTTGGCTGCTGTCAAATCTAAAGGAAAAGAAAGTCATTTATTTAAAAAAAGAGCTCTTCACAGATTCTTCTTGTGTCCTCTGGTGATGTGACACTGTGGCCTACTGTTCGGGAGTCTGTGTAGATTTCATAATCATTTCCACCCTGTGGACAAGAGAGACAAGTAAGTCAGCTGCCTTCTTCACAGTACACATGCATGCCTGCTTACATACATTAAGGAAATTGTGTGTGTTGCGAAAAGGGTGGATGTCAATGGTTTTCAAACTCAAAGGGAGCAACAGTCCACTAAAAAGGTTGCTGGAGAGCCAGATCGTGCAGCACATAAACCACACACAGGTTAGGCTTAACCAGCATTTGAATTGTTGTTTACTGCGATAGTAACTTAACACATTTGTAACTTAAGGTACTCACCAAACAGTGTATAAAATAGAAAAATACTAAACGACTGGAACAGTATGCTAAAAGCTGATTTATATATAGATGACTAGACGGTGTACTAAAGTCAATCTGTCACTTACTGGTCAATATGCTCAGAGTAGCTTTTGATTATTTTCTTAAAAAAATCTCTCCAGTGTACCATTTAACAAATTCAGTGACCTTCAAAGATGGGAATAATTAAAGATATACTAAAGTCACTTTTAAAAAGCCTGAGCTAAATAGTACAAACCTTTAGGCCAGGTCTAACACTACAAAGTTTTGTTGGTCAGATGTTTTTAAGGTCAGGCTTGACAAAGCCCTGGCTGGGATGATTTAGTTGGGAATTGGTCCTGCTTTGAGCAGGGGGTTGGACTAGATGACCTCCTGAGGTCTCCTCCAACTCTAATCTTCTATGATTCTGTGTGCGCCAACAGGCCCGCAAAATCCCCATGTATATGCTGCCATAAAAACTGTCAGCATATGCTGTGTCTACACAAGGGAGATTAGCCCTTCAGATTTTACTGGCCCAGTTGGACACACACAAGTAACTTACTTATACAGCAAATAGGAAGCTTGTCTGTAAAATGCCTACTGTACAGTTGATAAGAGTGACAAATCACAACTGAGTTATGCAGGTTATTTCCAACTTGTGCTAATAAACTTTTACCCCGTCCCACATCTTGTAATTTCCCTATTACATTTTACAGAAAACTATTTTAGATTTTTTGTTTTAATAAAAGGTGCTTTTTTTATCAGGCTGTCTTACTATTGTGAGTGTACAGATCTCACCGCTACAGATAGATAAATGCTAATCTTTAAAGCCTCTTTATTTAAACATCTCGATCTATAAAAAAAAACCACCCTCTTCAGCCCTAGAAAGATGCTTAATACCTTCTGATGGAGGGGATGTGAAAAGGCTGGTGTGCAGGGGCAGGGTTTTCCCCCACAATTTGATGTTGGGAGGGAGATGTATCAGGCACTCTGCCAGCTACACAACTCAGCTGTGCAAGGGGACAGGGGCCTTACTCCTTCATATTCCCCTGTGTGTGACCACAATAGATTTTAGTATCAAGTGGTTTTTAAAAATCTAACCATGTGGATGCCCCTTCAATGTGATCTGTAAAAGATGGGTTGGAAACAGAGGCAGAGGTTACATTAGTATTTCCAACATGATTTTTCAGAAGCCAATGCAAGTCCTTGTTTTCATGGTGTGAACTAACTGTCTATGTGGACCCTGCTGGTGTGCACTAGGGAGCTTTTAGTGCATGTTAGCAGGGTGCACTGGTGCACCTTGTAGACAAGCTAGGTAACTGCAGCTAGCGTGTTCTGTGCACTCTTATTTAAAATCACTCCAACAGCACAGCTGTACAGTTCAGTAACAGTACATTTGGAAGAGAGTTCTTGTGGTTTTGAGTCTGCACAGCACAAGCTGTTCTGACCCAACAGTGATGCTGAATTAGTCTAATCCAGTGGTTCTCAAACTTTTTGTACTGGTGACCCCTTTCACACAGCAAGCCTCTGAGTGTGACCGCCATCCCCCTTATTAATTAGGTTGTAAAGCAGTGACCCCTATCCCCCTTATTAATGAGGTTGTAAAGCAGGAGCCCAGGCAGAAGAACCCACTTTCAGTGTGTAACATGCCAGAGGCCCTTTGAGCTAGAGAATTTTTATTATTTTACACTGAATGAGTTAGAGCTCATGTCTAGTACAACTTTTATAAAGGTAGGGGGAGAGATATTTTATTCTGTCAAATGGCTAAACAGGAATTGGCTTAAATATTTTTGAGGAAGAAAATGCAGGGTATTAAATGGAGGTAAAAAAGTTCAGCAATGTGAGGAGGTGCCAATCCCACAAATGGGAGTATGCAGAGGCAAAACTCTTGAACAGTGTCAATTTGCAGTAAGTAACCCCTCTCTCATAGTAATACTAGAGAGAAAAGCCATTCTTATTTTACCAGCTTGGGGACAAAGCCTTCTCTCCTTTGCTCTGCTTGGGTACAAGTTAACTGTCTCAAATAATACAGTGAAACAGTTTTTATGGACACTTACACCTAGATGTAATAAATATAAAGTTTTCAGCTGGCTCTTTTATGAACTTCAAAATGGAATTCTGTTCCTTCGCCGTTCTCTCCAGCAAAGGGTCTGGTCTGAAACTTACTGAAATCAAGGGATTCTAACTGGATAATTTACTAGATTTTCTAATCTTTTTGCTCATGTGCGCAGAAACAACTCTGGTGAGTTAAGAATTGCTACAGAGGAAGCTCACTGTAGTACCCAACACAAAACTTCAGAGAATATTCATCAGTATAGTTTAAAATAGAGTCTAATTTGGGGCAGACATCATCGATTTGCCCCAAGAAAAGAATAGTTTTAAAAGCTCTTTGCTAGCAGAACACACAGTAATGAAAACACCAGATACAAGATTTTTCCTTTTAAATTTTCTGGACTGAAATTTATTAACTCCATTTAGTAGTTTCTACACTCTGCATTTTCATCCTCAAAACAAATATATTTAAGACGATTTCTGTTTAGCCATGGCAGAATAATTTTGCAAAATCCTAGACGTAAATTGAAATCTTTCCATACTGTGATTTCGAGGTTAGGTGACATTTCACATTATAGCCCAAGAGGCAGACAGATGCAAGCACCTTAGAAACATCTCACTTCTGAACTGATTATGAACTGCAATAGTTTTAAAGAAAATGTATCATAAAATTTGATTAGGAATATTTTCAAGAACTATTTTGAAAGGGCATTCTGAAAATACACTAATGTTATGGAAATATTTCAATAGTAAATGCTGGAGCTGTTTTCATATCACTGAATGTCATTACTTAGACCAGAAGAAAATCTGTTTTCAAATGGAAGATTTAATATATTTTAATCTAAAGTGAAATGTTAATAAGAGTGTTTTTAGGTCAAACACTTCCATGGTATTAAAATATGTTCTTGCTGAATAACTATACTGGAAAATCTTTGTTCTTAAGTAAACAGCTGTCAAGGTAAATGGTCAGTGTAGCTGGTTATGCCTTGTACATGTGTGTCAATTACAAACCCATGTCAAAAACACAATGGAAATAAATCATTTAGTCTGGAGAAGGATTCAGAATAGGTCACCAAGTTCTCACCTATAGATTTCACCACAGTATGTTATAGCCTTGAGTACAGAGCACTGGTGTTAATCATTAACATTTACCTCTTTTACTAAGATGCTCCTCTACTCAGTATTGTTATGAGCTGGATGAAACTTTATTATGGGGTTGTGTTAAAATCCCATTGAACTCACCCATCAGTTACCATAATTGTAAGCATAATCCCCCACCCAAGAATAAAAGTGTGAGAGAACCTGCCCAAGACATTTTAGCAGAGCACTGGTTTTGGTGGGGATATTGGGGGAGGGAGAGATCACACAAAATGAGAACAGAGAGAGGGGCAAGAAAGCCAAGCAGCAGACTAAGCACAGTCTGACGCTGGAATAAGCCACACAGCAAGCTTTTGAGTCCAGTTTTCGCTAAAAATGCTTGGGGGCTATAAACTAAGCAACTGCTCCTCTTGATCTTCTGCACTCAGAAAGTCAGGAATTGATACATTCCTTGTAAATAAACAAGATGGCATCAAAGAAGATACCAGACTATCAATTTCTATTTACAACCGGAACATCCCATGGGCCCTGAGGTCTAGCTGCTCTGGTCAAAAAGGGGCAACAGTATAATTTAGATCACCTCAGTGAGGAATGATGAGGTTCAATAAGTTACTCCCAGTTTATAGACACGTGGAATCAGAATCAGGCCTAGATGTTTGAATATAGGATGACAGTAGTAACATTTTTCTATCATCATCTCTGGTACTTGTATTCCTTTCAGAAGAGGGAAAACTGCTCACGCTCTAGAGGCAACTTGCTTGCTGTGCTGTGACTGCCTAATACTACATAAGGTACATTAAGGGAGGGAAATATGTTTGACAAAAGATTAAAGCCATAGCGTGGATTCAGTCTCTAATGTAATTGATTAAAAAGTCCTGCTTATGGAGCTTTCAGTTTGGGAAAGAGATTCTAAATGTATATGCAGAAATAGTGCAGTACTCACTGGCATGGTCTTATCTCCAAAGAAATAGATAGTCTTGTATCCATCGTTGCAGGCAATTCCTAAGCAGTATGTCTTATCCCAGCCATTTGGAAATACATCAAAGCTTATCTGCCCCCCTAAGGAAAAGGTAGACAAGAGGCAAGTGTTAAGGGGTGGGGGGAAGGAACTCTATTTTTATGAAGGGAGAATGATGGAGGCTGAACTCCACTGAAGCAGATTCTGATAGAGGAAACTGAACAAGTCCGAGACAAAAACTACAATGAAATGGAGTTAAGGCTCAGAGAACACATCAAGACTTAGTGTAAAACACATTACAGGGATGTTACAATTGTTACCAACCCAAGTGGTCTACACTCAGGATATTCAGATGTTTAAATTTAAAAGAAATCCAAACATCTTTGGTACACCCAAACAAACCAAACTCTGGCCTGTAGCAACAGGATGCAAGAGCACAGGATTTTGATTAAGGCATGTTAGTGTTCGTGGTCCCACATTAAACTGATTTTTAAAGGTTTAGATTTCTTCCTGTCCACGGTATCATGCATCTACTAGGACCAAACTTCAATTCAGACAGCTCTCAAAAAATTTAAAAATAAATGTTTAAAGTTCAAGTGCCTGCTTCTGAGTGAAAGCAGATCATGCCACACCCTTGTTCTACACAGCAGAAAGGGTGGCAGGCTTGGCAGATTCAGACATTGAAGAAAAAGGTAAGTGAAGCCTTTACTCCATTGGTCCCCCTTTTTCCAAGCCTGTAGAAGCTTCTCAGGCTTGTCTACACTTAAAACGCTGCAGAGCTGCTGCGCTTCAGTATAGACACTACCTATGCCGACAGAAGGGATTCTCCCATCGGCATAGGTAATCCACCTTTCCAAGAGGCAGTAGCTAGGTTGATGGAAGAATTCTGTGTAATGCTGTCTACACAGGGACTTAGGTAGGCTTAACTACATCGCTCAGAGGTGTGGACTTTTTACACCCTGACCGATGTAGTTAAATCAACCTAATTTTCTAGTGTAGACCAGGCCTCAGTGGGAATCAAGCTCTACAAGTGTGTCTGAATATGGGCTAGGGGTGTGTCAGCTACTCTCCCTGACACCAACTTTGCAACCAACTCAGCAGAAAATGAGTGTTTTTGAATTAATGAGGACTGTCAGGTTATCACTTTATGCTTTGAACCAATTCATTCTGAATGGAGCTAATGCCAGAATCCCCATCACCTCTACAAAAACAATGACCATTTTCAGGGACACCACATATCAGGGACTGTATGATGCTGAGTATAAATGTTTATGCTTGAGAACTTATAGATATACAATTAAACTCATCCATTGAGATAATCCCTCAGCACTGGAAGGAACCTACATGACTCAGTGCATACCATCTTCTGGAAAGATGCTCTCAAACACAAGTAAGTTTTTCAGGTAAGAATTCCAATCACTGAGAAACAAATCCATTTGAATAGCCGGTGTGGAGTGCACACGACCTGCTCTTACTCCTTTTCTCTATGTTCCAATGGAATATACAACATTGTGGATGAGTTCCTGGTTCTTTGAGTATGACTGTGTTTACACTGTAAGATTTCATAAGAGTTTTGAAATTGACTTCCTCCTTTTTGCCTATCTTTTTAAAGGCTTGTCTAAACTGGCACTTTACAGCGCTGCAACTTTCTCGCTCAGGGGTGTGAAAAAACACCCCCCCGAGCGCAGCAAGTTTCAGCACTGTAAAGAGCCAATGTAAGCAGTGCACCAGTGCTGGAAGCCGTGTTCCCAGTGCTGGTAGCTACGCCTCTCATGGAGGTGGGTTTTTTTAGAGTGCTGGGCGAGCTCTCTCCCAGCGTTCTGCCGTGACTACACAAGCCACGTTAAAGCGCTGCCACGGCAGTGCTTTTGCATTGCCAGTGTAGACTAGTCCTAAGATAGTGGTCTTATAAAGCAAAGCTTTTCACTCTATTACGGTGATCTTTGAGTTGCTACTTTTATTCTAAACCTATATTTTTCCAAGGGATTTTTAATAATGTCAAGTTTAACACTGGGCTGAAATTTGACCCAAAGTCTCAAACAGGAGGATTTTCTTGATATTTTAAAAATGTTTTGCTCAGTTTAAGTGGATGTCATCATAGAGGATTGTTCATGGCAAGCCCTGTTTGAAACTCATTTTGCCCCAAATGTTTAACACTGCCGGAGGTAGAGACAGACAACCATTTGTTCTTTCTACTGTAAATGAAAGAGAAAGTGGAGAATTTGCCCAGAGATTTTCAGTAGGAAAAAATAGGAAAGAGAAGCCTAGAAAGACACATTCTTACTGTGCAGAATCACTGTGCATCTTGTGTCTCCTGTTGAATTTCCTTTCTGTCTCACCCGCCCCGCTCCCCACACACACACACACAATATAACCACTGAAATTAAAAGTCAAGGGCTAGTAATGGAGGCAGTGTTAATGCAGTAAGTATTTGTAATGTACGTGGTGGGCAGAAGCAGCATCTCTCATTTGTAAAAATGTATTACACATTTCTGACTAATCAAGCAAAATCACTGTATGAGAGACATCAGAAGATAATGAACTAATGAAAAGAGATGCAGTTTTCCTTTTGTTGTGGTGTCTTCTACCACAAAGTACCTAACGAAAAAGACTTCATGTACAAAATGGCAGCAGCCACCCCACCCTGACAACTGAATCATACAGCAGGAGCAATCTGGCAAGAGGGTATGATTTTTTTTAAATGAAATTCTTTTTTTAAAAAAGAAGTGATACCTATAGAAAATGTGAGGCCTTTTCCTGCAAATTCTCTTTGTAAATCAGCTACAAATTTCTCTCTTATATGTTCCCTCTGTTAAAAACAAAAACAAAGACGGATCAGTTAAGTGATTTCTATTTAGCAATCAGTATCAGAAAAGGCAATATTAAGCAGGGAACTGCGGTTCTAGCTAGCTGCTCCCAAGTCCACGAATGCAATGGTGCAGTACTAGTATTTTAGAGCTAAGTTCTGCTCAGCATACACCTGTGTAGTCTGGAGCATCTCCATGGGCCTACTATGACATTACACGAGTGTACAGTAAATGCGAACAGAATTTGATCTATACCATGTTATTTTTCACTTCCATCTGAGGATCTCAACGTATTTTACATACTAATGAATTACAAATTAATGAATTATGTATTATACCCTTGATGAAAAGCTCAATTTCACAGACGGGGAAACTGAGGCACTGTGAGGTTAAGACCAAATTTTCAAAAGTGGTCTCTAATTTTGGGCGCCTTACACTTTTGGGCCTGAGACACACTGAAAATCAAACCCTAGTTGTCTAAAAGTTAGGCATCCAGTAACTGAGGTACTCTAAGTTAGAGACATTGTTTGAAATCTTGGGTCTTGGTGACATGCCCATGGTCACAAAAGAAGTCTGAGACAATATAGGAAACAGAGCCCAGATTTCTCAATTCCCAGTCTTATGCGTTTAGGCACAAAACTATCTCTGCCCTGGTAAACATAACTGTATTTTAAAGAAGGCTAATGCTGAGTAGCTTAAGCCTCAAGTTTAGGTTTTGTTTAAAAAGTATTAGAGAAGGTAATAAGAAAATTTTTTTACTTTCATTAATTTTCAACTAACATAAAAGCTACTAGTGATCGGTACTATAAAAAACCCAAGATACACCGACAGATGAGGGGGTTTTGGAAGGATTGGTGCAGGGTGAGAAGGAAGGGAGATTTATAGTGTTGGAAACGCCTCACAACAGCATTGTGCTAGAGCACCAGAAAGAGAAAGTGAAATCACAGCTAATCTGTTTTTTACATTTCCTGCAGTTTGAACAATGAAACTCAACCAATGGCAGGGAGAAAGGTGTTAAACACAAGAAGGGGAGTTTTCGAAAATATAGTTTGACCATGACAGTGTCCTTTAGAACAGTGAGGAATAAGAGATGCAAACCATTTTAAAAATTGACTCACTTTATCAAGTTCATAGAACTCGATTCGCTCTTCCTGGCTGCAGCTTCTCCCAACAGGGCAGACATTCAGCATCCCATTTCGGAACTCAATAAAAGTACCCCTGAAAAAAAGAGTCAACTGTCACTGCTGAAAAGGGACACAAGTCCACATATATCTGAAAGACAAAAACAGTTATGATCAGATTGTTGAATCTCAAGAACTTTTGCTCTATTACTGAGATCTCCAAAAATGGCATTATGTGATGAAAATATTACAGTTTAAAGGAATTGTGTTTGCCCATTACATTAGTGATAGCTGAGGAAAACACGTAAGTTTGCATTTCAAATTGCAAAATGTAATTACCCAAGTAGAAATTTGTTTAGGACGTCAGAGTAAATATGATTACTACATATCCTGCACATTGTTGATAAAAACAGTTATAAGTGCTCAAGACCTTGTGGGTCAGATGCTCAGCCCCATTCCTCTTCCATTGTGTAAGCAGCCAGAAACCCAGCAGGATTCGATTCCCCTGGCGTGGAGGAATCTTTGCTTGGTGCAAAGCCCCTACACTACCCGTGCTAATCTCTGGTATAGAAGACACTCCCAGTGAAAAGGATGCATGGCGGAAGCACCCCTTCAGTCTAGTAATCGCTCCTTGGCTGCTGGATCAGCTCTCCTGAGGCTGTGGCTGGACAGAACTGAAAGCAACCTTAGGACAGTTCTTAGCCAGCCCCAATATTGGGGAGCTGCCAGGGTAGCTTAAACCTATCTTTCACACTCCTTGTCCTAACTGTATGGAGCAAAGGATCTAGCTCAGCATCTCCAGCAGCTGCATTCCCAAGTACGGTGCAGGGCAACTGCTCTCAAATTTTAGAAGAAAACTTGCAAACTTATAATTTATGGAAGCAATAATGCCTTTGAATTCCAAGTATCAGCCGTGTTAGTCTGGATTTGTAAAAAGCAACAAAGAGTCCTGTGGCACCTTATAGACTAACAGATGTACTGGAGCATAAGCTTTCGTGGATGAATACCCACTTCGTCAGACGCATGTAACGCGTCTCACGAAGTAGGTATTCACCCACGAAAGCTTATGCTCCAATACATCTGTTAGTCTATAAGGTGCCACAGGACTCTTTGTTGCTTTTTGAATTCCAACTGCATCAAGAAAATTCCTTTTACACCAACTTTAATTTTCCCTCCCTGGGAAATGAAAATAAGAGGTATCCCAATCAGCACCCAATGTTCTGTCTTTCTAGATTTTTATAGAACAATTTGTTCTATGGGGAATAAGTAATTCCCTGTTCCCTGGCAAGCAACTTTGGACAATCTTTTCTTTTGATCCTTCTTCACCTGCTCCAATAGCAGAACTTGTCTTCCTATGAATGGGATTGTTGGAACAATAATATATATCTATCTCAATTATACAGTGTGCCCTCAAACACAACCATCCAGCTCTAAGTGGACTGGATATTGTCTTCCTATTGATGCTCAACATCCCAAAAGTGGGAATATCCTCTCCCCTATGAGGTACATGCGCATATACCTACCTTTTCTTTGGTAGTTTAATCTTTGCAATGTAACTCAGACAATAGTTGATTAGATCTTGGAGCAGGTCCTCACCCAGGTGACTTTGAATGCTCTAAACATACAAAAAGACCTATCAGCTATAGGTCCAGAATTCAAGGTTCTGAAAGTAGCTAATTGACAACACAGGTTTTGGATATTCATGTATAGCAGATCCCAGAAAAACATGCCTTAGATAAGTGATTCTCCGTTAGAATGTGTGCAGCACTGGTATGGTAGGCTCCCATTCTCTACCTTAATTATATACTGCTGTGCTGGGCAACTGATCACCTCTCCTTATAACATGCTCCTCCAAGCCCCTACTTCAAACTGTGGGTTAGAAAATGCAGGATTGAATGGAAAGGGGCAGACAGTGACGAGTACAGTGTGAGATACCACTGTCTTAGATATCAATCTGGGTCCTGCGCTATTTTATTTTCCATTCTGCAATAGCTAGATTGAGACACTTAAGATTATCACAATATTAGATTTAATCAACAGTATTTTCTCATCCACTTACAGTGATTACACTAATCAATCAAGAGTTCACTTTATGAGCTAGATCCTAAGCAGCAGCCAGGGTACACTGCACTCATTTGGAGGGTGGTGAGGGAAAGAAGATGAAAGCCACCTTTCCAGCTTCCCAATTCTCAGGCCTGTCAGGGATCAGATATAATTTAGAGTAGCCTCAAGGTTGCTCTAAATGAGCCCCAATTGCCATGGAAATTCTATGAGCTGGGATCACTAGATCCCAGTCCTATCTAGTAGGTTCCAGCTAGGATCCCTATTCCAGCAGCTAGGAGAGATGTCACTCAAGAATTTCCCATGCTGGAAAAATTCTCATCTAACCAAATCTACCAGGTTTTGAGCAGCACAAAACAGGAAGTTTGAGGCAAGGATCTGGCCCCATACCTTGTGTCAGTCTACAAAGAGCAAAATGAACAGTCAATTATACAAATAAAAGACAACATATAAAATAATTTCAGATTTTATTAAAAAATGATCACTAAAACTGCATACATACCTGCTTGCACAAAAATTTCCCATCTTTGTATGATACAAGACCATTTTCTGGAAAGACGTAGTCAAATTTTTCAACCACTAAAATACAAACAAAAAAATGCTGCAGCTTATACATTGTCTTTCCTCATACTTTATAGTATGCAAACCCTTTCAAGTCAAAATACAGTAGTTTTTAGAATATTAAGCACAAAAGTTACACACTTGGAGTCTCTCACTGGACATTACAAGGACCTAATCCTGCAACTCCTCTGTATTTATTCCTCCTTCTGAAGTCACCAGGCGTCTATCATGTGAAGAGCTTGTAGTTAAGTTGCATACATTTAGTGTTAAGGATCTGACTCCATCCTTATCACATTTCTTTGTGCTTTATTACTGTAAACTGTCCTGGATCCAGTAAGTATTGCAAAACCTTGGAACAACAATCTGGATTTAAATTGATAAGAGGATGAAGGAAAGTTTACCTATTTGAGTGTGATTTTTTTAATGCAACTCTGCCTTATTAAGATTTGTGTGTGTGTATTTAAATTGAATTATAGGAGTATTGAGTCTCCTCTGAGATATGTAATTAGTATTAGAAGATGAAAATATATGGTTACAAAATGGTAAATCCAAGCAGCTTGTTCTGCGCCACTATATTTCAATAGGAAAATGTACAGTACTATTTCTTTCAATACAAGCTGTGTGATACTGCTGCTGAAACTAAAATTCAGCATTCGGATTCAAATGAATTTTGAAGGAATAGGTCTTTTCTTGAAACAGAATATTCTGTTCCACAACTACTGTGAAATCACATCCTTATCTGAACATTTGCAGTAGTTGTAATACTGCTGGAGATTATTTCAGGGTATCAGGATCTTGCTAGTGTAGGACAAGATGACTTCCTAGAGGCGACTTCCAGGCCACGTGAAACAACGATTAGATAAAATGTTCGTGGTATGTAATGGGCTTGCATACTTGTGAATTATGGAAGGCTATTAATATTGATCTTTCACATTAAAAATATTACATAGAGTTAAAAAGGAAAAGAACCAGATTTTCTTTTCAGAGCCACCATCTAATAAAATCAGCTCCTGCATGGATGAACACATTAGATAATTTAACAACCTATGTAATGAGATATGCACAACTCCAATTTATAAAGATATTAAAATATATATGTTACTACAATGCTAGTGTGGAGTCAGTAATTCATTCTGAGTAGCAATCCCTTAAGAAGAAATGTCAAGATCTTTAAGATATAAAATCATTCTACCCAAAAGCATAGGTACTAGATAGGACTTTTAATCCAGCTGGTAGCTGTCCACATAGGGTATAAAATTCAGCAATTGTCATATGCTAACCTGAGCAGGTTCTGAGTGGGACAGTAAATAACTAACATTTCATGAAATTGGTGTGATATAATAAAAACAGAGAAACTGATACTCAGAACAAGGAATAAGGAAGCTTGCATTAAATGAACAACTCCAGTAGAAAGGGTTTGTATTTACGCATCAGGACTTCCTCATAAGCCATTCATTTCAACTTGGATTGCATCATCCTCTTTTCTTACCATCGTCTCCCAGCTGCTCTTGAACTTTGTCAAAGTCTGAACCACCTACAACTCCAACTCTCACCTTCTTCCGCAGCTTCTGCAGAAAATCTGCCATTTCTGCTGTGATTTTCTAGATTAAAAGAAGAGTTTACAATTTTTAGGTAGTCTAGGTACTTTTAGCATGAGTTACCAGTTGACCGTAAATACAACAGTGCAGTGGGAGAAAGGTCACTGGGAACTAAATTGTGTAGGGCTTTAACAAACAATATGTGAGCTTTTAAAAAATGCCTTTGATAAAATCTTCCCTTAACGTAAAAATGCATTAAATAACAAGGAAGCCACTACAGCATTTGGCTCACTAATGTACCTTGTTCCCTACTGCTCAAAAGTCAAAAAACTGCACTGGCTTCTGAGATGTCTTCTAGGGCAGCCTCCACATAGACTGAACTAATCCCCCTCCTGCCCCCAGTTTGGAAGTCAGAGACATCAGTAAGCGTGGCACAACGTCCATATCAGAATAAATGGCTTACAATCATCACACTGAACTCATAGGTTAAAAAAATGGCACTTATGAGCAATGCTGCTTCCTGAAACCAAGAAAAATTGAGAATCCAGGAGCTCCCTCCCCTAAACTGCAAGCCAACAACATACTATACACCCTCAATTCTCTCAAGATGGAACAGTAGGCATTTCCTTCAAATTACTGGCATTATCTCCATTTGTAATTCATTGAGCTTCAGTCAGCTCACTCTCATTCCAGCCAGCCAGCTATTATTTACTGGGACAAAGTTACTCCTAAAAACAGAACAAAAGACTGTAAATAATATTAAGGTACGCCATCATCTTAAATCTAATGAATTAAAAAAAGCTGAGTTAAATTAGTTTCAGGCCAGACAACTGCCCACGAGCACCCTTGCCAAATTTTTGTGGCTTTATAACAATTTTTTTTTTTAAGATGTCTCTTCTGTTACTGTGTGAAACACTCATGCAAAACAAAGGAAACAACAAAACTGGCTATATGCGAAGTACTGTCAAAGGTACAAAGTAAATAAACTGAAAAACAGTTGAAAATGTCATCCACGTTTTCGATTATAGTTACACTGAATATACAAAATGTTCAAAAGTAATATGATATTTATTTTGAAGCGGTTACAAAAAAATCTTGTTACAAAAAATCTCAGTTTGATATAAACTCAGAGCATATAACTATATAATTATTAATTTTCTAAACCTCGCATGCAGCTTGTTACTTTTAAATCAATAGAAAATAAATATTCCAGCCCTTTGGGAAAAAAACATGAACTGCACTTTTATTT
Organism: Emys orbicularis; assembly: GCF_028017835.1. Classification (NCBI taxonomy): domain Eukaryota; kingdom Metazoa; phylum Chordata; order Testudines; family Emydidae; genus Emys; species Emys orbicularis. The sequence goes on from NC_088692.1 coordinate 26,188,626, forward strand.
ATTTTTCTGAATCTCAAAGTGAGTTCTATTAATGTCTGTTCAACAAAATCCATCCTCCAGTGTAATATAATTAGTGCTAGCAGAGGGGTTTTGGAATAATTAAGGAAAGACGCTCCTGTGACAGTTAAACATTGGAGCTGACAACACAACATGCTTCTTAAAGCAGAATCCCAATACTGACACTGAACTCATCCCATGTGGCAGCAATGGATACTTTAAGCTTGCTTTATATAACAACTCCTCTGCCACTCCGACCCTCAGTGTACTGGTTCCTATCCTTTCTGGACTACTGTACCAGTTTATCAGACAAAGGCCTCACGTGAACTAGTCAAGCAGTCTCCCATTTAGCAGTATGCACTATAATATCATGTGGTGCTTGTTTTAATCCATGTCTCCAGTCTCAAAAGTCACCTAAACTATTACCAAAAAATGACTGCAATCAGAATGGACAGAGCTCATCATTAAAAATAGCAACACAGAGTACTAGTCACAAAGCCCTAAGTTTCCGGGTGTCTACTCTTTCAGAGTTTGCACATGGGACAGAACTGGCGATCAGGATGTCACAGCAACAAATGATTTTTGTAGTGTAGTATGTATTTTCTAAATGGAAAACCAACCTAATTCTCAATTACTGGGGGACAATCCCCACTCACTGATGTATTTTGCTTTCCACAACCAAATCTCTGTACAACTTTTCATGAGCGATGTACCCAAGTATTCGAATTCTAATACCTAAACTGTATTGTTCAATCTATTCACCTAAATTTGGGTTATTGCGGATTATGTACTCTATGGATCATATGATTTTTAAAAAATAACTTTGTATATGTGACTAATCTAAGCACTACACCCAGATGTAGACACTCTTTTCCCAACCTAGGTTTATATAATTTTTTTTAACATTAGCTTTAATACAAATATTAAATCTATCACAAGTGCAACTTGTGTGAATATTTTCAGCCAAAACCTATTTTTATTGAAGAATATAGATTTGGGTCAACCAAAAATTAATGCAAAGCCATGACAAATTTGCAGAACAGTTTCATACCAAAAAACTTTTAAAAAGAGTTTTGATTTTTTTTGTATTTGAAATGAGTTTTGTTCTGAATTTTACATCAGTTTTATTTTAAAAAGTTTTAAAAAGCTCTAAAACAGAATGAAATATTTAGTTTGACCCAAACTAATTTTTTTAAACATTTTGGTTAACTGAAAAGTTCAAAAAATGTTCATCCCATGTCAACCTGAAACTATTTTCCTCTCCAATTTTTCAGCATAGCCAGTTGAGTTGAGGGAGTGGGGAAATCACTTATTTGCACAGCTCTAATCATAAGTCACTGTCACATGGTGTTGACAAGCCATAATACTAAAATGCAACATTCCCATCTTCCATCAACATGACAAACTCAGCATGAAAAGAACATGACTGTAACACAGGGTCCCCCTACTGGTGTAAAAAGTGATGCAGCAGGGGGAAATTGTAGGTGCCAGATCTTTGGTGGGACTGGAAACTGCTATTTTCTAGGTCTTTGATAACAGGGCTTTGGAGCGGAGCCCGGAGCAGGAGTGCGGAGCAGCTCCGGAGCAGTGACGCTGCAGGTTTTTGCCTGGAGCTGAACAGGAGCACAGCTCCAAAATCCTGTATAGTGTAACTCTCAGGGTTTGTCAATTGCATATGTTGGGAGTCAGAACTGACTGGTCCGAGACCGTATCACTGATAACCCCGCCCAAACCACATCTCTCACCCCAATAACCCACCCTATACCCTCCCCAAGCTCCTAGTCCAGCCAGAGACTCGCCTAATAATCACCTGCCCAGGTCCTTCTGCCCTGCAACTCCAGACTCTTCCCCCCCCACAACTCATCCCTATACTCCATAACCTCCCATATGTCCCCCGTGTAACCCCACAGCCCACCCCACCCCAACCACCTCCCACACCCCCATATCACCCCAACCCAACCTCCCCCACACCCCATATCAGCCCAGCCCTATATCCCCCACAGCCCACCCCAACCCAACCTCCCCCACACCCCCATATCAGCCCCGCCCTATATCCCTCACAGCCCACCCCAACCCAACCACCTCCCCCACACCCCCATATCAGCCCCGCCCTATATCCCTCACAGCCCACCCCAACCCAACCACCTCCCCCACACCCCCATATCAGCCCCGCCCTATATCCCTCACAGCCCACCCCAACCCAACCACCTCCCCCACACCCCCATATCAGCCCCGCCCTATATCCCTCACAGCCCACCCCAACCCAACCACCTCCCCCACACCCCCATATCAGCCCCGCCCTATATCCCTCACAGCCCACCCCAACCACCTCCCCCACACCCCCATATCAGCCCCGCCCTATATCCCCCACAGCCCACCCCAACCCCATACCCCCCCACACGTTCCTCCATGTGACGCCCACCCCCTACCCTACACCCCAGCCCCAACCCCTCCCATATGTGACCCCCCCAGCCCACTCCAGACCCCTCTCCCTGTGACCCGCTCCAGGTCCGAAGCCCCAGGGACGCCCCCGCCGGCTCACCTGCCTGGGGGCGGTCAGGGTCCCGTCCACGTCGAAGAGGCACAGGACGCTGCTGCCCGGCGCCGCCATACTGCGGATGAATGAGGTGGCTCAGCCGGGAGCTGCACTCGCTTCCGGCTCTGCGCGACCCCGCCGCGGGGGATGCCGGGAACCCAAACAGCTCCACCGAAAGGCGCCCGCAGGCCGCCACCCCCACGAGCCCGCCCACAGTGCCACGCGCCAGCCGCGACGTGGTTCCACAGGGCGCCGGCGCAGTAGAGCGACGGTAGCGGCGGCGCAGGGGCAGTGTGCGGTCGCGTATCCTCGACTCTCTCCGCGTCGAAATGGTAAGGGGCCGGGGGCTGGCGTTGGGGGATGCGGCCCGGTGCTCTCCTCGCTTGCGGTTCCGGCACGAGGCGCCGCCCGGGCCCAGCGCCCGCTCGCGGGGCACGGCCCTGGCGGGATTCGCAGCAGTGCTCGGTGCTAGGCGCTGTACACGGCGCACAGCAGGACGGGCCCCGCCCCCCAGCGCTAATACTCCGCCTCTCAAGGTCCGGCCCCAGCAGCAGCTGGGCTGGGGAGAGGGGGGCAGGCCGCCCTAAACGGCGGGGGAGGGAAGGCGCGGTAGTAAAGTTCCCTCGGAGGGAAGCACATAGCACCTTGCCGGCAGACACGCCGGGAAGGTGGCGCTACCTAGCGCCAGGACAGCCCCGACAGGCATCATGACGTTTCACAGTGTGCTGGGGCCGGTGCTGGTCACCTTGCTGCCCTAAAGAGAGGATATGGGGCACTCCAGGGCCCTTCAGCCTGTATACACTGTGCATTCAGGTGCTTCTGATCAGATCTGCACCTCTATAGCAAGTAATTTTGGCTCTTTTGTGCTGTGTAAACAGGCCTCAAATTGAAATCTGCACATGACTAAGTTTCTCAACACAAACATGAGCTTCACCAATTCACTTAGAACAAGTTAAGAATGTAACTTCTATACACAGATTGTCCTCAAGGTGCTTAAGAGACAAATATTGTAATAACTGCAATTCTCTTGTAATGCCAGTATTGAAGGATTTAATGGTGTGGTATGGGAATGTTTTCTTTTAGTCTGGAATCTTCAAAATTAGGACTAGACTCCACTTGCTACCTTCCTTTGGGAGATCTCTACCAAGGGAGCTTTCAACAAGATTGTGGAAAAGAGAAGACACGTGCCTACCCCATTGCTTTGGGACCCATATGTTCTTACAACCACAGAGATGGCAACCTGACAGTGCTAATTTTTATCCTGGGACAGGGCTGGCACCGTACAGATGTACTGGCAGCTTAACCCCCACCAACAGAGTCTTGGACAAGTCGATGATTGAGAACAAAGAACAGTTCAAACTGGTCTACAAGTTTCCAGGAATTAAATATTGTAGAATATTTTCAAGAATGAAGTTGCTACAGACTGCTATAACCATAGTCATCCTCCCGCCTGTCTATCACCTCTATCTGCAGGAACAAGTTTCTCAGGCTTTTGTGTTGTATGTCACTGGCATTGCTTGCTTTGCTGCTGCAATGCTGTATGGTATAAGTTATTTTCTCAGACGAATGATTGGACTGATGTACTTAAATGAAGCTGGCACCATGGTAAAAGTGGCACACTTGACATTTTGGGGAAGAAAGAAAGAAATTTATTGTCCAGTTGAAAGTGTGATGACCTTGGATGACACTGGAGATGCCAAGAATGAAGTACTGCTCCAGTTTAAACAGCATAATAGTACACAGGTTTTATATTTTACTCTAACATTTGGCCATATTGTGGATAAACAGAGGTTTGCCCAAATATTTGGAGGATTTTAGTAACTCATTAGATGCAATGACCAACATTTTCCAAGAGTCTAGCTTGTTTAATGTTTTCCATTGCTCTTCATGCTGAATTCATCACATCCATAGCTTAATAGATTTGTAAGCACTCAAATACAAAACCTCTATGAGCAAATATGCACAGCTGTGTTTGGATAAAGGGGATACAGTGATGTAGCAACCCACTAGATAGATGTTCCTGTACAACTAGTTTCAGATGAAAGCGGAATCTTATCCTACACACAACCATTATGTAAAGAAATATAGTTTAATACTCATGTCTGATGGTAACTTACACAGTTGAAATCTTAATTGTTTCACCTTAATGTGCAGTTGGGCATGGTGGTGGTGGTGGTTTTTGTGTGTGGCTCTCTCAGCTTGGCTTTCAGACTGTAGGATGGCAGTTAAAAAATATTTATTGGTAAAACTGAGCAAATATAATTTGCGATCATAGATACAACCGTAGCAGCCCACAGTGCCATTTTTAGTCTCTTGTGAGACTGCACTTCCAATTTATATCAAATTTTGATCAGGAAAGTCTTAATTATTTATATTAACATGAAATATTAGTAAGTTATTAAAACGGTATCCTGGTACAAGGATTTGCAAAAATATTGTCATGGGGATGCGGTGGAATTGCTTGCTCAGTCCCTTGTCTTCTGGGCTGGCACCAACTGGGAAGTGTGCCACTCACTTTTTTCTTTAACAGTTCTTCTGTCAGATCAAAACGTGTTAATAGGATCCTGAGTGAACTTTGGCCATTGTTCATCTGTGGCTTGTGGGTTCAGTGCTTGGATGATCTTCACAAGGCTCTAAGCCTTGCTTGGAGAAAAATATGTTGCAAGAGAATATCTACTTCAACTATGTGAAAGCAAATAAAGTAGCTGAACAGTGTCTCAAGAGCCCTACTAAAGCATTTTAACTTGTGTACACAGTGAAAAGGATCAAAAATTCTGAAGAGAAGTATCTTACATTAGTACTATTTACAGACACATCGAGGTCTCTGTTCAAGTTTAAAAAACATTTTCTTACCCTGGTCTATAGACAATATCTTAGGTTATTAAAACAGAATTTTAAGCATTTATTTTTCAGTGCTTATGCTCTGTTGGGATTTTCTTTTTCAATTTAACCAATTGAAACGGTCAATTTCATTTTCTTAGGCGTAGCATCGTAATATGTGGGTTGCAAAAACCGCAGGGAAATGGTTATTTTTAAAAGATTTACATTAGAACATAAAGAATCATGGAAATATTTGAATTGGGCTGAGATTTTATAAAAAGTGTGTGCATGCACAGCTTCATTTCATCACTGGTTGGGATCTTTCAACAGCAACAGTGCCCATACAGGAGCTAAATGGCACATCAGTTCAAAATATCCTTTCACTGACTGGACTACAGTTAGAATAAATTTGCTTTTTTGCTGTGTACTGTACTTATCACAAATTAAAAAACCCAAAGTTGTACTGTATAAAGTTTTAACAGACTCCAGTTGTGTTGCTTACTGATATAGAATGACAGATAATTAAGCAGATTTATACAGCACAGTATGTATTTTAATAAAAATGTAATGGCTACCTTTATTACTATCATGTGAAAAATTAAAAGTGTTAACACAAGCAACCATATGGTATAGTGGGAGTTGTTTAATTAAAGCTGCACAACTTCACATAGCATGAAAGTTCACAGGAGTAAATCTTGCCCAATGCCTCTCCAGATATGGAATGCCCTGGTTACAGAAGCAGTATCTGTGACGGGTTGGATCACAGAACCCCCCTTGGGAGCTGCCTCCCGATGTGCAAAGACTACCCCTGCTTCTGTTTTCCCTGCCAGCTCAGGACTCCAGCACCCTGTCTTGCTGAGCCGGACACTCCCGTCTGGCTCCAACACAGACCCAGGGTCTGAATCACTTGCCCCAAAGCTGCAAGTTTACCTGAAAACAGCTCACAGAAGTGTGCTTGTCTTTAGCACTCAGATACCCAACTCCCAATGGGGTCTAAACCCAAATAAATCCATTTTACCCAGCATAAAGCTTATGCAGAGTAAACTCATAAATTGTTCGCCCTCTATAACACTGATAGAGAGATATGCACAGTTGTTTGCTCCCCCAGGTATTAATACATACTCTGAGTAAATTACTAAATAGAAAGTGATTTTATTAAATACAGACAGTAGGATTTAAGTGGTTCCAAGTAGTAACAGACAGAACAAAGTAAGTCACAAGCAAAATAAAATAAAATGCGCAAATCTATGCCTAATCAAACCGAATACAGATAATCTCACCCTCAGAGATGCTTCAGTAAGCTTTTTCTCAGACTGGACACCTTCCAGGCCTGGGCACAATTCTTTCCCCTGGTACAGCTCTTGTTCCAGCTCAGGTGGTAGCTAGGGATTCTTCATGATGGCTCCTCTCTTCCTCTCTGTTCTTTTCCACCCCTTTATATATCTTTTGCATAAGGCGGGAACCCTTTGTCCCTCTGGGTTTCCACCCCCCCTCACTGGAAAAGCACCAGGTTAAAGATGGATTCCAGTTCAGGTGACATGATCACATGTCACTGCAAGACTTCATTACTCACTTGCCAGCACACACATATACAGGAAGACTCACAGGTAAACACAGCCATCTGCAGATAATGGTCCTTGTTAATGGGAGTCATCAAGATTCCAAACATCATTAATGGCCCACACTTTACATAATTGCAATAGGCCCTCAGAGTTACATTTTATATTTCTAGTTTTAGATACAAGAGTGGTACATTTATACAAATCAGATGATCATACTCAGTAGATTATAAGCTTTGTAATGATACCTTACAAGAGACCTTTTGCATGAAGCATATCCCAGTTACGTTATATTCACTTATTACCATATTTTTCTAAAACTATCCCAGTTACATTATATTGACTTATTATCAAGTTTTTATAAAACCATATAGACTGCACAACGTCACCGTATCTGTGTTTGTGTTGGCTTTTGGCAGTCTCACAGAGGGCATATAAAGTCCCATCCCCCACCCCTGCAACTACTTGCACAGCTATGCGCACCTGGGGAGGCTGGAAGAACCACTATTCAAATCCTCTACTTTCTCCCCTACCAACTGAGGACAGCAGCTTTACTGCTCCATGGCCTTGGGTGGGGAATAGTCCTTACCAGCCAGCTGGAAATCAGGAGCAAGATTTATTCCATAATGAGAAGCAGGCCTGTACATGGAGAAAACATGGACTCAGGGCAACCCAGGGTGGGGCAAAAGGGGCAGTTTGCCCAGGAGCCCTTTTTGAGAGGGCCCCCAAACCTAGTGGCATTGCAAGCTGATGTATCATGTTGCAAGATCACTCACTGAAATTTGGCCCAGTGAGCCTTACCCTGGGGTGAGTGTGGGGCAGGCTCACCAACCCCCACCCCTCAGTGGTAATCTTTTTGGAAGGGTGGGGAGCCTCCGTTTTAGATTTTGCCCAGGCCCTCAAAACCCTCTGTGTGGCCCTGTATGGACTTTACACGTGTAATAAATTTCATTATATATTAATGAAGAGCCTAATCCTGAGAGGGGCAAAGCACTGCAATTTTCTCCTTTTCACATTAAAAGAACTGAATTAGTAAAGGGAGAGGATGGCTGGTGGGATAAGATAGATTACTCTGTACAAAAACACTTGAAATTGACCAAATAAAGTACTACATGAAGTCGTGGTCTTAGAAGCACAAAGTATCCTTATCTAAGCCTACCCTGTCAGATAAGAGCAATTACAGAGCAGCTGCCAAAGGAGGTCACTAAGGCATCATAAATGGAAATGTTCAAGAAGAACATAGGTGATCACATGCATTAGCTTAGCGTTCATTCCACCTTTAACATCTTTGGAGGTTCCATTTCTCATTACATAGCTGCTCTTGATTATTCTGGTATTACTGGTTTCTGTGACAGATTTACAATTCACTGTCAAATGTTTTGCCTAAAGTCAAATAATTCCTAAAAACGTACTGCACGTTAGTACAAAATCCTCTCTGCTGCACTGGTATGCAAGAGAGTGGAGGAAGAAAGATAAGGATTAGGGAACAAGCTGCAAGGCAGGATCTTATGAGTGCTAGGATAAAAGGCCAGCCAATGTGAGATTGCCATGTCCCTAAGGATATGTCTGCACTTTGAGCTGGGGTTTGATTCCCAGCTTGAGAAGGCATCTATCTCTGTACTAGCTATGATTGAGCTAGCACACTAAGGGCTTGTCTACACTGGCAATTTACAGTGCTGCAACGTTCTCGCTTGGGTGTGAAAAAAACACCCCCCCTGAGCGCAGCAAGTTTCAGTGCTGTCAAGTGCCAGTGTAAACCGCGCTGTGAGCTATGCCCCTCGTGGAAGTGGTTTCTTTAGAGTTCTGGGAGCACTTTAGAGCGCTCTGCCGCAACCACACAAGTCCCGTTAAAGCGCTGCCATGGCAGCACTTTAGCGTTGCCAATGTAGACTAGCCCTAAAAATAGAACATAGCCACGGAGGCACAAGGGGCGGGGAAGGGCTAGCCATGCCAAGTACCAACCTGTCTAAGATGCTAGGCACATACTTGGGGTGGCTACCGCCTCCTGCTGCCACAGCTACATTTAGTGCAGTAGTTAGATCAGAGCTAGCACAGTTATGTCTCCTCAAGATGGGACTTATACTCCCAGTTTGAAGTGTTAGACATACCTTAAGGGATGGAGATGTAACCCGACCCCACTCTATCAAATGGATTACATGCTGCAGTCACAGCAGCATGATATGCACAAAGTGCACTTTGCTTCTGCTTGTAGGAGCGACAAAGAGCATTTCCCAGGGCAGCTTCAAACCTGTCCTGTGAAATCCTGCTATAACTGGATAAAGTTCATAGTAGGACTTTGCAGGGAGTATGTCTGCTCCCTCCACTGTGCTGAACCGGGCAGGATTTGCTCACTGATGTACTGTGAACCTTGAGGTCTGAAGGTGGGGATGAATTGTGTCTACAGTAGAGAAATGGGAGTTTGGAGTAAAATGTTCTAATCCCAGTTATCACCGACTCACTGTGTGAATGCTGACTGATATTTAAACTCTAGGTCTCAGTATCCCCATCTCTGAAATGGATAATTTCTTAGATTTTTTTTTTTTTTAAATGCATCCTCAACACCCGTAAGTAGATCTACCTTGCTGGCGTGTTGTGAGACTTAATCAACTGATGTTGAGAAAACTACTGATTCAGAGAATGAAACGATAGTCATCTGGAAGGGGCTCACTCAGCGCTGAGTATAAATCAAAGACCTGTACGTGAAAAGTCTGCTGGATTGTAACTTTAACATTTCTATCACAAATACAAGAAAAACTTACAAATGTTGAGTTGTTCTGAAGTGCTTAAGTCAAGTCCTTACAGCATTTTTTATCTGTCATGCATTTTTACTTCATGGAGCAAACCTAGGACAATGGCAAATAATTCAGCTCTCAATGTTCACTTACACTGGAAGAATTAGCTATAATTTTCAGGGTTATTTCCACACCTCGCCTGTGGCTCTTTTTTTTTTTTTTTTTTGGTATTTTAGGGGGGAAATCACCACCACTTAAACACATCACTCAGACCAACCCTGATTTGCAGTCTACTAATGCAGAGCCAGTAGTGGGAGTTCACATCATTCCTATGGCTTGGCAGAACTCAATACTACTGCAGTAAAGCAAAAGGAAATGACGAAGCAGTCATGTTGGCTTGTGCTTCCTCTTGGCTTAAATACCAATGCAGCCAGAGGTATCACCTGAATGAGTGGGCTATGTGTATGGTGTACAATCCTCCATAGAGTATATACAAATACAGAACTATGTAGTAAGCATAACAATTATGATTGTATATTTTTATTTAAAAAGTGTATTTCTAACAATAAAAAGGGCTACTTACTGGAGGAGTTCAATTATAAATATTTTATTTAAGAATACTGATTACACAGGAAACTTATTTATTTCATGGATTCGTGTACATTACCACCAGTTACATCATGAAGTGCAGTTAGGTATTTTTGTTTAAACATTTATTTGGCACTGTCCACAATATGCTGTAAACAATATTACTTTATTATGCTTAGGCTGCAGTGCTCTCTGAGTATGTTTTCTAACATAATCGGATCAACATACATTGTGCACAATTTTACACAGTTACTGAGTGTCAGTAAAAGTTATTAAAAACACCTAGAGGATTTATAATAAAAGTGAGGATGTGATAAGACTTCATTACTGGACCTTTGATTCTGTAAAAGTACAAGACTTGCTAGAGACATTTACTAAAATCTACTGCACTGATATGTTGAATGAACTAATTCCCAAAATGTTGTCAAATGAGGAATTTCTTAGTTTGACTTTCTTCTTGATAGCATTATACCTACTAGGACTGTGATGACAATGAGGTTTCACTGTACAGTTATTCACTAACCCTCCATCAAGTCTTTTGTAATCTACATACAATTCCAAGTTTTACCCTGACTTTTGCTGACTATTTCCCTAACTATGAACTTTTACAGATAATCATCAGAAAACTTACAGTCAAAAGCCCTGTCTATACTATGAAAATTCTGACCAACAAGTTCCAGAACAGTGTGTAGCACAGACAGGCTTACATGAATCTGCTTATTTTTAAATCAGCAGAAGTGAATTTCCTTGGTTGCTAGTTGCCAGTCATTATGAAAGTTACTTGTTAGGCAGAAATATTTTCAAAGCAGACCAGAAGACTTAGACACATCTTTCACTGAACTTATCAGAACGTATGTCTAAATCTCCTATGTGCAGGTCTCAACCTAAATATTTAAGTGCTTCCACTGAATTGCACTGTAGAACCTACTGGCCACTGGGAGCTTAATAGTTTAATCTGTAATACTTATCTATTGTCTCAGGACATGAAAAATTCACAAATCAGTTCAAAATATTTTTCACCCTGAATAACGTTCAGTCATTATTCAGTCAAAATTCAAACGTTCACTAGTGAAGAGAAAGGGAATACATAACAGTATTAGCTCAGCAAATCAGCTTAATGAAAATATCCTTTCTACTAGATCGAGGAAAGACATATATAAAGGAGCTACCCCAAAACAACTGTCTGATAGGGAACAGATTAACAGACCACCGACATTTATAGATCCTGTGATTTTCTAAAGGACCCCTCAAGTGTGAGAGAAGAAATCTACTAAAACAATAGAATTATTTTGCATTAGAACTGTGCACTTAGTAAGGACTCCATCACAACAGATCTGATGTCAAGTAATGGCTCGGTACAAAACAATGCATCTGTGGTTTTGCAAAATATCTTGAATATTTGCTTAGAAATTTTGCTAAATCAATGGCTGCATATTATGGGCAAGCCAGTTAAATAATCCTGCAGCCCAATACATTTTAGATTGCTAAAATAAGGCGGCAGTACATGCTTCATTTTATTTCCTAAGCTTCAGCAATTCAGAAACCTTTGGGTACAGGTTTGTGTGCACAAGGCTGACTGTTTACATTAGGAATAACTAATCACGGGCCAGAAAGGAATTATTCCCCCCATCACTTCCATGTACCGCTCAACTGGCCAGATGCATCAGTGCCTCTGAAGAATTAGGTATAGGCCGAAGGCAGGGTAGCAGATCTGATGGTCCCTTGGTCCAGTCTGGTATGGCAGATTGTGTGTTAGTATTTATGGGAACACAGCTGGAAGTGATTCTCTGAAATACTGTACTTGGCAGTGCTGAAAAGCAGAGCTTACTTTGAAACATCTGTTCTTTCCTCCCAGTCACTGTCAGACAATGGCACTTTCTGCTTGGCAGACACATCTCCTAAGCTTCTACCCCACACTCACAAGACCTGCTGCTTCGTCTGGATACAAAGTGGAAAATGGAAAGTTACAGCATTTACCTATGAAAATATAGATATTATTGTGTTATGTTTAAATAATCAAATATGCAAGGCAGTGCATGTCTGTAGGGTTATTCCTTGTTTCCTGCTCTGACCCAAGGCTGAAAATGGAGTGCAATCTAGCACTCAACAAGTGCAATATCCCTTGCAAACACACTGCTCAGATCATAGGCATTTGGATGCACTTGCTGGGGGTCTGTGAAACTCCAAAGCTCCATGTGCGTCCAGAGTTTCAGTTTAAAACAGCCTGACTTGCTGGTAAGCATGGGAAAAAAACAACAGCTTCATTTTATGAATTCACATTTTGTCCTGTAAGTGAAAATATATATCAATTAAGTAAACTAATTTCATAATCTTAGAGGACAGGACTGGACTGTTCAGTGCAAGGAAAATGTGTGTTTACTTGAAGTCTGCTAAGATGTCACTGAAGATGTTCAGAAAGAGGTGCGCGTGGTGATCCTTGAAGATCAGAGTTGGGCGGAAACGGATCGATCTGTCGCCACAGCCTCCCAGCACAACACCTAAGGCAATAAGACGTACCTTAGTGACTTCCCTCTTTGTAGGATACACAACACATATCATTCTCTCAGGATGAAGTTCACCGCAGTGTGGAGGGCCAGTACAAGCTTCTCCACAGCACTGCAGACCCATGTAAAGCCATAAATGGGGTTTCAGTGGTGCAGCGGGGCCTGGAGCTGATCACCTGACACAACAACAAACATAAGCAGCATGGTAGCTGTTTGATGCTGTTCACCAGATGTTTGAAATGTTGGAAGTAGTCCTAGCCGTGACAAGGGAGGCCAAATAGTATCACAAAGAGAGTGATGCTCAGGCAGTGACAACGACTGAAAACAAGCATTAATACTCTTAAAGCATCACTCTCTTTGTCGTTGTCACTTCTGTGCCTACATCACAGAACAAGATGTTTGCTAGTTTTCATCTTTGGTGTGACGTTTTTGTATTTAATACACTGTTGAGTACAGGAGGTCAAGGGTAACCATCCAAAGGGACTGGCCAATCACTTAATCCCTGTTAAGTTTTTAAAAAAAATGTGAAGTGTTCTCCTGATTCTGAAACAATCTATCCGTTCTCCCAATCAAAGGCTGCAGTACTGTTAAAATCTCTGTTGCTCAGCTGGCCATGTCTACACTACAAAGTTATGCGACCTTAACTAAACCGCTTTAATTAAACCGCTATTGCACGTCCACACTATGCTCCTTGTGTCGGCTGAGTGCTTCTACACTAGCAACTCTTGCATTGACACAGAGAGCAGTGCACTGTGGATAGCTATCCCACTGTGAAACTGGCCACAGGATGCTTTGGGAAGGGTTTGCAATACCTCATGGGATGGGTACAGTGTCATGTGATGTAGGTTTCTCAAACCCATTGTTCCATGGGCATCCTATGAGATTGCCAGCCGATTTTCAACTGAAGGTGGGGGAAGGAGGGACTGTGTGACAGGGATATGGTTGCCAACCCTCCAGGATTGTTCTGGAGTCTCCAGGACCTAAAGATTAATCTTTAATTTAAGATCATGTCATGTAATGAAACCTCCAGGAATTCATCCAACTGGCAACCCTAGACCATTCTATAAACTATAAATTATTGTAAACTACGACGCAAGAACAGTGGATTACATAGGGATATATACACACACACACATGATTATGTGGTTTTCGATACACAAATACATTTCGCGTATTACCAGCCTAACTAGAACATTCAACTGTTATAGAAAAAAGATCTCATTTTCTAATTAAAAAATTCAAATTATAAATGGCATTATAAAATATCATTTATAAATACATGATAAATTAGCGTGGTGGTGTAAATGTATTCACTAACAAAAAACAGCCTTGGTAGAACTAGACTCTATTTTAATATAAAAATTAAAATCTCCACTGAAGTGATATTAGGCTGTACGTAGAACATAAGGGGAACATTTCTGTTATCTTACATCCCGAATGTGGAAACAACCTGAGGCTTTGGCATCGTGCTTACAGAAATAGTATGTTATTTCCCCAGCCAGGGAAAACAAACTTTTCTGGAACTTTTCATTCATACGCCACAGGAGAAAAATCAAATGCAGGGGATGTGATACTGAAAGCCACTCTCCTGCATGACATGCGGACAGACTTTATCATACCTTTGTTTCTGGCTATTGCAATTAGCTTGTTCCTAGTTGTATCATCTGGAGTATCAAACGAACAGAATGTCCCTCGTCCTCTCGCTCTGCTGATGAGATGTGGGTAACGAGCCTAGAATAAAGAGTTATGGGAACATTACTCTTATATCTGCTGTCAGACCTTTCCAGCAGAGACTCCAGGGCATTTTACTGGTGAGCTGTGCACCTTGGCATTCTACAACGTGGAAACTTTGCCTTCTCAGTTTCTGCAGACATGGAAATATTACACAGTTTTAATTTCTGACACAGGGCCCTGTGACCTATTTACCCAGCTGCAGTAACTGCCTGGTGCTGCTGGAGAGTTTAGTAATCAGAAGATTAGATGTCTATGGCTGGTAGAAACGTGTGTTCTCTCTCTCTCATAAGGATGTAAAGGAGTCTGACAGAGTTTACACCACAGAACAGGATCAATAGGCAATATTTACTTGGATTTTTAAAATGCACCCATTCTATACATTTAGGATACTACCAAGGCAAATCTGAGCCCAAACCGCTTATTGAATGGTGCTAGAAACCAGCTTATCTTCATGTTGCAATAAGCTGCAAGTTTTGCTAGACACAAATATATTCAGTTGCTAAAAATACATATGCACAGTAGGTATATTCAACCCCTTGGCCTATATGATGCTTATTTCTAGTGAAGTGGTAACTTTGTTTTCTAAGTGAAACTAGTAAGAGTTTAGCTCTTTATTCCCCAAGGAAGCATGCACTGCTGTGTGGTTGGGACATAGCCTTTTTTAATGAAAAGAGAAAAATGAAAAAGGGCAACAGCGGGAATTTCTGTATAGGAAGAAAAATCTCATTCCCCAATATAAGAGCATAAGAACTGCCATACTGTGTCAGATCATGGTCCATCTTGCCCATATCCTGTCTCCAACAGTGGCCCAATAGAGCTTCAGGGGGAGTGTACAGAACGGGGCAATTACGGAACGATCCACCCCATCTTCTTCTCCGGGTTGTGGTAGTCAGAGGTTTACGGTTGCTCTGAGCATGGAGTTGCATCCCTGACCATCGTGACTAATAGTCATCCTCCATGAACTTATCCAGTTCTTGTTTGAATCCATTATATTTTATATGCACCACACTTTGAGGAGATGGCCTTATGTACGACTGTCTCTGTGCAGCACATTGAACTAATGTCTGGTATATTCTATAGGATTGCTTTTAATTAAAAAAAAAACAAAACACAACAACCCATGATCAATAGTTTAGTACAGAAGCTGAGGCAGCGAGATCTGTCATGTCCACAGGCTGAACCCATCATAACTCAGCTTCAGGACACAAATCCTGCAAACTGAAGTTAAGAGTAAACAATTTTAATTTGCCCCATAAATCTCAAAGAAAAACAAACCACATTGTCACTTCTCCCTGTCTGCTTAGGCAGGATCATTAATGAGTAGATCCTGAGGGAGAACAGCATTAACCATTTGCAAACAAATGTGCTGACTGTGCTCCTCTCTGCCCACCTACTATTCACAGATTGGACAAACACTTCCCCTATCTTAGTCACACAGCTTCTAAGTGCCAATAGATTCTCAGTTCAAAAGTACTTCTAGCATTAGCTTAGTATCTAACAATAAATAGCCATTCAAAAACCTTTTGTGCTAGTACAGATTGCCTTGATTATTGTAAAGGCATCAGTAAGCCCAGATTTTATTTGTATTAAAAACAACTTCAGTGAATGCACCAGGATTGTATGTATGAGGCAGTCTGCAGGTGATCACAATGGGGCTCAGACTCTATGCTGAGCAGTGCGATAAAGACCTCAGTCGATAAAAACTTTAATACTTGCGGTGGAAAAGGCCCACCATCTCTTCATTTTCTTGTCTAGAAGACAAGTGGGACTTCTGTAGTACAAGGAGATACTTAACCTTAAAACAATAAAACTAGGACAATTAAACCTGTGTACACTGACTGTACACCACATAGTAGAACTCAGACTCATAGACTTTAAGGCCAGAAGGGACTATTGTGATCATCTAGTCCAGGGGTGGGGAACCTACTGCCCGTGGCCTGGATCCGGCCTGCAGCAAGTCTCTATGCCCCAGGCTAGAAGCCACAAGCTTCAGCGCCCCCACACCTCCCCGGTGGGGCTGGAGCCGCGAGTGCTGGCTCACCAGGAAGCTAGGATTGCCAGGCCGTTAAAAGTCTGGTCAGCTCCGCGTAGCTCCCAGAAGCAGCTGGCATGTCCAGCCCCTAGGCACAGGGGCGATCAGGGAAACGCTGCATGTTTCCCCTGCTCTCAGCACCGGCTCTGCAGCTCCCATTGGCTGGGAACTGTGGCCAATGGGAGATGTGGGGGCAGCACCTTTGGGCACGTGCAGCGTTCA
Source organism: Emys orbicularis (assembly GCF_028017835.1). Taxonomy (NCBI): domain Eukaryota; kingdom Metazoa; phylum Chordata; order Testudines; family Emydidae; genus Emys; species Emys orbicularis. The sequence goes on from NC_088692.1 coordinate 26,205,350, forward strand.
GAGCCACTTGGCCAGGCCTCCGCCTAGAGGCCAGACATGCCGGCTATTTCCGGGAGAAGCATGGAGCCAGGGCAGGCAGGGAGCCTGCCTTAGCCTTGCTGTGCTGCCAACTGGGAGCCGCCTTTGGTAAATACAGCCTGGCTGGAGCCTGCATCCTGAACCCTCTGCCCCAGATCGGAATCCCCTCCTGAACCCTGCAAGTCACCTGTAAGTCCAACAGCCCGGCTAGTAGAGCTTTCCCTGCATGGACTGCATTGTTTAGAAGGTCTTCCCTCTTAATAACGTTAATGACTTCAGCAAGCATGAGGTTCTTGGAGGGATCTCCAAGCCAGGTGTTAAAAATCCGATATGGCTGGAGGGAGAGGGGGAAAAAATTGTGGAAGATGGTGAGAGGCAATTTGAATCAAAGCAATGCTCTACACAAAGGAAAGTGAGCACATGGGTATCAACAAATTTCTGGGGCACCAGAAATGAACACTAGGCGCCTCTTCTGTGCTGTAGGAACAGAAAGCCTGCCCAGAAGAGCAGATCCACAGCATTTAGGAAGAACTAGGGCGAAGCCACTCTGCGCTGAGAATGGCACCCTGTCCTTTGTGACCTCACTGAAATGAATGTTTGTGTAACTGAGGCCAGCAGTTAGCATGGTATGGTTTTGCCTTAGTGTTTCCATTGTTGTCCCATTGGTTCAGTTTCCACATGTTAAGTTTATAACTATGCACAGATTGCTAATTGTCTTTAAAAAATTCTGAATAAAAGAATCTGCAGATCTTGAAGAAAAGAGATATAGCGCCCAAAAGTACAGGATCAATTCTTACTCACATTTGGTGCTGAAAATAAAGCATATTAGAAATACCGGACCTGATTCTCCACTCCCTGACACCAGTTTTATACGAGCGTAAGTCCACTGAAGCAGAAACTTCACTGTAGTTAAACTAGCGTAAGGGCATGGAGAACTAGGCCCACTGTCTGTGCCTGTGAAACTACAGTAACTCCCCACTTAACGTCCTCTCACTTAACGTTGTTTCGATCTTGCGTCCCTGCTCCATTTAAAGTTGTGCAATGCTTCACTATAACGTTGTTTGGCTGCCTTCTTTGTCCACAGCTGGCAGCCCCCCATCAGCTCCCCTACGCCCCCCCAAAGTGCCTCCCGCCCACCGACCCCGCGGATCAGTGCCTTTCCCCTCCTCCTCCCGCCTCCTGCCTGCGGCAATCAGCTGGCTTGTGGTGTTCAGGAGAGAGAGGGGAGGAGCGAGGACTCAGTGCGCAGGCTCCCCCTTCCTCCCCCGCCTCCCGAATGCCGCAAGCCAGCTGATTGCCACGGGCAGGAGGCAAAGGAGGGCGGGGGAGGCTGCGCGCCGAGTCCTCCCTCCTCCCTCCTGAACGTCGCAAATCAGCTGATTGCCGCAGGCAGGAGAGAGGGGGAGCCTGCATGCCATGCCCTCGTTCCTCCCTCCCTTGCCTCCTGCCTGCGGCAATCAGCTGTCTTGCGGTGTTCAGGAGGCAGGGGGAGCCTGCGTGCCGTGTCCTCGCTCCTCCCCCCTCCCTCCTGAACGCTGCAAGCCAGCTGATTGCCGCGGGCAGGAGGCAGGGGAGGGAGTGGGGAGGAGCGAGGTCGCGGCGTGTGGAGTAAATGGGGGAGGGGAGAAGAGGCGAGTTAAGGGTGAGGGCTTGGGGGAAGGGGTGGCATGGGCAGGCTGAGGGTTGAGCCCCCCGCCCCTGGTGCTTGCAGAGTAGGGGAAGCTGCTGCTGCTGCTGCGCAACGTGCTTCTCCTAGCCTACCACACCTTCAGCCTCCTTGCCTGCCTCATTGTCTCCAGTGCCAGTGGGCTGTGCCTGTGTGGGGCAAGGCGGGGGCACCTCCCAACTATAGTACTGGACTGTAATGTACTGTATGGCAAAAAAAAATTTCCCTGGAACCTAACCCCCCCATTTACATTCATTCTTATGGAGAAATTGGATTCGCTTAACATCATTTCACTTAAAGTCGCATTTTTCAGTAACATAACTACAACGTTCAGTGAGGAGTTACTGTATACAGAATGTTTGTGTCAAATAATAGCTCCATCGTACTCAAATAAGCCATGTGCATTGCCACATATCAGATGAACTCAGTTGCAGGACAGCTGAGTTTATTATATATGCAGCAATACTATTCACCAGGCATTTGAGGACAGAAGCATGTCCCAAGGTTCAGCACATTTTAGAATCACTCCCAGAAATGGACCATCTTCCTTCACTCATTAACACTTAGGACTACAGAATCCAAGGTACACTAAAACACTTACACCATTGGGCCTGAACTCCTCCTTGTGAAAAAATCCTCCTGTCAGCATCTTCTTACTAAATGTTACCACATCGGCTGGGTCATCTAGGCCCCAGTGTTCATGGGCCCAAAACTTCCCAGTGCAGCCGCCTCCTGTCTGCACCTCGTCCACTAGAAATGCACAGCCATGCTGTTCAGAGAGATTGAGAGATCAGGGAACTTGAATCCATGTTTCCAAAACAAATATTCACCTCTCTTACTAAATACATAAATACTAAGAGTTAAAGAATAGTGCACAGAACAATATGTCAGGAGAACTGTTCTGAACACCTCTCTCACGTCAGTCTGTAAAACAGTTTATCTTTTAGGTCTTTGTGACTACAGCTTCAAAAGAAATTCAGCTATTTTTTAGGAAGGTACACAGTAATCTGGTTTCTATACAAGCTTGTGAGGACAACAGAGAAAAGAACCATGTTTTAGATAGACTGTATCAAAACATTTATAAGGGATATTAGAAAACGCTAAGGGAGCGATTTAAAAAAGTTCAAAAAGCAGTTAGACTTTAAACTCCCAATGAAAGTCAATGGGAGTTTAGAGCCTAACTTCCATTTGTGCTTTTGAAAGTTTCCACCTACAACACTGGGGGCCAGTCACGTTCGATAGACACAAGCAACATCCCAGCACATCTGTTCTGTAGCGTAAAGCACTTTGGAATGGTCGGCCAATCAAGTCACCCTGACTAGCTGAAAATTCCAGCCCTTTTTAAAAAAACAAAACAAAAACATGTTACTTGCAATGGACTACTCCACTGATCCTGTGCGGGCAAGGAGATTTTGAAAAGTCACATTAAAACAGATTACTAAGTGTTCTCAACACAGTATTGTTACAACATTGGCACATCCTCAGTTTGGGCAAGACAAAAACTGCTCGACTTAGCCTCATACTTGCCCATCTAATCTAAACTGCTCAAATGATGCCACACTGAGAAAAATGAGTGGGCAGTGAGAGCACTTGTTAACAAAGAGAAATGATGCTGCTTCATCCTACAGAACAGGGTTACTCAAATGTCATTAACATGTTTTTCCATGAACACACATTCAGGTTTCTCGCCCGGAACATTTACAAGAAGAAAGTGAAAGGTAGGTCTCATCTCCCCTTTTAAATGGTTCCCATGATATTCCAAATGTCATAAGACATCTTGTCCATTTTTATCATTTACTGGAACATCTGAACTTACATCTGGACTCAACTTCTGCTTTTACTGTTGCTGGGTCTATATTTGCAAGTGCAAATGTTCCAGAAAGAAAAATACTTCTTCACCATCCCAACTACTGTTCCTGGAATTGCGTGAGCCTCTCTATGGAAGTTAGCTTTATAGCTTAAGGATACTGATGTGGAACCAGGATTTATCAGACTGGACCAATCCCTTGGTCTCCCTTGAGAGTGGGGGAATTTATTCAACAGAACAAGTCACTGCTAACTCTCTGAGAACACTTCAAATGGAACCGGAGGTGTTACTGTGCTGGTGAAGAGGCACTGTTGGGTCTGAGCACATACACATCATTGCCACCAGTGCCATTTTAGAGGTCTTCCAGGATGTTTGGACTCTTATGTTAGTCTTCAGAAGGGGAGTATGGGAAACCCATTGAAATGGTCTGGAGAAAATGCCAGTTAACTTGAGAAGCAGGAATGAAGTTTTGCAGACTCAGCTAACCAGTTAGTGGACCTCTAAATGTTTGATTTACCTTTCTGGTAATGTCCCGTAGCTTCCTGAAGAAGTCATCTGAAGCATGATTGTCTCCCCCTTCTGACTGAATTGGTTCAATGATTATTCCAGTAACAATCCTCTTCTTTTTCCTGTACTTTACAATCAGATCTTCCACCTATATATCAAACATGAATATTACATTTTCCTCCCAAGACATAATGGCAAGTTTCCTCTCAGGAAAAACTAGTCCTTCCTGGCACCAGAAGCTGGACTTCTTTGGTGCAAAGAGCATTGGTGGTATCAAAACCCACAAACATCAAGATGAAAAAATTAACATGTGGTTGCTGCAGAAATTAGGATGGTTACCTACTTCTTAATTTTAATTATGTTAAAGTGCTATAATTTTAAACCATTTTAACACAGCTCACATTAATTTACAATAATGCTTGATTGAAAGTTGTAGCAAAACTCAGGGAAATAATGGACACCACTTTTGTTTATTAAGCCACTCAAGTGATGCTGAAGAAAAAACAGTTATATATTGTGCCACTAAGTGAAACCTCATCTAATCATTTTGAATTATTAGTATTACAAGGAAATATACTGCAGATGCTTTGAAATTAATCAGATTAAATAGTGCAGAACTTTTGTTGCTGAGAACATCTTATAGAAAAATTTTAATTAATCCCAGAGTACCAGTTGTTGATGGTTAGTAATATAATTTGTGCCTGGAAATTTCCACTCCAAGCTTCCTGGGGCTGGTAACAGTTTATGCTATTTAAAGTGACACTTTTCTGAAGGTGCTCATCAGCTACTATAGGGTCTTTCAAACAAATCACCATCTCTTTATAATCTTTAAGTTTGTGAACTGATCCTTTGCATCCTTGCTTTCTCCACTGACATGTTCTTTTGCTGTTTGTCATAACAGCATGTATCCCAAAAGCATTTTGCTATGCTTGTAGTTTTTCCTGATGTTATCCAGGTTTGAATAAAAAAAACCAAAAAAAAAAAAAAAAAACCAACCACCTCTCCAGTGTAACCCAACATGCCCATCTGAATGATCCTGCTGTGGAGTGATAGTGCTTCATTTAGGACATCCAAACCTGTTGAAGTATAAATAGTTATGAGGTGTCAAATTCATCATTGTTCTGTCTGAGATCACAGAGCTGCTATGCCTTGTAACCCTCTGCAGTCTCTTGTGAGGGCATGCTTCAAGGTGATGGGCTTGGGGCCTCCACTTCACTGCCACTCTCAGGGCAGGTCTACACTACAGCAGGGATCGATGCTCTGAGATCGATCCACTGGTGGTCGATTTAGCGGGTCTAGTAAAGACCCACCAAATTGACTGCAGATCGCTCTCCAGTCGACCCCTGTACTCTACCCCTGATGAGAAGAGTAAGGTAAGTCGACAGGAGATTTTCTCCCGTCAACCCCCTGCGGTGTAGACCCTGCGATAACTCGACCTAAGGTACGTTGACTCCAGCTATGTTATTCACGTAGCTGGAGTTGCGTAGCATAGGTCGACTTACCGCAGTAGTGTAGACATAGCCTCAGACTGGGTGTCCCTCGGCTGTGGCATCCCTGTTTCCCACCAGGGCTCCTTTATCAGGGCCAATTTGGCTTGGCTCCTTGCAGGAGTATTCTCTCTTGGAAGTTCTGTAACCACAAACTGTATGCAGCAACACAGGTCAGCCTTTTCAAAACAAAGTACTACTTATTAGCAAGAACAGAGTAGTCAGAGAAATGGGTTAAAAAAACAAATAAGGCTGACATGCAGGAACCTACTTAAACTTCATTTTCTCCTTGCAAGTTATGGGTATGTTCCAATCAGCCGAGACATTCCTACTCTTGGGCTGGGAGAGACAGCCCATGCAGCATACTCTCAGGGTATGTCTACACTGCAATTAAAACCCCACGGCTGGCCCATACCAGCTGACTCTGGCTCATGTGGCTCAGACTAAGGGGCTGTTTAATTGCAATGCAGATGTTTGGGCTCAGGCTGCACCCTGAACTCTGGGACCCTCCCACCTTGCAGGGTCCAAGAGCCCAAGCTCCAGCCCAAGCCTGAACCTCTACACTGCCATTAAACAGCCACTTAGTTTAAGCCCGAGTCAGCTAGCATGGGGCAGCCGCGGGTTTTTAATTGCAGTGTAGACATATCCTCAGTATCTCTGTCAGAGCCTTACGTCCAGCTGCTCCTGCCTGCTCACCCCTTTTCCTCTCTAGACAGAGGACTTTAAGGGTTTAGTATCCTTTTGATCCTATATTTGGGTCTTGGAAAAATAAACTAGCTAGCTTGATTGGAGCCATGCAAGGGCACATTTCCCAATTAAGAGCTCCTCCACTGTTCTGTTGAGGACCCTCGGTATTCTCGGCAAAAATACCTTATCTGTCATTGTTTTATTTCCTGTTTGTTTTCCCCGTAACAACCTCCTCTGCTTTACTCACATGCAGTTATACAGAATAACACTGAGCATCTAAAATGGGGCAGATATAATATTCATAGAAATAACACCGAAACCTACCATGTTCTGCATAGCTTTGCTTCAGGATTGTGCAGAGGAAAGAAGAAGGTTTATAAGGAGGATAAAACTCTTCCTGAAGCACAAATATCTAATAATCAGGAAGAGTTGGCCAGAATACTGGGAATCATGAAAGGGGAATATTTAAGCTATGTTAAGATCATGCTGAAAAGTGGCTATGAAAAAAAACCATACACCTTTTTACTCAACATGTGTCTGCCCTGAGTCATTTCTACTAATAAAACAAGCATTTACTTATCTTAGCACAGCAACCTGGACTCTATTCTGCATTATGCTTCAACAGAAATATCAGCTATATTCTGACTGCAGGATTGCTATTAGTGATGATTAAGGCTCCGTGTTTGTCACAGAGGTCACGGAAGTCACGGATTCCATGACTTTCCGTGACCTCCATGACTGCTGCAGTGGCTGGTGTGCCTGGCCCGGAGGCCACCTGAGCAGCTCGGGCAGCCTCTGGGCCAGTTTTGCCTCCCCTCCCCCTGCCCTGCCCCCCCAGCAGCAGGAGTTTGGGTATGGGGAGGCGGGGCAGTGCTTACCCAAGGCGGGTTCCCTGGAAGGGCTACAGGAACTCCCCTCTCTCAGCTCCTAGCTCCATGGGCTGCCTATGCGGGCAGGCACCGCCCCCTCAGCTCCCATTGGCCACGATTCGCAGCCAATGGGAGCTGCAGAACCGGGGTTTGGGGCGGAGAGGAGGAGCATGTGGAGCTCAGGAGCTAGGTAGGGAGCAAGCCCCAGCCCCATCAACCCCACCTCCTCCGAGCAACCCCACGGGCCGTCCCCCTCAAGCCACCCTCCCCCAAAGTTTTAGTCAGGGGTATATAGTAAAAGTCATGGACAGTCACGGGCTGTGAATTTTTGTTTACTGCCCGTGACCGATCTGTGACTTTTACTGAAAATAGCCGTGACTAAAATATAGCCTTAGCGATGATGTAAAAGGCAGAATGGAACAAAGCTTGATTTCCAGATTTAGTTTGGAAATGAAAGCCTCAATCCTGCAACTGGCTCTGCATAGGACCCCACTACACCTGCACAGGCAGACCTCATTGGCTTCACTGGGGAGCCACACCGGCATATAACTTCATGGTTATAGGATCAGAGCCTGAATCCAGAAATTTTACATAGAAAAGCAGGAAAGTCCATGTCACTTTTACAGAGTTGCTTTTCAGAGGACTAAGCACACTGAGGCTCACCCTTGTGCACATTTCCCTCTCCCAAATTTGGGAGAGAAAATTAATTCACATGTTTTTAAACAAACCTTTCCTTGTATGCGAAATTTCACTCTGGGGCAAATTTCTGCAGACCATTCATAATTTCATAGTAGACCGTTCTTTTTAAATGGCAGCGGAGGCAGGCTATTAACTGTAACAGCTTAGGGAGTACTGCTTTCATCCAAGGCCGTTCCAATTCCTGAAAATTTTCTTCCAAGTTAACAGCAGTTAATCCCACTAACTTCATTATTTCAAAATGAAAACAGAATGCAGACAGTGAAGTACTCACCTCTTCTAAACAGCGGGCTTCTTCCTGTTGATTCTCTTTCACAAACTCTTCCAGGGGGTATTTTAGTCTTGGGAATGGAGCAATCGGCCAGTCAAATGATGGAATGTCTAATTTGTGAATTGCTTTAGAGTGAGTTGTAGCTAAGCAACCTAAAAACCAGAAAAACAAAAATTGAAACAAAAACTCACTAGAAATAAGGAAAGAAACATTCTGAGAGGTGAGAAATTGTCTTCTACTGGGCTACTGGAAAGAATTGGATGATTCCGTTTTAACTGCAGTGTTCAGATTAATTTATATTTGATTATTCTGGAGTACTGATTGATTGGGTTTGGGGATTTCTATTAGGCGGAGCATCATTCTGAAGAGTTGGATGGCATCTACACTATTTAAAATGTAATTTTAAAAAAGCTAGGAGAATCTGGTTATAGGATGGTAATGGCCACTACGGTTAAATCTGGGTTTCATCTTCCCAGTATTGACAAGACCAAACCACGTTCTAAATCAAGCTACAGCCCTGCAAAGTTCAAAGCAGTAGCACAGTTAGGTAACATGTTTAAAATATGAAACTCTCCCATCTGCACTGGCAGGACCAAATGGTATCAGACAATATCCTGTAAAGCAGGTCCCCCCCAAAAACGGTAGATTTTTAATAGTGTAGATGGCAAAACTATGGGCCTAGAATGAAATTGGGCCATCTCCCAAAGGTGAAAATCCACAGTTAACCACACCTCCAGTTGAAATAAAATGCTGTTTTAGTACATTTCTAACAAATTCCATTAGCATCAGATTTAGGTTCCAAATATTTTAATAAATCTATGGTTTTTTTTACTGATAGTATTTCTATCACCAATTCATTGCAAAAGAATCTTTCATTTAAAATATATAAATACAAGGAGATAAATATGCACTGCTGTGTCCAATATCATCTGAGAAAGGAAGAGGGCAAAAATATATAGGTTACGGGGAGTGTTTTTCTTACCCATGGTTCTTCCATGGAATCCACCCATAAAGGACAGAATACTATAGTCAGGGCACCCTGGAGACTGAAATAAAATACAGGATATGTCAATGAACTATTCGAACAACAGGAAGGTGGCAGTGTAGCTTATTGGAATGGAATCATAAACAGGATTACATAACTGGACTGAAGAACACACAAACATTCTACTTGTAATCAAATGGCCAGTCAAGGATATGTCCATCAGAGCATTAGGAAAGACAGCAAGATTTTTGCTACTTTTGGCTGTTGCCTCAACTAAAATGCAAGCAAGTTTTACTCTTCAGGCAGCAAGTTCAGTAAAGTATATTCACACATTTCTTTGCCAAGAAATATTCTTCATCCCTTTAAAATTATCTGACCTCCTGTAAATACCATGAATATTAAAGACAAATATCGGCCAATTTAGCATTCCATCTTCAGATTGCTTTGCAAATACTAACTAATTAATCCTCCCAACACACCCGGGGGGAGGGGGGGGAAAGAGGTCAATCAGCCCATTTTTTTAGAAATCAAGACAGATGGTAAATTGCCAAAGGTCACAAGGGAATTATTGCCCAACACATGGATCAATGACTTCAATACTTATAAGCGTAAGCATGTATGTAGGTGTTTGCAGGATTGGGTCCAAAGAGGCAATTAGACACAGGAACACCTGAGTCCTCAGGGCTGCACTCAGATCACCACACACCTCTCTATTTTGATTCACTTATTGGACGCTGAATGAAAAATAAACTAATATAAAGCATATGGAAACTTTACATTAGCTGAACTTTAAAAGGGACACTGTTGGGTTATTTTAAAGAGACCAGTCCCCTTCTTTGTGATCTAATCTTAAAAGTGAAAGAACTGCCTCCACTCCTGCTCTTGGTTTATATCTTGTGCTAATCAGTCTCTTTCTCTCTGGTTCCCAAGTCGTCAACATTTAGTTTCCAAACACCAAAGGTGAATACTAAAGTTAAACAAACCCCTCTTCTTTCTGCATTTGTTCTTTTCTTTTAGAATTTCATGGAAACTCTTCTACTGTTACGTTTTGTAAAACTTTGTAAGGTCTGTTTCTGTTAAATGCAAATCCTAGATTTGGGGCCTAAAAATACGCAACCCAGTTTTTCTTTAGCCATTAATAATTCAATCCCACTGCATGGTGGGGAGCATTGGAGAGAAAAGCAGGCCCAACACCCCTGGGAACAGAGGCAGGGAGTGCCTTAACTTCACACTATGAAAGGATGGCCCTTATATATCACAAGACTGGTGACCTCAGTGGGACCTTTGCAGCTTTGGAGAGGCAGAAGATACCCTTCCTAGGAACAGCAAAAAAATGCTTGGATCAAACACACTGTGGGTTTAATCCTAAACTGCAATGAGCTCACACAAGATGTAGCTGTGGGCGGGATAAAAGTACTTCTAGCACATTTACCACCTCCCTCAATCCTGTGGTTGCTGATATAAATCAGATCAGTCATAGGGCAGCTTTAACTCATGCCAGCTGGAATGGTCCCTATGAGATCATTCTATCATTCCAAGATTGCAAAAACAGAGTGTGCTCCAGTACCCAGTTCTCACCCTGGCTTTGGCTCAATTTAAAGCACATCCCAGCTCCCCTTCCAGCAGAAGAATCTCCAGGAGCCTCTTCAAGACAGTTTTAAACATTGCACCACTGGAGCAACACAACAGGAACGTACCCTGGGCCAAGGATCTGGCCCTGGAGTTATAGATCCTGTAATTTCCAAGATGCTCACATCTTAGAAGGTATCCCAAATTAAACACATTCTCCCACTTCATTAGTAGCCTTGTGTATTAAGGTTTGTGACTGGCTAGAGAAACACAATCTGGGTTAGAGCTGAATTGGCACTTCACAGGCTTTCCAGCTGCATCTTAATTTCTTGCTCCTATGTGATTATATGATTATTCCATTGCAAACCAGCTTCTTGATTAATTTTAAGTCATCCAACCACAGCTTTGGAAAAAATTAAGAGGACTGTTAATGTTCTTAATCTTTATTTATAAAATCTGTGTATATTAGTGCTCCCGACAGTCTCTCTCAGCACATGCACGTGTCTGTAGCAGATGGTGTATCACATAAAAAGGGCAGTTTTAACACAAGTCACAACTACTATCTCGGGAGGCAGCAGGATGCCAGTAGCAGGCCTAGAATTTTGGTTGGGAGTGAGTTATATGTGACCATTCTTGAAGCTTTTAGGTACTAGTATCCATTGCAATGTTAGAAAGCCCTGGATTTTTTTCTGTAAACAAATCAAAAACTAACAATCTGGGTAAGATAACAGAACAGTAAAGTTACCTGGTTAATCATGCATGTCTCCAGTTCTTCCTTTGTGACATTATTATTACCCCTTTCTTTGTTCTGCAAAAGCAATGAAGAAGTTTTTATGAGGTGTCCTAGATGACTCTCTCATTATTTGCTGGTGAAGTCTTGCTGAAAAATCCTACTGTAATAAAGTGTCTGAAGGATTAACCAGCAGGTAAAATGACAGACTTGATGAAACCATATATGGATTTTTAAGCCACAAATTACATAAAATCTCCAAAGCTTAACAGGCACAAGTCTGTCTGGAGTGGGCATGAGAAAATAGTCAGAAAATCCTTTTTATGTCTCTCTTTTTAAAAAGAGAATAACTCTTTTCAGTATTTCAGATGTAGTGGAAGCTCCAGAGTTTGTCTGTGTGACCACTCTTCACTGCCCGTTTGTCTCTCCTTAAGCTAATTATGAGTTTGTTTAGTCTAAAGTGGACAGTAACTTTTTCCTCTGAAGAGCTCCATACATTGTTTCTCTTGAGTGTCATGTTGTGTGGGATGATCTAGCATTAGAGGCATTATATGCTCATTCTGAAAGTCAAAAGGAGAATGAAGGGATTTACCTATTTTGTTATTAGATGAATTTAGAGGGGCCAGAGAATGGCTTAGGGAATTAGTAAAAAGATTAGCTTCTTTTAGATGGTAAGCACTACAGAGCAGGGACTCTCTCTTTATCTATGTTAGCACTAGGGACAATGGGGCATGAATCCTAATTGGGACCTTTGGGCTCTACTGTAATATATAAGCAACAATAACAGCATATGGATTTAAACTAATGGTTGCTGCAGCTTTAACTGGTTGACTGTATGCTACCGTCACCCAACAACATTCCATTCAGTATACATCTTCTATGCACAGAGATGTTAAAAGATTTGGCCAGCTCTAGTTTAGTTCACGATATTAGGAGAGAGACTGTGAATGAGCACAGCCACTTGTGACTTAGGCTTTGTTTATACTAGCACTTTTTCACACCCCTGACAGACAGAAGTTTCACCAACAAAAGCACTGGTATGGACAGCACTATGTCGATAGGACAGCGTCTCCCACCGACATAGCTACCACCGCTCATTGGGGGTGGTTTACTTATGCCGGCAGGAGAGTTCTCTTCCACCAGCACAGAGCAGCTATGCAGGAGACCTTACAGTGGTGCAGCTGCAGCAATACGTTCGTAAGCAGTAAGGTCCGTAGCGTAGACATAACTTAATGCTGTCTTTCCAAACTAGGGCCAAGGAAGATTTTATACCAGACCCTTGCATGTTTAGTTTCGGCAACACATTTTAAGACAAAAGCTTGAAAAAAAATGTTTGTTTAAAAAGATAGCCTCACTGGTACTTTTGTAACCAACTTCTTCTAACCCCTTTTTGTCCTAGAATCACACACAGGCCTTGGAATGCCAGAAACAAAAATGCACTGCAACAATTTTAAAGAATTAAGCTTTTCCAAAATAGTTTTGCTATGAGCCATATGGGCCTACTGGCTTCAGGGTGGAATTTCATGTGTTGGTTTTGACCTAAAAAACCCAGAAACTGCTTGGTATCTGTCCCTCGCTCTCTCCACTTCCAATGCCTTACTGTCACAGTTGCATCAGCAGCTTTCCTTTCATTTGGAATGCTTTTGTCCCCTTCTTCCCCTCACCGCACCCAAGTCTGAAACAGCCCAAGTTTATACACTGCAAAGCCCATTTGTTTGCATAGGCATTGTCAGAAGACAGACAGTTGAGGGCAGAATTTCTGATTAGTGAGAAAGTGTGCTGGAAGGTTTTAAGCTGCATCAGTCACATGATTTGTGATGGTAAAGAGGGAGGAAGGAGTGCAGCTGCACTGGCTGATCTTTACTTTGTATCTTCTGTGTTCTTATGTTTTTAAAATGCATGTCAAGGAAGCCCAAAGCCTTGTATGGATGCCTTTCAATGTGGAGTTTGTAGCAGACCAGAATCTAAATAAATATTGTAGAAACCAGGATAGAAACACAGCCTCTGTTTGGAGCCCTGCCAGCTCATGAGAGAGCAGATCTTTAAATAATCACTTGTTCAAGCAAAATGTGAATTTTATATCTCTATTTTTACCTGATCCACCTAATTCTGACCAGGGAGAGGAGGCGGCACAGGGAGAAAAAACAATAGTTTTGTAGTGAGAAAGCTGCTGACACATCTGGGATCTTCCAAGTGAGAAAGTCAAAAGTACAAAGGTCTATTCTGGTTTCTACAGTTTAATCCATAATTGTATAACTAAAGGAACACATTCCATGTAGATTCAGTTCTTACGAAGCACTGTTGATGTCTAGGTTCTGCAGTTTTGTAAAGAGTCATTCTCAGAATTTTGACTCACCCTGTACCACATGAATATTGCTTTAAAGGCGTTTTCATTGGAGCAGGATCCACAGGACATGGTGATAATCTGTTGCAGGCCCTTAGGAGCCACCTGTCAACAAAGAGACATAATAAAGCTAAAATAGCAGTTATGGAACAAAGCAAAAATACTAACCAGCCCCATTTCATTCCCTTACTCAGAATAAATCCAGTGCAGTGTCTGCATGCAGACACCACCACCACCTCTCACATTCAGCTCTTAAGAGAATAAAAGGTTTGATTTCATCACGGTGGAGGGTGGGAGATTCTCTTTGAAATTTCATCTGCAAAGTTCTCTGCATGGGAACATCCAGCTTCATTTATGGATCCCATTCTCTTGAAAAGGGGAAGGCAGGTGATTCAGCTGCTAACAGTTAAACCACAACATTTCCTATTGAAATGCTTTTATTTTTACCCTGGTAAGTCTGTACCCTGAATACCACGTGTTTCTTCATAAACATTGATCACAATTTTAACAAAGAAAGAGAAAACACACACATTCCTTTACAGAATAATTACACAAATAACCACCATCTGGAGAAAGGCACACATGGAAAATAACCTCAATGCCAAGCTCCACATGCTCGGCATACAAGGAAAAGAAGGTTGACAAACAATGCGTCACTTGGAGAAAGCCTCTAGTGAAAATACAACAATGGAAGGTTTGGAGGCCTCATCTTTAGCTATTCACACTTTGAGCTAAAGGATTGTTAGACAGAACTTTAGCCTTGTACTTTCTGGGTTCCATGTGAAATTTCCCACTTATGAAAGGGCATTCATAAACTGGAAAAGGGGTAGAACACTAACAAAGCAAAAACATTGCTTCCTTTGATGCTTAGTTCTTCAATCTGTAAGCGATGATTACTCTCAACACTCAGTCTCATTATCCATAATTTCAGTAGACATCTTCAAGAATATAGAATAATGATTATTTAATAATAGTTCCAACTTTTGAATCTCTTCAAGAGCGGAAGAGCAGCACCATCTGGTCAGTTCTCTGATGATCTTTAAAAAAAATCCTGTCGTTCCTTAAAATCTCTTCAAATCCTGTTTCCATCATGGCTTTAAGCATTGTAGGTTGGATTTTGTTATGCTCTTTAGGCCCTGATCAAGCAAAGCAGATGCTTAACTTTAAGAATGTGAGTAGTCTCATTAACTAAAGCAGCTACTGCATTTTTCATTGTGTTTCATACCTTCTGAACCCCTTCATCGGTGTTAACATGGATGGTAGGAATATTCTAATGGGGGGTGTTTAAGATAATTGCATAGAGCTCTATTTCTTATTTGTGATTAAGTAACTTTGCAATTTACTGATGCAACAGAAATTTCAGATCCTTCCTCTCAGGGCGGGTTCATACCATACATGCACTTTGGAGAATATGCAGACTTAGAATATGGTAAATCATCATAGTTCATTCTTAAACTTACCGAAAGCAAAGATTCCTTTAAGTTTTCAGCAAAATTCTCTGGAGGTAAAACCCCAAGAGCAGGTCTGTTAACAAATGTACTCTGAAAAGTGAAGGAAGAGAAACAGTAAGTATTTAACATCATAAGAAAAAATCTGCGATGTTGAGACTGCGATTCAAAAAATGTAAATATAAATTAAACTAAGTCTAAAGTTCAAGTACACTAACATTAGGCAAATTCTTAAATATTTGCAGTTATGATACAGAAGTTTTAAAAATAACTGAAAATATTCAAGTCTCAATAAATTCACCCATTTTTCTGTCTAAGCCCAAATTTTATTTTCTTTGAGGGTCACCTTTAAAGAGAAATATTCTAGACTGCACTAAATGTTTTTTCTTTAACACTGATCTTTTATCCCTTCACCCTATTCTTTCACCAAAATCTCAGTTCCTTTTATACAGAGGAAATAAACTTTAAAGCCTTAATTATTTGGCTTCAGTTAGAATGGCTAAACCCAAATTTAATTAAGATAGTGTAACAGTTTCTTCCTTATCAGGCTTCAAGGGAGACCAGTTCTGAACAATGTGGGTATAAACAACCTCCAGATATTATGACAATATAGGATTTTGAGGCTGGGGGAACTAGACAAAGATATGTTCAAAGGACAGGAGAAAGATAAGCTGCAAGAATCAGCAAAGCAATTGTTGCAATAAAATAGTTTCCCTGCAATAAAATTATGCACACAAACACACATGCTCTCTCCCTTATAAAATCCTCTCACACATTTACAACAGTGAGTAGTACATCAAGGGAGTAACATGTTAGGCAAAACCATGTCTGGATGAATGGATGCTGTAGGAGGAATGGGGATTTGTGTTCTGATTTAATGAGAGATACTGCTACACCATATTATGTAAAATTGCATTCAGTGGCTTTGTGCAGCTTAGTTTTAGTAGCAACTTGATTTTGCGCTCAGAGGTTGATCAGATTGGTACTGGATTGTGAGAGAAGGGGGTTAAAATCATCAAAACTACTGGCCATAGTTTACATTTTGAGTTGATTGTGTCTACTCAGCTGCACATGAAGTGTCTCAGAATGCTGTTGCAACACTGAACCAGTTCCAATCCCCAATACTCATGAAGGTAATCTAACTGGTGAGACAGAGCTACGCAGAGAAGACTGACATGAACAATGGCTGAGAAAGCAGAGATGATATTCATAGAATCACAGAAATGTAGGACTGAAAGGACCTCGATAGGACATCTAGGCCAGTCCCCTGCACTGAGGCAGAACTAAGGATTATCCAGCTCATCCCTGACATGTGTTTGTTTAACCTGTTCTTAAAAAACTTCCAATGATGAAGATTCCACAACCTCCCTAGGTAATTTGTTCTGGTGCTTAACTACCCTTATAGTTTTTCCTAATGGCTAACCTAAATCTCCCTTGCTGCAATTTAAACCCATTCCTTCTTGTCTTGTCCTCAGTAGTTAAGGAGAACAATTAAATCACTCGCTTCTTTATAACAACCTTTACATACTAGAAGACTTCTGTCCCCCCCACATAAGTCTTCTCTTCTCCAGACTAAACAAACCCAATTTTTTCAATAGTTCCTCATGCGTCATTGTCATAACTATAAAGGGAAGGGTAACAGCCCTCCTGTGTACAATACTATAAAATCCCTCCTGGCCAGAGACTCCAAAATCCTTTTACCTGTAAAGGGTTAAGAAGCTCAGGTAACCTGGCTGACACCTGACCCAAATGACCAATAAGGGGACAAGATACTTTCAAATCTTGGTGCGGGGAAGGCTTTTGTTTGTGCTCTTTGTTTTGGTGGTTGTTCGCTCTTGGAACTAAGAGGGACCAGTCATCAATCCATGCTCTCCAAATCTTTCTGAACAAGTCTCTCATATGTCAAACTTGTAAGTACAGCCAGGCAAGGCGTGTTAGTTTTATCTTTGTTTTTTTAACTTGTAAATGTACCTTTTGCTAGAGTGTTTATTTCTGTTTGCTGTAACTTTGAACCTAAGGCTAGAGGGGGTTCCCCTGGGCTCTTTAAGTTTGATTACCCTGTAAAGTTATTTTCCATCCTGATTTTACAGAGATGATTTTTACCTTTCTTTCTTTAATTAAAAGCCTTCTTTTTAAGAACCGGATTGATTTTTCCTTGTTTTAAGATGCAAGGGGATTGATCTGGACTCACCAGGAATTGGTGGGGGGAAAAGGGAAAGGGAGGGGGAATGATTAATTCCTCCTTGTGTTAAGATCCAAGGGGTTTTGGATCAGTGTTCACCAGGGAATTGGTGGAGGAGTCTCTCAAGGCTACCCAGGGAAGGGAGTTAGCACATTGGGAGTGGTGGCAGCAAAAGCAGATCTAAGCTGGTAGAGAAGCTTAGAGGTTTTCATGCAGGTCCCTACATCTGTACCCTAAAGTTCAGAGTGGGGAAGGAACCTTGACATGGTGGCAGAGCGGTGGATCATTTTAAACCAAAAGCCAGTAAGATTTTTTTTCTCCTTTCTAGCTGCTTAGAAAGCAGAGCTGAAGGTAGATGCATATCTTATCTCTCCTTGCCTGAATGTAGAGGTGTTAAGTTTTTTTTAACAAGGGTCTTTGTTAAGAAAAGGGTTCAAGCAGTGAGCAAACAGCTGGCAAAAGGAATTTACAAGCTGAATTGTTTTTTTTCTTTCTACCTCTTGGGGATACCTAGTTAGAAAGTCTCCGTTAACTAAGCAGCCCTGAGCTGAGTGCATCCCAGTTGCAGTGAACTGCAGAGGGGTGTGGCCCAGCACAAGAAAACAGGAACTTGACTACCAGTGAGGCTGCAACTAAACTAGAGCTGGCCAGACTAGAAGCAGAAGAAAATGAAAAGAAACATCAGAGACTGCTCGAATTAAAAAAAACTCAAAAAAGAAGCTGCTGAGAGAGCTATGGAGCAGAAAGAAAAAGAGATGGAGGAGAGAGAAAAAGAAAGGAAGCATGAACTAGAGTTGGTAAGGGCTAGGCAGGAAATACCAGCCAACCCTAGCAACCCCTCTCCAGGTACCGCTTTCTATCCCAAAAAATTCCCCACCTACAAGGCAGGCAATGATACTGAGGCCTTCTTAAAATTTTTTGAAAGGGCCTGCCTTGGGTACAGCATCACTACAGACCAGTACATGGTAGAGCTGAGGCCGCAGCTCAGTGGACCCTTAGCAGAGGTGGCGGCTGAAATGCCTAAGAAACACAAACAGTTATGAACTTTTTAAAAACAAGGCCAGAATCAAAATGGGGTTAACACCCGAGCATGCCCGTCGGCGGTTCAGAGCCCTAAGGTGGAAACCAGACGTGTCATTTACCCGACATGCCTACCACATTGACAAAAATTGTGATGCCTGGATATCAGAAGCAAATGTTAAATCTCTGGAAGATCTGTTTTTCCTAGTGAAAATGGAGCAGTTCTTAGACGGTGTTCCTAAGGAAATAGAAAGGTACATCCTAGATGGGAAACCCAAAACTGTAACGGAGGCGGGGGAGATTGGAGCCAAATGGGTGGAGGTGACAGAAAAGTAAAAAACTAATAGCAGTTGGAGCGAATATCAGAAGGGGCAACCCAAAACAAAACCCTACCACCGGGGACAACCCAAGGCCCCCCCTACATCCCAAGGGAAACCCCAGACGCCTTCTCACCCCACCACACCAGTCTCCACCAACCAACCTCGACCCGGTGATACCTTAGCAGGGCGATATTTTAAATGTAATGAACTGGGACACATAAAGGCCCACTGCCCCAAGAACCCCAACCGATTACAGTTCATTACACCACAATCACACCAAAGATCCCCAGGCCCAGATGCCTCTCAAATACCCTCGGAGCGAAGGGAAACCTTGAGAGTAGGCGGAAAGAAGGTTATCACGTGGAGGGACACTGGGGCACAAGTGTCGACTATCCACCAATCCCTAGTGGACCCCAAACTCATCAACCCAGAGGCTCCGGTGACAATTCAACCCTTCATGTCACACTCTTTAACCCTGCCTACAGCCAAGTTGCCTGTCCTGTACAAGGGCTGGTCAGGAATGTGGACTTTTGCAGTCTATGACAATTATCCCATCCCCATGCTACTGGGGGAAGACTTGGCCAACCATGTGAAGCTAGCCAAGAGGGTGGGAATGGTCACCCGCAGCCAGGCTAAGCAAGTTTTCACCCCCATCCCTGTTCCTGAGCCGTCCACCAGGGCCCCGTCTGTGTTACCAGAGACCCAGACAAAGGTGGTGGAACCGGATCCTCTGCCCACGACTGCAACAGCCGTAGTGGATCCAGTCCCACAGACCCAGCCAAAGCCAGTCCCAGAACCAGAACTGGCAACGCAACCAGCACCAGAACCATTGCCAGCACTGAGTCCAGCCCTTGCAAACCCGTCTACAACTCCAACGCCAGAGGGCACCAGCGAGCCTGAACTGGCAGAAGCAGCAGATAACGCTACCCAAGAGGCTCAGCCAGAGCCTGAAATACCACATAGTGCACCAGCGGAGAGTGGTTCACAGTCCAAGGAAACAACCCAGCACCTGCATCGCTTCCAGAGGGACCAAGCCCAAGTCCACACTCCAAGGAGGAACTGATGTCTCCAGCATCAAGGGAACAGTTCCAGGCCGAGCAGAAAGCAGATGACAGCCTTCAAAAAGCTTGGGCGGCGGCACGGAGCACCCCACCGCCTCTCAGCTCTTCTAACTGATCCCGGTTTGTTGTAGAACAAGGACTTTTATACCAGGAGACTCTTTCTGGTGGACACCAGGAAGACCGGCATCCTCAAAGACAGTTGGTAGTTCCAACTAAGTACCGGGTAAAGCTCTTGAGCTTAGCCCATGATCATCCCAGTGGCCATTCTGGGGTGAACAGAACCAAAGACCAGCTGGGGAAGTCCTTCCACTGGGAGGGAATGGGCAAGGACGTTGCTAATTATGTCTGGTCTTGTGAGGTGTGCCAACGAGTGGGAAAGCCCCAAGACCAGGTCAAAGCCCCTCTCCAGCCACTACCCATAATTGAGGTCCCATTTCAGCAAGTAGCTGTGAATATTCTGGGTCCTTTCCCAAAGAAGACACCCAGAGGAAAGCAGAACATACTGACTTTCATAGATTTTGCTACCCGATGGCTGGAAGCCGTAGCTCTAAGCAACACCAGGGCTAAAAGTGTGTGCCAGGCATTAGCAGACATTTTTGCCAGGGTAGGTTGGCCCTCCGACATCCTTACAGATTCGGGAACTAATTTCCTGGCAGGGACCATAAAAAGCCTGTGGGAAGCTCATGGGGTGAATCACTTGGTTGCCACCTCTTACCACCATCAAACCAATGGCCTAGTGGAGAGGTTTAATGGAACTTTGGGGGCCATGATACGTAAATTCGTAAATGAACACTCCAATAATTGGGACCTAGTGTTGCAGCAGTTGCTTTTTGCCTACAGGGCTGTACCACATCCCAGTTTAGGGTTTTCACCATTTAAACTTGTGTATGGCCGCGAGGTTAAGGGGCCATTACAGTTGGTGAAGCAGCAATGGGAGGGGTTTACGCCTTCTCCAGGAACTAACATTCTAGATTTTGTAAGCAACCTACAAAGCACCCTCCAACACTCTTTAGCCCTTGCTAAAGAAAACCTAAAGGATGCTCAGGAAGAGCAAAAGGTCTGGTATGATAAACATTCTACAGAACGGTCCTTCAAAGTAGGAGACCAAGTCATGGTCTTAAAGGCGCTCCAGGCCCATAAAATGAAAGCGTCGTGGGAAGGACCATTCACGGTCCAGGAGCGCCTAGGAGCTGTTAACTATCTCATAGCATCCCCCACCTCCAACATAAAGCCTAAGGTATACCATGTTAATTCCCTTAAGCCCTTTTATTCCAGAGAATTAAAGGTTTCCCAGTTTACAGTCCAGGAAACAGATGACGCTGAGTGGCCTGAAGGTGTCTACTACAAGGAAAAAGTGATGGTGGCATGGAAGAGGTAAACCTCTCCGTGACCCTTGGACGTCTGCAGCAGCAGCAGATCAAGGAGCTGTGCACTAGCTTTGCACCAATGTTCTCAACCATCCCAGGACGGACCGAACGGGCATACCACTCCATTAACACAGGTAATGCTCACCCAATTAGAACCCCACCCTACCGGGAGTCACCTCATGCCCAAACTGCTATAAAATGGGAGATCCAGGACATGCTACAGATAGGTATAATCCGCCCCTCTAAGAATGCATGGGCATCTCCAGTGGTTCTAGTTCCCAAACCAGATGGGGAAATACGCTTTTGCGTGGACTACCGTAAGCTAAATGCTGTAACTCGTCCCGACAACTATCCAATGCCACGCACAGATGAGCTATTAAAGAAATTGGGACATGCCCAATTCATCTCTACCTTAGACTTAACCAAGGGGTACTGGCAAGTACCACTAGATGAACCCGCCAAGGAAAGGTCAGCCTTCGTCACCCAGGCAGGGGTGTATAAATTTAATGTGCTCCCTTTTGGGCTGCAAAATGCACCCACCACCTTCCAAAGACTTGTAGATGGTCTCCTAGCAGGATTGGGAGAATCTGCAGTTGCCTACCTCGATGATGTGGCCATTTTTTCTAATTCATGGGCAGAACACCTGGAGCACCTGGAAAAAGTCTTCGAGCACATCAGGCAGGCAGGACTAACTGTTAAGGCTAAAAAGTGTCAAATAGGCCTAAACAAAGTGAATTACCTTGGACACCAGGTGGGTCAAGGAACTATCAACCCCCTACAGGCCAAAGTGGATGCTATCCAAAAGTGGCCTGTCCCAAAGTCAAAGAAACAGGTCCAATCCTTCTTAGGTTTGGCCGAATATTATAGGCGATTTGTACCACACTACAGCCAAATTGCCGACCCACTGACAGACCTAACAAAAAAAACCCCAGCCAAATGCAGTTCAGTGGACTGATGAGTGTCAAAAGGCCTTTAACCAGCTTAAGGTGACACTCATGTCTGTCCCTGTGCTAAGGGCCCCAAACTTTGACAAACCGTTCCTAGTAACCACAGATGCGTCCGAGCGTGGTGTGGGAGCAGTTTTAATGCAGGAAGGACCGGATCAAGAATTCCATCCTGTCGTGTTTCTCAGCAAGAAACTGTCTGAGAGGGAAAGCCACTGGTCAATCAGCGAAAGGGAATGCTACGCCATTGTGTACGCGCTGGAAAAGCTATGCCCATACATTTGGGGACAGCGTTTCCAACTACAAACCGACCATGCTGCACTACAGTGGCTTCATACCACCAAGGGGAATAACAAAAAACTTCTTCAGTGTAGTTTAGCTCTCCAATATTTTAATTTTAAAATACAACACATTTCAGGAGCTTCTAACAAAGTGGCTGATGCACTCTCCCGTAAAAGTTTCCCAGAATCAACTGGTTAAAAATTGTTCTTGAAATGTGGGACATATTGTTAGTTTTTATATAATCAGTAGTATGCCTAAAGGTGCATGTGTCTTATTAACTCTGTTTTCTCCTAGAGCTCCAGGAGGAAATCACAGCCAGTGTGGAATCGGCTGTCCAACACTATCTGTGATTTGGGGGGCGTGTCATAACTGTAAAGGGAAGGGTAACAGCCCTCCTGTGTACAATACTGTAAAATCCCTCCTGGCCAGAGACTCCAAAATCCTTTTACCTGTAAAGGGTTAGGAAGCTCAGGTAACCTGGCTGACACCTGACCCAAAGGACCAATAAGGGGACAAGATACTTTCAAATCTTGGTGGGGGGAAGGCTTTTGTTTGTGCTCTTTGTTTTGGTGGTTGTTCGCTCTTGGAACTAAGAGGGACCAGACATCAATCCATGCTCTCCAAATCTTTCTGAACAAGTCTCTCATATTTCAAACTTGTAAGTACAGCCAGGCAAGGCGTGTTAGTTTTATCTTTGTTTTTTTAACTTGTAAATGTACCTTTTGCTAGAGTGTTTATTTCTGTTTGCTGTAACTTTGAACCTAAGGCTAGAGGGGGTTCCCCTGGGCTCTTTAAGTTTGATTACCCTGTAAAGTTATTTTCCATCCTGATTTTACAGAGATGATTTTTACCTTTCTTTCTTTAATTAAAAGCCTTCTTTTTAAGAACCGGATTGATTTTTCCTTGTTTTAAGATGCAAGGGGATTGATCTGGACTCACCAGGAATTGGTGGGGGGGAAAGGGAAAGTGGGGAGGGGGAATGATTAATTCCTCCTTGTGTTAAGATCCAAGGGGTTTTGGATCAGTGTTCACCAGGGAATTGGTGGAGGAGTCTCTCAAGGCTACCCAGGGAAAGGAGTTAGCACATTGGGAGTGGTGGCAGCAAAAGCAGATCTAAGCTGGTAGAGAAGCTTAGAGGTTTTCATGCAGGTCCCCATATCTGTACCCTAAAGTTCAGAGTGGGGAAGGAACCTTGACAGTCATGTTTTCTAGACATTTAATCAGTGCTTAATTTGTAATGAAAGAGGTGCCAGGGCTCAAACAATTTTTTCTTTTTACTTTTATAACTGATGCAGCAAGCCCAGAGGTGCCAGAGTGATGAACTGCCAAGCCTAGAGGTGCTGGGTCTCAGCCCTGGCAAGCCCAGACACAAATTAAGTACTGCCTTTAATCATTTTTGTTGCTCTCCTCTGGACTTTCTCTAATTTGTCCACATCTTTCCTGAAGTGTGGTGCCCAGAACATGACACAGTACTCCAGTTGAGGCCTTATGCTGAGTAGAATGAAAGAATGACTTCTTGTGTCTTGCTTACAACACTCCTGCTAATACATCCCTGAATGATTGTTTGCTTTCTTCAGTTCTGTTTTCCATGCTGTCTTTGGGAGATACCTGGAAGGCTCTATTGTACTACAGTATATTTGTGTTTGCTGTTTAAAGCAAATGGCATGATAAATAATATTTAACACCTTTCATCCATAGATCTCAAACACTTTGCAAAGAAGAGTATCATTATCCTCATTTTACGGATGGGGAAGTGGAGGCACAGAGAGGTGAAGTGCTTTCTCCAAGAGTCCACACCCAGTCAGTGGCTAAGCTGGAAGTAGAATCCAAGACTCCTGGATTCCCAGTCCAGTGACCTATCCACTGGACTGTTGCCACTGTGCATGTAATTCTCTCACACATTAGGATGTGTGGGTAAGGATAAAAGGGGTAAAAAAACAAGGGTGATGTCTTGGTAGGGGTCTACTACAGAACACCTAACCAGAAAGAAGAGGTAGATTAGGCTTTAAAAAAAAAAAAAAAAAACAATTAACAAAATCATCCAAAGCACAGGACTTGGTGGTGATGGGGGACTTCAACTACTCAGATATCTGTTGGGAAAATAACACAGCAGGGCACAAATTATCCAACAAGCTCTTGGAATGTATTGGAGACAATTTTTTATTTCAGAAACTGGAGAAAGCTACTAGGGGAGAGGCTGTTCTAGATTTGATTTTGACAAATAGGGAGGAACTGGTTGAGAATTTGACCGTGGAAGGCAGATTGGGTGAAAGTGATCATGAAATGGTAGAGTTCATGATTCAAAGGAATGGTAGGAGGGAGAACAGCAAAAAAGAGAATATGGATTTTAAGAAGGCAGACTTTAGCAAACTCAGGGAGTTGGTAGGTAAGATCCCCTGGGAAGCAAATCTAAGGGGAGAAACAACTGAAGACAGTTGGCAGTTTTTCAAAGAGACATTATTAAGGGCACAAGAGCAAACAATCCCACTGCGCAGGAAAGATAGGAAGTATGGCAAGAGACCACCCTGGCTTAATCAGGAGATCTTCACTGATCTAAAAATCAAAAAAGAGTCCTACAAAAAATGGAAACTAGGTCAAATTACAAAGAATGAATATAAATAAATAATACAAGTATGTAAGGATAAAATTAGAAAGGCCAAGGCACAAAATGAGATCAAACTAGCTAGAGACATAAAGGGTAACAAGAAAACATTCTTCAAATACATTAGAAGCAAGAGGAAGACCAAGGACAGGGTAGGCCCGTTACTCAATGATGCGGAAAAACAACAAGAGAGCATGTGGAAATGGCAAGGGTGCTCAATGACTTCTTTGTTTTGGTTTTCACCAAAAAAGTTGGTGGTGATAGGACATCTAACATAGTGAATGCCAGTGAAAATGAGGTAGGATCAGAGGCTAAAATAGAGAAAGAACAAGTTAAAAATTAGTTAGACAAATTAGATGTCTTCAAGTCACCAGGGCCTGATGAAATGCATCCTAGAATACCCAAGGAACTGACTGAGGAGATATCTGAGCCATTAGCGATTATCTTTGAAAAGTCATGGAAGAGGGGAGAGATAATGAAGCGAATAATTAAGCAATCAATTTGCAAACATCTAGAAGATAATAAGGTGATAAGTAACAGTCAGCATGGATTTGTCAAGAACAAATCCTGTCAAACCAACCTGACAGCTTTCTTTGACAGAGTAATGAGCTTTGTGGATAAGGGGGAAGCGGTAGACGTGTTATATCTTGACATTAGTAAAGCTTTTGATCCTGTCTCGCATGACCTTCTCATAAACAAACTAGGATAATGCAACCTAGATGGAGCTACTATAAGGTGGATGCAAAACTGAATGAAAAACCGTTCCCACAGAGTAATTATCAGTGGTTCACAGTCATGCTGGAAGGGCATAATGAGTGGGGTCCCGCAGGGATCAGTTCTGGGTCCAGTTCTGTTCAATATCTTCATCCATGATTTAGATAATGGCATACAGAGTACACTTATAAAGTTTGTGGATGATACCAAGCTGGGAGGGGTTGCAAATGCTTTGGAGGATAGGTTTAAAATTCAAAATGATCTGGACAAAGTGGAGAAATGGTCTGAAGTAAATAGCATGAAATTCAATAAGGACAAATGCAAAGTACTCCATTTAGAAAGAAATAATCAGTTGCACACACAAAATGGGAAATGACTGCCTAGGAAGGAGTGCTGTGGAAAGGGATCTGGGGGTCATAGTGGACCACAAGCTAAATATGAGTCAACAGTGTAAGACTGTTGTAAAAAAAGCGAACATCTTTCTGGGATGTATTAGCAGGAGTGTTGAAAGCAATACATGTGAAGTAATTCTTCCACTTTACTCCACGCTGATGAGGCCTCAACTGGAGTATTGTCTAGTTCTGGGCGCCACATTTCAGGAAAGATGTGGACAAATTGGAGAGTGTCCAAAGAACAACAACAAAAATGATTAAAGGTCTAGAAAACATCACCTAGGAGGGAAGATTGAAAAAACTGGGTTGGTTTAGTCTGGAGAAGAGAGGACTGAGAGGGGACATGATAACAGGATAGGAACAAGAAGCAATGGGCTTAAATTGCAGCAAGGGAGGTTTAGGTTGGATATTAAGAAAAACTTCCTAACTGTCAGGGTGGTTAAGCACTGGAATAAATTGCCTAGGGAGGTTGTGGAATCTCATCATCGGAGATTTTTAAGAGCAGGTTAGACAAACACCTGTCAGGGATGGTCTAAATAATACTTATTCCTGCCATAAGTGCAGGGGACTGGACTAGATGACCTCTTGAGGTCCCTTCTAGTCCTATGATTGTATGATTCTATGACGTACATTTATTCTTACCCAAGGAGGCTGGCTTTCACCAAAGATTGGTTGGACACTGAAGATTCTGGTTGTCTCCGTGCTGCCTTCCACTCAGCTTAGCAGCTCAGGTTCAAAATGTTTCCAATTAAATCAATGGTTTGGTGTTCTGGTTCCTTTTATTTGTGTGGCCAACCTCCTAGGAGCCTGAAGCATGCCCCTTTACCATGACTGCATTTTAGGGAGGTTCTCCTTTGTGCACTAGCATGGTAAATTTCTTCTTTCAGATTGTAACAATGGGCTAAGCAGATGATGGTGTTCTCTACTCATCGCATTTATGTTGTCGGTAACTAGTCTCTCTTTGGCCAACAGCCTCTCCCAGCATTACATCTGAGTAATTTGGCTGGCAGCTGCAGAATTCCCTGCAGACAAGAGAGAGGAATCCATTCTCTTGGTCCAGCCCTGAGCCATTCAGCACCACTAAGGCTGGAGTAGCCTCCATAGCCGTAGCACCCTCTCTTGAAGGCGTGGAGAAGATTGGATGATCTTTGTAGCAATGGATTCTCCAGCTCTGTCAGGGTTCCCTCCCCACTCTGAACTTTAGGGTACAGATGTGGGGACCCGCATGAAGACCCCCTAAGCTTATTTCTACTAGCTTAGGTTAAAAACTCCCCAAGGCACAAATCCTTCCTTGTACCTTGGATTAGGTAACGCTGCCACCACCAAGTGATTTAAACAAACATTTTAGGGAGGGCCACTTGGAGCCCTACCTTCCCCAAATATCCCCCCAATCCCCTACACCCCTTTTCCTGGGCAGACTTGAGAATAATATCCTCACCAATTGGTACAGGTGAACACAGACCCAAACCCTTGGATCTTAAAACAATGAAAAATCAATCAGGTTCTTAAAAGAAGAATTTTAATTAAAGAAAAGGTAAAAGAATTACCTCTGTAAAATTGGGATGGTAAGTACTTTACAGAATAACAAAAGACTTGAGAACACAGAGGATCTCCCGTCTAGGCAAAACCTTAAAGTTACAAAACCAGGTATAAACCTCCCTCTTAGACAAAGGAAATCACAAGCCAAAATAAAAGTAAGCTTCCTTCGCTAGTACTTACTAATACTAATGGAGTTGGTTTGCTTGCTTTCTTGATCTGTCTCTGGCAAGCACATAGAACAGACAGACAAAGAACAGACAAAACAAAGCCCTTCCCCCCCCCCCCCGATTTGAGAGTATCTTGTCCCCTTATTGGTCCTTTTGGTCAGGTGCCAGCTAGGTTACCTGAGCTTCTTAACCCTTTACAGGTAAAAGGATTTTGTGCCTCTGGCCAGGAGGGATTTTATAGTACTGTATACAGGAAGGTTGTTACCCTTCCCTTTATATTTATGACAAGCTCTATCCCCAATTTTCTTCTGTGCAACAACATGCAGGGACACACTGTGGAGCTGGACTCCTCTTTGCTTCCCAGAGGTGGGGTCCTCCCCAACTCTTCCCTCTCTTACTCAGTAGAAACAAAACGTCTCCACTACAACAGTCCTCGGCACCTACAGAGGTGCAGCAGCAAGATTTGCCCCACCACAGAGAAGCTAGCGAAAGACTAACTACAAGCTCATCTAAGTGAAGCCAACATACTAGACCCAGCACAATCTGGCTTTAGACCCAGACACAGAACTGAAACTGCTTTGGTGGCACTGATGGATGATCTCCTCCTGACAATGGATAGAGGCCAGACATCCATTCTCATCGTCCTAGACCTCTCTGCAGCATTCAACACTATTGACCATGAGATACTGCTGTTTCACCTGACAGAGGTGGCAGGAGTTCAGGGTGATGCGCCAAAATGTTTTCAGTCCTTCCTGGAGTGATGCACCAAAGAACAGTAATGGGAACTGCACTTCCATCACTAGACCCTTCAATTGGGGGGTTCCACAAATATTAATTCTCTCTCTGGTTCTTTTCCACATCTATATGGAAACATTGGGTGAACTGGTCAGATGACATGGACTCAAGTGCCAGCAATATGCAGATGATACACAGCTCTTCAACACTTATGACCATGTCAACCACCACCAAGATGGCCCAGTGCTTGGATGAGATCAGCTTATGGATGAACAACTGGCTGAATCTGAATCCAAGCCAAAGAGGGCAAAGGAAAGTATTCTGAGGAGTTTTCAGTATGGTAGAGTCTTCTGTGATTGAAAGTTCACGTGCACAATTGGTCAATTCAGTCCATAGTCTAGGAGTACTCTTGAATTCCTCACACCACAACAGCCACAAGTAATGCTTTCTACCTTCTCTGGTTGGCTGGGAGACTCCATCCCACCCTGATGGATGAAAACCTGGCCTTAGTTATTCAGGACTTCATCACCTCTCAAATGGACTATAGCAATGTAATATATCTGGGCATGAAACCTTCAACACTTACAAAATTCCAATTAATACAAAATGCTCTTCAGCAACACAGGACAGGTGTGATGTGCTCACAGTAGCCTCTGTACTCTACACTGGCTTAGGAAATTGACTCCCCAGGACAGGACTATCACGAACCTCAACACTTTCCATTCCAAGTGCAAGGTGGATTTCTTTGACCTTGCTTTCTCTAATATACACACACAGAGAAAACAAACAAAAGAAATCCATGCTATCAAAACAAGACACTCCACTGCTACTTCCTCTGGGAACAGGATGAGTGAACAAAACATGTGACAGCAGTTAGTCAGGTTGCTTAATGCACTCCTAGAAGGTACTCAGATACTATGGCAATGACCATGGTATAAAACCCCTTATAGAATAGAGTTTGGTGTTGGTGGTCTGTAGGTGATAACTGAGTGGGGAGTCAGTGAGCACCAACTTGTACAGTACACTGTTTGAAAAACAGTTTTTGTTCTTCAAAATCACTGTTAAATTATTAATACAGATGAATTTGGTAAATTTATTCAAGTGACTTGAATGGAATATCATGGACTGAAGTGTTCCTCCATAGTACAGATTTTAATCTTTGCAGATGTTCTATTGTCAAACAATATGCTACTTTTACCGGTATATTAAAAGTGAATTAAGTACAAGTCAGTAATGTTTGGCAATGAATTCATGTATCAAAGCAGGCTCAACAACCCATGATTACTACAAAACAATGCTACTTTTCCCAAGTTCTCATTAGAATTACAGTCTGAGCTCCAGTGAAGTCAGTCCTTATAGGTCTCCAGAGAGAAGAGAGTGTTTTCCTAAATCCTCTATGTTTTTCAGTGAAAGGCAGTCTGCATGTTATTTGATATTTTTCAATCTCTTTCTTTGGGAGAGAAGCTCATCTTATTCAGGAAATGCATGGAACATGATCAGAGCAACGAGAGATGTGAATTGCAATACTTACAATGTGTAAGGAAATCATCATCAGAATTCTTGAAAAATACACAGGATCTAACTGGACACTAGCCAAAATTTCATAATTTATAAAAATATGTAATTTCTGAAACAATGTTTACTTCTGTAGGCTCAGACTTAAATAAATATAAATACAGATATTCCTCTCCAATTGTTTGAACAGCAAATTTTGTTTGGTGTGTACTAGAGCTCTTATTTAACTTTTGTCTTTACTAGCGACAAGTTGCCACATAAAACTAGATGCTTGAGAAAAATTCATAACAGATTAATGGATTATGGGCCATTTTGAGAAGAAAGTATGTTTTTCTTTTGTTGTTAAAAAGAGATAAGCCCAGCAACAAGAGAAATAGAACATTCAAATCATCTGCCACCATTTCAAATTAGTGAGAATAGATTCTTCACAATGGGATAAAAATATAGTACATGATGCACTAAAAAAAATAAGGACATAATCCCCAGAAGTAAATTTTATTCTTATCATTAACAATAAACAAAGTCCCTGGAATATTTTTGGCGCCTCAGGGGAGATTACTCCGGTAAGAGTAAGACTAAGGGCTAGTCTACATGAAGTGCTACAGGGGAGCAGCTACGTGCTTCAGCTGCACCACTGTAGTGATTCAGTGTAGACACTACCTATACTGACAGAAGGGGTCCTTCAACTGGTGTAGACAATCCACCTCCATCCATCTAGTACTATCTACACAGGGACTTAGGTTGTCTTAACTACGTTGCTCAGGAATATGGATTTTTCACATCCCTGAGTGACACAGCTTTGTCAATCAAATTTTCTAGTGGAGACCAGCCCTGAGAACGGGAATGCATTTTCACAGTATGGCTGACACTCAGCAGTCTGCAATCACACCCCCATATACCACAGTTGGCTGCAGTAGGTTTCCAGAAGCCCTTGCTTTTCATAATTCCCTGACTATGGAACTAAATGCTTTCAGTATACTTCAGTGCAAATGGACATATTGCCTACAGTTGCCAAGACAAAGCATTGCCAGAAATGGACAATGCAAAGACGGGTTCTGGGTGACTTAATCCTGTCTTTTTTCCCACTGAACTGATGGAGGCCTATATCATCCACTCTAGAAATAAAACCAGGATACTAACAGTGTCTGTGCAGATCATGTTTAGGAGAGATGGGCCTAGCTATAAAGTTCCTATCTGGACTTTGCAGGCATTCTGATCTGCGATTTGTTCCAAACTTTTCTCTGACATTTAAAGTGCCAGTAGACAAATAGGCTAGTGCCACCAAACACCATGGTGGTAGACCGCTCTTTGTTAGATTAATGCTGCACTGTGATTAGGGTGTTTTGAGCTGACCTAGCTCTCCACGTTGGTTTTTAAAAAAGTTTTGAGGCATTTTGTTTTACCTTCAGGGAAGGTAGAATCACCCACCCTGGAGAAATGAGAACTCTCCTTGAGAATTCACTGGTCTGGTCTTTCACATCTAAACAGTGTTGCTGAGCTTTTGCGTTCAGACTCTCATACAGGTCAGGGCTTAACTTGGAATCATGCAAGGTTTTCAATTAAGTTAATTCAGTTCATCATCCGATGTATCCAGGGCCGGCTCCTGGCACCAGCGAAGGAAGCAGGTGCCTGGGGCGGCCAATAGAAGGGGTGGCACTCCGTCCATTATTGGAGCGGTACAGCCGGGTCTTCGGCGGCAGCTCAAGCGCTCTGTTTTAGTCTTCGGCGGAAATTCGGCGGCAAGTCCTTCACTCCGTCTCTTCCTCTTCGGCGGCACTTTGGCAGCCACTCAACTGGGTTTTTCTTTTTTTTTTTTCCCTTCGCCGCTTGGGGCGGCAAAAAAGCTGGAGCTGACCCTGGATGCATCTACCCACATGCACAAGCTAAACTGTCAAAAGTCATGGAAATTAAAAAAAATATATACAAAAATCATGGAACCCATGACTTCCAGAAAGGCCATGGCAAAAAAGCAGACTGAATTATAATGCAATATTATTCAAACATCTTTCATGTGGGATTTCCTCCCATAATTTCCACTTCATAGGCAACAAGGGTGTAGGATGCTGTTCTTTCTGAAGACATAGGCCTTGGCTACACTTGCGAGTTACAGCACAATAAAGCAGCCCCGGGCGCCCTAGCTCACTCCCCATCCACACTGGCAAGGCACATAGAGCGCTCTGACTCCGCAGCTACAGCGCTGCTGGTACTCCACCTCGGCGAGTGGAATAACGTTTGCTGTGCCCCGCTGGAGCGCCACAGCGCCAGTGTGAACAAGGTATTGCGTTACTGCGCTGTGATCAGCCTCCGGAAACGTCCCATAATCCCCTTAAGTCAAGTGGCCACTCTTGTCATTGTTGTGAAATCAGCTACAGGAATGCGGAAATGCCCTTTCAAAGCTTGGTTTCGGAGAAGCCAGCTGCTTATCAGTTCCGAGAAAAGCAATCATTTACTGTTTGCTTTGAGTGAGTGAGAGAGAGGCTGGGGGAGGGAAAGGGGGGTCTGAACTTACAAGACAGCATGCTACACACTCTCAGCACCCCAAAAACCACTCTCTCTCCCCCCACATACACACAACACACTCCCTGTCACGCTCCACCCTCCCGCATTTGAAAAACACATTGCAGTCACTTGCATGCTGGGATAGCTGCCCATAATGCACTGCTCCCAATGCCGCTGCAAGTGCCACAAATGTGGCCACGCCAGTGCGCTTGAAGCTGTCAGTGTGGACAGACTGCAGCGCTTTCCCTACTGCGCTGTACGAAGGCGGGTTTAACTCACAGCGCTCTGTGTAGTGTAGTGTACATCTGCAAGTGTAGCCATGCCCTTACACTGCTAAGCAATATATTCACATTATCTGCATAATTACTCCATATCTGACATCCCAGTCCTTGTCCTCAAAGGACACCTGCACAACACCTTCAAAAGACAAGCCTGAGAATTTAAATTTACAACTCTGCTAGACACTGAAAATCATGGACTTAAGACACTGAATTTATGGCTCATTACAACAGTCTATAAGCCACAAACCCTCCTTTGTCCTTCAACTGTAGAAGTGTTTAACTGCCCATTATCACTTTGAATGGTCTTCTGCAATATGTGTTAAGTCCTTATCTGTTCCACCATCTATTTAGCTGTAACACTCTGAGTACCTTTCCCAGATCTGAATAAGAGCTCTGTTTAAGCTCAAAAACGTGTCTCTTTCACCAACACAAGTTGATCCGATAAAAAATATTACCTCACCCATCTTGTCTCTCTATTATTTGCATAGATAAACTGGGTGAGGTAATATCTTTTATTGGATCAATTTCTGTTGGTGAGAGAAACAAGCTTTCAAGCTACACAGAGGAAGAACTGAAGAAGAGCTCTCTGTAGCTTGGAAGCTTGTCTCTCTCACCAACAGAAGTTGGTCCAATAAAAGATATTACCTCACCCACCTTGTCTCTCTAATATCCCGGCACCAACACAGCTATGACAAAACTACAAACAATATATTATTTGCATAGGCATTTAAAATAATTACCTTACTCCCAAACTATCTCACTGCACTAGCCTTCTTGTTTTAATTCTACAAGGATATGACAGTGTATCAGTACCTGAATGGCATCCTTTCTCACAACAGTGAGCAAGGCACAATAAAAATCCAGGATTCTGGATTTAAATTACCATTTTCACATTGTGATTAGAAGATAGCATCGATTTTTTTGCTCTCTTTCAAGGAGTCATGCTAGATTCCAAATAAGTAAAGCTTGCTAACAGACTCATTCAAAGTGCTTTGTTCAAGAACACAACAAAAAATAATTAATTCAAAACAGCCTGGCTTTGAAGGGAGCATTTATTTGAATTAGTCTGTATCCACAAAAACAACAAGGAGTCCAGTGGCACCTTAAAGAAGTGGGTTTTTTACCCACGAAAGCTTATGCCCAAATATATCTGTTAGTCTTTAAGGTGCCACCGGACTCCTTGTTGTTTTTATTTGAATTCTCTCTTTCAAGTATGTACAAAGTGATGCATAAATATGCCACCTCAAACTCCCTTCTTCTGGAACTTACATAAAGTCTTTGTTGTTATCCTTAAACTTTACAGAGCTTTTTTAAAAATAGTGAGGCCCCTCACCCTCCCCCCCCCAAAAATTAAAGCATGTCTACTCACATACTAAACTGATTTGCGAACAAGCCATTTTTAAAAAGTTAACACAAGATAAAGCAATAACAAGGGTGGGAGGAGTGAAGAACTGATTTAAATTATTTTGTGTCTTTTATACAAACCACTTACCAAGTTCTGTGGCTGCTGGAGAAGTTTCATCAGAGATGGATGGCTGTAACCTAAAACAAAAGAAGGAGACTATTTCCATCTGGTTTCAAGTAGCCTTTTTGAGATTTATTCATCAGTATGTACTGTAGAGAGTAACGTTATTTTCTTAACTTGCTTTTTGATTAGTGTCATCTCTAACCTTTCCACGTATTAAAGTATTAAAGGTTGGTTCTTTTCTAAAGTGGCACAAACTGTTATGCCCCTATGACTTACATTCTCTTCGGTGGCTGTGGGTCAAATGCAGCATCTGATTACAGGGAGGCGTGCAATACCACCAAACACTCTGGTGTAAGACTTCACTAGTGTTGGGGCTTATCACCAAATTGACAATTAGGTTGAAATGGACACAACATGATCAGTTGCCCTATTAAAGTTTGATTAAAACAGATAAAACA
This sequence comes from Emys orbicularis, assembly GCF_028017835.1. Classification (NCBI taxonomy): domain Eukaryota; kingdom Metazoa; phylum Chordata; order Testudines; family Emydidae; genus Emys; species Emys orbicularis. Next base: position 26,239,980 of record NC_088692.1, read on the forward strand.
ATTACAGACAGTTTGAAAAGGAATCAGGCCCACAGGTGACATATGTGAATCTTCCTTGTATAAATGAAGCTCTTTGGTGATTAATCTTTTTAACCATCAGTTTGAAGTGCTGCCATCCACTTGAGTGGTGGAAATTTGCTTCCTCTTCACTCTGGGGTTACCTAGTTAACACTTCCCATTTCTCTTTAGTACCAAATGTATCTGTCACCCGCTTTCTTTTACTGAGAATGGTATCACTGTTGCTAGATCAGTGCCACTAATGTTTTTCGGCTCAGATTCTATTACTGTAAATGTTTAAAAAGCATGCACTGTGGACTGCTTATTTTCCCACTCTGAAGAGATTCTTTCCAAGAACAGAGGGATAGTAATCATAACCGTGACTTGTTTGAGTAAAATGACCTTCATCAAGCACTGAACATTGTATTTTCGTACAAACTCATTTGTCCACTCAAAGTCAGTCTGGAAAATTATGCTCCATCCTTATGCTTCTCAGCCCATACTAGTCCCTCACTTCCAAGCACAGAAAGGATACAAATATCACCCAAACGTGGCCGATGATCACAAAGTGGGAGGAGAGAACCCCAAGTAGCATCATTCCACCTTTCACCCTTGAACTTGTGGAAGGTCTTACACAAGAATGGCGCATAGTTTGGGCTGTTGGGTTTGGTGAGGGGGTATCTGATATAATCCCAGGGCCGGCCCACAACATTTTAGCACCTGAGGCAGGGAGCTCAAATGACACCCCCAAGCCCTCTTGCTTGGGCCAAAACATTGAAAGGTCTCAATTCTGCCTTCTTCCTGTTCTACTCCCCTCATGGTACTGCTCTGCTACCTACCCCAATAAAGGAGAACTAACAACTTAAAATGCCTTGTTCAAAAAAGGACAGTTACCTGTTCCGTAACTGGCGTTCTTCGAGATGTGCTGTTCCTGTCTATTCCACAGTAGGTGTGGGTGCTCGCCACATGCACCGGTGCCGGAAGTTTTTCCCTTAGCAGTACCCGTACTGGGGGAGCACCACGGCAACCCCTGGAGTGGCGCCTGCATATCGCGCTATAAGGGGAGCCGCGGGCTCCCCCCACCCTTGGTTCCTTCTTGCCGGACAGCTCCGACAGAGGGGAAGGAGGGCGGGGTGTGGAATAGACAGGAGCAACACATCTCGAAGAACGCCAGTTACGGAACAGGTAACTGTCCTTTCTTCTTCGAGTGATTGCTCCTGTGTCTTCCACAGTAGGTGATTCCAAGCAATATCTGCTGGAGGTGGGTAGGAGTTCACGATGGTTCGGGATGAAGTACCGCCTGCCGAACCCGGCGTCATTCCTAGACTGGGAGACGATCGCGTAATGCGAAGTAAATGTGTGAACTGATGCCCAAGTGGCCGCCCTACAAATGTCCTGAATGGGGACATGGGCGACGTAGGCAGCTGAGGAGGCCTGAGCCCTCGTAGAGTGTGCCCTGATGATCAGTGGCGGGGGAATCCCTGCCAGATCATAGCACGTGCGTATGCACAAGGTGATCCAGCGGGAAAGCCGCTGGGTGGAGATAGGTTGCCCCCTTGCCCGCTCGGCCGAGGCAACAAATAGTTGAGAGGATTTCCAGAACGGCTTAGTCTGATCCAGGTAGAAAGGCAGCGCCCTACGCATGTCGAGCGTGTGGAGGTGGTGTTCCTCATTAGAGGAGTGGGGTTTAGGACAGAGCACGGGGAGGAAGATGCTCTGCTCCATATGGAAGGCGGAGACCACCTTCGGGAGGAACGCCGGGTGTGGGCGGAGCTGGACTTTATCCCTATGGAAAACCGTATAGGGGGGTTCCGAGGTTAAGGCCCTGAGTTCCGAGACACATCGGGCCGACATGATCACCACGAAGAAGGCCACCTTCCACGAGAAGTGTGACCAGGAGCACGTGGCCAAAGGTTCGAAGGGGGGCCCCGTGAGATGGGACAAGACCAGGTTGAGGTCCCATTGCGGCACGGGGGGCCTAGCGTACGGGAACGAACGGTCAAGGCCCTTCAGGAAGCGGGAGGTCATCGAGTGGGAGAAGACTGAGTGGCCTTGCACCGGCAGGTGAAAAGCTGACATGGTCGCCAGGTGCACCCTAACTGAGGCGGGTGCCAGTCCCTGGGCCCTAAGGATAAGAGGTAGTCCAGGATGACCTGGAGGGGTGCGGCAGTGGGGGAGACGCCCCCGCTCACTCGCCCACCTGGCGAACCTGGACCACTTCTCCACGTACGTCCGATGCATGGACGGCTTCCTGCTTTCCAGGGGGACTCGCCTTACTTGCTCTGAACACCTATTCTCCTCCTCATTCAGCCACGGAGCATCCACGCTGTCAGGTGGAGCACGGCCAGATTGGGATGGAGGAGGCGCCCTCCGTCCTGGGAGAGGAGGTCCGGGTGGAACGGTAGCACCCTCGGGGGGGGCCGCTAAGAGGCGTAGGAGGGGCCCGTACCAGTGTTGGCGGGCCCACGCCGGGGCTATGAGGATGACTTCCGCCTTGTCCGCTTTCACCTTCTGAAGGACCTTGGCGATGAGGGGGAACGGGGGAAAGGCATAGAGGAGCTGGCCTGACCAGCTCAGGAGGAACGCGTCGGAGATCGCGCCTTCCCCTCCCCCTCCCCTGGAGCAGAACTGGGGGCAACGCCGGTTCTGACGGGTTGCAAACAGGTCGATCTGGGGAGCTCCCCACTCTTGGAAGAGTCGGCGAGCGACCTCCAGGTGGAACGACCATTCTTACTGGGGGGAGAAGACCCTGCTGAGGCGGTCTACTTGTGTATTGCGGACGTCTGGGAGGTGAGCGGCCCTTAGGGAGATATCGTAGGCGATACAGAACTCCCATAAGTTCAGGGCTTCCCGGCAGAGGCTAGGGAGCGAGTCCCGCCTTGCCTGTTGATATAATACATGGCGACGGTGTTGTCCATGAGGACTCTGACCACCTTGCCGCGGAGGTGCGTGAGGAAAGCCATACAAGTCAACCGAACTGCCCTGAGCTCTTTGACATTTATGTGAAGGGGCAAGTCCGGGGCCGACCACGTTCCCCGTGTGGGCTCCACATCCGAGGCATCGGACACCAGGTCTATGGACGGGTTGGCTTCTCTGAAGGGAACCCCTTGTAGCATATTGCTCAGGCAGGACCACCAGAGCAGGGAACCCAGTACCGGGGACGGAACCGTGAGAACCTTATCCAGCCCATCCCGAGCTTGGGAGAATCGGGAGGCCAGCCATATCTGGAGGGGCCTCATGCGGAGTCTGGCATGGCGGAACACGTAAGTGCACACCGCCATATGTCCCAGAATCCGGAGACACGCCCTCGCCGTGGTCACCGGAAACGTCGTGACCGAGGCAATGAGATCCCTTAGAGTCTCGAACCTGTCTAGGGGAAGAGAGGCTGTGGCCCTGGAGGAGTCCAGCAGGGCCCCAATGAACTCTATGTGCTGAACGGGCACTAATGTTGATTTGGTCTCGTTCACGACCAGGCCTAGATCTGCGCATGTCGAGAGGAGCAGCTCCACGTGGGCCTCCACCTCGAAACGAGACTCCCCCTTGAGGAGCCAGTCGTCCAGGTAAGGGAAGATCTGTACCCCCTTCCGCCTGAGATAGGCCGCCACCATGGACATACATTTTGTGAAGACCCTGGGAGCCGTGGAGAGGCCAAAGGGGAGGACTGCAAGTTGGTAGTGGTCCAACCCTACCATGAATCGGAGGAAGCGTCTGTGCCCCTCGAAAATATGGACGTGAAAGTACACGTCCTGAAGGTCCAGGGCCGCGTAACAGTCTCCTGGGTCCAGGGAGGGAATAATAGAGGCCAGGGACACCATACGGAACTTGGAACGGGTTAGGAACCTGTTCAGGCCACGCAGGTCCAGAATAGGCCTGAGACCCCCTTTCGCTTTCGGGATCAGGAAGTATCGGGAGTAGAACCCTTTGCCCTGGAACTGAACCGGTACCCTTTCCACCGCCCTGACGCTTCTGGTCTCTGGGTCTTTTGTACGGGGGCTCATATCTGCTCCTCACAGGTTGAGCCGCCGAGAGCGATTTGGCCTTGTCCTTAGCCGGGGGGACGTAGAGGCCCAAGGTCTGCAAGGTGGTGCAGGAATCTTTCATCCCATGCAGCCTGACGTCCATCCGGTCTGCAAAGAGCGCCTTGCCATCGAAGGGGAGGTCCTGCATAAGAGACTGGGCCTCCGTCGACAGTCTGGACAACAGGAGCCACGACGCCCTGCGCATGGCGATCGCGGAAGCCATCGAGCGGGCCGCCGTGTCAGCAGCATCGGACGCCGCTTGCAGGGCCACTTTAGCCGCCGCCGACCCCTCTTCTACCAGGGCCTTGAAGTCCTTCCTGTCCCGGTCCGGGAGGAGGGGCTCAAATTTAGGCAGGGACTTCCACAGGTTGAAGTCGTACCTGCTGAGAAAGGCCTGGCGGTTGGCTACCCGAAGCTGGAAACTAGCCGACAAATAAAATTTTCTGCCAAAGGAGTCCAGTCTCCTGGCGTCTTTGTTCTTGGGGGTGGGCGCGGGCTGGCCCTGGTGCTCTCTGTGGTTCACCGATTCCACTACGAGCGAGTTCGGTGCCACGTGGGAATAGAGGTATTCATGGTCCTTCGCCGGCACAAAGTATTTCCTCTCGGCCTTTTTCGAGATTGGGGCCAGGGAGGCGTGAGTTTGCACAGGGAGGTAGAGATATTGGCAATACCCTGGTAGAGAGGCAGGTCCACGCGGCCCAGTGCCGAGGGAGACAGGACGTTAAAAAGGGTATCAGACAGACCCTCCATCTCCTCGGCCTGCAGCTGGAGGTTGGATGCCACCCGCTTTAGCAGATCCTGATGCGCCTTGAAGTCCTTCTGCGGGACTGATGGCGGAGGCGCCGCTATGGTGTCGTCCGGCACCGGAGAGAGGGCCCGCACGGAGCCAGGTGCCTCGGTCGGTGCCGGGGCATCGAGACTGAGGTCAGAGTCCTGGCACGGGTCCTCCGACTCGTGATCCGCAGACTTGTCCCGTGGGCGGCCAGACGAGGCCGAGAGAGCTTGGGACGCTCCGGCCACCGAGCGGGCCTCCGTTGGGGCTGGCACCGATGGCCCACTGGCACCACTGCCCTCGCCACGGGGTCCCTTGCCATTGGTTCGGCTGAGCCCGTGATGGCAATATGTGTCCCAGCAGAACAGAGCGTGCCAAGGATGGGTGGACAGATGCCGAGGCCGAGGTCGCCAATGAGCGCTCGGTGCCGCGGGAGCGGTAGGAGCGGTGTCTGTGACATCGTCTACCTCGGGACCTGGATCTCGACGTCGATGAACGGTACCCACGTGACGAACTGCTTCGGTATGCATGACGGCGACGCGAAGCCCGGTGCCCTGGCGCTGAGGTACCCCGAGGGGAGCCCCTGGCGTGACGTCCAGACGAGCGGGAGCTGGAACGGGAACGTCGATGTCTGTCCCGTCGAGAGCAGCTCCGGTAGCTACGTCTAGCAAGTGAGCGCTCTCGGTGCCTCTCTCAGTGCCTACGCTCGCTGGCAGGCGGTGGAGAGGGTCCCTGCGAATCCCGTCCCTATGGTGGACCGGATGGTCTGGCTGGCGTCGAGGGTGACCAGGAGCTGTCAGAAGCGGCTGCTGCGCGCCGAGCGGTGCGGGGAGCGGTCCTCGGAGCGGGAACTGCGGCTGCTTGGAGAGGTCTGGTGGGCACCCAACGGGAGCTTGGCTTGCGACCTAGGGCCCATGCCCGTTTGCGAGCTCGGGATGAGCAAAGACATAATGTCCTTCGCAGCCTGCACCGTCCGGCGTCGACGGCATCCGTACCGGTGGGGATGCCTGGGCCGATGGTACCGGGCTGCTCCGCTCCACGTGAGTCGGAGCTTTCAAGCCCGGGGGGGATCGAGGGCTGCCCAGTGCGGGACCAGCCTCCCCCTTATCCTTGTTGCGGTGTTGTTGCGAGGCCGGGCCCTTCCCTCGCTTTTTGGAGGGAGAGCAGTGCCGACTGGTCAAAGGGGCCTCGCTACGTACCGACGACGCAGCGGCCGGCGCCGAGTCCGATCTGCGTACAGGCGTCAGGGTCAGCGCCGACTCCATCAGGAGAGCTCTGAGTCTAAAGTCTCTCTCCTTCTTGGTCCTTGGCTTGAACGACCTACAGATCTTGCAACGGTCGCTAATGTGAGGCTCACCCAGGCAGCAAAGACACTCGGCGTGAGGGTCGCTCCTGGGCATAGAACGGCGACAGGAGTCGCACGACTTGAAGCCTGGGGCACGGGGCATGCCCCGAGCCCCCTCTAACAACTGAAGGACGATCAACCAACGGAACCACTAAGGTCGAGAAGAAGGGCTGCAGCAGAGCTGGAGCACAAAAGTTCTGACTACCTTCACTGGCAGCAAGAAGGAACTGAGGGTGAGGGGAGCCCGCGGCTCCCCTTATAGCGGGATATGCAGGCGCCACTCCAGGGGTCGCTGCAGTGCTCCCCCAGTACGGGTACTGCTAAGGGAAAAACTTCTGGCACCGGTGCATGTGGCGAGCACGCACACCTACTGTGGAATACACCGGAGCAATCACTCGAAGAATAACTTTAAGTAACTCTTAACTTTCAAATACCTGAACAGCAAATGTAACTTTTCTTGTCTGCATAGTAAACACTGGCATTTTTATCTGGTTTGAATAATCAAAGTGGTGCTTTCCATGCCTTCTTGGCTGCAAAGATTTGAACTGCTTCCTGCTGAAGGTCAACAGTCTGGGCCAGCTTATGCTCTATTGAGATGGTTGCAAGGCCGACCAGCCTCTCCTGTGTCATTGTGGAGCATAGATGTGTTTTTATTAACTTCAGCTTGGAGAAGCTGTGTTCTCCACTGGCAACTGTTACAGGAAGTGTTAGAAGTATGCGCAAAGCAACAAAAGCATTTGGAAAGAGGTGGTTATCTTATTTGTGCACATATATTCCAGAACAGCCTTTGGAGTTGATCCTGCTGAAATGCATCTTGAAAGGGCTTTCAGTTCATCACTTAAATCACTCGCATCAATATCATGCATGTCATCATGAGTCACTGTCTCTAGTGCCCTGCATTGCTGGTGTAGGTCTTCTTCAGGTATAGCGAGGAGTTTTGGAATATCATACAACATCCCAAATATACTGCTGTGTTCCTTGAGCTGCATGAAATGTTCTTCAACTGACTGTATTGCACAGTCTAGCACCTGGTTAAATAATTCAACTTTGAATTGTTGTTTGGGGTCTCTTATGGGATTATCCCGTGCCTCGTAATCAAAACGTCTTCTTCTTTGGTGACTCTTGTATTCTTGAATGGGTGGGAAAATAGCTTCAGTGTGAAGTTCCTCTGCCAACTTCCGTGCACTCTTCAGAACATTTTGAAATCCCTCATCTGACCGGGAAGACTGTAGGTATGACTTTGCTTTGTCCAGTTGTTCCATTGCTCCAGATATATCAAGGTCAACACCTTGGAGTCTCTTGCTTACAACATTTATTTCAAACAGTATGTCATGCCACAACACTAAGCCACATAGAAATTTTAAGTTATGTATGTTTCTGGTGATTCCATTTCCCTCTGCCACTGTTCTCCCACGAACAGTTCCTGTCATAGCATTATACTCCATAATGGCAACTATGGCATCATCTATCTTCTCAATTTGGTGTTTGATAGGCTTTATCGCCTCCACCCGACTTTCCCGTCATGTGGCACTCAGTGGTTTCAGTGTCAGAGAGGATGTTCCCAGATGTTGCTTCAAAATTTGCCGTCAATGACTTGATGCAGAGAAAAATACATAGATGCTTTGAATTACATTAAAAAATTCAGCAGTCTCACTGGAAGCTGATGCTGCATCACTGACCACCAAGTTCAATGAATGAGAGCTGCATGGGACAAAAAAAGCTTGAGGGTTTAACTCTCGGAGCCGCGTTTGCACTCCTCTGTTCTTTCCTCTCGTGTTGGCACCATTATCGTAGCCCTGACCTCTCATGTCAGCTATCGCAATTCCCATATCTTCCAGCTTTTTAAGAAGCACATTTGTCATACCAGCACCTGTAGTATCATCAATGTCACTAAATTCTAGAAAATGCTCTCTGACAGTCACCATTGCAGGGACATTTTCACTAGGTTCTGTTGTTATTACAAAACGCACCACTAAAGTCATTTGTTCTGTATGGCTGATGTAGGTGTGCAGTCCAGAAAAACAGAGTAATATCTTGCTGACTTCAGATCTGCCACAATCTTCTGTTTGACTTTTGTTGCCAGTAATTGTGTGATCTCATTTTAAATTGTTTTTCCAAGGTAGTGGTGTGTGTACATTTCTTGGGTGGTGACTCTTCTTAGATGTTCCTGGAGTACAGCATCAAACTCAGCCTTCAGCTCCACAATTTTAAGGAAGTTTCCATTGTTTGGCACATACAGCTGATCTGAAGTGCCACGCAATGCTAGGTTTTGGGTAGCAAGCATTCTCACAATGGCAATGAGCCTTTTCAGAACATTTTGCCAATAAAGAGACTCTGATGCAATCTTCTCTTGATGCTGATCATCTATGGTGGCCTTTAACCTTAGTCTCACCTACGGAATGCTCTCTGGTGATTTGCTGCCTTCTCATGGCATGTCAGATTTCTAGCCAGATTTTTCCAGTCCTTTGTTCCTGTAGAACCCAATGTAGAACCCAAGAGTCTGCAACAAAAACAGCATGCAACATTCTGGGTTTTTGAGTACATAAGCCATGGCCTCTCCACTTTGTCACCATTGGGGATTTCATGCCAGTAATGTGTTGGATGGAAACTTCTATTTTCATTGTCTTTGGGGAAAAGACGGTTACTCACCGTTGTAACTGTTGTTCTTCGAGATGTGTTGCTCATATCCATTCCAGTCAGGTGTGCGCGCGCCGCGTGCACGATCGTCGGAAAACTTTTACCCTAGCAACACCCGGTGGGTCGGCTGTGGAGCCCCCTGGAGTGGCGCCCTCATGGCGCCGGATATATACCGCAGCCGACCCAGCACCCCCTCAGTTCCTTCTTGCCGGCTACTCCGACAGTGGGGAAGGGGGGCGGGTTTGGAATGGATATGAGCAACACATCTCGAAGAACAACAGTTACAACGGTGAGTAACCGTCTTTTCTTCTTCGAGTGCTTGCTCATATCCATTCCAGTCAGGTGACTCCCAAGCCCCACCTAGGTGGCGGGGTCGGAGTGAGACATTGCTGTGTGCAGAACCGCTGACCCGAAAGCAGCATCGTCTCTGGATTGTTGCACCAGCGCATAGTGTGCCGCAAACGTGTGTACCGAAGACCACACTGCAGCTTTACAAATGTCCTGGATCGGGACTTGAGCCAGGAAGGCAGTCGAGGAGGCCTGGGCCCTCGTGGAGTGAGCGGTGAGGCGTGGCGTCGGGACACCGGCCAGGTCGTAGCAAGCACGAATGCAGGACGTGATCCAAGAGGACAGGCACTGTGAGGAGACCGGTGAGCCTTTCATCCGGTCGGCCACCGCAACGAAGAGTTGCGTCGTCTTTCTAAACGGCTTTGTACGGTCAATGTAGAAAGCCAGGGCCCTGCGTACGTCCAAAGAATGCAAACGCTGGTCTTGACGAGTAGCGTGTGGCTTTGGATGGAAGACCGGGAGAAAGATGTCCTGGTTTACGTGGAAAGGTGAAACCACTTTCGGAAGAAAGGCAGGGTGGGGGCGAAGCTGCACCTTGTCCTTGTGGAACACCGTGTATGGGGGCTCGGACGTCAGCGCTCTGAGTTCAGAAACACGCCGTGCTGAGGTAATGGCTACGAGGAAGGCCGTCTTCCAGGATAAGTACAGGAGCGAACAGGTCGCTAATGGTTCAAACGGGGGCCCTGTGAGTCTGGAGAGAATGAGGTTGAGGTCCCACGTTGGAACCGGCTGGCGTATTTGTGGGTACAGCCGGTCCAAGCCCTTGAGGAATCTAACGACCATCGGGTTAGAGAAGACCGATGACGGGAGTTCTCCTGGGTGGAATGCCGAAATGGCGGCGAGGTGAACCCTGATTGAAGATACCGCCAAGCCCTGCTGTCTTAGGGACAGGAGATAGTCCAATATGAGAGGGATAGGTGCCTGCAAGGGGGACGTAGCCCGTTGCTGACACCAACAGGAGAACCGCTTCCACTTGGCTAAGTAAGTGGACCGTGTAGAGGGCTTCCTACTTCCCAGCAGGATCTGCTGGACGGACTGCGAACATTGTTGCTCCGCCTGACTCAGCCATGGAGCATCCACGCTGTGAGGTGGAGCGATTGTAGGTCGGGGTGACACAGACGGCCGTGGTCCTGGGAGATGAGATCCGGACTCAAGGGGAGCGTGATCGGCGCTTGAACCGACAGCTCTAGCAGTGTGGTGTACCAGTGCTGCCTCGGCCAAGCGGGAGCCACTAGAATTACTCGTGCCTGGTCGGTGCGGATCTTGAGCAGCACCCTGTGGACAAGCGGAAATGGGGGAAAGGCGTAGAACAGGTGGCCCTTCCACGTTAGAAGGAAAGCGTCCGACAGAGAGCCTGGAGCTCGGCCGTAAAGGGAGCAGAATGCGTGGCACTTCCTGTTGGCCCGGGATGCGAATAGGTCGACCTGGGGAAATCCCCACCTCCGGAAGACGGAATAGATGATATCCGGGCGAATCGACCACTCGTGCGTCTGGAAGGACCTGCTGAGACGGTCCGCCAGCGTATTCTGGACTCCAGGCAGGAATGATGCGGTGAGATAGATCGAGTGGGCGATGCAGAAGTCCCACAAGCGAATGGCCTCTTGGCATAGGAGCGATGAGTGGGCTCCGCCTTGCTTGTTGATGTAAAACATGGCCGTGGTGTTGTCGGTGAGGACCAGCACGCAACGGCCCTGTAGGAAGTTGAGGAATGCCTGGCAGGCTAGGCGCACCGCCATCAGTTCCCGGACGTTGATGTGTAGGGCTAATTCGGATGCGGACCACAGGCCCTGGGTATGACGCTCCCCGAGGTGAGCGCCCCATCCTAGAGATGAAGCGTCCGTGACTAGGTGGAGGGAAGGTTGTGGGGCATGAAAAGGCACTCCTGCACAGACCACTGCGCGATCCAACCACCAGCTGAGGGAGGTCAAGACCGAGGGCGGGACCGTGACCAGCATGTTCAGGTCGTCCCGGTGAGGACGGTACACCGATGACACCCAAGCCTGCAGTGGGCGAAGCCGCAGTCTGGCGTGGCTGGTTACGTAGGTGCACGAGGCCATGTGACCCAACAGGGTAAGGCATGTTCTTATGATGGTGAACGGAGATGCCCGCAGTCCATGAATGACGCGTGCGATGGACTGAAAGCGGCCTTCTGGCAGAATGGCTCGTGCGCTTCTGGAGTCCAGGATCGCTCCAATGAACTCTATTCTCTGTGTTGGCACCAGAGTGGACTTCTCCCTGTTGAGTAGAATGCCCAGTTCGTGGAAAGTCTGTGTCACCATGTGGACGTGAGCTTGAACTTGGTCCCTGGTGCGGCCGCGCACCAGCCAGTCGTCCAAATACGGGAACAGCTGTACCCCTTGTCGGCGAAGGTATGCCGCGACGACTGCCAGACATTTCGTGAACACTCTGGGAGCCGAGGACAAGCCGAAGGGAAGGACTGCGAATTGGTAGTGCACCTTGTTTACTACAAATCGCAGGAAGCGCCTGTGAGGCGGATAAATAGCTATATGGAAGTAAGCGTCCTTCATGTCGAGGGCGGCGAACCAGTCTCCAGGATCCAGCGAGGGAATAATGGTCCCCAATGATACCATGCGGAACTTCAACTTTACTATGAATTTGTTGAGTCCGCGCAGGTCTAAGATGGGACGTAGACCCCCTTTCGATTTGGGGATCAGGAAGTAGCGGGAATAAAACCCCCTGCCCCTTAACTCCTGCGGAACCTCCTCTATGGCTCCCATAGAGAGGAGCCCAAAAACCTCCTGTGAAAGGAGTTGCTCGTGAGAAGGGTCCCTGAAGAGGGACGGGGAGGGGGAGTGGGAGGGGGGGGGCGAGGAAAATTGGAGGGCGTATCCCCTCTCCACCGTGCGAAGGACCCAACGGTCTGATGTTATAAGGGACCAAGCACGGTGGAAACGGGAGAGGCGATCCCGGAAGGGGGGAGATGAATCCTGGGTGCTGGCTCTGGTGCCGTCCTCGACCGCACCTTCAAAAGGCTTGTCTAGGCCCTGAAGGTGGTCTCGGCTGGCCCTGGTTCTGACCAGGTTGAGGGCCGGTCGACCGTCGCCTACCGCCTCGACCCCGCCTCCTGGCAAAGTCCTGTCTCGGGCGAGGCGGGGGAGGGTAGAACCTCTGAGGCTGGGGCCTGAAGGGTCTGCGCTGTGGACCTGGGACATGCATCCCCAGAGAGCGCATCATTGTTCGAGAGTCCTTAAGGTTTTGGAGCCTCGAGTCTGTCTTTTCCGAAAACAGGCCCTGACCCTCAAAGGGCAAGTCCTGGAGGGTCTGCTGCAGTTCAGGTGGCAGGCCCGACACCTGGAGCCAGGAGGTTCGCCTCATAGCTATACCCGACGCTAGGGTCCTAGCGGCCGAGTCGGCTATATCCAGTGAGGTCTGTAGGGAGGTGCGTGCCACCCGCTTACCCTCCTCTACCAAAGTCCCGAACTCTTCCCTAGATTCCTGGGGAACCAGTTCCTTAAACTTCTCCATGGAGGACCAGGTGTTAAAACTATATCGGCTTAGGAGCGCCTGTTGGTTGGCCGCCCTAAGCTGAAGCCCCCCCGCGGAATAGACCTTGCGCCCGAACAAATCGAAGCGCTTAGCGTCCTTCGATTTTGGCGCTGCCGCCTGCTGACCATGGCGCTCCCGTGCATTTACTGATGAGACTACCAGCGAGCACGGTTGAGGGTGAGTGTACAAGTACTCGTGGTCCTTGGAGGGTACAAAGTACTTCCTCTCCACGCCCCTGGCCGTGGGGGGAATAGAGGCCGGGGTTTGCCAGATGGAGGTGGCATTGGTCTGAATGGAGCGAATCAGCGGTAACGCGACCCTGGATGGGGTGTCCGCTGAAAGGATGTTCACGATCGGGTCGTGAACCTCCACGATCTCCTCCATCTGAAGGTCCATATTGCGCGCCACCCGGCGCAACAGGTCCTGGTGGGCCCGGAGGTCTATGGGGGGCGGGCCCATGGCGGATGTCCCCGCTACCGCCTCATCAGGCGAGGAGGAGGAGGATACGCCCGGTGGCAAGGGGTCCAAAGGCAAGTCTTGCTCCAGGTGCTCCTGGAGCTGGGCCTCGCTCGTCCCAGGGTCTATGGCCTGCGCCGGCGTGGGCACTGGAGCCTCCATGCCCCCTGGCGGGGGGCGGGAGATGGTGGCCTCCGGGGCCCTGGGCTCAGAGCGTGCCGAGCGGGAGGCAGACGGCGGGGCCCCTTGGGCTTGGTGGTAGGCCCATGGGGTCCAAAAGGACCAGTGAGCAGGTCCCTGCGTAGGGTCCTCTGCCATGTCCTGTGAGTGGCTGAAGTCCGCCGAAGCCGCCTGTCCCTGTGGAGGGTAGGCCGATCTAGAGGCCCCTTCAGAGGAGTGGGACGCGGATCTCGACGGCCATGGCGGTGCCGAACGCGATGCATCCGTCCCCGGCTGGTGCGGTGCCGGTCGGTGCCGGTCGTAGGACGATCTGTCCCAGCGTGCCGGAGATTGGTGCCGGGATCGGGATCGGTGCCGGTAGCCGCGCCGGTGCCGCGATCCGGATCTGGAGCGGGACGACGATCGCGACGACACCCGGTGCCGGGAGCGGTCCCTCGATCGGCGCTCATACCGGTACCGGGAGGTGCGCCTCGAGTCTGATCGGTGCCGGCGGTCGCGACGGTGCCGAGATGTGGAGCGGCGCCGCGAAGAGGACCTCGACCGCGAGTACGACCGGCGCCGAGGTGATAGTCGGCGTCGGGACTCCGAGCGGCGTCGGGACCTGCTCCGAGACCTGGAGCGGTGCCGAGAGTCCACGGTTGGAGACGGTGGGCGCACCAGTGCAGGCTTGCCTCTCGACTGCACAATGCGCGGAGCCACCGGTGCCGGGAGCTGCGACGGTGCCGGCTCCGTGAGTGCGATCAGGTCCCTCGCGGTAGTAAATGTCTCCGGAGTCGAGGGGAGACAAGGTTCCACCACCAGCCTAGGTGGTGAAACAGTCCGTACCGGACTCAACGGCCTCGGTGCCGGAGTCGACGGTGTGGCCGCCTGCTTTTGGCGGTCCAAAGGCGGACGCGGCTCTACCCCCGGCACGGGGGGAGCCGGCGTCTTCAGGGCAGCAGTGTCCTGAGCCTTGCGGGCCTTTTTATGGCCCGGAGAGAGAGATCGGCGCCGAGTCCCCTGAGGTGGGCGCGGTGCCGAAGTCTGCCGGTGCCGGGAGGACTTGTCCGCGGTGCCGGTCGGAGCCGCTGGGGCGCTGCGCACCGACGCGCTCGGTGCCGGGGCCGGGCGCGCCGAGGGAGGATCCGGGCTGAGCGCCGCCTCCATGAGGAGCTGCCGAAGCCGAAAGTCCCGCTCCTTCCTCGTTCGAGGCTTGAAGGCCTTGCAGATTGGGCACTTATCTGCGTGATGGGCTTCCCCGAGGCACTTCAAGCAGGAGGCGTGCGGGTCACTTGTTGGCATCGGCTTCGCGCAGGACGCGCACGGCTTAAAGCCAGGAGCCTTGGGCATGAGCCCGGTATGCTCCGGGGGGGAAAAGAGGGGAGAACAACCCCCTTAACCCCCGCTAACAATTTACAACAACTACCAGCTAAATAACAACTATCTAAAGACTCTAACTACTATACACAACTATCTAAATGAACAACTATCTACAGAAACAAGCTAGAAGCTAGGGAGTGTGGAGACCAGCTATGCTGTGCTCCACAGTTCCAACGACCGTCAGGGGCGGTAAGAAGGAACTGAGGGGGCGCTGGGTCGGCTGCGGTATATATCCGGCGCCATGAGGGCGCCACTCCAGGGGGCTCCACAGCCGACCCACCGGGTGTTGCTAGGGTAAAAGTTTTCCGACGATCGTGCACGCGGCGCGCGCACACCTGACTGGAATGGATATGAGCAAGCACTCGAAGAAGAACATGAAGTTTTTCACTTGCTGTGGCCCATCCAGTACAAGGAAGTCCCTCAGGCTACTGCTCAAGTGGGTCCACAGTCCTGGATCATCTAGACTTAAGAAATTAAACTCAGCAGCAGCTGTTTCTTGCGCCTCCACCACACTCGTCTCTGATCTACACTTTTCTTCAGTAATGTGCATGGTTACATCCATTTGAGAGGGAGATATGGATGCTGCAGTAGCTGCCAGGTCACCTGCACTCTAACTGGAAGATCAGGCATCTCTTCACCACTCACATCCTCACAAGGGCTGGAAGGTTCACCATGAACATTTGTGTCTATGCATCTCAGGAGAGCTCCTTCCTGCTTAGATAGAAAAGCTTCCTTTGCTTTCTTTCTTTTTCTGAATGCTGCCCAAGGGGCATTTTCTTCTTTCACTCATGACTGCTGTTCTGTGCCAGCTATAGTGGCTCTCAACACTCAATTGAAGGGGACAAATAAGCAGGCTGGTAGCAGGGCCTGAGTGAGGGAAGATATCAGCGTCTTAAGGGCCTAACTGGCTCCTACTACTTCAGTTGACTGCCTGTTCTCCTCAAGTGGGTTCAGGGAAGCAGCAGGAAACAGGAAGCTCCCTGAGAAGCTGGTGTTAATCAGTCCAGGCTCCTGGGCGTGCTAGAGAGGAACATAAGAGGCTCCTCCTCCTCTCTCTCCCTGCAGCTCTGCTGCTGTCTATTATTCCCTCTCACCTTTTCTCCTGCCTGCCTGTTATGTCTCTTGTGCCCTCCTTCCTCCAGCACAGCACTCCACCATCTCTGTGCATCTAGAGCAGAGAGAATACATATGCACCAGCAGCAGACACAATTTTCTACACTCTGGGTCCTAGTGGCACCCCCCCCCGCCAGAGTCTGGCACCTGAGGCGGCCGCCTCAGTTCGCCTCATGGTAAGGCCAGCCCTGTATAATCCCTGGCAAAGTAGCATATTATATCCAAATGAACAGCATGAACTGACACTGTATAGCAATAGGGTCTGGTTGCTCTAGAGCTATAAGAGTTCCTGTGGCCGATGGATAGCAAGAGCATCCAGTGACCTGTCACCAAACAGCAAACCCACAAATTCACTGTTCCCTACGGAAACTTTTGGCCAGGCCCACTTCCTCAGTGACATGCTGCCTCAGAAAGCCAGCTTCAAAAACATGAAGTTGTGAGAGTTATTCCCTTCCCACCTGTTTCCCGCCCCCCCCCCCAAAAGGGAGTAACAGTTTGCAGGAGAAATAGCACTTCACTTAATTAATACTGAGGACTTCAGTTACTCAGCCAGAGGTTATGGCCCTACTACAGTAGTGGGTGGGTAAAGTTCTGTGGCCTGCAATGTGCAAGAGATCAGACGTGATCATGACGGTCCCTTCCGAGCTTAAAGTTTACAAGTCTATAAAAGGAAAGACAATGCCAAGCAAGTCTGCATTAAAATAGGTGTCGGTGGCAACTACACATTTATTGAACTCCTCGGGTAAGTTCATTTAGCTATTACAAGTTTCATTACATAATGCAGCCTATCACAGAATTATGGACCAGGTTTAAATATGCGCTTTTTTGTCCCTAATAAGAAGGTCCAGTTATAATTGTATAGTGGAGGGGAAATTCAATGGCACAACAGCACTGTTTTAGCGAACGTTTTGTACAGATACCAACAATGCTGAGGCCTACCCAGCAGCGAGAAACACTAGGCATCACACAGAGCTCTGCCAATGGCTTGACAGCTCTCTCTGGCACATCTGTTACATTTGGAGAGCATTCATAACTACGTTCCCACATTAAGCATTCATTCCACACAATCTCCGAAAGATTCTGCCTTTTTAAAAAAGAGCACATATTGGGCCATATTCTTAGCCGTGCCTTCATTTGTGCACATGCATATACATAAACCCACATTTTGCAGGTGCAGACACCAGTGCATGATCTTTGACAATCCTAACACAAGGTGTGGGTAAATGTTTGCACAAACACCAAAGTACATGGACAGGTGCATGCCGAGGCTATAAGTCAATCCTACTGTATTTGTTTGAGGTGTAACACACACAGTAATGCACACAATGGCAGTGGAGTGTACAAGTCTGTGTAAGATGTTATAACAGTTGTTCACCTCCATTACCACTAGAGATCCCTAGTTATGTATCACGATTTAAAGTCAAGAAAACCAAACCAAAACTTGTTAGATGTGCTGGTTTTATCATCTTCCATTATGCTGGGGACGGGAAGAGAGAATGACAGGGGCTAATGTATCAGTATCTTTATGCAAGATGTAGGCAAGTGCAAGATCACTCAATCCATCTCAGTGTACAATAAATCTCTCCTTATAAAACTGCTGCTAATGATCTCTTACTCACGCTATACATTTCCAAATAAGAGGTGGCAGACATTTTTCATACATGGAGGTGAAGTAGATATTATGCAGGATGTGGTCCAGGGGCTTAGAAAGGTCCTCATCAAGGTACCATCTCTGCTGAACTCAACTCCTTATTCCCTTTCATTCCCTGGCAGCACCCCAGAACAAGCCACAGACCTAAAGTGAGACCAAAACCAGGTCATCCTCACTACTTAAAGTAATATTCCCAGTGTATTAGAAATACACAGTTACCTAAAGAAAAACTACACATTCTTCTACCTTTCAGAAGTGCTAAGCTACAGAATATGAAGAATCCACTCAGTAGTGTAGTTGACGATAAACTCATTTTAAACTCCATATTCCCCACTTCTCATTTGGGGAATATGAAGTTTAGTTAGGTTAGCTTTTTACCACTTTTTTTTTTTAAACCACTATACCATGCAGCCCTCTCCAGCACCCCCCAACTGGAACTGGGTTGTCATAGGAGTTTCTTTAACTTTACTCCTGGGGGAATAATTTTGTTGTCTATATTATTGACATACTTGCTGGCAGTTAATTTGAAATAAATTATGGAAATAATTGAAACTGGGGTGATTATATTGTGTTATTTTAACAAAATATGCAGAATTTTAAAACATTGTGTGCAGAATTTTTAATGTTTTGGCGCAGAATTCCCCCAGGAGTAATCTCTTCTTGCTTTGATAGCATTTTAGGTACCAATCTCCTCACCTTCCCAACCCTCTCTGCCTTCCTGTCTTGTACCAGTCGTATTGTTCCCTGGAATTTAGAAAATGTCCCTCTCTATTTGACATGTAAGAGAAACTAGAGTTTAAGCTCAAAGAGAATGCACTCCACCTAATACAGTGGTCTCCAACCTTTTTAAGTACAAGATCACTTTTTGACTTTAAGTGCAACACAGGATCTACCCCGCCCCTTCCCCGAAGCCCCGCTCCGCTCACTCTATTCTGCGCCCCCCCCTCCCCCGGTTACAGTAAGGTGGCAACAATTAATGCTTTCAGCTCCTGTAGCAGTTCAGGTATCATTCTCTCAGTAGATATCATTGTTGCTGGAGGCTATTGTGTTAAGCTAAATGACCAACAGAAAAGTGCATTAGCATTTTGTTTCTTTTGCTTGATGCCTTTCCCCTCCATTTGTATTTGAAATGAATCGTAGACCAGTTCAAATGCTAGAGGAGCCTTGGAGGCCATGGAGAGTAGGTTATAAATTTAAACTAGCCAAGGCTGGAGATCACATGAGCTGGAGGCCCAGCTAGCTTTTCCACCAGGTCTGCAGTGGTTGCTGTGGTATTAGAGCAGCGGTCACCAACTGGTAGAGCGTGATCGACTGGGCGATCGCGAAGTCTCTGCCAGTTGATTGCAATCTCCGGCCACTAAAAGTCCGGCAGCGCAGCAGGACTAAGGCAGGCTCCCTACCTGTCCCGGCCCCGCACCGCTCCCAGAAGGGGAGGGATAGCTCAGTGGTTTGAGCATTGGCCTGCTAAACCCAGGGTTGTGAGTTCAATCCTTGAGGGGGCCATTTAGGGATCTGGGGCAAATAAAAAAATTTCAGGGACAGTACTTGGTCCTGCTAGTGAAGACAAGGGGCTGGACTCAATGACCTTTCAAGGTCCCTTCCAGTTCTATGAGATAGGTATATCTCCATATATTATATTATAAGATGCTGGCACATCCCTGCGGCCCCTGTGGGGGGGGGCATGTGGCTCCACACGCTGCCCCTCCCTGTAGGCACCACCCCCGGAGCTCCCATTGGCCACGGTTCCCCGTTCCTGGCCAATGAGAGCTGTGGGGGTGGTGCCTACAGGGCACACGCACGCGGGACGTGCCGGCCACTTCTGGCAGTGGCTGGAGCAGGACAGAGGCTAAATGGAGGGGTTTTCAGGGCCATTTATATCCTCCACCATGTGGAGGGAAACCCATTGTTTCAAACAAAAACCTTAGCACAGGGAGTGGAGAATCACAGGTGACCAGATAGTGTTTGGAGTCACATGGGCAAGTCACATGTTCATGCCCAATTTCGCTCAGTCATTGCAGCACGTTTACAGGACAGTCCACTCAGTGTAGATAGGTGTCTCCCATGGTCCATTGTGAGTTAAGTGTCCTTTTGATGGGCCACTCAATTTGAATAATCCCTCCAAGATGTGCTGGCTAACTACTTCGTGGGCGTTACCCCAGGAGCAAACATTTGATATCTAGGTATAGAGCCAATATTCGTAACTTCAAATAAAAAAAAGATACATGCATAGAGATAGCATAATCACAACCAGCAAATCATAACCTTTTCATAGATATCTTACATGCCACATTTTGTACAAGATTTGTTGCAAATATATAACAGTGGTTGCAACAATGATCTATATGGTCACACTTTTATCAGATAATATCACACTTACACAGAGACCACACAATCACAGTCTGGGCTTCCTCACAAGCCTGTATGTTTCTATACTGTACATTTCATCACAACACACTAGAGCAGAAGTGAATTGTTTTTAAGTAGATGAATGGGAGAAAAGAAGTCAGTGGATGGAGAGAAAGATCATAAATGTGATCAGGTCCATCCCTACTGGGGATGCGGGGCGTGAGGCAGAAGTGACAAATCTGTCACTTCTGGGACCGACCACGCTGGTCAATCGTGCTGGCCCGCAGGGCCCCCCACAGCTCAGGACCCGGAGCTGTTGCCCCAATTCGCTGTATCCTAGCGATGGCTCTGAATGTGATATTATATTTGCTCACAGTAGTTATTTTTAACACTACTTCAGAATATCAAAACAGGAGGATTCTTCTTCAACTATGATAAATACAGTACATCTGGAACTCAACCTGTATGACCTGTGGCTATTGATATATAACATACAGCAGGAGTTGAGTGGAAAAGGAGAGTTAAAAAAATTGTTTTGATTTTCCAACAAGCTTTGTTCTCCAACATCATTGCAATGAGCTCTCTATGAATTGAAGGCCTGATCTGATAGGGTGCTGAGTGCCATCAATTCACACTGATTTCACTGGAGCAGAGGGTATTCAGTACCTCGCAGGAAGTACTTAATATCTTTCAGGATCAGGTCATTAGTTATCACCTTTCGTAATCCTTGTTACCAATTCCATCAGGTAGACCTTGCAGTAAGGATATTAAAAGCAGGGGTTGATGCCACAGCCAAGACAAGACAATCTGGCAAAAATATCCAGTCTAAATATTTGCCCCGAACTCGAACAGACCATGAACATTTCTTTAGATTCAAGAAAGTTCAGTTAAAATAAATCTAAAATGTAAATTATCCTCACAGGCCTTGGTGCTATTTGGTTTCAGATGGCTCCAGAGACAGAAATACCAAAATGCCTCAACAAATACTATTGCCAGGTATTTCCAACATAATTGAAAACTACGGGAAGTTACATGAAAGTTTGTCCTCACCAGACATGCCAAACTCGTGGAAAAAAATGCAGAAATTGGGCTTGTTTTTGGCTTAAGTGGCTTGTGAGTTGCTTGTTGGCTAGTTTTTGGCTTGTAACTTGTTGCTTGTTTGGCTTGTAGCTTGATGCTTCTTTTTTTTTGATCGGCTCCTGGCAAGCAGGGGTAACAGCGGGCCCACCACAGTCCCAGACTGCTTACAAGCTGGATCTAGTCACATAGAGTGTTAGGGTTCTTAGGGATTGGCTTGTTTTGGTCTTGTTTTGAAATGGGATTAGCTTCATTTTTGGCTTATTGTGAAAGTTGGGATGCTTATTTACCGTGTGAAAGTTGGCAACTGTGGTCCTCACCAGCTTTTTAGATGGAAAAGATTCAGGAAAGCATCAGATCTTTAGAAGTCTGAAAAGAACCCCCCTGACTCTTTTGAGAACTGAACTTCCCTAATAGGACACCACAGTTCCACATTCTCACAATCAAGAATGCAGATCTAATAATAAATAATAATAATAGGACAAGTAATTAGAAGTGGAAACAATTAATACATTTGTCTTCAAGCCATCTGACACTCAGTTATTGGTCTGACATCTGGGAACACTGGCATTCAGATGAATTTTCAAATAAATTGCTGACAGTAAAAATCAACTGAACCCAGCGTTTTCTTTACCTTTAGCCCAGACTGGAATTTTGAGTCCCTTTTAATATATTTTTAATAACAACCCTCATCAAAGACCAAGATCAAATCTTGGGCTGTTTCAACAATCAATACTTAAACTTCTGCATTAATATTTCTCTTCCCTACTGCACCATCTTCAAGAGAATACATTAAAATTTTAAGACCCAACTCTTTGATAAAACCTGGAAATGCTAAATATGAAACAACTCTCATATGGCACACGGTTCATTTGTTACAAAGCAACATGTCTGAAGGTAGCATTAGACAGAAGTCAAGCAATGCTAACTGCTGTAGGTTGGGCCCCAGGAATTTCTCTGAACTTGGAGAGAAGTCATGATCAAATTTTGTTTCAGAATAAAAAAAAAAAAGGACCCATAATCTGGGTCTGAACCCACAGTTGAGAACCCCTGTCCTAGTCACACCTACTCAAGGCTTAACTTTTTCTTGAACATCCTTCCCACTCTATACATCAAACACTGCAGTGCTCCACCACCTAACACCTAAATGCATCTTTTCAATCATGATGACCAATACCACGCACATTGGGTTAAATTCTGATCTCAGTTACTCTGATGTAAATGCAGAGTAATGTCAATGAGGTCAATAGAATGACTCAATTCACACCAGTATAACGGAGATCAGAATCTGGCCTTATATTTCAAAGGAGTCCCAAGAAAGACACTACATAGGGACACCATTATTTTCTTGAATTACGTTGCTCTGAAAATACTGCCTACCTCCTGTTCTCCTCTCTGCATGTAGTTCCTTTTATACTAATTTCTCCTTATCTCTGTTCCAGCTATACAGTACAACATCCTTCACTTGTCACTGATTCTACAGAAGATAATTATCTTTCAAAGAAGAAAAATCTGGCAGCTAGGAGTATCAAGGAGGAAAAACCAACTTCCTAGCACCCTAGTTTTAAGTACCAAACACATCATACTACATTCTTCCACAGTTAATCATCACACATTTCTCAAACGCAAGAAAAAGGAAAAGGGAAAACTACATTAGAAACGCCCCCACCAACCCACATACTAATGAAAACATCTCCCTAATTAGCTCTAGTATAAAATTACATAACCACAAGTGGCAATTATGTACCTAACTGAAAGACATCTGCCCCGTGTTCTGATACTCTAAACAATAGCTCTGACTGTTCCAAATGCATGGCCTTTCCACTGAGAATGCCCTCATACTATGGCTACAGGGATGTTAACCCCAGGAACCAACAGCAAGGAAGACTCTCCAGATCTTAAAGTCTGTGATTGGATATGGTTTTAAATAACTCCACCTCAAGCTATTTAGGGCTTTACAGATTGTACTTGTGACGGGTTCGGTCACAGAGACCCCCTTGGGACTATCACTTGATGTGCTGAAATTAGCTCTGAGCCCCGTTTTCCCTGCCAGTTTGGGACTTTCAGAACCCCGTCTTGTTGAGCCAGACACTCTAGCCTGCTGCAACACAGACCCAGGGTCTGGTCCATGCCCCAAAAGCTGCGGACTTAACTGAAAACAGCTTAGCAGGTTACCTGTCTCCAGCACCCAGACACCCAGTTCCCAATGGGATCCAAACCCCAAATGAATCCGTTTTACTCTGTATAAAGCTTATACAGGGTAAACTCAAATTGTCCACCCTCTATAACACTGATAGGCACAGCTGTTTGCTCCCTGTTTGCTTACTCTGGGTTTATTAATAAACAAAGGTGATTTTATTAAGTATAAAAAGTAGGATTTAAGTGGCTTCAAGTAATAACAGACAAAACAAAGTAAGTCACCAAGCAAAATAAAGCAAAAACATGCAAGGCTAAGCCTAATACATTAAGAAACTGATTACAGGTAATATCTCAACCTTAGAAATGTTCCAATAAGCTTCTTTCACAGACTAGACTCCTTTCTAGTCTCAGCCCAATCCTTTCCCCTGGTACAGTCCTTGTTAGTTCCAGCAGACATCTCAGGTGGTAAGCAGGGATTTCCTCATGACTGGCAGCCCCTTTTGTCCTGCTCCACCCCCTTTTATAGCTTTGGCACAAGGCGGGAATCTATTGTCTCTCTGGGTCCCCACCCCTCCTTCTAAATGTAAAAGTACCAGATTTAAGATGGATTTCATTATCAGGTGACATGGTCACATGTCACTGTAAGACCCCTAGTCTCCATTCCCCATAGGCTGGCCCACACGTACACAGGAAGGCTTTCAAGTAACCCTTTACAACTGATTGTTTCTGAAGCACCCTTAATGGCCTCCACTTAATATGTTTACATCAGTGATACAAGTTCATATCTTATTCTCCTAACTCCAGATATAGACATAATACATGCAGACAAATAGGATGAACACACTTAGTAGATTACAAGCTTTCTAATGACACCATACAAGGGGTATTTAGCATAAAGCATATTCCAGTTATGTCATATTCATAAGCATATTTCCATTAAGCATATGGAGTGCAACATTACAGTACTCACACACCTGCAAAAAAATAGCCAATGCAGAGCAGAAAGCAGATTGGGTTATGAATTCAATGTGGCTCACCAAACTCAAGAGAAGAGCAGCTACATTCCATACTAGCTGAAGGTCTTGAGTCCTTGTTATGGGTAGCCCCAACCAGAGTGCATATAAATAATCTAGCCTGAGAGTCATAGGACCTTGATCAATGAGGCATAGTCTGCTTTGGAGAGAAATGTTGCCAGCCATTAGTGACTACACCACCTATGGTAGCTACTTCCTATCTGTGAATCTACAGCCTATAATGGATCCAATGTAACCTTGAACAGGTATCTATATTGGTAAAGGTCAGACACTCCTGCAGTCAAAGCTGTACTCTCAGCCTTAGCCTGTTCATCAAAATGCTTTCCTTACCTATTAGCATCAATTTGTCTTAACTCAACTGATCCCCAGCCAGTTCACATGCACCCAGTCTCTTCCATTTGCTATCAGATGCTGTTCTTTCCCATTGTTTAAATTAGAAAAGATGTAGACCTAAAGCATTTATCACTGCAGATCAAAGTATGTTCCCTAAACAGGCACAGATATACACTGAACACAAGAGTCACAAAATGGAACCCCAAACACAACATCCTGGGGAAGAAAAATCATCTATTACCTACTCTTTGAGCACTGCAGACAGAAGGAGCAAACCTTTGAAATACTATTCCATCAACAACAGTAAGTCACTGCAGGAAAGAATCAAGCCTTCTGGTCAGTGGTAGCTTTAATGTATGTTGTATAACTTATGATTTTATTTTCTCTGTACTGAAACTTTAAATTCCTATGGTTCTGCCTGTCTGCAGAAGCATTTCTGTTCTCAGAGTTGCTGTGGCGTATTACAGCTGAGACCATGCACTCTCCTGGTTCCTTCTTGCTTTCCTTAAACTAAAACAAGAGAGTCTATTTGAGATTGAAAGAATATATTCTGCCCTTTTCACAGGGAAACATTACAGTATTGCAGGCTGCTGATAAGGCTAACTAAATCAAGGATGCTTAACTTATGCCCATCACTAGTCAATGGGACTACTCGCATGTTTAAGAGTAAACAGACATGTAGATATATGCAGGACTGGGGCCTAGTATACCTATTTTAAAATCTGATTTTAAAATAATATAAGACCCCGGCAGGAACCAGCATATTATTTTATACTCCCTCTCTTTGGTAATTTGGAAATCTCATTTTCCTTGGTATTGACAGAGTCTCACTTCATATTGATTTTATAACTAAGCACATCATGCCCCTAAATTCCTTGTTCTAGTTTCATCACAACAGCCTATCTTTTCTTTCCAAGCACTGACACATTAGACTAACATGAGAGAGGATCAATTTTAAATACTGTTTTGAATATTTTGGTCTACAATGAGTAAAATCTCAACAGTATTTTAATTGTGTGTCATGCTAGCAGGAATCAGTTAAGATTATTATGAAGAAAGTAGATCTGGTTACTCAGACACAGACAACACAACTGAGTATGCATTGAATCTATCAGGGGAAGTATTGGGGGTATGTTGGAGGGAATGAAGTGATTAGCTGCTGCTGTTGAAAAACTACCTGCTGTATGAGAGACCTCCAGATTAAACCCTACGGAACGCTGACATTAACAGAGTCTACTATCCAAGATGCTTAGATACTAACTTTCATATTGGTTGTAAAAATGTGTAGATATGCTGCCTTTATTCAGATGCCCCCTCCCTCTCCAAAGCACAAATTCAGAGTGTCCTCTCCCCACTCTCTTTCATTTTTCCATCCACACACAATGTCCATCCTAACTCATGCCATCCTCTTCTTATTCTCCATACCCCAACCTCTGCCATTCTGACCCCCTCCTCACGTTGTTCATTCTTCTCTCTCCTCTGGTACATCTTGTTGCTTTCCTACTCCGCATACAAATCCCAGACAAGTGAGGTGGAGCCCCTGAAGCCTGACTCTTTCCCCAAAGCAGGGCAGCTCCTACTAGGCTGCTGGATTTGTGGTCCCCCAAGCACTTCTGAGCAGGACTTACATCCATGTGAGATTGATAACTTAGTTCCTCTTCTTGCCATTTAATCATTACATAAATATTATGAACAAAGAAAAAGTCCAAGAAGCAGAATATAATGGACATTTTAGGCTGGAATGGCGAAGAGGTGGCAGCCTGTTCCACTGCCAACAAGGGCACTTGGGTCAGCAGCTCAGGGCTTCCATTCTCCTAGCTTATGTCTATACTACAATTAGACACCCATGGCTGGCCCGGGCTTACAGGGCTAGGGCTAGGGCTAAGTGACTGTTTAATTGTGGTGCAGACGTTCAGGCTTGGACTGCAGCATGAGCTCTGGGACCTTCTCGCTAATCAATTCATCCCTGTTGCTCAACCCCAGATCCAAAATGGATGACCCACTAGTTGTTTCCTTGTCTTCATGAAAAATTGTGCATGGGGGGTATGCCATAAATGCTCCAATTTCACCAACCCACCAGGCAGAGGTGATAGCAACAAGAAATGCTGTTTTCATAGGTAAATGAACATAAGAGCATATTGCCATTGGTTTGAATAGAGGTCTAGTAAGAGAGTGTAGGAAGAGGCCAGGGTCCCAAGCCAGGGTTGGATCCCATATGTGAGGGTAAAGATTTTGGAGGCCTTTTAGGAATCGTTCCATGAGAGGGTGGGTGAAGACAGAGTGGCCGTCTATCTCGTAGTGAAAGGTCATGATGGCTGCCAAATGCACATGAATGGAGCTTGTGGATAACCCCAATTGCTTAAATTGTAAAATATAGTCCAGGATAAGTGGTAATGGAGCACTCATTGCCTCGACCTGATTGGAGGCGGACCGGGATTGGAATCTAGTCCATTTGTGGAGGTAAGTGTGTCGAGTCATAGCGCGCCTGCTATTAAACAGTACTTGTTTAACTGAGTACTTGTTTAACTGCTTCCGAACAGGTTATTTCCACATTCCAGAACCATGGAGGAGCCATGCTTTCAGGTGGAGCAGGTTGATTGGGATGGAGGATGCGACCTGCAACCTGTGAAAGGAGTCACGGAGTTGGATGGAGAGAGATCAGAGGGCATACCATCATGCAAATGAGGGAAGTATACCAGATCTGTTGTGGCTATGTCAGAGCTATAAGGATGACATGGGCTCTGTCCCCCAGGATCTTGTGGAGTACTCTGAACAGAAGGGGAAAGGGAGGAAAGGCACAGAGAAGCAGCACATCCCATGTGATGAGGAATGCATCTCCCAGAGCCTTGTTTTAGCTATTGGTATTTGGCAGGAAATAGTCCAGTGTCTTTAGTCTAAAGAGTCTTTCAAACTTCATTTCTTATCTCTCTGCACAGGAGCTTATTACTTCTCGGTCTTTGCTGATAAGGATGTTCTAGCCTGGCAGTCCATTATTAAATCTTGTGGCGTACAAAGTCTAACAGATCCATGCAAGGTTTATTGGATTTACTTGCAGAGAGATAAGTACAAAAGACTAGTGCCCTCACCCAAGTATTCACATTCATGCTGACTTTTTGACATAATTTTGCTCAAGTATCCTTTTCTAAAACATGAGATCTACAGCCTAGCTCCACCGGCATCTGCCACATGTCTAGCAGTACCTTCATGCTCCTAGAGGCCAGTCATCTCTACTGACATT
This sequence comes from Emys orbicularis, assembly GCF_028017835.1. Lineage (NCBI taxonomy): Eukaryota > Metazoa > Chordata > Testudines > Emydidae > Emys > Emys orbicularis. The sequence goes on from NC_088692.1 coordinate 26,267,531, forward strand.
ATGTTGTTTTTCATAGCAGATCTCCAACAAAGAGCTATACAATTTATTAAATATATGTAGTTCAGGAAGCTTGCTGTTTCTGCACATTTTAAATCCATACCCTGAGCAGTTGTCAAGAATTAAACTATGGTTCCTTAATTGCAGGATTTTCACCATGCTCCCTAGGGAGCAAAACAAGTGGCGTTTGGAGCATGAGAGTTGGGCTTGTGGTAATCAGCTATGATTTCTGATACCCAAAGCAGATCCTGAGAGGTAGAGCTGTGCTGAACAGAGTATAGAAAAGCCAGTTTGCACCATGTCATTGTATAAGAAAGCTGAAGGGTGTAAAAAAGGCCAGGGGAATTGTTTGGAGCAATTAACTTTTTTTTTTTTTTTTTTTTTTTTTTTAAAAGATGCCTTGATTGCAGAGACACTGCCAATGGATTCTGACGTCTTACAACTTCATATGGACAGAGAGTGAGAATGGAGGAGAGGATTTTTCTAATAGAAAAGAGCCCACAGACTTTCTTTGGGATGTGTACACAGTTTTTGTACCACTTTACATTGGTTTAGAAACCACTAAAGTTAAAGCAGTATGACTACTGAGCATGGGCGCGCTTATACCAGTATATAGGCATTAGTATCTACATAGCATGTTTCTGTAAATTTACAGAAACTGACATAGTTAATGACTTTGCATTGCACGTAGGGGAAGATTGGTATAATTTTAAATGTTCATTTGTTGAAAATGTATGGTAATGCAGCAGGTTAATGCTGAAATACAAAAATCCTACTAGGGTCATTACAAAAAGGAGTTGGTGCCATTATCATCATACGTCTGTGGCATTGTGGCCACATTTTTAATCCACTGGCACAGTTAGTTCCTGCTTAAGAAAGGCCCAGAATAGGAACAATAGTGATTACTCGCATTACACCCAGCTCCAGCCTTTGATGTTAGGCTTTCCTTGCTTTTATATGCATCAAATACTCAAACTCACCAACTGCCTACAACAGATATGGAAGATACAGTATAGGAATATAACAGACAGATCAGATAGCTAAATCTCTCTTCCTCAAGCAGACTTAAAAAGGTATTGAACTAAGGGCAATGGATGACGGAGGGGACTGGTAACAGGTTAGGGAGTCTTCTACACTTATGTCACTGGTTTGAACCAAGAAAGTAAAGTCCAGAAGTCCTTTCTATCTGCTGGGGGTTTCACTGTATAGATGGAGGTGAGTTGGTGGGTTTCATTCCAATTCTAGTCACTCACTATATTAAGGGCACATTTATAAACAATTTATAGAGGGTTAATAAACTATTAATAGATGTTATAGACATGAGCAATATGTATTATAGATGGTTGTAATAACCATCTATAATACCTTCTGATGTGATTAGCAGCAACTTTATCTCTTGGATTCCATAGCCACTCATTATGCATTTATTATGATGTCTATCAATCACTTATTAACCCATTATAAACTATATATAAATGTACCCTAATATAAAGCATGCCCCCAGTTCTTAGTTCACACCTGTTCATATCGCAAAAGTCATGGAGTGCTAAGGATGGGATGGGAACAAATAGTGAACTGCCCCTAAAGATCATCTCTCTGATTCAGATGGGAGGCACACTGACAGAGCAATGTAATTGGGTGCTACACTTCCACTGTCTGTGCTGTACTTGTTCTGCGAGTAGAGGATTTAAGTCTCTGATGCCGTCTATCTGGCAATAAATTCACTTAGCAGTTATAGTCTATCATTCTCATCAGCTGACAGGAGGATGGTCTATTACAATTCTGAGAAATTCATTACCTATCAGATAAAATTCTGGACTTTTTTCAGCTAGCTGCAGAGCTCCATTTTCGTCTTTCATTTCTTGAGTACTGCATTCTGAAAAATCAAACTAAGGCCTGGTCTACACTAGGAGGTTATGTCGAATTTAGCAGCGTTAAATTGAATTAACCCTGCACCCGTCCACACAACAAAGCTATTTAGTTCGACATAGAGGTCTCTTAAATTCGATTTCTGTACTCCTCCCCAACGAGGGGAGTAGCGCTAAATTCGACATGGCCATGTCGAATTAGGCTAGGTGTGGATGGAAATCGACGCTAATAGCTCTGGGAGCTATCCCACAGTGCACCACTCTGTTGACGCTCTGGACAGCAGTCCGAGCTCGGATGCTCTGACCAGCCACACAGGAAAAGCCCCGGGAAAATTTGAATTCCTTTTCCTGTCTGGGCAGTTTGAATCTCATTTCCTGTTTGGACATCGTGGCGAGCTCAGCAGCACTGGCAACGATGCAGAGCTCTCCAGCAGAGGTGACCATGCAATCCCAGAAGAGAAAGAGGGCCCCAGCATGGACTGATCGGGAAGTCTTGGATCTGATCGCTGTGTGGGGCGATGAGTCCGTGCTTTCGGAGCTGCGCTCGAAAAGACGGAACGCAAAGATCTACGAGAAGATCTCAAAAGCCATGACAGAGAGAGGATACAGCCGGGATGCAACGCAGTGCCGCGTGAAAATCAAGGCGCTGAGACAAGGCTACCAGAAGACCAAAGAGGCAAACGGACGCTCCGGATCCCAGCCCCAGACATGCCGTTTCTACGAGGCACTGCATTCCATTTTAGGTGCGGCCGCCACCACTACCCCACCACTGACCGTGGACTCTGAGGATGGGATATTGTCGACGGCCGGTTCCTCGGAGATGTTAGCGGACGGGGAAGATGAGGAAGGAGATGAGGAGGACGAGGCAGTCGACAGCGCTTACAACGCTGATTTCCCCGACAGCCAGGATCTCTTCATCACCCTCACAGAGATCCCCTACCAACCGTCCCCAGGCGTTAACCCGGAGCCAGAATCAGGGGAAGGATCAGTCGGTAAGTGTTTAAAACATGTAAACATTTATTTTGAACAGAACAGGAATATTAACAATATTAACAATGGGTTTTTCATGATTAGTTTGCCCTAGGCGCTTAACGTTTTAGTCCTTGGCAGTGCAACTACTGCAAAAGAATCAAACAATGTCCGGTTTATGATGATTAGTTTGCCCTAGGCGCTCTACTTTTTAGTCCTTGCCAGTGCAGCTACTGGAAAAGAAGGTCTATATATCCGGGGATAGAGCTAAAATCCTCATGGGACATCTCCACGAAGCTCTCCTGGAGGTAATTGGAAAGCCTTTGCATGAGGTTCCTGGGGAGAGCGGCCTTATTGGGTCCTCTGTGGTAGGAAACTTTTCCATGCCAGGCTATCATCAAGTACTCCGGGATCATTGCCTTGCAGAGCATGGCGGCATACGGCCCTGGTTTTTGCTGGCTTTCACGCAGCATGCGGTCTTTCTCTGTCCCAGAAATCCTCAGCAGAGTGATGTCGCTCATGGTGACCTGCTTTGAATTAGGGGAATGTTACTGTTGGGACTGCTTGCCTGTTCCTTTACAGAACTGTAACCGGCGGTTTACAGCCACGCGGTGGAGGCGGGAGAGGGGCAGCATACAGGGATCTTTCCCGGGGACAGCCGCGAGAGGGTGGGACAGGGGCAGAGTTCATGCTTGCCGGATTGCCGGCAGCAGGAACTGGCCAACACTAGGAGCATTGCTTTGAACGTGAAAGGAGGGCACTGCTATAATTTAAGTTTTAAGCAGCCAAAAGTCTACGGCTTACCATGTCAGCCTGCTACCCGAATTCCGCTGTCCTGCCCCGCTTGTCTGATCTCCAGTGCAAAACCCCAGGCACTGAATGCGAAGGCCGAAAATTCGACCTTGTCCTGATTGCGCATGTGATAGGTGCTGTGCATGGTCTTCTTCACAGAGAAAGACTATGTTCATTGTTCACAAAAAATTATCTTTGTGAGGAATTCACTCCCTTTTTCCCATCCCACAGCTACGACCGTCTCCCGACCTACCCTGGCATCCCCCTCCCAGAGGCTGGCGCAGATTAGGCGGAGAAAGAAAAGGACACGGGACGACATGTTCTCACAACTTATGGGCTGCTCCCGAGCCGAGGCGGCCCAGCAGACCCAGTGGAGGGAGAACATGTCCCAAATCCATCCATCACACATTGAACGGGAGGAGAGGTGGCGGCAGGAAGACCAGCAGGCGACTCAAACGCTGCTTGGACTAATGAGGGAGCAAACGGACACGCTCCGGCGCCTTGTGGATGTTTTGCAGGACCGGAGGCAGGAGGACAGAGCCCCGCTGCAGTCTATCTCTAACCACCCTCCCCCGCCACAAAGTCCCATACCCCCCTCACCCAAAGTCCCAAGAAGGAGGGGCGGCAGGGGCCGTGAAAACTGTCACTCCACCCCTGCAGACTGCTCAAGTAACAGAAGGCTCTCATTCCCCAAAATTTGATAAGTCCTTTCCTTCCCGCCTCACCCAAGCCCCCGTCCCAGTTTCATCCCCTAACTGTGTAGTTGCTAATAAAAAATACGTTTCTGTTAATTACTGTTTCCATCATGTTCTTTTACAGGAGAGTGTGTTTGAAGGGTGGACAGGGGTTGGTAATTGGAGAGGACAGTCACCTTTACCAGGGTACAGACACGGGGGCAGGTTCAGCAGCAGGTCACACACACATTGCAGTCACTAGGCACCCTGGTCAGTCTGGGAGGTGGTTTTCATGTTGTGTGGGGGTTGGCTATGTGACTTTGTGGCGGGGGAGGGCGGTTAGAGATCTTATGCAGCGGTCCTTATCCTGGATCACAGAGCCACGCAGCAGGGGATCTGTAACCGTCCTCCCCCTGCCACAAAGTCACATAGCTCCCAAACACAGATTCCCGAAAAGGAGGGGTGGCAGGCTCCGTTGAAACAACCAGTCCAGCACTGCGGACCGCTCTAGGAGCAGGAGCCTGTCATTCCTCGAGTTTATAAGCGTTCTTTCCATCACTACGCCCGCTCCCCACCACAGTCTGCATCCCAGTTTCAACCATTTACCGCGAAACCCGTAATAAAGACAACAGTGTTCATTAACAAAGTTCCATGTATTTTATTTTTAAACGTGTGTTGGAAGGGGGGGGACGGGGTGAACGGGGTATGTAGCTGCAGAGGATAGTTAACATAAACTGGGTAAAGAAACGGGGGCAGGTTCAGCTTCTCTTTAAACAAAGTTAATAGTCACAGGTTACCCTGCTCACTGAGGAACCTAGCTTTCAAAGCCTCCCAGATGCACAGCGTGTCCCGCTGGGCTCTTCTAATCGCACGGCTGTCTGGCTGGGCGTAATCAGCAGCCAGGCTATTTGCCTCAACCTCCCACCCCGCCATAAAGGTCTCCTCCTTGCTCTCACAGAGATTGTGGAGCACACAGCAAACTGCAATAACAATGGGGATATTGGTTTCGCTGAGATCAGAGCGAGTCAGTAAGCTTCTCCATCTCCCCTTGAGACGTCCAAAAGCACACTCCACCACCATTCTGCACTTGCTGAGACGGTAGTTGAAGAGTTCTTTTTCACTGTCCAGGGCGCCTGTATAGGGCTTCATGAGCCAGGGCATTAGCGGGTAGGCTGGGTCCCCGAGGATCACTATAGGCATCTCCACATCCCCAACAGTTATTTTGTGGTCCGGGAAGTAAATACCTTCCTGCGGCCGTCTAAACAGACCAGAGTTCCTGAAAACACGAGCGTCATGAACCTTGCCCAGCCATCCGACGTTGATGTTTGTAAAACATCCCCTATGGTCCACCAGTGCTTGCAGCACCATTGAAAAGTAGCCCTTTCGGTTAATGTACTGGCTGGCCTGGTGGTCCGGTCCCAGGATAGGGATGTGAGTTCCATCTATAGCCCCACCGCAGTTTGGGAATCCCATCGCGGCAAAGCCATCTATGATGACCTGCACGTTTCCAAGGGTCACTACCTTTGACAGCAGTAGCTCAACGATTGCGTTGGCTACTTGCATCACAGCAACCCCCACGGTAGATTTGCCCACGCCAAAGTGGATCGCGACTGACCGGTAGCTGTCTGGCGTTGCAAGCTTCCAGAGGTCTATGCCACTCTCAGACTTCATGTCCTCACTGCGATGCCGTAACCTCCTCGCCCGATTTCTCAGCATCTGCCTCTGGAAAAGGTGGATGATAAGGTGCGAGGTGTTGACAACGGCCATAACTGCAGCGATGGTCGCAGCGGGCTCCATGCTCGCAGTGCTGTGGCGTCCGCGCTGTCACTCACCAGAAAAGCGCGCGAAATGAAATGATTGCCCGCCGGCGCTTTCAGGGAGGGAGGGCGGGAGTGACGGTTGGATGACGACAGTTACCCAAAACCATCCTCGACACATTTTTTTCCCCAGCAGGCATTGGGGGCTCGACCCAGAATTCCAATGGGCAGCGGGGACTGCGGGAACTGTGGGATAGCTGCCCACAGTGCACCGCTTCCAATGTCGATGCTTGCCCCGTTAGTGTGGACTCACAAAGTCGAATTACTGCCCTTAGTGTGGATACACACGTTCGACTTTGTAATATCGATTCCACATATTCGATTTAAGTAAAATCGAACTACTCTCATATTGTAGACATACCCTAAGTGAGACTTTCCTGTTCATGAAAAACAGAACTTTGGCATGGGCGAAGGAAGAGCCACACTTGACTAGCCGAAGAGCCTGGAAAATTTAATTCCAAGCCATAATCTTTGCTCACTGTTTCGACTCTTTTCTATCTTTGAAGCTCACCACTGAAAATTATGTAAAGTATTAGAATGGATATATCAAACATTCCCCCTCCTTCACCTTGGATGGGCATATCATCAAATCCCATTCATTTCCCATAAATCTACTTTTCCATGTTTTAACCCTGCCCCAAGAATATCACCCAAAGTTGACAGCACTTCATCTCTGTAGACAGCATGCAACCAATTAACCCATTCCTCCCCATTTCTCATTAGACAGCTACAGTGTGATAACAGAGATGTTCATATAAATCACTTCTGGGTAACAACGTAGTTCAACAAACATACTCACTTTTTTTACAATGAACTGGGAAAGGATTTTTCTAATTTACACTTTGGGGAAGAATTATTACTTGTTTTTTTCAGATGTGTAGATGGGATGAAGTTTACCACCAAGAAGGAGAGAAAGAGAAAAATGGAGGGAAGAATTTGACTTAGTACAATATAGTGACCTAAGCTACCATACACTGTTGAAAAATCCAACCCACTTGCTCTGTGCCAGAAGAGGATGCTAGCAATGGGGTGTTAACAATATACAGCAATGGGCAAGTACCGTTGTCTACTTAAATCATTTCGCCTGTTACGGAAGTTTCTTCTCCATTGACTAAGCAAGACCAGCATTTCTCATCTTATTTGTTCATTTTATTTTAGATTTCACGTGAAAAGGAGTTTGAGTTGTCAGGTATTTTTCATTATTAAGTTACAGAGTTTTTTGAGATCTTGTACCAAAGGTGATTTTATCCTAACAGATTTGTTTTCTAATCGGAATAATTTGTGTTTCACATATTAAGCCATCTCCTTTTGCAAATTCCTGACAGGCATCTAAGAACTGATAATGCTCCCATTACTGTGGCAACTACATGCAAAATACGGTGAAGACTAGAACAACTTTAAAAGATAATTAGTGATTAGTACACGATTTGAGAAACAAATTTCTTAAAGGATCTGGACTACATACACCCAGACATATCTTTCATGAATGCCATCACCTGACTCCAGTAATAAGAACATGAGAACAGCCATTCTGGGTCAGACCAAAGGTCCATCTAGCCCAGTATCCAGTCTTCCGACAGTGGCCAATTCCAGGTGCCCCAGAAGGAATTAACAGAACAGGTAATCATCAAGTGATCCATCCCGTGATCGCCCATTCCCAGCTTCTGGCAAATAGAGGTTAGGGACACCATCCCTGCCCATCCTGGCTAATAGCCATTGATGGACCTATCTTCCATGAATTGATCTAGTTCTTTTTTGAAGCCTGTTATGGTCTTGGCCTTCACAACATCCTCTGGCAAGGCGTTCCACAGGTTGACTGCGTGTTGTGTGAAAAAATTACTTCCTTTTGTTTGTTTTAAACCTGCTGCCTTTTAATTTCATTTGGTGGCCCCTAGTTTTTGTGTTTGGAGAAGTAACACTTCCTTATTTACTTTCTCCACACCAGTCATGATTTTATAGACCTCTATCATATCCCCCTTGGTCTTATTAATCTCTCCGCATATGGCAGCCGTTCCCATATCCCTAATCATTTTTGTTGCCCTTTTCTGAACCTTTTCCAAGTCCAATATATCTTTTTTTGAGATAGGGCAACCACATCTGTACGCAGTATTCAAGATGTGGACGTACCATGGATTTATATAGAGGCAATATTATATTTTCTGTCTTATTATCTATCCTTTTCTTAAGGATTCCCAATAAGCATGGCATATGTGCTCTAGACATATATTTCAAATATAAGCATACAATATACATACACAATAAATATATACATATATACAGTAACAACTTTTTGCACATCTACACACACCCCAAGTTAAAAGAACACTAAGGTTGTAAAGTCATGCACTTTAAAGTTAGCATAAATTCTGGCATTTCCTATCTGCAACCTCAATTTGGCCCCCTTGTGTGTCTGAATTATGATACAATTTTTAATTACATAATCACACACTATTTTTTCCCCAGGACCCCTGTCTCACGTGGCAATTTTGTGATGTAGATGAATGGGAGGCTAGGATAATACCAAACTCATTTTCATTTCTAGAAATCCAGGGTCAAATCCATTTAGATTAGATGTAGTTAGTGCACACAGTGTCCCCTAAAACCACTGTTATTTACACATTAGAGCCAACCAAATTGGTTTCCCAAAAGCGGCCTCAGAGAGAAAGCACAGCAATTGTATTAATGGGAATTAGGTGCAAGTAGTGAGGAGTTCTGGAATACTTATACATTTATTAAGGTGCAATGTGAAAAGCATGTTATTTGATAATATAAATGCAAAAAGATTAATGCAAAGATTTATGACTTTACAAATGCTGCAATGACTCAAACATTGCTAAATTATGGATTAAGAGAAGTATGTGGCGATGACTGAATTATCACAATTTCTACATAGGGTATATCTCTTTCTAATTAGCCCCATAACTTTTTGCTGGTGTTCTTCCAACAGAAACATTTCCTTAAACAAGTCAGAAGTAACATGTATACAGCACAAGTACACCAATCAGTCTGTGGTCATAAATCTGCATTCTTTGCAACTGTGCTTAGATCACTGCCTGATTTTCCTTTCCACTGAAATATTTCTCAAAAGTTAACCCAGTTTTCCAGAATCTGACAACTCCATCCTTCAGTCCCTTGACCATCAATCTGCCTGCTACCATAATTTTAAATCAGCACTATAGCCTAATCTTTTCTCCAGTTTTATCATATTAGATTCCACAACTGGTTCTTTGCTTCCTTTTCCAATTCTTTGTGGATTGAAGTACAAACTTAAACACCAAAGGAACCATACATTTTCACTTACAAAAACAAGAAAGATTTATACAAGTCCAATCAAATTAATGCAGCCTATGCATCTCGAAGCTACATATTTGGACTGTTTTCAAAAGAGGCTATGAAATGGCAAACTTTTAAATTAAGTGTTTTGATAACAATGCTTAGCTCTTATATGGTGCTTTCCATTTTCTACAATCTTTACAAACATTAAACGGAAATGCTATCTGCTATTTCAGTCCCAGTTCAGGTCAGCAATGTTAAATGGACCAGCAGCCACAGAAGATGAAAGTGGTGTTAAAATACTGAATACTTGCATCCGAAGTGGGCAGCACAGTATGGGTAGAAGGTGACCAGCCCTCTGTGGAGAAAGAAGTGGTTCGGGACTATTTAGAAAAACTGGAAGAGCACAAGTCCATGGGGCCGGATGCGCTGCATCCGAGGGTGCTAAAGGAGTTGGCGGATGTGATTGCGGAGCCATTGGCCATTATCTTTGAAAACTCATGGCGATCGGGGGAGGTCCCGGATGACTGGAAAAAGGCTAATGTAGTGCCCATCTTTAAAAAAGGGAAGGAGGAGGATCCGGGGAACTACAGGCCAGTCAGCCTCACCTCAGTCACTGGAAAAATCATGGAGCAGGTCCTCAAGGAATTAATTCTGAAGCACTTGGAGGAGAGGAAAGTGATCAGGAACAGTCAGCATGGATTCACCAAGGGCAAGTCATGCCTGACTAACCTAATTGCCTTCTATGAGGAGATAACTGGCTCCGTGGATGAGGGGAAAGCAGTGGATGTGTTATTCCTTGACTTTAGCAAAGCTTTTGATATGGTCTCCCACAGTATTCTTGCCAGCAAGTTAAAGAAGTATGGGCTGGATGAATGGACTATAAGGTGGATAGAAAGCTGGCTAGATCGTCGGGCTCAACAGGTAGTGATCAATGGCTCCATGTCTAGTTGGTAGCCGGTTTCAAGCGGAGTGCCCCAAGGGTCGGTCCTGGGGCCGGTTTTGTTCAATATCTTCATTAATGATCTGGAGGATGGCGTGGACTGCACTCTCAGCAAGTTTGCAGATGACACTAAACTGGGAGGAGTGCTAGATACGCTGGAGGGTAGGGATAGGATACAGAGGGACCTAGACCAATTAGAGGATTGGGCCAAAAGAAACCTGATGAGGTTCAACAAGGACAAGTGCAGGGTCCTGCACTTAGGACAGAAGAATCCCATTCACTGTTACAGACTAGGGACCGAGTGGCTAGGCAGAAGTTCTGCAGAAAAGGACCTAGGGGTTACGATGGACGAGAAGCTGGATATGAGTCAACAGTGTGCCCTTGTTGCCAAGAAGGCAAACGGCATTTTGGGCTGTATAAGTAGTGGCATTGCCAGCAGATCGAGGGACGTGATCGTTCCCCTCTATTCGACATTGGTGAGGACTCACCTGGAGTACTGTGTCCAGTTTTGGGCCCCACACTACAAGAAGGATGTGGAAAAATTGGAAAGAGTCCAGCGGAGGGCAACAAAAATGATAAGGGGGCTGGAGCACATGAGTTATGAGGAGAGTCTGAGGGAACTGGGATTGTTTAGTCTGCAGAAGAGAAGAATGAGGGGGGATTTGATTGCTGCTTTCAACTACCTGAAAGGGGGTTCCAAAGAGGATGGATCTAGACTGTTCTCAGTGGTACCAGATGACAGAACAAGGAGTAATGGTCTCAAGTTGCAGTGGGGGAGGTTTAGATTGGATATTAGGAAAAACTTTTTCACTAGGAGGGTGGTGAAGCACTGGAATGGGTTACCTAGGGAGGTGATGGAATCTCCTTCCTTAGAGGTTTTTAAGGTCAGGTTTGACAAAGCCCTGGCTGGGATGATTTAGTTGGGGTTGGTCCTCCTTTGAGCAGGGGGTTGGACTAGATGACCTCCTGAGGTCCCTTCCAACCCTGATATTCTATGATTCTATGAAAAGAACCTTTATTTTAGTGAATTTAGATGAAAGGTGTCAACTTGACAGCCCTAGATAGCAAACTCTTCCATCCACTGTTTAACGCAGTAGGGCTACAGCAAGCTTTCCCTGACTTCCCATCAATGTGCCGTAGTACTGGCTCAGACGTATCACCTCTAGAATGGGAGTGAGGTTCAGTTCCCATTTCCATTTAGCCTCTCTGCTGAGAGTGTCGACAGAAGGACAGTTAGAGGTAGTTTTTCCAATGTAGACACCTGTCCTCTAGGACCTGGGTCAAGATCAGCAACCAGTTGGCGTATGCTAACAACTTTGGTTAATGCATCTGACCTTTCAAACTAGAGGGTAAATACTTCCTCTTCTATTCTAAACTTCCAGACTCACTCCCCAGGTGACCTTTTACAAAAGTATGGTATGGGACCAAAACAGCAAGAGAAAGTAGTCATGAACCTGAATTCTGGGCAATACAAGACTTGATTTAAACAACATTGTTTGGTTTAATTTTGGATTCTTTCAAGTCTAATGATGTGCAAACGTATCTAGCAAGTCCATATAGGATGACCTAGCTTAAATACTTTAGAACCAAATTGTTTCAATTGCTGTGATCAACATAAACAATGTACAAAGTGGGCTAGCACTGGTCAGGTATATGATAACACCAAGGGAACTCTGCAGGGCTAGCCCCACAGTATGTGAATAATGTATTTCATCACACAGACTCATAAGGAACTAGAGAAAATGGATTTCAGAAGCAACATGTTTGGTATCTACAGAAGAGAGATGTGAGGATAAGAATGCCTTCAAATGAATGTGTTTTGTCTGCAGTTGGGAAGAGGTCGAGTGGGCGGACAGTCTTTGTCTCAGAAGGGCAGCTGTGTCTAAGGCAATATGCTTGGTCAAATATTGCATTTAGGCCATTAAATTTAATAAGGAACTTGTTTTAAAAGTTATAGAACCCTCCACCACCCGTGATTCAATCCAAGATTAATACTATGGCTCCTTCTAGGTCCCAATATATGCTTCAAGTGAGCCATGTGTATTGAATCCTAAAGCAGATCCTCCAGCTATATAGAGATGCAGTTATGGAATACAGAGCAGTGAAGCACTGTGACTGCAATGAGGCATACATGGTGTCAGCTATTTCACTGTTTAATGAATCAGCTTCTCCAGCAGAGATTGAGAGAGAAAGGAGCAGTTCCATAGCAAACCAAGAGCTTTAGCGCAATCTGGCTCTTACCTATTGGGATGGATGAAATCTGAGAGTAGAGATCCAGCATGCGGTTGCCATCTACGTCTACAAGGTAGTTCCCTCGGCTCTCTTGATAATTGCAAAAAAAGTGCACGGCTTCTGCATTCTTACAGGAAAAAAAAATAAACCATTAAATCTAGCATGTGGCAGAATATTCAGTTCAATCTGGAGATAGTAAGTGGGGGACATATATAGCAAAACCTTTTAAAAATATCTATTGATAAAATACAAATATACACATCTCTGTTGTATGGGAATTAAGTTTACTGTAGCCTCTTACAAAAAATGGATTTTAATAAGAATTGCAATAGGGACACAGGAGGGAACAGAATGCAGTACAGTATTTCACACTTCCTCATCTAAGGCTCTCAAGGTGTTTTACAAGATTCAGTGAATTAAATGAAGATAATGTTCTGCTACTGACTCAGTATTTGACCTTGGGCAAAATAGAGAATAAAACACAGTGTTCCTGACTCAATCTGTTCCTCTAATAATCCGCACACACACTATGTGTGTGGGGGGGAAGGCCTTGCATGGACCAGTTGGTGAATAAAGTCGAACAACTGCAAGGGTGCAGTTTCTGCACATAAATCAAGTGTGCACATTGCAGAATTGCTCTTTTGGTCAAGGAAATATATAGTTATATTGACATACTTTTAAGCTCAAAGATTCCTATACTCATATCCTCTGCTTAATAGCAATTAAAAAATCACCACATTCAGTAGGAATCCCTAAGGAGGTAAATAATAAACAATAGGGCACACTGACTTCACAAAACATTTCAGAATTTAAAAACTGTTATAGAGTTAGTTTTTATTAAACATTGTACAATAATTTAACCATAAAATACTATGGTCACAATTAAGGGCAATTGCACCTGTATTCCCCCTTCAGTGGCCTGATTCCCTGTGTTACTCCCAGCAATGATAGTCTGCCTAAACAAACCTGCTTACTTGCTCTTCAGAGACTGATAACAGACTGATTGCTACAGTTGTAAGTAACATACAGCTCTTTCTAAGCAAGCCTACTTTATTCTTAAGGTAAAAAGCATTACAAAGAAAACATAATAAAAAACAATAAAAGAACCTACACACATGCTAAGAAGCTAACCAGAGACCACCACAATTCTAACACAGGCTCAGGCAAGAGCAGTCTTTCAACACCCCACCCTCGTGGTTTCCTTGTGGTTACAAGTTCATGACAGCTTCAGCTCAGAACAAGCACACAGTTTTATAGGCCCCAGTAAGCCAAGTTCTTCCAATCCTTCCCTAAGGATGGGGCTTGCTGTGGACCAGAGTTCCTTTCCATTGGCTGTCAGTCTTTGGAGAAGCCAGTTTGAACTAGTATGTGTGTGTGTGGGGGGGGGGGGGGGGGGGAGAATGGCTTCAAAGGCTGATAATGGAGGAAGTATATTAGCATCCCCCTCCCTATTTGAAACAATACATACAATTCCACAGTGACACATACACAATTGCATTTGTAATACAGTTTACCCCAAAGGTATTAAGCCCAATTCAATAATGTTTAACTTTATTCAATAAAGTTTATCTTAATTCCATAAGTTTTGTTCAGGATATTATGGGATACTGTCAGTCTGTCACAGCTACTCCTAAATTTAAATTTTTTTTGCCTAGTTTTGCAGTATGAACCTAACGCTAGAAAATCTGATTTTAAAATGGAAACGCTGAGAGATTGGCAGCAAAAAATAAATTTGATGAGTTACCTGAATTCCATTTAACTGTTTCATTAACTCCTGAAAGGAAATAATAAAAAAATCAAGAGCATGATAAACATAGTTTGTACACTTCAACTGAACTGCTTTAATGATTTCTATTAAATACTTGACTCTGTCAGAAGGAAATAATGTCCAGCTAATTGAAACCCTCATGCCACTTTCAAAACTAAAGTATCAATTTGTAATCGGCACAACCAGTTCAGTGTTCCAACTGGAGGACTAGGAGACAAGCAAATACACTTTGCTCTCCTGCAGATGGGAGGTTTCATTAGACTCACTTGCTTCTAATTCTTAATTCTAGCAATAGACATTAGGAAACCAGGAGGTTAGACACAAAGGGCAAAATCTCCTCTCTGATCAGCCATTGCGAATCTTTACTCAGATACTCCGCCATCTCCCCAGCAGTTCCTTTAGTTACCCCTCCCCCACATCTTGCAGGCCCTGGTGCAACTGGACCACTTGCACCATTGAAGTTACACTATAGAAGCAGAACTTTACAGGTGAGAGCTTTCATGCAGATCTGGGAGGAGAGTTTTGTCTTAAAATATTTTGACATACAGACAACCTGACATTTGTCTAACTCTTTTCATAATCTGATCTAAGTGTGTGCACAGTTATTGTCTTGCTTCTGGGAACATTGATGTTCTTTAGTGTTGTTTCTTCCATTTTAGTCTGTCATTCTGGGGGTCTTCGAAAGAAAATGGATTCTGTGTATTTTGTAATATTTATTTAGGATAACAATAATCTTTAGCTCCCGTTTTTTATATATCAGGCATGGTACTGTGTTTTGGTCAATCAAAATATGGCTGGTGTGTGTGTGTGTGTGTGTGTGTGTGTGTGTGTGTGTGTGTGTGTGTGTGTGTGTGTGTGTGTGTGTGTGTGTGTGTGTGTGTGAAACCACCTCAGTTTGTGAACTTACTCTGGACCTAGGCCCAGGAACTTCTGTCTTCATTAACGGTCCATCATAATCAAAGTCCACATCAATTTTAGCTGCAGTTTGACTGATCAATCTGTGCCCTGTAAGAAATAAAAACAATGAAAAAACTAAATTACAAACTCCCCCCAAAATAAATATCCAATTCTTCTTCTTTATAAGAATATCCAATAGCTGAGGATATCTATGTTGTACTCTGTGAAGAAAACTTTCAGGGCCTGATTCTGATTTTGTACCAATGTAAATTAGGAGTAACTTCAAGGAAGACAGTAGCATTATCCCAGTACAAGTGAGATCAGAAATGGGTCTCCCCAGCTCGGCACTAGAGAAGAGGAGACATAGTCTATTTTGTAGAGAAGGGGGAATGGGAGTCAGGAATCCTAGGTTCTATTTCCATCTCTGCTACTGACTTGATGTGTTACACTGAGCAAATCTATCCCTGGACTCTCATCTGTAAGATGGGAAGTGCAGTGACCATTTGAAAATTCCCATGGAGTCCTCAAATGAAAGTTCTTACGGTATGCTTAGTAATAATTCTAAGGGTGTAAAAGAAGATGTATACCTCAGAAAAGAAAAATGGCTTTGTTAAACAAATGAATACTGCATGACTAAGACAGCATGCACTGCAGCTCAGAGAGCTGGGTCATATTGTGGTTATCTTTATTCTGACCTATGGGTAGACTGCTGCTCTGTAGCCATGCGTGTAATGGAGGAAAGATAGCAGACCTGACATCTCTAATGAAGCAGAAAGGCAGAAAACTACCATGCTTCATCAGTAATAGACTGCTCAAGTTTTTTAAAGGAACTTCTGCAAAATATAGGATTTGAGTGTGGTTTTAAAGGATGTAGAAAATAGCTTTTTCTATTGTCCACCCCAAAACTGTAAGGTTTAATATTTAAGAGTAAAACAGTTCACAAGATACAATCTAAGCGGTATTTACTGAGTAAAATCTGAGGCGTTCACATGTGATGAAAAAGAGCAAGGCAAATCTTGTAGGATCTTAAGGTTTTTAAACTTACATCACATTCAAGGAAACATTATCAGTGGAGTTTCTAGTCAAGGGTCCACATTAATTTCCTGTGTATACTGATATGGACACAAAGTATTCAGAGTGCTAAAGTACGTAATAAGCAGTACTTACAGATCAAAAGTGCTAAGCAAAGGAAATTTTGCAAACCTGATATTGCTAATAGTTAGCAGCAATATAAGCGTGCTTTACATTTGTGATGCTCTGTACAAATACTAATCAATCAGCCCTTAGCAACACAGCACATATCAATCCACAGATTATTAGTAGACCATACCCCTAAAATCATCCCATCAATTTGTAAGATATATTCCAAAATGTTTAATAAATACCAACTTCCTTAAAAATAGCTAGGTCCTATTATACATACATGGGATTTTATCCAATAATACAGACAACTGTCACAAATACTGACAATTACTTCACTGAACGTCTGATATAAAACATTAAGTGCATATTCAAAGTGAGTATAACATGCATTTGTTGTGAATTTTTCTATGATCCTGTCAGATGGCAGACGAATGAACTGCAACAACTTAGCACTAGAGGATATTTAAAGCGATACATACTCTGAGGAGTCCTTTGCCATGTTCAGGGATGCAGGCCAAAACAGTTTCAATGTTACATTTTTCCAGATTATAATTTGACACTTCACAATAAAAAAAAAAAAACACTTTATTTATTTATTTATGATATCTCCTGTCACTCAAGAGACACAAAGGGATGCAGTACCAAGGTAAGAGCCTGAAGGCCACGCATGGGTTGATTAGTTTCCTGTTGGAACCAGAGTCTTTCCACTGTCTTTATTAGGAGTTGGATTAGCCCCATAGTTTCCATATAATTTTCATTATTACAGTATCTTTTACTTGAAGATCTCAAAACCCTTTATACAGGTGAGCATCCTTCTCCTCACTTTACACATGGGAAAACCAAAGTACAGAGAGGTTAAGCAACCAGAATTGGGAGGGCCATCTGTGCTCAGGTCAACAGGTGAGAAGTCATTTTATGGAGTGGATTTCTGATTGCCTGGCAGGGAAGATGTGCGTATCAGGAGGTGGTTCCAGCAATCAAGATGGGAGATGATCAGGGCACAGACGAGTGTTGTAGCTGCCAGGATACATAAAATGTAGCACCTTTGAAAGAAAGCATAGGAAGAAACAGCAAGCTTTTGAGAACATGGCCTAGATGTATGGGGCGGAGCAGAAGAGGATGAAGATAGCCCCCAAGTGACAAGTCTGGACAAAAGGAAGGCTGCTTGTGTAGCCACCAGAACATGGGGAAGTAGAGTGGGCTAACAAACTCAGTGTAGGCTGTTGCCTGTCCCTGAGCCCAGGAAGGACTAACACCATGGCCAAAGTCTGTTCAGATCACTCCTTCAGGGTAGATAAATTCAAACACAAGACTCACAAAGTAACACTAAAACAAAGCTATTGCCATGACCAAAGTAGGCTGTAGGGGCATAGAACCTTTTCCTTTGCATCACCTCTGCCACAGGAGCCCACTTCCTTCTTGCAGCTCCCCTCTTCATCTGAGCTCTCTCAGCCACCTGTCCCCTTCGCAGCTGGATCTGAATCCAAGAGCTGGCTGCTCCCAGTTCCCAAGCCCTCTCAGTCCCAAGGGGCAAACTACCCTGTTACATTTGGACCTAGCCATGTTAAGTTCTAAACATGCATGTTTGTAATCTCCATTAAAGTAGGATGGGAGTTACATCCACAGCAAGGAGAGTACAGATGCCAGAGCATTATCAGGGAACCAAGAAAAAAAAAGACAACAAGCTTGTCTCTGTACTCTTCAACTACAGCAAACTTATTAACTGTACAACCAAACTAACATTCTCATCCACAGTTTTTGCTGTGGGTACCCAAGGGCCATTCCCCAACAAATTATCTGCTGTAGATTAATCTCAATTGGTGTAACTGATTCAGAGCTTTAGTAGCACCACTCCTACACCAGGTCGATACCTGGTAAATGGACGCTAGTTGGATTCATCAGAGCACAGGTAGAAGTTACCATTCAACAATATCACATGGAGTGCCAGGAACAGATCTGCCAATCACCCCTAAAGTGAAACAACAGAATGTACCAGAGCTCCAGAAAGATAAACATATGGGAAGGCAGGCAAATGCCCAGGTTTATGGAAAGCATCCTGTAGCAGCGTGCAGTATTATCAGCTGTCTAACCCTCTACTTTTCTGCAGATAAATTATACCGCGGAAAAATAAAACAGAATTCCACAGCTCCATTCTGGAGGCTCACTTTCCCCCACAAGATTTTAGATTCAGAAGGGGCTTGAGAAGCATAATTTTGCTTGAAATAAATATTTAGTAAAAGAAATAATGGAAGGAATTTCACACCTGCATTTCTCAGCAGAGTGCATTTGCATTTTGAATAGAACTATTTGGCCAAGATTTTCAGAAATGACTTGTAATTTTATATGCCTCAGTTTTTGGGTGCCCAACTTGAGACACCTTAAAGAGGTCTGATTTTCAAAAAGTGCTGAGCACCCAGCCTCTGAATGGCAGCCACGTTTAAGTTGTCTCTAGCTGAGTTCTCAATTGCTGCTCACTTTGGAAAATCTTGGCCACTGACTACAATTATTCTCATCAGTTTTAATTCTGAGTGCTACACCTTAGTTTAAGTGACAACACCATAAGGAAGTGCATTATTAATGAGCTTTGTTTGGAAAGCAATGTCACTCCATTTTTGTACCACTCCTGTTTAGCAGTGGTATAAATAGTGGGCTGCATGACAAAGTAGTTTCACCAGAGAAGTTACTGGATATAAAAGTTCTGAAGTTCATTAAAAGCGACACAATTCATAGCCGATAAGGGCTGTACATTTAGTAGCTCAGCTATAAAGTCACAAAGATTAAAAGGCAGATAATAGACTAAAATAACCTTAATTTTGCCCTCAGAGAATGAGATCACAATGTACTCTATGACACAAATTTATCCTCTCTTCCTCCAGCTCTGCAGTTTTCCTTGGCAAATAGCTCTATTTCTCTTCCCTCAGTCCCACACCTTCCAAACATCTATTTACTGCCTTGGTCTCTCCTTCAGTCTGCCCTGCCCTTTCTCTCTGTGCAGGAACACATCACCTACTTCAAAGACAAGATCCTCTACAGTCTCCCTCCCCAATCCCCTTTTCCTCCTTCCCAGAGTCACTACAGCTCTCTCTTATTTGCACCAGCCTATGTATCCAATCTAGCTTTTTATAACTTTCAACAAACAGCCAATTAGCTAATGAAGACAGGAAGGGTGCGGGTACAGGGATTCAAACCCCTTCGCGGGGACATAGTACTTCTTTTCCACCTTCTTGGATGTAGGCGGAATGGAAGACAGGGACTCCTGGGTTGACAGGCAATGCGACCTGGGCTGGGGCAGAGGAGGGATGACATTGAAGAGGTTGTCGGATTTCTCAGTTAGCTTCTTGACCTCCAAATTCAGGTTGGCAGCCACCCTCTTGAGCAGGCCTTGGCATAGGCGCCAACTTTTCCTGGCGCCGGTGGGTGCTCAATCCTCCCTCCTCCCCCCGGCCCGGCTCCACCCTGACTCCACCACTGCCCCGCTCCCTCCCACCCCTGCCCCGCCCCATTCCAACCCTTCCCCAAAGTCCCCGCCCCAACTCTGCCCCCTCCCTGCCCCTATTGGACTCCTTCCCCAAATCCCCGCCCCGCCTCCGCCTCTTCCCTGAGAACACTGCGTCCCCCCTCCTCCCCCTCCCTCCTAGCACTTGCCGCTGCGAAACAGCAGTTTTGCGGTGGCAAGCACTGGGAGCTAGGGGGAGAAGAGGAGCCGCGGCACGCTCGGGGAGGAGGCGGAGGTGAGCTGGGGTGGGGAGCTGCCGGTGGGTGCAGAGTCGGCGCCTATGGGCCTTGGTGCTCCCTGAAGTCATTGGAGGGGACTATTGGTTTGTGAGGGCTCTGCCACCACCTCATCTGGGGATGACGAGGACGACTGCACCACTGGAGGGTGGGGAGCATCCCCTTCCTCAATTGGGAACTGCTCTGTGGCCTCCGGAGCCTCCCGCAAAGCTCCCGCATCCGACTCAGTACCACGCTCCGACTCCGGTGCCAGCTGCGCTGCGCGTGTCCAATGCAGCCTGGGAGGAGCGATAGGAGTAAGGTGCTGGTATAACAGGTACACCCCCACAGGTTCCAGCATTGCCACTGGGCAGGCCATTGCCCTTGACCCCATGCTGGTGCAGCAGGTGCCTTGGCAAGTTCCTGGCTGGGAGGTAATTCGCCCTTTACAGGGGAAGGGCTGAACTCCGACCTGGACCACTGCCTTTCTGGTGACCAGGGCGAGGCTGTCGAAGCCTGAGTCTGTCAACTGTGCCTCATCGGCACCAGTATGGAAAAGGCGAGGACCGGAGCCTGCCTGAAGAACAGTACCGGGACCCCGGCGACCGGTGCCATGACCAGGAATGATCCCGTACTGGAGGGAACCGATGCCTGGGAGCAGCGTGAGGCGATGGTGATTGGCGCCTTGCCGATCCCTGGCGGGAGGACGTAAGCTACTGTGAGTATGGGGATCGGTGCTGTGACTCCGGAGTCCCGTGTCTTGGTGGGGACCGTGGTATCAGAGATGTGGGCCTCCTGGCTGGAGACTGAGGCTGCAGTGCCAGGTTCCTGGGCCGTGGCAAAGGGGAATGATGCCTGCGGTCCGGAGACGCTCTACTGCCTTCAGGGGTGGGTGGCCCCATAACTGGCCTGGCCATCAGCAGTGGTGTCTTGGTAGGACCCGCCGTGCGGCCAGGAGTGTGTGGTGCCGGTCGGCCTAACTGTTCTTTGGCTGCCGGGCCGCAGATGGTCTGCTACCGCTCCCCAGAGTTGGAGGCTGGACCCTGGCTGGGCTAGGTGGTCCAACCACAGCGGTATCCCCGAGAGCCTCCGTAATGGGCACGAGGCCTAACACAGGTCCTTTGCTTGAAGTTCCCTTCTTGTGCGGTGCCAGTGGACCAGTCGACTTAGACTGCTTCTTTGGTATGAGTGAGAGGGAATGGTGCCAGGCGGATTCTGGTGCCGGCGGTGCACTGCGTGGTGAAGCCAAAGTAGCGGGCATGGAGTCTGAGGCCTTGGCTACACTCGGGACTTCACAGTCACGACAGCGCTCTGAAGCGCAAGTGTAGTCGCGCCGCTGTATGTACTCCACCTCTCCGAGGGGAGGAGCGTGCAGCGCTGCAGGCTCTGTACACTGGCGCTTTATAGCGCTGTACTCGCTGCGCTCGGGGGGGGGGGCGTTTTCACACCCCTGAGCACAGCAAGTTGCAGCGCTGTACAGCGCCAGTGTAGCCAAGGCCTTAGTGTGAGGGCTCTGATGTTGGGTCAGAGCAGCCTCCATGAGGAGAGCCCTCAATCAAATGTCCTGCTCTTTCTGAGTCCGGGGATGAAAGTTTTTGCAGATCCGACCCTTGTCTTTTCTATGGGATTCCCCCAGACCCTTTAAACAGCTATCATGAGGGTCACTGATGGGCATTAGCTGGCGGCACTCAAAACACGGCTTGAAGCCTGGGGAACAGAGCATGCCTCGCTCCGGGACAAAGTCCCAGTTGGGACTCTAACTACTAAACTACTACTGAAAGATGTAACAACTAACTAGTCACTCAACTAAACAAAGGAGAATGATCTAAACAATCAAGAGATGCTAATGCTCTTGCAATGCAAGACCAGGCGCTCCAACCAACAGTCACGGGCGGAAAGAAGCAACTGAGAGGGTATACGGCCGGTATGAGCGTAGCACTCCAGAGGGCCCCACAGCCAACCCTACGGATATCGCTAAGGCAGAAATCTCCAACAACTGTGCATGTGGGCGCACACACACCTAGAATGGAATCGACATAAGCAAGCACTCGAAAAATAAAGAAAAGTTTTAGGAGTATTTTTTAAGTTTAGAGATACTATAGAAGGGTCAGACTATGACACCCTTTGCCACATTAAAAGCATCTTGAGCCATGAGTGGCTCTGCTGACTTCAATGAGACTACTCGTATAGTGAGGCACTAACCAATCTGTTAAGTATTGTAATCTGGCCCCTAATAATAATATTCATCTGAAAACTTTCCTATTAATTTCAGCCAGACTCTCCAAGTAAATGTACTCATTCTGAAGGCCATTCAAGGTTTGCTACCTAGTTTAACAATCAAATCATGCTCAGAAAAAAACAAATATGTATGCTTCTTTAAGGACAGACACATTACCACTACCCCAGTAACGCACTCCCCACTTGCAAAATGGGGACAATATTTACCTGTCCCCCTCCTGGGTGGGGGGGATTTGTAAAGCACCCCGAAAAGACTGAGAGCTAAGTATTCTATCCATCCCTTGGATTTATTTTTTTATTTATAATTGTTTAATAAAAAAAAAAAATCTAATGTCAACTCCATGGGCAAATTCTGCTCTGGATAGTGTAGCAAAGGAAACAGAAGGTGTTTCCCAGTGTATCCTCCTCAACATAAATCCCACCAGCCAGGACAAGTGCTACACTGTGGGGAAGCTATCTGGAGTATTCTCTGCTGCTCCCCTGGCTAGTGGTTTTCACAGCATAAGTCACTAAGGATTCATTTCTTTCAGCAGCTAGATTCATTGCATAGTAAAATTGATCTACATTGAACTGCTTTTCAGAGGTTCTGAGCACTTCTGAGAAATCAGGCCATATACTGAAGAAAACAGACTGGGTGCAGATTAAGAACACCTTTCAAGAACACTCACATCAAAAGCAATAATCCATAGGTAACTGTGCATATGCACGCGCACACTCTCTCTCTCTCTCTCTCTCTCTCTCTCAGAAGGGATTAGTTTAGGGGGGAAAAAAAAAGTAAATTACAGCATTCCAAGGAATACTGAAAAGAAAAACAATAAAATACTCAGCAGAGCAGCAAAGAGCTAAGCAAGCGTCATTCCCACCCCTTTTTGTTGTTGGTATTTATGCAAAAGTTTCTGTGAACTAGATATTTGCTAAGGGCACGTAATAGTACTTTAAAAACAAACACAACTGTACTGTGCAGTGCTGTATAAATTTACATTGCCATAGCTCATGTGTGGTATTGTATGAATAAACTAAATCTCTGGTACACAGTGCAGGAATTATTCAACTGAGCTGAAAACATGTTACTGCTCCCCAGTTAACATAATCGTCTTTGTGCCTTAAAGGTGATTTCATCAAATTAGAAATGTTGATCAATTTGTGGAACAGATTTTTTTTTTTAATAAAACCTTTTCAGGAGCAGTTTATCCAAACTATCTTAATTTTCAGTAACTGCCAGTGATCCTGAGCCATTTGAAAATGAGAGACGCAAATATCAATTTTCTCCATTTGTTTGCTGTCGTCTGCAATATATTACACTTCATTTTCCACCAAAGGCAAAATAACTTTTAGGCTGTTTCACAGATATAGTATACAAATACATTTTTTACTAATTTTCTAAACAAGATGCCTACATATCTAGTTAACAGAGCACCTGAATTTATGAGAACTTGTGTAATGGCAGATCTGATTTATTTCTCTCTACTATTTCAGAAGGAATCTCTCCCCTTCTCCTTATTTCACCTTCCCCTCCCCCCTTTGAAATTGAGAAGCTTTGCCATACGCAACACAAGAGATGCATGTTTCACCAGATCAAAGGATCTGAAGAGAATTCCCTTCTCTTCTTGGGTTGAGACCTGAAGAGATGTCCAGTCGGGAGGGGGGACCTAACAAAGCCTTTGGTGAATTAGTCCCAGTTTGGCTTCAGACAGATATATTTTCTGACTATCAATACCTGTAAATTTGTTTTAACCTCTGGCCACTTTGAGCAAGTGCTGGGCAGATTATGGATACACAGTAGCTCAGACATATTCTAGCAGTGCCAAGAATAGATATATTCTTTCAGCCTTGCAGTATTCCATTTACCCACTTACATGGGGCGTGTATTTTTGTTTAAAAGGGAAATAAACAAAATTTTTAACTAAAGTAAATCATGAGTCTGTGCAAATATACTTTCATGGCAATTCTGAAAGGTTGATTTGCTGATCTCCTGTGTCTCATCTGAATATCATCATAGTCAAGTTCCAGAATAAATTTGCATAGGGAAATAAATAAAGAGCTCTCATCTTAACAGCTAGGAAACAGATTAAACTATTGTCAAGATGGCTCAGAATAGCACATTTGCATATGGCTCAGGTCAAATCCTACAACAAGACCTGGGGACAGATGCTCAACTCATGTAAATGGTCAAAACTCCATCGAAGTCAATGAAACTGTGACAATTTACACCTGCTGAGGAATCTCCCTCCAAGCTAGTCTGACACAGCACTGTTGTACTGAAAGAAGAGATACTGATGCTGCACTGTTAAAGGTGATGTCATTCAGATGTGTTAAATCCAGGTCCTTTCTGGACACTGGCCAGACAAAATTTAAGGAGCCCAGGTCACTTTGTAAGAGAGTAAGAGATAAAAATTTTCTGCACAAACAAACATTCCCACACATATCCAAAAAGGTGTCCGTTATTCCTGAGCCCATAATGGTTTACACATTGACCCACATGTTCCCAGCTTTATCATTATCTAAATTGTTACAGAATGTTGGGATGAAAAGATCCACATAAACCCAAATAGACTAAGCAAAAACAGGATAAGTTCTAGGAATTTTATGGCTTGTTGGAACCCTGTCCAACATACTGAGCCAAAGTCTTTGCTCTCTGTAACTGGTCTTATATCCAAGTGAGTCAGGACCTATCAGATAATTACTTGTTATGTTTAATGTTATTTTTAATGAACCTTTGTACTATATATCCAAACAAGAGACACTTGCACACTGAGATTATAACCAGACAGATCCCAAACTACATTTCCCAACAAGTCTGATACTTTAATATTAATGTACCTGCAAAAGGAAAGCAACAGGAGTGCTGGAGTTGCTCTGAAAATCAGGCACATAAAATGGAAGTGACCTATCTCTGGGCACCAGATTTTAAAAAATGTGGCCTTTGTCCTTAAAAGGTAACTGTAATTGCATGGTTGAAAAAAAAAAAATACAGTTTTAGGTGTTTCCTGCTCCCAATTGATTATTAGTACTGTCTTTATTATTATAGGATGCTCAAACATGTGAAATGTCACTGGGGTTATGTTACAGCCTTACTCCTCAGAACTAGAAAGCATTAGTGTCTGAAACCCTCAACAATCCCATGTACTTTGCATACTTATGCTGACCATTTGCCAGTAGCAGACTAAGTGCTTGTCTACATGGGAAGTTTTACCATTTATACTGATGTTGTTACACCAGTATAACCGCCTGTGTGGACACTATTATCCTGGTCTAAGAGTGGCTTTTTTGGTTTAGTTTAAACTTCTCCAAAGGTGATATAAGATGAACAAATAAACAAACAAAAAACAAAACAAAAAAAGAAAGAAAGAAAAGACCACTCTTAGACCAGGATAAGAGTGGCTGTGCAGTGGCATACTGGTGAGTTAAATTCACAGTTTAGTTTAGTATAACTTTCTTGAGTAAACAAGGCCTAACTTGTAGCTGGGTTTGTAAATTTCATCCAATGGACCAAATTCATTCACTGACTTTTGTAAAATGCGTAGGAAATGTCATGATGGGCAAAAGAGGTACTTTCTTACACTGTGTTAGCTTATCACGATTGTAAAGCCATCTGTACGCTTGTTATGATGCAGGCTATGTCTCTGAAGTTGTTAGCTGTTCCTGTTATAGCTGTAGGTATTTAGTCTGAAGTGTTAGCCTGTGAACAAGCATTAAGAGGGCTTTTCAATCGTGTTTGGTTAACATAACATGACAGCACCCTTTCTGCCTGTCAGACAGGGCCTTGGAGATCCTCAGATGAAAAGGTGCTATGTAAATATAAGTATTATTACTAATATACTACACCTCTACCTCGATATAACGCTGTCCTCGGGAGCCAAAAAAATCTTACCGCATTATAGGTGAAACTGCGTTATATTGAACTTGCTTTGATCCACCGGAGTGTGCAGCCCCGCCCCCCCCAGAGCACTGCTTTACCGTGTTATATCCGAATTTGTGTTATATCGGGTCGCGTTATATCGGGGTAGAGATGTATATAATTTGTAGAGAATTTTCTAGCAGCAAAACAATCTGCAGTTTAAAGACTATTAAGTTAAATTCCACCCTTCCTACTGCTGGCTTTTCAAACTTCTACAGAGCCCATTTATTTTGCTGTTAAATATGTCAGCAACATTAACAAATAAGTACAATGCAACATTTAATATAATTGGGATGGCATCATTTGCTTTAGGACAGAAAAGGCTAGTTTTCTGCCCTCTTTTTCTATTTGCCACCATCACCCACCAGCCTTCTCTCTCAGCATTTCTAATAATCATACTTAGGCTTGAAAGGATTCGACTTTTATCGGTAAATGTTGATAAACATAGATTTCACTGTATACACACAAACCGACAAAAGATTATTTCCATCAATAATCAAATAATCAAAATTTATAGATAAGCAAAGTAAGAAAAGGGCTACTTGAAAACTTTAAATTAGAGTTTGATTTAAGGCTATGTATGTACTTTGTATATTTGGACACACGATGTGGACAATTTGTATTTTAATGGTTAAAGCTTAAACTTTTTGATTCTCAATAATCTTCCCCCCCCAATTCCCCATGACTGCGAAAATTTAAATAGATAAAAATTGCTTAATAAACTGATATTTTCCATCAAAAGTAACAAAATAAAAATCAAGTTCTACCAAGTGTAACAATACTTCACATTACTATAGAAACTTCCAGCCAAAGATCTCAGACATTAATTAATAGGTTCATCCTTTTAATAGCCCTGCAGTGTCATCAGCAGTGCCGCTTCTTGTGCTCCAGCCTTGTGGTTACATGTCTCCATTGTAAAAGGGCAGCAGTGATGGAGGGAGCTGTGCTTAGTATAGGCCTGCAGAGGGATTGCTTACCCCTGAAAGGCCAAGAGGAGGATGGGTGTAAACACCACGGTTCAATTCTGGTCTCTCAGAACACTGATGTAAATCAGCAGTAACTTCACTGAAGGCAGTGGAGTTAAACCAGTGTAATCAAGAGGAAAAACCAATTCAAGGAAGGAGGAGAGAAAACTGGGTGTGGGAATTAAAACTTACATTTAGGAATCCTCATCCTTCCCTAGGGTGACCAGATGTCCCTATTTTATAGGGACAGTCCCGATATTTGGGCCTTTTTCTTATATAGAGGCCTATTATCCCTCACCCCCGTCCTGATTTTTCACACTTGCTATCTGGTCACACTATCCTTCCCTCTGCAAAGCATGGGGAGTGAGAGCTCCTTTTCCCCAAAGAAGGCAGACTGTCTTTCTGCATTGCCACATGATAGCAGTAATACTGCATATCATAACACATGCAGATCTATTACTGCAATATTCACTGTCCTACTTCATTGTGTTCGATT
The DNA here is from genome assembly GCF_028017835.1 of Emys orbicularis. Classification (NCBI taxonomy): domain Eukaryota; kingdom Metazoa; phylum Chordata; order Testudines; family Emydidae; genus Emys; species Emys orbicularis. Next base: position 26,295,212 of record NC_088692.1, read on the forward strand.
AAAAAAAAAAACAGTTAGGAGCTGGAAGGCTGCAAGCCTATACAAGAACGATTTTGATTTTCCAAGCTCTCTCTTTCAGCTGCTGGAAGCAGAATCTATTACTAAGGGATCTTGACAGGGAGATGTAATAGGCCAGGCTAGCATGAGCTGCTTGGAGAGCGAACACTGCTATTGCATCACACCCTGCAAACTGAGACTGTTTATACAGAATGGTACAGTGTAACATTAGAAGCCAATAAGTGCAACAAATTCCATATGAGGTGGCTTGTGCTTTGGTGCCCTGTCCCCCACTCAGGGCTAGCTAGGAACAGGGAAAGAATTCCCCACCACAGAGAAACACAGAGACCTGATACAAACAGGCTGTACAGTGGAAATGCTCGCCCCAAAGAGCAAGGCAACAGCAGGTGCCAGGCCATGACAAACCTGAGAAAGAGAGGGCCATGATGAGTGGACAGCTGCTCATGAAACGTATGTAGTATCAGTGAGGACTATAATGCTCCAAACACCCTGGAGAGCAATGGGAGCCACAGTCATGATTATGTCCTTTCACACACTGAACTGGACACAAAACAGATCAGCAGCTCTATACAGAACTGCTCTAACCAAAATCACCTCCCCCACCCCAAGAAGAATGAACTACTAGAATCTGTCTCAAGATACGAGAGAAACAGGGTGCACAATGTAAACTGTCCCCTAGAAGGTAAAAGGGACAAAACCCCTAGACTGGAAAAGGCAGCGAGCCTGTATATACCCAGGGATCCCAGACCCATTGCTCCCTCCTTCCCCTCCCCCACTCCAGTGAGAGTACAGATCACTCTGTCCCAGGCCCTAATTTGTTCAGCATTTCACTTTAGGCACCTCCCTTACATCTATAAAAAACTAAAAGCAAACTTTAACAGTGCAGGGTAGGGAAGGAAGAAGGGTGGCAAATATTAATATAGAGAAAGGAGTAGGACTGACAGTGAGGAATCTTCAGGGCTTTTCATTTTACAATCAATCAAAGACCAATAGTATCTGAAAGCCCCACAATCTTTCACATGTTTATCCTCACAACATTCCTGTGACGCAGGGGAGTGCCATCATTCCCATTTTACTGCTGGGGGAATGGAGGCACAAGGAAAGTGACTTGCCCAAGGTCACACAGGCAGACTGTGGCTGCGCAGCAAAATGAACCCAGGTCTCTCAAGTCCCAGGCTAGCGCCCTACCACTGGATCATCCTGCCTCTCTACAGCTGCTTTTTCAGTGAAAGAAAATGTGTGAGAGTGTGTGTGTGTATATATATATGGCAGAAGACTGTGTTCATACCAGTGAGTATATGCATCTGAGAGCACAGCAAAAACTCTGCCAGTGCTAGTGTGAAGTGGAACAAATATTTAGACTGAAGTTACCAATTCCGATCAATTTGCAGTGTGTTGGACTGGTGACAGAAACAAAATTTTATTTTATTAAGAATCTAAATCACATACAATCCAGAGAGGAGGAACCACCTAGAGCAGAGGTGGGCAAACTACGGCCTACAGGCCACATCCGGCCCGCGGGACCCTCCTGCCCGGCCCCTGAGCTCCTGGCCCGGGAGGCTAGCCCCCGGCCTCTCCCCTGCTGTTTCCCCTCCCCCGCAGCCTCAGCTCGACCCGCTGCTGGCGCAATGCACTGGGCAGCGGGGCTGCAAGCTCCTGGGGCAGCGCAGCTGCGAGCTCCTGGGGCAGCGCAGCTGCAGAGCCAGGGCCTGACCTGGTGCTCCGTGCTGCGCGGTGGCGTGGCTGGCTCCAGCTGGGTGGCACGGCTGCCTGTCCTGGTGCTCTGGGCAGCGTGGCTGTAGCGCCACCAGCCGCCGGTGCTCCAGGCAGCGCAGTAAGGGGGCAGGGAGCAGGAGGGGTTGGATAGAGGGCAGGGGAGTTCGGGGTAGTGGTTGGGGGGTGAGGGTGTGGCTAGGGGTCAGGGCAGTCAGAGGGCGGGGAACAGGGGGGTTGAATGGGGGCAGGTGTCCCCAGGAGCAGTCAGGAAGGAGGGGGGGTTGGATTGGGCGGCAGGGGGCAGTCAGGGGCAGGGGTTCCGGGAGTGGTTGGATGGGACAAGTGTCCCGGGGACGCAGTCAGGAATGAGAGGAGGGGTTGGATGGGATTGCGGGGTGCAGTCAGGGGCGGGGGTTCCGGGGGTGGTCAGGGGACAGGGAGGAAGGGGTGGTTGGATGGGGCAAGGGTACCAGGGGGCAGTCAGGAATGAGAGGAGGGGTTGGATGGGGTGGTGGGGGGCAGTCAGGGACGGGGGTTCCAGGGGCTATCAGTGGACAGGGAACAGCGGGGGTTGGATGGGACATGAGTCCCAGGGGGCCATCAGGGGGCGAGAAGCAGGAGGGGTCGGATAGGGGGCGGGGGCCGGGCCACGCCATGCCTGATTCTTTGGGGAGGCACAGCCTCCCCTAACCGGCCCTCCATACAATTTCGGAAACCCAATGCGGCCCTCAGGCCAAAAAATTTGCCTGCCCCTGACCTAGAGTCACTATTGTTTCTATAATATAAAAGCTCTCATACACAGATTTCCTGCAAGTTATTCTACTGATATCTCAGGAAACATTAAGACAGGATTACATATATTTCATACAAATCCACACATCCTGTGTACTCAGTCTATTTTGTTTAAGTTAAATCTGCCATCTTTTCATTTCTGAGATAGAAACTATTTTTAGGGACAGCCATCTTGAGATCAAGTAATGAAGAAAAATAAGGGGAGACTGGTTAAAAGTCCTTTTAAAAATAACAAATATTTTAATGGGTGTTTTTATAAAAATACTTTAGATACCAAAACAGAAATTTAAAAGTTCAGCTTGCTTTTCAGATTAAAATGCAAAAACAAAGCCAACAGCATCAATCAGCTTGGACTGTGAACACACTGGTCAGTTCCCTTTCTGGTTCTCTTCTCATGGACTAGCACAGTCCTGCACACCCATTGCTCTAAAAACACTGCAGGGGACGTTTACATTAGAAATGGGCTCCCACCCCAGAGTCAGATCTCCACCCCTCCCTAAAGCTTTTGGGGAGTTAATATCTTAGCTTAAATGCAACCATTTCTTTTCCCACTGACACAAGTTTCCTGAAAATTTTTTGATTAATATTATGGTCTAGTGAAACTTTTCTCCCACACACTCTTCAACACTTAATTTTGGGGTTACTCATCTTTTTACATTTGCCTGCTGCACTGAATTTCAGCTAATCAATTTCCCCATTTCTTCACACATACCCCTTTGTCAGGTGACTGGTTTATTTCATTCTGATGGGCAACACAATGCAGACTCCCATACTTGTGCTTTTGAAGTCAGGAATAATCAAGCATAGCGATCCTTTTATTGAGAATACATTTGTTGTAGAGGCAAGCTGTACATAATTATTCTGCTCAATATGTGCTCGCAGCTGAAGCATGACAGCGCACAGCCACACAGATTTCTACCAGGGAACAGTCAATTTCTCCCCCCCCCATAAACTTAAATTTTGTCATTTAAATATTGAAATATACAAACATCCAACTTATTGGATATCACTGTAATGGCTTTGATACCCATCTGAGAGCTTTAGGTTTTGCTGCAATTGAAAACCACGGCAATTTGTTATATTATTTTGATGGAATAAATGGGCCCAAAGTGTCAAAGGAGTAAATATATGACCCTGTCACCATCCAACATTAAAAAGAGTTTTAAACAAGGTTCCAGGTTTGGTACCATGGCAAACACACCATTAAAAATTCTTTTAACCTTTTATTAAAGATAAAGAAAAAAGGAAAAAGTTAAAGCATCTGAAATATAAAATATTAAGTAAAGCTTTCTTTTTAACAACATCCCTTATTCCTTTTCCCTTTAGCTGGAGAGAATTTTTAGAAGGAATACTGCCCTATTTGACAGTCTTCTAGATAGTAATAAAGATAGTAATAACTGTCCTTTTTGAAGAAAAGAGAAGTTAGTTGAGATGGGCTGGAGCAGTTAAAATCTGATCCCATTTCCTAAGAGACAAAACAAGACACAAACACACAAGAGTGAAGAGAAAAGAACAGCAAAAATAGAAAACGCAGCTTCTACGCCTGATGTTAGTTCTCACTTGCAGCCTCACTGCTGGAGAAACACAGGCACAGCACACAGTCTTAGCAGCCACTCCGAGACTTGGCAAACTTGTACCAGCATTGGGGCTGTTTAAGGCATTGATGTTAGCTGCCTTTCTGGTCTAAGACTCACAGCAGTGTTGAAAAATATGCAGTTTTGGCCAGCTAAGCCAGATTCTTATTAAACAGAAAGCAAAAGAAGAGGGATAAGAAAGAGAAGAAATAAGTTAGGGAAAGAAAAAGACACACAAGTTGGGGGGGGGGGGGGAGAGAGCATGTGATAGTGAGCACACACACCGGTGGAGGTGGCAATGTCATTTGGGTCCCTCTTTCTGGTCTGTTCTGGTCAGGACAACACTCAGGATTAGGACAGGAAGGCCCAATGGTGGATCCTGAGAGACAGTGGAGGTGACAACCATGATGGTGAAAACTCACTCCTTCCTGTTGTTCTCTCTTTCAGTAAGCCAGTGCCCATGATCACCAATTTTCCTTCCAAAGTGTCTCTCTCTCTCTCTCTCTTTTTTTTTTTTAAAGGACCCCAAAAGGGAGTGATGGGTGGAATAGCACAGCCCCTCATTATTTTGTCCACCAGTTAGACCTAATTTCCAACATACCAATTTTAGTCTGTTAATTTCCAGTCCCACATTTCTCTTGTTTATCAGACATGATATTAACATAGTCCTTGAGTTATATCAGTAAGTCTTTTTGTTTAGACCAGGGGTCGGCAACCTTTCAGAAATGGTGTGCCGAGTCTTCATTTATTCACTTTAATTTAAGGTTTCGTGTGCTGGTAATACATTTTAACGTTTTATAGAAGGTCTCTCTCTATAAGTCTATATATAATATAACTAAACTACTGTTGTATGTAAAGTAAACAAGGTTTTCAAAATGTTTAAGAAGCTTCATTTAAAATTAAATTAAAATGCTGATCTTAAGCCGCTGGCCTGCTCATCCTGCTGCCAGCCTGGGGTTCCGTTCACCTAGACCGGCAGCGGGCTGAGCGGGGCCTGGGGCTGGGATCCCAGACCGGCAGCGGGCTGAGTGGGGCCGACACCCCAGACCAGCAGCGGACCGAGCGGCTCAGCCTGCTGCCGGTCTGGGGTTCTGTCCACTGGCTCCTGCCAGCCAGGGTCCCAGCTGCCGGCCCCGCTCAGCCCACTGCTGGTCTGGGGTTCTGGCTGCCGGCCCCTTGCCAGCTGGGGTCCCAGCCCCCGATGGCGCTCAGCTCGCTGCCAATCTGGTGCTCAGGGTGGGGATGTGGGGGGTGCAAGAGTCAGGGCATGGGGTATGGGGAGTGCAGGAGTCAGGGCAGGGGTATGGGGGGGATTGGGTATGTGTGGAGGGTGCAGGAGTCAGGGCAGAGGGCTGGGGGCATGTGAGGGGGTGCAGGAGTCAGGGCATGGTGTGTGGGAGGGGCTGGGTATGTGTGGAGGGTGCAGGAGTCAGGGATGGGGTCGTGGGGGGATGCATGGAGCTGGGGTGCAAGGGGGTGCAGGGGTCAGGGCAGAGGGCATGTGAGGGGGTGCAGGAGTCAGGGCATGGGGTCGTGGGGGAGATGCAGGGGGCTGGGGTGCAAGGGGGGTGCAGGGGTCAGGGCAGAGGGCTGGGGGGGTGGGCTGGGATCAGGGGGGTGCTCCCAGCCCCCTGCCCCCTGAGCAGCTCACAGCAGGGGGCTGGAGGGATACGCCCCGCTCGTGCCCTCCTTCCCCCTGCCTCTCCTCCGCCTCCTTACCGGTCTGAGCAGCGAGGGCGCTGGGGCTGCTCTTCTCCCATCCCTCGCAAGGGCCATCGGCGGCAGGGAGGGAGAGGAGGCGGGGCTCGACGCAGCACGCTGGGGGAAGAGGCGGGGGAGGGGGAAGCTTGGCTGCTGGCGGAGCCTGCCGTACTGCAGCAGCCGGCAGGACCAAGCATGCTTCTGCCCCCTGCCCCCGCCAGAGAGAGTGGTAGGTGGGGGGCGGAGAAGAGCGGGCTGGGTCGGGCAGGATTTTTAATGGCATGCTGCTGCCTACCGGGGTTTGGCAGCGGGCTGAGCAGGACCCCGGCAGGCAGCAGCGTGCCATTAAAAATCGGCTGGTGTGCCATCTTTGGCACGCGTGCCATAGGTTGCCGACCCCTGGTTTAGACTAATTAGTCTGTGCCCCTTTTGCAACTTTTCCCATCAACATTTATTGTGACAAGTTATTCTGACATTTTATGAACTTTTATTCACTGTTCCCACAGTTAAGGTCACAACTGAAATAAATTTATGGCCCAATTATCAATAAAGCTCCGAGGGGCAGGTCTTTCTCTGTTCTGTACAGCACTGCATACTCTGAGTGCTTAATAATAATGGAAAATCTATGGGAGAGGGTTTCAGTGGTAGCATACTCAAGAAGGTTTCCACATATTGTTCTCCAGAGAGGAGAGGTGTAACATCATGCTCCTGGGTATCTTGTAAACAGCAGGGATTAAACCTAGGATCTCTGCCTCTAAGAACATGAGCCTGCTTCCACTGCCTGAGCTAAAAGACACCACTCTGTTAGCCAAGGATGTAGTAGGCTCATCAATCTCGATGTGGCCCATTCACCACTAGAAGGGGACAGAGAACCACAAAAAGTGTGTGAGGTTACAGATGCTTGCCCCCAATCCTACTATACTCTTCAATCTCGGAGGATACATTCACAGCACAGAACTATCCATGTGGTAGCCCTGAACCCATACCTGGTTCCAGGATCATCTGCTCTTCCCTCTAACTCCATGGTGGGGCTTCTCCACACTCAAGGAAGTTCCCCAATGTAGAGGGAACACTTCTGAGAAGTTGGTGGAGCCATTTACTGCAGATTTACTACCATTTGTGGTGGATTGGCAAGGAAGACAGGCCAGTGCTCATCCACCCCATCCCACATCACACTCTCACCAAAGTGGATCCCCATGGATGGGTGGAAAATGCCATGGAGGTGGATGACCTACTACTCCAAACCCCTCAGCCCCCCCCCCCCCACTGCAATGTAATTATTGTCCTGGTTTGGGAAGCATAATTCCAAGAGACAAATGAGCTCAAAGCACTGATAGCCAATAAGGGCTTGGTTGCTCCAAGCACTTTCCTTTGTCCATTATTGACTGGATGATCCCTGATTTACACAACACAGACCATCAGTGCGTCACAGGCATGAATACAACTGTATTTTCCTGACTGCAACATTGACCTGATGCATTCACATGGTTACAAGAATAGACTGAGTATGTCAAGCAGAGGTCAGCTGCTCTCTGAAGTACAGCATTTGAAAGGAAGTCAATTCCTTCAGCATGAAGTTTAGTTTTTGAGTGGAGGTGAGGCTTCTTTGTTTGTCTGGGTTTTTTCACAGTGGGTTTAACATTTATTAGCAAAGAAGAAGCAGCCATTCAGTCCAAATTCTGTTTGATATAAAACTGGATAAAACAGATGCCAGATCTAAATTTTATACTGTTTTACCTATCATACAAAACCCAGCTCAATCTACACCTTTAGAAAAGATCATGAGGGCCAAGGAGTTTAATATTTGCTTTGAAGAGATTGTAGGCTTAATATTTCTAAATAGTATACTAACATATAGGGCAGTATCCAAGCAAGAATTTTTTCATTATACACCTAGGATCAGATAATAGTTTGACACTTTATATAGCTCTTGCATGAAATAGATAGCTAACTGGTGCACTGTCAGAAAAGTAATGTGTTCTCAATAAGGGAGCTCTTACTAATGCAAAACTCCCACTGACTTCACTGAAGTAGGGAATGCAGGATCATACATAAAGTGCATAAAGAAAAAGAAATAATAAAGGCCACTGTTGATGGTTGATTTCTCATTTCCACACTGTTCAATGTCAAAAAGATGTCCCATAAAAGCAGAATTCAGTGTTTGAAAAAAGAAATTTGTTTCAGTTAGTAAAAATTCTATTGTAGCACAAAACAGCTCCTGAGTATTTCTTCCACTGCTTGCAGTCTTTAAGAACAACTGTTTCTGACATTTCTGGGCTATGACTGCAGCATTAGCTAAAGCTGCTGAATGCAGTGGTAATTCTTCAAAATCTGGAGGATCGAAGACTATTAGACAAAACCTGGCAATAGTAAATTACATTGATAATATTTTACATAAGCATGAAGGGAATACTTACCACATGCAAATAGCCTGGAGTTCTGTTGCAGAGAACAAGTCAGCTGTCGACTGAGCAACATCAAGGCCATTTTACTCTTTCTTTAACCAGAAAACCTCAAACTGGAGAGAGCACCTTATTCCAGCTGATGTTCTGAAAAAAAAAAAAAAATGTATCTATGTTCCCGTTGATCTAGTCATCACGATTACCATTTCACGCATCCAAATGGAGAAAGCCAGAAAGGATGTCAAATACAGTGGGTTGCTGCTGGAGTCTAACGGGAGCGCAAGGACTGAGAACACAACCTATCCAATGACGTCTTCTTCTCCAGGCAAATGACTCCGAGCCATCATCTATACCTTTTATCCCTAATAAAGGCTTACAAGTCCCATGGACGCCATACCAAATCTTACAATTTACATCAGCCACAGAGCTCATTATAGCAACATGAAACAAGATCAACAAGCCATAAGTTAATTGAGAGAAGGGGCTTTCCCTCACCCTTATTATTATTACAAGGTAAAAAAATTATTATTGTTACCTAGCTCTTATATAGCACTTTCATTAGTAGCTCTCAAAGCTCTTAAAAATGTCAGTATCATTATCACCATGTTGCACATGGGGAAACGGAGGTACAGGCAGAGCAAGTGACTTGCCACGGTTACCCAGCAAACTAGTGACAGAACCAGAATTAAAACTCAGGTCCTTCTAATTCCCAGTCCAGGGCCCTATCTACTAAGCCACAGTGCATCCCTGTGGTATCTTCGATTCCTGTTGGCAACTTACAATTTGTGACCCTTGTGCTTCCAGGAATTGCAAATGCCAAGCAAGATACAAGATCCCCTTTATGTTATGAACTAAGATCCACCATCTAACACTAAAAGGCACTTTTTGCACAAAAGATCACCTTTCATTTTATGTTCTCTCTCTGGCATGCTTTGTTGTGGAACTATATTGATAAGGGCTTTAAAAATTGTTACTAGTCCATGGCTCTTAAAGAGATTTGTCATTTAGATTCATCATAAATTATGGGAAGTGGTTGTGACTTTTTTTCCTTTTGACTTCACATAATAAAAAACATCCAGAGAGATTCTGCAAAAGAAGCTACAAAGCCAAGATGAAGGAAAGGACATCAGGAAGGGGGAAGATGGGGGGGCAGAACAAATCCCCTGAAAACATTCAGTATCTTCTACAGATAGTTCAAAGACCAAATTCTATCACCAAAGCCATGGGTGCTTGTGATGCTGTATGATTGGAACATGACCATTTATATCATTAATATTGCCACTACTGGACAACTGCAACAAATCTTGTACAAAGTAGTATCATGTGACGCGTTAGTGGGAAAGCTATGATTTGCTGAGTACGATTATCCTTTTGTATGCATGTATGAACTTTGTATCTAAAGTTATGAATATTGACTATGTACCAGTATTTCAAATGTGTTTGCTCCTGGGGTAACACCCACAAGATAGTTTACATCCAGTATAGCCAGCACAATGTGAATGGACCATTCAAGTTGATGGCTCATTAAAGAACACTTAACTCTCACAATGGGACATAGAAGAAATTCATTCAGCATAGCGAGCCTTCCTGTGGATGCTTTAGCCAGAATATGGGTAATGGCTGCTCCTATGAGTCATCAAAGCATGCAAGGGCATGTGACCGTGGACTCCATCTTGTGCCTATAATTTCCCACAAACTAAGACTGAGAGAATTCCCTCCACATGGGAGAAGGTATACTAAAGGACCGTAGAAGTATATCAATTTTGCCTCTTTCCTGCTCTGATCTCTGAACTATGGACTTACACTAAAAGGAGCATATTGACTGAAGACCTTCCAATTTTTTGGAAGTTACCAGAGTCTTTACAAGCTGGCAATCTGTAATATCACTGCTATAAACCTGATCCAAGAACTTTTCAATGATTGTTATGTATATGACTTCCTTAACCTTTTTAACTCTCTTCTTCTTTTCTCTTATAAATAAACCTTTAGATATTAGATGCTAAAGATTGGCAACAGTGTGATTATTGGGTAAGATCTGAGTTATATACTGACCTGGCTATGTGGCTAATCTCTTGGGATTAGAGGACCCTGTATGTGATGGTTTTCAGCAACAACTCATCATAGAGTTCAGTGTCTGGGTGGTGAGACAAGGGCTGGAATGCCTAATGAGACTGCATTTCTGACTTCTTGCTAACCAGTGTGGTGAGACAGAAGTTTACTTTTGTTACTGGCTTGGTATACCAAATGGAAGAATAACCACCAGTTTTGGGTGAGTCTGCCCTATTTATCAGCAGCTTGTCTTGAATCTGGTATTCTCAGCTGTGACCCATTGAGGCACGGTGACAGTGCTGCGCACAGGTATCCAAGGGAAGACACTGCAATCTAAGTAGCCTTGCTAGTGAAGACTTGGACCTGGACTGTAACGTGGCTGTTTTTTTACTCTGAATTATCTACAGTAATGGGAATAGTGTCTAGCTGAGCTATCATCTCCATTCATGACCAATTAGCCAATGCGGGCAAGGGGGTTTAAATTAAAATCTTATTCTTAAAAACATGAACTCATGTTCGACTCAGTGCAGCAAGTATCTTCCCACCAACTTTCCTCCCCCAACACAACTCATGGCAATTCTTATGCTGCTTCTTCTTATGGGCCTCCTCTTGATTGTCAGAAGTTGTTGGAATAGTTTTATGAAGTTTCAGGTATAAATATGCAGTTCACAGGCAATGTCACTTGTGCCCTCCATAGGTCCCCGTGGGAACAGACCTATAGCTTGTTATGTGATATGCCATGAAAATGTATCTGCTTTTCCAGCCTCTTTTCACAGAAGCATTCTGCCTTTACTGCATATATCTAATAAAATATTTGAACATACGCTTATGACTAGATGCCCAGGAAGCTGCTAGTTTATTGTTGCATGGATGAAAAGTATGTTTTAGCAAACACTAAAAAGGTCAGAAGTTTAATTTCTATGTTACCATTAACCAAGATGGCATTTGCTTTACTTTACACATCATTATTTTTTGACAGTTCCAGACAGTCCCTGCCAATCTGAGTTTATTAATTCGGAAAGACAATTTTTGTGTTGAAAAGAGCCCCTATGTCTTCCCTAAGATAATCAGCCTGACACTTGGTTGCACTTAGATTAGACATAGTTAAATTTAAAAATCAAACCTATTTTGAAATTTGCCAACCCGAGAAAACACTTACATAATATTTGTTGTATACTTTGGAAAAGTTAGAGACTCACTGCAACGACATGACACCCACTTCTCATGAGCGCCTCTTCTGGTCAGATGTGTCTGCGGTCTTTAAACAGTCCCAGACCTGGTATCAGGCCGTACCCACAGGGCTTCCTCCCTGGAGGCAATGGTTTTGCCATTTCTGGGCCCTTCTGGCCCCAGCTGGGCCACTAAGTAGTTCAGATCCCCTTCTGGAGGTCTACCGCTGTCCGATTGTAGGCCATTTCCCCAGTGGCCTATGGGGGGGGAAGTGGGGGGGAGACACACACCACCAGGCCCACTCACTACTCCGGGTCCCAGCCAGGGACCTCAAGAATAGCAGCCACACACCACCCTGTCCCTTTAACAAAACTACTTTCAGTTCCTTCAGCCACTTCCCCGCAGTCCCAGCCTTCACCCATGCTTCACCCTTAGCTCAGGGCCCTCCTGTATTCAGGCCCAGTAGCCAGCCAGGTGCTCTTCCACACTCCCACCCCCATCCTCCAGCACTGAGCTGTCCATGGTGCTGCAGTTCCCTTTAGCCAGCCTGGAACATCATCTACTCCTGAGGGCATTCTGCACCAAAAAAATAAAAATTCTGTGCACAGTATTTTAAAATTCTGCAAATGTTATTTGTCAAATGGGGAGGCTCCAGCATGGCAGCGGGGAGCACAGACCACTGGCTGCACAGAGGTGGGAGATCACTGTGCAGCTCCCCTCCGGGACACAGACTCAGCAGTGAGGCTGCGCCAAACCCTGACACAGCGCAAGGACTGGCCTTGCCCCAGAAATACCCCAGGGCCCTGCCCCTCCGTGCCAGGTGCACCAGGTGTGGGCAGGCAGGCTCAGCATGGCAGTATCCAAGTGTGGAGGGGCTTAGTGGGGGAGATCCAGGTGTGGGTTGAGAGGGTTCTGCGTGGGGCAATCTGTGTGTGGGCGGCTCAGTGAGGGATCCAGGTGCAGGGGGGCATCTGGATGCACAGGGGCTTGTTGGGGGGTTCTGGGTGCAATGGTAATAGTACTCTACAGGGGGGTCCAGATGAAAGGTGGTTGCGGCTCAGCGGCAGGGTCTGAGTGTCGGGGGGATAGAGCTCAGCAGGAGGGTCTCGGTGTGGGAAGCTCAGTGGGAATGGTCCAGATGCTGGGGGAGTTGGGCTCAATGGGGTGGGGATCCAGGTGCAGCTGGTTGGGGCTCGGTTAGGGTGGGGATCTGGATGTGGATGGCTCATTGGGGTAATCCAGGTGCAGAGGGAGTGGGGCTTGTTGGGGGGGTTCTAGGTGTGTGTGGGGGTGAGGCTCGGTGGGAGGGTCTTGGTATGAGGGGGTCTGGATGCACGGGGGTTGGGCGGAAGGGGGAGCAGCTCCCTGTACAGTGATCCTTTCCCCTGCAGCTGAGGAGCAATGGGTGCAGGAAGCACCGGGGGGAAGGCGGGGGGGTTCAGAGCTTACTACAGCTGGGAAAGATCTGGGGGTGGGTCTGACATCCCCGGATGCCATGCAGGGGACGAGGAAGTCTCATCTTCCCCAGCCCAGCTGGGACTAGCAGCTGAGTCTGGCGGAGGGTAGGAGCCACCAGCCGGGTCTTCCCAAGTCCCGTCCCCTGCCCCACAGTGATTTACCTCTCTGCCGGGTGCCCTTGGCACCCAAAACATACTGCTGGGGAGGGTCTTATGACCGCTCTTGTGGCTTCCCTTTGCTTCCCCGTGAGAAAGTCACTTTTCTGCGGGGAAACAAAGAAATCTGCGGGAGACATAAATTCTGTGCATGTGCAGTGGTGCAAAATTCCCCCAGGAGTAATCAGCTGCACTCCTCTGGCTCCAGGAAGAAACTGACTGGCTGCTCCCTGCAGCCTCTCTGATTGGCTAGCCCTTTGCAGTCTCTCTAAGCCGCTTGGAGGACTTAGCTCCACTGCTCCGTTCCTCGGATGGGCGTGACAGGACCCTGACGCCTCCAGAAGGGGGCCTCTGGGCCTAGTCCACCCCATCATACTCATGATATACATTTATTAATTTTGGATCAGGAGTTTAATGAAGCTGGAGTTACCACTTGTAGAAAGCAGAGTTACTTGGTTTCCAGCAGAAGGTTCATTTAATTTGGTCCCCTTAATGCCTATTAATATTTTCCATCACAATTCCTCTCCATTTCCTCCATATAGGCTCAGACCCTTCAAAGACTTACACACCTGCTGAACTTCACACACTGTGTATTCCCATTTACTTCAATGAGACCCCTCACTAGTGTGTAAAAAGTTAAGTGCTGTATCTGAATTGTACTTTATACATTGATTTTATGATATATTCTGTTTTTCTGGCATATGCCTGGGTCAAAAGCCAATGTCACTGTGGTAGGGAACTGTTTTCAGGACAAAAAAGTCATGTCCCCACCCACTGCCCCACTAGTTAATAAGCCAGGATATTACAGCTCTAAGCTATCTACTTGTTCTTTACTATTGTAATTCCTGGTTTCCTTCACATCCCTTAACTAAATTTGCTTTATAAGACATTGCCTCAGAAACCTCCCTAGGAAACTTATAAAACTGTAATCAGCCATTATTTTCTGTAATGATAACACAAAACATGGCAATGAAGTTCTACCCATGGCACAAGGCTAAAATTTAACTTGGGGAAAAATAATGGATTTATAACGTTTATTAGGTCATCTAGTCTAGTCCCTTTCAGGATTGATCCCTTCTGCATGTTCTGCAGTAGCTTGTCTTGGCCACCTTCCTTCTGAATTATGAGATGCTTCTGTGTATGCAGATCAAACACACACTGGCTTTAGTTTTGCAGCCATATCACACTGCATATCTACTTTCTTTCCACTACCATCCCTAGTTCTCTTTCAGCATTATTGCTTTTCACACATCTTCCTTCTCACTAAATCTCTGTGTTACCAACTGTTTTCCCTGAACAGATTAGCTCATATTTTTGCTGGCAGAATCTTATTTTATTATTCCCTATCTAGCATCCTTTAAATTATAATGTTCATGCAATGTTTAAAATTACATTTTGAGATGGTATTGGCTTTTTGTAAAAGCTCCATGAAAACAACACAAAATTATTATTACAAGAGTTTAAGAATTAAGTAGCTTGCTTTAATTTTGCTTGACAGCTGTTTTAAAAAGTTTTATTATTTTGCAGCCTGAGGTCAGAATATATCATAGATAAGGCTAAAATTTAATCATGGGTATTTTTGGTAAGTCATGGACAAGTCATGGGGCAACAAACAAACAAAAATCACAGCCTGCCCATGACTTTTACCAAAAATACCCCTGACTAAATCTCTACTTCTGGGACCCCGCTGCTCCAGGGGGGAGCCTGCTCCAGTGCTGGGGGTTGACTGTCACCCTGCCACTGGGGACCACTCTCTGTATGGCCTCCAGGCACCCCAGGGCTGCTACTCCAGCTGCCCAGGGACCGCTGTTCGGGCACTTCCCGGAATCAGCCACGCCGGCCGCTGTTCCGGCTACCCAGGGTCGCCTGAGCAATGGCCGGTGCGGCTGGCCCTGGGGCAGCCCCCGGGACCGCTGCTCAGACACTCCCTGGGGCTCCCCAGAACTGCTATATGGGTGGTCCCCATGACCAGCTGCACTGGCCACTGCTGGCCAGGACCACCGTAGCAGCTGGTCCTGGGTCACTCCGGCAACGGCCGGTGCGGCTGGCCGTGGGGTGCCCGAGCTTGAAGTAATGGAATCAGTGACTTCTACGACCTCCGTAAAAGAATCGCAGCCTTAATCGTAGAATCATAGAAATGTAGATCTGGAAGGCACCTCAAGAGGTCATATAACCCATCCCCCCATGCTGAGGCAGGAATAAGTACATTTAGACCATTCCTAACAGGTATTCGCCTAAACCGTTCTTAGAAACCTCGACTAACAGGGATTCCACAATCTCCCTTGGTAACCTGTTCTTCAGCTTAACTATCCTTTATCACATAGTAAAGAAAACCAACTCCCTCTCTACTTCCATTATGCATAGCTCCTCTCACTAAGCTGGATCTTTTAACTGATTGGTACATTTGCCTAAATGTCCATTAAGTTGTTGCCATTTGTGAATCCTGTCTGCACTTAGGATTTTTCTTCTAATTTCCCACTAGTGTAGCACTATCAATGCAAGCAATCTCAGTATAATTCACTCTATAGGGCACGTAAATTTAAGGGCATAGGTTTTTATTTATTTTAGGTTTATTTGTTGTTTTAAATACATACACCCAGTTTAGTATTGGAAGTACTTTGCATTTTACTAAAACATACCCTGCAAGACAAATCTACATTTCAGAATGAAGTTCATAGGATCTGTATCTGAAACCACTGTTCAGCAAAAGTGCCAGAGTAAGAGGTGAAACACACGTATTTCAAGAATGTGAGACAGAAGATATCGTTGCTGCTGACTGCAGCCTTCTAGCTCATTCTTTCTGTTTAAAACACAGGAGCCTGCTTTAAATTCATGGGGGCAGATTCATTTCTCTCTCAACTGCTGAAAAACCATTTAACTGGGGACAATGAAATGGTTTAGTAAATTGCAGTACAAGCTGTGCAGTGCAATTACACCAAAGATCTCCACAACAATTTGGGGAGAATGGGCTCTCTTTCCTTTAGCTGCCCTCACTTATAAAAAACCTTGACTTTGCTAGGCAGGCATGGCAGTTATGCCACTATGCAAAGAGTTAACTCAGGGGTCGGCAACCTTTCAGAAGTGATGTGCCGAGTCTTCATTTATTCACTCTGATTTAAGGTTTCGCATGCCAGTAATACATTTTAATGTTTTTAGAAGGTCTCTTTCTATAAGACTATAATATATATAACTAAACTATTGTTGTATGTAAAGTAAATAAGGTTTTTAAAATATTTAAGAAGCTTCATTTAAAATTAAAATGCAGAGCCCCCCGGACTGGTGGCCAGGACCTGGGCAGCGTGAGTGCCACTGAAAATCAGCTCGCGTGCCGCCTTTGGCACGCGTGCCATAGGTTGCCTACCCCTGAGCTAACTGTTCGTACCCTCAAGCTCACACACTGTTCATTTACTTCCAACACAGATCTGAGAGCAAGAAGGGCTTTTTAATTTCATGTAGAAAATTTAGTGCTGGTGAAAGGTGGAAGACTGACAGCCCTAGGGACTGCAGTTCTGTCATTATCCATCGACCTGGTTCCAAGTAGGCAGCCACAGTGCAAACTTCCCTATACTGTTCCATCAACATGCCTAAAGGCAGAAGTGGAAATACAACCTCCAAAAGCAAAAGAGTAGCTCCTTTTCCAAGCACCTTGGATCGTTTACATGATAGATATTTACCCAAAAGCGGAGATGAGTAGGTCATTTCACAATTCAGTACACTGTTGTCAGGTGACACTTTAGGGAGGGCAAAGTTTAGACAGCACTAGGTCAATGGAAGAATTCTTCCATCAATCTAGCTGCTGCATCTTTATGCCAATGTGCTGCTGTAGCATTTTAAGCATAGACAAGCCCCAAATCAGCTCCTGATCCTGGAGTCAACAGTCATGAATGGCACTATTCACAGCAAGAAGGGACATAATTAGGAGCTGGGCAAATACTGCAAAGAGGATTCATAAATACTGTTTTGAATAACCCCTGAATTTGCTAGGATGATCTATACAAACCTTTTTAATACTTCTTCGCAAGAATATTCATGGTAAGACCAAGTGTCCCGAATAATGTACAAATATGTATATACCAGCATTCACACTGCAAATAAATATCATTGTCTCCTACATAGGGAAGTGGCACTTACGAGAGCAGTTCTCCCAACTCACAGACACAATAATCCAAAAGGAGAGAGATGTAGATGTGTCACCTCAATGCACCCTTTGCAAAACAGACTGCGCATCTGGATGCAAAACAGAATTACTCTGTGTGAATATGACAAGAAAAAAACATGAACAGTAAGTCTGCAAAAGAGCCAATAAATCTCTCTTTAGAGCATGAGGATCCAGTTGTTTTCAAAGCTAGGGTCCATATATGTAGCTAAATGTAATACACTCTCTTGTGGAAAAGAGAATAGGGAAAGCTTAAAAAACATCCCAAATCTCCCTCAGTCTTTTTATCTCCTGCTGGCTCTCCCCTTCCTCTCTTTCCCATCATAACCTTCCCCAAAAAGCATAAAAGTCCCCCAATGAATTAAATCAGACTTCTTTCCTGTTTGTAGATGTTAGGTAACACCATCATCATATTTAATTATGAACAAATAATATTGGAAAAACAACTGAAGAGCCCAGAGGCTGAACTATTTTTGTACATTTCACAAACAGCTGGGGGTTGGGGTTGGTTCATCTAGCCTCTAGCCATAGTCACGTTCTTCCCCAGGATTTATCTGAGCAAGGGTGGGTGAATCTAATGACTTCCTGCCGACTACATCAAAGAGAGACTACTTACACAGTACCTGCCACTCAAGGGCCTCAAAATGCATGGCGCTCATTAACCATCACCACCCTTGTGAACCATTTCACCGGTGAATAGGGAGCAACTTGACAACCTTCACATGTTATTAACCTTGTTACATGTTATTGATTAACATAACGAATGTCATTCAAGGCTACCAGACATTGACTAATCAATCTACCGGTAGGATTAGCAATGTGAAATCTGTTAAGAGCCCTTGTCCAGGACAGCATCAAAGAACATAGAACAAGTGCTGTGTATGTACTAACTTAATGCTTAAGAGTTCTTAAGGAGAAGGACACTGATGTTGTTGCTCTGCAAGAAACTCATGCTGCAGACTATAAGCAAGCTGTAAAATATAAAATTAATGGCTATGAACTCATTGCCACCATGAATGATGCAAAATATGGCCTCACCAAGTATATGAGGCATGGCCTTAAGATGTCTATCCTGGAGGAATCCAGGATGTTCATTATGGTCTGTTGTCCAATTCTTAGGTCAGCAATAGAGATTCCCATGTTAATTTGTAAGTTAATGGAGAGGGTTTTATTGGCCCATCTCGGCCCATCTTTGGGGTCATTCTACCAAAGGAACAGGCCAGTTTCGGACTGGGGTGAAGTTGCTGCAACCAGGTTCTCACCACTAATAGTTATATTGAGGGTGGCTTCCAGCAGAATGTAAGAATCAAAACAGCATTGACTGATTTATCCACTGCCTATGATGCAGTATGGAGATATGGGCTATTACCCAAGGCATCAAGGGTCATCAAATACCATAGCACTATGTGACTCCTGGCCACAATGTTGAGCAAATGTAGCTACGGTGTCCTTTTGAATGGGCATATCAGCAAAGCACATGCCCTCTGTGGTGGTTTACCTCAAGGATCTGCATTGTCCCCCTTTCACTATACAATACCTATATTAATGTCTTACCTGACACAATTTTGCATATGTTCATTTATGCTGATAACATCACTCTTGCAGTACAGGCAAAGACCTCATTGCCATCAGTGACATTCTCTCCACCAGCCTCAAGATAACATAGGAATACTTTCAGTACTGGAAGCTCTGCCCCAATGCCTCCAAAAGCTTGGTAATAGCCTTTTCCCTAAACAACAAAGCTGCCAAGGAACCACTTAATGTCACCATCAACAGATCCGAAATGAGCCCTGTCTGAAGTGTAACTCTAGAGAGAAGCTTGTCTTTTAAAGCTCATCTGGAAAAGACATGTGAAAAGGTAAAAGCAACAATTAGCCTCATATGAAAACTCATAGGCGCAACATGGGGTGCCAATGCGCACACACTTTGAACAGCCACTGTAGAAGTGATATACTTGATCACTAAATTTAGTACACCAGTTTGGGCAGGCAGCTCTCACATTCCAAACCTCTGCATGTGTAGCTTAATGCCACAAAGAGAATTACAGCTGGAACATTAAAATCAACATCTGTTCAATGGTTGCCCACTCTGGCATATATATCTGGCTGCACCCAAGATCTGGAGTGACAGGCATCCGGAGAGACAGTTACAAGTGAACCATGACCAACTTGAACTTATCAATCCATGAGGACCTCCAGAACTTTACAAAGACATGCATGAAATCTTGCAAGCCTTTTTGGCATTAGGCTAAAGCTCTTTAAAATGTCCTAATTCAGGTGTTCTCAAACTTCATTGCACGGGGACCCCTTCTGACAACAAAGTTACTACATGATCCCGGGGGTGAGGGAGGCGTGGAGCCCGAGCCCTGCCACCCTGGATGAGGGTGGAGCTTGGGCTTCAGCTTCAGCCCCAGGTCCCAGCAAGTCTAATGCTGGCCCTGGCAAACCCTTTAAAATGGGGTCATGACCCACTTTGGGGTTCCAACCCACAGTTTGAGAACCGCTGTCCTAATTCAATCTGGAGGCACACTGGAAAGAATTCTGGGCTAATACTAATGTCTCAAACAACATCTGATTGCCAACTCACAAAAGACCTTCCAGGCTTCAATCTATGCCAGAAACAATGATCCACATTGAACATTTTCAGAACATAGCATGGCAGATGCTGTCATCTCTTACACCTCTGGAAGATGAGACACAATGTAACTGTGGACACCAGTCACAAACTATGGACCACACTGTAAAAAATAGTGCCCGTGTCAATCTTTTGCTGGTGGCATCTCAGACTTACACCAAGCCACTTCTGAAGCTACTTATTTATCTGGACTCGGCTATTTGAACATTGCTAATCACTTCTTTTGCCATACAAAGATGATGACAGGTGAATATATCAAAGCAGAGAGAAAGTAAGCAACTTGCCTGAGGATTACACATAGTTATTAGCAGAGCTAAGGATGGTACCTAGAAATCCTGACTTACTGCTCTAACGACTTAAAAAAAATCTGGCAGTATGTTAGCTAAGGGTATTTGGGGATTATTTAATTGTAATTCACTCAGCCACAGGAAGAGAGTGAAGAATTCAGCAGTCTGTGTATGTGCAATGAAAGTACAATAGATCACGTTAAGTCTTTTTTCTTCAAGACTTTTTCTCAGGTCATTCATGGTGGCTATTCTCTGTCTGCATGTCCAAAACTGGCAATGAATGGCACACTGGTAAAATATGGCTCCCACTTCCAAATACTGAGCCTGAGACTGACTGTGAATTTGAAAAACAAACAAACAAAAACAACGCAAGAAGCCATCTTCCAAAGAAGGCTAACAGCATTTTGGGCTGTATAAGTAGGAGCATTGCCAGCAGATCAAGGGACGTGATCATTTCCCTCTATTCGGCAATGGTGAGACCTCATCCGGAGTACTGTGTCCAGTTTTGGGCCCCACACTACAAGAAGGATGTGGAAAAATTGGAAAGAGTCCAGCGGAGGGCAACAAAAATGATTAGGGGGCTGGAGCACATGAGTTATGAGGAGAGGCTGGGGGAACGGGTTATTTAGTCTGCAAAAGAGAAGAATGAGGGGGGATTTGATAGCTGCTTTCAACTACCTGAAAGGGGGTTCCAAAGAGGATGGATCTAGACTGTTCTCAGTGGTACCAGATGACAGAACAAGGGGTAATGGTCTTAAGTTGCAGTGGAGGAGGTTTAGGTTGGATATTAGGAAAAACTTTTTCACTAGGAGGGTGGTGAAGCACTGGAATGGGTTACCTAGGGAGGTGGTGGAATCTCCTTCCTTGGAGGTTTTTAAGGTCAGGCTTGACAAAGCCCTGGCTGGGATGATTTAGTTGGGGATTGGTCCTGCTTTGAGCAGGGAGTTGGACTAGATGACCTTCTGAGGTCCCTTCCAACCCTGATATTCTATGATTCAAAGTTCCACATGCTCCTTCTGTCAGGAGTCTTCTTTTTCCATTAGTCAAACTTTGAGAAGTCTAATTAAAATGCTAATTGAATTATGTACCTTTGCGCAGCTTTTTAAAAAAAAAATCATATAAAAGGTGTGTAAATGAGGAAGTTGTTTTTAGGGTTTTTTTTTTTTTAAACCATCTTTTTCTTAAAAACAAAAACAAAAAACCACAACTGATATGAAATGTACCAAAGGTGAAAGCTTTCACACTGAATATTCAAAGCCCAGGGAGCCGCAGGAGTGTGATAACCAATGGCCAAGATAAGGTTTCCTGAAAACCCACAATGCGGGAAGTAGGAAAATCCTACCAAATGGGAGTAGCTTTGAACAGGAGCCAGACATCTTCCCTCTAGCATCCATGTGAGCTCAGTGCATCAAGGAGGTTATAGACTCTACTGGAGAGGTTTTAGTTGGGGGCTGTAGGTGACGGCTACTGACGTTCTGTTATTGTCTTTGTTGGGCCTGTCTTGTAGTAGGTGACCTCTCAGTATCCTTCTGGCTCTGTCAATCTGTTTCTTCACTTCACCAGGTGGGTATTGCAGTTTTAAGAATGCTTGATAGAGATTCTGTAGGTGTTTGTCTCTGTCTGAGGGATCGGAGCAAATGCGGTTGTATCTTAGAGCTTGACTGTAGACAATGGATCGTGTGATGTGGTCTGGATGAAAGCTGGAGGCATGTAGGTAAGTATAGTGGTCAGCAGGTTTCCAGTATAGGGTGGTGTTTATGTGACCATCACTTATTAGCACTGTAGTGTCTAGGAAGTGGACCTCTTGTGTGGACTGGTCCAGGCTGAGGTTGATGGTAGGGTGGAAATCGTTGAAATCTTGGTGGAATTTTCAAGGGCCTCCTTCCCATGGGTCCAGATGATGAAGATGTCATCAATGTAGCGCAAGTAGAGTAGGGGCATAAGGGGACGAGAGCTGAGGAAGCGTTGTTCTAAGTCAGCCATAAAAATGTTGGCATATTGAGGGACCATGCAGGTACCCCTAGCAGTCCCGCTGACTTGGAAGGTATAAATTGTCCCCAAATCTGAAATAGTTGTGGGTGAGGACAAAGTCACAAAGTTCAGCCACCAGGTTTTCCATGATGGTATCGGGAATGCTATTCCTGATGACACCTACAGAATCTCTATCAAGTGTTCTTAAAACTGCAATACCCACCTGCTGAAGTGAAGAAACAGATTGACAGAGCCAGAACAGTACAAAGAAGTCACCTACTACAGGACAGGCCCAACAAAGACAGTAACAGAACGCCACTAGCCGTCACCTACAGCCCCCAACTAAAACCTCTGCAGCGCATCATCAAGGATCTATAACCTATCCTGAAGGACGATCCCTCACTCTCACAGACCTTGGGAGACAGGCCAGTCCTCACTTACAAATAGCCCCACAACCTGAAGCAAATACTCACCAGCAACTACACACCACACAACAAAAACACCAACCCAGGAGCCAAACCCTACTACAAACCCTGGTGCCAACTCTGTCCACATATCTATTCAAGGGACACCATCATAGGACCTAACCACATCAGCCACACCATCCGGGGCTCGTTCACCTGCATATCTACCAATGTGATATATGCCATCATGTGCCAGCAATGCCCCTCTGCCATGTACATTGGTGAAACCGGACAGTCTCTATGCAAAAGAATAAATGGACACAAATCTGACACCAGGAATCATAACATTCAAAAAACAGTAGGAGAACACTTCAATCTCTCTGGTCACTCAATAACAGACCTCAAAGTGGTAATTCTTCAACAAAAAAACTTCAAAAACAGACTCCAACGTGAAGCTGCAGAACTGGAATTAATTTGCAAACTAGATACCATCAGATTAGGCCTGAATAAAGACTGGGAGTGGTTGGGTCATTACAAAACCTGAACTTAATTTCCCCAATACTAATTTCTCCCTACTGTTACTCACACCTTCTTGTCAACTGTCTGTAATGGGCCACTCTCTTACCACTTCAAAAGTTATTTTTCCTCCCTTGGTATCCTGCTGTTAATTGTCTTATCTCGTTAGACTGACCTAACACTTGGTAAAGCAACCCCCATCCTTTCATGTATTTATACCTGCTCCTGTACCTTTTACTTCATACATCTGATGAAGTGGGTTCTAGCCCACGAAAGCTTATGCCCAAATAAATTTGTTAGTCTCTAAGGTGCCACAAGGACTCCTCGTTTTTTGTTTTTTTGCTGATACAGACCAACACGGCTACCACTGAAACCTACAGCAACTGAGCCATGCTCAGTGGAAGGATTCTGCTCAGTATGTGCTGGGTTCATGGTACGACAGTCCACAGCCATCAGCATCTCAGAGAGAACAGGATTCCTCAAGGCCTCTAAGCATTTGAAAGAGGGAGAGACACTTATTTGACAGACAAAGTTTCCCAGGGAATAGTCAGAAAGCCAGCACAAAAAAGAACCACCAGTGAGTGGAGTGTTCTACTTTGGATTGCACAGTTCACGAGAAGCATTATCACCAGCAAATATTAATAATGGAATGAGCAATGACTATCAGGGAATGGAAACATGCATTTCCACAGGGTACATCCACATTGCACCTGGGAGCATGCTTCCCAGCTGAGGCAGACAAACACTAGTTCTACTTGAGCAGTTTAGCTGGTGGTAGCACAGGCAGCAGCTCAGGCTAGCCCAGGGGTTCCAGGCAGGTTTGTACTCAGGCAGCCAGCGCAAGCTGCTGCCCTTACTGCCATTTTAGCCATGGATACATTTTGCACACTGATATTTACTTTAGACTATTTGTTCCTCTAATAGTCTTAAAGGTTCTCTGTAGAACAGGATATAATTGGGAACGCCACAACTGCATTTGAGTTCTCAAGTACACAGGTTGTCATAGTTACAAACAAGCCTGAGTTTTTGTTCTTCTTATGTGCTTATTTACTTTCATTTTATTGATCAAACACGCCTTCCCACCACCACCCTGCGAGATGTTTACCGTTCAGAAAATAAGTGGGCCTGTTCTACTTTTCCCAGTCTTGACAGTGAGCAGCAGCAGATTTGCCATGGTAGTGACACACAGGTGAACATAGCAACAGTGAGGACACAGTGACACGGAAGGGCTTTGGCAGTGTGGCTGCTCACACCCACGCTAGGTCAATCTGGGTGCTCAGACGTGGAAGTTGATCACACAAGTTAAGTCAGCGGTGAAGATATATCCTAATGGATCACACTATTTGAAAAATCTCCCCCACAATATTCAGCCTAACCTTATGAAGGCTTTTGACCTGGTCAGCAGAAAAAGTCTTTTCCAACTGCTAGAGAGACGTGGTTGCACCCCATTCTCCTCAGTCTGATTCAATCCTTCCTCAGTGGCATGATGTCTGAAGTTCAGTATTATGGTGACCAACCTGACAGCTTTGAAATCTGCAGTGGTGTCAAACAGCAATGTGTTTTGGCACCAACACGCTTCAGTACATTCTTCTTTCTCTGCTTCATCATGCTTTCTCACCTAGCACCAGCGATGTACGTCACCATATGTCAGGGTTCCTTCCCCACTCTAAACTCTAAGGTACAGATGTGGGGACCCGCATGAAAGACCCCCTAAGCTTATTTTTACCATCTTAGGTTAAAAACTTTCCCAAGGCACAAATTCCACCTTGTCCTTGAACAGTATGCTGCCACCACCAAGTGAGTTAGACAAAGATTCAGGAAAAGGACCACTAGGAGTTCCTGTTTCCCCAAAATATCCCCCCAAGCCCTTCTCCCCCTTTCCTGGGGAGGCTTGAGAATACTCTACCAACCAGATAGGTAACAAAGTGAGCACAGACCAAACCCTTGGGTTTTAGGACACTAAAACCCAATCCGATTCTTTAAAAAAAAAAACAGACTTTATTATAAAGAAAGAAAAAGTAAAAAAAGCACCTCTGTAAAATCAGGATGAAAGATAACTTTACAGGGCAATCAGATTCAAAACACAGAGGATTTCCCCTCTAGGTAAAACTTTTGAGTTACAAAAACAGGGATAAACCTCCCTCTTAGCACTGGGAAAATTCACAAGCTAAGACAAAAGATAATCTAATGCATTTCTTTGCTATTACTTACTATTTCTGCAATACTAGATGCTTAGTCCAGATATGCTTAGGGAGATGTATTTGCCCTGCCCTGGTTCCTTTGCTGACTCTGAGAGAACAAAACAAAGACCTTCCCCCACAGATTTGAAAGTATCTTCTCCCCTTATTGGTCCTTTTGGTCAGGTGCCAACCAGGTTATCTGAGCTTCTTAACCCTTTACAGGTAAGGAGGGATTTTATGCTACCCTTAGTTGTATGTTTATGACACCATACCAGATCAGATGGAAAACTCTTCAACTTTACACATGTAAGAGCAAAAAGTAAAGTCAAACTCCTGCTGATAACAGAACTTTTTTTCCCACCAATGATGCAATGTTCATCACATACACAGGAGTTCCAGCACCTTGGCAATAGCTTTGCTCTAGCTTTTCTTGAATTTTGACTAACCATCACTCTAAAAAAGATAATGATTATGGCACAAGGTTTGCCGACTGCATCAGATGTTTTAATAGCTAGCTCCACACTAGAAGTTGTGCATAAGTTCTGCTATCCAGGATCAACTTTGGATAAGCTTGTCACCTAGAGATAAGTTAATTCTTGCACCAGAAAGGCAGCTACCCCATTTGGCCCACTGACCAAATGCATGTGGGAAAACAGGAAATTAACATTGAACACCAAGATATGGGTCTATCAGACATGCACTCTGAGAATGCTGCTGCATGGTAGTGAGACCTAGACCACTTAAGACTAATCACTTTCCACACTTGCTGTCTTTGTTTTATTCTAAATATCAAGTGAGAAACCCGAGTTCCTGACACCAAAGTACTTGAGAAAGCAAAATTGCCAACTCTAATTTTTTCTCCAACTCATATGTTTCTGTTGGCTTGGTCATTTGTACTGGATGGACAATGGATGCATTCCAAAGGATCTCTTGTATGAGAACTTGCACAAGATCCAAGGCCACTGGGATGACCTAGGCTTAGGTTCAAGGACATTTGTTCAAACTTTTCAAGTCCTGCTTACATCAACACTGCAAGCTGGGAAGATGCAGCTAGCAATGGCCACAATAGAAGGTTGTGCTGCACCAGGGAGTCAAAGAGGCTGAAGAGAGAGGAAAGCGAAGACGGCATCAAGGGCTAGTAGCACACCAGTTTCATCCTCTGGTCTTGCACTTTTTGCCTGCATTATTTATGGCAAGGACTGTTGCTTGAGAATTGGACTTTTTAGCCACTTGCGATGCTGCAGCATGACATGCAGTAACTGAACTGCTTTGGTGCTTACACCATCGTCTTTCGAGACGGACGGCTGCCATATAACTCACTGTATCACCCTGAACTATGCCTTGCTTTTCTTGGTGCTTATATTCTTCAAATACTTGGCAACAATTATGTCTCCTCCATGCTCCTTATCTATTAACCAGAATATTGCAGTAAAAATGGTAAAGATATGAAACGTCATGAAATAATATATATGAGATGGGATTCCCAACAGAACAGTAAAACCAGTCACAAAATATCCTAAATATTCTAACCCAATGAGCTAATGAACCACTGCTTAAAGGAACATCAGTGGGGAAATTTAGATCATCTTTATGTCAACTAATGCCTCACTTATCAATCCAAAAGCAGAGTTTCTTTTCAAACATACTAAGTAGAATAGAAGGTAGTTATGCCATTGAAATCAATGATGCCAGGCCTCCACTCTAAGGCTTTGTGTAGACTAGAATTTAAAGGTGTGCTGTTTGACTGGTTTAAGTATCTCATTCCAACACTTTCTAAGACTCATCAGGACAAGACAAGTTATACTTTAGCATATGTTTTGACAGCAAACCCTCCACAACTGGGACTATCTTTTTGTTACATGTTTATATAGCACATAGCACAAGGGTGCCCTAAGGCCTCTAAGTGCTGCTGCAGTACAAATACCAAACAACAAGAAGCCACCTAGTCAAGTTAAGGCCTAGTTTCCTTTCGAGGTTTTAACTTGGCCAGTTTAGCATCTGCTAAAGTACAATTTAGTGTATCTCACTGCCTTTAGAAGGTGTTCGATAGATTGAGCTAGTTAATATGATCTAACATCACATCTTTAATCCAAGTCTACATAAAGCCCTGGGGGGGGGAAAGCCTGAAGCCTAAATTCAGACACATTAATTTGAAGCCCTGAGTTATTCTGAGTGATAACACTTTGTGGGAGAGGTGAGGTGTAGTAACAGCTTTACCACAAAAAACAAACAGAATGAGTTGGAAAGAGGTAAATGCAGAAATACTGCAGAAGTGGGAGTAGTGTCTTGGATGTAGCATTAATCAAAAGAACACAGTCTGACAGGGTACTTGATCGGAGCAGTTTGCTGGAGTTGTAAGAGCATTGTGCTATATGTAAATTATAAACTGGGTTTTCCTTTTATCATCTGATATCCCTTATCAACAATTCACATACTTCTCTGATTAATTAGACTGAGAACAATGTATCCTGTGTCTCGATCAAATCATGTCTACTGGAACAATAGCCCACTACTGGTGTTCAATCTTTCCCAACTGCTCAGAAGCCACTCAATAGAAGTTGGTGGTGCCTAGACTTGCTGGGAGTTTTAGTGAACCAGGTGTGTGTGCTGGGCAGAATCTGTATTTATGTGGGGGAAGAAAGGACCGAGAAACATCAAGGACCTGGGGGCAAGGTGGAAATAGGGATGGTTAGGACTCAGGCTGGAGACCCAGAGACTGGGGGTCTAGAAGGAAGGAGTTGGTAGGGAGAGGACATAGGCTTTGTATACTGTGTCAGCACAAGGATGCAGACTTAACACTAACAATCCACTAAAGTAGTATACATAATGGAAATAGATAGCATATGTGTTAGCTTGCACATCTCAGACCATGCAGCAGGTCAGCTGTGCCAAAGGGTGCTCCTAGCCTCATGGATCTTACAGAGTAGTAGTGATGGTGCCTGTGAACCAGGAAGAATCATGATGTGAACAGCATTTCTTTCCATCGCACAAAAGCTACAGAAAGAGATATTACAAAACTGAGGAGATTTTAAATTGAATTGATCTAATTCTCTAAGAAGTTTTGAGGAACAAAACTAAATTTAAAAAATCTTCAAAAGCCTTCTGAGAACCAAAGCCATAGATGCATAAAGATGCACAATTTAGGAAGCATGTAATATAGGAGTGACAAAATGTAGGTCTTCATATCAAGGCTGAAGCATCTTAGTATAGTTTTAACAACTTAAGTTCCAGCCATTGCTATTTGAGGAACAACATAAATACCTAATACATCAGGCCATGTGTCACTTGAAAAGCACAGGAGCTAGGGTAAGCTGTTACATCTTAAAGTGAAATTAACAACATATTGCATTATAAAGTACATACAATCACATGACAAGAAATAAATTAAGAGGTATAAACCTGAAGCAAAGTTCTTTCTCGTGACATCTACTTCGCACTTATCTATAAACCCAAAGAACTTCCTACTTCTTGCCAAGATAGGGTTTTGGGTAGATTGTGGATTTGACAAGGAACTGGAACATCAGTAAAACTCTGATAGAGTTGTCAGTTTCTGTGCCCTTATAACAGAGTGACAAGAAGGTACAGATTTAAAATGTTTGGTTTTTATTTATATTTAAACAGTTTCTCCTCTGAAGTATAATAATTAATATCTATATTTTAAGTGAATTGTAATGCTGTTGAAAGATGCCAAATGGACAGCCCTGGAGACAGAAGACCTTTATTTAGCCACAGAACAGATAGAGCAAGGGCAATAGCAGTTAAAGCTTCCATACAGACCTACAGGGACAACTTTGGGGGTCAGAGTATAGTTCAATCTAAATAGCCCCTTTAGTCCTTCCCCGTTAACTAAGACTACTAATATGGATACCAGTTAGAAGAGGGATTGTCTGTTTTGTGTTTGTTCAGTGTCTAGCACAATGGGGTACAAGTCCATGAGTGTGGCTCCTTGGTGCTACAGAAATACAAACCTATAACTATTGTGCCACTTCTATTCAGAAGTGGATTTAGGCTAAACAGGACCTGACTACAAATACTTAAGTTTTCCCAAGGCAGATTCTTCCTCCCAGCCCTCATCCTCTAGCACAGTGTTTCCCAAACTTGGGACGTCGCTTGTGTAGGGAAAGCCCCTGGCGGGCCGGGCCGGTTTGTTTACCTGCCGCGTCCGCAGGTTCGGCCGATCGCGGCTCCCACTGGCCGCAGTTCACTGCTCCAGCCCAATGGGAGCTGCTAGAAGCGGCGGCCAGTACGTCCCTCGGCCTGCGCCGCTTCCAGCAGCTCCCATTGGCCTGGAGCAGCGAACCGCGGCCAGTGGGAGCCGCGATCGGCCGAACCTGCGGACGTGGCAGGTAAACAAACTGGCCCGGCCCGCCAGGGCCTTTCCCTACACAAGCGACGTCCCAAGTTTGGGAAACACTGCTCTAGCACTGTGTCCCCACTTCCACTTTTTGAGCCCTTCGTATTCCTCTAAATGAGGCTGCTCAAGCCCAGTTCCCTGGCAGGCTGTGCCAGCTGACAAAAATTAGATATGCACTGGGTTACTTCCTACTGCTACACTTGTGAGTCACTGTTGCATGTGGAGTTGGACCCCCTCTAATCCCAGTGTCCTCATCCAGTGATTCTCCATTAATATATCCCTGAGTGAGGGGATCGTGATTTTAAAACAAAGATCTGAACAAACTACCACCCAGTGATCTCCAGCCGAAAGAGCCATCAGATGGTAACAACTTTTCATTTCTCAAATCTTGAGCTAAATGATAGATCCATGACCTAATTAACATACTGTTGAAGCCACTTGTGAGGACAACCTCATTACTTTCTCCTCTTTGGAACATAGTACAGCCTTCCCAAAGGAAACACTGGAGAATCAGAGTACAGGTCTAAAACTGTTCTGGAACAGAATCAAATGCGGGAGGTATGTTTGAGGGTTTAGAATCAGTTTCTTACAAGTTCAGCGAGGTCTGGTTACAGTTGTGGAACTATCCTTATATTTGGCATAAACCTATGTGTTAGGTTCATGGATAAATGACTGGTAAAACACACAAAACTATACACTTATTACCCTGTTAGCAGCCAAATTTTAAAAAATGTCTTAAAATGCATAAAATTGAGATTGCAATGATTACCTTGGTTACTAATCTGTATGTACAAATCCTAACTCTCAAATACTTCCTTAAATGGGCATATTCTGAATCAAACTGTGCACTTAATTTTTATTCGTTTAAAAAAAACTGGAAAAATACCCCAAATTAAAACCTCATTATGAAGCTTCTGATGTTTCACAAAAAGGAACATCCAGCCTAGTTTTCAAAGGGGTCAAACAAACCAACCCCATAATGACAGACTCATACTTTTAGATTAATTGTCCCACAATTATTTCCAACCCCCCAGAATGCTAAACCTAAAGTAAAGGTTTACCTGCTCAAACCTTTTCTGTATTTGTTCACCAACCCAACATCCCACCTAAGCTTTCTAAGAGATCATGAAACTAACAAGATATAAATTGTCAAATGAAACTAATTCTAAAAGTGTCATTCATTCTTCTGTTTCCTGAAGACAAAACTAATCTATACAAAACAAAAAACACCCCACACATTACGTAGGGAGGATTAAAAATGTAAGAGAGAGCTCTAGCTTCCTTAAGGTGACCCTCATTTTAATTGAAGGAACAGGAAAGCAAACGGTGACTATAAGGTGACTAGCAAACATTTCAAAAAATAGTTACACACACACACATGTACAAAGACACATCTTTGAATATAGCAAGGGATGTTAAGGGTAACAAGAAGGGTTTCTACAGGTATGTTAGCAACAAGAAAAAGGTCAGGGAGAGTGTGGGACCCTTAATGAATGGGGGAGGCAACCTAGTGACAGATGATGTGGAAAAAGCTGAAGTACTCAATGCTTTTTTTGCCCGTCTTCACAGACAAGGTCAGCTCCCACACTGCTGTCCTGAGCAACACAGTATGGAGAGGAGGTGAGCAACCCTCTGTGGTGAAAGAACAGGTTAAGGACTATTTACAAAACCTGGACATGCACAAGTCCATGGGTCCAGATCTAATGCATCCGAGGGTGCTGAGGGAATTGGCTGATGTGATTGCACAGCCATTGGCCATTATCTTTGAAAACTCGTGGCGATCGGGGAAGGTCCCAGACGATTGGAAAATGGCAAATATAGTGCCCCTCTTTAAAAAAAGGGAAGAAGGAGAACCCAGGGAACTACAGACTGGTCAGCCTCACCTCAGTCCTATGATTTTTCCAGGAGCAGGTCCTCAAGGAAACCATTTTGAAGCACTTGGAGGAGAGGAAGGTGATCAGGAACAGTCAACATGGATTCACCAACGGCAAGTCATGCCTGACCAACCTGATTGCCTTCTGTGATGAGATAATTGGCTCTGTGGATATGGTGAAAGCAGTGAACATGATATCTTGACTTTAGCAAAGCTTTTGATATGGTCTGCCACAGTATCTTGCCAGCAAATTAAAAAAATATGGATTGGATGAATGGACTAAGATGGATAGAAAGCTGGCTAGATTGTCAGGCTCAAGGGGCAGTGATCAACGGCTCGATGTCTAGTTGGCAGCCGGTATCAAGCAGAGTGCCCCAGGGGTCAGTCCTGGGGCCAGTTTTGTTCAACATCTTTATTAATGATCTGATGATGGGATGGATTGCAACCTCAACAAGTTCGCAGATGACACTAAGCTGGGGGGAGAGGCAGATACGCTGGAGGGTAGGGATAGGGTCCAGAGTGACTTAGACAAATTGGAGGATTGAGCCAAAAGAAATCTGATGAGGTTCAACAAGGACAAGGCCAGAGTCCTGCACTTAGGAAGGAAGAATCCCATGCACTGCTACAGACTAGGGACCGAATGGCTAGGCAGCAGTTCTGCAGAAAAAGTCCTGGGGATTACAATGGATGAGAAGCTGGATATGAGTCAGCAGTGTGCCCTTGTTGCCAAGAAGGCTAACGGCATATTGGGCTGCATTAGTAGGAGCATTGCCAGCAGATTGAGGGAAGTGATTATTCCCCTCTATTCAGCACTGGTGAGGCCACATCTGGAGTATTGTGTCCAGTTTGGGGCCTCCCACTACAGAAAGAATGTGGACAAATTGGAGCACGTCCAGCGGAGGGCAACAAAAATGATCAAGGTGCTGGGGCACATGACTTACGAGGAGAGGCTGAGGGAACTGGGCTTGTTTATTCTGCAGAAGAAAAGAGTGAGGGAGGATTTGACAGCAGTCCTCAAGTACCTGAAGGGGGGGTTCCAAAGAGGATGGAGCTAGGCTGTTCTCAGTAGTGGGAGATGACAGAACAAGAAGCAATGGTCTCAAATTACAGTGGGGGAGGTCTAGGTTGGATATTAGGAAACACTATTTCACTAGGAGGGTGGTGAAATCTCCATCCTTTGAGATTTTAATGGCTCGGCTTGACAAAGCCCTGGCTGGGATGATTTAGTTGGTGTTGGTCCTGCTTTGAGCAGGGGATTGGACTAGATGACCTCCTGAGGTCTCCTCCAACCCTAATCTTCTATGATTCTATGAATATCTAAATACATACATACGCACACATCTTTCAACAACAAATTTTCTTCTTAGTAATTAAACCCTTCAATTTGTCATTTTGTCAAAAGCATTCAAAGTAAATTTTTAAAATCTTAACACAATAGATACGGTACTCCTTCCAATATATACACACACACACACACACAAAGTTCATGACCCTTACATTGCTTGGATGAAAATATGTAAGTTTAAATTGTACATTTTTTTATTCCTTTTAAAACAGCTGCTGTTAACTGCATTGTTGAGAAATATCATTGATGTCAGTTTCCTTCAGTAACTGCCATAAGACCAAAGATCCATCAGAGAAAAGAATCTAGCAGCAACTCTGCAGTTCAACTGAGGAGAAAAAACAGCCATCTATTTTAATGTATCTAGCTCTTACAAATTGCCAGTGCTCAATCTAAACCCAGGCTGAGTGAGGTTGGGGAGAAAGATAGCCACTTCAGTTCAAAACAAGGCCACATGACTGCATAGAGCAGGCCTGCACAACATGCGGCCCGGGGGCCCCATGCGGCCCGCGTGGGCTCACTGTGCGGCCCGCGGGGGGTGAGTAGGCAAGCAGCGGGTGAGGGAGGGGGGCTGAGGAGGCGAGCGGGCGGGCAGTGGCGGGGGGTGAGTAGGTGGGCAGGCAGTGGCGGGGGGGCAGGTGGGCCGGCATCGGGGGCGGGCTAAGGAGGCAAGCAGGCGGGCAGTGGTGGGGGGTGAGTAGGCGAGCCGGGGGGCTCAGGAGGCGAGCGAGCGGGCAGTGGAGGGGGGGCAGGTGAGCCGGAGCGGTGGGGGGCTGAGGAGGCGAGCGGCGAGTTGGTGGCTGACCTGTTCTACTGATCTGGCTCCCAGTCCCTCTCCAAGGGTTGCAGCTGTCTGGAGGTGCTGCCTTCCACACCTTCCTCATTCACACCTCATTCTTTCAACAGGGCAATTGACTACAAAGTGGGGGGAAGATCTTATTCTACTTCTAGCAAAAAGACAGTTTTCTTTTACCTTAATTATACTACCTTAGGAGCCCGCTATAACATATTACCAAGGTTCAATACCGCTGTTTCGGTAGGGCGGCGCTGGGGAAGGAGGGTTTGTTTCCGTGGGGCAGGCGGTGCTGGGGGGGGATGTTTCGGCAGCTCTGGGGGGGTTGTTTCCGCGGGGCGGGTGGCGCTGGGGGGGGCGGGTTTGGCGGGGCCGGGGGGTTTCGGCCCTCAGCCATTTTCTTTGGAGTAATATGGCCCTCGCCGCTTTACGAGTTGTGCAGGCCTGGCATAGAGGGTACCTGCTCTGTCACTTAACACATAGGGTAGCACTTTAACTCACATCTGTATAAGATTCAAAATCAACTCAATGAATGTTCTTGTCCAGAAATAAAGGCCTGGTCTACACTATGACTTTAATTCGGATTTAGCAGAGTTAAATAGAATTAACCCTGCACCCATCCACACAACGAAGCCATTTATTTTGAAATAAAGGGCTCTTAAAATCGATTTCTGTACTCCACCCCGACGAGCGGAGTAGCGCCAAAATAGATATTGTCATTTCGAATTAGGGTTAGTGTGGCCGCAATTCGATGGTATTGGCCTCCGGGAGCTATCCCACAGTGCACCATTGTGACCGCTTTGGACAGCAATCTGAACTCGAATGCACTGGCCAGGTAGACAGGAAAAGCCCCGCGAACATTTGAATTTTATTTCCTGTTTGCCCAGCGTGGAGAGCACAGGTGACCACAGATAGCTCACCAGCACAGGTAACCATGCAGGCCGATAATCGAAAAAGAGCACCAGCATGGACCGTACGGGAGGTACTGGATCTAATCGCTATAGGGGGAGAGGATTCAGTGCTAGCAGAACTTCGTTCGAAAAGACGAAATGCCAAAACTTTTGAAAAAATCTCCAAGGGCATGATGGAGAGAGGCCACAATAGGGACTCAGATCAGTGCCGCGTGAAAGTCAAGGAGCTCAGACAAGCCTATCAAAAAACAAAGGAGGCAAACGGTCGCTCCGGGTCAGAGCCGCGGACATGCCGCTTCTACGCCGAGCTGCATGCAGTTCTAGGGGGGGCCGCCACCACTACCCCACCTCTGACCGTGGATTCCGAGGCGGGGGTAATCTCATCAGCTACACCTGAGGATTCTGCAGACGGGGAAGAGGAGGAGGAGGAGGACGAGCTTGCGGAGAGCACACAGCACTCCGTTCTCCCCAACATCCAGGATCTTTTTCTCAGCCTGACTGAAGTACCCTCCCAAGCCAGTATCCAAGACCATGACCCCATGGAAGGGACCTCAGGTGAGTTTACCTTTTAAAATATAAAACTTGTTTTAAAAGCAAGCGTTTTTTAATGATTACTTTGCCCTGAGGACTTGGGATGCATTCGCGGCCAGTACAGCTAC
Organism: Emys orbicularis; assembly: GCF_028017835.1. Classification (NCBI taxonomy): domain Eukaryota; kingdom Metazoa; phylum Chordata; order Testudines; family Emydidae; genus Emys; species Emys orbicularis. Next base: position 26,330,327 of record NC_088692.1, read on the forward strand.
TGGAAAAGTCTGTTAACGTGTCTGGGGATGGAGCGGAAATCCTCCAGGGACATCTCCATGAACCTCTCCTGGAGGTACTCCAAAAGCCTTGCCACAAGGTTTCTGGGCAGTGCAGCCTTATTCCGTCCTCCATGGTAGGACACTTGACCATGCCATGCTTGCAGCAACTAATCTGGTATCATTGCATGACAAAGCCTGGCAGCGTATGGTCCCGGTGTTTGCTGGCATTCAAGCAACATCCGTTCTTTATCTCGCTGTGTAATCCTCAGGAGAGTGATATCGCTCATGGTAACCTGGTTGAAATACGGGAATTTAATTAAGGGGACAGAGGTGGCCGTTCCTACTGGGCTGTTTGCCTGTGGCTGAAAAGAAATCCTTCCCTGCAGTTAGCCAAGCGCGGGGGGGGGGAGGGGAGAATTGGCCCTGATCTTTTCACGTTTGGCTAGCAGGGATCTTCCCTGATACCAGCCACGCGGTGGGGGGAGGGATAAAGCGATCGTCCAGAGAATTGGATGGGGGGGGGGGGTTAGTTTGTTTTCTGCTGCTGAAGGTTAACAGGAAAACCGCAGCACTCAACGGGCTTTGCTTGGTACGTGGGAAAGGAGGGCGCAGAAGCCGAAAGACAATGGCTTACCATGGCCGCATGCAAGCCGAATTCTGTTGCGCGGACCTGCGTCTGTGATCTCTAGCAGCAAAGCCACAGGCACTCAATATTAAGAGGCAAAATGCGACCTTGCACAGAAATCACATGTGCTATGTAATGTGAATAGTGTTGGTCACCGTGAAAGAGTATAAGCATTGTTCTGCAAAATGTATCTTTTTAAAAAATTCTCTCCTTTTTTCCCCCCCTCCAGCAGCTGCAAATTTTTCAAGCCTCCCTCCTCCATCCCGAAGGCTATCTCAGATAAGGCGTTGGAAAAAGAAGACGTGAGACGAGATGTTCGCGGAAATCATGGAATCCACCTGCAGTGAAAGAGCTCATCTGAATGAGTGGAAGGACACGGTTTCAAAGTATAGGAAAGAAGCCAGTGAACGTGAGGACAGGAGGGACCAACGTGAGGACATGAGGGACCAACGTGAGGACAGGAGGGACGCTCGAGATTAGAGGTGGCAGCAGGAAGATCAGAGGAGGCAGGATGCAACGCTGGGGCTGCTGCGTGAGCAAACAGACATGCTCCGGTGTCTGGTGGAGCTTCAGGAACGGCAGCAGGATAACAGAGTGCCGCTACAGCCCCTGTATAACCTCCCTTCCCCCCTCACCATGTTCCATAGCCTCCTCACCCAGACGTGTAAGAACGCGGGGGGGGGGGGGGGGGGGGGGAGGCTCCGTACACCCTCCCATTCCACCCCAGTGGACAGCCAAAGCAAAAGGCTGTCATTTTTTTAACCTTTTTTTAGTGGCCTTTTCCTTCCCGACGATCCTCCTCCCAAACCCCACCCGGGTTCTCTCCCTCTTTTTAGAATCAATTAATAAAGAATAAATGATTTTTAAACGATAGTGACTTTATTTCCTTTGAAAGCGAGCTGGGGGAAGGGGGAGGGTGGGTTCCTTACAGAGAATGAGTCAATGAAGGGGGCGGGTTTTCATGAAGGAGAAACAAACAGAAATTTCACACTGTAGCCTGGCCAGTCATGAAACTGGATTTCAAAGCTTCTCTGATGCGCAGCGCTTCCTGGTGTGCTCTTCTAATCGCCCTGGTGTCTGGCTGCACATAATCAGCAGCCAGGCGATTTGCCTCAGCCTCCCACCCCGCCATAAAGGTCTCCCCCTTACTTTCACAGAGATTGTGGAGCACACAGCAAGCAGCAATAACAATGGGGATATTGGTTTGGCTGAGGTCTGAGCGAGTCAGTAACAATCGCCAGCGACCTTTTAAACGGCCAAATGCACATTCTACCACCATTCTGCACTTGCTCAGCCTGTATTTGAACAGCTCCTGACTCCTGTCCAGGCTGCCTGTGTATGGCTTCATGAGCCATGGCATTAACAGGTAGGCTGGGTCCCCAAGAATAACTATTGGCATTTCAACATCCCCAACGGTTATTTTCTGGTCCGGGAAGTAAGTCCCTTGCTGCAGCCGTTTAAACAGATTAGTGTTCCTGAAGACGCGAGCGTCATGAACCCTTCCCGGCCAGCCCACATTGATGTTGGTGAAACGTCCCTTGTGATCCACAAGTGCTTGCAGCACCATTGAAAAGTACCCCTGGCGGTTTATGTACTGGGTACTCTGGTGCTCCGGTGCCAAGATAGGGATATGGGTTCCATCTATCGCCCCACCACAGTTAGGGAATCCCATTGCAGCAAAGCCATCCACTATGACCTGCACATTTCCCAGAGTCACTACCTTTCGTAGCAGCAGCTCAGTGATTGCTTTGGCTACTTGCATCACAGCAGCCCCCACAGTAGATTTGCCCACTCCAAATTGATTCCCGACTGACCGGTAGCTGTCTGGCGTTGCAAGCTTCCACAGGGCTATCGCCACTCGCTTCTCAACTGTGAGGGCTGCTCTCATCTTGGTATTCTGGCGCTTCAGGGCAGGGGAAAGCAAGTCACAAAGTTCCATGAAAGTGCCCTTACGCATGCGAAAGTTTCGCAAGCCACTGGGAATCGTCCCACACCTGCAACACTATGCGGTCCCACCAGTCTGTGCTTGTTTCCCGGGCCCAGAATCGGCGTTCCATGGATAGAACCTGCCCCATTAACAACATGATCTCCAAAGCACCGGGGCCCGCGGTTTGAGAGAATTCTGTGTCCATGTCCATGTCCTCACCACTCTTGTCGCTGCGCTGCTGTCGCCGCCTCCTCCTCTCCTCATTTTTCTGGTCCTGGCTCAGCATAAACTGCACGAGAACGCGCGAGGTGTTTACAATGTTCATGACTGCTGTCTTGAGCTGAGCGGGCTCCATGCTTGCCGTGGTATGGAGTCTGCAGTGTTCACCCAGGAAAAAAGGCGCGAAATGGTTGTCTGCCGTTGCTTTCATGGAGGGAGGGGTGAGGCTGTACCCAGAACCACCTGCGACAATGTTTTTTGCCCCATCAGGCACTGGGATCTCAACCCAGAATTCCAATGGGCGGGGGAGACTGCGGGAACTATGGGATAGCTATGGGATAACTACCCACAGTGCAACGCTCCGGAAATCGACCCTAGCCCCGGTACATGGATGCACACCGCCGAATTAATGTGCTTAGTGTGGCCGCATACATTCGACTTTATACAATTTGTTTCCAAAATTCGAATTATATAAATTTGGATTAATCCCGTAGTGTAGACATACCCAAAGTAGTGACTGATCTAGAACTGGAATGTATTTGTTTCAAATGACCTCCTAGTTTCCAAATACTGTATCTTCCTTATAACTGTGGGATTAAAAAAATAGATGCGTCTCTAAAGATTAGCTCTGTAACGCATCACTTGTGCTCTGGCTTATAATGCCACAGCTGTAATATCGGGGAACACGATTCCTACAAAATATCTAGTCTTATATTTGTTTCCTTGATATCCTGCACAGTAAGCATGCATGCATGAATGCATGTATGTACATATAATTAGCCATCACGATGCAATGTACTTTCATCTCCCCATGGTGCATTCATTCTCTGAACTGTGGAGTTAAAGAGAAATACATATGCACACACAATAAAAGCAGTGACTATGTAGTAACAGTAACAAAAACCAAGAGCTGGCTGTCTTGCTAGTTGCACCGAGAAACACAGCAGACTTGAATGCCACTGATGGGTTGCCATGGCTGCAAGGGGGCAGGGGAGGAAACAAGAGGAAAGATGAACCAGTGTGCAGTAAAAGGCTGAGCTATTTCAGTTTTAAATCACTGAGACAGCTCTTCAGCTGAGCTATTACATGGTTGCTGTGGTAACAAATAGGAGAAAAATCACAGAGGAAATCTGTAATTATTACAAGGGAGATAGTGACTTACCCAGTTCAGTAATCAGCACATTACAGTGATTCAAGCTGTCATGAACTCCTAACCACTATGGAATAATGCAGGGTCATCGAGCCATATCTGCTGCAGTGCCACGCCAGAATCAAATGCAAGCAAGATCCAGTCTTGGTTGCTTCACACTATGTCTCAGCAAGAGAGTTTTCTAACAGCTCTAGGTAGCCAAGTCCAGCTGCTTTGCATTAATGCAGTGCTTAGTGTAATGCTCCCTCACTCTCCCGGTCGGAGGGAAGCCACTCAGGCTAGTCCTGTGGGGTCAGGACCAGAGTCTGTAAGACAGGCAAAAACCCCAATACGGCTGCGCGGTTAATAGTCAATACCAGGCTTTAGCCTGGACTGGGGTAGCTCAAGTACTCAGCCTTTAACTACAGTCTATCAGGGCTGGCTGGGGCCTGGGCAGAACTCAGGCAGCCAGCAAACACACACTCTCGCAGGGCTGGCTTTGGCCTGGGCGGAGCTAAGGCAGCCAGCAAACAGTCTCTAAAGGTGAGTGGTAAGGGAGCTCCTGTCCTGGGCTAGAGTCTCCTTGCACCGTGTAGGGGGTCAGCCACCCAGGGTGGGCTGGCAGGGGGACGCGGGCCCACCCTACTCCACCGCGTCCCAGCCCAGGGCCCTGTCAGGGGCAGGATTGGCTGCCCCTGTGTCGGCGGGGATACAGCCGCAACACGCCAACTGAGCCACGCCGGGCTCTGCAGCCGGCTGCTCCGTGGCTGCCCCTGGGCTACTTCCTGCCTCCCCGGGGTTTGGTACCTGCGGCCTCCAGGCCCCTTCCGGCTCTTCAGGGTAAACTGCAGCGGGTACTCCGGGCCAGTCGTCATCCACATCTGGGGATCGGGAACAGCCAGGCGCAGGCTCCTCTCGGGGCCTCTGGAGAACAGGCCGAGCGTCCTCCTCTGTTGCAGGCTCTCCCCCAACTGTGCTGCAGGGCTGGCCTCTTATACTTCCGGCCACGCCCCGGTACTTCTGGTGAGGGGGGGCGGGGCGACCTAGGCTCCGCCCTCCAAGGGGCGTGTAATGCTCCCTCGCTCTCCCGGTCGGAGGAAGGCCACTCAGCCTCACTACACTTAGACACATGCAATGTTAGAAGGGAAGAAAACCATGGAGCTGGATTCAAGAAGGAAGAGGAATTAAACTGTATACCATGCATGATTTAAACATCACTACACTGTTCTTTAATTCCCTCCTCAAGACCTCCTGTAATAAATGGCCAACTGACAACGTCCAGACTCACTGCCAGTAGGAATACTGATACCTATAAGGAAGGGAACCCCCTTCTGCACAGAGCCAGGGGAGGCTGTTGCTCCCCTCTCCTTGGCCATGCAACCATTGCCCGGGACCTCAAGTGGCTCCTTGGTAGCAGCCAGGGAGGGAACACAGACGGAGGAGTATAGATCCCTGCTATGTTGCCTATGCCATGTGGAAGTCTAAACACTGAGCAAGACATAGTGACTTAGAAAATGGATCAGCCTGTGCTCCACTCTGGAAAATCTGTGAAGGGGTATACACGGAGCCAGGAAAAGCAGAGAGTGGTGATATCACATCACAGGAGTAGCATGCCACTCCATCCCTCCTTGGAAATCATTGGAAAGTGATCAACCTTTTGTGCATATATGTATGTGTGCACTGTACATATGGATTTTCTTTAACATCACAAAATAATATTTAAGGTATACACATCTAGTAACCTTTGACTATTTACTATTCAGTTGTCTTTGGCAATAATCTCTGTACTTTAAATACAAATCTTTATTTCACATACTGATTTTTTTTTTTAAAAACTTGCTGGGTAACAAATGTGTTAAAAAGAAAACTGTTACTTGCTAACATACCACATTTTATTATAAATTAAAATTTTTCACTGATGGATAATCCTAGTGATTATGCACATTTTGGTTCAGTATGTCTTATTTGTTCAACAGTGTATGGAATTATGAAGTCTAAATTGGTTGCAGGTCTGATGTGTTCTTCTGACCTTTGGATATAGCCAAGGAAACACCAAAAACCCTTGTGCTCAAGCTCTAGTGATGGCAGGCTTTGGAGAAGATCTTAGAGGATTCTTATCACCTTCTATGTGAACTACAGACCACACTGCCAAATAGTAGACACATTCCACATGAAGCCTATTGATCAGAACAATAAGTCTTGGAATACCAGGGAAGTTCCAGATAACGGGAGGAAAGCTAACGCTGTGCCAATTTTAAAAAAGATTAAACCGGATGTAAGCAGGGTCTGAATGAGCTCTCCCATGACATCTTGTTATGAGCTGGGGGAAGAGGCTTCAGGAGCAGATCATATTTGCATAGACATGCCCAGTCATGCAGCAGATGGAGCTGCTTTGCCAAAATGATCAATTTTGGCTGGTTTTGTGTTATAACTCACTCTAGTATTTGAATGCAGGGGTACTGAAATGTTGTTATCCTTACTGTATGAGTAAAGGGCAGCAAAACTGTGTTTAGAATGCCCTGATTGCAGGGGTCACTCTAAACTGAACCTGCTATTACAAGTCAAGTTGATAAAGGTAATAATGTTGATGTAATATACTTAGACTTCTGTAAGGTGTTTAGCTTGCTACCATATAACATTTTGATTAAAAACTATAGTGATATAAAATTAACATGGCAAATAATGGGGGGAGGGATAGCTCAGTGGTTTGAGCATTGGCCTGCTAAGCCCCGGGTTGTGAGTTCAATCCTTGAGGGGGCCACTTAGGGATCTGGGGCAAAAATCAGTACTTAGTCCTGCTAGTGAAGGCAGGGGGCTGGACTCAATGACCTTTCAAGGTCCCTTCCAGTTCTAGGAGATAGGATATCTCCATTAATTTATAATAAATGGATTAAAAACTGGCTAACGGGTCTCATAATATCATTGTAAATGGCGAATCATCAATTGGATGCGTTTCCAATGGAATCCCAGAGAGATCAGTTCTTGGCACTACACTATTTAATATTTTAATCAATGACCTGAAAGAAAACAAACTAATCACTGATAAAGTATGCAAGTAACACAAAAATTGCGGGAGTGGTAAATAATGAAGAGGACACGTCTCTGATACAGAGTGGATTGGATTACTTGGTAAACCGGATGCAAGCAAACAGTATGCGTTTTAACATTGTAAACGTAAACACATATCTAGGAACAAAGAATATAGGCAATACTAACAAGATGGAGGACTCTACCCTGGGAAGCAGTGAATCTGAAAACGATTTTGGGGTTGTGATGGATAATCAGCTGAACATGAGCTCCCAGTGCGACACTGTGGCCAAAAGGATGCATAACGACAGGAATCTCAAGCAGGAGTAGAGAGGTTATGTTACCTCTGTATTTGGCACTGGTGCAACTGCTGCTGGAATACTGTGTTCAGTTCCATTGCCCACAATTCAAGAACGATGCTGATACATTGGAGAGGGTTCATAGAAGAAGCCACAAGAATGATCAAAGGATTAGAAAACGTGCCTTATAATGTTAGACTCAGGGGATCAATCTATTTATCTTAAAGGGAAGGTTAAGGCAGGACTTGATTACAGTCTATAAGTAACTACATGGGGAACGAATATTTGATAATGGGCTTCTCAATCTAGTAGAGAAAGGTAAGACATGATCCAATGGCTGGAAGTTCAAGCTAGACAAATTCAGATTGGTAATAACATGTAAATTTTTAACAGTGAGGGTGATTAACTATTGGAACAATTTACCAAGGGTCGTGGCAGCTTCTCCATCACTGGCAATTTTAAAATCAAGATTGGATATTTTTATTATTTTGGGGATGTTCTCTGGCCTGTTTTATACAGGAGGGTCAGACGACATGATCACAATGCTCCTTTCAGGCCTTGGAATCTATCAATGGTATCACAAATGTCAGTCATTTGCCAGAAGTATACCAAGCAATCCACAGATCACAGGCGTTCAAGATGATTTGGATTAAATACTGATGTTAATCCCTTACCCCTTTTATTCTAGTGCTGAATGCAGATTACTTAGTTGAATATCTGTTTAAACATATCAGTTATCCCATATATTATTATTAATATAAATTAGGGTGACCAGACGTCCCGATAAAATCAGGACTGTCTGATATTCAGTTGTTTGTCCCGCGTCCCGACGGATGTATGGTCGGGACACCATTTGTCCCAATATTTTGGTTCGGGGTACTCCGCCTTTTTAGCCTCGGCGGCACTCCGGCTTTTTTTTTTGCTTGAGCCCTGCCCTCCCATGTGTCCCGATATTTTGTTCTTGTCATCTGGTCACCCTAATATAAACAGTTAATTTATGTTGACAAAAGCCTCTTGCCTTATCTGGTTGCTGGGAAAAATATAAGCAACTGTAATATTGGCTTTGTAGCGAACCAAGTAACTAGCTACACTATGAAACTACTTTAATCACTAGCTAAGAAGAAATAAATATTCCTGTGCAAACAGAAGGTTATTTTCATGACCATATCAGCTAGCAGAGAGTGAGGGGGACTGTGAGGAGTTGGGAGTGGTAGGTAGCTATACCCACAATCTATAGAATGCTGGGGTTTCTCCGAGAAATTTACTACTCTGAGTTATGTGGCTGAACAGCCAGGATAACGACTCCCAATATGGGCTGTATGGAGACAGTATATGGAGATATTACATCGCCGGTGGCAAACACTCTGCTTGATGGGGTATAGCTGAATTCATTAAGGTTTATAAGAATTTGAATCCTTGGCTAGGAGGTGCTATCAAAGCTCAAAGCATTATAGTAATAATTATTATTATTGTTATTTACATTGCAGTAGCACCCAGAGGCCCCAGTCAGGATAGGGACCCCGTTGTGCTAAGCACTGTATAAAACACAGCCCCCTGCTCCAAAGGTATCACCATTGAATTCAACACTAGAGACCGATTTTGTAAATCCTGCACCAAAAGTGTCAACGTAAAAAGACTAAATTATATCTTCCTACCCATCTCAAGCTGGAATGTACATTCTGAAAGAAGGTGTGGCTGCTCTGAATCCTTTTTTTTCCCACTGTACATTTTACCACATGCATTTTCTACACCAATATCCATCTAGATGCTTAGGCTTCCCCATCACCATAATATTTGAACATCTCACAGACATTAACAAATGTATCCTTAACGACCCTGTGAGGTCAGGAAGCATTATCATCCCCATTTTCACAGATGGGGACCCAATGCATGAGATATTAAACAACGTACCCAAGGTCACACGGAAAGTCTGTGGCAGAGCAAGGAACTGAACTCAGATATGCTGAGATCCAGTCCAGTAATCTAACAGGACTATCATTCTTTTCATGATTGCAACAAAACTATGGCTCATAACACAAGCCAGCCATTGACTTCAACACTAACTCATCAGGACTAATGTTGGTAACAAGTCCTGTTTGAATAGCATGTTGAAGGAAAGAACATAGCCAACCAATGAAAGTAGTAGTGCAATCTCAAAACAGCACACTGGATTTTTCCAGGGAAACTTATAGTACATTTTCTGCTCTTTTGAACTGATCCTTCTACTTATTATGTTCTTATTCAAAAGCACACTTTTCTATCAAATTAATTTATTCTTTTATATGTGCATCAGTTTCAGTGTATTATCATGAGACACATATGCTAAAAGGAAAAGGATCAAGATCTAGAAAGATTGGTGCACAGCAGCAAATGAAAGCACAAGGTAACTACGAAGACTGGTTATTTTTACCCCCAGTAATATAAGGTCTAGTCATGTTACTGATTGCTGTGATATTTACAGACACATGGTTTTACTATAAGTGACCAGACATACTAGCAAAGAAAATGATGATTTATTTTATAAACCTTCAATAGGAAGTGGCTCCGACACATTAGAAAGCAACAGCCAGAGACCTGTTAGGAAATACAAAATGTTCCATACAATGCACAGAACTTTAACACTTGAGTAAAACAAAATACCCAGACATAGGAGCTCCTAGGGGGTAGAGACAAAATGTCAAAAACATAAATGTCATATATGCCTTCAAGAAATAGAAATAGAACACATCAGCATCAAGCAGTAAAGGACCAAACAAACTGGGACATTCACCACCACATTCTGTTCATAATTTAGAACACTGACTTGCTAAGGGACTAAAAAGTAAGCCCTGAGAACTCCAAACTTTTTGAGGAGGAAATGTGTCACTCATTTAAAATGCCTGCAGTCCTTGAAAAGGAATGAGCATCTTGTTTTCACTGGAGTATCAAATCAATATTTACATACTGACAACTACTACAATCAGAGTGATTTGATTATACCTAATCAAAGCCCACACCACCATAGGTGTCTTCCATAAAGAGGCACACTACATACACTAACAGGAGGTAGACAATTATTTCTATTTATGACTGCTCCTGACACGGGAAATCAAACCTTTAAGATTCCTGCAGCAAAGGGATTGCAGAACTTTATGGCCCTATCTTCCTTAATCAGCTATTTGACTCCTTGAGCCAAGTCACCATTTCAGGGAGAGGAAGAAACACCTCTGGACAACTTATAAATTTGTCTTCGTCGTCACTAATAAAGGACTTTCCTGTCCCTCAGCACCTTATCGGGGATAGGATCAGTTATTATGATTACTCCTCGGGGCATTCTGTGCCAAAAAAATAAAAATTCTGCACACAATATTTTAAAATTCTGCAAATTTTATTTGTCAAAATAACCCTACATAATAATGCCATTTTCAATTATTTTGGTAATTTATTTCAAAATACCTGTCAGCAAGTATGTCTGTAACAATACAGACACACAAAAATTCCCCCTGGAGTGGAGAGTTAAAGAAACCCCTATGACAACCCAGTTCCTGTTTTTCTGCCTCCTTCCCCACACCAGAGCCCAGCCGGGGAGCCAGACACCTACAACCCCTCCCTGCAGAGGCCAGCCATGGCCACCCCTCCGGCCCAGATACCCACAGCCCCTCCCCCCCAGAGCCAGCTGCAGGGCTCCCCCTTGCCCAGATACATGCACACACACCCCGGCCAGATACCTGCACCCGCTCCCCCACCCAGAGTCCAGCCACGGGCCCCCCCCTTTTCCCAGATACCCATACCCTCTCCCCTCCATAGCTCAGCCATGGGGGCCTCCAGGCCCAGACACCCGCACCCCCCCAGAGCCCAGACTCAGGGCCACCCCTTGCCTAGACACCTGTACCCCCTCCTCCCTAGAGCCCAGCCATGGCCCCCCCAGCCCAGACACCCACCCCTCTCCCCACCCAGAGCCGAGGGATCCAGAGGGAGAAACAGCCTGTTGCTCGGTCCCAGGCCTGCACGGAGTTTTCTGCGTGCCGCCCTCTCCTTCCCTCAGGGCATGCTGGGAACTGCAACTGACAGGAACCCTCTAGCTCCCTCTCCCTCCCCCCGACAGTGTCTTCTATGTGCGAGCTGGGCTCTGCCAGGTCCAGTGGTCCCTAGTGGCAGCTAGCAGCACTGCAGCCCATTTCTATGGGGGAAAAGGAAATTCTGCATGCACGTTAATTTCTGCAAAATTATGCATTGTGCAGTGGCGCAGAATTCCCCCAGGAGTAATTATGGGGAGTGATGTGGCAGAAAAATCACATGCAGAGGGACCCATGGCCCAATACAACTTTCTATTATACATGTGCAACCCTAATTAAGCCAACTAGCTTGTATGCATAACTAAGAGCAAAATTTGGTCCCCAATCACTATAAATAGTCTACAAACTTAGGTTATCCTTTGTAATAATCAATACCATAACTAGCCTAACTAGTTTGATCACTAGCTTAACTGTAAACTATAGCTATGAAGTCTTTCAGTGTAGCTGGAAGGGAATATATGAAACAATGCAGACACTGGCTAAAAATTAAGTTGGCCTGGCATATTCTTTGCACCTTAGAACTTAAATGTTTAGATGGTGTTATTTTTCCTATACTCACTGGTGCAAGAGCTATCAAAAACAAAACATACCTACTGCAGCTCACAAATAGGAATTACTATTGTAAACAGCATGCAATTTTCTAGCAAGTAGAAACTGGGGAGAAGAGTTTGAACCTTATTTGGACAAAAGTGATGGGATGACCTCAGAGAAAGGCACATCAGAAAATGGAGTGGGAGAAAAAAAAATACCAACGTTGGATTGCTCAATTTCAGTGGATACCCAAATAGCCACAGTGGTGAAAAATGCCCTCTTCCATCTATGGCTGACTAGAAGACTGTGTCCCATACTACTGAACTCTTTCAAGCTTTGAAGCTAAACTAATTTTCAGGAGGCAACTATCCTCTCTAAAGAGAAAATAAGCATAGTGAATGCTGGATATTCAGTGCAATCAACCTCAGTACATCACTAGGAACCTGTTATTTTCCAACAAATTTGAGGGATCAATGTGTGTATGTATGTATGCATGGCAGGGGCAGGTTTGCATAGTGTCACTCAAGTATCAGCTATATGATACAATTCACTCAGACATAAACAAAACCAGTGGCCCAGTCTCCGTTTTAGGACTAATTTGGAGTTACAAGTGTCAAAGCCGTTTAGACACTAGCTACTTAAATTCACATCAAAGAGGAGAGAAGTCTTAAACCTTTTTTTTAAAAAAAGGTTAAATAGTGTGAAAGGATGAACTAAGGGGCTACACAGAAGTCAGGTAGGGTCTCGCATACTTATACTCCCAACATTATTTCATCATTGCCCGCTTGTCAGAATTAGGCTGAAGCAAACCTTGCAGCATTCAGCCTGAGATTTTCAAAGCTAGACACAGATCTGTTCTAATAAGTTTAATGGAAAATGTGTCTAAATCCCCTAAACTGTTTTGAAAACCTCAACAACCATCTCCAGACTCCAGCTGATGAGACTGCTTGGAAGGCAGAATTAAATTAAGATTGATCTAATTCAATAAGGTACTTAAGCTCATGTGCAACTTTAAGCATATGAATAGTCTCAATGAGATAAATGAGACTACTCATGCTTAAGATTACTCATGAGCTTAAGTATCTTACCAACTCTCGGCCACAGCGCAGAACCTCACAAATATCTGGAAGACTCAGTGGAAATCAGCAAATACTGCAAATCAGCAAGGGAACAAAGAAAAAGGCTTGGCAACTAAATCCAAACTGCACTGTATTCACTTACTTGACAAGTGTAGTTTAACGATCATAGTGTAATTGTAAGTGGTCTGCAGTACATTTTGACAAAATAATTAAGCTATTATTACAACTGCTAACAAATCTGATGAAAAATGGGAATAAATGGTCTTTTTTGTGTGTGGGAGAATTACAAGATGCATGGAGTAGGCAAACATGAAATAGCCCAGCTCATATTTTAGTTTCTTTTTAGCCACCTAACTCTTTCAAAAGCAGCACATTCATGTCTACTAAACTTTGGGCAGTTAATTTCATTTTTAATCTTTCTATTACATTTCCAGCCAATTTACTATACTGGCATAATAGCAATCCCCATCAGAGTCCAGATAATGAGCTGGGAGGTTATTTCCTCCACTCTTCTTCATTTCCTCTTATGACATCAGTATCAATGTTTATAATGCAACATCAGTTCATATATTATTTTTGCAGCAGGAGAGTTTGTTAACTCTTTAATAAGTCACAGGAAGACAAAAGATTAAATGCATCAATTCAATTCTACGCTAATCAAACTTAACATGCAAGATTGGAGTTTTCAAGCACATGTAGCAGGGATGGGTCATCCTAGCCCCTGCATACCCTAAGACTTTGGTAACTGTCCACTGCTCTTTATACACAGTCACCTATATCCCAGTTTACCAAGGTATATATCAAGTTCCAGTTTGATATGAAAATAAGAATGTATTCAATGCCTGTAATTACACATTTGCTCTTAAGACAAAACCCAAGCCCAGCAGATCTCAACAGCTACAGAAGAGATTTCCCATTTCTGAAAGTAAACACCTTTTCTCCCATGGTTGCAGAATGACAGATCAGATATACAATGGCTGATAAGAGCTGCCCCCTTCCCAAGAGAACAGTCTGTGTTCCACCCAACATGGCAATTACTGAAGCTTTGAGAAGTGTGTCCGCCTGTGTAAAATACCTATTTTAATTATAGATTCATAGCAGTTAGAAATGGAGATGGCCTATTTGGTCAGGCTGTCCAGCTCCCTGCTAATGCAGGACTGATCCCCGCAATACATTCTCCTAGTTTATCTATTCTACTAATTTAAATGTCAAAATGATGGCACTGTCTCCCCTTCCCTTGAAATCCTGTTACACATCTCAGTTGGTCAGGGCAGGGAGTGGGAATTATGGTGTACGGTCAATTAAATGTAGGCATGGAAAAACAAAAGCTTTTTAGGGGTTTGGGGGGAAATACTGTCTGACTGTTGAGGAGCAGCTACTTGAACAACAGTCAACTCATACATGTTCAGATGATGTTATTCAAACAACCGGATTCATCTTCCACTACAACATCAGACTGTGACAGCACTCACTATGTGCCATACCTCCCACACAAACCTTTTCAAAGCAAGTTAGTTCCAGCTTCAGTCATCTACATCAATTGAGAAAGCAAATGGACAGACATTGGCAGCTTTGAATTCAGTTCAACTATAAATCTACATTGAGGCCTCAATCCAAACACTTACATACATGTATAACTTTACTGTAAATGAGTAAGCCCGTTGAAATCAATGGAGTTACTCATGGTAGAAAATTAAGTAAGTGGGGCCTTAGCATCCCAAAAGAGCTTTAGAATAGAAGTGTACATTACACTTTGACATATTATTTTTCTCCCTTTGCTGCACCTGCACATCAACATTTATACAGCATCTTCCATGCCAAGGTATTTAAGTAGGCAGCATGTAATTACCCTAACTGAAATTTAGCTGAATCAGACTTTGGGGTTTCTAGTCTCTCTTTTAATGAAAAGCCCTTTCCCCCTCCGGATAGATCATGCGAATTTGTGTAATAGGTTTCAGAAAAGCAAATATCCCACAGTTGACTTAGAGACAACACGTGGGGAGGGAAAGCTTTCTGCAAGAGGAAGGAGGATAGTGTGATAGCCTAGAGATACTGCAAGAGACTGTCCGCTAGCTTTAGTATTTGTTGAGTAAACATTAGGAAAGTCTATATTTATTTGCTGACATTCCCATGAGAAAAAGACAGCTGCCATATGTTTGACATTTGTTGTGTTGCAAGTGGAATCCACCTTTAAAGCTCTCATCTCAATCCACATTTCTTGACCATGACTTTTAAAGGGAAAGATCTGAATAATTGCAGAATTTCCTTGCTGAATGAGAGGATTTTGGTAGCGAGAACTACAACATAAAAAAAAGTTTCCAGTCCTTTTTACAAGTCATTTGACATAGTCAAACTTCATTCTGCTAAAGATTCATGGTTCCAATGACAATTCTTTCATCATATTCATTTCAATTTATTCTAAGAGAAAACCTCCCAAGCTGTGTTTTTACAATAAGCTCTAGAGAGCAGGCTCAGTCCACCCCTAAATTGGAGGGGTGCCTTACAAGGAGAACTAATTTCTATAGTTAGGAGAATAGAAATCTCAAAATAAGCTATGTTCTGCTGTGGAATGCGATACAAAAGAACAAATATTACAGGTAGACATTTTTTATTTGGAGGCTAGATAAAAGAGGAGGTAGTATAGAGGAGAAAAAAGTCTGGGGAGAACTGAGTATAGGAACTTAAGACCACAGAAAAAGGAGAGATATATAGTGGAAAAAAGGCAGCCAACATTCTGAAGTCTCTCTTATACTCCAAGAGCCTTCCTTCACCTCACACTGCTGACAGACTTTCCCTATAAGAGCTGTAACACCCAGATTATGTAGATTCCTGAATTAGGCCCCAATTTAACCTCAGGCACATACAGTACTTAAATGCTTTGCTGAATAGAGATGGACTGCTAAATCGGAGGCCTTCATGAATTCCGAAGTCAAGCCTCTTTTACTCCGGGGTTAGATGAAAATTAGACATTTTCTGCACTACGCAGTGCGGTAGCCATGTTGGTCCCAGGATATTAGAGACACAAGGTGGGTAGGTAATATCTTTTATTAGAGCTCTGTGTAAGCTCAAAAGTTTCTCTCTCTCACCAACAGAAGTTGGTTCAATAGAAGATATCACCTCGTTCACCTTGTCTCTTTAGTTTTCTGCACTGTCAGACAAGCCTGTCCCAATTACTTGATTATCATTTTAGAAAGGCACTGATGAACATTGGTAATGTGGCAATCTTTCTAAGACATTGAGCTAAATTCACTGTCAGTGTGATTCAATGTGGCTTCAGAGAAGTTACACAGGGATGAATTTGGCCTATTTGGACAGTGGAAGAAATAAGCCATTAGGTTTGGCATTTTAGTTGTTACAGACTCTGCAAACTGGAACTTTTATTTTTCATTGACAGTATGCTGAAACAAACAGCCCCAGTGCAATAGGTCAGAAGAGCACTTTCCTTAAGGATGTTTCCTTTAGTTGTTCTTGGATTGTATTTTAACTTCTCTTGTGCTCAGCTATGCAGTGGGAGCATTGTTGTAGACTGCTCAAAAAAGGTGACAGTCCAAAGTTTATCCTCTCACCTATAAAACATACATTATAAGTGAGACTCGAGTGTAGGGTTTAACAATAAAGTAATTTTACTGGACATTGCCAAGTCAATATCCTTTGATGATCTACTGAAGCCTTGAACAAGAAATACTGCAGCCTGCACCTCCTCCCTTGCTGCTTCTAGTTAACGGCAGAAAGTTAATCAGAAGCTGAAGTTTTATGACATACTTTGGGAACACCATTGCAAGCCTGCAACGCCAGCTTACTAACTGGAATGTAGAAATCCATTATATCAGAGCCATTTGTGGATTTTGACCACATTTAATAAATCAGTTACTTTCTCTCCCCTCCCCCAACAGTATAATAAAACTTAACCTTAGGAGCTGTTCCAAGTCATTTAACAGACAGTTCACGAACAATTTGCACTGCAGATTTCCTGCATTCACACCAATGGCCATACAGAGGTGTGAAAATCATAATTCTTAAGAAACTGCACTCTATACAGCCACTACATTCAGATAATCAGGACACAGTCTATGACCTTACTCAGAAGCTTCTTGAGTTTGCTTAAAATATTGCCTGTATGTCATCTGAACTTGGTTCATTCCTCAGCACAGAGAGGACAAGTATTGAAGCAAACCTTGTGAAAAACTGATGCTAGAAACTAATGCAGGGTTGCTTGGTTATTTTGTTCCTTTTACACGTGTTATTGCAGGACCTTTGGCTAGACAGGATTACATGAATATGGAAATGAAGACACAGAAAAACACAGGGAGATATTATTTCTCTTAAATACACAAGGACCTTTCTTGGAATGTAAAGACTGGCCCATACACTAAAAAGCTGGGTGTGTAGAAAATGTGTTATCTATCCTACCCCAGAAAGCCCTTCCTTTTATCTTTACTCCTCACTTCACTGAGTCCTCATTATTTGCTCTTCTTCTGTACAAATTCCCAATTCTCTTCCTACTGGGTGTGTAGAGTTTCTCTCTCTCCCCTTATCTTCCTCCTTCGATATCCATCCCAGCCTGGCCTCTAAAGGTTTGGAAAGTTGCACATGCACGAGTTCCTTCTTGCCTATTACTTCTGGCCCATTGTGCATCTTCCTGCTTCTATGATATCAAAAAAACAATATGCTCACTGAACAAAGGTGTCAGCAAGAGCATGCATGTGTTTGTAATGCATGGGCGAAAGAGGGGGGAGAATAACAAAAAAGCCCGAACAAACATCCTTCCTTCTCTTTGCTCGGACTGTGCTGAGGCTGCCCATCAGCTGGAATTCCTACCATACACAAACTTCCCAAGACTTCTCAATGACCCTGCTGTGTCTCACACATAGTCAAGCATGGACTCTCAGGTTCTCTCTCTGCCTTCCCACAGCAGAGCCAAGCAATCTGCTACTTTCTTGGATCAGTCAAAAAACCGACTAAGTACTGAATAGGGCCACAGGAGCTAGGGTTACCTGGCCAGCATTTGACTGTCCTGAGCCTTTTTTTTTCTTTTTAATGGATTTGGTAGTTGCCAGAAAAATAATATAATCTTCTGAGGTTTTTTTACCTGGATCTAAAAATTTGCATTATTTTCACAATACACTGGGATATCTAATGTTAAAAGTTTCTGTGTCCAGCTGAAGATGCTGCAGTTTTCCAACTTCTGCAGTTTAAGTGATAACAGATCAAAACTGTTGAAAATACAGCAGCTCTTTGCCCACCAACACGCAAGCACACCACACATGTGTGAGAGAGGGTTTGAGTCATGCGAGAATGAGGAGATATGCAAGGCATATTAAACAATGGAAGATCAGGGCAATGGTGCAAGTGCTCCTACTACACCCCTGAAAAAAAGTTAGCATCAGAAACTGCTCATTCAATGACAACTGGCTAAATGAAACAGACTGCAAGGACTGGCTAGCAAAATGTGCTAATAAAACAAACCCCCGTTTGTTATCAATTATGTTATCAATCTTATCTATATGGGTTCTCTATCTAGATATTATAAGCAGCTGTCGAGGTGGGGTTGCGAAGTTGCCTTGTGGCTGGGGTTGGGGGGGGGATGCTTTTTTTTTTTTTTTTGCTGCTCATTTCAAAGGTGATCACTCTAACAAGAGCACCTCCCAGCTTGGATATGAGTGCCCTGATCTCACTAGAGAGATGCCACACAGGGACCCAGCACTGGTGCAGCTTGGCCCCAAGCTCCGTTTCAGAGGAAGGGAATAATTTCAGTGAAAGGAAAATCTCTGTAGATGGTGTATGGGGCAGAGCCTACACAAAAGTTAGATCCTCCCTGGAATGGCCACTCCAAAATTCAACTCATGACAAGCACCTCTTCCCCCTTCTTACCCACATCAAACACAGAGAAACAAGTAACATTCTTATAATGTGAAGAGGTAAGAGACACAAATAAAGCAGTGATTTGGTCCCTCTAATAACCAGTACTGGACATCTCTTGAATAGCATTTTCCCTCATTTCAGATATTTTATGATGCTGTTAGACATACCAGTCCTGGCTGCATTCCAGAAGGACTCAAGAATGGCAAGCTAAGATTGAGAAGTAGGAGAGCTGCACATTCAGATGGAGGTACACTAGCAAAATAATGTTGCAGATGTTTACACTATACCTGTTTACACCAGCACTGTTTGTCTTTCATTTGAAACCCCCACATATTTAATCACAAGCTGATTTTAAAAAATAATTATAATTATAAAAATATGAACACCCCCCAACACTCAGGATGTTTATAATCAGTTTCACCTCTGTCTGGAGACCGAGTCCCACAATGCCACTGTGGACAGGCCTCTGGACAGCAATTCCAGGCCCCAATGCAGAAAAGTTAATGGCCCCCATAGAAAGGGATGGCTGAGGTTTACGACACAACTTTTTATCCTATGTACTTTGATAGCACATTAGAACCCACTATACGTAAGTTGTGGCATTGCTAGAGCTAGTTAATTTTTTTCCAGTTACAGCACCAGTATTATATTTAGGCTCACAGTTTGTTTAAGATGTAGAATTTGTTGTTCTGAATTATATATTCAAATTAAATAAATACATTATGGAATGAAATTAATTACTACATAAAACATTTAAAGAAGCGCAAAGTAAGAAAACACCTGAAGTATCCAGTAGGCTAATTAAACACCTAATCATGATTCGTGTGTGATCTAAAGACGAGGAAAAAAACGATATACCACATGTAACTGAATATGAACAATAAAGTTAAAATACACGATACAATACTTGCACTGCTGGTGTTGTAGGACATCAACACCCAGAGCGATGAGGAGACGGCAGGCATGGTGTGCCACATCCACTGGAAGATCTCTGAGGAGGTGGCCGGGGCGAAGGCAGAGGGAAAACCTGCACCTCGTTCCCTGGCTGAGTGGTGAAGGTGGCCCCTCATCCTGTGCTCATGATAGTGGCTCGTCAACCAGTGCTAGTGGCAGTGAAGGGAGGGCTAGCCCCGGCTGCCTCTTGGCAAACTTAGGGCGGCTCAATTGGGTGGCTGAACTTGCTGGCTTGTGTTTGGTGAGGGGCTGCAGCCCTGGCGGAGAAAAACTGATAGCACAGAGGGAGCTTGTTCCTCTTTAAAAAGTCTCCCTGTCCTCAGCCCCGCAGCCAGAGAGCCAGCATGGCAGGCACAGCGGCTCCTGAGCAGTCAGAGGAGGCAGCAAGCTCGGTGGTTTCCAGGCTGCTGTTGCTGATGCTCTGCCAGACCAGTAGGGTGCAGAAGCGCTCTGGCAAACTGTTATTGTCACACTGAGGGATGGTGCTCTGTCCAGAGCAGCAGGAGGAGGAGACCAGATTTCTTTATCTTAATTTTTATTAAAAAAAATATACTTATCTATCCCATCCGCTGCCGGGCACCTGGGCAAATGATCCCTTTGCCCCCCCTTCCGTTGGCGGGCCTGACTGCAGATACTGAGGGCCAGATTCTGATCTCAGTTACAGAAGTGTAAGTCCATAGTTACTTCTCCTATTTACTGAGATCAGAATCTCACCCTTTGGGTTGAAATGGAGACATTGTACCTGCATGTGTGGCCATTTAAAAATTAGGGTACTGGTTACAATTAATGAACAAGAACAGTTGCTCACTTCCTGTGGCTGCAGACAGACATGCAAAAAGAATAGTTATTCTGGCTTTAAGAATGGGAAGAAAAAAATAGTACAAAAGGTTTGTCACCTACAATTATTCCACCAAAAAGAAAGCATCTGGGAATGTTATTAACTGTATAATTCAAGGCTCTTCCCAGCCTAATAAAGCCCACATTCAAGGCATCACCACATTTTGAATAAAACCGCTACTGCTACTTACCATTACCTCAAGTTCACGGAACCCTGTCTCTAATCACTTTTACAACAGAAACAGGATCTATTAGAATTCTTTGAGGGGGTCAACAAGGGGGATCCAGTGGATATAGTTCAGTGGATTTGATTTAAATCAAATTGATTTAAATCATTATTTAAATCACTAGTCAGGAAGACTCGGTTTAATCATGGATTTCTACATCAAAGTGCATTTCTTGTTGGTTGTTTTAATCTTAATACATATTCTTCACAACTCAGAGCTAGATGTAGGTTTTATTTTTAGAAGGTACACACTATACATTTTTAAAGTGATTTATTTTGAAAACTTTTCAGATTAGTTTTACTGCTATATCAAAAAATGAATAATTGTTTGGTTATTTCATTTACCAAGGGTAATTGAAGCAGATATTTATGAAGTCATTGGGAGGTGAACTATCTCCAGTTCAACAGGTTAATCATTAATATTTGGAGGATTTGCTTGCCATGGTGTATTAGGAGGAGAACATCACCAGACAGACATTTAAATTGTTTTATTTAACTAAAACAACAACGTTATGTATTCTGGATTTTTTTCTTCAACAGCAAACATAATATTTTAACAAAACAAGCATATGAATTTTTGAGTTTAGTTAAACATTCAAGTCTTTTAAAATCAGGTTTGTTTTTGTTAAAATTGTTTTTTTACTAAAATAAATGAAATATTTAAAAAAAAAACCATTTAATCGACTATGTCAGCCAGGTCAACATGAGAAATATTGGCTTCTGCAGCTAACTCAGTCCTCTTCACCTTCATTTTCCTGTTTGTTCATAATCTGGTAAAGAAAAACAAGCTTTCCTGCTTTTTCAGGTCCCAAACGATTTCTTAATTTGGAATGAATTAGTCCAAAGGAAGAAAATATTCTTTCTACACCGTCAGAAGAAGCTACTGCTGTTAAAGATTATCACTTCAACAGTCTCTGAATCCAAGTGCTTAAGTGATTTCCACCAGTTCATTGGTCTCTTTTACGGCCTGCTGCCATTATAGGTTTTCTCTTCTAGTGAGAGAATGGTATGGTAGCTCTCAAATCAATGAAGGCTACACTCAAAGACCTCAAGACTTCTGGAATATGCTGCTCAAACAGTTTCACTTTTGTTTCTACTGCCTGTCACTCCCTTCTCACATTTATCTTCGGACTTCTTCTCCTTGTCCAGATCTATTCCGCCCCAATGATCTTCTATTCATTGATCTTTTTAAAACTTTGCACTTTTAGAGAGAGGTAAGGGATTGAGTCTGTGTACACAAATTTGCAGAGGGACAATAGGGTTGAGATCTGTTATTTCTCACCTCTATATATTATTTATTTATTTATTTAAAAATATTTTTGCTGCTAACAAGCATGTTACCTCTGGAGACACAAATCCACAGTTTGAGAACTGCAAAACTAAGCATCTCTGATGGTATCTTCTAGACTGAGCATTGAGTCCCATTAGGTAGATAGAAAGATTAACCTAAATTAGGGTTACCATTCGTCCGGATTCCCCCGGACATGTCCGGCTTTTTGAGCTAAAAATAGCATCCGGGGGGAATTTGTAAATGTCCGGACTTCCCCCCCCCCGCCCCCATGCAGAGCGCGCACGGCTAACAGGGCAGCTGGCCGGATGGTGCCACTTACATGGGGCTCCGACAGCCAGAGAGAGCCCCTCCTCCTCTCCCCTGCAGCTGAGATCACTCCCTCCCTCCCTCCCTGCATTCGCAGATCGCCTCCGGCAGTCTGGAGCTCCTCCCCCGCTCCTCCTCCACTGCTGCCCAGCGTGCCGGGACGAACGGCTCAGGCCGTTCCTGAGCAAGTTCACAGAGACGTTAGGCAAAGGCCAACAACAAGGGGGCCAGGGGGTCGGAGAAGGGGCAGGGAGATTTTGGAGGGGGCAGTCAAGAGACGGGGGGGGTCGGGAGTTTGGGGGGGGGCTTTCTGGGAAGGGTGGATAAGGTTTTGGGCAGTCAGGGTACAGGTAGGGGGTAGGGTCCTGGGGGGCAGTTAGGGTGGGGGGGGCCCCAGGAGGGGGCAGTTAGGGGACAAGGAACAGGGAGGCTTAGGTAGGGGGTGGGGTTCTGGAGGGCAGTTAGGAGCAGGGATCCCAGGAGGGGGCAGTCAGGGGACAAGGAGCGGGGGGGGGGGGGGAGTTCTGGGGGCGGGGCTGTCAGGGGGCAGGGGTGGGGAGAGGGATTGGAGCAGTCAGGGGACAGGGAGCAGAGGGGTTTAGATGGGTCGGGAGTTCTGGGGGGGGGGCTGTCAGGGGGTGGGGAGTGATTGGATGGGGCGTGGGAGTCCCAGGGGTCTGTCTGGGGGTGGGGGGGTGGATAAGGGTTGGGGCAGTCAGGGTACAGGTATGGGGTAGGGTTCCAGGGGGCCAGTTAGGATGGGGGGAGGGTCTCAGGAGGGGGCAGTCAGGGGACAAGAGGCAGGGAGGCTCAGGTAGGGGGTGAAGTCCTGGGGGGCAGTTAGGGGCAGGGGTCCCAGGAGGGGGCAGTCAGGGGACAAGGAGCGGGGGGAGGGTTGGGGGTTCTGAGGGAGGCGGGAAGTGGGAGGGGCAGGGGCGCAGCTAGGGCGGGGCTCCTCCCGTGAATCGATCATCACAGCGTTGATCCATGGTAAAAGAAGACAAGCCCTTGGTGTCAACTCACTCAATGACACTTTAAGTCTGAACCAATGGAATTAGAAAGAATTTGGAGATCACACCCAAAATCTGGGTCCTTCCTCATGGCACAGGAAAATGAGGCAGTGCTTGGCTTGGTTCATCATCAATAGGTATTTTACTGATGAATCTGTCCTGCCATGCTAGAGCAGTTAGTTTAAAAGGCTATTTAGAAATCAAAACAATCAGTATTATCCTCTTCTAACCCCAAACAAGGTGTAGCGGGGTGGCTACCCCACTCCTGCCGGGAAGGGCTTAACACAGCCCTGGCAGAGGGCTGCAGCTCTAAAAGCTAGGCTGATTGGGGAAGCAGCCACAGCTGGGCCACGCTCCAATCAGGCCACAGCTGGCCTGTAAAAAAAGGCTGGGAGCCAGAAGCCAAACAGTCTCTCTCTGCACTCAGAGAGAGAAGGGCCTGGCTGCAGGGAGCTAAGACAGAGTACCTGGGTAGAGCAGGGCTGGGGAAAGGCTGAGGAGCTGGGGAGCTCCAGCCTGGATAGCCCCAGGCTGCGGCCTAGTAGGAGGCCAAGGGGTACTGGGGGTTGCAGAGGGCAGCCCATGGGTAGGCCAAGGCAGCAGGTCCAAATCCAACCTTGCCTGTGATGAGTAGCCTATACTGCAGTCTGCCCCAGGGAGCGGGGGCTAGTTGGTGACTGGCAGTGGCCTTATTCTGAGGTGAGGTAGGGATAGTGGGTGGGGGTTCCCTGGGGAGGGGAGACCCTAGTACTGAGGGGTGTACTGCCAGGGGGCAGCACCCCAGATAAAAGGGCACCAGGGTCTGGGAGGGACACGGGGGGCCAGAGGACAGGCGGACCACTGGCCTGCAGAGGGTGCTCCAGGATGCTGGAAGAGCTAATTCCCAGAAATCACCAGCAGGAGGCACTGCAGGGGTGAGTCCGCTCCTCTACACAAGGCAACCATCCTTTTAAACACTATCAGACCTATCCACTGAGCTATTCAGAATTTATTTCCCCCACTACATTTCCTGGTGTCACAATTTTAATTCATGCACATCAAAAGGCTTATTAAAAAGCACCATGTAATAGAATTTGTCATCTGGGCCAGGGGTAGAAATACAGGTTACAAGGATTAATGGATTTGCCAACCCACATTTTAGGCTTTAAATGTAAAGGGGTGCTGCCAGATTAATTTAAAAAATAATTGCCCATGCTACAAACAATATCTTTGTTCACTTTGCTTGTATGATTTATCCTCCCCTCTGTTGTCAGGTCTCTGGTGTTGGGGCTGTGTCTCACTATATATTTGTACAGTGCCCAGCACAATAGGGTCCAGATTTAGCTCAACTTGGGTCTCTAGGTGCTATCCTAATAATTTATATTACTAATAAACTACACAAGAGATTGCAGGTTAGGAATGAGGTGCATCTGCAATGCTATGCTACCAGGAAGCTTATACAATATGCTTCCACAGTCCTTCGCTTTGGTAGCAGTAAATATTTATTCTATAGCAATACCCAAAGGCCCCAGTCAAATTGGGGCCCCATCGTATTGGGTGCTGTACAGAAGGACACTGTTCTTTCACTTTCCTGAACATTACGGATTCCTACCTTTTGTATTCCCCTTAGTGATTTGTTGCAACACACTGAAACAGTTCACCCTTTCTGCATGCCTTAATGCACTGAGCATGAGCTCAGATTTTAGTGCGCATGTTGTTTAAAGGGGAAAGGGTACTGCCAAATCTTGTTGAATACACTCTGTTGTCTGGGATCCCAGATTACAGGAAAAGGAATTAGCAGGAGTCCAGGCAGTGCCAAGGCACCAATTTCCAAAACCAGTTTTTCTCTTTGTTGGTATGAAGATTACAGATGGAAGTCAAGTTGACACCTGAAAATTGATTCAAATACCCCTGACAAAGTGCAAAAATGGAGCACTGTGAAAATACTTCCATTGCTTTATTTCCCTTCCCAGGTCCCCACTTACTAGTCTTTCTAGGTGACAACCCCTAACTGATCAAGCTACAGTAGAAAAAACAAGGTTGCAAAAAATAGTCCCATTTAATTATTAATAAAGAGGATATTCTAATTTGAAGGGAGTTTTGAAGAAATTCTGCATCCACATTTAGTGTATTGAGTAAAAAAGAACTTGTGCTAGACAGAAGCATGAACCTCATAGAAATCTTCACATTATTTGATAATACTCCTCTACTTTCGATCCCCCCAACCCATATGCACATTATCACACATATACATACACCACCTTAGGTCATGTGCTTTGGAAGTACTGGACAACCTGGATATCGGAACTGGCTTTCCTGAAGCTGCACTTCCTACGATAGATGAAGGTCGCAGGTGAGAGCTCTGGCAGGACAGATTCTCTCCCTTCCTTCTATGTCCATATCTCCCGGTTTTCTCTCTGCTCTTTTCCAACCTTGTTTTCCATGTCACCGGGTCTTTCAGTCTACAGAGCCTATCCCTGCAAAGGTCCAGCACATGCTCTTCCAACCTCTCCTGGTCCCTGTAAGGAGATACTGCACATAGACATTCTCTCATCTCATATAGTCACATGCCAGATCTACATTAGCCTTTTAGCTGGAAAAGTCTCTCACGTTTGCAAACACTGCTTCAGCTCTTCTATGGGTGGCAACGAACGGAGAAGCAGACAGGATTTAAGGTGGCCACCAACACAAAGCCTGTTCAAAGCAGATTTATGAGACACAGTGATAAAAACACTGTTGCATTGTCTACATTAGCACTCCCACCGGCGGAGCTGGACCAGTGTTAGGAACAGGGAAATTTTTCAAAAGAAGGAATAGTGTTGCCAAGACTAGAGATGGGAGGATTTATCAAAAGAGTTTCAAGGCTTTGAGAGTTATGTGTGGGAAAGATCTGCCCACATGACTCTGGAAGGACACTACACTGCAGATAATCTGGAGGACTTCAGGAAACAGAGTTTTGTTCTGGCCCCATGAATAGTGTAGGAGGAGGAGAGATGACAGAAGGGAAATGAAGGGAAAGTGCAAGTAAAATGTACTAGAAATTTCTGAATTCTCTCTGTACCAGACACATTTACAATCAGAACAAACCAAGCTATAACAAGCCACATTGTCAATGGATCAACGGGAAGGTTTTAACCAGAAGACGCGATCCAATTTTCTCAGTTGATGCTCAAAATTTCACAGAGGAGAATGCAGCCCAAACTATGACGATCAAAGGATGTGCAGTTTTTTCCATTCTCACTGTCTCCTGCCCATGCTGTTATTTTATTTGGAAATGTTTCAGTGCTGTGTGTTTTTCAATATCTCCCTTGTGCAGACTGTCCCAGCAGCAGCCCTTGGGTCTGCTAAACTGGGCAATAGTGCAATTGTCATGCATGTTACAAAGGGGGCAGGGTTTAATTATGCTCCAAGAATAAATCTTAGCAGATGCCAAGTGAGTATTGCTCAAAAGTGATTACTCAGCCTCTTCACTATTATCCAATCAATTTCGCTCCCCAGATTTGAATCATGGAAATATTCCAAGATGAGTATTATACATATGCCAAATTTCAAAGTTCAGTCATTTCGAGTAATCTGTGTAAAAAAGCGTGGCAATTTTTTTTTACACTAGGGGGGAAAAAAGACTCTTCATCCTCACAGTTCAAAAGAGCTAAACATATTTTCCACTTAAACTTGCAAAAAGAAATTGACCTTTTGGCTGAGAACCGACATGGAAATTTTTTTTTTTTAAAGATACAAGTAAGCAAAAACACAGATAACAGGGTTATAAACAAATGTCTTGCAACAGTAATTATAGCTATACAGCTAATATAGTAATTTTTCCATGTCTATTGCCCATACAAGGAGACACACCACTGCTCTTCCTCACTGTATATATGGGTATAAAGCTCAGAATAAACATAGCCAACTTTGTGACTCATGGATTAGGAAAGCTTGAAAAGATCAGGATTTATTTTTGTTTTGGGGTAAATTAACTATATGTGCTTTTTCAATGGAGACAGAAAGCTTTAATCAGTATATCTCACCAATACATGAAATCTTGAGCTTTCTTGCCTTTAAACTGCCCAGAATCTTGCCACAGAAAAGGAAATGAGCTGCAGTTCCATGGACTTACACATTTTAGACCCAGAGGCAAATCCACAAACTTTATGCAGTACAATACAGCCACTCATGTGAACAAATGCTTCCTTTTTGTATTAATACTCAGACATATATTTGTGATGGGTCCTTTGAAAGGTCTGTGCAAGACAATCTAAAGGCAGGCAAGCTATTTGGGTTTGAGGGAAATTCTGTATCAGTAACCGAAACATTGTGAGTTCATATACCTGATCATCTATTTTCTCTTTGTGCAGTAACAAACAACTTTGCAGCAAGCCCAGTAAGCACAGCACTTTAGCTAGCAAACTGGAGCATGTCTTTTCTAAAAGCCAGCCTAGTTACTAGGAGCAAGATGTGCGTCCTTGATACTACAGGTGAAACGCTTTCAGCAGTGTCCCCAATTTACATTCACTAAGGCAGCTAGTGAAAAATGTCCTGATCTGACGTAGTAGAAGAATGAACAGATTCAACAGCCTGAGCTGGAACAGCAGCTGCACAGGAACATTTTCACTGCAGTACCTGTCACTATGGCAGCTACCAAGTACTATGGAGAGAGACTAAAATCCGCACACAATAGGGACAGAGAGATTTACCACTGCATGTCCATGTGTCATAGTTCAAGGAACCATGTGATCATTTATTCTAAGGTGCTGCAATATATAATTTCATGGAACAGGATGAGAAACTAACAACACTGCAATAACCTGTATTTCTTTGTTCTCTTGGTCACAGGTAGCAAATTTATACAAATGTTTACTAAAATCTTAAAACAACATTTTTGAAAAATTCAATGGAGTAAGTTTGCTCACCATCTAAGCACACAAGGTACTCTGATTGTCTGCATTTGTTCATGGATTTCAAGAGGTAGACAGATGGCTGTGGTCATTTCTTGGCTCAAACTAAGCACAGGTCTTTTCTCACAAAGCTAACAAATGCAATGGTTTTAGCACAGAATGTGCCTAAGGTCATGCCTTCTAAGATCCATTTGCACCAGCGAGCACATCGCCACAGGGCACTAACCCAATGTACTATACAGCAACAGGCACACAAATGATTAACCTCCTCCTAGGTGTTCTGTTTGCTTTGCTAGGTTTCTAAGAATTCCCAGCTCCCTTAAGGATGGGTGACTGAGGGAAACCTGAGGAGCAGGATCCTACTTTTCCAAAGGGGATGGGGTCAGGAACTAGCACTGAGGCATGATACAGACTCCAGCGCCCATAAATCAGAAAAGAGGTTAAAAGCTACAAAGAAAGAATTTATGACAATATTTTGACTTTGAGCCATTTTGCAGGCCTTGGGAAAACGCAGAACTCTTATTTTAGCACAAATACCATATGCCCAACAAAAAAATTGTTTTTTACCTTTTTCCTACCCCCTGGGTATCGTTTCAGGCAAGGGGACTATGTTCTGGGTGCACTATTACGATCTGATAAAATACATTACAAAACACATGCACTCTGGGATAGATGATTTGAAACCTGAATCACTGAAAGAGTTAGTTATCACTTGCTGATAGCAGTTCCAGCATCTAACACAAGCTCCTCAGTGTACAAAACAGTCCATGAAGAAAGGCGATTTAAAAGTAAATCAGAGACTGGAAAAAGAATATTTTGGCATGTTGTCTATGAAAGGAAGTAGCTGTTCTATAAGTTTCTTATTTATCCTTTCACAAATGATAGGCCCGCCATATTAACTATCTATGTGGTGGATTAATGGCCCTTTAATCTACATACTCTACAGACAATACCACACTGCACTCAAAGTATCATTCTCTCTCCAGGGACACAGCAGGAATAGTCTCTTACATATGACTAATAGCTGCCCTCACTGGTCTTTCTCCTGTCAGATGAAGATAAATGCCCAGCTCTTCCACTACCAACTGTGCCCATTTGGAAAGAGAGCACAGGGGAGTGTTTGGTTCAGACTCACTTGGTGTCTTGAAGGCTCCTGATCACTGGTGCAAAGATCTTTTCTTTTGGGGAATAACAAATACCATTCAATGAGCCTCCTTGAAGGAAACCATGGTACTGACAAATTGGCAATTGCAATTGCAAAGTACTTAGTTCCTTTAGTTTAGAACAAGGGTGGGCAAACTACAGCCTGGGGGCCACATCCAGCCCTTCAGAGGTTTTAATCCAGTTCTCAAACTCCCACCGGGGAGTGGGGTCCGGGGCTTGCCCTGCTCCGTGCAGCTCCAGGAAGCAGTGGCATTTCTGCCCTTCGGCTCCTACGTGTAGGGGCAGCCAGGGGGCTCCGCACTCTACCCCTGCCCCAAGCGCTGCCCTCGCAGCTCCTATTGGCCAGGAACCGCAGCCAATGGGAGCCGCAGGGGCAGCACCTGTAGACAGGGCAGCGTGCAGAGCTGCCTGGCTGCGCCTCTGCATAGGAGCCAGAGGGGGGACATGCCGCTGCTTCCAGGAGCTGCTTGAGGTAAGCACTGCCCAGAGCCTGCACCCCTGACCCACTCCTGTGCCCCAACTCCCTGACCCAGACCTAATCTTCCTCCTGCCTTCTGAAGCCCTCGGTCCCAGCCCAGAGCACCCTCCTGCACCCCCAACCCCTCATCCCTAACCCCACCCCAGAGCCCACCCGCAGGTCTCACCCCCCCCACCTTCCCCAGCCCGGCGCTCCTTCCCACACCCTGAACTCCTCATTTCTGGCCCCACCCCAGAGCTCGCACCCCCAGCCAGAGCCCTCACCTCCTCCTGCACCCCAACCACCAATTTTGTGAGCATTCATGGTCCGCCATACAATTTCCATACCCAGATGTGGCCCTCGGTCCTAAAAGTTTGCCCTGTTTTAGGATATAATGACTTTTACAGTTAACTTCAATACTATATATAAATGTGATCAGTCAATCTGTTTGCTTCCAACAAATTTCTGTGCAACATTTCTATTTGGTTAAGAGAGGTGAGGGATTCTGAAGTTTGATTTTAAACTGAAAAAAGAAAGGAGAGGGGATTTCAGGAGATGGAATCTGCCTGCCTTGGGAAGCATGGGACTGGAAGTCAAAACCCCTCAGTTTTAAATCTAATCTTGCCACTGACTGTGTCACCTTGGACTAGTCATTTTGAGTATGTCTACACTGCAGAGTGTGCTGTATCTTGGCTCAGGCACATGGATATGCATGTTAGCCAATCCCACATCAGCACAACCACATGCCCTGTACTTGTGTAGCCACATACCCACGATTCACATTGGCACTGCAATTACAGATGTTTGGTGCTAGGATTTATGGAGCATATCCCAGGGTTCCTAGCACCTCACCAACTGGATCTGCTCTAGGAATTGGTTTGTGGTGTATTGTGGGAGACCTTGTCTGTCCTTGCTGGACCCTTGTGCATACGTGGTTTTGCTCCTGGATCTATTCCTGGGACTCTGCCCCCCACTCCACTGTGGTCTCCTCCAGTACTGGAGAAAAGTAGGCCTCTAAGTAACCAGTCTTCCTCAAGAAGAAACAGATGGGTCTTTGCTTCATACATGTTTGCTGCGAAGCATGGGCCCTTGGCAAGAATTGGCAAAGCTCACCAGGCATGTAACTGTGCCACAGCTGCCATTGGTGCCCACAAGAGAACAGCTGGGGCATCAACGCCACACCGCTACTCCCTCCCCTGAATCATACACACTGGGTAAGGGGCCACCATGTAAGAAGGGGAGGGGGCACAGACCACTGCCAGCACCCTGCAGCAGCTCCCGGGGTGCCCAGCAGCCTCACCACCTGCTGGGTGAGCAGAAGGTGCCAGCAAACCCCCCCCCGGGTTGAAGTAGGGGTTGTGAGGAGGGCAGGGACGGAGGCAGGGGGAGCCTATCAGCCTCCACCCCACCCCGGGAGGAAAAGTAGGGGCTGTGAGGAGGGCAGGGGCAGGTGGCGGGGGGCTCCCAGAAGCGGCTCGCGGGAGGAGGGGCAGGCTCCCCACAGGAGTGGGACGGGGCAGGGCTGAGGGGCGCCGGGCCAGCAGCCTCCCCCTGCCCCGCACGGCCAGGAGGTTTGGGGACGCCCGGCTGCCCCGATGGGGACGGGGTGCTTGCAGCCAGCCTCCCCCAGGGCCTGGACCTCCCGCCCCGGCTGTGACTAGCGAGCCCCCCCGCACTCACCGCTCGCTGGCTGGCTGGCTGGCTGGCTGTCTCTCCCCGGGTTCGAGCTCCAGGCTGAGCGGACAGAGCCGCAGGACCCCCCGCTCGCGCTCTCGCCCTCGCCGCGGCCCGGCTCTGCTCGCCTCAGCCAATCCGCGCCACCGGCCCGGCCAATCAGAGGCCACGGCCCGAGCACCCTCCCCCCGAGGGGCGGGGCTGCCTGGCCGGAGAGGAGGAGGGCAGCGCAGTGCGGGCAGGGGTGAGGGACGAGCCCGGCTGGGGTGAGGAGCGGTCAGATGGAGTTGTAGGGATCACACAGGGTCAGGGCTAAGCCACACCCACTCTGAGCATCGCCTGTGGTCTAGTGCCTCTCAGGAGCCTGGAAGGTGCTGAGCACACCCAGCTCCCCTTGAAGCCCGGGGGGTGTGGTGGCACTCAACACCGCATCGCGGACCCTTAGGCAGTGGCACAGCTCAGTTAATTAGCAGAAGAGAAGCTGGCTTGTTTTGCTGCCTGTACCAAGTCTCAGGAATTGATGGGGGGGGGGGGGGGGAAGGAGGCAGGAACTTGGCAGCCTCTAGGTGCTGGTGCAATTCCTTGGCTGGAGCTGAAATGACATCATCACAGTAACCTACTACCCGTGCTCATCACTCCAGGCAGGATCAAACTTGTCCCCAGGCAGGATCATTCATGCCACATCACACTCCAGATTGGTAGGGATAGGTGAACAGAATCAGCTCAAATATGAACTGAGCTGAACCCTAGTGGTATCTTCACCACAAACCCCAGGAATCTCTTCTCTGAAGCAAACCTACTCTTAAACCTATGTTCTTAAATCATGTGTTTTTCAGGGTAACAGGGGCGGCTCCAGGCACCAGCGCAGCAAGCGCATGCCTGGGGCGGCAAGCCGGGGGGGAGGGGGGGAGCTGCCGGTCGCTGTGGGGGTGGCAGTCAGGGAGCCTTCGGTGGCATGCCTGCGGGAGGTCCATCGGTCCCACGGCTTCGGCGGTAAGTCGGCAGTGGGGACGCCGAAGGCGTGGGACCAGAGGACCTCCCGCAGGCATGCCACCAAATCCACGTGACCAGTGGACCGCCCACAGGCATGCCGCCGAAAGCCGCCTGACTGCCGTGCTTGGGGCGGCAAAAAACATAGAGCCGCCCCTGCAGGGTAATCAGTAGCAGGCCTCAAATGCACCTCTTGATTATATATGTCAAGTGCACCCTGCCCAGAATGGTGTGTTCATTTCTGGTCACCTTCTTTCAGAGACAAATGATCAAAATGACTAGATACACAAAAAGCCCTACAAGGTAGAAACTGAAAGGATTTGGACTGTTTAGAGTGGACACATAATAGGAGGTGCATAAAATAGGTAAATGAGGTGCCCCTCTTTACCCTTTTTCATCATAATACAACAAAAAAAAGGAGGGGACATTCAATGAAAATGAAAGGAACTAAATTTACAACTAATACAAGCAAAGGGGTTAAATGTTTTTTGTTTGTTTTACATAACGCATAATTATCCTATGGAACTCATTCCTGTACGATCTCATGGCGACCAAGAGTTTAACTGGATTAATACAAATATTAGATCTTTCTCTAAATAATGAGACCATGCCCAGTTATAAGATAACATTATACTTATTTCTACAACAGCTATACACCCATATGTTTCAGAGCATAAGCCAATCACTATCTGATGGGGTTAGAAAGAAACTTCCCCGAGGGCAGTTTTTTTCATAATTGTCCCCTAAGGAGTCCTACAACTTCCTTCTTCATCTGAAGCCTCTGCCACATCAGAGAGAGGATACTGGACTAGATGGATTACTAGTCTGAAGCAATATGGAAACTCCTTGGTTCTCATGCATAAAAGTTAATGGTACGACCCATGGAGATCACAAATATCTCTGAACACAGAGGGGTCTGAGCAACTTGGTCACCTCTCAATCCTCTACTTGTTTCTGTGT
The DNA here is from genome assembly GCF_028017835.1 of Emys orbicularis. Lineage (NCBI taxonomy): Eukaryota > Metazoa > Chordata > Testudines > Emydidae > Emys > Emys orbicularis. The sequence continues at coordinate 26,363,820 of NC_088692.1, forward strand.
GTGTGTGAACTTTAAAACCATTTTATATAGCAGTCTATGGGTTTCCACTGTTGTGAAGGAAAGGCAAAAGCCTCCACCAAGGTTTTGCAGTTCATGTCTATACTTTTACATCCTTGCACACCATTGTATTAGACTTTAGGACTAACGTCTGTTCCCCATATTAGCCAAATCTGATTATAAATCTAGATGGAGAAACTGGAGAAAGAGGTTTCTGCAACCGAGGGTCTGTGTTTAGGCTGCCCCTTTGAGCTCTGTAGATTCTTTTAGGCCCAGATCTTACAAAGTCTTCAGCATAGGTGTTACCTTTTATACATAGGCGGCGGGTATAATAAACCAGGATTTAGCCTTCCCTGGCTCTGCCACCAACCCATGGTCAGACACCTGGGCTGCAGTGGCCCCACCCCTTCCCTGAGGCCCCTACTGGCTGCTGCTGCTGCCTGCCATGTCTCCTCCACTCCACACCCCGCCTGGAGGTTCCTGCTGCTCGCTGCATCCCTCCTCCTCCGGAACGAGGGGAGTGAGGAGGGATGCGGAGAGCCAGCGGCGGGTAGGGGGGAGCGAGGAGGCTCGGCTGGGCGCTGGCCCGGCCAGGGGGGGCCTTCGGGGGCAGGAGGGTCCGGCAGCTCAGCCTGGCACTGGGGCCGGCCTGGTGCTGGGAGGGCGGAGGCTTGGCCCAGCACTGATGGGGGGACCTGGCGACTCAGCTGCGGGGGTGGGGGCTGGCAGCTGGGGCTGGCCCAGCGCTCGGGGGGGGGGCAGCTCCGCCCAGCGCTGGCAGGGGAGCATGGCAACTCGGCTGGGGAGCCCTTAGGGGTGGGGGCGTGGGGGCTCAGCCTGGCGCTTGGGGATGGGGGGGTCGGTAGGTCGGTGGGGCTGGCGGCTTGGCCTGGTGTGACTGAGGCAAGTGGGCTGGGCCTCCCTCAGGGCTTCTGTTACGGGTGGGGATTTGGGGCTCCAGTGTGTGGGGGTGGGTGGGGTTTTGGGCGGAAGGGGCATGGCTGGCAAGCTAGCCTCCCCAAAGCAGGCATGCACCCGCTGCCCATGCTTGTATATCAAAGATGTATAGCCTTGCACTGAGGCTGAGACAGAAGTGGGAGGCAGACCTGCTGCAAGTCTCTGGATAAGAATAAAAGGGGTAAAAAAACAAGGGTCAGATCATGATAGGTGTCTAATATAGATCACCTCCCAGGAAGAAGAAGTGGATGAGGCTTTTTTTAAAAAACTAAAGAAATTGTCCAAAACGTAGGACTTGGTGGTAATGGGGGACTTCAACTATTGGGAAAATAATGGAGCAGGGCACAGATTATCCAACAAGTTCTTGGAATACAGTGGAGACAACTTTTTATTACAGAAGGTGGAGAAAGTGACTAGGGGAGAGGCTATTCTGGATTTGATTCTGACAAAAAGAGAAGAACTAGTTGCGAATGTGACGGTGGAAGGCAGCTAGGGTGAAAGTGATTATGAAATGATCAAGTTAATGATTCTAAGGAATTGTAGGAGGGAAAACAGCAGAATAAAGACAATGGACTTCAAGAATGCAGAGTTTAGCAAACAGAGAATTGGTAGGTAAGATCCCATGGGAAGCAAGTCTAAGGGGGAAAAAAAGAGTTCACGAGAGTTGGCATTTAAAAAAAATACAACACATTATTAAGGGCACAAGAGCAAACTAGACTAATGAAAAGATAGGACATATGGTAAGAGGCCACACCCTGGCTTAACCAGGAGTTCTTCCATGAATCATACAAAAAGTGGAAACTGACTTAAATTTTTTTTTAATGGCCCATTTGTTTGCAATAGTGACACGCGCCATTACTGGGTCCCTGGGAAGGTGGATGGTAGGGACCTTGGTTTGGCCTTTTTTTCCCCCGCAATGGGCGGCTATTGCTGGGTTTTTGCATGTTTTGGAGCTAGAGGGTTATTAACTTAGTTTTAATGAGGTGGTGATAGTGTTGAGCTTTATTTAAATTTTTATTTCTACTTTGTTTACAGGTGCTAATTTTGGCCCAATTTGCTTTTTTTGGGCAGACTGTGAGAAGTGCTTTTTACAGCCTGTTTTTAATTTTATTTATTGTGTTTTGGTTGTGGCCTGGGTTTTTTATGGGCCACTGGGCTGCCTGATAAAGGCAATTTAATGTTTTCCTAGGCAGGACTTTTTTTAGAAGTTGGTTTAAGTCTGCCCAGGTAGGGTTGTATTAGTGCATGACAGTTTTTAATTTTTTTTGGAATTTAACAGGATTTTTTTTATTTTTGGAAAATTTTTTAATTAAATTATACAATTTTGTGGGAGACCAAGGTGCATGCACAAACACCAAGGTTTTCTGACCCGAAGCGCCAATGCCTGGGAATTGGAGCAAGGGGAACATTTCCTCAGTACAGGCAGACACTGTCTGAGGAGTACATGTAAGGGCTTTTGATACTTAAGGTGCTTAATATTTTTTGCCCTTGGGGCCTGGGCAACAGCTTTCTGCCCAGTTTTGTCTGGACGAGGTGCTCCAGCAGCTGCTTGCATAGGCTGTGCTGGAGCAGCAAACTGCCTGCGTTTTAGAAACAGGTTTATAAGATTGTTAGGAGGTGCGGAGGGAATACTTTAAAGGGGCTTTGCCTTCTGAAGGGGTCTAGATGGGTAGAGGGATATTTGCTGGCCAGCAGGGTTACAGGAAAGAGTTAATTTTTTTTGTTTTTTTTTTAAGTTGGGTTTTAAGCTTTTTTTGGGAGTCCTTGGGACTCCTTACTTGAGATTTATGGCGTCGTTTTACTGTTTTTTTACACCAATAAAAGTTTGCATTAAACTGACCTTGTCTGACTTTGTTGGCAAGAAGTGCGCCTTTGAGATGCACAATTTTGTTAAGGTCGAAGCTTCCTTTTAAGGAAAATTGTAATTTTGGATGATTTTTGGTATACTAATTTTATTTTTTTAGAAACTTGCAAGTAAAAGGACTACAATTTAGGTACATGTACACTGCTGGTGTACCTTTTGGCAGGACGGTGATTCCTTTTGACTCACCGGCCCCCATATTATATAAATAGTTTATACACAAACAGACAGAGACAGACAAACACAAAACAGACCAGAGACGGTGATTCCACACCGCCCTCTGGCGAGACCGTGATTCCACACCGCCCTCCTTTTTTACAGCTTTCCCAGCGAGTTGAGGATTATTTTAGATCCTCCGGCCCCCAGTATCCTGACTTTCCTGACGGGGTGGCGCTTCCGTTGAGCCCATCGCCCCAGGATCCGACACTTTTACACGGGTTTTTTACACAGGAAAGGCTTGTTTAGGTGCGTCCATGACTGCCTACACCCCCGTTTAGCAAAGAGCGTTGGTTAGTTTTAAAGAGAACAGCACTGTTTACTCTGTTGCTTTTGGTGGGGTGTTTGGACCAGTCAGTGGCTCTTTAGACCGCCTTTTACCGGCAGAGGAGGGGAACCAGAGGGAAAGAGGGTGAGGAAACCAGACTGTACACAGACAGTAGAGGGCAGGGTTACACCGGTCACAGGGCTTGCATTCGAGACACCTCTGGTCATGAGCACCGAGACGGCAGAGGACTTGGAGCATTTTCCTGTGACCCTTACTCACACTGGTCTATTGACCTTCACTTTCACACTGGGACACAGAAACAGAGGTTTATTCACGACCTACCTAGCTACACCCAGTGGCTCTTCCCTGGGAACCAGAACCAGAGACAGAAGGGCGTCAGGCGTGTCTGGCAGTAAAAGGTTCAGATTCAGCGTGCAACTTACCCAACCCTGAGCCTACAGGCAAATTCTCCACCAGAAACCCACGATAGAGATTTCCAAAGGTCTTTTACCTTTTAGATGGGCCCTGGGTCTGGTGGGAGATTGCCCGCAGTCCTCTGGTCTGGGAGAGTCTTCTGTGGATCCCGGACCAGCCCCCAAATTGTTGTGGAAAATTGACCACATGATTGATTTTGATCAGACAGCCTGAGGCTCCTTTATTGATTAATTAAACATGCTTGCATGGGGGAGTCAGCCAAGGCAGCCAAACCCCCCCGATGGATAAAATACGAGCGCTTATATAGGATAAAACCACAAAATTACATATACTTTTTTAAAATTTTACATTTATATAAGGGATGAAGCAAAGAAAGCTTTTTTCTGTTTTTCGTTGTTGTGCCTTTGCGGTTTGCTCTGCCACCTGGCAGCGATTAATTATAGACTGTTACAAACAGTTAGTTTTGCTTTTGTAGTTTTTGTTTACCCTTTTTTTTTTTTTACCCCCCCCCCCTTTTTTTTTCTTTAGGCCACACATACAGTTTACCTGACCATACATACTGTTTACTTAACCAAAGTTTAGCCAAAGTTTAGGCCTTAGGCCATTTTCCTCCACAGTTATAAGTTATCAGATGACAAATATAGAGAACACCAGTGTAAATGCGATAGGATCGGAAGCTAAAATAGGAAAAGAACAAGTTAAAAATTACTTAGGCTGTGTCTACACTAGAGAGTTTACAGCGGCACAACTGTACTAATGCAGCTGCGCTGCTGTAAGAACTCCCGTGTAGCCGCTCTATGCTGACAGGAAAGGGCTTGCCCGTCGACATAATTAAACCACCCCCAAAGAGCAGCAGTAGCTACATCGATGGGAGAGTGTCTCCTACTGACATAGCACTGTCAACACTGGTGCTTCTGTCAGTGTAACTTATGTCACTCAAGGGTGTGTTTTTTTTCACATCCCAAGAAACATAATTTATATCAACAAGTTAGATGTCTGCAAATGTGGCAGAGCATGATAAAATACATCCTAGAATACTTAAGGAACTGGCTGAAGAGATCTCTGAGCATAAGCAATTATCTTTGCGAACTCATGGAGGACGGAAGAGATCCCAGAGGACTGGAAAAGGACAAATATAGTACCTATCTACGAAAAGGGGAATAAGGACAAATTATAGACCACTCAGCTTAACTGCAGTACCTGGAAAGATAATGGGGCAAATAATCAAACAATCCATTTGTAAGCACCTAGAAAAAATAAGGTAATAAGTGAGAGTCAACATAGATTTGTCAAGAACTAATCACATCAGACCAATCTTATTCTTCTTTGATAGGGTAACAAGCCTTGTGGATGGGGGAGAAGCAGTAGATGTGATATATCTCAACTTTAGTGAGACTTTTGATACTGTCTTACATGACCTTCTCTCAAACAAACTAGACAAATACAGCCTAGACAAACCTACTATAAGGTGGGTGCATAACTGGCTAGAAAATAGTACTCTAAGAGTAGCTATCAATAGTTCACAGTTGAACTGAAAGGGCATATCGAGTGGGGACCCACAAGGATCTGTCCTAGGTCCGCTTCTATTCAATATCTTCATAAATGATTTACATAACAGCATAGAGAATACACTTTTAAAGTTTGTGGATGATACCAAGCTGGGAGGGGTAGCAAGCACTTTGGAGGACAGAATTAGAATTCAGAATGATCTTGACAAACTGGAGAAATGGTCTGAAATAAATAGGATGACATTCAATAAGAATAAATCCAAAAGTAATACACTTAGGAAAGAATAATCAATTGCACAAATGCAAAATGGGAAATGACTGCCTAGGAAGGAGTATGGCAGAAAAGGATTTGGGTTATCATGCATCACAAACTAAAGATGAGTTGAGAACATAAAACTGTTGCAAAAAAGTGAACACAATTCCGAGATATATTAGCAGGAGTGTTGTAAGCAAGAAACAAGAAGTAATTCTTTTACTCAGCACTGATAAGCCTTCAACTGGAGTATTGTGTCCATTTCTGGGCTCCACACTTCAGGAAAGAGGTGGACAAATTGAAGAAAGTCCTGAGGAGAGCAACAAAAATGATTAAAGGTCTAGAAAACATGACCCTAAAAAAATGGGTTTGTTTAGTATGGAGATGAGAAGACTGAGGGAGGACATGATAATAGTCTTAAAATACATAAAAGGTTGTTATAAAGAGAAAGGTGATAAATTGTTCTGAACCACTGAGAACAGGACAAGAAGTAATGGGCTTAAATTATAGCAAGAGCAATTTAGGTTAGACATTAGGAAAAACTTCCTAACCATAAGTGTAGTTAAGCACTGCAAAAAATTACCTAGAGAGGTGGTGGAATGTCTGTCATTGGAGGTTTTTAAGAACAGGTTAGAAAAACACCTGTCAGGAATGGTCTAGATAATACTTAGTCCTGCCTCAGTGCAGGGGACTGGACTAGATGACCTACTGACATCCCTTCCAGTTCTACATTTCTATGATTCTATAAGCATAACTTTATGATCATTGGGTACATTGACTTTGTGCTTACGTCTCTGCAGGATCAGAGACTTAGGTCCAATTCAGCTCCCACTGAAATCAATGGAAGTCTTACCATTGACTTTAATAGGGAATTAATTGGGCAGGATAAGTGGTGAACACTAAGTGGGTTTTCTAATAGCCCCTTATTTCTGTTCTACTGGTAACTGTTGGTTTTCTTGCAAAACTCCTATACTCTTTCATATCTTCAAGGGAGGGGTTAAATTACATTCTGTGGGCCACAAACTGGCCCATTGTTACTTCTGCTAACTATCTAGAGACACTGGGGTATTGTCCAGAAAAACTACACTTCCTGAGAAGTGGAGAGTGCACTAGCTGGTTTTTTGAAACCTCCAAGGAAATCCTGAATTGAATAACAACAATCCCTGCCTCTCTCCTTCCTCTTCTTCTAATAAACAAATTGTCACAAGAGCTCTGGGAGACACAAGAAAATTCAGATAAGTTCCAACAGGGGGTGTTGTTTTGGGCCAAATATGATTCTCTTTTATAAGGTTTTGTCACAAAAAAGCAGAAATAAAATATTATTCAAAGAAAAGAATTACTTAGTACACAACATGCATCCTTTGCACACTGAAGTCAGTTGCAAAACTCCTACTGAATTCAGTGTCACAATATCTGGAAAATATCTCATGCATACAGTCTTGGTACCCTTTTATAGGGCCACATTTAAAAAATAGAGCAGTGTAAAAACACACAGGGTCAAACTGACTTCACTTTACACCAAGAATGACTTTGACCCATGGTGTCTCCATGAGTGTCTGCTGGAAATCAATAGTGATGCTACACAAGCAAAATGGAGGGGAAGAGGGAGAAAGTTCATAAAGAGGAGTCTCAGACAACAATAACTAAAGATTCACTGAGTGAGCCAAGGCCAGCATACATTATATAAAGGATGAAATAAGCCTGAGAAGATAGCAACATAATTCAGTCTCATAAAGCCAAACCTTTGCAGGTCCAGATCAGGAATTGTTAAGATGTTATATAGCACTGCAACATTATTAAAAACGAGGGAGGCAGAGTACAAATGCAGTACACAAATAGTTTATGGTCCCTTCCACCAGTCTATCTGCATTTGATTCTAGGATATTCTTAATTATTAACAATGTATTATGTGTATTATAGTATTATAGTAGCACCCAATCAGGATTAGGGGCTGCAGACTGTATATACATAAGACACTGCTCGCCCTAGAATTATTATTAACTAGAAGAACAACAGAAGAGAAACAAGTCACTGAACTGAAAGAATTACTGTACAGTACATATTACACCTTCGTCACACAAACAAAATCCCACACAGATGACAGAAAGGAAGTAGGAGTATGCAGCAGGAACTCACATTACTGAAGCAGCAGGGGTTATTATCTCACATCTCACCTTTCAGATGCCAGTAGAACTGACTGAAGCAAGCAGTTTGTAGAAATACAAATACATGTAGATAATTTTATTGCTGCACTTGGCTGCTGATGTTGCTGTTAATAGAGACTCCATATGCCACCTGCTGGAAGAAATCTCTCTCACTCTCAATTTTGAAGAAAATGGGGCAGATTCTCATCTTGTGAAATCCTTGATGTCAAAGGAGCTGATGATTTACCTCAATTTATATGGATTTACACCAGCTGAGAATCTGACACATTGTTGGATTTGACCCCAGAAGTCATTATCATTTTACTGCATGCTCTTGACCTGCAAAGAATCGAAAACATAGGAGGAGAATATAACTGGTCTTTGACAAAAATGCCAGAAGAAAGCCTAGCTGGGGGATTGAGGATGACGACGATAAGGCAGCTTTTAAAAAAGTAACACTGGGCCAGCTCCTCCGCTAGTGTAATTTGGAGTAGTACTATTGTAATTAGTTGACTGATTAAAGAAGCCGAGGATCTGGCCCGTGACCTGAATTATCTTTTCAATTCCTGTCCTCCCGTGTCGCCTCCCCCCCACACACCCGCATATGGGAGTACACATGACTGAGTGAGGCACTAACCTGGGCATTTGTATACTCTTGTGCTACAGAGAAATACAACAACTTGCTCACATAGTCCCCATTTCCTCTGTTACTTTATCTAGGCTAGCAGAGAAACTCCTTTTGTTTACCCTGTTGGAGTCCAATTGACTTTCTTGAAAAAAGCGGTTACTCACCTTCCCGTAACTGTTGTTCTTTGAGATATGTTGCTCATATCCATTCCAATTAGGTGTGTGTGCGCCGCGTGCACAGTTTGCCGGAAGGTTTTTCCCCTAGCAGCACCCGTCGGGTCAGCTCTGGAGCCCCCTGGAGTCGCGCCTTCCGGGCACCACATATAGGGCCCTGCCGACCCACCACCTCTCCAGTTCCTTCTTGCCAGATACTCCAACAGAGCGGAAGGCAGGTGGGTTTGGAATGGTTATGAGCAACACATCTCAAAGAACAACAGTTACGAGAAGGTAAGTAACCGTTTTTTCTTCGAGTGCTTGCTCATATCGATTCCAATTAGGTGACTCCCAAGCCTTACCTAGAAGATGGGGTCGGAGTTTATGGACTCGCTGATTGAAGCACAGCCCTGCCGAACACTGCATCATCCCAGGCATGCTGGGTGATGGTGTAATGTGAAATGAAGGTGTGGACCGAAGACCACGTAGCCGCTCTGCATATCTCCTGGATCAGTACCTGGGCCAGGAAGGCCGCCAAAGACGCCTGAGCTCCGGTGGAGTGTGCAGTCAGAGCAAGGGCAGGGACCTTAGTGAGGTCGTAATAAACCCGGATACAGGATGTGATCCACAATGATATCCTTTGCGTGGACACTGGGAGGCCTTTCATCCTGTCCACCACAGCAAAAAACAGCTGGTTCGACTTATGGAATGGCTTAGTTCGTTCAATATAAAAAGTCAATGCACGCCGCACATCCAGGAAATGGAGCCTCTGCTCATGGCTATTGGCATGGGTTTCAGGAAAAAGACCAGAAGGAATATGTCTTGATTGGCGTGGAAACTCAAGACCACCTTCAGGAGGAACGCCGGGTGGGGTCACAGTTGCACCTTATCTTTGTAGAAAATGGTATATGGAGGGTCGGATGTGAGAGCCTTGAGCATGGACACCCTTCTGGCTGATGTTATTGCAATCAAAAAGGCCACCTTGTAGGAAAGGTAGAGGAGTGAGCACGTTGCTTGGGGCTCGAACGGGAGCCCCATCAGCCTTGAAAGTACCAAGTTAAGGTCCCAAGCGGGGGTGGGTTGGCGAATATGAGGATATAATCTGTCTAACCGCTTGAGGAAGCGCCACACCATTTTGTTAGTGAAGATGGTGCCTCCATGCTCTCCTGGGTGAAAAGCTAAGATGACAGCCAGGTGAACCTTTATCGAGGAGTGAGACAAGCCCTGCTGTTTCAACTTTAGGAGGTAGTCCAAGATAAAGGGGATCGACGATTGTGTTGGAGGGATATGACTCAGCAAGCACCAAATCGTTAATCTCTTCCACTTGGCTAGGTAAGTCACTCTGGTTGAAGGCTTTCTGCTACCCAGTAGAACCTCCGAAATGGGGTCTGAGCATGTAAGCTCTAGCGGGTTCAACCACGCAGCTTCCAAGCCGTGAGGTGGAGAGACTCAAGATTGGGGTGTTGAAGCCTTCCGTGATGTTGCATGATGAGGTCCGGAACTAGCAGTAGAGTGATTGGAGTGTCCACCGATAGCTGCAGTAGGGTGGTGTACCAATGCTGACATGGCCAGGCCGGTACCACCAAGATCACAGAGGTTCCGTTGCTCTGGATTTTGAGGAGGACCTTGTGAATCGGTGGTATGGGAGGGAACGCGTAGAACAGGCAGTCCTTCCATGGAAGGAGAAATGCGTCCGCCAACGAATCTGGGCTGTGGTTTAGGAAGGAGCAGAACAGAAGGTTACTCACCTTGCAGTAACTGAGGTTCTTCAAGATGTGTGTCCCTGTGGGTGCTCCACTGCAGGTGACAGTGTGTCCCGGCACCGTTCATCGGAGATCTTCGGTAGCAGTGCCTGGTCGGGACGCACGCACTCAGCTGCTGTCTCGCGGCATCGTTAGGGTCTGCCTGAGCGCCCGCGTCCCACACACTCCTCAGTTTCTTCTCTACCATAGAGATGTCAGAGTAGTACTCCAAAGTAGAGGGGAGGAGGGTGGGTAGTGGAGCACCCACAGGGACACACATCTTGAAAAACCTCAGTTACTGCAAGGTGAGTAACCTTCTCTTCTTCTTCTTCGAGTGCTGTCCCTGTGGGTGCTCCACCCCCGGTGAATCATGACCCACTATGGTTGGTGTTGGAGTTGGAGTTTGGAGTTGCGGCAGTGGCCACTGTAGAGAGTACTGTGTGGCCTACTATGGTGTCTGCTGTGGTATCCTGTGTGATAGCATAGTGTTTGGCGAATGTGTGGTCAGATGTCCACGTGGCCGCCTTGCAGATGTCAGTAATAAGTACATTATGGAGGAAGGCAACGGATGTTGAAATTGCCTGAGTAGAATGAGTTCTGATGCCCTCGGGTGGTTGAGCATTCTGAATCTGGTAACAGGATCTGATGCAGTCAGAGATCCACTTGGAGAGTCGTTGCTTAGAGATAGCCGCACCCTTCGATCTCTCGGTAGTGGAGACAAATAGCCTAGGGGATTTACGAAATGGCTTAGTCCTGTCTAGATAAAATGCGATTGCCCATCTGACGTCGAGGGTATGTAATGTCGCTTCCTGTGGAGTCTTATGAGGTTTGGGATAGAATGCAGGTAAGTATATTGGCTGGTTAAGGTGGAAGGTAGACACCACCTTGGGGAGAAATTAGGGTGGGGTCATAAGGTAACCTTGTCTTTAGAGAAGGTCGTGTAGGGAGGGTAGGTCCATCAGGGTGCTTATTTCCCCTACTCGTCTCGCTGACGTTATGGCAACCAAGAAAGCTACTTTCATAGACAGGTGGAGCAGGAATGAGGTAGCTAAGGGCTCAAAGGGAGGTTTCATAAGACCTCGGAGGACTAGGTTGAGATTCCAGGTGGCCGCTGGTGGATGAATTTCAGGGTAGAGATTTTGTAGGCCTGTGAGGAAGCGCTTTATTGTAGGGTGGGCAAAAAGTGAATATCCGTCCAGTAAATCATGGAAGGTGGTGAGAGCCACAAGGTGTACTCTGAGGAGCTGAGCGAGAGCCCATCCTGTTTTAGTTTCAAAAGGTAGTCCAGGATGTCAGGGAGGGTTATGGCGTGGGGCATCAAGCGTCTATGGGAGCATCATGCAGAGAAGCGTGTTGTGACACCCGGGCAGGTAGGAAGCGGTGAGTTCTATGTGATGTTGTATGCACCAATTCCATAACCGGATGGCTTCTGTGCATAGGGAGTGGGATTGTGCTCCCCACTGCCTGTTGATTTAAAACATACATGCTATATTGTCCTTCAGGATCCAAATGGATTTGTTCTTTATAATGGAGAGAAAGTGAAGGCAGGCGTATCTGACTGCTCTGAGCTATAGGAGATTTATGTACAGACATGTCTCCAACAGGGACCAGCGGCCCTGTGCTGCGTGTTCCCCAACTGATCAGGGAAGCATCCGTGGTGAGCACGAGTACTGGGGAGCACTGATGGAAGGGAACGCCCCTGCATAGGTTCTCTGGTTTTGTCCACCAAGGTAGGGAGCACAATACGTTCGCTGGAGGAGTTAGCGTTATGCAGAAACTGTGTCTGCTGGGTTTGGAGTTGGAGTTGAGCCAACCCTGAAGACATCTCATGTGCAGCCTGGGATACTTGACCACGAAGGTGGTGGCTGTCATGTGGCCGAGAACCTGTAGGCAAGTTCTTGCCTGTATTCTGGGGCGAACGGAGAGCGTGCGTAGGAAATGTGTAATAGCGAGGTATCTGTTGTGTGGGAACGAGGCTCTGGTTTGAAATGAGTCCATGTGAGCTCCGATGCATTTGATCTGCTGTGTGGGTGTCAGGATGGATTTTTGGAAGTTTATTTGCAGACCTAGACCGCGGCATAGGTTCCCTGCAGAAGTCACATTTCTTAAATCCTGGGGACCCTGGCATTATTGAACTAGGAATGCCTTGGGAGGGTGTCTCAACGGGAGACGAACCTGAGGAAAAAAGTTTGTTTTGTTTTAAATAGGTAAGTATTCTAAGGGAAGGGAAATAACTGGGATATTTCTATCTAACTATTTCTATGTCTTTGTACTTATTTCCTTCAGTGACCAGGGAAGAGGTTCAGCACTGCCCCGAGTCCCGTCTTCAGCCGAGCATGGTTGAGAAGGAACGGGGGGGGGGAAGGGAGGGAGTGAGGGGGGCAGAACGCGCACGCTCAGGCAGACCCTAACGATGCCACGAGACAGCAGCTGAGCGTGTGCGGTCCCGACCAGGCACTGCTACCGAAGATCTCCGATCAACGGCACAGACACACACCGTCACCTGGAGTGGAGCACCCACAGGGACAGCACTCAAAGAAGAATTGTAGGCACTTCCTGTTGGCCCTCATGGTGAACAGATCGATCTGGGGAACTCCTCACCGCTGGAAGATATTGTTTATCACATCCGGGCAGATAGACCACTCGTGGTTATGGAAAGAGCTGCTGAAGTGGTCTGCTAGTACCTTCTGCGATCCTGGAACATAGGATGCTTCCAAAAGTATGGAGTGTGCTATGCAGAACTCCCAGAACTTGAGGGCTTCCTGACACAGAGGAGAGGAGCGTGCTCCCCCGTCTGTGGATATAAAACATCGCTGTTGTATTGTCTGTCAGGACCGATATGCACTTGCCCTCCAGGAGAGGCCAAAAGGCCTGACATGCCAGCCGGACCACCCTGAGCTCCCTTACATTGATGTGAAGCATCAGTTCCTCCTGAGACCAGAGGCCCTGAGTTCTGTGCCTCCAACCCCATGGCCGAGGCGTCGGTGATCAGACATAGGGATGGACAGGGTTTGGAAAACATAACCCCTGCGCACACCAAGTGCGGGTCGAGCCACCAGTGAAGAGACTTGAGAACGTCTGGTGGAAGGGTAACCACCATGTCTAGACTTTGCCTGCTTGGTTGATACACCGATGCCAGCCAAGCTTGGAGAGGTCGGAGTCTGAGCCTCGGCCTCGCATGTTGCACTACATACGTGCAAGATGCTATGTGACCTAGGAGTTTTAAGCAACTCCTTACTGTGGTTATAGGGAATTGTTTCAGGTCCTGTATGATGTCATGAATGGCCTGGAAGCAGGATTGGGGCAGGAATGCTCTGGCCTGTGCTGAGTCTAGCACTTCCCCTATGAACTCTACTCTCTGAGTAAGGGTGAGCATTGACTTCTGAGTGTTTAGGAGGAGGCCCAATGCATTGAAGGTGCATCTTATGAGGGAGACATGTTTATCCACTTGTGTTCTGGACCAGCTCTTGACTAGCCAGTCATCTCGGTAAGAAAATATCTGAACCTGCCTTTTCCAAAGAAAAGCAGCCACAACTGACATACATTTGGTATACAACCAAGTGTCGATGATAGGCCAAATGGTAGTATTGTGAATTTGTAGTGGGAACTCCCGACTGTTAACCTTAAGAAGTGCCTGTGGGGCAGGATTATGGAAATGTGGAAGTATGTGTCCTTCAAGTCGAAGGTGGCATACCAATCTCCTGCATCCAGGGACGGGATGATAGTGGCCAGAGAGAGCATTGGAAACCTTAGTTTCCTCATGAACCTGTTGAGGTTGCGCAGGTCCAAGATGAGTCTGAGGCCCCCTTTTACTTTCGGTATTAGGAAATACTGTAAGTAAAACCCCTTTCCCCTGAGCTCCGGTGGAACCTCTTCCACAGCCCCCGCTGACAAGAGGGTTTGTACCTCCTGAACGAGAAGCTGCTCATGAGAGGGGTCCCTGAAGAGGGACAGGGAAGGAAGGTGGTAGAGGAAAATTGGAGAGAATATCCCATCTCTACCGTGCGGAGGACCCAATGGTCTGAGGTGATTTGGGACCACACTTGGTAGAAATGAGATAGACATTCTGAAAACAGGAAAGAATGAGCCAGTTGAGAGGTTGGTATAATGCCCTCGGGCATATCCTCAAAATGTCTGCCTAGGGCCTGGTGGCTGCCTGGATGACCCAGATCTCCTGTTATCCCAGAGTCCTTCCTCTGCAGCTCCTAGACCGAAGCTGGCATGCTTCGCACTGACGCTGAGGAGCCCCATCCATGGGGCTCACCTCAGACGGAGGGCGGAGAACTGCTTCCATTAGCAGCAACTTTAGTATGTGATCCCTCTCCTTCTTCGTGCGGAGGTAAACGCTCCTACAGATCTTGCACCTGTCTGTTTGATGGGACTCCCCCAAGCACTTTAGAGAAGCCAAGCCCTGTGTCCGAGGCATACCCCAGGCCTGGGAGAGGGACAGGGAAGCGGGGGAGGGAAACACTCCCCAGGTACCCAAAGTCCAGTTGTCTAACTACAACAATTTTTAAAAAAAACTATCTTTAACTATTTACAGAAAATATGCTAAAGGATCGCTCGTTGAAAACGAGAAACAAAATGTTCCGACGACCGCCACTGACAGTAATAAAGAACTGGAGAGGCGGCGGGTCGGCAGGGCCCTCTATGCAGCACCATGAAGGCGTGACTCCAGGGGGCTCCAGAGCTGACGCAACAGGTGCTGCTAGGGGAAAAAACCTTCCCGCGAACTGTGCACACGGCGCACAAACACCTAATTGGAATTGATATGAGCAAGCACTTGAAGAACAACTCTGGCAATTGACACCAGCTCAAGATCTGGCCCTAAGTGCCTCAATTACCTTGGACATCTATTTTATTTCATTGCACTGTAGCTGACACCAGTCAGAAAGGGCAAAAACAAAACAGCAAGTTAGGCTCTTTAATGCTCTGTACTTGGACATATGCTTGCTCATACAGAGGAAGAAAAACACACTACTTATGGATTTTCCATTGTATGTTTCTTTGATTGCTAGAATAATTTTGTGTAGACCATTATCATATCAGTAAAGTCTCACCTTCCATGCAGACTGGCACAGTGATGCTATAGGAGTCCTTTGGGTTCTGGAAAGGCAACCAAAGTTAAGTGTGAGAGGCATAATGTTGCTAGAACCAATTCTGCTGTTTCGGTGATGGATGCCAATGGGGAACTGTCCAGCAGAACACCTCCTGAAGAGCAACATGCACTCAGGTGCAATCTCAGGGTATGGTTACACTTGCAGTGCTGTGAGTTAAACCTGTATTTGTACAGCTGAGTAGGGAAAATGCTGCAGTCTGTCCACACTGCCAGCTGCCAGCGCACTGTCGTGGCCACATTTGCAGCGGCACTGGGAGCGGTGCATTATGGGCAGCTATCCCAGCGTTCAAGTGGCTGCAATGTGCTTTTCAAAAGGGGTGGGGTGGGGTGGAGTGTGACAGGGAGCGTGGGGGAGAGAGAGGGGATTTTTGGAGTGCTGACACTGTGTCAGCACCCTGCCTTGCAAGTTCCGACCCCCCTCCCTCCTCCACCCCTCTCTCACTCACTGAAAGCAAACAGCAGCTGTTTGTTTTTTTCTCACAGACCAGATAAGCAGCCCCTCGCCGAAACGGACCCCCTCCTCCCCGCCCCCCCGCGCGCCTCCTCTCTCTTCAAGCAAACATTAGCTGTGGGCGTTCCAAAGGGAGCCCCCCTGCCTGCCTCTACTCATTCAAAGCAAACAGTAGCTGTGTTTGTTTTTCTGATAAGCAGCTACCGAAGCGTCGGGAGTTCACAACAAAACAAGGAGAGGAACAAGAGAGGACGCTTCACTTAAAAGGATTATGGGGAGTTTCTGGAGGTCAATCACTGCGTAATAAGGTTACTCCCTGTTTACACTGGAGCACCAGCGTCTCAGCCACTCTGCACCAGCTGTTAATCCTCTCGGGGAGGTGGACTACCTGCAGCACTGTAGCCACGGAGATACAGCGCTGTACGTGCCTTGCCAGTGTGGACGGGGAGTGAGTTACAGCGCTGTGGGCGGCTTTATTGTGCTATAACTCTCAAGTGTAGCCAAGGCCTCAGTATGAGAAAGTCCAGGCATTACTGAACATCACCAAAGAACCACTGCCTTTTCTCCCCTCCCTCCACTGAAATAACACTGGGCCCAGTCCTCGGCTGGTATAAACAGGCATAACTCCTTTGAAGAGATTGGACTCTGCATGGGAAAAGCTGCCTACCTGCATGGAGTTGATTGCTGGATTAGGGTTATAGGTAATAAAAGAGATGCATCCTTGTGGGACATACTAAGGCTCCAGTCCTGCAGCCAGATCAATATGGGCAAGCCCCTGTACCTACAACAACCTGCCCCCAGGGATCCATGACAGAATCAGAACCTCAATGCGGTGTACTCTTTGTATTGATTGTTTTCTTTCTATTTAAAAGTCATGCCCATAGATCAATTTCTAGGCCCATTTGCAATAAACCGATAAAAAAACACCACTACGATGGACCGGCTAAGCCATACTAAATAACATGGACAGCCCAACTCCCACTGCACAGAGGCAGCTTGGATGTGGTTGCCGGGTCCATCTTCCTCTTGCCATTGCATCCTTCTCTTGCCAGCTTTCTATTCTGCGGCTAAGGAGAAGCTGAGCGGCAGTCTCATTCTCCAGCTGTTCCCTAGAGCCTTAGTTCTACAAGAAGCAGGCTATCTGGGTAATAGTCAATAACAATAGTATGAAGCAAAGGACATAATCAAATATTTACTTGTCTGGGGCTCTCAGGCATGGCAAGCAAGATATTTGCTTTCCACAAGAGATTCATCATTGTACACACTTTAAAAGATGCAGAAGCTCATTAATATGAAGCAATAATGTGCTGAATTCTGATACCAACACAAACACACTGCATTTGATTACAGGGGAAAAAAGCATTACATCCCTGTTCCATAACTGGTGTTCTTCGAGATGTTAGGGTTAAGAAATGTATTTTGTTCTTTGAAAGCCATTGTGTAATCCTCTCCCTTGGGGGAATGCTTAACTGGCAACAATGTTAACAGCTTCCTTCAGGAATCTTTGACACTTTGCATTCAAGACACCAAGGTGGTTGTCTTTGAGTAGTGCTCAGTGGCTGCTAGCTGGCACCAGCTAGCCAAGCTCTGTAACTGGAGCTCAGCTGGACCTTAAATGGAGTGGGAAACGTGAAATGGTGCATGGGTGTTTTTCTACTTTTCATTATAGACCTCTTGGATCCAAACAAAATCCTGAATCTGTTTGCAACCACTTAACTTTGGAAAGTGCTGCATGTGACAGGCTGACAATTTCCTGTAACATGCTGAATGAACTTTGTCAAATTAAGTTAGACCTTATTAATACCACAGGCAGGGAAGGGGTTAATTACTGGCAAAGGGACCCAGGCAGAGAGCGCATCTTGCCAGTTAGAGTGTTTACCTCTGGGCTAATTGGGGCAAACACTTAAGCAGGAAGAGGCAACAGGCCATCTGGTTTCCTCAGTCTGAGGAAACCCCAAAGCCTGGAAAGGTGTAGAAGCTGTTGGTAATCTTGTTATCAAAGCGCCTTGGAAGGAGTGAGAGGGCTTGAGGAGACGCCTTGGGGCGGAGAAGCTGGTTTTCTTTGTGACTTCCTGATTTATTTGGCCTTCTGCTACACATTCCCTGTCTCACACAGACCATATACACTCTAACCCCTCTTGGCCACAAGGGAAGCCTCAAGGAAAAATCTCCAGCCTGGGCCCCCCTAAAATAAGTGAGAAGACATTGTTAAACTCTTGCTGACACCTATGACTTCCTTCATTCCTGAGGTTGTAGTGACATCTAGTGTTAACATTCCCCCCACACCTTTGTTGAACTCTCTTGATCCCCCCATCTTCGCCTCACTTTGGAGAAAAGCCTCATAAGATGGAAATTCAAACTATGTCTATATGCACTGGCAGGATACTAAGGTAGATTTGTTATAAATAGAGCTGATGTTAGAAGCTAGTATTTCCAGGATTCAACAAACTTTCCACCTCAGGAGGTGACTGATACTCCTCCTTTTAGCAGAGATAAATACCGGGGTCACATTTTCTTCAGTGACTTCTTCCACACACGGCAACAATTTGTCTGGATGTTTGTAACTAATTGGAGTAGTAGATCAGAGATTAAAATGTGTTCTTGGATGGATGACCACTGTGACGTTGCATTCTACATGTTTACAGAAATATGCTTATAAGTGTAAATATAACATAACCGGAATATGCTTTATTCTAGATATGCCATGTGACATATCTTTGCAAAGGTTATGACCTACTGAATATATTCATCCTATTTGTATGCATGTATCATTTTTATATCTAAAGTTATGAGCACTGGCTCTATGCTTGTATTTGAAGTGTTTGCTGCAGGAAACACATAAGGGAGGTTTGGCCAACATACTGTGAAGAAACTATTCAAGTAATGGGGAGTACTTAACTAACAATGGACTTTGGGAGACGCCAATCCACATCTGAGCTTTCCTAGGAACGTTCAAACTAACATGTAAATAATGGTGTCGGCCTGCAAAAAACTGAATAATTCATGGACTTGCCCAGGTGGCTACAAACTCCATCTTGTTGCTGTGATTTTGCACAGAAGAACAAAGGGGTTTCCGGCCACAAGACAGAGAATATAAAAGGCCCTGGTAGCCTCTCCATTTTGGTCTTCAGCTGGCTCAAGAGATGGCCTCTCCACCCCAAAGAGGTGCCTGAAAAAAACTGGAACAAAGGACTAACTTCGGGGTGTAAGTGATTGCTGGACTCAGGCCATAAACTACAATGTTGGTCTGAAAAGGATTGTACCTGAGATAACATCTAGGGTGAGAAGCTAGTATTTGTAACTAGATTCTTAATGTATTAGGCTTAGACTTGCGTGTTTTGTTTTATTTTGCTTGGTAACTTACTTTGTTCTGTCTGTTATTACTTGAGACCACTTAAAACCTACTTTTTATACTTAATAAAACCACTTTTGTTTATTAATTAACCCAGAGTAAGTGATTAATAACTGGGGGACCAAAAGCTGTCTCTCTCTATCAGTGTTATAGAGGGTGGACAATTTATGAGTTTACCCTGTATATATTTATACAGAGTAAAATGGATTTATTTGGGGTTTGGATCCCACTAGGAGCTGGGTGTCTGGGTGCTGGAGACAGGAACACTTCTTAAGCTGTTTTCAGTTAAGTCTACAGCTTTGGGGGCGTGGTTCAGACCCCGGGTCTGTGTTGCAGCAGGCTTGCGCGTCTGGTTCAACAAGGCAGGGTTCTGGAGGCCCAAAGTGGCAGAGAAAACGGGCTCAGAAGCAGCACATCAGGTGACAGTCCCAAGGGGGGGGTCTGTGACCGAACCTGTCACAAGCACTTACTTGGAAAAAGCAGCACCTCCCCCCCAAAGGTGTCCAAATGCAATTGTTTCAATTATCACCCACAAAAGAGGATAGCTGTGGTGAACATTCTCTTTTCCTTTATAATGTTCACAAAATTACAGGACCTACAGGAATGGGTGATACTGGCTTACTCTACACCCGTTAGTTTGTAAATGGAAGCATAAGCCTTTAATTCTCTTTCGAGCTACCAAAATAACTGAAGTTACAAAAAACCAGGAAGGGGAACTGTCTATGGTGATTGGGGAAAAAAGGGGGGAGGGAGCATGAAACCTCCTCCCTTCTAATTCCCATCCAAGATAGTCCAGCTTAATGATTTTGTCATCTACCACCTGTAGTTTGTTTGGCAGGCTATGTGAATGGAATCTGAGGTCCCATGGCAATTTCTAGTGGACAGCTATCTGCACCATGAAAACGACCAACAAAATTGGCATGCTTGATTGTTGTCTCAATAGAAAAGGACAGGCAGTGAAAGAGAAGGTAGGCTGAAGAACACTCAGACAAATCAGCAGGAATCTGAGCTATATCTGTTTGGTGTTGAGGGTTTGGTTTCCACTGCAGCATCTTTGCCTATGTATTCAGCTCTTTCCACGAACACTCAAATTCACTGTAAGAGTCACTTGCTCAAACTACCCACTCAGTAAAAAGGGAGAAAAACTATCAGGGAGACCTGAAGCCTGTTGCTTCTGCTACTGAACCCTAATGAGCTATATTGTTACACTACATATTCTGGCCAACATTCTAAGATCTAAAGTGTGTCCAAAACACAATTCATGCACCAAACAGTTTTCATGTCTGCCACCATCTAGGCACACTACAAGTGGATGTTCTTCAAAGGTTAATTACAACACAGGCTTAGTAGCATTTTCTAAATCATGCTTTATTAGGAAAAAAATATCATCTTGCCAAATATATAATGGAGTCATATTAGAGAAGGTGAAAACTAAATTTCTGGGTGCAACACTTGTGTACACAGTTTTTGTATAAACTTTTGGTTTTGTTGCTATCAATAGAACAAATTAAATTGCTTTAGGCTGAAATGTGCAAGTCCTCAATAAGATCACATGGTATTAGTACTACTTAAAAGTGCTGTTAGGGCCAGAAACATGGCTATGTAAGAGCTGCACATTCTTACTCAAAACTTTTACTCTAGGTATGCTGAGTAATACCTGCCTAACTTTCTGGCATAGGTTTGTCCTTTTCTTATATGTTAGTACTGGACAGTGAAAGTTCCCTTTCTGGTTCTTGCACCCCCAGAGCTGTTACCTATTTTTGGTTGCAGAATTTGTTATTGGTGATAAGGGGCAACACAACAGGACTTCAGACAAACTGCAGCCACAGCCATTTTTAATCGTAATGGGAGCAACTCTAAATGAAAGTCATTGGTCCAAACATGTAACCCAGGGGTCGGCAACGTTTGGCACGCGGCTCGCCAGGGTAAGCACCCTGGCAGGCCGGGCCAGTTTATTTACCTGCTGACGCGGCAGGTTCGGCCGATCGCGGCCCCCACTGGCCGCGGTTCGCCGTCCCGGGGCAATGGGGGCGGCGGGAAGCCACGGCCAGCACATCCCTCGCCCGCGCCGCTTCTCGCCACCCCCATTGGCCCGGGACGGCGAACCGCGGCCAGTGGGGGCCGCGATCGGCCAAACCTGCCGAGTCAGCAGGTAAATACCCTGGCGGGCCGGGCCAGTTTGCTTTCCCTGGCGAGCCGCGTGCCAAATGTTGCTGACCCCTGATGTAACCAATATTTTTTTTAAAAAAACAGCATCCCTTTTAGAGTATAGCCAAACTTAAACATTCCAGAGAGATAAAAGAATTACCTTTGATTAACTAAAAAATTCTTTATTTTAAGTGAATAAATACCACCCTCCCTTTTATTTTAAACATAACTGGCTTTCACCTTCCCTCATACAATGGATCTCAGCATGCAATACTCCATTTAGATCTAATCAGAACCAGTTATGTTAAAAAAGGTGAATAAATCTACAATGTCACTCTACCTGTATGATTCAAAGTTTCCTTCTGCTGATGGCTGGGTTGACTTTTCAGGCTCCTCTGAAAGTAAAAAAAATCTGCACAGAAAAAGTAAAAACCCTCCCTTAACCACACACAACTTTTCCACATAAAGGTTCTGTTTCATTTATCTTGTTACACCACACTTTCAAAACACAAATTAATTTTCAAAGTAAAATTATGCCTTTAGTATTCGCCCAAGAACAACACAGACTTTCACCACATTAATTACATAACAAAACAGTTTTGCAAAAGCACATTCCACAACTGCAAAGGCTGTGCTTCCTTTCAGCAGTCACCACTGACCCAAGATCTCCATATTTTCTAAAGCTTATAACTTGGTTGTAAAAGTTTGCTTCTAGCTGAAACTTCTTTGGCAGCAATTTATTGACATTACGCAGCAAGCTAAGAAATTTGAAACAATTGCTCGTTTGCTGTCTTAATATCACTTTTAAAAATGCAAAAACTGCAGAGTTTTGATATATTAGATAAATGCTGTAAGGCACATTTCAACACACCTATTAAATTGTCAGTATATTTTAAAAAATTAAATACAAGTCGTCCCCCCCCCCGAAGAGTGATCAACACAAACAGCTCAGCTCCAACTTAGGCACCTACATGAAGTGGCCAGACTTCTAACACTGCTCAGAACTTAGCAGCAGCTTGTCTACTGCTGGGCATGATGCAGTTTTAAAGAGCTGGCCACTTCTTTAGATGCCCAAATGGGAGGTGCTGGGCTCTTGAAAATCTGGCAAAAATCTGAACAGTCAAATATTCACATGAGCAGACTCTAAATGCATGTTCCCCCAAACAGTCCCCACCAGGTGTCACATTTCAGTCTTCAAGAAAAATACATATTTTAAGTCTTCTTGGAGAGATTTTCTGAACCACAAGAAAACGGACAGATTTACTTCATGTAAGGTTTGTGACTCAAACTGAATATATACAGAAAAATCTTTTAATCCATTTTAATAAGTTCAGATAGAATGCATGTGCACACACACCCACTCCCTGACCTCAGATCACACAAGATCCCTAAGACATTTTTCTGTCACTTGGACCCTAAATCCAACAAAGCATCTAAGCATGTGTTTAATTTTAAGCAATTTTAATTTTGAAATCAATTGGACTACTTGCTAGTTTAATAGTTTTGCTGAATTGGAGCTTCAGCTCCCTTCCCTCCGCTGACCAACTGACTGTATCCCTTCTTCCTGGACATTCCTCTGCAACTGGCAGCTCCACTCTACCCCTGGCTCTGGATCCTGTTTCCTCTACTTGTAGCAGGGCCCCTAGTGGAAGCAGCTAAGTTGCCTTGTTATTTCCACCTATTTTTACTGGTTCTTTGCAAAGAAGAGCCTGGATATTTGAAGAAACAAGAATCAGCAGCCTGGACTACATGAACTGTCAATTCTATCAGATCACCAGTACGCGCTCTGCAAAGTATCCCACGGACAGCAACTTGGAAACCCTGGATTAAAATATGGTTTTTATCATTGTATTTGAAATTAAACAATACTAAAGAAATTCCTGTTTACAGAAGCATTTTTGACATTCATTATAGCCATTACATACTCCCACCTCTTTTAAAGGGGTGCAATCCATTTGCATTCAGAGCCACAACTTTGCTTCTCTGTATGTCATTGGGGTTAGTGAACTTTGTATAGCTTTTAAATAACAAAGTTCAAAATTAAAGATGCTATTCAGTACTTAACTCAGATGGTTAAAGAAAACTTGTACGTTATGAATAAAATGTCAGACTAAAACAGTGTGAAGTTTATGACACAAGATGATACTACCTAGAAAAACAAAGCTAATCTCAGATTTCTATATTCATTAAACAAAACATCAGTCCCAATGGAATTAAGTCATTCTTACCACATATTATCCAAGATACAATATGTAGCCTCTTTGATCAATGCACCTATCTGAGATAATGAATTACACCTGGGCTAAGATCATCATTACAAAATAATATCCAAGTGTTTTAAAATGGTTAAATAAGGGGTTTCACAGACTGATATGCTACACAAATCTAGTCAAGGATATATTAACCATATGGTTAATGGATCAACTGTGCTATCTAAAGTGCTTCTAACCAAAAAAACAAAAACAAAACCCTCCCACAAAACTATTTTAACCCAACTAAGAACATCACGTGGAAATAATATCCTCATGCATGTAAAGAGAAAAGCAGTAATTACTTCCCTAAAAGAATTAACCAAATCAAGCATAAACCCTCTTTTAAAACTACTACTAGAGGCCTTGTTTGGCCATCTAGTATAAAGCACAACACATTACTACATGAAAGATCACAGCTCTCTGGGCTGGAAGAACTATGGAACTAGCACGTTCAGACACTGGGAGCAGCATGCAGCACTTTAACCCACTTAAAACAACTCTAGAGAAGAAGTCTAGAGCTCTTCAGCAGGAGGAAGAGTTCCCATGACTGCACGTGGGGAAAGCGGGTGACCATGACAGACTACCTCCACCAAAAAAAAAAAAAAAAAAAAAATTATGGCAGAAATATATAACATATATTGTGGGGTTTGTTTTTTATTAACCAGGAGAGCTGTGATCAACAAACCCTACTTTTATTTAATAGCCAAGAGGTCCAAGAATATGCAATGTGGGCAATGCAAAAGAGGCTCCATGTCATTAACTTCCTCCTTCTCCCAAAATCTCACCCACCCACAGGTATGTTGTGAGACTAGAATTCCATGGACTGAAAGAGGGTGGACAATTCATGCCACCCTCAGCTTGGCAGGGATTGAACAGCATAAGGTGTGAGCAGGATTGCTCCAGAGGGAGGCATACAAAACCTGAAGGCTGAACTCTGTGCTTCAGTTGAAATCCTGGCCTCTACACTAAAAAGGTCCATGTAGGGGAAAAGGTAGTCCTCCATTTTCATAGTTCATTCCAAAGTTTTAAAAATAGATTGCTCTGAACTGAGAAAACAACCACCTGATGAAAAGCAGCTGGGCCTATTGCAGATCACTCCACAAGAGTCTATAATATCAACATGGTATGGAAGTAGAATCTGGGTCTGACTGAGTTTACTGATTATTAGATATAAATGTAAGTGTATGAGACTGACACTTCTGTAATATGGAAAGAGGTTGGATAGGTGGTTATTAGTGTACAGGGACAAAGTCATAGAAAAAAAATTACTGATCCCAGGAGTAGAGACACCTTATCACTACTATTAGAAAGCCAGTATCTGTGGATCCATCACAAAGTTGACAGAAGTAGTTAAGAGTAGGTTTTCAGATCTGTACTATGAGGAGCAATTTAAAAACAGCATCATATAATTAAAAACTATAAAGAAATCATCCTCTAAGTGATACAAGATATATTTAATTAGTTTAAGGCAAATCTGCATCAAATTCAATTTCTTGGCTTGTGGTTCCATTGGGAGCACATCTTCTGGAAAAAACTCTAGATTGTTTTATTTGTAGAACAGCATTAATTTTCTGCCTCAAGATTTTCAGCTGTCTAATGTGAAAGAGGTCACTAAAGTGGTTCAGCAATGATCTTCCACAGCTCCTGTGAAGAGGGAAAAAAGTGTATTTTCAGAATGCACTCAGGTCACTATATCATGATAATTATTAAGGAATATTAAATTAGTTTCAACACCTGCCCCTTACATAAATTGGCTTGCAGCATGCATAAGGTAAGTATCATCTTTGAAGACTAATTAATTTAGCTATTATTCTTGGAGCTTTGTACTTTTAGCTGCAGCAAAAGAAGTTGAATCTACCTATTCCTGAAGTTAGCAAGGGAATTCTGTATTCTAAATAATTAACATTGCCATAAATTAAATATCATTACAATAATTTCACAAATTCTGGGGTCTGCAGAAGGTACGTTTTCGCTGATAACCTGTTCTGTGTTTTTTGCTTGGTTCTGCAAATGGTTCCTCATAATGCCTTCGAGGGTGTAACTGAATATATGCACTCAATATATTTTACTACAAAAATGCGAGGAACAGGAGACGTTGAAAAGTATCTCTATTTCTGGATAATGAACAATAGCAGATGTGTGTTTGCTAAATGGAACATTAGAAAGAAGACTGTCTTGGTCACAAGTGTAATTTATAGGCAATCCTCCATCACCACCATATTTTAAATTGTGATTAGAGATTTTACCTATAGTTTCAAGTAGAACAGAAACAGTACATTCAGTTTTTATTACATACAGATTACTAAAGACCTACATGATCATAATATAATCTTTGGCAAAAAACATTTATGAAGTCAGCATATGAAGCCTAGAAAATACATAACACAAAAATAGTATGTTGTTATTTCTTATGGTTTTGGTCATTTTACACATCAAAGCTGAATAAAAAAAATAATTAACTATGAAACTAGGGCTCCGTCCAAATCAGGTCCTATTACAGACAGGTATTTTAAAAGGAAAAAAAACAAAAACAAACAAACAAAAACCCACACAGAATATTTGACCAAATGAGTTTCAATCTTTATGAACCTCCAAGAGATTCAAAATCTAGTTCAAGGTTACTTATTTCTTCTGCAACAGCAGATAATAATCACTAACATCTAAAATGGTACAAACTGTTACATTCTCTATGTGACTTTAGGTATTACTGAAGTCATATACAGTTGGGACAACAAAGCCCTCTGGTAAAGTAAGTAAATATGGAAACCATTTTAAAATTACTGCATTTGCTAATTTTTAAGATTATTAAAATTTATGAATAATTTGATATTATCTCTTTTTCAGTAAACTTTAAGTAACAAAGTTTTTTGACTCGAAACTTGGAAAGGAGCTTTTATTACATAGAGAAACATATCATGGCACTATTATAGACATTTACTAGCAAATAAATGAATATATTTTAGTTCTGTTTTGTAGTTACTCTGAAAATCATGTTTTCCATTGCTCTAGTGAGCATGTTCATGATGCGGATTATATTAATTTACTCAAAGATAAAATAATGCTTATCAACATAAGCTTTGCCACGGTATGTTATTAATTGATAAAACCTTGATATGCTATGACATAACCCAGCATAAAAAATGTAAATATAAATGACAGGTCATTTCTTGGGCAACAAATAGCTTCTTTATGAACATAAATAAAATGGTGAATTGTTTGTGTTTTTACTCACTATATTGACTAAACAACTGAAAACTAATTTGATGTGATTCTCTTAACACATTATATTTAGTTTGATAAATACCACTCACCAACTGCTCAATCCGTTCATAAACAAGAAATTGGCAGAAAGCAAGCTTAATGGGCTCAGAAGTATATTTCATTTTGCTATCTTGTAAGGTTTCCAGATCATTCAAAGTATTTCGAAAATGATTGTAAGCTTCACATGTAATGTCCATATGTCTTAAGGTGAAGTTCAGCCTGGCAAGAAAGTATCCATTTAAAGTGATATCTCAAAACATTTTTCCTGTCCCTTGTATCTTAAATAGCTAGTTAACTTCCCCAAATATAGCAGCAGATAGAAAACGCAATATAAATTCTTTTTATTGATGTCAAACAATAATGACCATGTTCTTTTCATAGCAAATGTGTTATCTTAATTAGGATCAGAATACTGATAAGTTCTGGATAATATTTCTGTCTCATAAGAAGAAATTACCCTCCCTTCCCACCAATTTTAGGCCATTTTCTCCAAATGAATTCAGTCTTGTAGTTTGTGTTTCTACAGAAATGATGCCAATGCCCACATAGAAACCCATTATTTGCAGCTCTACAGAGACTCAAACAAGGCCTGTTACTCACATTTTAACACGGGAATACGCAGTCACATTCATTCTTACTCAAAAAAGAACACAAGGCAATTTAGTACAAGGAATTATATTAAAATACTATTATGGCAGTGAATTAAAACCCACAAATAGTCTATATCCGCTTATTTAGCTACATTTGCATAACTCTACCCAAGAATGGCATGACATGATACATAGCAAGAACAATGATAGAGAATCGTAACTCTTTCTCTTGATTTTTGTAGGTTCAGAACCTTAGAATGCTAGGAGGCTAAAGTGCACCGAATATTCATTGAAATGTCTGATCAGTTAACGTTATGAGAATCAAAAGATTTAATTTTGAAGCAAAAACAAAGATCTTAAGGAAGGTCAAGGTGGCACTTACCTCTTTTCTATTGATAAGTAAATTGTGCAAGAGTTTTTCAAGTTGTGGGTGATTTTGTACAGTGTTTTGAATAAAGCATCTGTTAAGTCATCATCATAAAAAACTAAAATACAAAAGAAACATTAACATAGTGATGAACATTTGACTGTTTTAGTCATACATGATCTTAAACATAAAACGATCATCCTTACTTACGCAGATTATTTCTAATGAACAATCTTTGGGACAAATCCAGACATTGGTGTAGCAGAAAGTAGGAAGAGCTTTTAATGGCAACAACTGACCCTGCTATATTAATCACAGCTGCTTTTTGTCAAGCCTTCACCAGTTTTTCAAATGTCAATGCAAATCATTAGCCTGGCAACTTGCATTATCCATAAACAGGCTCTCTCCTGACCAAGAAATATCTTACTGTACGTCTTAAAGGAAGGAGGAGACATAAATCCTGAGGCCTTATGTCTCACATCAGGACAAAATGGTAGTGGTTCCACTGAACTTGACGGGGGAGGGATAGCTCAGTGGTTTGAGCATTGGCCTGCTAAACCCAGGGTTGTGAGTTCAATCCTTGAGGGGGCCACTTAGGGATCTGGGGCAAAATCAGTACTTGGTCCTGCTAGTGAAGGCAGGGGGCTGGACTTGACTCAATGACTTTTCAAGGTCCCTTCCAGCTCTAGGAGATAGGATATCTCCATTAATTTAAAAAAATTAAATTTATTTATGTAAGTCAAAGTTAAACTTGTGTCAGAAGAGAATCAGGCCCATCAAGTTCCTTAAAGTCAAAAAGATATAGTATGCCAAAAAAAGCCAACCAGGGACTGGTTACATCATCAGCAACAAAATCATATGATGTATAAGAAACTTTGCCTCCTGATCTGACTGTCTAAAGACACTAGGTGGGACTTACACAAACAACTGAATTCAACAAATTCAGGCACTACTTACTATGAAACATACTGCAGAACAGCTACACTAGAAAATTATCACCAATTTAGGATAGAAACGAAAGGCTGAAAGTGTGATCAAATTAATAAAAAGAGCAAACAGCATGGTTTTCGAGGAAAAACGTCTCTTTTTTCCCCCAAGGTCTACAGTGAAGGGTACAGAGTTCAAAAAATACCATCTAGAAAATTTTCATTTTCTGAGAGATAAGGTGTGGTAACTTCACTACTGACTGTATGAACTGTGCTCCGTTTATAACAAATTTGCTTCAGAGAAGTTAAAATTTCATATGTGGTAAAAGAATATCAACACAATCATAACACTGCCTGAAACATTTTTTACCCAGTATTATTAGAAGTAACACCTATGACAATTATAACCCAAACATAAGAGAAACATGTCCCATCAGTCTATTTACTTCATTGCCAATATTTCGCTGTTTCTCCTATATGGTGAGGTCAGTCTGTTAGCTTGTTCTGTTATTTGTATGGGTCTTCCGCTCAGCAACAGGACAGAGAAAAACCATGTAAGAAAATAGGAAAATATAAAACCACACAAGTTGGCAGGGAGACTCTGGGCAGATGTAGTTCAAGAAACTAGTTGCAACTGTTTTAAAAAATTTACTAGGTTTCAAGTTGCTGCTTCCGTTAAACAGTTTATCCAGATTTTGTTACAATGTTTATCATCACAAATGAAAGAACAGGCTATGTTTCAGAGTTTTTCAATTTCTAATTTGTAATTATAACCTATAATTTTTGAAGAAAGACAGCAAGATACTTCAGATAGTGAAGACTAACATAACTCCCTTGAAGTCAATTAACTTCAACAGAGCTGTGATAATTTACATCAGCTGAGGATCTGGTCTACTTTCAAAAAAAACAAAAACAAAAAACAAAAACAAAAACAAAAAAAAACCACCAACAACAACAACTGAGTTATCCTATTCAAAGTTAAGTACTTGACACTTGCACATTCAGATGTCACTTTCATCAAGTTCCCTGGCTTCAGTTACATTCTCTTACCATCAGCTGCCAGTATCACCGTGGTGTGGTCATGCAAATCAGCAATCTCTGCTTCAGACCAACTGTAGGGAGCTTCAGGGTCTATAACAAAGAACATACAAATGGCCTTACTGGGTCAGACCAATGGTCCATCTAGCCCAGTAGCCTGTCTTCCAACAGTGACCAATGCCAGATGTTTCAAAGTGAATGAACAGAACAGGGCAATCATCGAGTGATCCAGCCCACTGTCCAGTCTTTTCTAAACCCAGTTATACTTTTGGCCTTCACAATATCCCCTGGCAATGAATTACACAGACTGACTGTTCGTTGTGTGAAGTAGTACTTCCTTTTGTTTGTTTTAAACCTGTTGCCTATTCATTTCATTAGGTGACCCCTGGTTCTTGCGTTATGTGAAGGGGTAAATTACACTTCCCTATTTATTTTCTCCACATCATTCATGATTTTTTAGACTTCTATCATATTTCCCCAGTCATCTCTTTTCCAAGCTGAAAAGTCTCAGTCTTTTTAATCTCTCCTCATAATCTCTTCATCATTTTTGTTGCCCTTCTCTGTACCCATTTTTATTATATCTTTTTTGAATTGGGCAACCAGCACTGCACGCAGTACTCAAGGTGTGGGCATACCATGGATTTATATAGAGGGATTATGATTTTTACTGTCTTCTTGTCTATCCCTTTCCTAATGGTTCCCAATCTTGTTAGCTTTTTTGATTGCCGCTGCACATTGACTCAGAGATCTCTTTCTTGAGTGGTAATAGCTAATTTAGAACCCATCATTTTGTATGTATAGTTGGGATTATGTTTTCCAATATGTATTACTTTTTATTTATCAACACTGAATGCCATCTGCATTTTGCTGCCCAGTCACTCAGGTTTTTGAGATTTTGTAACTCTTCACAGTCTGCTTTGGACTTAACTATCTTGAATAGTTTTGTATCATCTGCAAACTTTGCCACGTCACTGTTCACCCCTTTTTCCAGATCATTTATGAATATATTGAACAGTACTAGTCCCAGTACAGACCCCTGTGGGACACTATTATTTATCTATCTCCATTCTGAAAACTGACCATTTATTGATACCCGTATTCATTGCCCCCAAATTAGCTGTATTGATTTTCATTTATTCAGAACAAAAAGGCCCCGATCCCAGTTATGTGTGCCCTCACCAAATATTTAAAGTATAGCAAGTTCACCTCAAAAAAACAAACCACCCCCCCAAAAAACCCCACACAAAATTGCATGCATCCCATCACAGAGCTACTTAATTGTTCTAACCACCCCACCCTGCCCTTCCCTTCCCAAAGGTTTGGAAGAATAGATGGGTTTTGCAGCCAGACAGGTCAACAGATTGGGCATTAGTGTATGTGTACGATGTGCATAATGTATGCTTACACACACACACACACACACACACACACACACACACACTTCACCACAACATTAAGATAAGATCAAAATGTGACAGGTCTAAGATCTTGGAAGCATGAAAACTTCAAAAGACTACTATAGTGAGGAATGCCAGACACTATAGTCCCATGGAATATTCATAGACTTTGGTATCTCTTAAGTACGGCATAGATCTTTGAGAGCTAGGGATTGCATTCTGGCTCCATGCAGAAGAGATACAGAGCTTCCCCAAGGAACTACAATCTATGAGGGATATGTTCTGCAGATTCTGGGACAGAGAAGCAACTCCAGAGAAGTACCACCCCCGAGAGGGTATTGCACATACTGGTTCTGACCAGGTTCAAGCAGCACAGTAGGCAAAGAATGGGCTTTTGGTAACAAGGGGCAGCCTGAACTGACTCAGGGTCCCTCATTTGATCCTTGAACTGGTATGAGACTGTAACCAGGAGGTCAAAACTGTTGGAAGAGTTTGAAGGACTGGAAACCTACCAGTGTCTCCACATAGTAAGCTTAGCAAGGGTGTAGAATATAGTGGTTTGTATGTTTTTTCGTGTAATGATTTTGTCCTAAATAAATTTACTGTACTCTTAAAGCTGGGTGGTCACTCTCATAAGCTCCTGGGAGATAGCAGAAAGGCAGGAATAAGACTAAGGTCAGAATTGCTGGGATAAACACAGTACATTGCAATAAGACGGCAAGCGTGAGTCCCCAGTCTGGAGGGAGATGGATACGAGTCCCTGCTCATAGAGAACTGATGGCTGGAGGCCTGAGACCTAAGGGGGCACCCCTTGAGGAGACCACAGAGGGAGAAGAACTGAGACACTTATTGGTTTAATGCAGACTTTCGTAACTCAATACTCCTGCTCTTGGAAACGATCACTAATTTCAGAAGGGGCCATTTCGACTTATTAAAAAGTGATTTTTACTAGAACCTGATGTAACTGAAGAGTTGTTTAGTATGTTTAACTATTTCAAAACTATCATGGAAAACAGTTTGAATTAAACGCATCACAACTACTTACCTATACAGAACTCATCTTTCAGCCAGTCCAGCTCTTTTACCTTAACTTCACCTCCTATACACACACACAAAAAACCACAGCTGATGAGCAAATTAATTGCATCCACCCTTCAGACGGCAACTTAGTGGAGATCAAAGGCCAAAAATCAGCAGTGAAATGGTGCGGTAAGTGGAAAAATAGTAAAAAATTTGACATGAACTGATTTGGCATTCAGCCAAATCAGATAGCTACACATGCAGGAGAAAATGATGGGAGAAGTGCAGAAGAGGGAGCCTGCTTTACCTTATGCTCTCCTGTTAGCTCCCATCCCTTTGACACTTGTTTTATACATTCCAATGCGAAACAATTACATCACTTCGCCATTGACACTCAATTTACACCACTGCTGACTTTGGCCCAAAGACTTTCATGACTCCCAATTATTCCAGGTGACTCTTGAAGGATTCCGTATTACACAATAGCTTTGTGCAGCAACCATGGTTACCTGTATCTGACTGGAAGAGAGCAGTGCTCTGAAAGAGTCCTGCGCTGTGCTCAGAAGAGCAGCAGTCCCAATGTGGACCCTATATAGAGTTTTCATATCTTTGTTTCTATGAGCCATATTTTCAATTAAGATAAAAGTTTCATTATTTGTAAACATTTATAAAGTGCAGTGGTTCCCAAACCTGTTCCGCCGCTTGTGCAGGGAAAGCAAAGGCACAAACTTGCAATTGAGAAACAACAAATGGTTCTTACCTTCTGGTTCAGTAAGATGTTTGTTTAATGTTACATTTTGCTCACACATAGCCAGAAGATCTTCACCAACATCTGCAAAAAATTAATTGTACTGAAAACATTATTATATTCAGAATGTGCTGAAGCCCTAACCTACGTGATTGACTCCTTCTTGGGATGAGAGGATAGCTCAATCTCCAGGGCCTATTCATAGTTCTTGTGCTCTCTAATGACACTGCCAATAACAAAGCCCAATATTAAGGCTAGCAGTGATGAGCATATTTTATGATCTGGACACTTCTTCATGAAGAGCTGAACTTAGACTGCCAAACATTTTCACACAGACAACTAGCAGCTAAATACATAGGATGTATTTGAACAGGAGACCTAGAGCTGAAAGGCTCTCACTATCCACAAGAGCAATCGTTTTTACAAAAACAACAGTTTTCTAGAGAGTTACAATCAAAGGCAGATTCATTTCTTCTGGAAAACAAATTTAGGCAGGATCCACAATGTTAGTTGTTCTTAGTATTATCTTTTTCAGACTTTTTGGCTGTTTTAAAACTGCAGTTTTAGCAAAAGCTAAGTTAATACGTAATTGACTGACAAGGTTATCTCCAATGTGCAGCTGAAATTTCAATGGCATATCAATAAAATAAGATCCACAAAGGAATACAAAAATAGCCATAGAACTGGTTTTTCATTTGCTGGTATCAATCAAGTTTGAGACACTATGCAAGCTGCTCAAATAAAATTAAAATTCCATTTCATACTTGTAAGAAGGCACCACTTCTTTTTTGTGTCATCTACTGAGAAATTTCGTGCACGGTATTATCAATAAATCGAGAACCTGTTATTTGGGGTCAATATGTATAATCAGAAAAAAAGAAAAAGAAAGGACTAAAACAGAAAAAAAACAGCAGAAATAAGAGATGCTTCATTCAAATTTCCTGTGCTTTTACACAATTAGACTTCTTTCATGTTAGCGTTTAATTAAAAATAATTGCATCAAAGTACCTGTGCAGTACACAGTCTTAGCAACCATTGCCATGACAATGCTTGTAATTCCAGTGCCTCCTCCAAGCTCTAGTACCGTGCAACATCTGAACATATCCCGTTTGAACAAGATATAATCTGCAAGAAGAAAGGCTCCTCGCCAGACCTTCAGGAGAGAGCAGAAGGCATAGAAAGTTAAGGCTCTGATGCACAGTTCACGAAGTGCAGGATACTATGAAGAAGATACGTACTTGTTTACCAACATCTTCCAACGGTGTTGCCATTGTATGCTCTGGTAAAATGAAAGCAAAAAAATGAAATAAGTACTTTAAAAAAAAAAAATCTTTAGTTATGACTCTTATTTATGTTACTTGTTTAAAAAAATGTGGTTAAACTTAACGTCAAAGGACACGATCTTTACCATCTGGGATCATATTCTTTAAGTTACATGAATAAGGAAATTTTTAAAAATTGTATTTTTAGACTTGCACATAAAACACAGTAAAAAGTAGGGTGTGTAACACTATACATGCAGTCTCTGAACATAAGCAAGGAACTGTTTACAGTAACATAACAATGAATAGGTATTTATAAGTGGCTGTTTTTATGTTAGAACATTTATCACAGATCTTCCATTTAACCATATAACAGGTGGACTACAAGCAGCGGTAGCATAAGCTTCTTTTGTAATTTATCAACCTGCTTCAATCCTGACTTGAAAAAGACAAAACTCTAGGGATGAGAGATATTTTGTTGTGGACTCGGAGACTATCAAAAAGTATGCTAAGGTAGTGCCAGCTATAATGGTGGTTTGAAAGGTGGACAACTACCCTCCAACAACTGGACTAAGATCACATATATGCCACTGAGAGCCAAATGTTAACAGCTTTTGTTCAATACCATCTTAAGCTGGTATAGTTCAGCTGAAAAAGCTTTCTGGAATTTTGGATCCCTGGAAACCATCGGACCAATTCTGATTCCCTGTATAATCAATCCCCTTCCTAACTAAAAGTTTTAAATAGAATAATAGAAGCACTGTTATTGTAGCCATGTCGGTCCCAGGATATTAGAGAGACAAGGAAGGTGAGGTAACATCTTTTATTGGACCAACTTCAGTTGGTGAGAGAGACAAACTTTCCAACTTACACAGAGCTCTTCGTCCTGAACAAAATAATCATACTATGTAAAGAACTACACACCTGAACATTTTGCTTTCGTAGCTAAAACATGAAAGAGGCAAATATAAATAGATCACATTCTTCTTGCACTACTGATAAATACCAGCAAACGTGAATTGACAATACAAACTGCCATATACAGCAACATGTTTACAATATGTCCCCCTGTACTTTAGGATTTATTATAAATTTAAAAAGAAGAGAACCCATTTGAACCATATTAGCCGTAAAAACTACACATCTTAAGCCAGCCTTAAAAAGAGAAGAAAGTGTCTGTTTTTCAAGAAATGAAAAGATTCCAAACCTAAAGAATGACACAACTACAAGCTTGAGTTTATGCTTTGCAACCACTAAAGGCCACTAAAAGCTATATTTCAGAGCCTTGACAGGTGCAGAATGTCAGGAACTACCTGAGTTACATGACACCTGGTTGATGGGGAATTTAATTTTCAAAAAGAAAATTTCATATTGAGGTAACAAAGTGTTACTACTCAACTAAATATCAAAGCAAGAGCAAATCAAGTTGGGAGCACTTGTTCATTTGGCATAAAATAACTCAATCGATTTGAAAAAACTTAATTCTCAGTGTCAAGGCCTCCAGTTAACAGCCACAGACACCAAACCTAAGCAGAATGCTTTAATGACAGGGCTCACCAGTGTCCCAGCACTAAGAGAGAAGAGGTGATTTTGCAAACCTATAGCATGAGTTCTCAAGCATAAGCAATAAGATGTTGGAGCAGTTTTTTTGGTTGTTTTGTTTGGTTTTTCTTTTTAGTAAAAAAAGTATTTTTTAAATGTCCCCCTTGTTACATGGATGGTCTGCATAAGAAAAGGAGATGATAGGAATAAGCACTTTTCTTGGAACATTCTGAATCACCAAGCTGCTGAATCAATTAGTATTGAACAAATTTATGAAATATGCTTAAGTATTCAAAGTACATGTAGTTTCACAATATTTGGTGAAAGGGGATATGTTAAGCATGAGAGCTTCTTCTTGATCTACAGATTAGCACAAAAACTACTTGATCTACAGATTAGCACTCTTGCTACTGCTGTATTACATAGCCCATGTTTTCTTTTGTATGAACAAAGGTAACTGATTAATGTCTGTGTATCAGCCTATAGCTTTGCTTACCTATGTTAATAATATTATTGTGGGTACTTTCTTGCTTTGCATCTTCAAAAATACCTTCTCCTCCTTTAGTCAGAATTATGGGATATACTTTGTCCCTTGAAAGATCCTCCACTTCTGGATCAGACACATATCGAGGTCTTCTGACCACTTCCAAATCCCCATCATCATCCAGCAGAGCTTCTATCCCTTTAAAATTATTTGCTTCTCTTCCATTTTTGTTGAGAAAATCTAGATTATTACTACCTTTGTCACACAATTCCTTCCCACCTCTGATTTGATGTCCCATATTTTCTGTTATAAGTTCTTTTTCATTTTTTCTCTCAGACTCCTGATTATTTTTGTTCAAAAGAAGCTGGAATTGTGACAGAAATACTATAACAAAAACAGAAAAAAAGGACGTCAAAGACAAACAAAGAAAAATTAAAGATAGAATCAATATGAAACTTGCATTTTCAAAATGTATTTCAGTATAACATATAAAAATAAACATAACAGGATTTTTTTGATAAATCACTTAGTTTACATGAGAGCTAAACCAGGAGATTATGAGACTGCTCTCTGTAGCTCGAAAACTTGGCACTATGATTACAGTGAAATATGTTACTCTGTAAACATTAACAACTATTAAAATATTTTATAACTAAATACAATTAATGCTGACATTTCTGTTTGGAGGCAAATTTTTAATGACCAATTAAGAATTTAATTTAATCATTGAAACCAGGTTTCATTGTTACAAATAAGTAGGTAAATTTAAGATAAGATAAATAAGTGCAATATAAGAGCTAGGTATTTATTTTTCATCTGTAGATCACAAAGCACGCTCTGATTGTAAATTACCTGGCTGTCCAACAGTATTCAATCGCACCATGAGATGTCTTTTGCTTGGCGTGTGTAGATGAACATCAGAAAGTACAGTGTCGCTTCTAAATGTGATGTCATCCATAGTCTCTTTCTTTGCCACGTCTACCATTGTATGCTGGGGACATCTAAAACAAGACGACAGCACCTTGTGAAATGCTGTCACAACAGGAGATGCTTCTCTTCTCAATACACTTTATTTAAAATGTTTGCTCATTGGAATAACCTCACAAGACAGTTCTGGTGAAGATCCCAGGCAAGTCAGAATCATGCAAGCTTAGTACATCACTCGCCAATAAAATATTTTAAAAAACCCGTAAAGCAGGATGTTCACTGTAAAAACAAATCAATATAAATATAGCTTTGAGTTATAGCCTGGTAGTTTTAAAAATTGCCATATCATTCCTTATAAGAAAAAAATATAGATATCATTTATGCATTCAGTAAAGTTGCTGACATCTCATTCTGTCCTCTACAAAACCAAGGCTTTAATGTGCTGTCAATACCTGTTAAAACCCAGGATTTATAGGCTGACCGGCACAAATCGTGCACCAAACTGTTTGGAAAGAGAAGTTTTGTTTGTTGTTGTGTAAAAAAATATTGTACCACATTCTGAAACCATATCAAACAGGTCTTTACTTTGGTACGTACATACACGGCTCAAAGTTTTCAAAGTGACTAATGGCTTTTGGTAGCCAGCTTGAGACAGCTTTAAAAGGCCTGATTTTTAGATGGTGAGCGCTCAGCACTTTCAAAAAGTCTGGCAACTTCAATGCATTTCATTTTGGGCAACCAAAACCACCAGTCATTGTTGCAAGTTGTGGCCAGAGTGTCTAAGTGTTTCATTACAAGAGCAAAGTAAACCCCAACTCTTGGCAACATCGGTATTTCAACATACTTTATTGAACATAGGCATTCACAAATCTGATTTTCTGCCCTGCAGCTTCAGAATTAGAGGGCAAAGAGCATTTAAAAATATTAGTTACATTCTTTCTAGTCATTCATCCATACATGCTTAGGTGGACTAATGTCAAGGGCAAAACCATGCTCCCTCTACAGAAGCAAACACATAAATTAATAGAAAATAACCCCTCACTATGGAAATGTTTTTCAACATTTAAAAATCTCTATAATTTACATGATAATTTTGAACCTTATCTGTGATCCTGTGGATAGACAAACACAAACATCAGCTGTTTGGTTTCTTTTCGAAAATGGAAACTTTTGGCCCCTTTCTTAGAATACATTTTGTGGACAGTCTGTTCTAACCTAGAACTGTAACTGAATCAGTAGAAAAAATGCATTTTTTTTTTAAACTGTTCCCAAATGTGGTCTTTTATCAGAGGTGTTAGGGAAGCTGATGTGTAGACCCTAGTAGAAAATAAGAAACCAGAAGAATGCGGTAAGCTCTGGGGTGAATATAGAAGGGATCAAAAGTATCTTGTATTTTGGCCCTCGGTCTTTGTAACCAATAAAGCAAGGAGTATAAGCTATTTCAAATAAAATTTAGGCTCCTATGTGTCTTCTCAAGCAAGTAAACTCCCCCCTGACTATCCATGACTCTTCAAGAATCTGCCTCTCTCTTCACAGGTAAGAGTTACACATTCTAAGTGCAGGGGTGGGCAAACTTTTTGGCCTGAGGGCCACATCGGGTTTCCGAAATTGTATGGAGGGATAGTTAGGAGAGGCTGTGCCTCCCCAAACAGCCAGGCGTGGCCCGGCCCCCGCCCCCTATTTGACCCCCCCTGCTTCTCGCCCCCTGATGCCCCCCCCCGGGACTCCTGCCCCATCCAACCCCCTCCCCGACAGTCCCCCTGGGATTCCTGACCCATCCTCTCCTTCCTGACTGCTCCCCCAGGACCCCTACCCCATCCAATCACCCCTTCTCTCTGCCCCCCAACACCTCATCCAAATCCCCCTCCTCCCTGACTGCCCCCCGGGACCTCTGCCCCCATTCAACCCCACTGATCCGCACCCTCTGACTGCCCCAACCCCTATCCACACCCCCGCCCCCTGACCACCACCCCGAACTCTCCTGCCCTCTATCCAACCCCTCCTGCTCCCTGCCCCCAACCGCGCTGCCTGGAGCACCGATGGCCGGCAGCACTACAGCCACGCTGCCCAGAGCACCAGGAGAGGCAGCCGTGCCGCCCGGCTGGAGCCAGCCACGCCACTGCGCAGCACAGAGCACCGGATCAGGCTGCGGCTCTGCAGCTGCACTGCCGCCCAGAGCATAGCGCCGGTGGCGCTGTGAGCTGAGGCTGCGGGGGAGGGGGGACAGCAGGGAAGGGGGGTCAGCAGGGGAGGGACCAGGGGCTAGCCTCCCAGGCCAGGAGCTCAGGGACCCAGTAGGAGGGTCCCGTGGGCCATAGTTTGCCCACCTCTGTTCTAGTGGAAAGAGATGACAACTAAAGGGAAAAATGGAGTGATGCAAAATCTTTTGAATGCATTTCTGACGAGGAACATGAGATCAGGACAAATTAAAAACAAGATATACACAAGGTGGCATATAACTCTTGGTGAAGCTGCCAACAGTCAACTCTCCACTCCAGCACACATCATATAGGCATACTTTAGCTCCTGCTCAGAGACAAAAGTATCACAACAGGGACAGGCCACTAAGGATACCACCAGTGGTTGGTCCTTTAAATTTCAAATAATAGGTATCCCCCCCTTTTCTCATGAAAGCTCAGCTGCTTGTGCGCTCCTCCACAAAATGAGGCGCAAACCCCTCGATGTGCTTTCCTGATGAGGAGTAGGCTTTCCCTCCATGGGAAATAAGATAAATTTAAATTTTCTATTTGTTTTAAAATTAGGCATAGTGTTTCCAGTCTAAAAAGCAGTGTGTCAATATTACAGCATAGAAATGTTCTGAGAACATAATAGTTGTTTTGCTGTCACAGAACAAAAATAGAAGGTAATCTCTTCTTAAACATCTCTTTTCCCCATTTAATCTGTATCATGTTCATTTTAACTCATTCTTATTCTGGGATTTTTAATACGCAGGCCATGTGTTGAGTCTTCTCCAAGGACACAAACTAGAGTGTAAACCTTATGAATACTAGAAAATGTTTCTTTTTCCTGACTGCATTTATCACTTATTTGTGATCAGCAGTATTTCACAAGCTGTATACTTTGTAAATAAAATAAAAATAGTTAGTCCACTCAAAAAAAAAAAAAAAAAATCACAGCACCACAAGAACCACTGTTTAATTAATGAACATGAAAGGCTATTTCAGTCTGAATAGCTACTACCACTGGTAAACTTACTAGACAAATACCAATTCTGGTCATTTTTAACTAAATATTTTGTTTCACATTAGCAGAAAAACTCCTTAATTTCAAAATATAGTAGTAAAATGAAAGTAGAATGATTTCTTTATTTTTATTTTGGAGGGGGGTGTAAAATACCCTAGCAAAGACAAGACCTATAAGGACAGCTACAAGCTACACTTCACAACTTGGATGCAACTGCTGTATTTTGGATATTCCCCACCCGCAGGCGTCTCAATGTTTCAGGCAAGGAAGCAAGTAGGTGGTAAGTCGTGAAGGCAAGCTGTAAAGAAAAAAAAAATGGACTCGTGCCTCATCTCCCTCTACCCCGCTGCTTCTTGATGACAATTCAAGACGGCATGGGATATTTTGTTTTCCCCATAGCCGTACAGAAAGGAGAAACACGAATTCTGCTCTGTACCACTTGCGTTATTATCAACTCGGATGGGGGGGGGGGGGGGGCGGTGTTTGCTAACTGACTTTCTCCCAAACACTCTTGTTAACCAAACAAAACACGCCGGGCTGCCAAAGGTGGCGAGGAACTCCTTGTTTCAGGGACTCCGCTTCCCTTCCCTGCAGTGCGGGGCGGGCTGTGCCTGTCACAAACAAAGCCGCGCAGGGCTCTCGCTGACAGCGCGTCCCACCGAAGCTGCGGCTCCCGCAGTATGACAGACATTCCCGCGTTCCCCGACCCCTCTGCACCGCCTGCCATGACTGCAGCAGCGCCGCGGTGTCACCAGCTTCCCAGGCCCGGCATTCCCAGCCCTGGCGGTCTCCCCCGGCAGGCCCGGGGCACCGGTGCGGGACCACCGCCGGAGCCCGGGGTGCCGGAGTTTTAGGCCTGGGCGCTTGCGGGGAGAGGCCCGGCACGCTGCGGAGGAGCCCGTGCGGCCCAGCCCCGGCGTTACGGGGGGGGGGACGAAGGCTGGGGGGAGCCCGGCCCGGCGCTGCGATACCTCCCGCGCTGCCCCGCCGCTCACCTCCCACGGTAGAGCTGAGGCGGCCGCCTCCGCCGCCATTGGGCAGCCGCAGCTCCCGCATGACGCCATCACCTTGCGTCCCGCCCAGGAGTTGAAGGGGGGAGGGGCCTTAGCAGGGACGTGGCCTGCTGAGAGCCAGAGGGGGAACAAAGCGGGGCAGCAGGGACCCGGATGCTGCTGCTGTTCCCCCACTTACCCAAGAGTCCTCTCGCTAAGGGGCGGGGCTAGGCTGGATTCGCGCCTTTAAGGAGTCTGGCTCAGTGGCCTGAGGCCTGGCTTTTAACCTGCCCCTCCCCCCGGCTTTAGGCAGCTCCCTGCTCTTTGGGAACCTCACCGCCCCCAGGGCTGCCCCAATGGCTCCTGCAGCCTCCTGCATTTTCACATCCGCCTGCTCCCGGGTATTGAGAGGAGTCAGCTCCAGCGCCACACGTCTCTAACGGGCTGGCTGCCATGGCTACTGGGTGGTTTGCACAGTCACTGCCAGCACTGCGTATCTGATGAATCGGTGCTGACGCAGGATGTTCCCTAAAACCCTTTGGAGACACACCGTGGGATTGTCTCCATAGTGTGGCAATGCAGGCTACAGTGGTGTGATCAGGGCCGGCGCTTCCACTAAGCGACCCTAGGCGGTCGCCTAGGGTGGCAGGATTTGGGGGGGCAGCATTTTGCCGTCCCCGGCGGCAATTCGGCGGTGGGGGGGTCCTTCCGCTCCGCGTCTTCAGGGCGCTTTGGTGGCGGGTCCTTCACTCGCTCCGGGACCTGCCGCCGAAGCGCCCCGAAGACGCGGAGCGGAAGGACCCCCGCTGCCGAATGCTCTGAGGAGGAGCGCTGCTGCTTAGGATGGCAAAAACCCTGGCGCCGCTCCTGGGTGTGATTGCTAAGGCACACTAACCTGTTACAAATTAGTTGGTCTGTGTAGACCAGCAGTAGTCAATTATTTTATGTCAAGGTCCAAATTTCTTGGTCAAGGTATAGTCAAGGTTCAGACTCTAGAGAAAATAATAATAAAAAACAATATAAAGAGATTTTAGGATCTGTACAAAAGTGTCTGGCACTCCAGATTTAGCCCACGGTTTGCCTATTGAATACCTGCTGGTGCACGCTAAAGGTTCCCCAGTGCACTGTAATGTAAAGTTTGAAATGGTAGTACATTAAAGTGCACTAAAGAACCATAGGATGGGAGAAAGATCATACCCAATCTGTCTCCTTCTGTAATGGGCTCTGGGGTGGCATACAAAGATCTATGCTGCCTACGGCGGCCAGGGGGGCAGTTTAGGGAAAACATGAAGGGGAGGGGCAAGATATCCTAGATAGCAGCTTCCATACCACCGATGCGGTAACCACTTATAGGCAGAGGTACCGCAAATATAAAAGGAGTGGCCATTCCCTACCAAGCCATTATAACCGCTACTCCACCTATTTGCTTGTCTGTCATTCAACGATCCGAGCCGGGCGGTAGAGTCGGATTTGCCATTAACATAGACAGGGATGGAAGTGTCACTGTCAGGGGATAAATAATACTGACAGGTGCTATTCCCAGCAAACCAGGTGTGATTGCTGGACTTAAACTGTCGATAGCACACCAAACCAGGGGCCACTGGCCGCAACCTAATAGGGGAAGGGATATACGTTGAGTTGGCCTGCGGCTTCCAGGGGTCGTCCCTTAATGCATACTGGGACTCAATGGTACAGTTCTGTGACAAGGGGGTACCCGAGACATTTTTCCCTCTACTGAACCATCCCCAACAGTTATCTGACCAATTCTGGGGAACTACCCTCCAGGGTAACCCTGCAGCATGGTGCGGGATTTGGGAGCATACCCAGCAGTTAGAGAGGTTAAACTCTTGGGCAAAGCAAACCTTCAGGGA
Organism: Emys orbicularis; assembly: GCF_028017835.1. Lineage (NCBI taxonomy): Eukaryota > Metazoa > Chordata > Testudines > Emydidae > Emys > Emys orbicularis. The sequence continues at coordinate 26,406,932 of NC_088692.1, forward strand.
CTCATATGTGTTTGTCTCTAAGTTAGTAGGGATTCCTTTCCATCCCGCATGTGCCTGGGGGGAAACGGGAGATAACAAGAGGAGTGTCTCTATGGCAAAGAGCACCACTGTGGCAGACCCTAGACCTGAACTCATATTGGGCAGGTGATCCTAGGGCCTAACAATCACAATTCCCCAAATACCCACAAAATAACAATTACCAATAGCAAGCAGATTAAAAACAACAGGGACCAGGCCACCAGGTTAGGCCGGCCCTGTGAAAATAAACACAACCAACGCTCAGAGGTCTCACGGGGAGTGCGCTGTGACTGTCCAAAGAGAGCACAGGGCATTCCCAGCAGACACTATTGTCGCCTGAATAACAGCTTAAGTCCCAGATCGTCGCTGGCAGTCTTCTCTGCAGGCTGGACGGTCCACCGTTCAGGAGCAGGCACTGCTTTCAGGCGAGAGTGATGAATCCAGTTCTTGTGGCCCTCAACCTTTACTGCTGTATGGGAGACCAGCAGGACGGTGTAAGGTCCCTTCCACTTCTCTTGGAGAGGCTCGTCCTTCCAAGTCCGAACGAGTACGGAATCGCCTGGCTGCAAGGAGTGGATCGGGGCATCCAGCGGGAGAGGCTGCAAATCTTTGGTATACCTGTGGAGAGAACAAAGAACAGCAGACAGAGAGCACATGTACTGAGATAAGAAGCCACACCCTATTTCCCACTCCCCTGCCAGAACCGGTGTACCATTCATAGGCCATGCCCTTCCAAACATAATCTCGAAGGGACTGAGCCCTAACCTGCCCTTAGGGAGAGCGCGAATGTGGAGCAAAACAAGGGGCAAAGCATCAGGCCACTTAAGGGAAGCCTCTTGGCAAACCTTTGAGAGGTGCCGCTTAAGAGTCTGATTTGTACGCTCCACTACCCCACTGGCCTGCGGTCGCCATGGCGTGTGAAGCTTCCAGGGGATCTGTAGGGCATCCGATATCTTCTGAACGACTTGGGATGTGAAGTGTGGTCCATTATCAGATTCCATCCACTGGGGGAGCAAATTGAGCCTTACTCTGTGCTACTCGATATCCTCGGAGTCCAACAAAGTTCAGGAGGCTCACAGTGGCTTTAAGGCAAGAGGTTAGACCCACAGCAGCAATTAACAAGTCATCCACATATTGCAGGAGGAGGACTTTGTCCTCGTTGTCCCACTCCTCCAAGTCTCTAGCCAGGGCCTGGCTGAAAAGGGTGGGGGAATTTTTAAATCCCTGGGCCAGCACTGTCCAGCAAAGCTGCTTTCTAACCCTCCTTCTGTCCTCCCACTCGAAGGAGAAAATCTCCTGAGACTGGGGGTCAACCGGAATCGTGAAGAAAGCATCCTTTAAATCCAGGACTGTAAAATGGGTGTACTGCCCCCCTATAGAGGCCAACAATGTATACGGATTTGGAACAAGGGGGTGTAGAGTCTTAACCCGCTCATTAACTGCCCTCAGGTCCTGGACCAACCGATATGTGCCATTGGGCTTTTGTACAGGCAAGATAGGAGTGTTCCAAGCTGACTGGCATTCTCGAAGTACCCCGCACTTTAGGAACTGGTCTATAGTCTCCTGCAGTCCCTCTCTGGCTTCCCTTTTGATTGGATACTGCTTGATTCGCACTGGACCTTTTCCTGGCAAGAGCTGAACAGTAATAGGAGTATGATGGGCTGCCTTTCCTGGGATCCCTGATGCTCATACCAGAGGAAAAACCCGCTTCTCCCACTGACTCCACTCTGGGGCTTGCATAGCTGAGGGCTCAATTGCAAGTGTCATTATCCAGGCATTCTCTGGGGGTAAGGTGAGGCTTATTTCATCTTGAGTGAAATGCAGGGTGGCACCTAAGCGACAAAGCAGGTCCTGTCCTAATAGTGGCGTTGGACAATCGGGGAGGTAAACCAGTCTGTGAGATAGAGTTCTGTTCCCCAAAGCACATTCCGCTGGGGCATATACTGGGCACTTAGTTCCTTTCCCTGTGGCTCCCACCACAGTGAGGGAATCTGCCACAGGCAGCTGAAGGGGTTGGTTTACAGCAGTTCGTGCAGCTCCAGAGTCTATTAAAAAGTCTATGTCTGAATCTCCCACCCGCATTTTTACTCGGGGTTCCGGGGGCAGGATAGTCCGTCTCCCCTGACACCCCTATTCTTGATCCTCTGCTGCCATCATAGGGGTACCTTCCCTTTCGGGGCACTCATTTTTCCAATGTCCCTCCTTTCGGCATATGGCACACTGATTGCGACCCAGACGCCTTTCTTGTAAGCCAGGGCGCCCACGCCCACGTCCTCTCATTCCCCGGCCCCTTCCACCTTCCTGAAATCTTCCCCTGCCACCAGCCTGTACTGCTGCAACCATCATTTTCACTTGCCTCTTTTCCTTTTCTCCCTCCCTAAGGCTGTAAGCCCTGTTTGCAGTTTCCAGAATCTGTGCCATTGTCATGCCCATCAAATCCTCCTTTTTCTGCAGTTTCCTTTTAATATCAGGGGCAGCACGGCTGGTAAAGATACCCTTTATAATTGCCTCAGTAGCCAGATCATCGGGGTTTGCATTAGTAGTTTGCCTGATGGTATCCCGAATACGCTGCAGAAAAGCAACCGGACTCTCTTTTGGCTCCTGTACTAGCTCATACGGCTTAGCCCAATTGTTACATCGGACAGCTGAGTGTCGGAGACCATGTAATAGGAGCTCCTTGTATACAGTGAGAAGGGTGAAATCCGCCGGCACATTGGGATTCCACTGGGGGTCTGCTGTAGGGACCTGAACTGCAGCAACAGGGACGTTTGCTGCATCTGCCTCATGTCTACGCTGTGCCTCCTCCCGTGCCTTAGACACAACCTGATTTTGCTCCACCTCAGACAGCAGGGTCCGCATAAGGACATTACAGTCATCCCAGTCAGGCTTATGACTAGCCAGACACCCTTCAAAAACCGAGATAAACTTGCTTGGATTCGTAGAGAATTCCCCTGCCTGTGTCTTAAAAGCTGCTAGGTCCACTGGGTTAAAAGGCACATGGGTATAAACCTGCATTGTAGTGGCCGGACGATTATCTGTTCCAGTACGGGCTATCCGAGTCTCAGTAATCAATGGATAGAATCCCACCGAGGGGGCAATCTCTGGGACCTGAGGCACCCTGTCTTTATATGGTGGGGGTGTTGGAGCCGAAGGGGACACCGACTCTGCCATCACAACCGGGGGAGGGTTCTGGGGACTAACAGTAGTTACTACCGAACCTGTCGGAGTCAAATTACACCTTTGCAAAAGATCTGACCTATTTCTTAACAACATAAACAACTGTACATACATATGTTCATTCCATTTACCCGTTCGCTGACAAAACAAAAGCAATTGAAGGATCGTATTATAATTAAGTGATCCCTCCGGTGGCCACCTTTCCTGGTCCTCTAGCTGATATTGAGGCCAGTCTACTGTACAGAATCTTTTCAGTTTACTTTTAATCAACGGATCTGATCCAAACACTTTCCAGTTCACCAGAATGCATTCTAAGGGCGTACACCTTGCCCTGCCTGCAGTACTCTGCCCCTGCCCCATACTCTAGGGAGACACTGGGCGTCCCCAGGTCAAAACAGGTAAAGTCTCCACTGGACTGTTCCTACCTTATCCAAGGGTCCAGTTCTGCACCGTCGCCCGCAGCTGTTTCTCCACTAATCGAGCGCGTTGCACCGTTGTACCCTCCGGGGTCGACCAAACCACGTCTCCGCCGAGGCCCCCGATGAAATCACCGGTGCGCGCTGGGCGTCGGTCGTCGCCGCAATCCGTCGACCTCCGAGAGGGGTCCGGGCAAGGCTAAATTTCAGCCTCGAGCCCACCCAGGGACGCCAAGACTGTTGCAGGCACAGAGGCCCGAGGACAGCAACAGCTGGTTCGTTGCCCGGCGTGCTTCGCGCCAATAAACACACCGGGGTGGAGAAACAATCAAAGGTTTATTTGAGATCTCAAAGTGGTGCAAGGAGACAGGCAAGTCTCAAATCGAGCACACCAGAACAAAATATTTTCTCTCTTCTTATACTTTACAACTAAGCCCTCCCTTCTCTCCCCCTGTACCACCCCCCCACTCCCCCTCCCTTCTCTACCGAAGACATGTTTATACATTTAAGCCGTTAAATCATTCTAGGGCTATAAATCTAGCCTGTTAGTAACATTCCTCTAAACAATCATTTGGTTCTATTTACCCTTAGTTTACCACCCCTCCTCCAGCTAGAAACATGCAAACCTCATCATTATTGCTTAGGACCTGGTTATAAACAAGGTCGTAATAGGTAACTGGTTATTTACACATTCCAATTCCTGTCCTTGGCTCTTGAGCTCGATTAGAGTTAAATATGGAAGGACAGAGTTTAAACATGGAAGAACTCTGGTTCATATATATATATGCCTAATAACCCCAACACCAGCAACATCCACATGGACCAATTAATGCACAACAGATTAGTGTGCTTTCAAAGTCACACACCTGCAGTGCACGTTGCCCCACTGTGTAGACAAACCCTTATTAGTTTCCTACAAGAGTGATAAGGGGCTCAGAGGATGAGGTAGCCTAGTAATTAATGCATCCAACTTGCAGCTCTTTGCCCCTTTGTCTGGACAGTAGCAATATTTGTGCCTGACCTTAAGCCAGGAATCTTCAGCGGCCATGGCAGCCAGCCCTTTACCCTTTTAGGGTGTGGTAGGGGGACCTGGGCCCTCCCTCTCCACTGTGTCCCACCTCAGGGCCCTGTGGGAAGCAACACAGGCACGGTTGTCCCTATAGAAAGTCCAAATTAATCTCCCTACCACAATTTCCCTTCAGTTTGGGGTGTGACCCTTATAGTCCAAACAGTCTCCCAAACCCCCCCCCCCCCCGCCGCCCCCCAAAAGTCCAAAGGTGCAAGGCCCTGCATGATCTGCTGGTTCTCAAAGAAAGCCGTATTTAAAGAAGGCATTGCCTGTGGGCCTTACCTGCTCTCCCCTCTCAGGCTCAACCTGCAGGAAACCAGTCAGAAGAATGGCTCCTCTCTCTTGCAGGTTGTCTACCACCCTTCACCTTGGCTTCTGAGTTCCCTTTTAATCAGCTCCTCCAGTCATGGCATGTTCTGCAGGTCCAGAGGCTGGGGCTACATAGGCCAAGTATTGTCTTTTAACCTGTTCAGACAGTGTGAGGTTTTTGTACCTCATCATAAGGCCCCATGAAGGTCCTTGGAATTACATGCATCTGGTAGCAGGAAAATCAGGTCAAAGAACTGTCAGTTACAGCAGACTTAACCTTGACCTGATTTTGACAGCTGTGCCTGTGACTGGTCCTTGAGAATCCCTTATGCCTTATAGGGTTGCCAGGCATCTGGTTTTCAACCGGAACTCCTGCTGACCAAGCCATTAAAAGTCCTCCTGCATCCTAACTCCCTCCCTGAGCCCGTACCCCAACCCCCTGCCCCATCCCTGAGCCCCCTCCTATACCCCAAACCCGGCATCCCCAGCCCCACCGCAGAGCCCTCACCCCCAACTGGAGCCTTCACCCCCTCCCACACTCTGAACCCCTCGGCCCCAGCCCAGAGCCCCCTCCTACACCCCAATCCCTCATCCCTGGCCCCACCCCACAGCCCACACCCTGAGCCCTCACCCCCTCCCACACCCAGCACCCCTCATTTCTGGCCCCACCCCAAAGCCCTCACCCCCTTCTGCACTCCAAACTCCTGCCCCAGCCCGGTGAAAGTGAGTGAGGGTGGGGGAGAGCGAGTGGACAGAGGGAGGGGGGATGGAGTGAGCAGGTGGCAGGGCCTCAGAGATGGGGCGGGGCATGGTGAGGCCTTGGAGAAGGGAGTGGGGCAAGGGTGTTCGGTTTTGTGCGATTAGAAAGTTGGCAACCCTAACACCTTAGCTGCCTCAGTTCCTTATATGTCTCTTATAAGGGTTGTCTTGGGATAGGCAGGGAGGGGAAAGGTTATGAGGATTAATGAGTTAATGTTGGTAAAGCACTCCGAAATTGCAAAGCATTCATTTATAGACTTTTTCTGACTTTCATCACCATACTAGTTGAGCCCTCCTATAAATACTATCAGCAGTGCTGACTTTCTAATGTGCTGTGGGGTGCTCAAACCCGGCTTTGCCCCAGTCCCCATCCCCACTCCACCCCTTCCCCGCAGCTCCCACCCTGCCTCTTCCCACCCCTGTTTCACCCCCACCCTGCCCCCACCCTGTTCTGCTCCTTCCCCCAAGCGTGCCCGGTTCCCCCCCCGTCGCTCCCCCACAGCGTCTCCTGCCATGGAACAGCTGATTGTGGCAGGTGGGAGGTGCTGGGAGGGAGGAGGAGGTACTGATTGGTGGGGCTGCCAGGGAGCAGGAGGTGCTGGGTGGGAAAGGGAGTTGGCTGCTGGAGGGGGGCTCAGCACCCACCATTTTTTTCCTGTAGGTGCTCCAGCCCTGGAGCACCCATTGAGTCGGCGACTATGAATACTATGGATTATCAGGAACTTTAGGCTGTGGAACTCTTAAGGTCCACAACGTACAGTTGTAAGGGAAGAGAAGGGGGGAGGGATAGCTCACTGCAGGGGGAGGGATAGCTCAGTGGTTTGAGCATTAGCCTGCTAAACCCAGGGTTGTGAGTTCAATCCTTTAGGGGGCCACTTGGGGATCTGGGGCAAAATCAGTACTTGGTCCTGCTAGTGAAGGCAGGGGGCTGGACTCAATGACCTTTCAAGGTCCCTTCCAGTTCTAGGAGATGGGATATTTCAATTTCAGAAATATCCAGCCTTTCACATCCATTATTGTAATTACTGTTATAAATTATTTTGGGTCAGCATCAGAGAAAAGTGCTTTGAAGATTTTTTTCTTCCTTTCATCTGCCTCTCATGAAAAGACCAGAATATTATTTTGACTCGTGGGGTGCTATGCAGCCTCTTAAGTTATTACAGAAGCCTCTCTATGCTAGCATAGTCCCTGCTGCTGCAAAGTGCTAAAACCATTCATAGAAGCAAAGCAGGTCATGTTCATTACGAAATCTTATCAATTCACAATAGAGAAAAACAACCCAAAAACTACATCAGTAAATGTCACTAACAGTGTATCTAAAAAGTTAAATACTATTACTTTACACAAAGATGTTTTTAAACCAAAGTGCAAATTATATAACAATTAATTAGTGTTGGAACTTCTGTCCCAGGGAGTCTGAAGAAGAATGAAATTATCAGGCCTCTGCATGTTATTTACCCAGTAAGCATTATAGGCCAAATCTTGTGGGTGGCAGAGGGGTCTCCAAGGAACCGGAGTTGCATTGTGCAGAGGTCCAGCTGTGGAGAGGCTCTGCATATGAGGGCTCTTTTTGTGGAACAGGATTCCACAGTAGCTCTCTGTGTCTCTGCCCAGGAATGCTTTGGGGACAAGATAGGCCATGGATGGGAAGTGGTAGGGCACTGGGCCCAGCTGCTTGATGTTGGCCTAAGTCCCCTGCAGAGGGAGAGTAGAGGATGCTAATGACGTTTCAGGGGACAGCTATTTCAGAGTGGCACTGCCAGTGATTTTAAAATTAGGCAGAACTTTTATAGAAATTAATCCTATTTAGTGGACAGGAAAAGACCAGACTGTGCATCTGCCAAATCTGGAGCTAGGAAAATAGAAGCCATACCTAATGCTTACATCTCAGAGCCTTTCATCCACAGTTTCCAGGAGACCGATTCCTAACTAAGCTGCTGCACCCTCTCATAGAATTCCCAGCAGCAATCATAGCTCAAATCAAAAACGATAGTGATGGGATATGTAAGGGTAAAGCAGAAAACTGGGAGACCGCTGGTGTGCAGACATGGCATTAGGGAATGGAGGCACAAGCAGGCACTGCTTCCAAGCTTGATAGATAAAGTGCAGGCACCTGTCTCAGCTTGATAGATAACGTGCTACCCCTCTCCCTTCCCTTCTCCTTGTTAGGGGATCGATAAGCTTGAAGCTGCATAAGGATCTAAAGAATACCTTTTGGGTAAAGCAGTGTTATCTCCCCCTCCCTTCCTTTCCCAGCTACACAAACGAGCTTGGGGTCATGGCCACTTCCTCCCTTCCCTGCAAACTGCTGATCCAGGGAATTTGTGGCGGCAATTATTGTAAAGAAATGTATCTTCAAAGTAAAAGTTATCTGTAGACTATGTTAATGCTGTAAACAGTAATCAGGGGTGGGGATTATTATATTCAGTATATAGTTATTAATATTCATTGTATGGGCGTTCATATTACTTAATAAGAGTTTTGGGGGTGTTGTAGTAATTGTAAATATTTACATAGTAACTTAGATTAAAAGAGTGTGCTGTAACTAATTCAGTATTTACTCGACAATTGGGTCGAGGGGAACAAGTATCGCAGTAAAGAAGCCCAAATTCGCCTCTGGGTCAACCTGCTCATTCTCTAACATTTGGCGCCATGAACAGGATACCAGGGGAGAGTCGTGCCTGATCACCACGTCTCGCCATGGATTCAATGAGTAAGTTGAACAGGCCCTTTACTGCAACCCCGGTTAAGGAGTTTATTAATAAAGTGGTGGGGAGATGGGGGGGTCCTTATGCGGCCACCCGTTGGGACTGTCAGGATTGGCCATCCATCCAGGGGTGGGTGGAAGCTGCTCTGGCATCCAAATGCTCCCAGGATAAGAAAAAGGCTGTTTTGTTGCAGGCTTTGTGTGAGAGTCTGTCAGGTTTATGGGAGGAGGTTACGAGTCTTAAAAGCAAAGTCTGCAGCAAATTGCTGAGGAACAGTGCATGGTAAATCATCACAGTGTGCTGGCAGTCAGAATGGCTGAAAATTGTGTGGATGATTTTAATCGCCTTAAGTCTGAGAACCTGGCCCTGAAGGGTCAATTACCCACCCTCAGCACCTCCTGCACCCTTAGCCCCTTCTGTCCCCTCAGCCCCTCCTGATTATGAAGACCCCGATTCTCTAATAAAACCCATCTATCCCGTCATGACACGAACTATGGTCAGGATGGAACAGGAGAATCAGGCTGCTAGAAACGAGGTGGCAGAGCTCTTGTGCTGGTCTGGTGGCTCTGAATGCTGAGGACGGTGGTGGTCCTACTATCCGGCAAGAGGTTACCATCACATCAATGTTGGACGGGGATAGGGAAAGCCTGTACAGAGAATTGGGCCCCACCCCAAGAACGGAACATGTTCCTGCGATGGCTAGAGTGGGTGGAAAGCCGGCTAAACTGGTATACCAGAAATGATTTGGTTTTAGCCTGGGAGACGCTTTTGGGTCCCATGGCAGTGGTTGTAGGCCTCCAGAACAAGGGTTTCCAAACAATTGTCCTGGACACGGCCTGGATTCTCTTCGGGGTATATTCCCAAACAGCGGGCTTGGTTAAATTAGCCCCTATACCGGGGGAACACCCGCACGCTGTTATTCCCTGCATCCAAGTCTGGAATAGTATATTTGGTGACCTCGGGGATGAATGGCTATTACCCTCTGGGAACAGTGGGGGAACAGCCCTTCTCGATGCTTGGCTTCAATGCCTAAGTCCCCCACTCTGTGATTGGCTGGAGTTACAGGCAGGACCCTTCCAGGCTGACAACCTGCCTGCATTAGTGGAAAGGGCCTCTGTGTATACACGACAGACTATGGCCTGGGACACCCCTGCATCTCAAAATGGACCCACCGGTAAGGATACCTCCACCCAGATCTGGCACTTGGAGGAGCATCTTGATGTCCTCCTCAGGGAGCGCAGGCCAAAGCCCCAAAGGTTGCAGCCCAGTCCCCTAACTTCCTTGGGCTCTAAGGCCAGCCCTGTAGCAAGGAAAGGAAACTGGTCCTGCCTCAGTTGCCAAGCCAATAATTTTACCCGAAGGGAGACATGCTTTAAATGCGGGCATGCGCGGGCCCCTGCTGTGGCAGCCATTGACTAGGGGAGCCCTCAGGCCAGTCCACGGAGCTGGTCTCTCTCCGTGGATCAGTTCAGCTGCCTGGTAATCTGGGGGCGGCTGAATGGTGGGCCTGAAGTGACATATCTTTTGGATTCTGGATTGATCTTATATCTGGTACATGGTCCTGCCTGGGAACGGGGCCAACAAATATCACTTGGAGGCACTATGGGAGGCCAAAATTGGGGAACTGAACAGGATGGGATATTCTTGCCATTCGAGGGAGAGCCTTTTGATTCCACTCCCTGGGTTCTTGGCCCCAATATCCAGCTCAATATCATGGGGTACCAGTTTAAAGCCCAGTTCATTGACCTGTGTAACTGCCAACTGTGGTCCATCCCTAATGGGCACGGCCAGGTGATCACCCATGGAGTTGGTAAGCAGTGTGGCGAAAGGACCAAAGCCGGGAATCATTCTCTCGGGTTGGGAGGACCTGCCGGGATGGGCAATGGACAGCCTGGATGCTGGGCAGCTCCAAATTTTAGTGAGTATTGAGGGGGGAGCTCCTCCAGCAGTTAATCAGTACCCCATCCCTGGAGTGGCTATCCAGGATCTCTCCATTACGATGGAAATCCTAGAGCAGTGGGGGCTTATTAAACCCGCCTCCTCCTGCGCTAATGCCCCCGTATGGCCCGTACGTAAACCAGATGGGTCTTGGAGGCTAACCATTGATTACCGGGAACTAAACTATGTCACCCCCTCCTCGCCCCACTGGTGGCATGTCTGCCCGAAATGATCACCCAAATTCAGTCAGGGGACCAGTGGTTTTCTGTGCTAGATGTTTCCAACGGATTCTGGTCCATTCCTCTGGCCCAGGAAAGCCGGTGGAAGACTGCCTTTACTTGGCAGGGGTCTCAATTCCAATGGCGGGTTCTGCCCCAAGATTACAACAATACCCCCACCCTGTTTCACCGGGAGCTCAAGCGGGTTCTGGATGCATTGGGACCCGTAAGTCAGCGATGTATTCAGTATGTGGATGACATCCTCATCCTGGGACGGGAAAAGGAAGAGGTAGCTGCAGCTACCCGGAAAATAATCAAGAGTCTTGGGGAAGCAGGACTAAAGCTGAATGGGAAAAAGGCTCAGCTGGTCCAACCCTCAGTAATCTTCCGAGGGGTAACCATTGAGTCGGGTAGCCAGTCTGTTGATTCAAGTCAGGCAGCAGTAATCACCCAGCTGCCCCGTCCCACTGATGCTGGGGCTCTAGCTTCATTTATTGGACTAACTGGGTTCTGCCGAGAATTTATTCCTCGGTGCAGCACCCTGCTGCGACCCCTGCAAGCTCTGCTCCGCTCTCCGAATTGGGAGTGGGCACCGGACTGTGAAAGAGCCTTCATGGCGCTGAAACAGCATATTACCTCTGCCCCTGGTCTGGCCAGCCCCGACCCCGAGAAACCCTTCATTCTGTACCCAGAAGTCTTTGGGGAGGAAATTGGAGTAGTGGCTTGTCAGCAGACAGGGTCGGATCTGTGACCGGTAGCATTTGCTTCCCGGCGACTGTCAGCTGTAGAAAGCAAGTACAGTCCCTGTGAAAGAATGGTGCTAGCTTGTTACTGAGCATTGCAAAAGGTAAAGTACTTAATCGGGGGGGGGGGGGGGGGGAAGGGGAGGTCATTCTGTGAACATTTCATACTCCAGGCAAACTGGTTTGTTCTGGTGACCTGCTAAGAGGGGGTGTAACTGATACTCAAATTGGTCGGTGGGCAATTGCTTTGGAAAACAGCCAAGTTGAACAAAAGTAGCTAAAAGATCCAGAGCGTCGGGTTGCTGGACTGCTAATCAAGGATACACCCCATACCTGCATGATCCCGGAGTCATAGAATCATAGAATATCAGGGTTGGAAGGGACCTCATGAGGTCATCTAGTCCAACCCCCTGCTCAAAGCAGGACCAATCCCCAACTAAATCATCCCAGCCAGAGCTTCATCAAGCCTGACCTTAAAAACCTCTAAGGAAGGAGATTCCACCACCTCCCTAGGTAACCCATTCCAGTGCATCACCACCCTCCTAGTGAAAAAGTTTTTCCTAATATCCAACCTAAAACTCCCCCACTGCAACTTGAGACCATTACTCCTTGTTCTGTCATCTGGTACCACTGAGAACAGTCTAGCTCCATCCTCTTTGGAACCCCCTTTCAGGTAGTTGAAAGCAGCTATCAAATCTCCCCTCATTGTTCTCTTCTGCAGACTAAATAATCCCAGTTCCCCCAGCCTCTCCTCATAAGTCATGTGCTCCAGCCCCCTAATCATTTTTGTTGCCCTCCGCTGGACTCTTTCCAATTTTTCCACATCCTTCTTGTAGTGTGGGGCCCAAAACTGGACACAGTACTCCGGATGAGGCCTCACCAATGCCGAATAGAGGGAAATGATCACGTCCCTCAATCTGCTGGCAATGCCCCTACTTATACAGCCCAAAATGCCATTAGCCTTCTTGGCAACAAGGGCACACTGTTTGACTCATATCCAGCTTCTCGTCCACTGTAACCCCTAGGTCCTTTTCTGCAGAACTGCTGCCTAGCCATTCGGTCCCTAGTCTGGAGCAGTGCATGGGATTCTTCTGTCCTAAGTGCAGGACTCTGCACTTGTCCTTGTTGAACCTCATCAGATTTCTTTTGGCCCAATCCTCTAATTTGTCTAGGTCCCTCTGTATCCTATCCCTGCCCTCCAGGGTATCTACCACTCCTTCTAGTTTTGTGTCATCCGCAAACTTGCTGAGGGTGCAGTCCACGCCATCCTCCAGATCATTAATGAAGATATTGAACAAAACTGGCCCCAGGACCGACCCTTGTGGCACTCTGCTTGATACCAGCTGCCAACTAGACATGGGGCCATTGATATTGGCTGCCAACTAGATATGGAGCCATTGATCACTACCCGTTGAGCCCGATGATCTAGCCAGCTTTCTGTCCACCTTATAGTCCATTCATCCAGCCCATACTTCTTTAACTTGATGGCAAGAATACTGTGGGAGACCATATCAAAAGCTTTGCTAAAGTCAAGGAATAACATGTCCACTGCTTTCCCCTCATCCACAGAGCCAGTTATCTCGTCATAGAAGGCAGTTAGGTTAGTCAGGCATGACTTGTCCTTGGTGAATCCATGCTGACTGTTCCTGATCACTTTCCTCTCCTCTAAGTGCTCCAGAATTGATTCCTTGAGGACTCCCCTGAGTCCTCTGAGGTTACAAGTTGGTTCCGGGCCCTTTCCTCCGATCAGGTCAAAAACGGGGATGAGCTCTGGTTTATTGATGGTAGTTGCCACCTTATCCCTGCTGGCAAGCGGGTTACGGGTATCGGAATAGTCAGCCCCCGACAAAGCTGGTCCTACTCCCTTTTGGGGGGAAGTGCACAGTGGGCTGAACTGAGTGCCCTATGGGTCTTGCTTCACTTATGGGAAGACTTTGCTTTCACAGGACAAAGGATAATAGTCCTGGATAGTGAATATGTATTCCGGGGGGCTACCAAGTTATAGGGTGGTGGGCCTCCCGTGAATGGTAGGATACCTCGGGAACCCCCATATGACATCACAATCTGTGGAAAGCAATCTACGATAAAGTTCATAATCCAGTCCTCATGGTTAAGGTAAAAGCTCATCGGAGGACAAGTATCAGGGGGTAGCCGTGTTAGTCTGTATCTACAGAAACAACAAGGAGTCTGGTGGCACCTTAAAGACTAACAGATTTATTTGGGCATAAGCTTTCGTGGGTAAAAACCTCACTTCTTCAGATGCATCGGAGGACAGAATCTGGAGCAGCAGGAAATGCACAGGCAGATGCAGCGGCTAAAGCTGCAGCACAGCCGCTCTCAGCCCAATACCAGCCAGCTGCCCCTTTGGAAACACCCAATGGCAGCCGTCTGCACCCGGAACCAAGTGGAGTGGGCTGCTGCCTTTGAGCGAGAGCAGCGGGACTGGGAACGTCCTACTTCTCCAGGTCTCCGACAGGAGAAAGGGCTGTAGGTCAAGGAGAAGGAGGGCCAATTGGTTCCCTACATACCCCTTCGGTGGAGGGACACCTTGCTGCTATGGGTACATGGCTCTAAGGTGGGCGGACACCCAAGAGAGGAAGAAATGATGGGTATGGTAAGCCGCCTGGGCTGGTGGCCTTCATGGAAAGGGGATGTTAAAGCCTGGCTAGCCGCATGTCTAGAGTGTGCTCGACACCAGCCAGCCCCAGTTGGTCACAAAGGAAAGCTCGTGGAGCGACCCTTAACTGGTCCCTGGGAAAGAATACAGATGGACTATGTGGGCCTCCTTCCCCGCGCTAAAGCTGGGTATTGGTTCATGCTGGCAGTAGTAGAGGCATTCAGTAAATGGGTGGAAGCCTTCCCTACTCAGGACCAAACCACCAAAACCACTGCCTCACTGCTTGTTACCTAGGTCTTTGTACGCTGGGGGGTTCCCCAGATCATGGATTCGGATCGAGGGCCAGCATTTCACAGTTCCCTATTGTGGCACCTTGGTGAACTGCTGGATGTGGAGCGGCAACTCCACATCCCCTACCACTCTCAAGCGTTGGGCAAGTGGAGTGCATGAATCGCACCATAAAGGAAGCGCTTCGGAAGGGTGCCAATCTGGGAGGCACCAATTGGGCTGAGCTCTTGCCTTTTACTTTAATGCGTATCCAAGCCCGGCCTGCCAAAGCCACAGGCTTCAGTCCTCATGAACTGCTAACAGGCAGACCAATCGGTGGGAAAGCCTGCTCACACCCCCGCCAATGGAACAGGTTGTGCAGGCGAACATGGAGGATTGGATCCTCCAACTTCAGGAGCAAATCCGAATATTACACATGAAGGCTGCCCAATCAGAAGGCAAGGCTAAGGCCAAAGCCAAGGCCTGGTACGATCTTCCACACAATCCCCTGGATCAAATACGAATGGGGATGTTGGTAATCTATCGTGCTCACGGTTCCCACCCCTTCCTGGTGCCTCGGTGGGAGGGCCCTTATCTGGTAGCTCACATGATTCATCTGTCTCTGGTGTGCTTATCCCATGAGGGTCAGCACTGGTGGGCTCATGTCTCTCAGGTAAAGCGCTATAATGCCTTAACCAAATGCCAAAAGGAATGAAGTGATTCTGTTTTTCAGGACTATGGCCATTCCTGTGGCTATTTCCCATGGCTGCCTGGGTCGGGTTTGATCAGCCTCGTTATCCAGCCCCTGATCTGGTGGATATTGGAATGCAACAGGAACCAAAGTACTACACCCCAGAGCAAGTCCGACAGTGGCCCTGGTATCGAAGGCAAACAATTCCTTGGTGGCAGGGAGGAGCTTGTGGTTCAACAGGCTGTGGTACTGCATACTACTGGGGGGTTATTCCCTATGCTCACCAATGTAGATTTGGAGAGGTGGGATTAGGGTGTGAGGCCTTACCCGAAGCAGCCGAAGTGGTCAGTGACCTTAGGCCTACACCCTTTGTGCTACCACACACTATGGCCCATGGGACACGCACGGATACCCCATATCAATCCACTCTCCCCTCCCCTAACCCACCATCTACTGACCCTGACACCCTCAGTGCCTGGTGCCAAGCATACTTGCAAAATGGATGCGGCCCGACCAATCGCTTTGTCCAGTGGTTTAATAATGGCTCCTTACAAGCATCCGAATATAAGTTCAGCAAGGTGGATGCTTAAGGTGGGAGGAATGGGTGGTCACTTAGGTCACTTTGTACAAACCAGTCAGACAATTGTTTATGTAGGAGTGTGTACCTTTCTCTCCTCGTTAACCCTGCGGAGAAATGATTCGGCTCTCTGGGGAACGTGGACATCGGATGGAAATCTCACCCCCCTCTGGATTCCTCTAAATTCTTCAGGCATGGCACCCCCTTTTATTGGACATGTCATGCCGCCCCCTTTTGGACCAAGGGAAAATGCACTCTAATTAAACCTCTTCCCCTCCCTACTCCTCCACCTCCCTCCAAATTGTCTGTAACACACCTATCCCCATGGTGGTCTACCCCCATCCAAAAACCTGTGGTTCTTAATGCATCAGGTTTACAAATATCTATCACTCTGTTCCCCACTGACTGGTACCTCAGTAATACATTTGCTAACTGTTCTTGGTTTACCAAAGTAGGTGAAAGAATGGTGCTATGGGCAATTACAAACTCGGTAGAAAAGAACACCCTAAAACAGCAAGCTCTCACCCACTACCTATGGGAAGGTTGGAACTCGCTGCAGGAAGCTGACTCAGTGGCTCGAATTCAACACCTGGAACATGTCCTGGGGTATTGGACGGGGGGTGGGGTGGGGGATTACTGCAGGGGTCTGCACTTAGCTCAACTGACCGTCTGTTGGGAAATGTCATTCTAACTCTTGAGAATATTACAGAATCCCTTATGAGTGAACTGGTGAACAGTGTAAAAACTATTTTGTGGGGAGAAGCATGTGGCCAGGTTCAACAAACCCTCACCAAACATCTTGTAAACCTCTTGCAGGATGCCTGCCGGGGTTATGGCTGTCTGGATTAGAGGGGACCAATGTAGCAAATCAATTAAAGGTGTATTGGCCCTTTAGAGCCACCTGGTAGACAACTTGGGGGACTGTACACTGGGACGGTGTACCCTTACTGCCAGGGGAGTGGCTGGAGGAAAATGGACCTCGGCCACCCTTTTACAGCCGGGGCTTGGGAGTGGGTTCAAATGGAAATGGTCCCAAGAACCCGTTTGGCAGGTGCTAATGGAAAATGACACACGGTTTCTGATGGAGTCCGAGGTGTATTATCCATGCATAGGCTTAGTGTGGGTGGGACAGGGAAATGCATGGGAGGGATGGCCGCAGGAACTGCCACCCCTGCAGTGCACAGAACCCATACCCCCTCAGCATTGGGTACAACAGGGAAATAAAATTTGCTGGGAGGGATTGGCCATGCTTAATGGCCAGGTTTTGGAGGGTGGAAAGTATGTGGAGCAGGTGGGATTTGGACCAGGAACCTTTTCCTTGCAGCTGGGAAACTCCACTTATCAAATTCATATACCAGCCATGCATCGACTTAATGTAACTGGACACCCAACGATACCCACTAATTGGACTATGGTGGTACCGGAAACCACCTGGATGAACTGGAACCATTTAATACAGTTGCTCAGGCAACTCCAGTTCGAGCATCGCCGAACGCAGGTTTTGGAAGCCCAAGCCCTTCGAGGAATGAATGCCTTCCGACTGGCTACTGAACTGCCTGCTGATTGTACTTGGACTGATGTGGCCTGTGCCCTTCGGACAGGCCTAATGGACACTCATTCGCTACTTGGTCATATTACCCATGTTGTAGGGATGTTATTCATACTAATTGTATTATTAATTGTAGTCATGGGGTGCTTAAAATGATGTGCTGCCTTAGCCACTCCCCGGAAGCCATACTTGTAGATTCAGCGGCTTACACCCTTTTGTGACCCGCCTTCTCTCTCTCCCCGTAGCATGACTGGTGGACCAAGGTATCAGGCTAACTGGAGCCAGGGCCTCCAGCCCAAGTGCCCCGCCGTTCAGTGTGTGGGAAGGAGGGGCGCGTGGGCCCTTCTTTGAAGAGAATAGGGAATGTTGGTATATGTAAGGGTTAAGCAGAAAACTGGGAGACCGCTGGTGTGCAGACATGGCATTAGGGAATGGAGGCACGAGCAGGCACTGCTTCTAAGCTTGATAGAAAGTGCAGGCACTTTTCTCAGCTTGATAGATAATGTGCTACCCCTCTCCCTTCCCTTCTCCTTGTTAGGGGATTGATAAGCTTGAAGCTGCATAAGGAATGTGGGGATCTAAAGAATACCTTTTGGGTAAAGCAGTGTTATCTCCCCCTCCCTTCCTTTCCCAGCTACACAAACGAGCTTGGGGTCATGGCCACTTCCTCCCTTCCCTGCAAACTGCTGATCCAGGGAATTTGTGGCGGCAATTATTGTAAAGAAATGTATCTTCAAAGTAAAAGTTATCTGTAGACTATGTTAATGCTGTAAACAGTAATCAGGGGCGGAGATTATTATATTCAGTATATAGTTATTAATATTCATTGTATGGGCGTTCATATTACTTAAAAAGGGTTTTGGGGGTGTTGTAGTAATTGTAAATATTTACATACTAATTTAGATAAAAAGAGTGGTGTTGTAACTAATTCAGTGCTTACTCGACAATTGGGTTGAGGGGAACAAGTATCGCAGTAAAGAAGCCTGTCTACTCAAATCCGCCTCTGGGTCAACCTGCTCATTCTCTAATGGATAGCGTGTCCTATATCTAGCTGACATTTTCATTGTGTAACTCATTTCACAGTTTCTCTCTCTCTCTCTCTCTCTCTCTCTCTGCAGGTACTGTACATTACTGCCAGGGATGCAAGCAGAAGCATGATGAGAATTCAAACAGTTTTTAGTTTTAATTGATAAAATCTCTCATCCACAAACTGCTGATTTCTTTTCTTACATCTCATTTCTTCCTCTCCCCTCACCTTGTCCCCCCCACCCCCGCCACTGTGTATCAATCACATCCTGCTAAATAACAGTATTATAGTTCCTGTGGAATTAATGTGCCATAACTTAATTACTGAATATATTCTACAATTTAATTTTAAAAAGTGAATGTATAAGTGGTGTGAGTTGCCTAACAGACAGGCCTGCTGAAGACCGAAGCCCTCTGTTTATAAAACATGGGGTTGGGGGGCACCCCATTGCTAGGCTCTGTGGGGTAGGGGCTGTGAGGTGTCTGGGCTGGGGGGAACCCTTCAGTGTCATACTAGGAGCTCATGTTCAGCTGATTATCCACCATGACTCCCAAATCATTTTCAGAGTTACTGCTTCCCACGATAGTGTCGCCCATCCTGTAAGTATGGCCAACATACTTTGTGCCTAGATATATACATTTAGCTATATTAAAACACATATTGTTTGCTTGCACCCATCTTACCAAGCTATCCAGATTGCTCTGTATCAGTTTCCTGTCCTGTTCATTATTTACCATTCCCTCAATTTTTGTGCCATCTGCAAACTTTATCAGTGATGACTTTATGTTTTCTTCCAGGTCATTGATAAAACAGTGTTAAATAGCGTAAGGCCAAGAACTGATCCCTATAGGACTCCACTGGAAACATACCTGCTTGATGATGATTCACTATTATAGTTTGAGACCTGTCAGTTAGCCAATTGTTAATCCATTTGATATTCTAGTGTTCATTTTTTTAATTAAAATATTATATGATACTAAGTTAAATACCTTACAGAAGTCTAAGTATATTATATCAATATTATTACCTTTATCAACCAAACTTCTAACCTCATCAAGTAGTTTGATAGGATACATTATCCATAAACCCATATTGATTGGGATTAATAGTATTACCTTCCTTTAATTCTTTATTAATCAAGTCCCATATCAGATGCTCCATTATCTTGCCCAGGATTAATGTCAGATTGAAAAGCCTTTTGTTACCCAGGTCATTCTTTTTACCCTTTTAAAATATTGGCACAATTAGCTTTGTTCCTATCTTCTGGAACATCCCCACTGTTCCAAAACATATTGAAAATCAACAATAATGGTCCAGCAAGCTCCTCAATCCGCTTTTTAAAAACTCTTGGACCCAAATTAGTGAGACCTGCTGATTTTAAAATGTCTAACTTTAGTAGCTGCTGGTTAACATCCTCCCGAGCGCCTACTGAAATGGAAACAGAGTCGTCATCATCATCATATGATATGCAAGTCTTCTACCTTATTTCACTGCTTTCTGCTTCTAGTCCTTAATGTGTTTGCATGTTGTAAAGAGCTTCAGATGCTTTTAGAGATAGCTCTACAAATAAAATGAAGCATGTTTATAAACCGTTATATTCTTAACTGCACTCTTTTGTGTCTGATGCTTAGATGGAGAATTTTCCTTAGGCAATTGCTGCAAAAAATCCTCTAATTCCAGCTCTTGCACTTCAGTCAGTTGCCAACCTTCCCCTCCGTTATAGCAGTGTTGAGGCCGATGAGACATTTGAGCACAGTAATCACATCAGGGTTTTCAAGCTGACATTCTTGCTTGTCCATATTTTATATTTTATTAAATTGCTTCACTCTGGTCTGTTTCTCCTCCTACTAATAGACTATTATGGTTACTATTCTCTTTAGGCCCTTTGCTACCAGCATAATACAAGCTACACACATTTTCCCTTATGTTTCCCTATAGATTAAACAATTTTCTCTTTCTTATCTTGAAATGAAAAGTATTATCTTTTTCTGAGCAGTTCTTAACAACTGTGTATTTTTCCCCTCAGCATTTTGATGATAGCATCTAATAACAAAGCTCGCTTTAGATCTTGAAACATTACAAGGCAAAGCAATCTTTTGTCAGCAATAGATTTGTGATGCTAGCTTTCCTTATTCAATCTAAAAGCATAGAACTAAAACCCTATTAAATGTCAGTGCTTATTTCTTATACAGTCCCATATATCAATAAATCGCTGCCTCTTGTCTGAGCCTTACTAAACTTTTATTGCTTTCTATGCCAACTATCCACATTGTGGTTCAGAATGTCAGCACTGCCAGCCTCATGTGTTAAAAACTCATGAGACAGACACACAAACAAAAATCATGACACTGGCTTAAAAAAATCATGAGATTTTTTAAAATACGTAAGTATATTTTAGGATTTTTTAAATTAGCCTTCTGGTTTCTGAGCCTTAGGGTGCACTGTGACCATGTTTCCAAGCTTTTCTCCACAGCCATAAGGGCTAGAAACTTGCTTTGTTTGAAAAAAAAAATAAAAATAAAAGCAGAGGGTTTCCTGTAATCACATGATTCCAGAAGCTAGGGCTTTAAGAGAAAAAACAAATCTCATAAGAATTGCAATAAGATCATGAGATTTGGCAACACTGGAATAGCAGCAGTAATAACTTCTACCTGAAGCTGCATTAATTTTTGCTCATTTCTTCCATGCTAGGAAACTGCCCTTAAAAAGGGACATTACTACCAAGGCTGTTGACAGGAAATGTCCTTGCACAGTGGCTCCAAGGGAGCTGTGCTATCAGGGCACAGGACTTGGTGCAGTAGGTATAGAGAAGAGAATATCCATGCAGATGACCCTAGGACAACCATGTAGTTTGGGGGCAAGCCTAGCCCTTTAGAGCAATTAACAATATGTCTACACTGCAATCAAAGCATATGATTGCAGGACACATCGACATACCTGAGCTAGCTTTAATGGTGCTCACTTGCCTACTGATAGAAGTGAAGCCACGGCAACATGGGTGTACAAGCTCACCTGAGACCCTGGCAATTCCTTAGATCGCTAGTCTGTGCTGAAGTTTATGCTGCTGTGGCTTCACTGTTATTAGTATGTAAATCAGATTAGATTAAAGCTACTCGATATTCCTGGTGAACCAAGATGGAACAAATAATGGAGGTACCTGCAGAAATCAAAAATGGCCAGCAGGATAAGACCTAAAACAGGAGCTGGAGGCTTCATGAATGGAATTCAAGGAGTATCTGGAGGTTTGTCAGAAAGGGGTCACATTGGACTTGCAGCCAGAGGTGAAATCTCTGTTGGAGCAACAACTACAAAACATCCAGGCAGATCTGCAGCTGGGCTTCCCAAACTCCTAGTCTAGAATGGTAAAACGGAATGATGAGGTGACCAATAATCTGGCTGCCATAGACAAGAAGTTCTTCCGTGAAACAGCGGAGACCAAGCAAGTTTTAGTCAATCTGGAATTTGCCTACAGAGATGAGCTGCAGCAAGGATTTACGGAGCTAAAAATTCAGTGACAGGAGGAAATCCAAGGGTCCTAGACCACAGTGGAAGACAGCCATCTAGATGAAGAATTGAGCCAGCCAGAGAACTAGGGTAAAACCAGACATTTACAACAGTTTTCTACCCTGCTTGTAACCCATAGAGACCCAGAAGGGAGAGGGCAGGCTATAGCAGCTCAGTGTAAAAGCCCACGGTTTTTGAGGGGGAAACTCTCTGGGTGGGCTTATTTGGCTCAATTAAACATTATAGCTCAAATGAATGGCTGTGAAGGGGGACAGCATGGTGGGTTTCTAGCAGCCAGCTTTTGTGGCCCAGCTCTAATTGTGCTGCAGAATTTACCCACATAAAAGAGACTGAACTAGCCAGACCTGGTACAAGCCTTGGGCCTAGCCATTAATCTGAGTTGGCTTGGGCACAGCTAAGGGCTTGAAGAGGGAAAGAAGAAACCCCACCTGAAGTGGCAGAGGACCTGTGACAGCTTGTGCTCCTGGCATATCTGGATGCCACAGATGTATAGATGCTCAGCTGGACTTGCAGATCCAGATCAGAGAAAGGAAGCCAAAGACACTCCAGCAGGCTGAGGAATATGCCACAGATAGAACTTGAATCTTTTCTTGCAGCAGTTCCCCAGAAGAAGAAGCAGCTGCTATTCAGGAATATGGGAACTGATTGCCATGAGCCTTCTCAGTACAGGTCTTTGTCTAATATGTGTGACGAAAGAGGGAATTCTAATCTGGTTCAGAACCATATTCAGTGGTTAGCACAGATAATAAATGTGGTTTGGAAAAAAAAAAGGGAAATTGGGCAACAATGTAAAAATCATAGGAAACAGTTCAGTTAAAAATGCAGGTAGTGTGACAAAATTGGCCACAAAATTTAAAGTGGGCCAAGACAGACTGCCGCAGGTGTCTAGGTGCCTCTCTTCCAGTTTGGGAAACTGGGGGACATGAAGCTGAAGGGGCAAAGCTTGGAGATAGAAGGATCAGCTCCACAGTTTTAGTTTAGACCTTGGCAGTTAAACAACAATAATGGAAGTTTGGCTACTGAGTGTATAATAGAATCTGTGATGGGCTAATTGACACAGGCTCAAACATAACAGTTATTAGACCAGAAACACTAAAAAGGCACAGGAATAGGGGATCCAAAACTGAACCACCTAATTGGTCTCCAATGGAGACAGTGACTGGAGCAAAGGCACCAGTCCAGAGACTGGAAAATTGGGTTTGAAGACTGGACCTCTAAAATTTGAGTAAGAAGTCTGGGTAGCTGAAATAGTGGATGAGCTAATAATTGGCTTGGATTTCATTGTGCTCTAATAGCTGTATAATCATGAAATGTGTCTTGAAAATTCACTCAGTGGAAATCCCTTTGAAAGATATGGCCCAGGCAGACAAATGTTTTGCAGACACTTAGTTTGCAGTGAACAAATTGCCCTGCCCTTAGGGGCAGTAACCATTATAACACCTATATGCTGTGGTAGCTTTCCTCCAGGGGACAGATGGTAAGTAGTTGAAAGCTGTTTTGAGACTTAGGGTCTTGGTGGAATCTTAGCTGCTAAAGTTCTTGTGGATCTGAACTGATCCCTATTCGTTTACTGAATGTTTCTGACAAGCAGCAAATAGTAAAAAATGGAAACTGCAGTTGTAAAATAGGAACCAGTGGATCTGTTACATTCTGGTATAGAAGAAAACTGCAATGGGGGAACAGATAAAGGTGAGTTCCCAGAGTTCCTATTGGACTTGTTCCAATACAATGCACTACACTTAGATGGAAAACAGCAGAACAGTTGAAGAGACTTTCTTGCTAGGAATCAGTTGTTCTCCCAGTCCCACAAAGATATAGGTTGTACTGAACTGGTCCAGCACAAGATTGATACTGGGGGTCACCAACCCACTAAACAGCCACCTCACCAGTTACCAATAGCAAAAAGGGAAGATGCACTACAGGCCATCAAGGAAATGTATCAAAAAGGCGTAATTGAGCCTTCATCTAGCCCTTGAGCCTTACCCATCATCCTGGCTAGGAAAAAAGTCTAATTGGCACAGGCTCAAACATAACAGAGACTGGGTAGCTGAAATAGTGGATGAGCTAATAATTAGCTTGGATTTCATTATGCTCTAATAGCTGTATAATCAGGAGAGGTGTCCTGAAGATTCACTCAGTGGAAATCCCTTTGAAAGATATGGCCCAGGTGAGACAAATGTTCACAAATATAAGTGTCTGTGGACAATAGAAAATTAAATGAAACCATTTTAAAGGATTATTACCCATTACCATGGAAAGATGATACCTTGGATGCTGCAGCAGGTTCAATCTGGTTTTCCACACTGGATCTTAAAAGTGGGTATTGGCAAGTGGAAGTTGATCCAAAAGACAAGGAAAAAAACTGCTTTCACAGCAGGACAAAGCCTGTGGCAATTTAAAGTGATGGCTTTTGGCTTGTGCAATACACCAGCCACATTTGAGAGGCTAACGGGGAGGGAATTACATGACATGCCCCTCTCAGCCTGTCTGTTGTCCATAGATGCTATCCTTTTACATGCTACAGCCTTTGAGCAAGAGCTAAAACATTTACAAATGGTCTGTGATAATCTGAAGATGGCCAGTATGAAACTGAACACAAAGAAATGTGAGTTGTTCCAAAAGGAGGTAATCTACCTTCAGCATACAATTAGTGAGGAGGGAATTTCCACTGAAAAAAGGAAAATTGAGGCTGTACAGAGCTGGCCAACTCCCCAGACACTCACAGATGTGCAGAGTTTTATAGGGGTCTGATCCTATTACAGAAGGTTCATTTGTGGGTCTGCCTATATTGCAACACCACTGCATAGGTTGGGTGAGAAAGGGAAACCATTCCAGTGGTCAGCAGAGCGTGATGTCGCATTTTCAGAGTTGAAAGAGGCTCTAATGATTGCTCCTATCTTGGCCTATCCATGCTTCAAAACTCCTTACAGAGATGCTAGTGCTTATGCAAGTGCAAAGGACTTGTGGGGTAGTTTTTTATATCAAAAGTCTAAGTTCTCCTGCGAGAAATTATTGCACCACCTGAAAGAATTTCCTTGCAGTTGTTAAATCTATAGAACTTTTTCATCACTACAGTATCTGTATGGGGGAAGTTTATGGTCAAGACCTACCACCATGATTCCCTGCAGTGGCTTCTTAGATTCAGGGATCCTACAGGACGGCTTGCCAGGTGGGTGGAGAATAAGTAAAGTGAGTCGTGACTCCATTTTAATGGGGTCGCCAGGGGCTGGCATTCGCCTTGCTGGGGCCCAGGACTGAAGCCTGAGTGTGTGTGTAGCTCCCCTTTCGCTTTGGATTTGCCGCCCTGCCAGGGGCGGCAGGACTCAGGCGGGCTCAGGCTTCAGTCCCCCCCCCCTCCTGGGGTCGTGTAGCAATTTTTTTGTCAGAAGGGGGTTGCAGTGCAATGAAGTTGGAGAACCCCTGAACTAGGCTCTCATTGTCAGGTGTTCCTAGATTCCAAGGCCAGAAGGGACCATTATGATCATCTAGTCTGACTTCCTGTGTAATACAGGCTATAGAGTTCCCCCAAAATAATTCCTTCTTGAACTAGACCCTACCTTTAAAAAGGCCCCATCCAATCTTCATTTAAAAATTGCTGTGATTGAGAATCCACCGTGACTCTTGGAAAATTGTTCCAATGATTAGTTGCCCTCTCTGTTAAAAATTTACACATTATTTCTAGTCTGAATTTGTCTAACTTCAAGTTCCAGCCTTTGGCTCTTGTTTTACCTGTATCTGCTAGACTGAAGAGCCCATTATAAGTATCTACATGGGGAACAAATATTTGATAGATGAGACCAATTCAACTCAACTTTCCTCTTTGTTAAGCTATACAGATGGGGCCTTTAACACAAGGCAGAGCTCAGTTTGCCCTGGGATGACACTGTACCAAAGAGCTATTGAATGGGGGAGAGGGAATGCCATCTTTCAGCTCACACTGAGGAACACAAGCAGACTGTAAAAAACTCAGTATTCTGAGAAACAGGCCCACAATTTCTCAGACTCTTACAGAGTGTACATAGCCAAAGCTCTCCTACTGCAGAGCTCATTCTATTTTATGTCAGACAAGTCAGTGGGTTACACAGAAGGCCTCCAACCTCGGAGTGCATATGGGACTTGATCCTGTGCACAATGTAGGCTTAAAGAATTACATTTTAGTGCAAGGTAAAAACCATGATGAGCAGGGGAGGGAGCACACAGGAACTCGATCCTGCTTGAGTGAGAGCATCACACTGCCCACTGCAGGAGTAAAACCGAAGAAGGGAATGTTTGGCTAAGACCCCCATCAAGAATGATGGCTTAAGCCCATGATTCCTCAGAAACACTCATTCTCTGCTGCCATCCTTTGCTCCTTGCTTTCCCTCCCCCCAACAAAACCCTCTGTACTTTTGAGAGTAAGGAAGTGGGCATGTAGATAGCCTGAGACATACTCTGTTTAGTGCGATCAAAATAAGAACAGGTGGTGAAGTTCTGGTCCCACTAGCTCTTATCCTTACTTCCACAGAGTAGCCTCCACCCATGTTTGTGCTGCAGAGCAACAACATTGCAATCTCTGCTCCCCATTATGTAAGCAGATGCTATAGATAATGCAGATGGAGGATGCCAGGAAAGCTGTTGCCATAACAGGTACAATCTCTCTCTTTCATAAGTGTATTATTTTTCTAGTCACATCTCTCCACTGCCAGATAACAATACTCTGGTGTCTGAATTCAACTTCCTCCCTGCCAGCATCTGAGGGGAAGTATGACACACTGCCTGACACTTGCTCCTAAAGATCTGCTTTGATCAAGCAATCTGAGTGGTAGGATGAAGTTGACACCAAAAAAAAAAAAAAAGTAGAAAAATCCCAAATAAATTGATATTAATATACCTAATATTTTTGTTCAGGATTGAGTGCATCTCTAATTTCCCAAGGCATACTGACAAAGTGAATTGCATTTTTCCATAGATATGCCATTGTCATGAGCCCAGACACTGAAAATATTTTAAAGTTTAAGAAACAAATAGCTGAAAGTAAGTTCAGAGCTCTCATTTCAAATTGTATTTAATCCACCATGGATGCTGACCTTCTCATTTTACGGTTTTAAATTAATAACTGTGGAAACTTGCAAAGACTGCAGGATTTGTCCCATTATGATTATTGCAATAACATTATTGGAATCAATGACAAAACTCCCATTAATGTCAATTTCATCCAGGGGCAGGATATTTAGTACTGCCACATCATACAGTTCTTAACCTTGGCCTGCCCCAACCTCCAAAATATAAACACCAATTTGTTAGCATGTGTGGAAATGACAGTTTAAATAAGCCTTTTTCTGGTTCAGTGTCATTACAATTTTGACACAAAGCCAGATTTTAATTTTTATAAATATCATATTTGTTTTTACCTCATACAAAGTAGCACCTAACACAATCAAGAGGAGATATTAGAATTAGCTCGATGGGATCACTTAGCAACTGTGTTTTCACATGAGGGGAAAAGTAACAATTTCTCTCCCTTTATCGTTTTGGCCTCCTTGAGTGTGTAGATTCAGATTTTGATTTTCACTTGAGGCAGCGTTGGGGGTTGGGGTGTATGTGCAAGATAGTGTAGTTCAGATTCAAGCTCAAAGCACCCTCTGAGTGTCCAGATTATTTTACTGTTCCCAGACAAGAATTACATTAAAGTGGAACTAAAGCCGAGAGCACACGCCAGTAATTTAGGGTAAAACATCAGATGAAATGTGTGGCTCTGTGTGGCATATACTCTGTATTTCATTGCGTGAGCGAGGGCCACAAGAGGATGTCACGGCCAAAGTGATGCACCAGCTCCGCATCATCCGGCACTTGCGCCAGGTGCCTGAGGCACTGCGGGGGCTGTGCCTCTGAGGCCACCAGCAACTCCCGCTCCCTGCTGCAGGTACTGCTCTGGCTCACTGTAAATGGGGAGCTAGTGGAAGGGGAAATGGAGCCCCCTGACACTCACTAAAAGGGAAAGTGGTGGATTCTCCATCTCTTGATGTCATTGAATGAAGACTAGATGCCTTTCTGGAATGTGTTTTCCAAAAAAGTAAGTGTTGTGCTATACAGGAAGCCCATGATATGCAGGGGGTTAGATTAGATGCTCTAAAGGTCTCTTCTGGCCATAAAGTCTACTAATTTTGGAAAAACTGAGTGTAGCATTGGGGGCAGCCTCTGATGTTTTACTGTCTAGCCGGCTTGCTTCCTAGAATGAACATGCATTGAGTGGGGTGATCCACAGGGAGTAGCTCAAACCTTCAAAGTGTCTGGTCAGCGGCAGGACAATAGCACTTCAGGGGATGGTTGGGTGTGGCAGTGACATCACAAAAGCCTTTTGCAGGACCTCAGCCTATTGGTCAAAGGTGGTGGGGAGGTGGTGACCTCACAGAGAAATGCTGACATGAGCCAGGCAGGATAGGGGCGCAGAGCCAGGAAAACCTCGGAGACCCCTGTGGCTTAGCTTCAGCAATTCTCCTTCTCGAGGTCTCTCTTTGAGAGAGTATTAGGGTTCACGTAGGTGAGTGCGAGGAGGAACCTCTTTCGAGTTTTCTCCTTTCCTTTTACTGATTTTACTAGAAAACAGACGTCCCTGTTGAGAAGGTAAGAGCCTCTGAGACGTTTGTAACCTGTTCAGTCTGATCCACCTGGTGCCAGCTGAATTCTAGGCATGGAAAACACTAGTTCAAGGTGGCAGAATTTTATAGCCCACCTGGGATTTTGTCCCGTGGAATCACTGGGCACATTAGGGTTTGTCCTTTTCGTTTTACCTTTTCCTCCATCCCTCCTTCCTTTCTCTTCATCTCTTACTTCTTTTGTCCTTTCTCCTGTTCCCCTCCCACCACCAGGAGGTGTGAGTGTGTGTGTGTGTGTGTGTGAGTGTGTGTGTTGCGTGTTGCGGGGGGTGCTCTGCATCTCCCATTGTGGGAGGTCCACCCAAGAAAGTGGGGCTGAAATAGTCCTCGGACAGTGATCCCTACCGGTGACCTGGGCCTTCCTTTGGGCTCTCTGGTGAGAACTCTCAGCCTCCCGCCCCTCAGTCTCTACCCTGATTGGTTGAGCAGGGGGTATTGACAGGGAGGAGACTCAGGTCCTTTTTGTTCTCTTTTAAGAACAAGTAAATAAGTCATAACCAGTCATCTGTTTGACGAATTTTGCTGCTTCTCTGCATTAATTGTCTCTGCGCAGTTCATGAAGTGTTGTTGGTCTGGAGCTCATTTGAGAGCACTTTATTCAGGCTCTGGCTTCAGCAGGGATGGGGAGGGACCAAAAAGGCTGGTTAGTGAGAGGCTGCCTTGACCCCAGACTCACGCCTGCTCCCCGCTCGGTTCCAGGCTGTCCAGGCTCCTGAGGAGGTTCAGGAAGAAGGCTCTGCAGGTGGCCCCAGAGCCTGAGGGAAGCAGCTGCCATCTTCCCCCGGAGCAAAGCTGCCTCTCCGTCCCTCCTGGCGGGGAAGGAGCTCCCGGCCGAGCGAGGAGGTGGAAGTGCCCAGCCTTCTGGCAGAGGAAAGCCACTCCCGGCGCAGGCGCTGAGGTGAGAGAGCCACCGGCCAGGCCGAAATGGAGCTGGCCCAGGATGCGGCTGGGCAGGCAGGACCCAGCCCAGAAGGGGAGCCGGGCAGGGTGGCTCTGGGGCTTGTTGTGTGGGAAGCACCGGCCCCAAGAGCCCAGCCCTGATTCTCAGCAGGAGGCATCGCCCTGCCTAGTCTCTGAGGACCTTCCAGCCTCCCCAGGGCAGGAGGTGGAGGATCCCTGTCGCAGCACCAGCAGCTCGGCCCGCTCCCCAGGGGACAGCAGCAGCACCTGGGACTCAGGCAGTAGTGAGGCCGATGGGTGCTGCTGCTTTGTTCCAGGTGAAGAGCCAGGCTGGGCTCAGGGAGCAGTGAGGAGGGGGCTGTGAACACCCTGGGCCACGCACTCGACCAGTACTATGGGGGCGGGTCCCCAGCCCAGGTGTCTGGTCTGAGCCATGTGAACCCCACTGACACTAGATGCTGCGATCCTGTGGCTTAGTATTAGTGTCTGGGATGACTTGGGGCAAGATCTCAACCTCCCCGCAACCCACTTCACTGCTGCCAGAATCCCTCCTGCCCCCCCTGCAAGAGCCCCCTCCCTGCCCTACCTGGGTGGGGCTGGAGGAGAGGGTTCTGAGAACTTGAGCTGTGGTTTGGAGGTGGATCAGCTGTCAAGGGCACTGAGGGGGAGGTAGCAGGAGCTCACCCTACAAGGAGGGGGTGTTACCAGATGTGCCCATTTCTTTGGGGTATGCTCATTTATTCGGATTACTCTTCTGGGGAAGGGGGTTCTGTAATTCTATCAATGTACTGCTTGTGTCACTTGTGTTTTCATATGAAGCTCTACTTCTCCCTTCTGCAAGTCCCTTCCCAGTGGAGCTATCCTGCAGGACCTAGGCTCCCTAGGGCTGGGTTACTCCAGCCCCAGAACCGGATGAACACCCACACACCCACACATACATTAACAGAGCAAGTGTGAGCGGACCGGGTCAATCAGCACTGTCAAGCTGACCCCTTATATGTCTCTGGACTCACTGGGCTGGATGAAGCAGCACTTTCAAGCTACCTCTCCTTATATGCCCCTGGGCTCCATGGACTGGGTCAAGCAGCACTTTCAAGCTGTTACCCTTATGCGTCCCAGATTCAGCACGTCCCTATCCCCACTCCCCCAACACAATTGTACTGGCAGTAACCTACTTGATGAGCAAACCCCACAGTATTTTGGGCGCTGCAGGGATCTTTAGCTTAGGTAAAAGAAGCGTTGCTGTAGAGTGAATGGGGGAAGCTAAAAACACAAAAGAGTAAAGTTCAGCAACAGAGAGAGAAGCAACCAAGTTAACCATAAAAGTTATTTATTGAATAATAGTGATAACTACACAAGGAGAGCTAAACCAACATAACATATATTATTAAAGTTTTATACCTAAGATAGAAAGGAAAACACAGAGAGAGAAAGAGGGGGGATCTCACCCATTCCATGAGGCTTGAACTGGTCGGGGTTCCCAGGTGATGGTAGTAGCAGAGGGTCCTGAATGCTGGAGACAGGCAGAGCCCCCAGCACGATCAGTCAGGAAAAGATGGAGTTCCAGTGGAACTGATGCATAGTTTGGATCTAAGCATCAGAACCCTGATTAGAGGGTGAGTAGGGATTTTTGTAGAGAAATTGCAATTGTTCAAGGGAGAACACTAGATTTGTTTATAGGTAAACTGATGACTCAAGGGTTTTCTTTAGACTAGACAATAGGAACTGATCACTCTTGGCTATGGGTGGTGTTTTCTTCCAGGGAGCTCACAATGCAACTAGGGTACTTCAGTATTTGGATATCAATTAAGGATTCATTACTAGAATTGGTCTGATAATTGCTGAGCTAGGTATGTGCAGCCATAGGTTCATTAGCATCTGGAGCAGAGATTCCCATGATGCAGTGCTTCCCTGCTTTTTCTGGTCGCAGAGTTCAGTGTGGTTCTCTGTTCTCCATTCTGTATGTAAATTGAGATGTCTTCCTGTCTCATCTTTCATGCAGATGAGGCTAGGGGAGTTGTCTCTGCTCTCCATTCTGTATGCTAATGGAGATGTCTTAATCTTGTCACCCTTGCCAGGAGGGGTCTAGGTGTGTCACCCAACGCCCTTCACTGCTCTCCGCAAGTTTTTTCCTCTGATGGGTTTTAGTTTAAGCAGAGGTGTGGGGGGTGTCTTTCATGAGTCAGGCTGGATACTGCACCCTGGTTCCCCAAGAACACAGAGGTGTCTGGTATCAGGGGGTTGGCACTGGAGGTTACTAGAAAGGACAACAAGACTCCATTCTGGGGGTCAGAAGGTGAATCCATCCCTCAGTGGTGGGCAGGTGCTGGGTAGAATGCTGTTGGTTCCAGGTGCCCTTAATTCCCCCTGATTCCTCGGGGCGTTTGAGTCTCTGACAGGTTCTCGTTCCCTTGCAGCAGGAGGACGTCACGGCCAAAGTGATGCACCAGCTCCGCATCATCCGGCACTTGCGCCAGGTGCCTGAGGCACTGCGGGGGCTGTGCCTCTGAGGCCACCAGCAACTCCCGCTCCCTGCTGCAGGTACTGCTCTGGCTCACTGTAAATGGGGAGCTAGTGGAAGGGGAAATGGAGCCCCCTGACACTCACTAAAAGGGAAAGTGGTGGATTCTCCATCTCTTGATGTCATTGAATGAAGACTAGATGCCTTTCTGGAATGTGTGTGCCCAAAAAGCTACTATTGTACTATACAGGAAGCCTATGATATGCAGGGGGTTAGATTAGATGCTCTAAAGGTCTCTTCTGGCCATAAAGTCTACTAATTTTGGAAAAACTGAGTGTAGCATTGGGAGCAGCTTCTGATGTTTTACTGTCTAGCCGGCTTGCTTCCTAGAATGAACACTCATTGAGTGGGGTGATGTGCAGAGAGTAGCTCAAACCTTCAAAGTGTCTGGCCAGGATCAGGACATTAGCACTTCAGGGGATGGGTGGGTGTGGCAGTGACATCACAAAGGCCTTTTGCAGGACCTCAGCCTATTGGTCAAAGGTGTTAGGGAGGTGGTGACCTCACAGAGAGATGCTGACATGAGCCAGGCAGGACAGGGGCGCAGGGCCAGGGAAACCTCAGAGACCCCTGTGGCTTTGCTTCAGCAAGTCTTCTTCTCGAGGTCTCTCTTTGAGGACTGAGAGAGTATTAGGGTTCACGTATGTGAGTGCGAGCAGGAGCCTCTTTCGAGTTTTCTCCTTTCCTTTTACTGATTTTACTAGAAAAGGAGACGCCCCTGTTTAGAAGGTAAGAGCCTCCAAGAGGTTTTGGAACCTGTTCAGTCTGATCCATCTGGTGCCAGCTGAATTCTAGGCATGGAAAACACTAGTTTAAGGTGGCAGAATTTTATTCCCCCCCTGGGATTTTGTCCCGTAGAATCACTGGGAACATTAGGGTTTGTCTTTTTTGTTTTACCTTTTCCTCCATCCCTCCTTCCTTTCTCTTCATCTCTTACTTCTTCTGTCCTTTTTTCTGTTCCCTTCCCACCACCAGGAGGTAGGTGTGTGTGTGTTTTTGTGTGTGTGTGTGGTGTGTGTATGTGTTGTTGGGGGTGCTCTGCATCTCCCATTGTGGGAGGTCCATCCAAAAATGTGGGGTTGAAATAGTGCTTGGACCCCACCGACATTAGATGCTGCCACTTTGGTCGTTGATGCTCCAGTTGGGTGGGGGGTGGGGAAGGCACCTCCTAGGGAGTCCAGGACAGTGTGTGTGGGTCTCTTTGCTATGAGCTGCTGAAGGAGTTGGGGGCTGAAGGCATCACTGAGAGGGGGGAGTGTGGGCCCAATCTGCCCTGGGTCCCGGAGGTGGGAAGGGGGCACATTGCCCCACCATGCTCCTGTCCTTTCCCCAAGTGGCAGCACGCGTCACCCTGTCCCCTTCTCTCCCTGGTGCAGGGACCCCCAGGGACTCAGAGGAGGAGGAGGCGGAATGGGTGGACGTGGCCACAGAGGAGTCTGCTCTCAAAAACATCCGAGAGCAGCTCCAGGGCCGAGAAAAGGTGCAAAGGTTCCCCAGCTGTGCTGGAACCGAGATTGTCCTGCCCCTTCCCAGCACCCTGACCCCCTTCAGAGGGTCTTGTCTCTGATGATCCACCCAGCCCTAATGGGGACCTTTCTCTACCATGATCTGGGACCCCCAAGATGGGGGTATTTGTCACAAACCAGCTGGGTCTCCTCCCCCCACAGGTACTGTCCCAGGTCCTGACCCTGCTTGTGTAGGAGTTGTGGGTGATTTGGACAATGGGCGGGTCTCCACTATCCCCCATTCAGGCCTGAGTCCTGCAGCTGGTGTGGGTGGGGCAGGGAGGTCCCTGGCTAATTGACTCTCTCTCCCCTAACCCCACTCCTGGTGGGTGCAGGATGAGGCCTAGCAGCTCATGTTCCTGCACGCCATCCACCTGAGTGTCTCCCTGCACAGCACAGAGGGCAGGACACATTGGAGCCGCACTGCTGCAAGGCGGCTGTGGTGGAGAGGATTGTGGTGAGTGAGACGCGGTGCCCAGCAGCTGGAGGGAGGACAGAGACACGGGAGGGGCCGGGGTCTCCCCGGGCCAATGGATGGGGGATGGCTAGTGCTGGAGGGGCAGCTGAGGGCAGGGATTGCTGGGGCTGAAGATTGGGGAGAAGAGACAGGAGAAATTCTGAGATTGGTCACTAGTGGGCAGGAATCGGAGGAGCGGGAGGCAGGTGGGGGGATCCTGCTGGCTGTGTGGGGTGCTGCCTGTGTAATCTCCTCACTGGCAAGTGTCAGTGAGGCCAGAATGTCACATGCTACTTTGTCTCCTTTAGGTCTCACAGGAGCTCATTGAGGCGCTGCTTGATAACTCTCCACCCAGCGGCGTCCTCGCTAACTCCCTGATTGCTGTGGGCAACCTCAGGTACCGAGACCCTCCCGCCTGGTTCCCCTAACCCCGGTGCTGCTCAGGCCCAGGGCTGGGAGTCACTGCCCCTCCCACTCCCAGCTCACCTCCCAAGGGTGACACCAGTGGCCGAGGTGGTGGGAAGGTTCACTCTCTCCTGGCTGGGCTGTTCTTTTCACTCCAGTAACATTGCAATGGCTTTGGGGAGAGGCTCACTCCCAGGATCAGATACAGGAGGGGCAGCAGGGTCCAGGGAACAGGCGCTATTCCTGCCCTGCCACTGTGTGTCTGGGAAACCTTGGCCTTATCATTGGTGCCTCAGTTTCCATTTTCGCCAGCCTCTGCCTAGTTCCCTGCAGCTTCGCGGCCGTGTTGGTGCCAGTCCCACCCCCGCACTGCACAGTCTAATACCGGCTCCTCTCTCTTCCCAGCACCATGACACCTGCCCTTGAGCCAGAGCTAGAGACCCATCTCCTTCGAGCTGCCCTGCATGCTGTCTTCACCCTGGGCACACAGAAGGACACCACCCAAGTCCAGGTAGATCATGCTAAAGTCATGGATTGAAGAGCCAGCTGTCATCCTGCCATGAATCCTGGCTAATTGCCAGCAGTGGGATGTGAATGCGAGAGGCCAAGATATGTTTTGGGGGGGGGTCTCACAAGTGCTTCCCAGGGACCCCTCTTCCCATCCAGTGGCAGGTGTAGCCCCACTTTCCCTAACTCTGACCCATGGCTCTCCCTTGCTTTGCAGGATCTGCATAGGGTCTTGCCACACCTTGTGGATGCCATGCTGGGGAACCTGCTGGCAGAGTCCCCAGACACCGACAGGCTCCACTGCATCTTGGAGGTGAGCCCGATGAGAGGGGTGGGGGCAATTTTTCCTTCACTCTTAGATCCATTTTCCAGTCTGTCCTCCTAGCTGGGTCCCCAGTAGCCCGTCCTCGGTCAGGGCAGTCAGTGCAATGCAGTGTCAGGCCCTTCCTCCTTGAAGGTCAGGGGAAGGAGCTGGGACTTCAAGCCAGAGCTCTGCCTGGTTCTGTTGAGCACTAACCACAGGGCCCCTGGCTGGCTTGGGGAGTGAGAGTCTGAACCCCTCCTGTGAGATCCAGAAGATGGTCCTCAGAGAAGAGTCACAGGCTCCTTCCTAGAGAAACAGAAGGACCCCAGAGAATCAGCCCTTCTCTCTGACGGGCCCTGAGATTCCTGGGGGGATTGTGCTGACACTCAGTCCCTTCACCCAACCAAGGACTCGAGAGGCAGGGAGGGGTGGGGATCTGTCTCCTTCCTGTTGAGCTGTTCAGGAATCAGGCGTTCAGGGAGGATGGGACCAGCCCCGACACCGAACATTGTTCCAGTCTACAGAGACAATGACAAGTTGTGACCTGCAGGATACAAGCATCGTCCTGGGGGCAACAATCCCCTTCTAAAGCTCTGCAATCAACGAATCAGATATGCCACCCTGCGCACAATGTCTCAGAGATTGGGGAGGGGGGGGGGTTCATTTGCACAACACGTGCACTTGCCCATTGATCCTGAGCTGCCTCCTTTCCCCGCAGCACATAACTACTGGATGGTGTCCAGGGTGTCGCAGGAGAGAGCCAAGGCCATTAGGAGCAGCACGGCCCTGCTCCGACTCACCATCACCCTCCCTGAGTTTGACATAAGTGACCTCTGACCCCAGCTTCCTGACTCCAGGCGTAGGCAGCCTGGCTCTAACTGGCTGTAGGATCTGCTGCTGAAGGGGCTGTGGGTTAAGAGTGTTCCTCCTGGGGAGGCAGAGGCAGAGCAGAGCTTAGCTGGAGTCAAGTTCTTCGTGTCCTGGTTAAGTGGTGACTGGGCTTTTAAGGGGACCATGCTCCAGGTTCATGCCTTCCTGTCATCCTGGAGCAGCTGGGGAAGCAAGTCCTCATGGAGGGCCCTGCCCATATCCCTGTTCTCCAGGCTCCCTTGGGGGCAGAGGAAATTAAGGGTCTAGCTCTACCTTTTATCCTCTATCATCTCCTGCAGAGGGGCTGAGGGGAAAAAGAGAGTCCTGGCCCACGGGGGACTGGAAGCTGACAGGAAAATGCTGATGGAGTCCCCTCTCCCTCTCCCTTCCATTAGAACTCAGCAGAATTCCCCAGGATGGGTCACCACGTGGCACAGCTGGCTCTGTTGATCAGTGACCCAGCCCAGGACATCAGCCGGCAGGCCAGGGAGGGGGTTTACCGGCTCTACCAGCTGCTGCTGCACCAGAGGGGTAAGGAACCCAGCTGGGAAATGGCACCCGATAGAAGAGTGAGACTGGGACCCCAGCCAATTTCTCTCAGACTGACCCCGGCTGGAGGATGAGTCTCTGTCTGTCTCTTTCTCTGTTCTACACCCCTCCCCTGAAATTCTGTTGGGCCAGGCACGCAGCGAGCACTCTGCCCACTGTGCAGCCACCAATGGGATTGGAAGGACACAAGCACTGCAACCAGAATGACAAATGTGTGTGTGTCTCTCTTTCCCAGGGCTGAGCATCCATGAGGCCGAAGACCTGTGGTGCTGGGACTGGCACCAGGAGAGCAGGTTCCTGGGCTACAGGAACACAGCCAGGATGGGGGAGGTAAGGACACTCTGCCAGGGCATGAGACAGCTCAGGGAGTGGGGGTGGCTGGGTCCCCTGCAGTGGCTGCCTTCTGGAGCCACTAGATGGAGATGCCGTTCTAGCCCCAGGATTGGAGCCTGGCTCTGGGCAATCTGCTAATGCCTCGCATCCTGTTGGTTTTAGGTCTTGGAAAGTTCTTCTCGGAAGGGCAGAGAAGATTCTTCCTCCGGACGGCAGTGCTGGCCATCCACAACCCCCTGCTACATGTCAAGCAGGCTGGGCTGGTCCTGGCCTACTCCCTCCTGGGGGAAGCCCAAGAGCTGATGGGGGACAAGGTAAGCAGCTGCATCAGGAGATTGGGGCTGTGCCCAAGCCTCATACCCATCCTATTGCCATTCGCTGGCCTGGCAGCAAGGAGCCTGGTGGGGAATGAGAGTGAGAGCAGGTGCTACTGGGAAGGGAGATGAATTCAACTCCATGAGCAGGAGGGAACCAGCTTGTCCATGGTGCAGCTCCAACACAGCTCTTTAGCAAGGCTAATTAATGACAAGCATTAACTCATTATGGACTTATGTTCTTAGGGAATGGTGCGTTCGCTGTCGGGAAGAGTAGACAAGTCCCCTAAGTGCCCTCTGTGAGCCTCTCCTGTCCCAGAGGGCCTCACCTAGTTCTCAGTGGCCTAGTGTCCATGTCAACCAAGCCACCACCTATGGAGAACAGCAGAATTCAGTCAGCAGGGGCTGCTAATCTGCCCCATTCACCAGGGCTGCCATCCTGTGGCTTCAGCATTAGTGTCTGGGATGACTTGGGGCAAGATCTCCACCTCCCCGCAACCCACTTCATTGCTGACAGAATCCCTCCTGACCCTCCTGCTAGAGCCCCCTCCCTGTCCAACCTGGGTGGGGCTGGAGGAGAGGGTTCTGAGAACTCGAGCTGTGGTTTGGAGGTGGATCAGCTGTCAAGGGCACTGAGGGGGAGGTGGCAGGAGCTCACGCTACATAGAGGGGGGTTGGCACTGGAGGTTACTAGAAAGGACAACAAGACTCCATTCTGGGGGTCAGGAGGTGAATCCATCCCTCTGAGGTGGGCAGGTGCTGGGTGGAAATGCTGTTGGTTCCAGGTGCCCTTAATTCCCCCTGATTCCTCGGGGCGTTTGAGTCTCTGACAGGTTCTCGTTCCCTTGCAGCAGGAGGACGTCACGGCCAAAGTGATGCACCAGCTCCGCATCATCCGGCACTTGCGCCAGGTGCCTGAGGCACTGCGGGGGCTGTGCCTCTGAGGCCACCAGCAACTCCCGCTCCCTGCTGCAGGTACTGCTCTGGCTCACTGTAAATGGGGAGCTAGTGGAAGGGGAAATGGAGCCCCCTGACACTCACTAAAAGGGAAAGTGGTGGATTCTCCATCTCTTGATGTCATTGAATGAAGACTAGATGCCTTTCTGGAATGTGTGTGCCCCCAAAGTAACTATTGTACTATACAGGAAGCCTATGATATGCAGGGGGTTAGATTAGATGCTCTAAAGGTCTCTTCTGGCCATAAAGTCTACTAATTTTGGAAAAACTGAGTGTAGCATTGGGAGCAGCCTCTGATGTTTTACTGTCTAGCCGGCTTGCTTCCTAGAATGAACACTCATTGAGTGGGGTGATCTGCAGAGAGTAGCTCAAACCTTCAAAGTGTCTGGCCAGGATCAGGACATTAGCACTTCAGGGGATGGGTGGGTGTGGCAGTGACATCACAAAGGCCTTTTGCAGGACCTCAGCCTATTGGTCAAAGGTGTTAGGGAGGTGGTGACCTCACAGAGAGATGCTGACATGAGCCAGGCAGGACAGGGGCGCAGGGCCAGGGAAACCTCAGAGACCCCTGTGGCTTTGCTTCAGCAAGTCTTCTTCTCGAGGTCTCTCTTTGAGGACTGAGAGAGTATTAGGGTTCACGTATGTGAGTGCGAGCAGGAGCCTCTTTCGAGTTTTCTCCTTTCCTTTTACTGATTTTACTAGAAAAGAAGACGCCCCTGTTTAGAAGGTAAGAGCCTCCAAGAGGTTTTGGAACCCGTTCAGTCTGATCCATCTGGTGCCAGCTGAATTCTAGGCATGGAAAACACTAGTTTAAGGTGGCAGAATTTTATTCCCCCCCCTGGGATTTTGTCCCGTAGAATCACTGGGAACATTAGGGTTTGTCTTTTTTGTTTTACCTTTTCCTCCATCCCTCCTTCCTTTCTCTTCATCTCTTACTTCTTCTGTCCTTTTTTCTGTTCCCTTCCCACCACCAGGAGGTAGGTGTGTGTGTGTTTTTGTGTGTGTGTGTGGTGTGTGTATGTGTTGCTGGGGGTGCTCTGCATCTCCCATTGTGGGAGGTCCATCCAAAAATGTGGGGTTGAAATAGTGCTTGGACCCCACCGACATTAGATGCTGCCACTTTGGTCGTTGATGCTCCAGTTGGGTGGGGGGTGGGGAAGGCACCTCCTAGGGAGTCCAGGACAGTGTGTGTGGGTCTCTTTGCTATGAGCTGCTGAAGGAGTTGGGGGCTGAAGGCATCACTGAGAGGGGGGAGTGTGGGCCCAATCTGCCCTGGGTCCCGGAGGTGGGAAGGGGGCACATTGCCCCACCATGCTCCTGTCCTTTCCCCAAGTGGCAGCACGCGTCACCCTGTCCCCTTCTCTCCCTGGTGCAGGGACCCCCAGGGACTCAGAGGAGGAGGAGGAGGAATGGGTGGACGTGGCCACAGAGGAGTCTGCTCTCAAAAACATCCGAGAGCAGCTCCAGGGCCGAGAAAAGGTGCAAAGGTTCCCCAGCTGTGCTGGAACCGAGATTGTCCTGCCCCTTCCCAGCACCCTGACCCCCTTCAGAGGGTCTTGTCTCTGATGATCCACCCAGCCCTAATGGGGACCTTTCTCTACCATGATCTGGGACCCCCAAGATGGGGGTATTTGTCACAAACCAGCTGGGTCTCCTCCCCCCACAGGTACTGTCCCAGGTCCTGACCCTGCTTGTGTAGGAGTTGTGGGTGATTTGGACAATGGGCGGGTCCCCACTATCCCCCATTCAGGCCTGAGTCCTGCAGCTGCTGTGGGTGGGGCAGGGAGGTCCCTGGCTAATTGACTCTCTCTCCCCTAACCCCACTCCTGGTGGGTGCAGGATGAGGCCTAGCAGCTCAAGTTCCTGCACGCCATCCACCTGAGTGTCTCCCTGCACAGCACAGAGGGCAGGACACATTGGAGCCGCACTGCTGCAAGGCGGCTGTGGTGGAGAGGATTGTGGTGAGTGAGACGCGGTGCCCAGCAGCTGGAGGGAGGACAGAGACACGGGAGGGGCCGGGGTCTCCCCGGGCCAATGGATGGGGGATGGCTGGTGCTGGAGGGGCAGCTGAGGGCAGGGATTGCTGGGGCTGAAGATTGGGGAGAAGAGACAGGAGAAATTCTGAGATTGGTCACTAGTGGGCAGGAATCGGAGGAGCGGGAGGCAGGTGGGGGGATCCTGCTGGCTGTGTGGGGTGCTGCCTGTGTAATCTCCTCACTGGCAAGTGTCAGTGAGGCCAGAATGTCACATGCTACTTTGTCTCCTTTAGGTCTCACAGGAGCTCATTGAGGCGCTGCCTGATAACTCTCCACCCAGCGGCGTCCTCGCTAACTCCCTGATTGCTGTGGGCAACCTCAGGTACCGAGACCCTCCCGCCTGGTTCCCCTAACCCCGGTGCTGCTCAGGCCCAGGGCTGGGAGTCACTGCCCCTCCCACTCCCAGCTCACCTCCCAAGGGTGACACCTGTGGCCGAGGTGGTGGGAAGGTTCACTCTCTCCTGGCTGGGCTGTTCTTTTCACTCCAGTAACATTGCAATGGCTTTGGGGAGAGGCTCACTCCCAGGATCAGATACAGGAGGGGCAGCAGGGTCCAGGGAACAGGCGCTATTCCTGCCCTGCCACTGTGTGTCTGGGAAACCTTGGCCTTATCATTGGTGCCTCAGTTTCCATTTTCGCCAGCCTCTGCCTAGTTCCCTGCAGCTTCGCGGCCGTGTTGGTGCCAGTCCCACCCCCGCACTGCACAGTCTAATACCGGCTCCTCTCTCTTCCCAGCACCATGACACCTGCCCTTGAGCCAGAGCTAGAGACCCATCTCCTTCGAGCTGCCCTGCATGCTGTCTTCACCCTGGGCACGCAGAAGGACACCACCCAAGTCCAGGTAGATCATGCTAAAGTCATGGATTGAAGAGCCAGCTGTCATCCTGCCATGAATCCTGGCTAATTGCCAGCAGTGGGATGTGAATGCGAGAGGCCAAGATATGTTTTGGGGGGGGGGTCTCACCAGTGCTTCCCAGGGACCCCTCTTCCCATCCCGTGGCAGGTGTAGCCCCACTTTCCCTAACTCTGACCCATGGCTCTCCCTTGCTTTGCAGGATCTGCATAGGGTCTTGCCACACCTTGTGGATGCCATGCTGGGGAACCTGCTGGCAGAGTCCCCAGACACCGACAGGCTCCACTGCATCTTGGAGGTGAGCCCGATGAGAGGGGTGGGGGCAATTTTTCCTTCACTCTTAGATCCATTTTCCAGTCTGTCCTCCTAGCTGGGTCCCCAGTAGCCCGTCCTCGGTCAGGGCAGTCAGTGCAATGCAGTGTCAGGCCCTTCCTCCTTGAAGGTCAGGGGAAGGAGCTGGGACTTCAAGCCAGAGCTCTGCCTGGTTCTGTTGAGCACTAACCACAGGGCCCCTGGCTGGCTTGGGGAGTGAGAGTCTGAACCCCTCCTGTGAGATCCAGAAGATGGTCCTCAGAGAAGAGTCACAGGCTCCTTCCTAGAGAAACAGAAGGACCCCAGAGAATCAGCCCTTCTCTCTGACGGGCCCTGAGATTCCTGGGGGGATTGTGCTGACACTCAGTCCCTTCACCCAACCAAGGACTCGAGAGGCAGGGAGGGGTGGGGATCTGTCTCCTTCCTGTTGAGCTGTTCAGGAATCAGGCGTTCAGGGAGGATGGGACCAGCCCCGACACCGAACATTGTTCCAGTCTACAGAGACAATGACAAGTTGTGACCTGCAGGATACAAGCATCGTCCTGGGGGCAACAATCCCCTTCTAAAGCTCTGCAATCAACGAATCAGATATGCCACCCTGCGCACAATGTCTCAGCCCCCTGGAGATTGGGGAGGGGGGGGGTTTCATTTGCACAACACGTGCACCTGCCCATTGATCCTGAGCTGCCTCCTTTCCCCGCAGCACATAACTACTGGATGGTGTCCAGGGTGTCGCAGGAGAGAGCCAAGGCCATTAGGAGCAGCACGGCCCTGCTCCGACTCACCATCACCCTCCCTGAGTTTGACGTAAGTGACCTCTGACCCCAGCTTCCTGACTCCAGGCGTAGGCAGCCTGGCTCTAACTGGCTGTAGGATCTGCTGCTGAAGGGGCTGTGGGTTAAGAGTGTTCCTCCTGGGGAGGCAGAGGCAGAGCAGAGCTTAGCTGGAGTCAAGTTCTTCGTGTCCTGGTTAAGTGGTGACTGGGCTTTTAAGGGGACCATGCTCCAGGTTCATGCCTTCCTGTCATCCTGGAGCAGCTGGGGAAGCAAGTCCTCATGGAGGGCCCTGCCCATATCCCTGTTCTCCAGGCTCCCTTGGGGGCAGAGGAAATTAAGGGTCTAGCTCTACCTTCTATCCTCTATCATCTCCTGCAGAGGGGCTGAGGGGAAAAAGAGAGTCCTGGCCCACGGGGGACTGGAAGCTGACAGGAAAATGCTGATGGAGTCCCCTCTCCCTCTCCCTTCCATTAGAACTCAGCAGAATTCCCCAGGATGGGTCACCACGTGGCACAGCTGGCTCTGTTGATCAGTGACCCAGCCCAGGACATCAGCCGGCAGGCCAGGGAGGGGGTTTACCGGCTCTACCAGCTGCTGCTGCACCAGAGGGGTAAGGAACCCAGCTGGGAAATGGCACCCGATAGAAGAGTGAGACTGGGACCCCAGCCAATTTCTCTCAGACTGACCCCGGCTGGAGGATGAGTCTCTGTCTGTCTCTTTCTCTGTTCTACACCCCTCCCCTGCAATTCTGTTGGGCCAGGCACGCAGCGAGCACTCTGCCCACTGTGCAGCCACCAATGGGATTGGAAGGACACAAGCACTGCAACCAGAATGACAAATGTGTGTGTGTCTCTCTTTCCCAGGGCTGAGCATCCATGAGGCCGAAGACCTGTGGTGCTGGGACTGGCACCAGGAGAGCAGGTTCCTGGGCTACAGGAACACAGCCAGGATGGGGGAGGTAAGGACACTCTGCCAGGGCATGAGACAGCTCAGGGAGTGGGGGTGGCTGGGTCCCCTGCAGTGGCTGCCTTCTGGAGCCACTAGATGGAGATGCCGTTCTAGCCCCAGGATTGGAGCCTGGCTGTGGGCAATCTGCTAATGCCTCGCATCCTGTTGGTTTTAGGTCTTGGAAAGTTCTTCTCGGAAGGGCAGAGAAGATTCTTCCTCCGGACGGCAGTGCTGGCCATCCACAACCCCCTGCTACATGTCAAGCAGGCTGGGCTGGTCCTGGCCTACTCCCTCCTGGGGGAAGCCCAAGAGCTGATGGGGGACAAGGTAAGCAGCTGCATCAGGAGATTGGGGCTGTGCCCAAGCCTCATACCCATCCTATTGCCATTCGCTGGCCTGGCAGCAAGGAGCCTGGTGGGGAATGAGAGTGAGAGCAGGTGCTACTGGGAAGGGAGATGAATTCAACTCCATGAGCAGGAGGGAACCAGCTTGTCCATGGTGCAGCTCCAACACAGCTCTTTAGCAAGGCTAATTAATGACAAGCATTAACTCATTATGGACTTATGTTCTTAGGGAATGGTGCGTTCGCTGTCGGGAAGAGTAGACAAGTCCCCTAAGTGCCCTCTGTGAGCCTCTCCTGTCCCAGAGGGCCTCACCTAGTTCTCAGTGGCCTAGTGTCCATGTCAACCAAGCCACCACCTATGGAGAACAGCAGAATTCAGTCAGCAGGGGCTGCTAATCTGCCCCATTCACCAGGGCTGCCATCCTGTGGCTTCAGCATTAGTGTCTGGGATGACTTGGGGCAAGATCTCCACCTCCCCGCAACCCACTTCATTGCTGACAGAATCCCTCCTGACCCTCCTGCTAGAGCCCCCTCCCTGTCCAACCTGGGTGGGGCTGGAGGAGAGGGTTCTGAGAACTCGAGCTGTGGTTTGGAGGTGGATCAGCTGTCAAGGGCACTGAGGGGGAGGTGGCAGGAGCTCACGCTACATAGAGGGGGGTTGGCACTGGAGGTTACTAGAAAGGACAACAAGACTCCATTCTGGGGGTCAGGAGGTGAATCCATCCCTCTGAGGTGGGCAGGTGCTGGGTGGAAATGCTGTTGGTTCCAGGTGCCCTTAATTCCCCCTGATTCCTCGGGGCGTTTGAGTCTCTGACAGGTTCTCGTTCCCTTGCAGCAGGAGGACGTCACGGCCAAAGTGATGCACCAGCTCCGCATCATCCGGCACTTGCGCCAGGTGCCTGAGGCACTGCGGGGGCTGTGCCTCTGAGGCCACCAGCAACTCCCGCTCCCTGCTGCAGGTACTGCTCTGGCTCACTGTAAATGGGGAGCTAGTGGAAGGGGAAATGGAGCCCCCTGACACTCACTAAAAGGGAAAGTGGTGGATTCTCCATCTCTTGATGTCATTGAATGAAGACTAGATGCCTTTCTGGAATGTGTGTGCCCCCAAAGTAACTATTGTACTATACAGGAAGCCTAT
This sequence comes from Emys orbicularis, assembly GCF_028017835.1. Taxonomy (NCBI): domain Eukaryota; kingdom Metazoa; phylum Chordata; order Testudines; family Emydidae; genus Emys; species Emys orbicularis. The sequence continues at coordinate 26,451,203 of NC_088692.1, forward strand.
GATATGCAGGGGGTTAGATTAGATGCTCTAAAGGTCTCTTCTGGCCATAAAGTCTACTAATTTTGGAAAAACTGAGTGTAGCATTGGGAGCAGCCTCTGATGTTTTACTATCTAGCCGGCTTGCTTCCTAGAATGAACACTCATTGAGTGGGGTGATGTGCAGAGAGTAGCTCAAACCTTCAAAGTGTCTGGCCAGGATCAGGACATTAGCACTTCAGGGGATGGGTGGGTGTGGCAGTGACATCACAAAGGCCTTTTGCAGGACCTCAGCCTATTGGTCAAAGGTGTTAGGGAGGTGGTGACCTCACAGAGAGATGCTGACATGAGCCAGGCAGGACAGGGGCGCAGGGCCAGGGAAACCTCAGAGACCCCTGTGGCTTTGCTTCAGCAAGTCTTCTTCTCGAGGTCTCTCTTTGAGGACTGAGAGAGTATTAGGGTTCACGTATGTGAGTGCGAGCAGGAGCCTCTTTCGAGTTTTCTCCTTTCCTTTTACTGATTTTACTAGAAAAGAAGACGCCCCTGTTTAGAAGGTAAGAGCCTCCAAGAGGTTTTGGAACCCGTTCAGTCTGATCCATCTGGTGCCAGCTGAATTCTAGGCATGGAAAACACTAGTTTAAGGTGGCAGAATTTTATTCCCCCCCCTGGGATTTTGTCCCGTAGAATCACTGGGAACATTAGGGTTTGTCTTTTTTGTTTTACCTTTTCCTCCATCCCTCCTTCCTTTCTCTTCATCTCTTACTTCTTCTGTCCTTTTTTCTGTTCCCTTCCCACCACCAGGAGGTAGGTGTGTGTGTGTTTTTGTGTGTGTGTGTGGTGTGTGTATGTGTTGCTCTGCATCTCCCATTGTGGGAGGTCCATCCAAAAATGTGGGGTTGAAATAGTGCTTGGACCCCACCGACATTAGATGCTGCCACTTTGGTCGTTGATGCTCCAGTTGGGTGGGGGGTGGGGAAGGCACCTCCTAGGGAGTCCAGGACAGTGTGTGTGGGTCTCTTTGCTATGAGCTGCTGAAGGAGTTGGGGGCTGAAGGCATCACTGAGAGGGGGGAGTGTGGGCCCAATCTGCCCTGGGTCCCGGAGGTGGGAAGGGGGCACATTGCCCCACCATGCTCCTGTCCTTTCCCCAAGTGGCAGCACGCGTCACCCTGTCCCCTTCTCTCCCTGGTGCAGGGACCCCCAGGGACTCAGAGGAGGAGGAGGAGGAATGGGTGGACGTGGCCACAGAGGAGTCTGCTCTCAAAAACATCCGAGAGCAGCTCCAGGGCCGAGAAAAGGTGCAAAGGTTCCCCAGCTGTGCTGGAACCGAGATTGTCCTGCCCCTTCCCAGCACCCTGACCCCCTTCAGAGGGTCTTGTCTCTGATGATCCACCCAGCCCTAATGGGGACCTTTCTCTACCATGATCTGGGACCCCCAAGATGGGGGTATTTGTCACAAACCAGCTGGGTCTCCTCCCCCCACAGGTACTGTCCCAGGTCCTGACCCTGCTTGTGTAGGAGTTGTGGGTGATTTGGACAATGGGCGGGTCCCCACTATCCCCCATTCAGGCCTGAGTCCTGCAGCTGCTGTGGGTGGGGCAGGGAGGTCCCTGGCTAATTGACTCTCTCTCCCCTAACCCCACTCCTGGTGGGTGCAGGATGAGACCTAGCAGCTCAAGTTCCTGCACGCCATCCACCTGAGTGTCTCCCTGCACAGCACAGAGGGCAGGACACATTGGAGCCGCACTGCTGCAAGGCGGCTGTGGTGGAGAGGATTGTGGTGAGTGAGACGCGGTGCCCAGCAGCTGGAGGGAGGACAGAGACACGGGAGGGGCCGGGGTCTCCCCGGGCCAATGGATGGGGGATGGCTGGTGCTGGAGGGGCAGCTGAGGGCAGGGATTGCTGGGGCTGAAGATTGGGGAGAAGAGACAGGAGAAATTCTGAGATTGGTCACTAGTGGGCAGGAATCGGAGGAGCGGGAGGCAGGTGGGGGGATCCTGCTGGCTGTGTGGGGTGCTGCCTGTGTAATCTCCTCACTGGCAAGTGTCAGTGAGGCCAGAATGTCACATGCTACTTTGTCTCCTTTAGGTCTCACAGGAGCTCATTGAGGCGCTGCCTGATAACTCTCCACCCAGCGGCGTCCTCGCTAACTCCCTGATTGCTGTGGGCAACCTCAGGTACCGAGACCCTCCCGCCTGGTTCCCCTAACCCCGGTGCTGCTCAGGCCCAGGGCTGGGAGTCACTGCCCCTCCCACTCCCAGCTCACCTCCCAAGGGTGACACCTGTGGCCGAGGTGGTGGGAAGGTTCACTCTCTCCTGGCTGGGCAGTTCTTTTCACTCCAGTAACATTGCAATGGCTTTGGGGAGAGGCTCACTCCCAGGATCAGATACAGGAGGGGCAGCAGGGTCCAGGGAACAGGCGCTATTCCTGCCCTGCCACTGTGTGTCTGGGAAACCTTGGCCTTATCATTGGTGCCTCAGTTTCCATTTTCGCCAGCCTCTGCCTAGTTCCCTGCAGCTTCGCGGCCGTGTTGGTGCCAGTCCCACCCCCGCACTGCACAGTCTAATACCGGCTCCTCTCTCTTCCCAGCACCATGACACCTGCCCTTGAGCCAGAGCTAGAGACCCATCTCCTTCGAGCTGCCCTGCATGCTGTCTTCACCCTGGGCACGCAGAAGGACACCACCCAAGTCCAGGTAGATCATGCTAAAGTCATGGATTGAAGAGCCAGCTGTCATCCTGCCATGAATCCTGGCTAATTGCCAGCAGTGGGATGTGAATGCGAGAGGCCAAGATATGTTTTGGGGGGGGGGTCTCACCAGTGCTTCCCAGGGACCCCTCTTCCCATCCCGTGGCAGGTGTAGCCCCACTTTCCCTAACTCTGACCCATGGCTCTCCCTTGCTTTGCAGGATCTGCATAGGGTCTTGCCACACCTTGTGGATGCCATGCTGGGGAACCTGCTGGCAGAGTCCCCAGACACCGACAGGCTCCACTGCATCTTGGAGGTGAGCCCGATGAGAGGGGTGGGGGCAATTTTTCCTTCACTCTTAGATCCATTTTCCAGTCTGTCCTCCTAGCTGGGTCCCCAGTAGCCCGTCCTCGGTCAGGGCAGTCAGTGCAATGCAGTGTCAGGCCCTTCCTCCTTGAAGGTCAGGGGAAGGAGCTGGGACTTCAAGCCAGAGCTCTGCCTGGTTCTGTTGAGCACTAACCACAGGGCCCCTGGCTGGCTTGGGGAGTGAGAGTCTGAACCCCTCCTGTGAGATCCAGAAGATGGTCCTCAGAGAAGAGTCACAGGCTCCTTCCTAGAGAAACAGAAGGACCCCAGAGAATCAGCCCTTCTCTCTGACGGGCCCTGAGATTCCTGGGGGGATTGTGCTGACACTCAGTCCCTTCACCCAACCAAGGACTCGAGAGGCAGGGAGGGGTGGGGATCTGTCTCCTTCCTGTTGAGCTGTTCAGGAATCAGGCGTTCAGGGAGGATGGGACCAGCCCCGACACCGAACATTGTTCCAGTCTACAGAGACAATGACAAGTTGTGACCTGCAGGATACAAGCATCGTCCTGGGGGCAACAATCCCCTTCTAAAGCTCTGCAATCAACGAATCAGATATGCCACCCTGCGCACAATGTCTCAGCCCCCTGGAGATTGGGGAGGGGGGGGGTTTCATTTGCACAACACGTGCACCTGCCCATTGATCCTGAGCTGCCTCCTTTCCCCGCAGCACATAACTACTGGATGGTGTCCAGGGTGTCGCAGGAGAGAGCCAAGGCCATTAGGAGCAGCACGGCCCTGCTCCGACTCACCATCACCCTCCCTGAGTTTGACGTAAGTGACCTCTGACCCCAGCTTCCTGACTCCAGGCGTAGGCAGCCTGGCTCTAACTGGCTGTAGGATCTGCTGCTGAAGGGGCTGTGGGTTAAGAGTGTTCCTCCTGGGGAGGCAGAGGCAGAGCAGAGCTTAGCTGGAGTCAAGTTCTTCGTGTCCTGGTTAAGTGGTGACTGGGCTTTTAAGGGGACCATGCTCCAGGTTCATGCCTTCCTGTCATCCTGGAGCAGCTGGGGAAGCAAGTCCTCATGGAGGGCCCTGCCCATATCCCTGTTCTCCAGGCTCCCTTGGGGGCAGAGGAAATTAAGGGTCTAGCTCTACCTTCTATCCTCTATCATCTCCTGCAGAGGGGCTGAGGGGAAAAAGAGAGTCCTGGCCCACGGGGGACTGGAAGCTGACAGGAAAATGCTGATGGAGTCCCCTCTCCCTCTCCCTTCCATTAGAACTCAGCAGAATTCCCCAGGATGGGTCACCACGTGGCACAGCTGGCTCTGTTGATCAGTGACCCAGCCCAGGACATCAGCCGGCAGGCCAGGGAGGGGGTTTACCGGCTCTACCAGCTGCTGCTGCACTAGAGGGGTAAGGAACCCAGCTGGGAAATGGCACCCGATAGAAGAGTGAGACTGGGACCCCAGCCAATTTCTCTCAGACTGACCCCGGCTGGAGGATGAGTCTCTGTCTGTCTCTTTCTCTGTTCTACACCCCTCCCCTGCAATTCTGTTGGGCCAGGCACGCAGCGAGCACTCTGCCCACTGTGCAGCCACCAATGGGATTGGAAGGACACAAGCACTGCAACCAGAATGACAAATGTGTGTGTGTCTCTCTTTCCCAGGGCTGAGCATCCATGAGGCCGAAGACCTGTGGTGCTGGGACTGGCACCAGGAGAGCAGGTTCCTGGGCTACAGGAACACAGCCAGGATGGGGGAGGTAAGGACACTCTGCCAGGGCATGAGACAGCTCAGGGAGTGGGGGTGGCTGGGTCCCCTGCAGTGGCTGCCTTCTGGAGCCACTAGATGGAGATGCCGTTCTAGCCCCAGGATTGGAGCCTGGCTCTGGGCAATCTGCTAATGCCTCGCATCCTGTTGGTTTTAGGTCTTGGAAAGTTCTTCTCGGAAGGGCAGAGAAGATTCTTCCTCCGGACGGCAGTGCTGGCCATCCACAACCCCCTGCTACATGTCAAGCAGGCTGGGCTGGTCCTGGCCTACTCCCTCCTGGGGGAAGCCCAAGAGCTGATGGGGGACAAGGTAAGCAGCTGCATCAGGAGATTGGGGCTGTGCCCAAGCCTCATACCCATCCTATTGCCATTCGCTGGCCTGGCAGCAAGGAGCCTGGTGGGGAATGAGAGTGAGAGCAGGTGCTACTGGGAAGGGAGATGAATTCAACTCCATGAGCAGGAGGGAACCAGCTTGTCCATGGTGCAGCTCCAACACAGCTCTTTAGCAAGGCTAATTAATGACAAGCATTAACTCATTATGGACTTATGTTCTTAGGGAATGGTGCGTTCGCTGTCGGGAAGAGTAGACAAGTCCCCTAAGTGCCCTCTGTGAGCCTCTCCTGTCCCAGAGGGCCTCACCTAGTTCTCAGTGGCCTAGTGTCCATGTCAACCAAGCCACCACCTATGGAGAACAGCAGAATTCAGTCAGCAGGGGCTGCTAATCTGCCCCATTCACCAGGGCTGCCATCCTGTGGCTTCAGCATTAGTGTCTGGGATGACTTGGGGCAAGATCTCCACCTCCCCGCAACCCACTTCATTGCTGACAGAATCCCTCCTGACCCTCCTGCTAGAGCCCCCTCCCTGTCCAACCTGGGTGGGGCTGGAGGAGAGGGTTCTGAGAACTCGAGCTGTGGTTTGGAGGTGGATCAGCTGTCAAGGGCACTGAGGGGGAGGTGGCAGGAGCTCACGCTACATAGAGGGGGGTTGGCACTGGAGGTTACTAGAAAGGACAACAAGACTCCATTCTGGGGGTCAGGAGGTGAATCCATCCCTCTGAGGTGGGCAGGTGCTGGGTGGAAATGCTGTTGGTTCCAGGTGCCCTTAATTCCCCCTGATTCCTCGGGGCGTTTGAGTCTCTGACAGGTTCTCGTTCCCTTGCAGCAGGAGGACGTCACGGCCAAAGTGATGCACCAGCTCCGCATCATCCGGCACTTGCGCCAGGTGCCTGAGGCACTGCGGGGGCTGTGCCTCTGAGGCCACCAGCAACTCCCGCTCCCTGCTGCAGGTACTGCTCTGGCTCACTGTAAATGGGGAGCTAGTGGAAGGGGAAATGGAGCCCCCTGACACTCACTAAAAGGGAAAGTGGTGGATTCTCCATCTCTTGATGTCATTGAATGAAGACTAGATGCCTTTCTGGAATGTGTGTGCCCCCAAAGTAACTATTGTACTATACAGGAAGCCTATGATATGCAGGGGGTTAGATTAGATGCTCTAAAGGTCTCTTCTGGCCATAAAGTCTACTAATTTTGGAAAAACTGAGTGTAGCATTGGGAGCAGCCTCTGATGTTTTACTGTCTAGCCGGCTTGCTTCCTAGAATGAACACTCATTGAGTGGGGTGATGTGCAGAGAGTAGCTCAAACCTTCAAAGTGTCTGGCCAGGATCAGGACATTAGCACTTCAGGGGATGGGTGGGTGTGGCAGTGACATCACAAAGGCCTTTTGCAGGACCTCAGCCTATTGGTCAAAGGTGTTAGGGAGGTGGTGACCTCACAGAGAGATGCTGACATGAGCCAGGCAGGACAGGGGCGCAGGGCCAGGGAAACCTCAGAGACCCCTGTGGCTTTGCTTCAGCAAGTCTTCTTCTCGAGGTCTCTCTTTGAGGACTGAGAGAGTATTAGGGTTCACGTATGTGAGTGCGAGCAGGAGCCTCTTTCGAGTTTTCTCCTTTCCTTTTACTGATTTTACTAGAAAAGAAGACGCCCCTGTTTAGAAGGTAAGAGCCTCCAAGAGGTTTTGGAACCCGTTCAGTCTGATCCATCTGGTGCCAGCTGAATTCTAGGCATGGAAAACACTAGTTTAAGGTGGCAGAATTTTATTCCCCCCCCTGGGATTTTGTCCCGTAGAATCACTGGGAACATTAGGGTTTGTCTTTTTTGTTTTACCTTTTCCTCCATCCCTCCTTCCTTTCTCTTCATCTCTTACTTCTTCTGTCCTTTTTTCAATTCCCTTCCCACCACCAGGAGGTAGGTGTGTGTGTGTTTTTGTGTGTGTGTGTGGTGTGTGTATGTGTTGCTCTGCATCTCCCATTGTGGGAGGTCCATCCAAAAATGTGGGGTTGAAATAGTGCTTGGACCCCACCGACATTAGATGCTGCCACTTTGGTCGTTGATGCTCCAGTTGGGTGGGGGGTGGGGAAGGCACCTCCTAGGGAGTCCAGGACAGTGTGTGTGGGTCTCTTTGCTATGAGCTGCTGAAGGAGTTGGGGGCTGAAGGCATCACTGAGAGGGGGGAGTGTGGGCCCAATCTGCCCTGGGTCCCGGAGGTGGGAAGGGGGCACATTGCCCCACCATGCTCCTGTCCTTTCCCCAAGTGGCAGCACGCGTCACCCTGTCCCCTTCTCTCCCTGGTGCAGGGACCCCCAGGGACTCAGAGGAGGAGGAGGAGGAATGGGTGGACGTGGCCACAGAGGAGTCTGCTCTCAAAAACATCCGAGAGCAGCTCCAGGGCCGAGAAAAGGTGCAAAGGTTCCCCAGCTGTGCTGGAACCGAGATTGTCCTGCCCCTTCCCAGCACCCTGACCCCCTTCAGAGGGTCTTGTCTCTGATGATCCACCCAGCCCTAATGGGGACCTTTCTCTACCATGATCTGGGACCCCCAAGATGGGGGTATTTGTCACAAACCAGCTGGGTCTCCTCCCCCCACAGGTACTGTCCCAGGTCCTGACCCTGCTTGTGTAGGAGTTGTGGGTGATTTGGACAATGGGCGGGTCCCCACTATCCCCCATTCAGGCCTGAGTCCTGCAGCTGCTGTGGGTGGGGCAGGGAGGTCCCTGGCTAATTGACTCTCTCTCCCCTAACCCCACTCCTGGTGGGTGCAGGATGAGACCTAGCAGCTCAAGTTCCTGCACGCCATCCACCTGAGTGTCTCCCTGCACAGCACAGAGGGCAGGACACATTGGAGCCGCACTGCTGCAAGGCGGCTGTGGTGGAGAGGATTGTGGTGAGTGAGACGCGGTGCCCAGCAGCTGGAGGGAGGACAGAGACACGGGAGGGGCCGGGGTCTCCCCGGGCCAATGGATGGGGGATGGCTGGTGCTGGAGGGGCAGCTGAGGGCAGGGATTGCTGGGGCTGAAGATTGGGGAGAAGAGACAGGAGAAATTCTGAGATTGGTCACTAGTGGGCAGGAATCGGAGGAGCGGGAGGCAGGTGGGGGGATCCTGCTGGCTGTGTGGGGTGCTGCCTGTGTAATCTCCTCACTGGCAAGTGTCAGTGAGGCCAGAATGTCACATGCTACTTTGTCTCCTTTAGGTCTCACAGGAGCTCATTGAGGCGCTGCCTGATAACTCTCCACCCAGCGGCGTCCTCGCTAACTCCCTGATTGCTGTGGGCAACCTCAGGTACCGAGACCCTCCCGCCTGGTTCCCCTAACCCCGGTGCTGCTCAGGCCCAGGGCTGGGAGTCACTGCCCCTCCCACTCCCAGCTCACCTCCCAAGGGTGACACCTGTGGCCGAGGTGGTGGGAAGGTTCACTCTCTCCTGGCTGGGCAGTTCTTTTCACTCCAGTAACATTGCAATGGCTTTGGGGAGAGGCTCACTCCCAGGATCAGATACAGGAGGGGCAGCAGGGTCCAGGGAACAGGCGCTATTCCTGCCCTGCCACTGTGTGTCTGGGAAACCTTGGCCTTATCATTGGTGCCTCAGTTTCCATTTTCGCCAGCCTCTGCCTAGTTCCCTGCAGCTTCGCGGCCGTGTTGGTGCCAGTCCCACCCCCGCACTGCACAGTCTAATACCGGCTCCTCTCTCTTCCCAGCACCATGACACCTGCCCTTGAGCCAGAGCTAGAGACCCATCTCCTTCGAGCTGCCCTGCATGCTGTCTTCACCCTGGGCACGCAGAAGGACACCACCCAAGTCCAGGTAGATCATGCTAAAGTCATGGATTGAAGAGCCAGCTGTCATCCTGCCATGAATCCTGGCTAATTGCCAGCAGTGGGATGTGAATGCGAGAGGCCAAGATATGTTTTGGGGGGGGGGTCTCACCAGTGCTTCCCAGGGACCCCTCTTCCCATCCCGTGGCAGGTGTAGCCCCACTTTCCCTAACTCTGACCCATGGCTCTCCCTTGCTTTGCAGGATCTGCATAGGGTCTTGCCACACCTTGTGGATGCCATGCTGGGGAACCTGCTGGCAGAGTCCCCAGACACCGACAGGCTCCACTGCATCTTGGAGGTGAGCCCGATGAGAGGGGTGGGGGCAATTTTTCCTTCACTCTTAGATCCATTTTCCAGTCTGTCCTCCTAGCTGGGTCCCCAGTAGCCCGTCCTCGGTCAGGGCAGTCAGTGCAATGCAGTGTCAGGCCCTTCCTCCTTGAAGGTCAGGGGAAGGAGCTGGGACTTCAAGCCAGAGCTCTGCCTGGTTCTGTTGAGCACTAACCACAGGGCCCCTGGCTGGCTTGGGGAGTGAGAGTCTGAACCCCTCCTGTGAGATCCAGAAGATGGTCCTCAGAGAAGAGTCACAGGCTCCTTCCTAGAGAAACAGAAGGACCCCAGAGAATCAGCCCTTCTCTCTGACGGGCCCTGAGATTCCTGGGGGGATTGTGCTGACACTCAGTCCCTTCACCCAACCAAGGACTCGAGAGGCAGGGAGGGGTGGGGATCTGTCTCCTTCCTGTTGAGCTGTTCAGGAATCAGGCGTTCAGGGAGGATGGGACCAGCCCCGACACCGAACATTGTTCCAGTCTACAGAGACAATGACAAGTTGTGACCTGCAGGATACAAGCATCGTCCTGGGGGCAACAATCCCCTTCTAAAGCTCTGCAATCAACGAATCAGATATGCCACCCTGCGCACAATGTCTCAGCCCCCTGGAGATTGGGGAGGGGGGGGGTTTCATTTGCACAACACGTGCACCTGCCCATTGATCCTGAGCTGCCTCCTTTCCCCGCAGCACATAACTACTGGATGGTGTCCAGGGTGTCGCAGGAGAGAGCCAAGGCCATTAGGAGCAGCACGGCCCTGCTCCGACTCACCATCACCCTCCCTGAGTTTGACGTAAGTGACCTCTGACCCCAGCTTCCTGACTCCAGGCGTAGGCAGCCTGGCTCTAACTGGCTGTAGGATCTGCTGCTGAAGGGGCTGTGGGTTAAGAGTGTTCCTCCTGGGGAGGCAGAGGCAGAGCAGAGCTTAGCTGGAGTCAAGTTCTTCGTGTCCTGGTTAAGTGGTGACTGGGCTTTTAAGGGGACCATGCTCCAGGTTCATGCCTTCCTGTCATCCTGGAGCAGCTGGGGAAGCAAGTCCTCATGGAGGGCCCTGCCCATATCCCTGTTCTCCAGGCTCCCTTGGGGGCAGAGGAAATTAAGGGTCTAGCTCTACCTTCTATCCTCTATCATCTCCTGCAGAGGGGCTGAGGGGAAAAAGAGAGTCCTGGCCCACGGGGGACTGGAAGCTGACAGGAAAATGCTGATGGAGTCCCCTCTCCCTCTCCCTTCCATTAGAACTCAGCAGAATTCCCCAGGATGGGTCACCACGTGGCACAGCTGGCTCTGTTGATCAGTGACCCAGCCCAGGACATCAGCCGGCAGGCCAGGGAGGGGGTTTACCGGCTCTACCAGCTGCTGCTGCACCAGAGGGGTAAGGAACCCAGCTGGGAAATGGCACCCGATAGAAGAGTGAGACTGGGACCCCAGCCAATTTCTCTCAGACTGACCCCGGCTGGAGGATGAGTCTCTGTCTGTCTCTTTCTCTGTTCTACACCCCTCCCCTGCAATTCTGTTGGGCCAGGCACGCAGCGAGCACTCTGCCCACTGTGCAGCCACCAATGGGATTGGAAGGACACAAGCACTGCAACCAGAATGACAAATGTGTGTGTGTCTCTCTTTCCCAGGGCTGAGCATCCATGAGGCCGAAGACCTGTGGTGCTGGGACTGGCACCAGGAGAGCAGGTTCCTGGGCTACAGGAACACAGCCAGGATGGGGGAGGTAAGGACACTCTGCCAGGGCATGAGACAGCTCAGGGAGTGGGGGTGGCTGGGTCCCCTGCAGTGGCTGCCTTCTGGAGCCACTAGATGGAGATGCCGTTCTAGCCCCAGGATTGGAGCCTGGCTGTGGGCAATCTGCTAATGCCTCGCATCCTGTTGGTTTTAGGTCTTGGAAAGTTCTTCTCGGAAGGGCAGAGAAGATTCTTCCTCCGGACGGCAGTGCTGGCCATCCACAACCCCCTGCTACATGTCAAGCAGGCTGGGCTGGTCCTGGCCTACTCCCTCCTGGGGGAAGCCCAAGAGCTGATGGGGGACAAGGTAAGCAGCTGCATCAGGAGATTGGGGCTGTGCCCAAGCCTCATACCCATCCTATTGCCATTCGCTGGCCTGGCAGCAAGGAGCCTGGTGGGGAATGAGAGTGAGAGCAGGTGCTACTGGGAAGGGAGATGAATTCAACTCCATGAGCAGGAGGGAACCAGCTTGTCCATGGTGCAGCTCCAACACAGCTCTTTAGCAAGGCTAATTAATGACAAGCATTAACTCATTATGGACTTATGTTCTTAGGGAATGGTGCGTTCGCTGTCGGGAAGAGTAGACAAGTCCCCTAAGTGCCCTCTGTGAGCCTCTCCTGTCCCAGAGGGCCTCACCTAGTTCTCAGTGGCCTAGTGTCCATGTCAACCAAGCCACCACCTATGGAGAACAGCAGAATTCAGTCAGCAGGGGCTGCTAATCTGCCCCATTCACCAGGGCTGCCATCCTGTGGCTTCAGCATTAGTGTCTGGGATGACTTGGGGCAAGATCTCCACCTCCCCGCAACCCACTTCATTGCTGACAGAATCCCTCCTGACCCTCCTGCTAGAGCCCCCTCCCTGTCCAACCTGGGTGGGGCTGGAGGAGAGGGTTCTGAGAACTCGAGCTGTGGTTTGGAGGTGGATCAGCTGTCAAGGGCACTGAGGGGGAGGTGGCAGGAGCTCACGCTACATAGAGGGGGGTTGGCACTGGAGGTTACTAGAAAGGACAACAAGACTCCATTCTGGGGGTCAGGAGGTGAATCCATCCCTCTGAGGTGGGCAGGTGCTGGGTGGAAATGCTGTTGGTTCCAGGTGCCCTTAATTCCCCCTGATTCCTCGGGGCGTTTGAGTCTCTGACAGGTTCTCGTTCCCTTGCAGCAGGAGGACGTCACGGCCAAAGTGATGCACCAGCTCCGCATCATCCGGCACTTGCGCCAGGTGCCTGAGGCACTGCGGGGGCTGTGCCTCTGAGGCCACCAGCAACTCCCGCTCCCTGCTGCAGGTACTGCTCTGGCTCACTGTAAATGGGGAGCTAGTGGAAGGGGAAATGGAGCCCCCTGACACTCACTAAAAGGGAAAGTGGTGGATTCTCCATCTCTTGATGTCATTGAATGAAGACTAGATGCCTTTCTGGAATGTGTGTGCCCCCAAAGTAACTATTGTACTATACAGGAAGCCTATGATATGCAGGGGGTTAGATTAGATGCTCTAAAGGTCTCTTCTGGCCATAAAGTCTACTAATTTTGGAAAAACTGAGTGTAGCATTGGGAGCAGCCTCTGATGTTTTACTGTCTAGCCGGCTTGCTTCCTAGAATGAACACTCATTGAGTGGGGTGATGTGCAGAGAGTAGCTCAAACCTTCAAAGTGTCTGGCCAGGATCAGGACATTAGCACTTCAGGGGATGGGTGGGTGTGGCAGTGACATCACAAAGGCCTTTTGCAGGACCTCAGCCTATTGGTCAAAGGTGTTAGGGAGGTGGTGACCTCACAGAGAGATGCTGACATGAGCCAGGCAGGACAGGGGCGCAGGGCCAGGGAAACCTCAGAGACCCCTGTGGCTTTGCTTCAGCAAGTCTTCTTCTTGAGGTCTCTCTTTGAGGACTGAGAGAGTATTAGGGTTCACGTATGTGAGTGCGAGCAGGAGCCTCTTTCGAGTTTTCTCCTTTCCTTTTACTGATTTTACTAGAAAAGAAGACGCCCCTGTTTAGAAGGTAAGAGCCTCCAAGAGGTTTTGGAACCCGTTCAGTCTGATCCATCTGGTGCCAGCTGAATTCTAGGCATGGAAAACACTAGTTTAAGGTGGCAGAATTTTATTCCCCCCCCTGGGATTTTGTCCCGTAGAATCACTGGGAACATTAGGGTTTGTCTTTTTTGTTTTACCTTTTCCTCCATCCCTCCTTCCTTTCTCTTCATCTCTTACTTCTTCTGTCCTTTTTTCAATTCCCTTCCCACCACCAGGAGGTAGGTGTGTGTGTGTTTTTGTGTGTGTGTGTGGTGTGTGTATGTGTTGCTCTGCATCTCCCATTGTGGGAGGTCCATCCAAAAATGTGGGGTTGAAATAGTGCTTGGACCCCACTGACATTAGATGCTGCCACTTTGGTCGTTGATGCTCCAGTTGGGTGGGGGGTGGGGAAGGCACCTCCTAGGGAGTCCAGGACAGTGTGTGTGGGTCTCTTTGCTATGAGCTGCTGAAGGAGTTGGGGGCTGAAGGCATCACTGAGAGGGGGGAGTGTGGGCCCAATCTGCCCTGGGTCCCGGAGGTGGGAAGGGGGCACATTGCCCCACCATGCTCCTGTCCTTTCCCCAAGTGGCAGCACGTGTCACCCTGTCCCCTTCTCTCCCTGGTGCAGGGACCCCCAGGGACTCAGAGGAGGAGGAGGAGGAATGGGTGGACGTGGCCACAGAGGAGTCTGCTCTCAAAAACATCCGAGAGCAGCTCCAGGGCCGAGAAAAGGTGCAAAGGTTCCCCAGCTGTGCTGGAACCGAGATTGTCCTGCCCCTTCCCAGCACCCTGACCCCCTTCAGAGGGTCTTGTCTCTGATGATCCACCCAGCCCTAATGGGGACCTTTCTCTACCATGATCTGGGACCCCCAAGATGGGGGTATTTGTCACAAACCAGCTGGGTCTCCTCCCCCCACAGGTACTGTCCCAGGTCCTGACCCTGCTTGTGTAGGAGTTGTGGGTGATTTGGACAATGGGCGGGTCCCCACTATCCCCCATTCAGGCCTGAGTCCTGCAGCTGGTGTGGGTGGGGCAGGGAGGTCCCTGGCTAATTGACTCTCTCTCCCCTAACCCCACTCCTGGTGGGTGCAGGATGAGGCCTAGCAGCTCATGTTCCTGCACGCCATCCACCTGAGTGTCTCCCTGCACAGCACAGAGGGCAGGACACATTGGAGCCGCACTGCTGCAAGGCGGCTGTGGTGGAGAGGATTGTGGTGAGTGAGACGCGGTGCCCAGCAGCTGGAGGGAGGACAGAGACACGGGAGGGGCCGGGGTCTCCCCGGGCCAATGGATGGGGGATGGCTGGTGCTGGAGGGGCAGCTGAGGGCAGGGATTGCTGGGGCTGAAGATTGGGGAGAAGAGACAGGAGAAATTCTGAGATTGGTCACTAGTGGGCAGGAATCGGAGGAGCGGGAGGCAGGTGGGGGGATCCTGCTGGCTGTGTGGGGTGCTGCCTGTGTAATCTCCTCACTGGCAAGTGTCAGTGAGGCCAGAATGTCACATGCTACTTTGTCTCCTTTAGGTCTCACAGGAGCTCATTGAGGCGCTGCCTGATAACTCTCCACCCAGCGGCGTCCTCGCTAACTCCCTGATTGCTGTGGGCAACCTCAGGTACCGAGACCCTCCCGCCTGGTTCCCCTAACCCCGGTGCTGCTCAGGCCCAGGGCTGGGAGTCACTGCCCCTCCCACTCCCAGCTCACCTCCCAAGGGTGACACCTGTGGCCGAGGTGGTGGGAAGGTTCACTCTCTCCTGGCTGGGCTGTTCTTTTCACTCCAGTAACATTGCAATGGCTTTGGGGAGAGGCTCACTCCCAGGATCAGATACAGGAGGGGCAGCAGGGTCCAGGGAACAGGCGCTATTCCTGCCCTGCCACTGTGTGTCTGGGAAACCTTGGCCTTATCATTGGTGCCTCAGTTTCCATTTTCGCCAGCCTCTGCCTAGTTCCCTGCAGCTTCGCGGCCGTGTTGGTGCCAGTCCCACCCCCGCACTGCACAGTCTAATACCGGCTCCTCTCTCTTCCCAGCACCATGACACCTTCCCTTGAGCCAGAGCTAGAGACCCATCTCCTTCGAGCTGCCCTGCATGCTGTCTTCACCCTGGGCACACAGAAGGACACCACCCAAGTCCAGGTAGATCATGCTAAAGTCATGGATTGAAGAGCCAGCTGTCATCCTGCCATGAATCCTGGCTAATTGCCAGCAGTGGGATGTGAATGCGAGAGGCCAAGATATGTTTTGGGGGGGGGTCTCACAAGTGCTTCCCAGGGACCCCTCTTCCCATCCAGTGGCAGGTGTAGCCCCACTTTCCCTAACTCTGACCCATGGCTCTCCCTTGCTTTGCAGGATCTGCATAGGGTCTTGCCACACCTTGTGGATGCCATGCTGGGGAACCTGCTGGCAGAGTCCCCAGACACCGACAGGCTCCACTGCATCTTGGAGGTGAGCCCGATGAGAGGGGTGGGGGCAATTTTTCCTTCACTCTTAGATCCATTTTCCAGTCTGTCCTCCTAGCTGGGTCCCCAGTAGCCCGTCCTCGGTCAGGGCAGTCAGTGCAATGCAGTGTCAGGCCCTTCCTCCTTGAAGGTCAGGGGAAGGAGCTGGGACTTCAAGCCAGAGCTCTGCCTGGTTCTGTTGAGCACTAACCACAGGGCCCCTGGCTGGCTTGGGGAGTGAGAGTCTGAACCCCTCCTGTGAGATCCAGAAGATGGTCCTCAGAGAAGAGTCACAGGCTCCTTCCTAGAGAAACAGAAGGACCCCAGAGAATCAGCCCTTCTCTCTGACGGGCCCTGAGATTCCTGGGGGGATTGTGCTGACACTCAGTCCCTTCACCCAACCAAGGACTCGAGAGGCAGGGAGGGGTGGGGATCTGTCTCCTTCCTGTTGAGCTGTTCAGGAATCAGGCGTTCAGGGAGGATGGGACCAGCCCCGACACCGAACATTGTTCCAGTCTACAGAGACAATGACAAGTTGTGACCTGCAGGATACAAGCATCGTCCTGGGGGCAACAATCCCCTTCTAAAGCTCTGCAATCAACGAATCAGATATGCCACCCTGCGCACAATGTCTCAGAGATTGGGGAGGGGGGGGGGTTCATTTGCACAACACGTGCACTTGCCCATTGATCCTGAGCTGCCTCCTTTCCCCGCAGCACATAACTACTGGATGGTGTCCAGGGTGTCGCAGGAGAGAGCCAAGGCCATTAGGAGCAGCACGGCCCTGCTCCGACTCACCATCACCCTCCCTGAGTTTGACGTAAGTGACCTCTGACCCCAGCTTCCTGACTCCAGGCGTAGGCAGCCTGGCTCTAACTGGCTGTAGGATCTGCTGCTGAAGGGGCTGTGGGTTAAGAGTGTTCCTCCTGGGGAGGCAGAGGCAGAGCAGAGCTTAGCTGGAGTCAAGTTCTTCGTGTCCTGGTTAAGTGGTGACTGGGCTTTTAAGGGGACCATGCTCCAGGTTCATGCCTTCCTGTCATCCTGGAGCAGCTGGGGAAGCAAGTCCTCATGGAGGGCCCTGCCCATATCCCTGTTCTCCAGGCTCCCTTGGGGGCAGAGGAAATTAAGGGTCTAGCTCTACCTTTTATCCTCTATCATCTCCTGCAGAGGGGCTGAGGGGAAAAAGAGAGTCCTGGCCCACGGGGGACTGGAAGCTGACAGGAAAATGCTGATGGAGTCCCCTCTCCCTCTCCCTTCCATTAGAACTCAGCAGAATTCCCCAGGATGGGTCACCACGTGGCACAGCTGGCTCTGTTGATCAGTGACCCAGCCCAGGACATCAGCCGGCAGGCCAGGGAGGGGGTTTACCGGCTCTACCAGCTGCTGCTGCACCAGAGGGGTAAGGAACCCAGCTGGGAAATGGCACCCGATAGAAGAGTGAGACTGGGACCCCAGCCAATTTCTCTCAGACTGACCCCGGCTGGAGGATGAGTCTCTGTCTGTCTCTTTCTCTGTTCTACACCCCTCCCCTGCAATTCTGTTGGGCCAGGCACGCAGCGAGCACTCTGCCCACTGTGCAGCCACCAATGGGATTGGAAGGACACAAGCACTGCAACCAGAATGACAAATGTGTGTGTGTCTCTCTTTCCCAGGGCTGAGCATCCATGAGGCCGAAGACCTGTGGTGCTGGGACTGGCACCAGGAGAGCAGGTTCCTGGGCTACAGGAACACAGCCAGGATGGGGGAGGTAAGGACACTCTGCCAGGGCATGAGACAGCTCAGGGAGTGGGGGTGGCTGGGTCCCCTGCAGTGGCTGCCTTCTGGAGCCACTAGATGGAGATGCCGTTCTAGCCCCAGGATTGGAGCCTGGCTCTGGGCAATCTGCTAATGCCTCGCATCCTGTTGGTTTTAGGTCTTGGAAAGTTCTTCTCGGAAGGGCAGAGAAGATTCTTCCTCCGGACGGCAGTGCTGGCCATCCACAACCCCCTGCTACATGTCAAGCAGGCTGGGCTGGTCCTGGCCTACTCCCTCCTGGGGGAAGCCCAAGAGCTGATGGGGGACAAGGTAAGCAGCTGCATCAGGAGATTGGGGCTGTGCCCAAGCCTCATACCCATCCTATTGCCATTCGCTGGCCTGGCAGCAAGGAGCCTGGTGGGGAATGAGAGTGAGAGCAGGTGCTACTGGGAAGGGAGATGAATTCAACTCCATGAGCAGGAGGGAACCAGCTTGTCCATGGTGCAGCTCCAACACAGCTCTTTAGCAAGGCTAATTAATGACAAGCATTAACTCATTATGGACTTATGTTCTTAGGGAATGGTGCGTTCGCTGTCGGGAAGAGTAGACAAGTCCCCTAAGTGCCCTCTGTGAGCCTCTCCTGTCCCAGAGGGCCTCACCTAGTTCTCAGTGGCCTAGTGTCCATGTCAACCAAGCCACCACCTATGGAGAACAGCAGAATTCAGTCAGCAGGGGCTGCTAATCTGCCCCATTCACCAGGGCTGCCATCCTGTGGCTTCAGCATTAGTGTCTGGGATGACTTGGGGCAAGATCTCCACCTCCCCGCAACCCACTTCATTGCTGACAGAATCCCTCCTGACCCTCCTGCTAGAGCCCCCTCCCTGTCCAACCTGGGTGGGGCTGGAGGAGAGGGTTCTGAGAACTCGAGCTGTGGTTTGGAGGTGGATCAGCTGTCAAGGGCACTGAGGGGGAGGTGGCAGGAGCTCACGCTACATAGAGGGGGGTTGGCACTGGAGGTTACTAGAAAGGACAACAAGACTCCATTCTGGGGGTCAGGAGGTGAATCCATCCCTCTGAGGTGGGCAGGTGCTGGGTGGAAATGCTGTTGGTTCCAGGTGCCCTTAATTCCCCCTGATTCCTCGGGGCGTTTGAGTCTCTGACAGGTTCTCGTTCCCTTGCAGCAGGAGGACGTCACGGCCAAAGTGATGCACCAGCTCCGCATCATCCGGCACTTGCGCCAGGTGCCTGAGGCACTGCGGGGGCTGTGCCTCTGAGGCCACCAGCAACTCCCGCTCCCTGCTGCAGGTACTGCTCTGGCTCACTGTAAATGGGGAGCTAGTGGAAGGGGAAATGGAGCCCCCTGACACTCACTAAAAGGGAAAGTGGTGGATTCTCCATCTCTTGATGTCATTGAATGAAGACTAGATGCCTTTCTGGAATGTGTGTGCCCCCAAAGTAACTATTGTACTATACAGGAAGCCTATGATATGCAGGGGGTTAGATTAGATGCTCTAAAGGTCTCTTCTGGCCATAAAGTCTACTAATTTTGGAAAAACTGAGTGTAGCATTGGGAGCAGCCTCTGATGTTTTACTGTCTAGCCGGCTTGCTTCCTAGAATGAACACTCATTGAGTGGGGTGATGTGCAGAGAGTAGCTCAAACCTTCAAAGTGTCTGGCCAGGATCAGGACATTAGCACTTCAGGGGATGGGTGGGTGTGGCAGTGACATCACAAAGGCCTTTTGCAGGACCTCAGCCTATTGGTCAAAGGTGTTAGGGAGGTGGTGACCTCACAGAGAGATGCTGACATGAGCCAGGCAGGACAGGGGCGCAGGGCCAGGGAAACCTCAGAGACCCCTGTGGCTTTGCTTCAGCAAGTCTTCTTCTCGAGGTCTCTCTTTGAGGACTGAGAGAGTATTAGGGTTCACGTATGTGAGTGCGAGCAGGAGCCTCTTTCGAGTTTTCTCCTTTCCTTTTACTGATTTTACTAGAAAAGAAGACGCCCCTGTTTAGAAGGTAAGAGCCTCCAAGAGGTTTTGGAACCCGTTCAGTCTGATCCATCTGGTGCCAGCTGAATTCTAGGCATGGAAAACACTAGTTTAAGGTGGCAGAATTTTATTCCCCCCCCTGGGATTTTGTCCCGTAGAATCACTGGGAACATTAGGGTTTGTCTTTTTTGTTTTACCTTTTCCTCCATCCCTCCTTCCTTTCTCTTCATCTCTTACTTCTTCTGTCCTTTTTTCAATTCCCTTCCCACCACCAGGAGGTAGGTGTGTGTGTGTTTTTGTGTGTGTGTGTGGTGTGTGTATGTGTTGCTGGGGGTGCTCTGCATCTCCCATTGTGGGAGGTCCATCCAAAAATGTGGGGTTGAAATAGTGCTTGGACCCCACCGACATTAGATGCTGCCACTTTGGTCGTTGATGCTCCAGTTGGGTGGGGGGTGGGGAAGGCACCTCCTAGGGAGTCCAGGACAGTGTGTGTGGGTCTCTTTGCTATGAGCTGCTGAAGGAGTTGGGGGCTGAAGGCATCACTGAGAGGGGGGAGTGTGGGCCCAATCTGCCCTGGGTCCCGGAGGTGGGAAGGGGGCACATTGCCCCACCATGCTCCTGTCCTTTCCCCAAGTGGCAGCACGCGTCACCCTGTCCCCTTCTCTCCCTGGTGCAGGGACCCCCAGGGACTCAGAGGAGGAGGAGGAGGAATGGGTGGACGTGGCCACAGAGGAGTCTGCTCTCAAAAACATCCGAGAGCAGCTCCAGGGCCGAGAAAAGGTGCAAAGGTTCCCCAGCTGTGCTGGAACCGAGATTGTCCTGCCCCTTCCCAGCACCCTGACCCCCTTCAGAGGGTCTTGTCTCTGATGATCCACCCAGCCCTAATGGGGACCTTTCTCTACCATGATCTGGGACCCCCAAGATGGGGGTATTTGTCACAAACCAGCTGGGTCTCCTCCCCCCACAGGTACTGTCCCAGGTCCTGACCCTGCTTGTGTAGGAGTTGTGGGTGATTTGGACAATGGGCGGGTCCCCACTATCCCCCATTCAGGCCTGAGTCCTGCAGCTGCTGTGGGTGGGGCAGGGAGGTCCCTGGCTAATTGACTCTCTCTCCCCTAACCCCACTCCTGGTGGGTGCAGGATGAGGCCTAGCAGCTCAAGTTCCTGCACGCCATCCACCTGAGTGTCTCCCTGCACAGCACAGAGGGCAGGACACATTGGAGCCGCACTGCTGCAAGGCGGCTGTGGTGGAGAGGATTGTGGTGAGTGAGACGCGGTGCCCAGCAGCTGGAGGGAGGACAGAGACACGGGAGGGGCCGGGGTCTCCCCGGGCCAATGGATGGGGGATGGCTGGTGCTGGAGGGGCAGCTGAGGGCAGGGATTGCTGGGGCTGAAGATTGGGGAGAAGAGACAGGAGAAATTCTGAGATTGGTCACTAGTGGGCAGGAATCGGAGGAGCGGGAGGCAGGTGGGGGGATCCTGCTGGCTGTGTGGGGTGCTGCCTGTGTAATCTCCTCACTGGCAAGTGTCAGTGAGGCCAGAATGTCACATGCTACTTTGTCTCCTTTAGGTCTCACAGGAGCTCATTGAGGCGCTGCCTGATAACTCTCCACCCAGCGGCGTCCTCGCTAACTCCCTGATTGCTGTGGGCAACCTCAGGTACCGAGACCCTCCCGCCTGGTTCCCCTAACCCCGGTGCTGCTCAGGCCCAGGGCTGGGAGTCACTGCCCCTCCCACTCCCAGCTCACCTCCCAAGGGTGACACCTGTGGCCGAGGTGGTGGGAAGGTTCACTCTCTCCTGGCTGGGCTGTTCTTTTCACTCCAGTAACATTGCAATGGCTTTGGGGAGAGGCTCACTCCCAGGATCAGATACAGGAGGGGCAGCAGGGTCCAGGGAACAGGCGCTATTCCTGCCCTGCCACTGTGTGTCTGGGAAACCTTGGCCTTATCATTGGTGCCTCAGTTTCCATTTTCGCCAGCCTCTGCCTAGTTCCCTGCAGCTTCGCGGCCGTGTTGGTGCCAGTCCCACCCCCGCACTGCACAGTCTAATACCGGCTCCTCTCTCTTCCCAGCACCATGACACCTGCCCTTGAGCCAGAGCTAGAGACCCATCTCCTTCGAGCTGCCCTGCATGCTGTCTTCACCCTGGGCACGCAGAAGGACACCACCCAAGTCCAGGTAGATCATGCTAAAGTCATGGATTGAAGAGCCAGCTGTCATCCTGCCATGAATCCTGGCTAATTGCCAGCAGTGGGATGTGAATGCGAGAGGCCAAGATATGTTTTGGGGGGGGGGTCTCACCAGTGCTTCCCAGGGACCCCTCTTCCCATCCCGTGGCAGGTGTAGCCCCACTTTCCCTAACTCTGACCCATGGCTCTCCCTTGCTTTGCAGGATCTGCATAGGGTCTTGCCACACCTTGTGGATGCCATGCTGGGGAACCTGCTGGCAGAGTCCCCAGACACCGACAGGCTCCACTGCATCTTGGAGGTGAGCCCGATGAGAGGGGTGGGGGCAATTTTTCCTTCACTCTTAGATCCATTTTCCAGTCTGTCCTCCTAGCTGGGTCCCCAGTAGCCCGTCCTCGGTCAGGGCAGTCAGTGCAATGCAGTGTCAGGCCCTTCCTCCTTGAAGGTCAGGGGAAGGAGCTGGGACTTCAAGCCAGAGCTCTGCCTGGTTCTGTTGAGCACTAACCACAGGGCCCCTGGCTGGCTTGGGGAGTGAGAGTCTGAACCCCTCCTGTGAGATCCAGAAGATGGTCCTCAGAGAAGAGTCACAGGCTCCTTCCTAGAGAAACAGAAGGACCCCAGAGAATCAGCCCTTCTCTCTGACGGGCCCTGAGATTCCTGGGGGGATTGTGCTGACACTCAGTCCCTTCACCCAACCAAGGACTCGAGAGGCAGGGAGGGGTGGGGATCTGTCTCCTTCCTGTTGAGCTGTTCAGGAATCAGGCGTTCAGGGAGGATGGGACCAGCCCCGACACCGAACATTGTTCCAGTCTACAGAGACAATGACAAGTTGTGACCTGCAGGATACAAGCATCGTCCTGGGGGCAACAATCCCCTTCTAAAGCTCTGCAATCAACGAATCAGATATGCCACCCTGCGCACAATGTCTCAGCCCCCTGGAGATTGGGGAGGGGGGGGGGTTTCATTTGCACAACACGTGCACCTGCCCATTGATCCTGAGCTGCCTCCTTTCCCCGCAGCACATAACTACTGGATGGTGTCCAGGGTGTCGCAGGAGAGAGCCAAGGCCATTAGGAGCAGCACGGCCCTGCTCCGACTCACCATCACCCTCCCTGAGTTTGACGTAAGTGACCTCTGACCCCAGCTTCCTGACTCCAGGCGTAGGCAGCCTGGCTCTAACTGGCTGTAGGATCTGCTGCTGAAGGGGCTGTGGGTTAAGAGTGTTCCTCCTGGGGAGGCAGAGGCAGAGCAGAGCTTAGCTGGAGTCAAGTTCTTCGTGTCCTGGTTAAGTGGTGACTGGGCTTTTAAGGGGACCATGCTCCAGGTTCATGCCTTCCTGTCATCCTGGAGCAGCTGGGGAAGCAAGTCCTCATGGAGGGCCCTGCCCATATCCCTGTTCTCCAGGCTCCCTTGGGGGCAGAGGAAATTAAGGGTCTAGCTCTACCTTCTATCCTCTATCATCTCCTGCAGAGGGGCTGAGGGGAAAAAGAGAGTCCTGGCCCACGGGGGACTGGAAGCTGACAGGAAAATGCTGATGGAGTCCCCTCTCCCTCTCCCTTCCATTAGAACTCAGCAGAATTCCCCAGGATGGGTCACCACGTGGCACAGCTGGCTCTGTTGATCAGTGACCCAGCCCAGGACATCAGCCGGCAGGCCAGGGAGGGGGTTTACCGGCTCTACCAGCTGCTGCTGCACCAGAGGGGTAAGGAACCCAGCTGGGAAATGGCACCCGATAGAAGAGTGAGACTGGGACCCCAGCCAATTTCTCTCAGACTGACCCCGGCTGGAGGATGAGTCTCTGTCTGTCTCTTTCTCTGTTCTACACCCCTCCCCTGCAATTCTGTTGGGCCAGGCACGCAGCGAGCACTCTGCCCACTGTGCAGCCACCAATGGGATTGGAAGGACACAAGCACTGCAACCAGAATGACAAATGTGTGTGTGTCTCTCTTTCCCAGGGCTGAGCATCCATGAGGCCGAAGACCTGTGGTGCTGGGACTGGCACCAGGAGAGCAGGTTCCTGGGCTACAGGAACACAGCCAGGATGGGGGAGGTAAGGACACTCTGCCAGGGCATGAGACAGCTCAGGGAGTGGGGGTGGCTGGGTCCCCTGCAGTGGCTGCCTTCTGGAGCCACTAGATGGAGATGCCGTTCTAGCCCCAGGATTGGAGCCTGGCTCTGGGCAATCTGCTAATGCCTCGCATCCTGTTGGTTTTAGGTCTTGGAAAGTTCTTCTCGGAAGGGCAGAGAAGATTCTTCCTCCGGACGGCAGTGCTGGCCATCCACAACCCCCTGCTACATGTCAAGCAGGCTGGGCTGGTCCTGGCCTACTCCCTCCTGGGGGAAGCCCAAGAGCTGATGGGGGACAAGGTAAGCAGCTGCATCAGGAGATTGGGGCTGTGCCCAAGCCTCATACCCATCCTATTGCCATTCGCTGGCCTGGCAGCAAGGAGCCTGGTGGGGAATGAGAGTGAGAGCAGGTGCTACTGGGAAGGGAGATGAATTCAACTCCATGAGCAGGAGGGAACCAGCTTGTCCATGGTGCAGCTCCAACACAGCTCTTTAGCAAGGCTAATTAATGACAAGCATTAACTCATTATGGACTTATGTTCTTAGGGAATGGTGCGTTCGCTGTCGGGAAGAGTAGACAAGTCCCCTAAGTGCCCTCTGTGAGCCTCTCCTGTCCCAGAGGGCCTCACCTAGTTCTCAGTGGCCTAGTGTCCATGTCAACCAAGCCACCACCTATGGAGAACAGCAGAATTCAGTCAGCAGGGGCTGCTAATCTGCCCCATTCACCAGGGCTGCCATCCTGTGGCTTCAGCATTAGTGTCTGGGATGACTTGGGGCAAGATCTCCACCTCCCCGCAACCCACTTCATTGCTGACAGAATCCCTCCTGACCCTCCTGCTAGAGCCCCCTCCCTGTCCAACCTGGGTGGGGCTGGAGGAGAGGGTTCTGAGAACTCGAGCTGTGGTTTGGAGGTGGATCAGCTGTCAAGGGCACTGAGGGGGAGGTGGCAGGAGCTCACGCTACATAGAGGGGGGTTGGCACTGGAGGTTACTAGAAAGGACAACAAGACTCCATTCTGGGGGTCAGGAGGTGAATCCATCCCTCTGAGGTGGGCAGGTGCTGGGTGGAAATGCTGTTGGTTCCAGGTGCCCTTAATTCCCCCTGATTCCTCGGGGCGTTTGAGTCTCTGACAGGTTCTCGTTCCCTTGCAGCAGGAGGACGTCACGGCCAAAGTGATGCACCAGCTCCGCATCATCCGGCACTTGCGCCAGGTGCCTGAGGCACTGCGGGGGCTGTGCCTCTGAGGCCACCAGCAACTCCCGCTCCCTGCTGCAGGTACTGCTCTGGCTCACTGTAAATGGGGAGCTAGTGGAAGGGGAAATGGAGCCCCCTGACACTCACTAAAAGGGAAAGTGGTGGATTCTCCATCTCTTGATGTCATTGAATGAAGACTAGATGCCTTTCTGGAATGTGTGTGCCCCCAAAGTAACTATTGTACTATACAGGAAGCCTATGATATGCAGGGGGTTAGATTAGATGCTCTAAAGGTCTCTTCTGGCCATAAAGTCTACTAATTTTGGAAAAACTGAGTGTAGCATTGGGAGCAGCCTCTGATGTTTTACTGTCTAGCCGGCTTGCTTCCTAGAATGAACACTCATTGAGTGGGGTGATGTGCAGAGAGTAGCTCAAACCTTCAAAGTGTCTGGCCAGGATCAGGACATTAGCACTTCAGGGGATGGGTGGGTGTGGCAGTGACATCACAAAGGCCTTTTGCAGGACCTCAGCCTATTGGTCAAAGGTGTTAGGGAGGTGGTGACCTCACAGAGAGATGCTGACATGAGCCAGGCAGGACAGGGGCGCAGGGCCAGGGAAACCTCAGAGACCCCTGTGGCTTTGCTTCAGCAAGTCTTCTTCTCGAGGTCTCTCTTTGAGGACTGAGAGAGTATTAGGGTTCACGTATGTGAGTGCGAGCAGGAGCCTCTTTCGAGTTTTCTCCTTTCCTTTTACTGATTTTACTAGAAAAGAAGACGCCCCTGTTTAGAAGGTAAGAGCCTCCAAGAGGTTTTGGAACCCGTTCAGTCTGATCCATCTGGTGCCAGCTGAATTCTAGGCATGGAAAACACTAGTTTAAGGTGGCAGAATTTTATTCCCCCCCCTGGGATTTTGTCCCGTAGAATCACTGGGAACATTAGGGTTTGTCTTTTTTGTTTTACCTTTTCCTCCATCCCTCCTTCCTTTCTCTTCATCTCTTACTTCTTCTGTCCTTTTTTCAATTCCCTTCCCACCACCAGGAGGTAGGTGTGTGTGTGTTTTTGTGTGTGTGTGTGGTGTGTGTATGTGTTGCTCTGCATCTCCCATTGTGGGAGGTCCATCCAAAAATGTGGGGTTGAAATAGTGCTTGGACCCCACCGACATTAGATGCTGCCACTTTGGTCGTTGATGCTCCAGTTGGGTGGGGGGTGGGGAAGGCACCTCCTAGGGAGTCCAGGACAGTGTGTGTGGGTCTCTTTGCTATGAGCTGCTGAAGGAGTTGGGGGCTGAAGGCATCACTGAGAGGGGGGAGTGTGGGCCCAATCTGCCCTGGGTCCCGGAGGTGGGAAGGGGGCACATTGCCCCACCATGCTCCTGTCCTTTCCCCAAGTGGCAGCACGCGTCACCCTGTCCCCTTCTCTCCCTGGTGCAGGGACCCCCAGGGACTCAGAGGAGGAGGAGGAGGAATGGGTGGACGTGGCCACAGAGGAGTCTGCTCTCAAAAACATCCGAGAGCAGCTCCAGGGCCGAGAAAAGGTGCAAAGGTTCCCCAGCTGTGCTGGAACCGAGATTGTCCTGCCCCTTCCCAGCACCCTGACCCCCTTCAGAGGGTCTTGTCTCTGATGATCCACCCAGCCCTAATGGGGACCTTTCTCTACCATGATCTGGGACCCCCAAGATGGGGGTATTTGTCACAAACCAGCTGGGTCTCCTCCCCCCACAGGTACTGTCCCAGGTCCTGACCCTGCTTGTGTAGGAGTTGTGGGTGATTTGGACAATGGGCGGGTCCCCACTATCCCCCATTCAGGCCTGAGTCCTGCAGCTGCTGTGGGTGGGGCAGGGAGGTCCCTGGCTAATTGACTCTCTCTCCCCTAACCCCACTCCTGGTGGGTGCAGGATGAGACCTAGCAGCTCAAGTTCCTGCACGCCATCCACCTGAGTGTCTCCCTGCACAGCACAGAGGGCAGGACACATTGGAGCCGCACTGCTGCAAGGCGGCTGTGGTGGAGAGGATTGTGGTGAGTGAGACGCGGTGCCCAGCAGCTGGAGGGAGGACAGAGACACGGGAGGGGCCGGGGTCTCCCCGGGCCAATGGATGGGGGATGGCTGGTGCTGGAGGGGCAGCTGAGGGCAGGGATTGCTGGGGCTGAAGATTGGGGAGAAGAGACAGGAGAAATTCTGAGATTGGTCACTAGTGGGCAGGAATCGGAGGAGCGGGAGGCAGGTGGGGGGATCCTGCTGGCTGTGTGGGGTGCTGCCTGTGTAATCTCCTCACTGGCAAGTGTCAGTGAGGCCAGAATGTCACATGCTACTTTGTCTCCTTTAGGTCTCACAGGAGCTCATTGAGGCGCTGCCTGATAACTCTCCACCCAGCGGCGTCCTCGCTAACTCCCTGATTGCTGTGGGCAACCTCAGGTACCGAGACCCTCCCGCCTGGTTCCCCTAACCCCGGTGCTGCTCAGGCCCAGGGCTGGGAGTCACTGCCCCTCCCACTCCCAGCTCACCTCCCAAGGGTGACACCTGTGGCCGAGGTGGTGGGAAGGTTCACTCTCTCCTGGCTGGGCAGTTCTTTTCACTCCAGTAACATTGCAATGGCTTTGGGGAGAGGCTCACTCCCAGGATCAGATACAGGAGGGGCAGCAGGGTCCAGGGAACAGGCGCTATTCCTGCCCTGCCACTGTGTGTCTGGGAAACCTTGGCCTTATCATTGGTGCCTCAGTTTCCATTTTCGCCAGCCTCTGCCTAGTTCCCTGCAGCTTCGCGGCCGTGTTGGTGCCAGTCCCACCCCCGCACTGCACAGTCTAATACCGGCTCCTCTCTCTTCCCAGCACCATGACACCTGCCCTTGAGCCAGAGCTAGAGACCCATCTCCTTCGAGCTGCCCTGCATGCTGTCTTCACCCTGGGCACGCAGAAGGACACCACCCAAGTCCAGGTAGATCATGCTAAAGTCATGGATTGAAGAGCCAGCTGTCATCCTGCCATGAATCCTGGCTAATTGCCAGCAGTGGGATGTGAATGCGAGAGGCCAAGATATGTTTTGGGGGGGGGGTCTCACCAGTGCTTCCCAGGGACCCCTCTTCCCATCCCGTGGCAGGTGTAGCCCCACTTTCCCTAACTCTGACCCATGGCTCTCCCTTGCTTTGCAGGATCTGCATAGGGTCTTGCCACACCTTGTGGATGCCATGCTGGGGAACCTGCTGGCAGAGTCCCCAGACACCGACAGGCTCCACTGCATCTTGGAGGTGAGCCCGATGAGAGGGGTGGGGGCAATTTTTCCTTCACTCTTAGATCCATTTTCCAGTCTGTCCTCCTAGCTGGGTCCCCAGTAGCCCGTCCTCGGTCAGGGCAGTCAGTGCAATGCAGTGTCAGGCCCTTCCTCCTTGAAGGTCAGGGGAAGGAGCTGGGACTTCAAGCCAGAGCTCTGCCTGGTTCTGTTGAGCACTAACCACAGGGCCCCTGGCTGGCTTGGGGAGTGAGAGTCTGAACCCCTCCTGTGAGATCCAGAAGATGGTCCTCAGAGAAGAGTCACAGGCTCCTTCCTAGAGAAACAGAAGGACCCCAGAGAATCAGCCCTTCTCTCTGACGGGCCCTGAGATTCCTGGGGGGATTGTGCTGACACTCAGTCCCTTCACCCAACCAAGGACTCGAGAGGCAGGGAGGGGTGGGGATCTGTCTCCTTCCTGTTGAGCTGTTCAGGAATCAGGCGTTCAGGGAGGATGGGACCAGCCCCGACACCGAACATTGTTCCAGTCTACAGAGACAATGACAAGTTGTGACCTGCAGGATACAAGCATCGTCCTGGGGGCAACAATCCCCTTCTAAAGCTCTGCAATCAACGAATCAGATATGCCACCCTGCGCACAATGTCTCAGCCCCCTGGAGATTGGGGAGGGGGGGGGTTTCATTTGCACAACACGTGCACCTGCCCATTGATCCTGAGCTGCCTCCTTTCCCCGCAGCACATAACTACTGGATGGTGTCCAGGGTGTCGCAGGAGAGAGCCAAGGCCATTAGGAGCAGCACGGCCCTGCTCCGACTCACCATCACCCTCCCTGAGTTTGACGTAAGTGACCTCTGACCCCAGCTTCCTGACTCCAGGCGTAGGCAGCCTGGCTCTAACTGGCTGTAGGATCTGCTGCTGAAGGGGCTGTGGGTTAAGAGTGTTCCTCCTGGGGAGGCAGAGGCAGAGCAGAGCTTAGCTGGAGTCAAGTTCTTCGTGTCCTGGTTAAGTGGTGACTGGGCTTTTAAGGGGACCATGCTCCAGGTTCATGCCTTCCTGTCATCCTGGAGCAGCTGGGGAAGCAAGTCCTCATGGAGGGCCCTGCCCATATCCCTGTTCTCCAGGCTCCCTTGGGGGCAGAGGAAATTAAGGGTCTAGCTCTACCTTCTATCCTCTATCATCTCCTGCAGAGGGGCTGAGGGGAAAAAGAGAGTCCTGGCCCACGGGGGACTGGAAGCTGACAGGAAAATGCTGATGGAGTCCCCTCTCCCTCTCCCTTCCATTAGAACTCAGCAGAATTCCCCAGGATGGGTCACCACGTGGCACAGCTGGCTCTGTTGATCAGTGACCCAGCCCAGGACATCAGCCGGCAGGCCAGGGAGGGGGTTTACCGGCTCTACCAGCTGCTGCTGCACCAGAGGGGTAAGGAACCCAGCTGGGAAATGGCACCCGATAGAAGAGTGAGACTGGGACCCCAGCCAATTTCTCTCAGACTGACCCCGGCTGGAGGATGAGTCTCTGTCTGTCTCTTTCTCTGTTCTACACCCCTCCCCTGCAATTCTGTTGGGCCAGGCACGCAGCGAGCACTCTGCCCACTGTGCAGCCACCAATGGGATTGGAAGGACACAAGCACTGCAACCAGAATGACAAATGTGTGTGTGTCTCTCTTTCCCAGGGCTGAGCATCCATGAGGCCGAAGACCTGTGGTGCTGGGACTGGCACCAGGAGAGCAGGTTCCTGGGCTACAGGAACACAGCCAGGATGGGGGAGGTAAGGACACTCTGCCAGGGCATGAGACAGCTCAGGGAGTGGGGGTGGCTGGGTCCCCTGCAGTGGCTGCCTTCTGGAGCCACTAGATGGAGATGCCGTTCTAGCCCCAGGATTGGAGCCTGGCTGTGGGCAATCTGCTAATGCCTCGCATCCTGTTGGTTTTAGGTCTTGGAAAGTTCTTCTCGGAAGGGCAGAGAAGATTCTTCCTCCGGACGGCAGTGCTGGCCATCCACAACCCCCTGCTACATGTCAAGCAGGCTGGGCTGGTCCTGGCCTACTCCCTCCTGGGGGAAGCCCAAGAGCTGATGGGGGACAAGGTAAGCAGCTGCATCAGGAGATTGGGGCTGTGCCCAAGCCTCATACCCATCCTATTGCCATTCGCTGGCCTGGCAGCAAGGAGCCTGGTGGGGAATGAGAGTGAGAGCAGGTGCTACTGGGAAGGGAGATGAATTCAACTCCATGAGCAGGAGGGAACCAGCTTGTCCATGGTGCAGCTCCAACACAGCTCTTTAGCAAGGCTAATTAATGACAAGCATTAACTCATTATGGACTTATGTTCTTAGGGAATGGTGCGTTCGCTGTCGGGAAGAGTAGACAAGTCCCCTAAGTGCCCTCTGTGAGCCTCTCCTGTCCCAGAGGGCCTCACCTAGTTCTCAGTGGCCTAGTGTCCATGTCAACCAAGCCACCACCTATGGAGAACAGCAGAATTCAGTCAGCAGGGGCTGCTAATCTGCCCCATTCACCAGGGCTGCCATCCTGTGGCTTCAGCATTAGTGTCTGGGATGACTTGGGGCAAGATCTCCACCTCCCCGCAACCCACTTCATTGCTGACAGAATCCCTCCTGACCCTCCTGCTAGAGCCCCCTCCCTGTCCAACCTGGGTGGGGCTGGAGGAGAGGGTTCTGAGAACTCGAGCTGTGGTTTGGAGGTGGATCAGCTGTCAAGGGCACTGAGGGGGAGGTGGCAGGAGCTCACGCTACATAGAGGGGGGTTGGCACTGGAGGTTACTAGAAAGGACAACAAGACTCCATTCTGGGGGTCAGGAGGTGAATCCATCCCTCTGAGGTGGGCAGGTGCTGGGTGGAAATGCTGTTGGTTCCAGGTGCCCTTAATTCCCCCTGATTCCTCGGGGCGTTTGAGTCTCTGACAGGTTCTCGTTCCCTTGCAGCAGGAGGACGTCACGGCCAAAGTGATGCACCAGCTCCGCATCATCCGGCACTTGCGCCAGGTGCCTGAGGCACTGCGGGGGCTGTGCCTCTGAGGCCACCAGCAACTCCCGCTCCCTGCTGCAGGTACTGCTCTGGCTCACTGTAAATGGGGAGCTAGTGGAAGGGGAAATGGAGCCCCCTGACACTCACTAAAAGGGAAAGTGGTGGATTCTCCATCTCTTGATGTCATTGAATGAAGACTAGATGCCTTTCTGGAATGTGTGTGCCCCCAAAGTAACTATTGTACTATACAGGAAGCCTATGATATGCAGGGGGTTAGATTAGATGCTCTAAAGGTCTCTTCTGGCCATAAAGTCTACTAATTTTGGAAAAACTGAGTGTAGCATTGGGAGCAGCCTCTGATGTTTTACTGTCTAGCCGGCTTGCTTCCTAGAATGAACACTCATTGAGTGGGGTGATGTGCAGAGAGTAGCTCAAACCTTCAAAGTGTCTGGCCAGGATCAGGACATTAGCACTTCAGGGGATGGGTGGGTGTGGCAGTGACATCACAAAGGCCTTTTGCAGGACCTCAGCCTATTGGTCAAAGGTGTTAGGGAGGTGGTGACCTCACAGAGAGATGCTGACATGAGCCAGGCAGGACAGGGGCGCAGGGCCAGGGAAACCTCAGAGACCCCTGTGGCTTTGCTTCAGCAAGTCTTCTTCTTGAGGTCTCTCTTTGAGGACTGAGAGAGTATTAGGGTTCACGTATGTGAGTGCGAGCAGGAGCCTCTTTCGAGTTTTCTCCTTTCCTTTTACTGATTTTACTAGAAAAGAAGACGCCCCTGTTTAGAAGGTAAGAGCCTCCAAGAGGTTTTGGAACCCGTTCAGTCTGATCCATCTGGTGCCAGCTGAATTCTAGGCATGGAAAACACTAGTTTAAGGTGGCAGAATTTTATTCCCCCCCCTGGGATTTTGTCCCGTAGAATCACTGGGAACATTAGGGTTTGTCTTTTTTGTTTTACCTTTTCCTCCATCCCTCCTTCCTTTCTCTTCATCTCTTACTTCTTCTGTCCTTTTTTCAATTCCCTTCCCACCACCAGGAGGTAGGTGTGTGTGTGTTTTTGTGTGTGTGTGTGGTGTGTGTATGTGTTGCTGGGGGTGCTCTGCATCTCCCATTGTGGGAGGTCCATCCAAAAATGTGGGGTTGAAATAGTGCTTGGACCCCACTGACATTAGATGCTGCCACTTTGGTCGTTGATGCTCCAGTTGGGTGGGGGGTGGGGAAGGCACCTCCTAGGGAGTCCAGGACAGTGTGTGTGGGTCTCTTTGCTATGAGCTGCTGAAGGAGTTGGGGGCTGAAGGCATCACTGAGAGGGGGGAGTGTGGGCCCAATCTGCCCTGGGTCCCGGAGGTGGGAAGGGGGCACATTGCCCCACCATGCTCCTGTCCTTTCCCCAAGTGGCAGCACGTGTCACCCTGTCCCCTTCTCTCCCTGGTGCAGGGACCCCCAGGGACTCAGAGGAGGAGGAGGAGGAATGGGTGGACGTGGCCACAGAGGAGTCTGCTCTCAAAAACATCCGAGAGCAGCTCCAGGGCCGAGAAAAGGTGCAAAGGTTCCCCAGCTGTGCTGGAACCGAGATTGTCCTGCCCCTTCCCAGCACCCTGACCCCCTTCAGAGGGTCTTGTCTCTGATGATCCACCCAGCCCTAATGGGGACCTTTCTCTACCATGATCTGGGACCCCCAAGATGGGGGTATTTGTCACAAACCAGCTGGGTCTCCTCCCCCCACAGGTACTGTCCCAGGTCCTGACCCTGCTTGTGTAGGAGTTGTGGGTGATTTGGACAATGGGCGGGTCCCCACTATCCCCCATTCAGGCCTGAGTCCTGCAGCTGGTGTGGGTGGGGCAGGGAGGTCCCTGGCTAATTGACTCTCTCTCCCCTAACCCCACTCCTGGTGGGTGCAGGATGAGGCCTAGCAGCTCATGTTCCTGCACGCCATCCACCTGAGTGTCTCCCTGCACAGCACAGAGGGCAGGACACATTGGAGCCGCACTGCTGCAAGGCGGCTGTGGTGGAGAGGATTGTGGTGAGTGAGACGCGGTGCCCAGCAGCTGGAGGGAGGACAGAGACACGGGAGGGGCCGGGGTCTCCCCGGGCCAATGGATGGGGGATGGCTGGTGCTGGAGGGGCAGCTGAGGGCAGGGATTGCTGGGGCTGAAGATTGGGGAGAAGAGACAGGAGAAATTCTGAGATTGGTCACTAGTGGGCAGGAATCGGAGGAGCGGGAGGCAGGTGGGGGGATCCTGCTGGCTGTGTGGGGTGCTGCCTGTGTAATCTCCTCACTGGCAAGTGTCAGTGAGGCCAGAATGTCACATGCTACTTTGTCTCCTTTAGGTCTCACAGGAGCTCATTGAGGCGCTGCCTGATAACTCTCCACCCAGCGGCGTCCTCGCTAACTCCCTGATTGCTGTGGGCAACCTCAGGTACCGAGACCCTCCCGCCTGGTTCCCCTAACCCCGGTGCTGCTCAGGCCCAGGGCTGGGAGTCACTGCCCCTCCCACTCCCAGCTCACCTCCCAAGGGTGACACCTGTGGCCGAGGTGGTGGGAAGGTTCACTCTCTCCTGGCTGGGCTGTTCTTTTCACTCCAGTAACATTGCAATGGCTTTGGGGAGAGGCTCACTCCCAGGATCAGATACAGGAGGGGCAGCAGGGTCCAGGGAACAGGCGCTATTCCTGCCCTGCCACTGTGTGTCTGGGAAACCTTGGCCTTATCATTGGTGCCTCAGTTTCCATTTTCGCCAGCCTCTGCCTAATTCCCTGCAGCTTCGCGGCCGTGTTGGTGCCAGTCCCACCCCCGCACTGCACAGTCTAATACCGGCTCCTCTCTCTTCCCAGCACCATGACACCTGCCCTTGAGCCAGAGCTAGAGACCCATCTCCTTCGAGCTGCCCTGCATGCTGTCTTCACCCTGGGCACGCAGAAGGACACCACCCAAGTCCAGGTAGATCATGCTAAAGTCATGGATTGAAGAGCCAGCTGTCATCCTGCCATGAATCCTGGCTAATTGCCAGCAGTGGGATGTGAATGCGAGAGGCCAAGATATGTTTTGGGGGGGGGGTCTCACCAGTGCTTCCCAGGGACCCCTCTTCCCATCCCGTGGCAGGTGTAGCCCCACTTTCCCTAACTCTGACCCATGGCTCTCCCTTGCTTTGCAGGATCTGCATAGGGTCTTGCCACACCTTGTGGATGCCATGCTGGGGAACCTGCTGGCAGAGTCCCCAGACACCGACAGGCTCCACTGCATCTTGGAGGTGAGCCCGATGAGAGGGGTGGGGGCAATTTTTCCTTCACTCTTAGATCCATTTTCCAGTCTGTCCTCCTAGCTGGGTCCCCAGTAGCCCGTCCTCGGTCAGGGCAGTCAGTGCAATGCAGTGTCAGGCCCTTCCTCCTTGAAGGTCAGGGGAAGGAGCTGGGACTTCAAGCCAGAGCTCTGCCTGGTTCTGTTGAGCACTAACCACAGGGCCCCTGGCTGGCTTGGGGAGTGAGAGTCTGAACCCCTCCTGTGAGATCCAGAAGATGGTCCTCAGAGAAGAGTCACAGGCTCCTTCCTAGAGAAACAGAAGGACCCCAGAGAATCAGCCCTTCTCTCTGACGGGCCCTGAGATTCCTGGGGGGATTGTGCTGACACTCAGTCCCTTCACCCAACCAAGGACTCGAGAGGCAGGGAGGGGTGGGGATCTGTCTCCTTCCTGTTGAGCTGTTCAGGAATCAGGCGTTCAGGGAGGATGGGACCAGCCCCGACACCGAACATTGTTCCAGTCTACAGAGACAATGACAAGTTGTGACCTGCAGGATACAAGCATCGTCCTGGGGGCAACAATCCCCTTCTAAAGCTCTGCAATCAACGAATCAGATATGCCACCCTGCGCACAATGTCTCAGCCCCCTGGAGATTGGGGAGGGGGGGGTTTTCATTTGCACAACACGTGCACCTGCCCATTGATCCTGAGCTGCCTCCTTTCCCCGCAGCACATAACTACTGGATGGTGTCCAGGGTGTCGCAGGAGAGAGCCAAGGCCATTAGGAGCAGCACGGCCCTGCTCCGACTCACCATCACCCTCCCTGAGTTTGACGTAAGTGACCTCTGACCCCAGCTTCCTGACTCCAGGCGTAGGCAGCCTGGCTCTAACTGGCTGTAGGATCTGCTGCTGAAGGGGCTGTGGGTTAAGAGTGTTCCTCCTGGGGAGGCAGAGGCAGAGCAGAGCTTAGCTGGAGTCAAGTTCTTCGTGTCCTGGTTAAGTGGTGACTGGGCTTTTAAGGGGACCATGCTCCAGGTTCATGCCTTCCTGTCATCCTGGAGCAGCTGGGGAAGCAAGTCCTCATGGAGGGCCCTGCCCATATCCCTGTTCTCCAGGCTCCCTTGGGGGCAGAGGAAATTAAGGGTCTAGCTCTACCTTCTATCCTCTATCATCTCCTGCAGAGGGGCTGAGGGGAAAAAGAGAGTCCTGGCCCACGGGGGACTGGAAGCTGACAGGAAAATGCTGATGGAGTCCCCTCTCCCTCTCCCTTCCATTAGAACTCAGCAGAATTCCCCAGGATGGGTCACCACGTGGCACAGCTGGCTCTGTTGATCAGTGACCCAGCCCAGGACATCAGCCGGCAGGCCAGGGAGGGGGTTTACCGGCTCTACCAGCTGCTGCTGCACCAGAGGGGTAAGGAACCCAGCTGGGAAATGGCACCCGATAGAAGAGTGAGACTGGGACCCCAGCCAATTTCTCTCAGACTGACCCCGGCTGGAGGATGAGTCTCTGTCTGTCTCTTTCTCTGTTCTACACCCCTCCCCTGCAATTCTGTTGGGCCAGGCACGCAGCGAGCACTCTGCCCACTGTGCAGCCACCAATGGGATTGGAAGGACACAAGCACTGCAACCAGAATGACAAATGTGTGTGTGTCTCTCTTTCCCAGGGCTGAGCATCCATGAGGCCGAAGACCTGTGGTGCTGGGACTGGCACCAGGAGAGCAGGTTCCTGGGCTACAGGAACACAGCCAGGATGGGGGAGGTAAGGACACTCTGCCAGGGCATGAGACAGCTCAGGGAGTGGGGGTGGCTGGGTCCCCTGCAGTGGCTGCCTTCTGGAGCCACTAGATGGAGATGCCGTTCTAGCCCCAGGATTGGAGCCTGGCTCTGGGCAATCTGCTAATGCCTCGCATCCTGTTGGTTTTAGGTCTTGGAAAGTTCTTCTCGGAAGGGCAGAGAAGATTCTTCCTCCGGACGGCAGTGCTGGCCATCCACAACCCCCTGCTACATGTCAAGCAGGCTGGGCTGGTCCTGGCCTACTCCCTCCTGGGGGAAGCCCAAGAGCTGATGGGGGACAAGGTAAGCAGCTGCATCAGGAGATTGGGGCTGTGCCCAAGCCTCATACCCATCCTATTGCCATTCGCTGGCCTGGCAGCAAGGAGCCTGGTGGGGAATGAGAGTGAGAGCAGGTGCTACTGGGAAGGGAGATGAATTCAACTCCATGAGCAGGAGGGAACCAGCTTGTCCATGGTGCAGCTCCAACACAGCTCTTTAGCAAGGCTAATTAATGACAAGCATTAACTCATTATGGACTTATGTTTTTAGGGAATGGTGCGTTCGCTGTCGGGAAGAGTAGACAAGTCCCCTAAGTGCCCTCTGTGAGCCTCTCCTGTCCCAGAGGGCCTCACCTAGTTCTCAGTGGCCTAGTGTCCATGTCAACCAAGCCACCACCTATGGAGAACAGCAGAATTCAGTCAGCAGGGGCTGCTAATCTGCCCCATTCACCAGGGCTGCCATCCTGTGGCTTCAGCATTAGTGTCTGGGATGACTTGGGGCAAGATCTCCACCTCCCCGCAACCCACTTCATTGCTGACAGAATCCCTCCTGACCCTCCTGCTAGAGCCCCCTCCCTGTCCAACCTGGGTGGGGCTGGAGGAGAGGGTTCTGAGAACTCGAGCTGTGGTTTGGAGGTGGATCAGCTGTCAAGGGCACTGAGGGGGAGGTGGCAGGAGCTCACGCTACATAGAGGGGGGTTGGCACTGGAGGTTACTAGAAAGGACAACAAGACTCCATTCTGGGGGTCAGGAGGTGAATCCATCCCTCTGAGGTGGGCAGGTGCTGGGTGGAAATGCTGTTGGTTCCAGGTGCCCTTAATTCCCCCTGATTCCTCGGGGCGTTTGAGTCTCTGACAGGTTCTCGTTCCCTTGCAGCAGGAGGACGTCACGGCCAAAGTGATGCACCAGCTCCGCATCATCCGGCACTTGCGCCAGGTGCCTGAGGCACTGCGGGGGCTGTGCCTCTGAGGCCACCAGCAACTCCCGCTCCCTGCTGCAGGTACTGCTCTGGCTCACTGTAAATGGGGAGCTAGTGGAAGGGGAAATGGAGCCCCCTGACACTCACTAAAAGGGAAAGTGGTGGATTCTCCATCTCTTGATGTCATTGAATGAAGACTAGATGCCTTTCTGGAATGTGTGTGCCCCCAAAGTAACTATTGTACTATACAGGAAGCCTATGATATGCAGGGGGTTAGATTAGATGCTCTAAAGGTCTCTTCTGGCCATAAAGTCTACTAATTTTGGAAAAACTGAGTGTAGCATTGGGAGCAGCCTCTGATGTTTTACTGTCTAGCCGGCTTGCTTCCTAGAATGAACACTCATTGAGTGGGGTGATCTGCAGAGAGTAGCTCAAACCTTCAAAGTGTCTGGCCAGGATCAGGACATTAGCACTTCAGGGGATGGGTGGGTGTGGCAGTGACATCACAAAGGCCTTTTGCAGGACCTCAGCCTATTGGTCAAAGGTGTTAGGGAGGTGGTGACCTCACAGAGAGATGCTGACATGAGCCAGGCAGGACAGGGGCGCAGGGCCAGGGAAACCTCAGAGACCCCTGTGGCTTTGCTTCAGCAAGTCTTCTTCTCGAGGTCTCTCTTTGAGGACTGAGAGAGTATTAGGGTTCACGTATGTGAGTGCGAGCAGGAGCCTCTTTCGAGTTTTCTCCTTTCCTTTTACTGATTTTACTAGAAAAGAAGACGCCCCTGTTTAGAAGGTAAGAGCCTCCAAGAGGTTTTGGAACCCGTTCAGTCTGATCCATCTGGTGCCAGCTGAATTCTAGGCATGGAAAACACTAGTTTAAGGTGGCAGAATTGTATTCCCCCCCCTGGGATTTTGTCCCGTAGAATCACTGGGAACATTAGGGTTTGTCTTTTTTGTTTTACCTTTTCCTCCATCCCTCCTTCCTTTCTCTTCATCTCTTACTTCTTCTGTCCTTTTTTCTGTTCCCTTCCCACCACCAGGAGGTAGGTGTGTGTGTGTTTTTGTGTGAGTGTGTGGTGTGTGTATGTGTTGCTGGGGGTGCTCTGCATCTCCCATTGTGGGAGGTCCATCCAAAAATGTGGGGTTGAAATAGTGCTTGGACCCCACCGACATTAGATGCTGCCACTTTGGTCGTTGATGCTCCAGTTGGGTGGGGGGTGGGGAAGGCACCTCCTAGGGAGTCCAGGACAGTGTGTGTGGGTCTCTTTGCTATGAGCTGCTGAAGGAGTTGGGGGCTGAAGGCATCACTGAGAGGGGGGAGTGTGGGCCCAATCTGCCCTGGGTCCCGGAGGTGGGAAGGGGGCACATTGCCCCACCATGCTCCTGTCCTTTCCCCAAGTGGCAGCACGCGTCACCCTGTCCCCTTCTCTCCCTGGTGCAGGGACCCCCAGGGACTCAGAGGAGGAGGAGGAGGAATGGGTGGACGTGGCCACAGAGGAGTCTGCTCTCAAAAACATCCGAGAGCAGCTCCAGGGCCGAGAAAAGGTGCAAAGGTTCCCCAGCTGTGCTGGAACCGAGATTGTCCTGCCCCTTCCCAGCACCCTGACCCCCTTCAGAGGGTCTTGTCTCTGATGATCCACCCAGCCCTAATGGGGACCTTTCTCTACCATGATCTGGGACCCCCAAGATGGGGGTATTTGTCACAAACCAGCTGGGTCTCCTCCCCCCACAGGTACTGTCCCAGGTCCTGACCCTGCTTGTGTAGGAGTTGTGGGTGATTTGGACAATGGGCGGGTCCCCACTATCCCCCATTCAGGCCTGAGTCCTGCAGCTGGTGTGGGTGGGGCAGGGAGGTCCCTGGCTAATTGACTCTCTCTCCCCTAACCCCACTCCTGGTGGGTGCAGGATGAGGCCTAGCAGCTCATGTTCCTGCACGCCATCCACCTGAGTGTCTCCCTGCACAGCACAGAGGGCAGGACACATTGGAGCCGCACTGCTGCAAGGCGGCTGTGGTGGAGAGGATTGTGGTGAGTGAGACGCGGTGCCCAGCAGCTGGAGGGAGGACAGAGACACGGGAGGGGCCGGGGTCTCCCCGGGCCAATGGATGGGGGATGGCTGGTGCTGGAGGGGCAGCTGAGGGCAGGGATTGCTGGGGCTGAAGATTGGGGAGAAGAGACAGGAGAAATTCTGAGATTGGTCACTAGTGGGCAGGAATCGGAGGAGCGGGAGGCAGGTGGGGGGATCCTGCTGGCTGTGTGGGGTGCTGCCTGTGTAATCTCCTCACTGGCAAGTGTCAGTGAGGCCAGAATGTCACATGCTACTTTGTCTCCTTTAGGTCTCACAGGAGCTCATTGAGGCGCTGCCTGATAACTCTCCACCCAGCGGCGTCCTCGCTAACTCCCTGATTGCTGTGGGCAACCTCAGGTACCGAGACCCTCCCGCCTGGTTCCCCTAACCCCGGTGCTGCTCAGGCCCAGGGCTGGGAGTCACTGCCCCTCCCACTCCCAGCTCACCTCCCAAGGGTGACACCTGTGGCCGAGGTGGTGGGAAGGTTCACTCTCTCCTGGCTGGGCTGTTCTTTTCACTCCAGTAACATTGCAATGGCTTTGGGGAGAGGCTCACTCCCAGGATCAGATACAGGAGGGGCAGCAGGGTCCAGGGAACAGGCGCTATTCCTGCCCTGCCACTGTGTGTCTGGGAAACCTTGGCCTTATCATTGGTGCCTCAGTTTCCATTTTCGCCAGCCTCTGCCTAGTTCCCTGCAGCTTCGCGGCCG
Organism: Emys orbicularis; assembly: GCF_028017835.1. Classification (NCBI taxonomy): domain Eukaryota; kingdom Metazoa; phylum Chordata; order Testudines; family Emydidae; genus Emys; species Emys orbicularis. The sequence continues at coordinate 26,490,926 of NC_088692.1, forward strand.
TGTTGGTGCCAGTCCCACCCCCGCACTGCACAGTCTAATACCGGCTCCTCTCTCTTCCCAGCACCATGACACCTGCCCTTGAGCCAGAGCTAGAGACCCATCTCCTACGAGCTGCCCTGCATGCTGTCTTCACCCTGGGCACGCAGAAGGACACCACCCAAGTCCAGGTAGATCATGCTAAAGTCATGGATTGAAGAGCCAGCTGTCATCCTGCCATGAATCCTGGCTAATTGCCAGCAGTGGGATGTGAATGCGAGAGGCCAAGATATGTTTTGGGGGGGGGGGTCTCACCAGTGCTTCCCAGGGACCCCTCTTCCCATCCCGTGGCAGGTGTAGCCCCACTTTCCCTAACTCTGACCCATGGCTCTCCCTTGCTTTGCAGGATCTGCATAGGGTCTTGCCACACCTTGTGGATGCCATGCTGGGGAACCTGCTGGCAGAGTCCCCAGACACCGACAGGCTCCACTGCATCTTGGAGGTGAGCCCGATGAGAGGGGTGGGGGCAATTTTTCCTTCACTCTTAGATCCATTTTCCAGTCTGTCCTCCTAGCTGGGTCCCCAGTAGCCCGTCCTCGGTCAGGGCAGTCAGTGCAATGCAGTGTCAGGCCCTTCCTCCTTGAAGGTCAGGGGAAGGAGCTGGGACTTCAAGCCAGAGCTCTGCCTGGTTCTGTTGAGCACTAACCACAGGGCCCCTGGCTGGCTTGGGGAGTGAGAGTCTGAACCCCTCCTGTGAGATCCAGAAGATGGTCCTCAGAGAAGAGTCACAGGCTCCTTCCTAGAGAAACAGAAGGACCCCAGAGAATCAGCCCTTCTCTCTGACGGGCCCTGAGATTCCTGGGGGGATTGTGCTGACACTCAGTCCCTTCACCCAACCAAGGACTCGAGAGGCAGGGAGGGGTGGGGATCTGTCTCCTTCCTGTTGAGCTGTTCAGGAATCAGGCGTTCAGGGAGGATGGGACCAGCCCCGACACCGAACATTGTTCCAGTCTACAGAGACAATGACAAGTTGTGACCTGCAGGATACAAGCATCGTCCTGGGGGCAACAATCCCCTTCTAAAGCTCTGCAATCAACGAATCAGATATGCCACCCTGCGCACAATGTCTCAGCCCCCTGGAGATTGGGGAGGGGGGGGTTTTCATTTGCACAACACGTGCACCTGCCCATTGATCCTGAGCTGCCTCCTTTCCCCGCAGCACATAACTACTGGATGGTGTCCAGGGTGTCGCAGGAGAGAGCCAAGGCCATTAGGAGCAGCACGGCCCTGCTCCGACTCACCATCACCCTCCCTGAGTTTGACGTAAGTGACCTCTGACCCCAGCTTCCTGACTCCAGGCGTAGGCAGCCTGGCTCTAACTGGCTGTAGGATCTGCTGCTGAAGGGGCTGTGGGTTAAGAGTGTTCCTCCTGGGGAGGCAGAGGCAGAGCAGAGCTTAGCTGGAGTCAAGTTCTTCGTGTCCTGGTTAAGTGGTGACTGGGCTTTTAAGGGGACCATGCTCCAGGTTCATGCCTTCCTGTCATCCTGGAGCAGCTGGGGAAGCAAGTCCTCATGGAGGGCCCTGCCCATATCCCTGTTCTCCAGGCTCCCTTGGGGGCAGAGGAAATTAAGGGTCTAGCTCTACCTTCTATCCTCTATCATCTCCTGCAGAGGGGCTGAGGGGAAAAAGAGAGTCCTGGCCCACGGGGGACTGGAAGCTGACAGGAAAATGCTGATGGAGTCCCCTCTCCCTCTCCCTTCCATTAGAACTCAGCAGAATTCCCCAGGATGGGTCACCACGTGGCACAGCTGGCTCTGTTGATCAGTGACCCAGCCCAGGACATCAGCCGGCAGGCCAGGGAGGGGGTTTACCGGCTCTACCAGCTGCTGCTGCACCAGAGGGGTAAGGAACCCAGCTGGGAAATGGCACCCGATAGAAGAGTGAGACTGGGACCCCAGCCAATTTCTCTCAGACTGACCCCGGCTGGAGGATGAGTCTCTGTCTGTCTCTTTCTCTGTTCTACACCCCTCCCCTGCAATTCTGTTGGGCCAGGCACGCAGCGAGCACTCTGCCCACTGTGCAGCCACCAATGGGATTGGAAGGACACAAGCACTGCAACCAGAATGACAAATGTGTGTGTGTCTCTCTTTCCCAGGGCTGAGCATCCATGAGGCCGAAGACCTGTGGTGCTGGGACTGGCACCAGGAGAGCAGGTTCCTGGGCTACAGGAACACAGCCAGGATGGGGGAGGTAAGGACACTCTGCCAGGGCATGAGACAGCTCAGGGAGTGGGGGTGGCTGGGTCCCCTGCAGTGGCTGCCTTCTGGAGCCACTAGATGGAGATGCCGTTCTAGCCCCAGGATTGGAGCCTGGCTCTGGGCAATCTGCTAATGCCTCGCATCCTGTTGGTTTTAGGTCTTGGAAAGTTCTTCTCGGAAGGGCAGAGAAGATTCTTCCTCCGGACGGCAGTGCTGGCCATCCACAACCCCCTGCTACATGTCAAGCAGGCTGGGCTGGTCCTGGCCTACTCCCTCCTGGGGGAAGCCCAAGAGCTGATGGGGGACAAGGTAAGCAGCTGCATCAGGAGATTGGGGCTGTGCCCAAGCCTCATACCCATCCTATTGCCATTCGCTGGCCTGGCAGCAAGGAGCCTGGTGGGGAATGAGAGTGAGAGCAGGTGCTACTGGGAAGGGAGATGAATTCAACTCCATGAGCAGGAGGGAACCAGCTTGTCCATGGTGCAGCTCCAACACAGCTCTTTAGCAAGGCTAATTAATGACAAGCATTAACTCATTATGGACTTATGTTCTTAGGGAATGGTGCGTTCGCTGTCGGGAAGAGTAGACAAGTCCCCTAAGTGCCCTCTGTGAGCCTCTCCTGTCCCAGAGGGCCTCACCTAGTTCTCAGTGGCCTAGTGTCCATGTCAACCAAGCCACCACCTATGGAGAACAGCAGAATTCAGTCAGCAGGGGCTGCTAATCTGCCCCATTCACCAGGGCTGCCATCCTGTGGCTTCAGCATTAGTGTCTGGGATGACTTGGGGCAAGATCTCCACCTCCCCGCAACCCACTTCATTGCTGACAGAATCCCTCCTGACCCTCCTGCTAGAGCCCCCTCCCTGTCCAACCTGGGTGGGGCTGGAGGAGAGGGTTCTGAGAACTCGAGCTGTGGTTTGGAGGTGGATCAGCTGTCAAGGGCACTGAGGGGGAGGTGGCAGGAGCTCACGCTACATAGAGGGGGGTTGGCACTGGAGGTTACTAGAAAGGACAACAAGACTCCATTCTGGGGGTCAGGAGGTGAATCCATCCCTCTGAGGTGGGCAGGTGCTGGGTGGAAATGCTGTTGGTTCCAGGTGCCCTTAATTCCCCCTGATTCCTCGGGGCGTTTGAGTCTCTGACAGGTTCTCGTTCCCTTGCAGCAGGAGGACGTCACGGCCAAAGTGATGCACCAGCTCCGCATCATCCGGCACTTGCGCCAGGTGCCTGAGGCACTGCGGGGGCTGTGCCTCTGAGGCCACCAGCAACTCCCGCTCCCTGCTGCAGGTACTGCTCTGGCTCACTGTAAATGGGGAGCTAGTGGAAGGGGAAATGGAGCCCCCTGACACTCACTAAAAGGGAAAGTGGTGGATTCTCCATCTCTTGATGTCATTGAATGAAGACTGGATGCCTTTCTGGAATGTGTGTGCCCCAAAAGTAACTATTGTACTATACAGGAAGCCTATGATATGCAGGGGGTTAGATTAGATGCTCTAAAGGTCTCTTCTGGCCATAAAGTCTACTAATACAGCCTCTGATGTTTTACTGTCTAGCCGGCTTGCTTCCTAGAATGAACACTCATTGAGTGGGGTGATCTGCAGAGAGTAGCTCAAACCTTCAAAGTGTCTGGCCAGGATCAGGACATTAGCACTTCAGGGGATGGGTGGGTGTGGCAGTGACATCACAAAGGCCTTTTGCAGGACCTCAGCCTATTGGTCAAAGCTGTTAGGGAGGTGGTGACCTCACAGAGAGATGCTGACATGAGCCAGGCAGGACAGGGGCGCAGGGCCAGGGAAACCTCAGAGACCCCTGTGGCTTTGCTTCAGCAAGTCTTCTTCTCGAGGTCTCTCTTTGAGGACTGAGAGAGTATTAGGGTTCACGTATGTGAGTGCGAGCAGGAGCCTCTTTCGAGTTTTCTCCTTTCCTTTTACTGATTTTACTAGAAAAGAAGACGCCCCTGTTTAGAAGGTAAGAGCCTCCAAGAGGTTTTGGAACCCGTTCAGTCTGATCCATCTGGTGCCAGCTGAATTCTAGGCATGGAAAACACTAGTTTAAGGTGGCAGAATTGTATTCCCCCCCTGGGATTTTGTCCCGTAGAATCACTGGGAACATTAGGGTTTGTCTTTTTTGTTTTACCTTTTCCTCCATCCCTCCTTCCTTTCTCTTCATCTCTTACTTCTTCTGTCCTTTTTTCTGTTCCCTTCCCACCACCAGGAGGTAGGTGTGTGTGTGTTTTTGTGTGTGTGTGTGGTGTGTGTATGTGTTGCTGGGGGTGCTCTGCATCTCCCATTGTGGGAGGTCCATCCAAAAATGTGGGGTTGAAATAGTGCTTGGACCCCACCGACATTAGATGCTGCCACTTTGGTCGTTGATGCTCCAGTTGGGTGGGGGGTGGGGAAGGCACCTCCTAGGGAGTCCAGGACAGTGTGTGTGGGTCTCTTTGCTATGAGCTGCTGAAGGAGTTGGGGGCTGAAGGCATCACTGAGAGGGGGGAGTGTGGGCCCAATCTGCCCTGGGTCCCGGAGGTGGGAAGGGGGCACATTGCCCCACCATGCTCCTGTCCTTTCCCCAAGTGGCAGCACGCGTCACCCTGTCCCCTTCTCTCCCTGGTGCAGGGACCCCCAGGGACTCAGAGGAGGAGGAGGCGGAATGGGTGGACGTGGCCACAGAGGAGTCTGCTCTCAAAAACATCCGAGAGCAGCTCCAGGGCCGAGAAAAGGTGCAAAGGTTCCCCAGCTGTGCTGGAACCGAGATTGTCCTGCCCCTTCCCAGCACCCTGACCCCCTTCAGAGGGTCTTGTCTCTGATGATCCACCCAGCCCTAATGGGGACCTTTCTCTACCATGATCTGGGACCCCCAAGATGGGGGTATTTGTCACAAACCAGCTGGGTCTCCTCCCCCCACAGGTACTGTCCCAGGTCCTGACCCTGCTTGTGTAGGAGTTGTGGGTGATTTGGACAATGGGCGGGTCCCCACTATCCCCCATTCAGGCCTGAGTCCTGCAGCTGGTGTGGGTGGGGCAGGGAGGTCCCTGGCTAATTGACTCTCTCTCCCCTAACCCCACTCCTGGTGGGTGCAGGATGAGGCCTAGCAGCTCATGTTCCTGCACGCCATCCACCTGAGTGTCTCCCTGCACAGCACAGAGGGCAGGACACATTGGAGCCGCACTGCTGCAAGGCGGCTGTGGTGGAGAGGATTGTGGTGAGTGAGATGCGGTGCCCAGCAGCTGGAGGGAGGACAGAGACATGGGAGGGGCCGGGGTCTCCCCGGGCCAATGGATGGGGGATGGCTGGTGCTGGAGGGGCAGCTGAGGGCAGGGATTGCTGGGGCTGAAGATTGGGGAGAAGAGACAGGAGAAATTCTGAGATTGGTCACTAGTGGGCAGGAATCGGAGGAGCGGGAGGCAGGTGGGGGGATCCTGCTGGCTGTGTGGGGTGCTGCCTGTGTAATCTCCTCACTGGCAAGTGTCAGTGAGGCCAGAATGTCACATGCTACTTTGTCTCCTTTAGGTCTCACAGGAGCTCATTGAGGCGCTGCCTGATAACTCTCCACCCAGCGGCGTCCTCGCTAACTCCCTGATTGCTGTGGGCAACCTCAGGTACCGAAACCCTCCCGCCTGGTTCCCCTAACCCCGGTGCTGCTCAGGCCCAGGGCTGGGAGTCACTGCCCCTCCCACTCCCAGCTCACCTCCCAAGGGTGACACCTGTGGCCGAGGTGGTGGGAAGGTTCACTCTCTCCTGGCTGGGCTGTTCTTTTCACTCCAGTAACATTGCAATGGCTTTGGGGAGAGGCTCACTCCCAGGATCAGATACAGGAGGGGCAGCAGGGTCCAGGGAACAGGCGCTATTCCTGCCCTGCCACTGTGTGTCTGGGAAACCTTGGCCTTATCATTGGTGCCTCAGTTTCCATTTTCGCCAGCCTCTGCCTAGTTCCCTGCAGCTTCGCGGCCGTGTTGGTGCCAGTCCCACCCCCGCACTGCACAGTCTAATACCGGCTCCTCTCTCTTCCCAGCACCATGACACCTGCCCTTGAGCCAGAGCTAGAGACCCATCTCCTTCGAGCTGCCCTGCATGCTGTCTTCACCCTGGGCACGCAGAAGGACACCACCCAAGTCCAGGTAGATCATGCTAAAGTCATGGATTGAAGAGCCAGCTGTCATCCTGCCATGAATCCTGGCTAATTGCCAGCAGTGGGATGTGAATGCGAGAGGCCAAGATATGTTTTTGGGGGGGGGTCTCACCAGTGCTTCCCAGGGACCCCTCTTCCCATCCCGTGGCAGGTGTAGCCCCACTTTCCCTAACTCTGACCCATGGCTCTCCCTTGCTTTGCAGGATCTGCATAGGGTCTTGCCACACCTTGTGGATGCCATGCTGGGGAACCTGCTGGCAGAGTCCCCAGACACCGACAGGCTCCACTGCATCTTGGAGGTGAGCCCGATGAGAGGGGTGGGGGCAATTTTTCCTTCACTCTTAGATCCATTTTCCAGTCTGTCCTCCTAGCTGGGTCCCCAGTAGCCCGTCCTCGGTCAGGGCAGTCAGTGCAATGCAGTGTCAGGCCCTTCCTCCTTGAAGGTCAGGGGAAGGAGCTGGGACTTCAAGCCAGAGCTCTGCCTGGTTCTGTTGAGCACTAACCACAGGGCCCCTGACTGGCTTGGGGAGTGAGAGTCTGAACCCCTCCTGTGAGATCCAGAAGATGGTCCTCAGAGAAGAGTCACAGGCTCCTTCCTAGAGAAACAGAAGGACCCCAGAGAATCAGCCCTTCTCTCTGACGGGCCCTGAGATTCCTGGGGGGATTGTGCTGACACTCAGTCCCTTCACCCTACCAAGGACTCGAGAGGCAGGGAGGGGTGGGGATCTGTCTCCTTCCTGTTGAGCTGTTCAGGAATCAGGCGTTCAGGGAGGATGGGACCAGCCCCGACACCGAACATTGTTCCAGTCTACAGAGACAATGACAAGTTGTGACCTGCAGGATACAAGCATCGTCCTGGGGGCAACAATCCCCTTCTAAAGCTCTGCAATCAACGAATCAGATATGCCACCCTGCGCACAATGTCTCAGAGATTGGGGAGGGGGGGGGGTTCATTTGCACAACACGTGCACCTGCCCATTGATCCTGAGCTGCCTCCTTTCCCCGCAGCACATAACTACTGGATGGTGTCCAGGGTGTCGCAGGAGAGAGCCAAGGCCATTAGGAGCAGCACGGCCCTGCTCCGACTCACCATCACCCTCCCTGAGTTTGACGTAAGTGACCTCTGACCCCAGCTTCCTGACTCCAGGCGTAGGCGGCCTGGCTCTAACTGGCTGTAGGATCTGCTGCTGAAGGGGCTGTGGGTTAAGAGTGTTCCTCCTGGGGAGGCAGAGGCAGAGCAGAGCTTAGCTGGAGTCAAGTTCTTCGTGTCCTGGTTAAGTGGTGACTGGGCTTTTAAGGGGACCATGCTCCAGGTTCATGCCTTCCTGTCATCCTGGAGCAGCTGGGGAAGCAAGTCCTCATGGAGGGCCCTGCCCATATCCCTGTTCTCCAGGCTCCCTTGGGGGCAGAGGAAATTAAGGGTCTAGCTCTACCTTCTATCCTCTATCATCTCCTGCAGAGGGGCTGAGGGGAAAAAGAGAGTCCTGGCCCACGGGGGACTGGAAGCTGACAGGAAAATGCTGATGGAGTCCCCTCTCCCTCTCCCTTCCATTAGAACTCAGCAGAATTCCCCAGGATGGGTCACCACGTGGCACAGCTGGCTCTGTTGATCAGTGACCCAGCCCAGGACATCAGCCGGCAGGCCAGGGAGGGGGTTTACCGGCTCTACCAGCTGCTGCTGCACCAGAGGGGTAAGGAACCCAGCTGGGAAATGGCACCCGATAGAAGAGTGAGACTGGGACCCCAGCCAATTTCTCTCAGACTGACCCCGGCTGGAGGATGAGTCTCTGTCTGTCTCTTTCTCTGTTCTACACCCCTCCCCTGCAATTCTGTTGGGCCAGGCACGCAGCGAGCACTCTGCCCACTGTGCAGCCACCAATGGGATTGGAAGGACACAAGCACTGCAACCAGAATGACAAATGTGTGTGTGTCTCTCTTTCCCAGGGCTGAGCATCCATGAGGCCGAAGACCTGTGGTGCTGGGACTGGCACCAGGAGAGCAGGTTCCTGGGCTACAGGAACACAGCCAGGATGGGGGAGGTAAGGACACTCTGCCAGGGCATGAGACAGCTCAGGGAGTGGGGGTGGCTGGGTCCCCTGCAGTGGCTGCCTTCTGGAGCCACTAGATGGAGATGCCGTTCTAGCCCCAGGATTGGAGCCTGGCTCTGGGCAATCTGCTAATGCCTCGCATCCTGTTGGTTTTAGGTCTTGGAAAGTTCTTCTCGGAAGGGCAGAGAAGATTCTTCCTCCGGACGGCAGTGCTGGCCATCCACAACCCCCTGCTACATGTCAAGCAGGCTGGGCTGGTCCTGGCCTACTCCCTCCTGGGGGAAGCCCAAGAGCTGATGGGGGACAAGGTAAGCAGCTGCATCAGGAGATTGGGGCTGTGCCCAAGCCTCATACCCATCCTATTGCCATTCGCTGGCCTGGCAGCAAGGAGCCTGGTGGGGAATGAGAGTGAGAGCAGGTGCTACTGGGAAGGGAGATGAATTCAACTCCATGAGCAGGAGGGAACCAGCTTGTCCATGGTGCAGCTCCAACACAGCTCTTTAGCAAGGCTAATTAATGACAAGCATTAACTCATTATGGACTTATGTTCTTAGGGAATGGTGCGTTCGCTGTCGGGAAGAGTAGACAAGTCCCCTAAGTGCCCTCTGTGAGCCTCTCCTGTCCCAGAGGGCCTCACCTAGTTCTCAGTGGCCTAGTGTCCATGTCAACCAAGCCACCACCTATGGAGAACAGCAGAATTCAGTCAGCAGGGGCTGCTAATCTGCCCCATTCACCAGGGCTGCCATCCTGTGGCTTCAGCATTAGTGTCTGGGATGACTTGGGGCAAGATCTCCACCTCCCCGCAACCCACTTCATTGCTGACAGAATCCCTCCTGACCCTCCTGCTAGAGCCCCCTCCCTGTCCAACCTGGGTGGGGCTGGAGGAGAGGGTTCTGAGAACTCGAGCTGTGGTTTGGAGGTGGATCAGCTGTCAAGGGCACTGAGGGGGAGGTGGCAGGAGCTCACGCTACATAGAGGGGGGTTGGCACTGGAGGTTACTAGAAAGGACAACAAGACTCCATTCTGGGGGTCAGGAGGTGAATCCATCCCTCTGAGGTGGGCAGGTGCTGGGTGGAAATGCTGTTGGTTCCAGGTGCCCTTAATTCCCCCTGATTCCTCGGGGCGTTTGAGTCTCTGACAGGTTCTCGTTCCCTTGCAGCAGGAGGACGTCACGGCCAAAGTGATGCACCAGCTCCGCATCATCCGGCACTTGCGCCAGGTGCCTGAGGCACTGCGGGGGCTGTGCCTCTGAGGCCACCAGCAACTCCCGCTCCCTGCTGCAGGTACTGCTCTGGCTCACTGTAAATGGGGAGCTAGTGGAAGGGGAAATGGAGCCCCCTGACACTCACTAAAAGGGAAAGTGGTGGATTCTCCATCTCTTGATGTCATTGAATGAAGACTAGATGCCTTTCTGGAATGTGTGTGCCCCAAAAGTAACTATTGTACTATACAGGAAGCCTATGATATGCAGGGGGTTAGATTAGATGCTCTAAAGGTCTCTTCTGGCCATAAAGTCTACTAATTTTGGAAAAACTGAGTGTAGCATTGGGAGCAGCCTCTGATGTTTTACTGTCTAGCCGGCTTGCTTCCTAGAATGAACACTCATTGAGTGGGGTGATCTGCAGAGAGTAGCTCAAACCTTCAAAGTGTCTGGCCAGGATCAGGACATTAGCACTTCAGGGGATGGGTGGGTGTGGCAGTGACATCACAAAGGCCTTTTGCAGGACCTCAGCCTATTGGTCAAAGGTGTTAGGGAGGTGGTGACCTCACAGAGAGATGCTGACATGAGCCAGGCAGGACAGGGGCGCAGGGCCAGGGAAACCTCAGAGACCCCTGTGGCTTTGCTTCAGCAAGTCTTCTTCTCGAGGTCTCTCTTTGAGGACTGAGAGAGTATTAGGGTTCACGTATGTGAGTGCGAGCAGGAGCCTCTTTCGAGTTTTCTCCTTTCCTTTTACTGATTTTACTAGAAAAGAAGACGCCCCTGTTTAGAAGGTAAGAGCCTCCAAGAGGTTTTGGAACCCGTTCAGTCTGATCCATCTGGTGCCGGCTGAATTCTAGGCATGGAAAACACTAGTTTAAGGTGGCAGAATTGTATTCCCCCCCTGGGATTTTGTCCCGTAGAATCACTGGGAACATTAGGGTTTGTCTTTTTTGTTTTACCTTTTCCTCCATCCCTCCTTCCTTTCTCTTCATCTCTTACTTCTTCTGTCCTTTTTTCTGTTCCCTTCCCACCACCAGGAGGTAGGTGTGTGTGTGTTTTTGTGTGTGTGTGTGGTGTGTGTATGTGTTGCTCTGCATCTCCCATTGTGGGAGGTCCATCCAAAAATGTGGGGTTGAAATAGTGCTTGGACCCCACCGACATTAGATGCTGCCACTTTGGTCGTTGATGCTCCAGTTGGGTGGGGGGTGGGGAAGGCACCTCCTAGGGAGTCCAGGACAGTGTGTGTGGGTCTCTTTGCTATGAGCTGCTGAAGGAGTTGGGGTCTGAGGGCATCACTGAGAGGGGGGAGTGTGGGCCCAATCTGCCCTGGGTCCCGGAGGTGGGAAGGGGGCACATTGCCCCACCATGCTCCTGTCCTTTCCCCAAGTGGCAGCACGCATCACCCTGTCCCCTTCTCTCCCTGGTGCAGGGACCCCCAGGGACTCAGAGGAGGAGGAGGAGGAATGGGTGGACGTGGCCACAGAGGAGTCTGCTCTCAAAAACATCCAAGAGCAGCTCCAGGGCCGAGAAAAGGTGCAAAGGTTCCCCAGCTGTGCTGGAACCGAGATTGTCCTGCCCCTTCCCAGCACCCTGACCCCCTTCAGAGGGTCTTGTCTCTGATGATCCACCCAGCCCTAATGGGGACCTTTCTCTACCATGATCTGGGACCCCCAAGATGGGGGTATTTGTCACAAACCAGCTGGGTCTCCTCCCCCCACAGGTACTGTCCCAGGTCCTGACCCTGCTTGTGTAGGAGTTGTGGGTGATTTGGACAATGGGCGGGTCCCCACTATCCCCCATTCAGGCCTGAGTCCTGCAGCTGGTGTGGGTGGGGCAGGGAGGTCCCTGGCTAATTGACTCTCTCTCCCCTAACCCCACTCCTGGTGGGTGCAGGATGAGGCCTAGCAGCTCATGTTCCTGCACGCCATCCACCTGAGTGTCTCCCTGCACAGCACAGAGGGCAGGACACATTGGAGCCGCACTGCTGCAAGGCGGCTGTGGTGGAGAGGATTGTGGTGAGTGAGACGCGGTGCCCAGCAGCTGGAGGGAGGACAGAGACATGGGAGGGGCCGGGGTCTCCCCGGGCCAATGGATGGGGGATGGCTGGTGCTGGAGGGGCAGCTGAGGGCAGGGATTGCTGTGGCTGAAGATTGGGGAGAAGAGACAGGAGAAATTCTGAGATTGGTCACTAGTGGGCAGGAATCGGAGGAGCGGGAGGCAGGTGGGGGGATCCTGCTGGCTGTGTGGGGTGCTGCCTGTGTAATCTCCTCACTGGCAAGTGTCAGTGAGGCCAGAATGTCACATGCTACTTTGTCTCCTTTAGGTCTCACAGGAGCTCATTGAGGCGCTGCCTGATAACTCTCCACCCAGCGGCGTCCTCGCTAACTCCCTGATTGCTGTGGGCAACCTCAGGTACCGAAACCCTCCCGCCTGTTTCCCCTAACCCCGGTGCTGCTCAGGCCCAGGGCTGGGAGTCACTGCCCCTCCCACTCCCAGCTCACCTCCCAAGGGTGACACCTGTGGCCGAGGTGGTGGGAAGGTTCACTCTCTCCTGGCTGGGCTGTTCTTTTCACTCCAGTAACATTGCAATGGCTTTGGGGAGAGGCTCACTCCCAGGATCAGATACAGGAGGGGCAGCAGGGTCCAGGGAACAGGCGCTATTCCTGCCCTGCCACTGTGTGTCTGGGAAACCTTGGCCTTATCATTGGTGCCTCAGTTTCCATTTTCGCCAGCCTCTGCCTAGTTCCCTGCAGCTTCGCGGCCGTGTTGGTGCCAGTCCCACCCCCGCACTGCACAGTCTAATACCGGCTCCTCTCTCTTCCCAGCACCATGACACCTGCCCTTGAGCCAGAGCTAGAGACCCATCTCCTTCGAGCTGCCCTGCATGCTGTCTTCACCCTGGGCACGCAGAAGGACACCACCCAAGTCCAGGTAGATCATGCTAAAGTCATGGATTGAAGAGCCAGCTGTCATCCTGCCATGAATCCTGGCTAATTGCCAGCAGTGGGATGTGAATGCGAGAGGCCAAGATATGTTTTGGGGGGGGGGTCTCACCAGTGCTTCCCAGGGACCCCTCTTCCCATCCCGTGGCAGGTGTAGCCCCACTTTCCCTAACTCTGACCCATGGCTCTCCCTTGCTTTGCAGGATCTGCATAGGGTCTTGCCACACCTTGTGGATGCCATGCTGGGGAACCTGCTGGCAGAGTCCCCAGACACCGACAGGCTCCACTGCATCTTGGAGGTGAGCCCGATGAGAGGGGTGGGGGCAATTTTTCCTTCACTCTTAGATCCATTTTCCAGTCTGTCCTCCTAGCTGGGTCCCCAGTAGCCCGTCCTCGGTCAGGGCAGTCAGTGCAATGCAGTGTCAGGCCCTTCCTCCTTGAAGGTCAGGGGAAGGAGCTGGGACTTCAAGCCAGAGCTCTGCCTGGTTCTGTTGAGCACTAACCACAGGGCCCCTGGCTGGCTTGGGGAGTGAGAGTCTGAACCCCTCCTGTGAGATCCAGAAGATGGTCCTCAGAGAAGAGTCACAGGCTCCTTCCTAGAGAAACAGAAGGACCCCAGAGAATCAGCCCTTCTCTCTGACGGGCCCTGAGATTCCTGGGGGGATTGTGCTGACACTCAGTCCCTTCACCCAACCAAGGACTCGAGAGGCAGGGAGGGGTGGGGATCTGTCTCCTTCCTGTTGAGCTGTTCAGGAATCAGGCGTTCAGGGAGGATGGGACCAGCCCCAACACCGAACATTGTTCCAGTCTACAGAGACAATGACAAGTTGTGACCTGCAGGATACAAGCATCGTCCTGGGGGCAACAATCCCCTTCTAAAGCTCTGCAATCAACGAATCAGATATGCCACCCTGCGCACAATGTCTCAGAGATTGGGGAGGGGGGGGGGTTTCATTTGCACAACACGTGCACCTGCCCATTGATCCTGAGCTGCCTCCTTTCCCCGCAGCACATAACTACTGGATGGTGTCCAGGGTGTCGCAGGAGAGAGCCAAGGCCATTAGGAGCAGCACGGCCCTGCTCCGACTCACCATCACCCTCCCTGAGTTTGACGTAAGTGACCTCTGACCCCAGCTTCCTGACTCCAGGCGTAGGCGGCCTGGCTCTAACTGGCTGTAGGATCTGCTGCTGAAGGGGCTGTGGGTTAAGAGTGTTCCTCCTGGGGAGGCAGAGGCAGAGCAGAGCTTAGCTGGAGTCAAGTTCTTCGTGTCCTGGTTAAGTGGTGACTGGGCTTTTAAGGGGACCATGCTCCAGGTTCATGCCTTCCTGTCATCCTGGAGCAGCTGGGGAAGCAAGTCCTCATGGAGGGCCCTGCCCATATCCCTGTTCTCCAGGCTCCCTTGGGGGCAGAGGAAATTAAGGGTCTAGCTCTACCTTCTATCCTCTATCATCTCCTGCAGAGGGGCTGAGGGGAAAAAGAGAGTCCTGGCCCACGGGGGACTGGAAGCTGACAGGAAAATTCTGATGGAGTCCCCTCTCCCTCTCCCTTCCATTAGAACTCAGCAGAATTCCCCAGGATGGGTCACCACGTGGCACAGCTGGCTCTGTTGATCAGTGACCCAGCCCAGGACATCAGCCGGCAGGCCAGGGAGGGGGTTTACCGGCTCTACCAGCTGCTGCTGCACCAGAGGGGTAAGGAACCCAGCTGGGAAATGGCACCCGATAGAAGAGTGAGACTGGGACCCCAGCCAATTTCTCTCAGACTGACCCCGGCTGGAGGATGAGTCTCTGTCTGTCTCTTTCTCTGTTCTACACCCCTCCCCTGCAATTCTGTTGGGCCAGGCACGCAGCGAGCACTCTGCCCACTGTGCAGCCACCAATGGGATTGGAAGGACACAAGCACTGCAACCAGAATGACAAATGTGTGTGTGTCTCTCTTTCCCAGGGCTGAGCATCCATGAGGCCGAAGACCTGTGGTGCTGGGACTGGCACCAGGAGAGCAGGTTCCTGGGCTACAGGAACACAGCCAGGATGGGGGAGGTAAGGACACTCTGCCAGGGCATGAGACAGCTCAGGGAGTGGGGGTGGCTGGGTCCCCTGCAGTGGCTGCCTTCTGGAGCCACTAGATGGAGATGCCGTTCTAGCCCCAGGATTGGAGCCTGGCTGTGGGCAATCTGCTAATGCCTCGCATCCTGTTGGTTTTAGGTCTTGGAAAGTTCTTCTCGGAAGGGCAGAGAAGATTCTTCCTCCGGACGGCAGTGCTGGCCATCCACAACCCCCTGCTACATGTCAAGCAGGCTGGGCTGGTCCTGGCCTACTCCCTCCTGGGGGAAGCCCAAGAGCTGATGGGGGACAAGGTAAGCAGCTGCATCAGGAGATTGGGGCTGTGCCCAAGCCTCATACCCATCCTATTGCCATTCGCTGGCCTGGCAGCAAGGAGCCTGGTGGGGAATGAGAGTGAGAGCAGGTGCTACTGGGAAGGGAGATGAATTCAACTCCATGAGCAGGAGGGAACCAGCTTGTCCATGGTGCAGCTCCAACACAGCTCTTTAGCAAGGCTAATTAATGACAAGCATTAACTCATTATGGACTTATGTTCTTAGGGAATGGTGCGTTCGCTGTCGGGAAGAGTAGACAAGTCCCCTAAGTGCCCTCTGTGAGCCTCTCCTGTCCCAGAGGGCCTCACCTAGTTCTCAGTGGCCTAGTGTCCATGTCAACCAAGCCACCACCTATGGAGAACAGCAGAATTCAGTCAGCAGGGGCTGCTAATCTGCCCCATTCACCAGGGCTGCCATCCTCTGGCTTCAGCATTAGTGTCTGGGATGACTTGGGGCAAGATCTCCACCTCCCCGCAACCCACTTCATTGCTGACAGAATCCCTCCTGACCCTCCTGCTAGAGCCCCCTCCCTGTCCAACCTGGGTGGGGCTGGAGGAGAGGGTTCTGAGAACTCGAGCTGTGGTTTGGAGGTGGATCAGCTGTCAAGGGCACTGAGGGGGAGGTGGCAGGAGCTCACGCTACATAGAGGGGGGTTGGCACTGGAGGTTACTAGAAAGGACAACAAGACTCCATTCTGGGGGTCAGGAGGTGAATCCATCCCTCTGAGGTGGGCAGGTGCTGGGTGGAAATGCTGTTGGTTCCAGGTGCCCTTAATTCCCCCTGATTCCTCGGGGCGTTTGAGTCTCTGACAGGTTCTCGTTCCCTTGCAGCAGGAGGACGTCACGGCCAAAGTGATGCACCAGCTCCGCATCATCCGGCACTTGCGCCAGGTGCCTGAGGCACTGCGGGGGCTGTGCCTCTGAGGCCACCAGCAACTCCCGCTCCCTGCTGCAGGTACTGCTCTGGCTCACTGTAAATGGGGAGCTAGTGGAAGGGGAAATGGAGCCCCCTGACACTCACTAAAAGGGAAAGTGGTGGATTCTCCATCTCTTGATGTCATTGAATGAAGACTGGATGCCTTTCTGGAATGTGTGTGCCCCAAAAGTAACTATTGTACTATACAGGAAGCCTATGATATGCAGGGGGTTAGATTAGATGCTCTAAAGGTCTCTTCTGGCCATAAAGTCTACTAATACAGCCTCTGATGTTTTACTGTCTAGCCGGCTTGCTTCCTAGAATGAACACTCATTGAGTGGGGTGATCTGCAGAGAGTAGCTCAAACCTTCAAAGTGTCTGGCCAGGATCAGGACATTAGCACTTCAGGGGATGGGTGGGTGTGGCAGTGACATCACAAAGGCCTTTTGCAGGACCTCAGCCTATTGGTCAAAGCTGTTAGGGAGGTCGTGACCTCACAGAGAGATGCTGACATGAGCCAGGCAGGACAGGGGCGCAGGGCCAGGGAAACCTCAGAGACCCCTGTGGCTTTGCTTCAGCAAGTCTTCTTCTCGAGGTCTCTCTTTGAGGACTGAGAGAGTATTAGGGTTCACGTATGTGAGTGCGAGCAGGAGCCTCTTTCGAGTTTTCTCCTTTCCTTTTACTGATTTTACTAGAAAAGAAGACGCCCCTGTTTAGAAGGTAAGAGCCTCCAAGAGGTTTTGGAACCTGTTCAGTCTGATCCATCTGGTGCCAGCTGAATTCTAGGCATGGAAAACACTAGTTTAAGGTGGCAGAATTGTATTCCCGCCCTGGGATTTTGTCCCGTAGAATCACTGGGAACATTAGGGTTTGTCTTTTTTGTTTTACCTTTTCCTCCATCCCTCCTTCCTTTCTCTTCATCTCTTACTTCTTCTGTCCTTTTTTCTGTTCCCTTCCCACCACCAGGAGGTAGGTGTGTGTGTGTTTTTGTGTGTGTGTGTGGTGTGTGTATGTGTTGCTGGGGGTGCTCTGCATCTCCCATTGTGGGAGGTCCATCCAAAAATGTGGGGTTGAAATAGTGCTTGGACCCCACCGACATTAGATGCTGCCACTTTGGTCGTTGATGCTCCAGTTGGGTGGGGGGTGGGGAAGGCACCTCCTAGGGAGTCCAGGACAGTGTGTGTGGGTCTCTTTGCTATGAGCTGCTGAAGGAGTTGGGGGCTGAAGGCATCACTGAGAGGGGGGAGTGTGGGCCCAATCTGCCCTGGGTCCCGGAGGTGGGAAGGGGGCACATTGCCCCACCATGCTCCTGTCCTTTCCCCAAGTGGCAGCACGCGTCACCCTGTCCCCTTCTCTCCCTGGTGCAGGGACCCCCAGGGACTCAGAGGAGGAGGAGGAGGAATGGGTGGACGTGGCCACAGAGGAGTCTGCTCTCAAAAACATCCGAGAGCAGCTCCAGGGCCGAGAAAAGGTGCAAAGGTTCCCCAGCTGTGCTGGAACCGAGATTGTCCTGCCCCTTCCCAGCACCCTGACCCCCTTCAGAGGGTCTTGTCTCTGATGATCCACCCAGCCCTAATGGGGACCTTTCTCTACCATGATCTGGGACCCCCAAGATGGGGGTATTTGTCACAAACCAGCTGGGTCTCCTCCCCCCACAGGTACTGTCCCAGGTCCTGACCCTGCTTGTGTAGGAGTTGTGGGTGATTTGGACAATGGGCGGGTCCCCACTATCCCCCATTCAGGCCTGAGTCCTGCAGCTGGTGTGGGTGGGGCAGGGAGGTCCCTGGCTAATTGACTCTCTCTCCCCTAACCCCACTCCTGGTGGGTGCAGGATGAGGCCTAGCAGCTCATGTTCCTGCACGCCATCCACCTGAGTGTCTCCCTGCACAGCACAGAGGGCAGGACACATTGGAGCCGCACTGCTGCAAGGCGGCTGTGGTGGAGAGGATTGTGGTGAGTGAGACGCGGTGCCCAGCAGCTGGAGGGAGGACAGAGACACGGGAGGGGCCGGGGTCTCCCCGGGCCAATGGATGGGGGATGGCTGGTGCTGGAGGGGCAGCTGAGGGCAGGGATTGCTGTGGCTGAAGATTGGGGAGAAGAGACAGGAGAAATTCTGAGATTGGTCACTAGTGGGCAGGAATCGGAGGAGCGGGAGGCAGGTGGGGGGATCCTGCTGGCTGTGTGGGGTGCTGCCTGTGTAATCTCCTCACTGGCAAGTGTCAGTGAGGCCAGAATGTCACATGCTACTTTGTCTCCTTTAGGTCTCACAGGAGCTCATTGAGGCGCTGCCTGATAACTCTCCACCCAGCGGCGTCCTCGCTAACTCCCTGATTGCTGTGGGCAACCTCAGGTACCGAGACCCTCCCGCCTGGTTCCCCTAACCCCGGTGCTGCTCAGGCCCAGGGCTGGGAGTCACTGCCCCTCCCACTCCCAGCTCACCTCCCAAGGGTGACACCTGTGGCCGAGGTGGTGGGAAGGTTCACTCTCTCCTGGCTGGGCTGTTCTTTTCACTCCAGTAACATTGCAATGGCTTTGGGGAGAGGCTCACTCCCAGGATCAGATACAGGAGGGGCAGCAAGGTCCAGGGAACAGGCGCTATTCCTGCCCTGCCACTGTGTGTCTGGGAAACCTTGGCCTTATCATTGGTGCCTCAGTTTCCATTTTCGCCAGTCTCTGCCTAGTTCCCTGCAGCTTCGCGGCCGTGTTGGTGCCAGTCCCACCCCCGCACTGCACAGTCTAATACCGGCTCCTCTCTCTTCCCAGCACCATGACACCTGCCCTTGAGCCAGAGCTAGAGACCCATCTCCTTCGAGCTGCCCTGCATGCTGTCTTCACCCTGGGCACGCAGAAGGACACCACCCAAGTCCAGGTAGATCATGCTAAAGTCATGGATTGAAGAGCCAGCTGTCATCCTGCCATGAATCCTGGCTAATTGCCAGCAGTGGGATGTGAATGCGAGAGGCCAAGATATGTTTTGGGGGGGGGTCTCACCAGTGCTTCCCAGGGACCCCTCTTCCCATCCCGTGGCAGGTGTAGCCCCACTTTCCCTAACTCTGACCCATGGCTCTCCCTTGCTTTGCAGGATCTGCATAGGGTCTTGCCACACCTTGTGGATGCCATGCTGGGGAACCTGCTGGCAGAGTCCCCAGACACCGACAGGCTCCACTGCATCTTGGAGGTGAGCCCGATGAGAGGGGTGGGGGCAATTTTTCCTTCACTCTTAGATCCATTTTCCAGTCTGTCCTCCTAGCTGGGTCCCCAGTAGCCCGTCCTCGGTCAGGGCAGTCAGTGCAATGCAGTGTCAGGCCCTTCCTCCTTGAAGGTCAGGGGAAGGAGCTGGGACTTCAAGCCAGAGCTCTGCCTGGTTCTGTTGAGCACTAACCACAGGGCCCCTGGCTGGCTTGGGGAGTGAGAGTCTGAACCCCTCCTGTGAGATCCAGAAGATGGTCCTCAGAGAAGAGTCACAGGCTCCTTCCTAGAGAAACAGAAGGACCCCAGAGAATCAGCCCTTCTCTCTGACGGGCCCTGAGATTCCTGGGGGGATTGTGCTGACACTCAGTCCCTTCACCCAACCAAGGACTCGAGAGGCAGGGAGGGGTGGGGATCTGTCTCCTTCCTGTTGAGCTGTTCAGGAATCAGGCGTTCAGGGAGGATGGGACCAGCCCCGACACCGAACATTGTTCCAGTCTACAGAGACAATGACAAGTTGTGACCTGCAGGATACAAGCATCGTCCTGGGGGCAACAATCCCCTTCTAAAGTTCTGCAATCAACGAATCAGATATGCCACCCTGCGCACAATGTCTCAGAGATTGGGGAGGGGGGGGGGGTTTCATTTGCACAACACGTGCACCTGCCCATTGATCCTGAGCTGCCTCCTTTCCCCGCAGCACATAACTACTGGATGGTGTCCAGGGTGTCGCAGGAGAGAGCCAAGGCCATTAGGAGCAGCACGGCCCTGCTCCGACTCACCATCACCCTCCCTGAGTTTGACGTAAGTGACCTCTGACCCCAGCTTCCTGACTCCAGGCGTAGGCGGCCTGGCTCTAACTGGCTGTAGGATCTGCTGCTGAAGGGGCTGTGGGTTAAGAGTGTTCCTCCTGGGGAGGCAGAGGCAGAGCAGAGCTTAGCTGGAGTCAAGTTCTTCGTGTCCTGGTTAAGTGGTGACTGGGCTTTTAAGGGGACCATGCTCCAGGTTCATGCCTTCCTGTCATCCTGGAGCAGCTGGGGAAGCAAGTCCTCATGGAGGGCCCTGCCCATATCCCTGTTCTCCAGGCTCCCTTGGGGGCAGAGGAAATTAAGGGTCTAGCTCTACCTTCTATCCTCTATCATCTCCTGCAGAGGGGCTGAGGGGAAAAAGAGAGTCCTGGCCCACGGGGGACTGGAAGCTGACAGGAAAATGCTGATGGAGTCCCCTCTCCCTCTCCCTTCCATTAGAACTCAGCAGAATTCCCCAGGATGGGTCACCACGTGGCACAGCTGGCTCTGTTGATCAGTGACCCAGCCCAGGACATCAGCCGGCAGGCCAGGGAGGGGGTTTACCGGCTCTACCAGCTGCTGCTGCACCAGAGGGGTAAGGAACCCAGCTGGGAAATGGCACCCGATAGAAGAGTGAGACTGGGACCCCAGCCAATTTCTCTCAGACTGACCCCGGCTGGAGGATGAGTCTCTGTCTGTCTCTTTCTCTGTTCTACACCCCTCCCCTGCAATTCTGTTGGGCCAGGCACGCAGCGAGCACTCTGCCCACTGTGCAGCCACCAATGGGATTGGAAGGACACAAGCACTGCAACCAGAATGACAAATGTGTGTGTGTCTCTCTTTCCCAGGGCTGAGCATCCATGAGGCCGAAGACCTGTGGTGCTGGGACTGGCACCAGGAGAGCAGGTTCCTGGGCTACAGGAACACAGCCAGGATGGGGGAGGTAAGGACACTCTGCCAGGGCATGAGACAGCTCAGGGAGTGGGGGTGGCTGGGTCCCCTGCAGTGGCTGCCTTCTGGAGCCACTAGATGGAGATGCCGTTCTAGCCCCAGGATTGGAGCCTGGCTCTGGGCAATCTGCTAATGCCTCGCATCCTGTTGGTTTTAGGTCTTGGAAAGTTCTTCTCGGAAGGGCAGAGAAGATTCTTCCTCCGGACGGCAGTGCTGGCCATCCACAACCCCCTGCTACATGTCAAGCAGGCTGGGCTGGTCCTGGCCTACTCCCTCCTGGGGGAAGCCCAAGAGCTGATGGGGGACAAGGTAAGCAGCTGCATCAGGAGATTGGGGCTGTGCCCAAGCCTCATACCCATCCTATTGCCATTCGCTGGCCTGGCAGCAAGGAGCCTGGTGGGGAATGAGAGTGAGAGCAGGTGCTACTGGGAAGGGAGATGAATTCAACTCCATGAGCAGGAGGGAACCAGCTTGTCCATGGTGCAGCTCCAACACAGCTCTTTAGCAAGGCTAATTAATGACAAGCATTAACTCATTATGGACTTATGTTCTTAGGGAATGGTGCGTTCGCTGTCGGGAAGAGTAGACAAGTCCCCTAAGTGCCCTCTGTGAGCCTCTCCTGTCCCAGAGGGCCTCACCTAGTTCTCAGTGGCCTAGTGTCCATGTCAACCAAGCCACCACCTATGGAGAACAGCAGAATTCAGTCAGCAGGGGCTGCTAATCTGCCCCATTCACCAGGGCTGCCATCCTCTGGCTTCAGCATTAGTGTCTGGGATGACTTGGGGCAAGATCTCCACCTCCCCGCAACCCACTTCATTGCTGACAGAATCCCTCCTGACCCTCCTGCTAGAGCCCCCTCCCTGTCCAACCTGGGTGGGGCTGGAGGAGAGGGTTCTGAGAACTCGAGCTGTGGTTTGGAGGTGGATCAGCTGTCAAGGGCACTGAGGGGGAGGTGGCAGGAGCTCACGCTACATAGAGGGGGGTTGGCACTGGAGGTTACTAGAAAGGACAACAAGACTCCATTCTGGGGGTCAGGAGGTGAATCCATCCCTCTGAGGTGGGCAGGTGCTGGGTGGAAATGCTGTTGGTTCCAGGTGCCCTTAATTCCCCCTGATTCCTCGGGGCGTTTGAGTCTCTGACAGGTTCTCGTTCCCTTGCAGCAGGAGGACGTCACGGCCAAAGTGATGCACCAGCTCCGCATCATCCGGCACTTGCGCCAGGTGCCTGAGGCACTGCGGGGGCTGTGCCTCTGAGGCCACCAGCAACTCCCGCTCCCTGCTGCAGGTACTGCTCTGGCTCACTGTAAATGGGGAGCTAGTGGAAGGGGAAATGGAGCCCCCTGACACTCACTAAAAGGGAAAGTGGTGGATTCTCCATCTCTTGATGTCATTGAATGAAGACTAGATGCCTTTCTGGAATGTGTTTTCCAAAAAAGTAGCTGGTGTGCAGAATCCATAAAATTAAATTCCTTGCACCATGTTCTTGTCAAATGGTATGGAGGAGCAGCAGGCAGCATCGCTAGCAACTGGCTTTTGGGCCAGTGCTCTCCCCTCTCCCGAGTAAACAGTGCCAGAACGGTATTGATCCCAGATGTTCAGACTCTCCCAGGTGGAGTTCCTAGGTAGCTGATGAGAATTTGCCTCTGAAATAAAATACTTGCAAAAGAGGTGGGTGCACAGCACAGGGTGTGGGGGGGGCGGGAATCTAAAATCCAGTAGACAAACAGGGTCTCTGTGGCAGACATCTAATTTTCCAAGCCTCCAGGAAAACAGTACACAGTGGTTTCTTTTCTCCTTCTCCTTCCCAGCCTGCGCTGCAATTCTGCCCCGTGTTAGTGTCTTAAAAGGTGACTTATAGTCCATGTATACAGGCAACAAAATATCCTTTATCTCAAAGCAAATAACCCACAATGCATTTCTTTTCTGCATTAAATATGATATGGCTATTTAACGCATGGATTTACTCTACTTGCTTTACAGCATCTTCCTACCATTGAATCATTCAAGACAAAAGATGGAGAAGACATCTTAGATCATCTTATCCATACTCCCAGGGCCCAGTGCATGTGGGTTCTCACAGGTTATTTTCTAGTGCTCTTGTCCAAGCTGATTTGAAATATCCTAAGTGATATTTAGAACAACAGAAGTCCCAGGATTTGGGATAGGAAATGAATATTTCTGCAGTAAGAAAAAAGTCATGTCAAAGAGCATAAAATCTTGTCTTCATCTTCTTTCATTTCCACTACACTATGTCAGTAAAACACTAAGGCCTGGTCTACACTAGGAGGTTATGTCGAATTTAGCAGTGTTAAATCGAATTAACTCTGCACCCGTCCACACAACAAAGCTATTTAGTTCAACATAGAGGTCTCTTAAATTCGATTTCTGTACTCCTCCCCAACGAGGGGAGTAGCGCTAAATTCGACATGGCCATGTCGAATTAGGGTAGGTGTGGATGGAAATCGACGCTAATAGCTCCGGGAGCTATCCCACAGTGCACCACTCTGTTGACGCTCTGGACAGCAGTCCGAGCTCGGATGCTCTGACCAGCCACACAGGAAAAGCCCCGGGAAAATTTGAATTCCTTTTCCTCTCTGGGCAGTTTGAATCTCATTTCCTGTTTGGACATCGTGGCGAGCTCAGCAGCACTGGCAACGATGCAGAGCTCTCTAGCAGAGATGGCCATGCAATCTCAGAATAGAAAGAGGGCCCCAGCATGGACTGATCGGGAAGTCTTGGATCTGATCGCTGTGTGGGGCGATGAGTCTGTGCTTTCGGAGCTGCGATCGAAAAGACGGAATGCAAAGATCTACGAGAAGATCTCCAAAGCCATGACAGAGAGAGGATACAGCCGGGATGCAACGCAGTGCCGCGTGAAAATCAAGGAGCTGAGACAAGGGTACCAGAAGACCAAAGAGGCAAACGGACGCTCCGGATCCCAGCCCCAGACATGCCGTTTCTACGAGGCACTGCATTCCATCCTAGGTGCGGCCGCCACCACTGCCCCGCCACTGACCGTGGACTCTGACGATGGGGTATTGTCGACGGCCGCTTCCTTGGAGATGTTAGCAGACGGGGAAGATGAGGAAGGAGATGAGGAGGACGAGGCAGTCGACAGCGCTTACAACGCTGATTTCCCAGACAGCCAGGATCTCTTCATCACCCTCACAGAGATCCCCTACCAACCATCCCCAGGCGTTAACCCGGACCCAGAATCAGGGGAAGGATCAGTCGGTAAGTGTTTTAAACATGTAAACATTTATTTTGAACAGAACATTAATATTAACAGTGGGTTTTTCATGATTAGTTTGCCCTAGGCGCTTAACGTTTTAGTCCTTGGCAGTGCAACTACTGCAAAAAAATCTAACAATGTCCGGTTTTTCATGATTGGTTTGCCCTAGGCGCTCTACTGTTTAGTCCTTGCCAGTGCAGCTACAGTAAAATTCGGTCTATATGTCCGGGGATAGAGCTGAAATCCTCATGGGACATCTCCATGAAGCTCTCCTGGAGGTAATTGGAAAGCCTTTGCATGAGGTTCCTTGGGAGAGCGGCCTTTTTGTGTCCTCCGTAGTAGGAATGCAGGGACTGGCATTGCTTTGAACGTGAAAGGAGGGCAGTGCTATTATTAAAGTTTTAAGCAGCCACAAGTCTACAGCTCACCATGTCAGCCTGCTACCCAAATTCCGCTGTCCTGCCCCGCTTGTCTGATCTGCACTGCAAGACCCCAGGCACTGAATGCGAAGGCCGAAAATTCGACCTTGTCCTGAGTGCGCATGTGATAGGTGCTGTGCATGGTCTTGTTCACAGAGAAAGACTATGTTCTTTGTTCACATCTTTCTGAGGAATTCACTCCCTTTTTCCCATCCCACAGCTGCGACTGTCTCCCGACCTACCCTGGCATCACACTTCCAGAGGCTAGCACAGATTAGGCGTAGGAAGAAGAGAACACGGGAGGACATGTTCTCGGAACTTATGGGGTGCTCCCGAGCCCAGGCAGCCCAGCAGACCCAGTGGAGGGAGAACTTGTCCCAAATCCACCGATCACACATGGAACGGGAGGAGAGGTGGCGGCAGGAAGACCAGCAGGCGACTCAAACGCTGCTTGGACTAATGAGGGAGCAAACGGACACGCTCCGGCGCCTTGTGGATGTTCTGCAGGACCGGAGGCAGGAGGACAGAACCCCGCTGCAGTCTATCTGTAACCGCCCTCCCCCGCCACAAAGTCCCATACCCCCCTCACCCAAAGTCCCAAGAAGGAGGGGCGGCAGAGTCCGTGAAAACTGTCACTCCACCCCTGCAGACTGCTCAAGTAGCAGAAGGCTGTCATTCCCCAAAATTTGATAAGTCCTTTCCTTCCCGCCTCACCCAAGCCCCCGTCCCAGTTTCATCCCCTAACTGTGTAGTTGCTAATAAAAAATACGTTTCTGTTAATTACTGTTTCCATCATGTTCTTTTAGAGGAGAGTGTGTTTGAAGGGGGGGAAGGGGGTTGGTAATTGGACAGGACAGTCACCTTTACCAGGGTACAGACACGGGGGGAGGTTCAGCAGCAGGTCACACACACATTGCAGTCACTAGGCACCCTGGTCAGTCTGGGAGGTGGTTTTCATGTTCTGTGTGGGGGGGGGCTATGTGACTTTGTGGCGGGGGAGGGCGGTTAGAGATCTTATGCAGCGGTCCTTATCCTGGATCACAGAGCCACGCAGCAGGGGATCTGTAACCGTCCTCCCCCTGCCACAAAGTCACATAGCACCCACACACAGAGTCCCGAACAGGAGGGGTGGCAGGCTCATTGAAACAACCAGGCCACCAGTGCGGACCGCTCTAGGAGCAGGAGCCTGTCATTCCTCGAGTTTATAAGCGTCCTTTGCATCACTACACTACACCCGCTCCCCACCACAGTCTGCGTCCCAGTTTCAACACTTTACCGCGAAAACAGTAATAAAGAAAACGGTGTTCATTAACAAATTTCCAGTGATTTTATTTTTAAACGTGTGTTGGAAGGGGGGTAACGGGGGGAACGGGGTATGTAACTGGAGAGGATAGTGAACATTCACTGGGTAAAGAAACGGGGGCAGGTTCAGCTTCTCTGTAAACAAACTTAATAGTCACAGATTACCCTGCTCACTCAGGAACCTAGCTTTCAAAGCCTCCCCGATGCACAGCGCGTCCCGCTGGGCTCTTCTAATCGCACGGCTGTCTGGCTGGGCGTAATCAGCAGCCAGGCTATTTGCCTCAACCTCCCACCCCGCCATAAAGGTCTCCCCCTTGCTCTCACAGAGATTGTGGAGCACACAGCAAGCTGCAATAACAATGGGGATATTGGTTTCGCTGAGATCAGAGCGAGTCAGTAAGCTTCTCCATCTCCCGTTGAGACGGCCAAAAGCACACTCCACCACCATTCTGCACTTGCTCAGCCGGTAGTTGAAGAGTTCTTTTTCACTGTCCAGGGCGCCTGTATAGGGCTTCATGAGCCAGGGCATTAGCGGGTAGGCTGGGTCCCCGAGGATCACTATAGGCATCTCCACATCCCCAAGAGTTATTTTGTGGTCCGGGAAGTAAATACCTTCCTGCAGCCGTCTAAACAGACCAGAGTTCCTGAAAACACGAGCGTCATGAACCTTGCCCGGCCATCCGACGTTGATGTTTGTAAAACGTCCCCTGTGGTTCACCAGTGCTTGCAGCACCATTGAAAAGTAGCCCTTTCGGTTAATGTACTGGCTGGCCTGGTGGTCCGGTCCCAGGATAGGGATGTGAGTTCCATCTATAGCCCCACCGCAGTTTGGGAATCCCATCGCGGCGAAGCCATCTATGATGACCTGCACGTTTCCCAGGGTCACTACCTTTGACAGCAGTACCTCAATGATTGTGTTGGCTACTTGCATCACAACAACCCCCACGGTAGATTTGCCCACGCCAAAGTGGTTCGCGACTGACTGGTAGCTGTCTGGCGTTGCAAGCTTCCAGAGGGCTATGGCCACTCGCTTCTGGACAGTCATGGCTGCTCGCATCCGGGTGTCCTTGTGCTTCAGGGCAGGGGACAGCAACTCACAAAGTTCCAGGAAAGTTCCCTTCCGCATGCGAAAGTTTCGCAGCCACTGTGATTCATCCCAGACCTGCAGCACTATGCGGTCCCACCAGTCCGTGCTTGTTTCCTGGGCCCAGAATCGCCGTTCCACAGCATCAACATGACCCATTGCCTCCATGATGTCCACGGCGCGGGGTCCCGTGCTTTGTGACAGGTCTGTGCCACTCTCAGACTTCATGTCCTCACCGCGCTGCCGTAGCCTCCTCGCCCGATTTCTCAGCATCTGCCTCTGGAAAAGGTGGATGATAAGGTGCGAGGTGTTGACAACGGCCATAACTGCAGCGAAGGTCGCAGCGGCCTCCATGCTCGCAGTGCTGTGGCGTCCGCGCTGTCACTCACCAGAAAAGAGCACGAACTGATTGCCTGCTGGCGCTTTCAGGGAGAGAGGGCGGGAGTGACGGTTGGATGACGACAGTTACCCAAAACCACTCTCAACACATTTTTTTCCCCAGCAGGCATTGGGGGCTCGACCCAGAATTCCACTGGGCAGCAGGGACTGCGGGAACTGTGGGATAGCTGCCCACAGTGCACCGTTTCCAATGTCGACGCTTGCCCCATTAGTGTGGACTCACAAAGTCGAATTACTGTCCTTAGTGTGGATACACACGTTCGACTTTGTAATATCGATTCCACATATTCGATTTAAGTAAAATCGAACTACTCTCGTAGTGTAGACATACCCTAAGCAATTTATCGTAGCATAATACTTGCTAATAGAGGTTTCATATCCTTCTGCAATCAGAGAGAATTAATTGGTTCTTGACCCTAAATAAACTGATCCCTCTAGGCTAGATAATGATGAGGGAGTACAGAGACATGTTTCTTTGGGCTGATCTGGAGTGTACCTGCTCTGCAAATGAGAGAAGTCTCAGGATTTTAGCAGACTCTCTCTTTAATATGGAGTCATACTCTAAAAAGGTAAGAGACGATTCCATCATTCTGCTCAGGGCCGGCTCTGGCTTTTTTGCCGCCCCAGGCAAAAAAGCCTCCGGCCGCCCCCCCCCCCCGCGGGGGGGGGGGCGGAGCTGGGGGGGGCGGCGAGCCCCGGCGGGGGCTCCGCTCTCCCCCCGGCGGCCGGGGGGAGGGCGCCGGAGGGGAGGGCGGCCGGAGCCCTGGGAGGAGGGCAGCGAGCCCCGGCGGGGGCTCGGCTCCCCCCCCCCCCGCGGCCAGAGCGCCGGGGGCAGGGCGGCGAGCCCCGGCTGGGGCTCAGCTCTTCCCCCCCCCCCCCGGCGGCCAGAGCGCAGGGCGGCGAGCCCCGGCAGGGGCTCGCCGCTCTCCCCCTGGCAGCCGGGGGAGGGCGCGGGGGGGAGGGCGGCCAGAGCGCCGGGGGGAGGGCGGCGAGCCCGGCTGTGGCCCCGCTCTCCCCGGCGGCCCGAGCGCCGCGCCGCCCCCCTCCAGGTGCCGCCCCAAGCACCAGCTTGGGTGCCTGGTGCCTGGAGCCGGCCCTGATTCTGCTCAGCTTTGCAATCCAATTTATTTTGAAGCACTTCAGACTGAAAGGTTAGCCAATCAATGCAGTTCTCAGCATGAATAAGCTGTGCAACATATTTCAAAAATATTGTGTAAAGTTTCATTTAAAAAGAATGTACAATCTAAACATATCTTCCAGCAAACATAATGGTGTGTTATAGAGGTTAAAGGATTGTCCAATCCTACAGCTAGAATAGGTCAAATTCATCCCTAACATAACCTCAGGGAAGTAAATGAAGTTACACCAGGGATGCATTTGGTCCAATAGAGCCATTTAGTACAGGCAATACACATCAGTGCCACTGATAGAAATTACAGTTGTTTGCAGATTTTAAGGTCAGAAGGGACCATTAGATCATTTAGTCTGACCTCAACCTTGTCTAATCAGACTTTCATTTCCCATTCTAATAGAAAGACCAGGCCCTGATTTCCACAGTCTTGGAAAAGTCCTTGACTTTTCCTCCCCTTCCTTCCACGTTGGTTTGAAAATTTACATTCTCAGATTAGGCAGAACAAAATACTCAAAAGATTTGCACAGGTTGGTGTTCTTGTTTACATTGGCACACGCTCTTGGCAGAGAGCTTAATGGAGAGGCTCCCTTCTAAACAGTAGCTGTCTGTTGCCAGATTTTAACCAGATGCAGAAGATTTTCTACTATGGAGGATTCCTGAAACTTACTATCCAGTGCTCAACTGCTTAGAGTAGCTTTCCTTTCCTAAGGGTTGGCAGCTAAGCATCTAGCTGCCCTTTAGAATAATTTTCTATTGGACATCCCAAGAACAGTGCTAAAGTAGGTATCTGGGCCAGCTAACATTCTGTAACTAACTTAATCAGTTCTCAAATTTCCACCATGCTGGTATTGGTGGGAAGGTTCCAGCCTCCAGACATAACTGGCCTTCTGAGCTTCCCATTGAACATCACTTCTGAGCTTGGAAGTACACATCTTGCTGGAATGTTGTATTTGTGACTCTGGCTGCCCCATAGGGCAGACCATGAGGTTGATTGAGAGAAGAGAGGTAGGAGTGAAAATGTGCCACAGAGATGGCACTTCTTTCCTGCTCCAGCTGAGATCCTTGGGCACAGCCAGGGATCTCTCAGTGCAGAAACCAAGAACAAAGCCACATGCAAAACCAGCCAAAACAGAGCTGAAGTGGTACATCGGCCCTCTGCACAGGAGTGAACTTGATCCACAGAAAACTGGAGGGGAACTGCTGACTCTCAGATCTAGTTCAGGAAAAAGCCTCCTGTTAAAGTCATTCCTGAGAAAGCTCTACATAGTGCAGCTTATTCCAGGGAAAATGTGCTGTTTTTTCCCCTATTACAATGTATTTAAGCTGTTGATCTGAGGAAGATGAGGATCATATTTTAAATATACAGGCCAGGATTGCTATGAGCCTCATCTCGTCAACTCATATCTGGAGTCTCTTTGTGCATTGAATAATTTCCATGGGAGTCTTCTCTTGTCTCCAGTGCAGTATACTTCTAGTTTCTCCAGGACATTTTAACTCCTTATCTTGAGTCTCTTTCACTCTCATTTAATGAATGTTCTCCCTTCAGCAAATCAGCATGTGTAACACATCACTGCTTCTCTCCAACTGAAACCATGCCATGTTAATAGCGTGGATGTGATGTCATACATAATACCTGAGAGCAGAGGTGCCTGGATTGATTCCTGCGTGGTCATAGCTCGTTATTTACAACTAATCACCGTGCACACATTTGCTGAGATAGCTGAAAAACGTGCTACCTATCAGATGCTACTATTTATGTGTTACAGACTGATCCACTGAGGGGCTGAGTGCCTTCAATGGGAGTCACAGGTTCTCAGGACTTCGTAAGACTGGGCCCTTGGGTATTTTGCCACTACCTGTAGTAAA
Organism: Emys orbicularis; assembly: GCF_028017835.1. Classification (NCBI taxonomy): domain Eukaryota; kingdom Metazoa; phylum Chordata; order Testudines; family Emydidae; genus Emys; species Emys orbicularis. The sequence continues at coordinate 26,521,130 of NC_088692.1, forward strand.
TGGCCTTTTCGTGGTGGAGAAATACCTAGATGTGACCTCAGCAATTCCCCTTTGGTTTGATATTTATTTTTCTACTCTTTGTTTAAAGATTGGGCCAAATTCAGAGCAGACTCTAGCCTAAGTTGACATAACTTCGCCTTCTTCCAGCCTTCTCCACTCATTATTTTACACCATTTCAGTCTCTGAAGTCTTGAACCAACTTACTAGTGGGTAACTCACACCTCTCCCATGCATCTCCTCTAATTTGGCCCACTGCGTGTAAACTGTTGTAATTCACACACCAAGGGGCCCCAGGAGAAGAGTGTAGCAAGAAAAGCAGCTAACAAAGGGGTGTAAGAATGTATATAATTAAAGTAGGCCATTCCCTACTTTAAAAAACGGTTACTCACCTTTGGAACTGTTGTTCTTCGAGATGTGTTGCTCATATCCATTCCAATTAGGTGTGCGTGCACTGCATGCATGGCCGTTGGAAAGTTTTACCCTAGCAACACCCGGTGGGTTGGCTGTGAAGTCCCCTGGAGTGGCGCCTTCATGGAGCTGGATATATACCCCAGCCGACCCAGTGCCTCCTCAGTTCCTTCTTGCTGGCTACTCCGACAGAGGATAAGGGGAGCGGGTTTGGAATGGATATCAGCAACAAATCTCGAAGAACAGTTACAAAGGTGAGTAACCGTTTTTTCTTCTTCGAGTGCTTGCTCATATTGATTCCAATTACGTGACTCCCAAGCCTTACCTAGGCGGTGGGGTCGGAATGAAGCAATGTGGACTGCAGTACCACTCTACCAAACACCGCGTTGTCTCTGGTGTGCCAGATGATGGCTTAGTGCAAGGCAAAAGTGTGCACTGAGGACCAAGTCACTGCCCTGCAGATCTCCTGGATCGGCACCTGGGCCAGAAAAGCCACAGACGAGGCCTGGGCCCTTGTGGAGTGAGCGGTGAGGGCCAGGGTTGGTACACTGGCAGGTTCATAGCAAGCATGGATGCAGGATGTGATCCATGAAGAGATGCATTGAGAGGAGACCGGGTGGCCTTTCATCCAGACCGCCACTGCAATGAAGAGCTGGGTCGTTTTACTGAATGGCTTTGTGCGCTCAACGTAGAAGGCAAGGGCCCTAGGGACATCGAGGGAATGCAGCCGCTGTTCCCGGGGACCAGCATGCGGCTTCGGATAAAAAAACGGGAGGAAAATGTCCTGGCTAGTATGGAAGGCCAGCACCACCATGGGAAAAAAGGCTGGGTGAGGTCGCAGCTGCACCTTTATCTTTATGGAAGACCGTGTAAGGCGGTTCCGAGGTAAGGGCTCTCAGCTCGGAGACATGCCACGCCGACATCATAGCGACAAGGAAAGCCATCTTCCAGGAGAGGTAGAAGAGGGAGCAGGTGGCCAGCGGCTTGAATGGGGGCCCCATGAGTCTGGAAAGGACCAGGTTAATGTCCCACATGGGGACCGGCTGCCGGACCTGGGGGAGAGGCAGTCCAAACACTTGAGAAACCTACCAACCATGGGATTTACGAAGACAGAGCGGCCAGACATGCCCGGGTGAAAAGCCAAAATGGCCCAAGGTGAACCCTGACAAAGGACACCGCCAGGCCTTGCTGCTTCAGGTCCAGGAGGTACTCTAAAATGAGAGGCACGGGTGCTTGGAGAGGGGGCGTGCTGCGCTGGACACACCAGCACGAAAACCACTTCCACGTAGCCATATATGTGGCCCGAGTGGAGGGCTTCCTGCTGCCCATCAGTACTTGTATGGATTCCGAACACAGAAGCTCTGAAGGGTTCAGCCACGCAGCATCCATGCCATGAGGTGGAGAGACTGCAGGTTGGGATGGCAGAGGTGACTGTGATCCTGAGTGAGCAGGTCAGGAAGAAGAGGCAATGGGACTGGGGTGTCCATGGACAGTTCTAACAGCGTGGTGTACCAATGCTGCCTGGGCCACACCGGAGCCACCAGAATCACTTGCACCCTGTCCCTGCATACCTTGAGCAGGACCTTGTGCACAAGGGGGAATGGGGGAAAAGCGTAAAATAGTCAACCCGTCCATGGGAGCAGGAAGGCATCTGTGAGAGAGTCCGGGGAGCGACCTTGGAAGGAGCAGAATGCCGGGCACTTCCAATTGCTGTGGGAGGCAAACAGGTTGACCTGGGGAAACCCCCACCTTTGGAAGATGGGGTGGATGACATCTGGTCGAAGCGACCACTCGTGGGAGTGAAAGGACCTGCTGAGGCAGTCCGCCAGAGTGTTCTGGACCCCAGGCAGAAAGGATGCCACCAGGTGAATGGAGTGGGCTATGCAGAATTCCCACAGTCAAACGGCCTCCTGATAGGGGAGAGGAGTGGGCCCCCCCCGCTTGTTGATGTAGAACATGGCCGTGGTGTTGTCTGTGAGGACCACCACACAACGGCCTTGCAGCCACTCCTGGAAAACTTGACAGGCAAGGTGCACCGCCATCAGCTCCTGGACGTTGATATGAAGGGAGAGCACGGACGGAGGCCATAGGCCCTGCGGCTGAAGGTCTCCGAGGTGAGCGCCCCATCCCAGGGCTGATGCATCTGTGACCAGGAACAAGGAGGGTTGCGGACGGTGAAAGGGAACTCCTTTGCATACCAGCTGTGGATCTAGCCACCAGCGGAAGGAGGCCACGACCTGCTCTGGGACAGTGACCACCAAGTTCAGGCTGTACCGACCTGGGCGATAGACTGATGCGAGCCAGGATTGCAACGGGCGGAGTTGAAGTCTGGCATGCCTGGTTACGTATGTACAGGATGCCATGTGGCCGAGAAGACTCAGGCAACTTCTCGCTGACGAGGTTGAGAAGCTCTGAAGGCTCCGGACAAGGCCCACTATAGCCTGGAAACGAGCGTCCGGCAGGATGGCTCACGCCTGCACGGAGTCCAGAACCGCCCCGATGAATTCTATTCTCTGGGTCAGTTCTAGGGTTGACTTTGCCACATTGAGGAGGAGGCCCAGCTGAAGAAACATGTCTGTGACCAAGCGGAGGTGGGATTGCACCTGTTCTCTGGTGCGTCCCTGGATTAGCCAATCGTCGAGGTAAGGGTATACCTGCACCCACCATCAATGAAGGAAGGCCGCCACGACCGACATACATTTGGTGAACACTCGGGGGCCGTGGAGAGTCCAAAGGGAAGGGCCGTGAACTGATAGTGTTCACAGTTGACCACAAAGTGGAGGAAGCATCTGTGCGCCGGATGAACCCCTATGTGGAAGTACGCGTCCTTCATGTCAAGGGCGGCGTACCAGTCTCCAGGATCCGGGGAAGGTATGATGGTGCCCAAGGAGACCATGTGGGACTTCAACTTTACCATGAACTTGTTGAGTCCGTGCAGGTCCAGAATGGGCCGAAGCCCGCCCTTTGCCTTGGGGATTAGGAAATATCGGGAGTAAAACCCCTTGCCCCTCAGTTTCCTCGGAACTTCCTTGATCACCCCCCTGGCGAGGAGTGCCTGAACCTCCTGAATAAGGAGTTGCTCATGAGAAGGGTCCCTGAAGAGGGACGGGGAAGGGGGGTGGGAGGGCGAGGAGGAAGAAAATTGGAGAGAGTATCCCGTTTCCACCGTGTGGAGGACCCAGCAGTCCATGGTGATCTGCGATCAAGCACGGTGGAAATGGAATAAACGATTCAAGAACGCTGGGCTAGGATCCTGAACGAGGTCCAGTACGCCGTCCTCAGGCGTCCCTTCAAAAGGCCTGTTTTGAGCCTGACGAAGGCTTGGTCGGGCCCTGGCCTTGTCCTGACGGAGGACTGGAGGACTTCCTCCTGCATTATGCTCCCACTGCCTATAGAAATCCTGCCTCAGCTGAGGAGGATACGAGCGCTGTTGTGGCTGCTGAGGCTTGAAGGGTTTCCACTGGGTAGCCGGTGTGTGCATGCCCAGGACTTCATAGTCGCCCTTGAATTCTTAAGGCTATGAAGCCTTGAGTTGGTCTTATCTGAGAACAGGCCCTCTCCGTCAAAGGGGAGGTCCTGAAGTGTCTGCTGAAGCTCCAGGGGCAGGCCGAAGGCCTGCAGCCAGGAAATACGCCTCATCACAATCCCTGAGGACAAAGTTTGTGCGGCTGAGTCCGCAGCGTCCAGCAAGGCCTGCAAGAGGTCCGTGCCACTGTTTTGCCCTCATCAACCAAAGCCCCAAACTCCTCCCTGGACTCAGGAGGTACCAACTCTTTAAACTTCAGCATGGCGTTCCAGGAGTTAAAATTGTAATGACTCAGGAGCACCAGATGATTAGCAATCCTGAGCTGAAGCCCCCACATAAAGTAAACTTTGTGTCCAAACAAATCAAGGCGCTTAGCATCCTTTGATTTGGGCGCTGGGGCCTGCTGGCCATGCTGCTCCTTTTCGTTCACGGACGCAACCACAAGTGAACAGGGCTGTGGGTGAGTGAACAAATAAACATACCACTTTGAGGGGACAAAGTACTTCCACTCCACCCCCTTGGCCGTCGGGGGAATAGATGCTGGGGTTTGCCAGATTGTCCTGGCGTTAGTTTGGATGGTCCGAATAAGGGGCAGGGCCACTCTTGATGGGGCTTCCGTGGTCAGAATGTCCACCATGGGGTCCTCCACCTCGACCACCTCCTCCGCCTGCAGGTTCACATTCCGTGCCACCTTGTGCAGGAGGTCCTGGTGGGCACGGAGGTCTATTGAAGGGGGACCCGAGATCACAATGCCTGCCACCGCCTTGTCAGGTGAGGAGGAGGCCACGGGAGGGAGAGGGTCGTCCAGGGCCCCCTGCAGTGCCAGGGCCTGCTGCTCTGTGCCACCGACCTCAGGGACTGGTCCAGGAATCGGGGTCAGGGGAGGTCCTGTAGTGGGGAGAGAAGTCGCCAGAGCCTCCATGCCCCCTGGGGCAGGCCGACTGGTGGTAGCCTCTGGCACTCATGGCTCGGACAGGGCTGATCGGGAAGCCCCAGATGGAGCACCCTGGGCCTGGTGGTACGCCCATGGCATCCAGAATGGTCATTGAGAGGGCCCCTGAGTGGGTCCCTGCCCCAGCCAACACCCTGCCCCTGTCTCCAGGTGGCTATGGTCCGAATGGCGACGGTTTGAAAATCACGACCCAGCCTCCGAACCCAAAGAGTGAGAAGTGGAGCGTGAGGGCCATGGCACTGCCGAGCAGAACTGCGCCGGTTCACATCGACGAGGCAACGGGGAACGGTGCCATGATGTTGGGAGCGGTGCTGGGACCTGGATCGGGGCCGAGATGTTGAACGGCGTTGAGATTGGCATCGAGTCTGGGATCAGCTCCTTGATGACGACTGGCAGGCAGAGTGGTGCTGCGAGCGGGAACGGCAATGGGAGTCAGAGCGGCGCCGCGAGTACGACCTGCGCCGCGAGTATGACTGGCGCCGTGAAGGAAAGCGATGCCGGGACTCCGAGTGGCGGCGGGACTAGGCCATAGCTCAACCAACAGTGCCGATGGGTGAATCAGGGCCGGCTTGCCCTGGGATGGTGCCGTGCGTAGAGGCACCGGGGCCTTGGCGTGCGGCTGAGGGGATGCCAATGCCATCATGGCAATAAGGTCCCTTGCAGCTGCAAAAGTGTCCGGCATAGACGTCAGCTGGACTTCAACCATGCTGCGGGTCAGGGAGTCCAGTGGTACCGGACTCAATGGCTCTCCTCTTGGGGCCGGAGTCAATGGTGCCGGGGCCGTAGCCTGTGTCCCTAGACGGTCCCCTCCGGGACGCGTCTCCACGGGCGGATCCAGGGAGGCTGGTTTCTGCAGAGGCAGCCACCCTTTTCCGGCTTCCAGTGCCGCTTCTGGCCAGGAGAATGGGAGCGGTGCTGGGCTGATGTTGCTGGTTGCGGTGCCGGGGAGCATCGGTGCCATGGGTCTCGATCTGAGTCCAACCGCGGTGCAGCTCCTGCTGCTGCTACCGGTGCGCTCGGTGCCGGTTCTTGGGGTGCCGCAGGAGGCTGAGGGCTAAGAGCTGCCTCCATGAGGAGCAGCTTTAAATGAAAGTCACACTCTTTTTTAGTACGGGGACGTAACCCTTTACAGATCCTGCACTTCTCTACTTGTTGAGCCTCCCCCAGACACTTCAGGCAAGAGTCATGGGGGTCGCCCATTGGCATGGTCTTAGAGGAGGAACCGCAGGGCTTGAATCACGGAGCTTTGGGCATAAGCCCAAGAGAAAAAATCGGGGAGGAGAGGAAAACCCCCCAACCCCACTAACACTAAGTAAAACCAATTATAACCAGGGCCGGCTCCAGCATTTTTGCCGCCCCCAGCGGCGGAAACAAACAAACAAAAAAACCACGATCGGCAGCAGCTCTACCGCCACTGCTTCATTCTTCGGCGGCAATTCGGTGGCAGGTCCTTCCCTCCGGGAGGGACTGAGAGACCCGCCGCCGAAGAGCCGGACGTGCCGCCCCAAGCACCTGCTTGCTGCGCTGGTGCCTGGAGCCAGCCCTGACTATAACTGACTGACAAACAACTATTAACTATTAGGTATACTCTAAGGAGAGTGGAGAACAAGTGAAGCAGGACTCCACAGTTCCAACGACCATCACAGGTAGTAAGAAGGAACTGAGGAGGTGCTGGGTCGGCTGGGGTATATATCTAGCACCATGAGGGCACCACTCCAGGGGGCTCCACAGCCGACCCACCGTGTGTTGCTAGGGTAAAACTTTCCGACGGCCGTACACACAGCGCGCGCATACCTAATTGGAATTGATATGAGCAAGCAATCAAAGAAGAACATACAGCTTTTTCTGGTTTCTTGACATGTAAGCATAGACCACTTTAGGCTTCCTGACTGATTTGCAAATGGGGCTAGTGGAGTCTGAGCTAAATTCTGCCCTCATTTACGTCTGCGCAACCCTTATTCTTTCAGCTGGGTTGCAAGGGTGCAAATGAAGGCCACAGAGCCGAGGTTATAGTCATTCACATCCATGTTGAGTGGCTGTTCAGTGCTACCATTCTGATTTGACAGCATTTTATACCCACCCTGGTGTAAATGACTGCACAAGGTGCAGAGCAACAGAGAATCAGGCCCCTATGTTGAACTAAGCACCACCTTACACCTCATCGCTAAACTTGGCCCTTTTAGGAGATTCCTTGGCACATTCCTTTTATTTCCTCCCAGGATCTCTCTATTTTAGATTAGGATTGTGGATACAAGAGTGGCTCAGTGTACACAGCTGGATATGTAATCCATGTCCTGCATGGTCCCTACTCCTACAGCTGGTACTCTGGTTAACCCATGCACCAAGTTCTTTAGGTTCTCATCGTCTCTAAGGGTATGTCTACACTACGAGGGTATTTCGATTTCACTTAAATCGAATATGTGGAATCGATATTGCAAAGTCGAACTTGTGTGTCCACACTAAGGACAGTAATTCGACTTTGTGAGTCCACAGTAACGGGGAAAGCGTCGACATTGGAAGCGGTGCACTGTGGGCAGCTATCCCACAGTTCCCGCAGTCCCCGCTGCCCATTGGAATTCTGGGTCGAGCCGCCAATGCCTTCTGGGTAAAAAAAAAGGGTCGAGGGTGCTTTTGGGTAATTGTCGTCATCCGTCTGTCACTACCGCCCTCCCTCCCTCCCTGAAAGCGCCGGCGCGAAATCAGTTCGCGCACTTTTCGGGTCAGTGACAGCGCGGACGCCACAGCACTGCGAGCATGGATCCCGCTGCGACCATCGCTGCAGTTGTGGCACTTATCAACGCCTCGCAGGTTATCATCCACCTTTCCCAGAAGCAGATGCAGATAAACCAGGCGAGGAGGCTACGGCACCGCGGTGAGGGCCTGAACTCTGAGAGGGGCACAGACCTCTCAGAAAGCACGGGACCCAGCTCCGAGGACATCACGGTGACAATGGGTCATGTGGATGTTGTCGAACGGCGATTCTGGGCCCGGGAAACAAGCACGGACTGGTGGGACCGCATAGTGCTGCAGGTCTGGGACGAATCCCAGTGGCTGCGAAACTTTCGCATGCGGAAGGGGACTTTCATGGAACTTTGTGAGTTGCTGTCCCCTGCCCTGAAGCGCAATGACACCCGGATGCGAGCAGCCCTGACTGTCCAGAAGCGAGTGGCCATAGCCCTCTGGAAGCTTGCAACGCCGGACAGCTACCGGTCGTCGCGAACCAGTTTGGCGTGGGCAAATCTACCGTGGGGGTTGTTGTGATGCAAGTAGCCAACGCAATCGTCAAGGTACTGCTCTCAAAGGTAGTGGCCCTGGGAAACGTGGAGGTAATCATAGATGGCTTCGCCGCGATGGGATTCCCAAACTGCGGTGGGGCTATAGATGGAACTCACATCCCTATCCTGGGACCGGACCACCAGGCCAGCCAGTACATCAACCGAAAGGGCTACTTTTCAATGGTGCTGCAAGCACTGGTGGACCACAGGGGACGTTTTACCAACATCAACGTTGGATGGCCGGGCAAGGTTCATGACGCTCGCGTCTCCAGGAACTCTGGTCTGTTTAGACGGCTGCAGGAAGGTATTTACTTCCCGGACCACAAAATAACTCTTGGGGATGTGGAGATGCCTACAGTGATCCTTGGGGACCCAGCCTACCCGCTAATGCCCTGGCTCATGAAGCCCTACACTGGCGCCCTGGACACTGAAAAAGAACTCTTCAACTACCGGCTGAGCAAGTGCAGAATGGTGGTGGAGTGTGCTTTTGGACGTCTCAAGGGGAGATGGAGAAGCTTACTCACTCGCTGTGATCTCAGCGAAACCAATATCCCCATTGTTATAGCTGCTTGCTGTGTGCTCCACAATCTGTGTGAGAGCAAGGGGGAGACCTTTATGGCGGGGTGGGAGGTTGAGGCAAATAGCCTGGCATCTGATTACGCCCAGCCAGACAGCCGGGCGATTAGAAGAGCCCAGCGGGACGCGCTGTGCATCCGGGAGGCTTTGAAAGCCAGGTTCCACAGTGAGCAGGGTAACCAGTGACTTTTAAGTTTCTGTACAGAGAAGCTGAACCTGCCCCCGTTTCTTTACCCAGTTAATGCTGACTATCCTCTCCAGTTACAGACCCCCTCCACCCCCTTCCAAAAAAATAAAATCAGTTTTATTTTGTTATTGAACACCGTTGTATTTAGTACTGTTTTCGCGGGAATCTTTGAAACCGGGGACGCAGACTGTGGTGGGGAGCGGGTGTAGTGTACTGATGCAAATGATCCTTCTAAACGCCAGGAATGACAGGATTCGCAGGGGCGGACTGGTTGTTTCAACGGAGCCTGCCAGCCCTCCTGAGCGGGACTGCGTGTATGTGGGGGCTATGTGACTTTCTGGCAGGGGGAGGAGGGTTACAGATCCCCTGCTGCGTGGCTCTGATCCAGGACAAGGACCGCTGCATAAGATCTGTAACTGCCCTCCCCCGCCACAAAGTCACAGAGCAACCAACCCCCCCCCCCCGCCCCCCACAGAAAATGAAAACCACCTCCCAGACTGACCAGGGTAACTAGTCACTGCACTGTGTATGTGCCCTGCTGCTGGACCTGCCCCCGCCTCTGTACCCTGCTAAAGGTGACTGTCCTGTCCAATTACCAAGCCCCTTCCCCCCCTTCAGACAGACTCTCCCTCAAAAGAGCCAGACTGAAACAGTAATGAACAGAAACATATTTTTTATTAACAACCAGACAGGAAACTGGGGGGTGAAAGTTGGACGGGGGCTTGGGTGAGGCGGGAAGGAAAGGACTTTTCAAATTTTGGGGAATGACAGCCTTCTGGTGCTTGAGCAGTCTGCAGGGGTGGAGTGAGAGTTTTCACGGACTCTGCCGCCCCTCCTTCTTTGTACTTTGGGCGAGGGGGGTATGGGACTTGGTGGCGGGGGAGGGCGGTTACTGATAGACTGCAGCGGGGCTCTGTCCTCCTGCCTCCGTTCCTGCAGAACATCAACAAGGCGCCGGAGCGTGTCCATTTGCTCCCTCAGAAGTCCAAGCAGCGTTTGAGTCGCCTGCTGGTCTTCCTGCCGCCACCTCTCCTCACGTTCCATGTGTGTCCGGTGCATTTGGGACAAATTCTCCCTCCACTGGTTCTGCTGTGCTGCCTGGGCTCGGGAGCAGCCCATTAGTTCTGAGAACATGTCCTCTCGCGTCTTCTTCTTCCTCCGCCTAATGTGCGCTAGCCTCTAGGAGTGTGATGCCAGGCTGGGTTGGGAGACAGTCGCAGATGTGGCTGTGGGAATGAGGAAAAGGCAGTGAATTCCTCCAAAACATAAATGTAGTTGTGAATCAAGAACATAGTCTTTCTCTGTGAACAAGAACATGAACCACACCTATCACATGCGCACTCAGGACAAGGTCGAATTTTCGAACCTCGCCTTCAGTGCCTGGGCTTTTGCACTGCCGATCTGGGAAGCGGGGCAGGACACGGTACTCTCTGTAGGAGGCAAACATGGTAAGCCGTAGACTTGTGGCTGCTTAAAACTTTAGGAGTACCACTGGCCTCCTTTCACATTGAAAGCAATGCCAGTCTCTGCTGCCAGCAATCGGCCAAGCAGGAACTCTGGACCTGTCCCACCCCCTCGCGGATGTGCCAGGGAAAGATCCCTGGATGCTGGCCCTCTCCCGCCCCCACCGCGTGGCTGTAAACCAGCGGTCACAGTTCTGTAAAGGAACTTGTTGCAAGCAGTCCCAATACTAACAGTCCCCTACCTAATTCAAAGCAGGTTGTCATGAGCGACATTACTCTCATGAGGATCCCGGACACCGAGATCCAACGGATGCTTCGAGAAAGCCTGCAGAGACCGGGGCCCTATGCCGCCATGCTATGCAAGGCATTGATACCAGAGTACCTGCTTGTCTCCTGGCACGGGAACGTCTCGTACTTCGGAGGACCAAGTAAAGCCGCTCTCCCCAGGAACCTGATGAACAGGCTATCCCATTACCTGCAGGAGAGCTTTGTGGAGATGTCCGTGGAGGATTACTGCTCTATCCCAGGACATATAGACAGTATTCTAATATAGCTGCAGTAGCAGGGACTAAAGAGTGGAGCAGCTTGGGCAGCACAATCATGCACAACCGGACACTGTTTGATTTTTTTTAAATAGTTGTTACTGATTACTTAAGCGCCCAAGGGGAAGAAATCATGATTCACAGATTGTTCTTAGTCTTAATATTCAAGTTTTGTAAAAAATAAAGGTTTATATGTTTAAAGCACTTACCGCTTGATCCTTCCCCTGAATCTGTGTCCGGGTTAGATGCTGGGGACGGTTGGTAGGGGATCTCTGTAAGGGTGATGAAGAGCTCCTGGCTGTCGGGGAAATCAGCTTGGTAAGCGCTGTCGACTGCCTCGTCCTCCTCATCTCCTTCCTCATCTTCCCCGTCCGCTAACATGTCCGAGGAACCGGCCGTGGACAATATCCCATCCTCAGAGTCCACGGTCAGTGGTGGGGTAGTGGTGGCGGCCGCACCAAGGATGGAATGCAGTGCCTCGTAGAAACGGGATGTGTGGGGCTGGGATCCGGAGCGTCCGTTTGCCTCTTTGGTCTTCTGGTAGCCTTGTCTCAGCTCCTTGATTTTCACGCGGCACTGCGTTGCATCCCGGCTGTATCCTCTCTCTGCCATGGCTTTCGAGATCTTCTCATAGATCTTTGCGTTCCGTCTTTTGGAGCGCAGCTCGGAAAGCACGGACTCATCGCCCCACACAGCGATCAGATCCAAGACTTCCCGATCAGTCCATGCTGGGGCCCTCTTTCTATTCTGGGATTGCACGGCCATCTCTGCTGGAGAGCTCTGCATCGTTGCCAGTGCTGCTGAGCTCGCCACGCTGTCCAAACAGGAAATGAGATTCAAACTGCCCAGACAGGAAAAGGAATTCAAATTTTCCCGGGGCTTTTCCTGTGTGGCTGGTCAGAGCATCCGAGCTCGGACTGCTGTCCAGAGCGTCAACAGAGTGATGCACTGTGGGATAGCTCCCGGAGCTATTACCGTCGATTTCCATCCACACCAAGATTAATTCGATATGGCCATGTCGAATTTAGCACTACTCCCCTCGTTGGGGAGGAGTACAGAAGTCAAATTTAAGAGCCCTCGATGTCGAACTAAATAGCCTCGTGGTGTGGACGGGTGCAGGGTTAATTCGATTTAACGGCGCTAAATTCGACATAAACGCCTAGTGTAGACCAGGCCTAAGAAGCATTTTTAAAATGAATGTTAGCAACTTAGCATTGCAAGGTGCATGCTTTCCTTCTCCTGCATGAAACTGGCTGGCAGCCAGGCCTGATGGAGCACACCATTGTTTGCTGACGAAAGGACACAACCTCTTCAGCAGACCCAACCAAAAGTAAAACATCATGATCCTGGAGGTTGTGCTGATGAATTCATCCACTGCCATTGAAGGATAATGAAACACCGCAAGGTCAAGTGCATTTTCTAAGGGACATGACTCCAGGGTCTTTTGCTCCATATCCGTCTGCAAGTCAAAAATTGTTTGGTTGTGTTGACAGGAACATTGATTCCTCCCTGTTTTATCTGCAGGGCTTTTACACCTTGGACTCATTGGGCTTTATTTTTTCCCCCTGAATTGCTTCCATCTCCATTGTCAGAGCTGTCACCTTTTAGTGCTGCAGGTTATCAGCATCTGTTCCACCTGGTCTGTGCACTCTTCCTGGCTGTGAATCTCTCTCTTAAAGGGTTCTGTAAAAACTCACTTGAGTCTAGACTGTACTACTCTGTGCTTCCTCTGATTGCTATCAATAGACCAAATTCTGCCCCTCAGAGTTCGTTAGCTGGAATCCCATGTATGCATCTGAGGACAGAATTTAGCTCTGTCTCTGTAAATTGATTTCAAAAGCACACAACTTGCCAGAGAAGGAACTAGGCAGGGAAAGTGATTGCTTTTTACCTTCAACACTCATTTCTCTTACTGTCTGGGATTTTTCCAGTGTTTCTGAGGGTTTGAAGTGGAGGTTAGTTTTCCTTGTTTTATTGCGATTATTAATACAGCACTTGAGATGCGCATGGCACTTGACAAAGGTATAAAAGACTGAATGGATTTGGAGGTGCTAAAATTTTACATTGTTTTATTTTTGAATGCAGTTTTTTATACATAATTCCATATTTGTAAGTTCAACTTTCATGATAAAGAGATTGCACTACAGTACTTGTATTAGGTGAACTGAAAAATACTATTTCTTTTGATTTTTACAGTGCAAACATTTGTAATAAAAAAATAAATATAAAGTGAGCACTGTACACTTTGTATTCTGTGTTGGAATTGAAATCAATATATTTGAAAATGTAGAAAGCATCCAAAATATTTAAATAAATGGTATTCTATTATTGTTTAACAGTGCGATTAATTGTGATTAATTTTTTTAATCTAGAAATAATATGAGTGGTGGAGGAAACTGAAAACAAAACCCAAAAACCAACTGATTTGGAGATTTAAAAACAGATTTTGCTGGGTATCAGTAATTAATACAAGTTTAGATAAACTAACCTGTTTACACTGTCTGAAAGGAGGAAATCTGGCTTTAGCAGAAGAACTGCTATTTCTAATCCAGGCAAACAGTGACATTTTGGCAATAATTGTTTGTAATGGAATTGATTGTGTGCTGTTTCCTACTTTTAACATTCATATTCAGTAAACAATTTGGACGTTCCTGAATGAATGAACTCAAAGTTCTAAAAATCAATTTCACACATTCATCTCTCCATTAATAACATATTAATCTCTGTAGTACTTCTGCAGCACAGTGACTTCAAGGATCTCACTTGGACTATGTAAACATTAATTAAAAGTAATTGAACCAACCAGGGCTGCCCTCAGCACAGCTGTCAGGGAGCTAGTTATGGGCTTTCAAATGCTCAGGCTGGTATTTTGCCAACCCCAGGGAGGTTAGAGCAGCCTGCTCTCAGCTACACCAGCCAGTGATGGCTCCCAGGGAACTGTCAGTCAGATTGGGATTGTCAGAATACAGTACACTCTGGCCTCATGCCCCTCAATACCCAACATGTCGAGAGGTGGAAGTGTGGGGGCAGAAGTCAGTTAGGCCAGCTGTGATCTCCCTCACACTGGGGAATGCTCAGTTGACTAGATCCAGCTGTTTTCTGGCCCCTGTGCACCACTATGTCTAGGGATCCCCATGGTTGCAGATTTGGCAGCATCCTCCAAACGGTTACTGGTTGTCACTTATGTATTCAGTAAAGGCAAATGTGACCAAGCACAAATGACTATTTCCCCCTGTCCACGAAAGCCACTTCAAATCAGAGGCTCCCCTTGGTCAAAGATCCCATGACCCTACTGTCCTAGCTTTTGAAGATTTTTGGAAGAATTCAATAAATTAGAAATAAATCTCTGGAAAGGGAATTTTACCATTTTTGATTTCCCCGTTTTCTTGATGGGATCTTTATAATGATTTTGTCAGGATGCTTTGATGCAGAATTGCCTGTTTAAAAATGTGCAACAATTTAGTTTTCTTCTGGGATTTCATCTTCCCTCAGGACAAGGATTTACATTTGAATAGACCACATTGATATGGAAATTAATCTTCCTTTGATATATCCTTGCATGTTGGCTCATCTATCATTATGGCCTAATCGTACAAGCACTAAGTGTTTACTTCATCAAGATATTAATTGCTATGTTTATGTATACCCAGATTCTGCAAAGACATCCACAGTGATTTAGCTTTACAGTTAACTCTCCTTGTATGCCTAAATTGTGTGTGGGAGTATGTGCGCGTGCTGGATTAGGGCCTTAGGACAGTAAATTCTTCAGGGTAGGGACTCGCTCTTACCATGTATTGTACAGCACCCAAAACAACTGGGTCACACTGCTCCTCAGGAGCTGCTAAGAAAGAGACCAAAAACTAACTAATCCTGCATGCACTTTTTTTTTTTTAAACCACCACTACTCATTATTGCTTGGCATACTGTTCTGAGACATGAATTGAATCTGCCTTCCTCCACTGTGAAAATATGGGAGAAATACATGCAGTTATTTCATGTAATGGCACAGCTTGCTACTGCTATGAGTTTTAGGGCTGAAGGAAAACGTTAGAAAGAAACTAAGATGTTCTCTTTGTACAAAGCTTTTCATGGAACTTTTCAACAAAACAAAATGAAAAATTTGAGGAGTATTTTTCTCCCTGTCTCTGGAAAAAAGGGGGGAATCCCCCAAACAACTGAAATTTAGTCCAGCTCTAGTGTTTTGGGCATGGCCAGCGCGTGAACCCTCCCTTCGGTGAGGCTAGCCCCTGCCCTTGCCCCTTCTGCCTGAGGCCCTGCCCCTCCTGCCCCCCCTCACACACTGGAGCCCCAAGCCCCCCCTGCGGCCGAAGGAGCCCCAGCCGCTCCGAGCCCCAGCCCAGCCCAGACCAGCTGCCCCGAGTCCTGAGTCGCCGGCCAGCCAAAGCTGCCCCAGGTCGCCAACCGGCCCAAGCACTGGCCCGACCCCGGGCTGACCTGAGCTACCCTGGGCTGCTGGCCAGCCCAACCCAGCCCTGGCCCCCGGTCAGCCTGACCCCCGGGCCACCAGCCAGCCCAAGCCCCAAGCTCCAGGCCACTGGCCTGAGTTGAGCCTCTGCTGGCTTCAGGGGAGAAGGGGAGCGAGGGTGGGGTTTTGGGGCAGAGGTGGGCAGGGCCATAGCCTGGGTTAGGGAAGGCTTAGCCTTCCCTGGCCTATTATACCTGCCGCCCATGGTGTTTGGATCAGCCGTTTCAGCAATTGTATTCTCTGACATCCTTTACTCCTCTGGATTTCATTAGGAGAAGAATGAGGGCATTTGTTAGAGACTTTGAATTAAGGATTTGCTGGTATGAAGGGGTTTGTACACTTCTGGTTTATATTTATGAAAAATAAGCTAATAACATTTCTCCTCTTTTGTATACATTTTATATGGCACTTTTCTTTTGTATGTCTGAAAAGACTGATAGAGCAAATAAAAAGTATGACTACTTGATTCATTGTAACCTTTGACCACATTGTCTAATAAGGAAAGTCTATTGGGATGCTATCAAAATATATCCATAAGTCTGCATGCTACAAAGTAGTATCTGTCTGATTTTGAAGATTATTGTTTTTGAGTAAGGACTCTCCTTTGCATAAGGCAGCTTTTCCTTCTGATCATCATCTTAGGTTTATGACAGTCCATTGACATGGAATAGATAATTATGTCACAAACTCTGCCTTGTGATGGCACTCTTAAAATAGATTTATTTCAGAGAGCAAGTAAATCAAGATTGTTTGTAAATGATTGGTGTTCAACCCAGGAAGACCCCTGAGACTCAAAGTGAATTACATTCAGCAAGAAAAGAAAATATCTCATAGGCCCTGTCTATGAGATGTATATATTTTACACTTGTGTAGCTACAGCAAAGAGAGTCTCCAGTGTAGATGTTCTGCACTGGTTTAAGCATAAAATTGCACTGGTGCGATTTGATCCGGGTAAGTGACTGAAGTCAACTGACTTCAGTCATTGGCTCAGCTCCATAGGCAGGAGATAAGGTGGCAGCATGGCCGTGTTGATTCACTCAGAGACACACACTTGTTGTATCACATGCACATTAGTCTTTCAGAAAATCTTGTGATGGAAAGAGATGCACACATCTGAGATATCTATGCTCTCAGATGCCATACCCACTGAAGCATGTTGAGTTTACTACAGCTTTATATAATCAGATGCTCACTGCACCTTGTGCTCTATTGGAAGGGGATAGTCAGAGGTAGCAATGATTTGGCAAACAGGGTCAGTGTTTAATCCATATTTAAATTGGTACTTACTCATGAGGTAGCAAAAATGCTTAATTCTTGGTGTTAAACCTACATTTGATTATTTTGTTACTGGACACAATCTGGAGCAGAATGATAAATAGGATGTATCATACTGTTATCATCAATGTCTTTTGGTAACATTACAATGTCCATATATTATGAAATAGCAAATGTTTTGCACATAGTGAGAATATTTTGTCTGGCCATCTTAAAGCACTTAATGGATATTAAGCCACACAACACATCTATGGGTGACCACAACCAGTATTTTGCAAATGGGGAAACTGAGGCACGGTGTCAATAGCACATGACTCGATGGCAGAACTGTAAACAGAACCCAGAAGAGCTGGCTCTTAGGCTTGCTCTCTGACCACTAGAAATACGCTCCCTCTTACAAGATGTGTAGTCACAGCTGCTCTCATAGCTCATATTTTCAGTGACTTTTTTTTCCTAACTGCAAGATACATAGAGCTGAGCCATACACTAGCTGAAAGGTATGTATTGCAGCAGGTCTCCCCCTTTGCCCCCTCCATTTTGAAATGGATTAAAGAAACCCACCTCACTTAGACCTACATTTGGAAAGGCCAAAAACAAACAAACAAACAAACAAAAACAAAAAACCAAGTACATTTCATCATGAATTAGCTGGAAAAATAGACCCACAAAAGTGTTCAAATGTAAGAAAACATTTTCAAACACTTCACAAGCTATTTTAGTCTGTGCTCCCACATCCTCCCCATAAATAAGAGTCCGATTTGCACAAAGGGAAGATTTTCCATTCCTGTGTGAGACAGCTATGCTGAGATTTTCAAAGCTCCTAGGAGATCTGGATACTGACTTCCCATTATTTTCTAATAAGTATTCGAATCCCTTAGGGAGGCTTTGGATGACAACCCTACCCCAACAAATCCCATCCTCCTTTAAAACTGTTTTGAGAGGTACTGATGAAAAGGGCTATATAAGCGCCAAGTAATTACTACTTAGCGAACAAACAACTTCTGCAGTCGTTCACCTGTTAAGGAAGAACCAGGGGCTCACGATTAAGATTGCTCTCAATTGCAGTCATCCAGTCCCCAGGGCATTGCTGCATGCAAAGGACTTCTGCTCCTGGCATCAAGCACAGGGGCAGGGAAGTTCCCCCGTTAATGCTGCCGTGAGGACTCTGGCCAGGTCCTTCAAGCCTGCCACGGAAAGGCTGGAGGGAGAGCAGGGCAGATGCACGTACAGTGTAACTGCCAAGGAGAGCAGGAGACGCCGGCAGGGCTGAGAGAGCCAGTGCAGAGGGGAGGGGTGTTGCAGGATCTCCCCCAGCAGCTGCTGCCCTTGCATCTGGCTGCTACGCGCTCCCAGGGTATTAGGTCCCCGTGCCTTACACGTGGCCAACGCGCCCCTTTGCTCGAGGCAGGACTCTGCGGCGGAGCTGTCCGTGGTGCTGACCCGTGCGCCCAGCCCCAGCGCACCTCGCCCGGGGAGGGGGCAGGTGGGGCAAGGGCTGGCCCAGAGCCTGCTGGCCGGGGAGCTGCCCGGAGCGCAGACACAGCAGCGGTTCCGCTCACTGCCGGCCGTGCTCGGGGGAAGGCGAAGGCGAAGGCGAAGGGCTGGGGCTGCAGGCGGCAAGCGGCGCTAGTGGCTGGGCTCGCGGGCGAAGCGAGCCTCCCGCCTGGCGTGGCTGGGAGGGGACCGGAGCCGGGGCTGCGGGAGCTGCTCGTGGCTGGGTCCTGCCGACAGCCTCGCGCTGCAGCCGCGGGGAAGGGGGGCGGATAGGGCGCAGCAGGGCTGGCCGCGCTCAGTGCCGGGGATGAGTGCCGGGGCTGTCCCCGTCAGGCGCTAGGCAGCCGGAGACTCAAGGCAGCGGCACCATGAAGATCAAGTTAAGTGGCCTCGCCGTGTTCGTGGCCCTGGCGGGCGTGTTAAGTTTCATCTTCCTGGTGGTAGCCATAGGGACCGACTTCTGGTACATCATCGATGCCTCCAAACTGGAGCGGTCACACAATTCCTCGGCGGCGCTGAGCTCGCACTCGGGACTCTGGCGGACCTGCAGACGTGAGTACACCTCGACCTCCTGCGGCCCTCTAGGGATCCACAGGGCAGCTAGCTGCCGTGTCCTTCGAGGGGCACAGCCCCTCAGCGGCTGGGGTCAGCTCTCAGAGTCACACCGAACAACGCTACTGGGTGGAGTGTGTCCCCATCCCTGACACTGCCTGGAAAATCTGCCCCCGGCACTGCGTCTCTGGCTCCTGAAACAGGGGCTACTTTCCCCCCTTAATGAAAGTAGGCTTATTAAATACACACAGTACCTAGGTACTGTTATGACAATTACCACGGACTAATAAATACAGTGAGGAAGATTAAAAGCCGGAGTTGCATCTCTTTATCTGTATTTAGGTACTTTAGAAATCTCACCAATTGATTAGGTGGCATATGTACCAGAAAAGCTGCACTAACTAGGTACAGTAGGCAACAAGATAGTGAGGCTATGAAGCTTTCTGGCCTCTTAACATAATCCATTTCCCCCCAAGTCTTAGGGTTTACAATAATACTTTTCAAAAGAAGCACAAACATGTATTTTTATGTAAGTAAAACTTTTTTAAAAATCATATACATTTTCATCATAAATGCAACCAAAATTAAGAAAGGCATCTCATGCCCTCTATATTAAAATTGTGTGGGTTTAAATGCTTGGGTTGACTGGGGGGGAGGGGGGAGAACATAAGCCAGTTTTGCCTTTTTCTTTAGATAAAAGGAATAATTTGAACTTTAGCCCCAAATTGTAAGACTTAAAATGACCAACAGCGATATTTTAAAGAAGGATATATGTTACATTGAATCTTGGCGCATATTTTAGAGCCTTGGTCTATAATGGAAGGCTGATAAACTCCTTTGCTGGTGTGATAGGATTTTCCATTCTATTTACCTTCTCCTGGCATGCAAATCACCATGATATCTGAATTAATTTAAATAAAAAAAAATCACAGACAAACACACACAGTGATTAATGTGTATCAAGCAGGGAGGAGAAACGATGTTGCCTGGCTATGAAAAAGCGTTCAGGTGGGATTTTCAAAAGCATCAGGGTTGACCTTTGCTCCCATTCAGCAAAATCTTGGCACCATTGAAATCAATGAGCGTATGGCCCTCCTGAAGTCAATGACAAGGATTTCACCCAGTGGGAACACATTTAGGCCAGTACTGAAATTCTCACCCTTATTCTCCACACACAAAAATAACTGCTTAAGGGGAAGACGTAGAAGGATCTGTATGCACATGTTGAGAACACACGCTAAAGTCTTCTATTTTCATTTGCAATACAAACTTTGCATACTATTTTCTCCCTTCTCTATTAGCTAGGAGCAAATGCTTCCCTTTGATGAACCCTTTCTGGTATGAGAACATAAACATGACTGCTTCGCACAAACAACTCTTAAGTGAGTAACTTTTATATTATTTGCATGTCTTCACCCCCCTGCATCACATGGGAAGAAAGCAAGGACCTATGTCTGGGATATATTGTATGCGCTTTGGGGGCAGGGTTTTCACTAGGTGTGTACACAGCACCTACCACAGTGGGGCCCTCATCCCTGAACAAGGCTGTAAGGGGCTGTCACACACAATTAATATTATTAATAGCTCAACTGATGTCAAGTGTGTTCCTAAAGGACTTCAATAGGATCATGTCTGGACCCAGGTGATTGTGCATCAGTGTATGACCTGAAAATATCTTCAGTACTGACAATAGGATGTCCACAATTTAGGGCTTGATATTGCAAGCTGCCAAGCACCTCGTACGAGGTAACAAGCAATCTCAATTCAAATGAAGTAAATAGTTGGCTGTTGCTCAGGATGAAAGATCTACTAGTGATATTTTACTAGTAGCAACTATTTAACCTCTGACCCTGGATAAGTCAGCTTTCTGTGCATCAGTTTCCTTGTCATTTAATCCCTCCTGTTAAGTGCTTTGAGAACTACAGATGGAAATAAAACCACAACACATGATTACCGAGTTATAAGGAGGATTCAACAAAGAACCACCAACTCTTGTGTTTTTGTACTTGGCATTGGCTGCCCCATCAATCCTAAGAGATATTGCATTGTAGGAGAAGGCTGATTGGACCAGCATTTCTCTTCTGCTGCTGCTCCTCCACACTGAAACTTCCCCAATGTTTTCTTGGGGACTGGAGAACAAATAGCAGCATGGCTCCCAAGTGAACCATGCTACCACGAAAGAAGGCTGGGCAGTAGTGCAGAGTCACTTTGCTTGCACACAAGCTTTACTTGGCTTGACATCTGTAGGATTTCCTAGTGAATCTTGTGTGGGGTTCTGCAGGGTTAGGAGGCCACACAGCCTGTCTATTCTTCTTATGGGCCTAATCCTGCAAGGTGCCAAATGGCTCCAATTCCCATCAACTTCATTTGCACCTTGCCAGATTAGGCCATGGGCAGGCTGGGAAGTTGCAAAGCCCCTCTATTTCCCATCCACTACAATGAGCGGAAGGCAGCTCAATAAGATGAGAGTTTTTTGGCCTGTTTCTTGGTGTGCTGATAGGGCCTGAAACTTGGCACCGCTGGTGTCAATTGCAGACAGCATTATTGCCTTCATTACCATACAGAAATGCCTACCACCACTTGTTGATTGTTACCATTAGAAGTAAACATCATGGCACTTAAGACAAAGGAGATAGTGCCTATATATATGGCAGGCAAGCATCTGGTGATTGGCAAACAAAAGATAAGTTGTGGGTGAATTTTTTTTTAAAATGTCAGAGATGTTTCTGTCTCTGAGCTACTGATGTTTGATTTAAACTGTACCCCAAAGTGCAGTTTTCTTCACAAGCCTTTAGATGCTTTTATTAAACAGCAGACGCAGGCAGGATGTCTATTTCCCATGGGATTTTTTTTTAAACAAACAAAGACAGACTGACAATCTTAACTAGATCAGTTTTCTATATTTTGACATGGCATTCCAGTTTGCACTAAAGTCCTCTTGTGAGTGGGTATTTGGGCTCAGTTCTGCAGTCCCACTGAGCCGGATTCTCCACTGGCTTGCACCTTGTGTAGCAATTTATACCTGCACAAATAGTTGTAAACTGATATTGCCCATGCTAGTCATTTTGCATAGATGTAAGTGATTATGTAAAGTACAAGGTAGTGGCAGATCAAGCCCCTTGACATCAGTGGGAGTTTTTACCTGAACAAAGATTGCATATTGTTAGAGCTCTGTATTTTTCAGACATGCAAAATAACATGAAATAGAACCAAAAAAGTATTAAAAATTAAAAAAACAAAAACAAAAAAAAACCCCTCACCCCACAGCAGCATCATGACTGGGAGCGGTGGGCAGCTGGGTCAAATTTGAGTACGTGGCACTGCAACCTGGCACAAGGGGTCACAGTGTCTCTTAGGTGTGGCCCAGCTGTCCTTCTGCCATGATGACAGAGGGGCAGCCAAGTCAAACTTGAGTAGCACTGCGACCCCATGCACCAGGTTGCAACTCCCAGAGCACTGGGTTGGAAAGGAGCTGCCATTGAAGACTCACTCTGCAACCCTGCACCACCCCCTACGGGCATAAAATGAAGTAACATAAAATTCCAAAAAAATAAAAAATAAAAATCTAAAAAAAAATAAATAATTCCACAGGGCTCCACATTCCATCTTCTTCTGCAAAATGTTCAGCTAGCATCTATGTGCTGCTGCATGGATTTTGCAGCATGCACATTAAGATTAAGAATATACTTTGGTGATCTTAATATTTCAATTCTCCCAAGCCCCTGCTAGCTGCAAGCTACAGAACAGATAGAAACATATCAACAGGTACCATATGTCTTTGAGACACAAGTTTGTATAACTGGAATTAGGCCACACACATTTTATGTACGGCTTGCATACTCCAGCCTGGGAGACACTATTTTCAAAAGTGGAGCATGGTTATCTTTCATGTGCAGAAGCTGAAGGAGACAGGGTGAAGATACAAGCAGCCATCTTTATTTTGCAACGACCTGAAATATTTCTAATGTCAATGTGGTGCCAACAAGTCTTTCCCCTTATAAAATATGACTATACAAAAGTAAATCGGTGACCAGCAAAGTCCAACCAGATGATCTACTATAATGAGATACCCTGGCCATAGTAAGAAGCTATAGCAGTTTCCACTCACCAAGACCTGTAAAATGGTACTCAGTGGGCACCTGATCATACAGTAAGAGAATGCAATTGTTCAGTACACTTCTCTCACCCTAAGGGTGAAGCTTTTATGCAGGTAAGGCTCCATTCCTACAGCTGTTATAACATAAGCAACCTCTCAGCCCAGATCCCATTCCCAATTCCTCATCCATTGTCCCATGGCTCCCATCTGAGTTAGGGCTAACAAGTCTTTTGGCTTCACCTCCTGTCTTCCCAGGCTATGTTTGTGTCACCACAGACTGCAGAAGCTTTTACTTAGATGGGAAGGGATAGCAGGCAGGCATGAGATATCCAGGGGCTATGTACATGGAGGTATAGGCCTGGTCCCAGGTAGTGAGGAAGCTGGATGGGCCTTGCACATATTAATTTGCATAAGGTCCTTCAAAACCTATGGCCAGACCTCAGCAGACCTCACTAAGTGGCTCATTAACTTTTCCTTGTATGGCAGTTCCACTGCTCATAAATTTTAAATCCAGACTGTAAATGGGAACGTGACAGCAAAAATGCTAGGTGCTCTTATAGTGTGTGTGGGGACCTTAATGAAGGACAGTGCCTCAAAGCTCAGTGTGTAGCAAGTACCCCACCTCAGAAATCTGAGCACACTTCAAGTTGATTCAGCAAGTAAATATAGTCTTTGCTCCCTCTACAAATGCCAGGAATCACGAGCAAACTGGTCAAGCAGGGTTTCCATTTTTGACTATTTTAGGATGGCACCCTCTGCCCCACCAATGGTCCTTCCATTTTGGTTGAAGACAATAGTTGTGTCCTGGGTGCGGATGAACCACTCTAAAAGCCAGAGATCAAGAACCCAGGTATCCCCTGGCAAGCTGGACCCAAGTCCTACAGCAAGGATTCTGGTTGTGGTGGGTCTCCAGTGTAGCAGATTAGGAATTCAGCAGAAGCTGGAGTTAGATTTAAACATGAAAACAAATAAAGCACCAAGCGCAGTAAGCCTTGTACTATTGAGCATACACTAGCCTATTGTTATTTGTGTTGCAATAGCAGCCAGAGCACCCAGATAGGATTGGGATCCCAGTGTCCAGTGCAATGCAGGTAGACTGAGTCCCAACCCCAAACCTCTACATGTTCCATTTTCAATATGCATAGATATTTGTATGGACAAAACAGGCTTCACTGCAGTTGGCAGGGGGAAGCTGGAGGTTTTGTCAGCAGGAGATGTGGGGAAGGGTCAGGTCTTCAACTTTGGAAGGTATAAGTAGCAAAGTGATTGGCTGTTGGCATTTAAATGAGGGTTTACAGGAAACTTCCCAGTGAAATGAACTGGACAGTTAACACCTCAGTTCGGGTGTCTCAGCTAGTTTAGGCTGTTTTCAGACACAGAAAAGCAGTGTATTGGTTGGCACTTAATTCACATTTGGAAGTTAGTTTCACATTGTGAGGGCTAGAAGTGTAATTTAGGCAACAAAGCTTAGATTTCAAAGCACAATTTTTCAGCAAGAGCTGGATTCTGCAGCCACAGAGTCGTAGAATACAAGGGGGGTTCTGCTTATGATTAGACAAATCTTGTTGGTTTGGAAACAAGTCTTCAAAACTGTCAGGAAATGGGAGAGAAAGAGGGGATAGAATGGACATGAATAAAATTGGATTTATAATGATGGTTTAGACTTAGAGGATATTTGCGTATCTCAAAGAATAAAAGAATTTTTCATACTAATTCAATTCCCATTTCTAGAAAAAATGTAGAATGGCCACTAACTTACAGAGTGGCTTACATATTTTGCATGGACAGTAGCAGTTTATTTAGAAGTGACATGCTCATTGGTTAGCCTGATGAAAGACAGCCCAGTTAGAAGGACTCATTCCAATAAAGGTTTGGTTAGAATATAATACAAACTGAGTTTAGAGGTTTTGCATTTCAGCAGAATTAGACTTTATACCTGCCTTTATGCAATCCATTTACTTGGGCTCCACACAGATGCTGGAACTTGGCTGTAATAAATACACCGCTACCTTGATATAACGCGACCCGATATAACACGAATTTGGATATAAACGCGGCAAAGCAGTGCTCCAGGGGGGCGGGGCTGCGCACTCCGGTGGATCAAAGCAAGTTCAATATAACGCGGTTACACCTATAATGTGGTAAGATTTTTTGGCTCCCGAGGACAGCGTTATATCGAGGTAGAGGTGTATAACAGTTTGTCCAGAATTGACTTACATTTAAGTTACTCTGAGCTGGTAAGATTGGCTGATTAAATGAATTGGAAAACATTTGGATACAGATTCATGTGGTTTTTTTTAAAAAGGCCGTTGTTGAGTCAACTAGATAGGCAAGCAGCCTTAAGGGGTGCACCACTGATGTATCAGCTAGAGCAGCGGTTTTCAAATTTTAGCAACCTGAGGACCCCCATTTTGATTTAAAATTTTTCACGGACCCCCAAGTTATCCCACTCAGCCCTTGGCCCCGCCCCCACTCCATCCCTTCTCCCAAGGCCCCACCTCTTCCCTCCCCCGCTCGATCCCTGCCCCTCCTCTTCCCCACCTCTTCCTGCCCCTCCCCCTTCCCTCCCAGTACCTCCTGCAGGCCAGGGAACAGCTGTTCCAGGGTGTGCAGGAGGCACTGGGAGAAAGGGGGAGGAGTTGATCAGTGGGGCCAGCAGCCCCAGACATGGTTCTGCTCCATCCCCTGACCATGCCCCGTCCCCACTCTGAATAAGTCTCAGGTTATCAAAGTCTCTTTCAGTGTCAAGGGTTGAACTGATAAAAATAAAGTAGTGATGCTCTCCTAAGCTCCATCCACAAACCGGCTTCCTCAGAAGCCAGATGCCATGCACAGATGATTGGGAAGTTCTTCTTAATAACCCAATCTAAAGCCAATTGATGTCAACTGAGACACTCCCATTCACTTCAATGGGCTTTAGATCAGGGCCAATAGGATCATCCTTCATGTGCTTACAGCAAAAGTGATATATTTATCAACACTGACATTTAAATTATCATTGTCAGGCTTCAGTTACCACGTGGAAACTATACAGGCACAGTTCAACTCCACTTCTTACATAGCCCCTTTCCATATACATCTCTCATCACAGGGATTCTCACAATGCTAGAAAATAGCTCCAAACACCTAGCCAGGCCTAGAGAAAACAAAGGTCAGAGAAGATAAGTAGTGTCTTTCAGCCATTGCCCATTCTAGAATCTAGCTCTAACAGAAGCATTTTAAATTAGAGCTGTAGCCAGATATGAACACCCATGAGCTTTGGCAATGTGAGGTTCTGGATCTGAAATTAGCAGCCCAGCGCCCCACCCCAGCCCCAGGTTATGTCTTCCATAGGTAGTGAGCACAGCATGCCCATTCCGTATGGAAGACATATTTCAGATTCAGCAAGACAAATAATGACTATAAACCCTCCATGAGAGAGAAAGTAGAGATGTCTCACTCTGTGATCCTCCATCTTGTATATCCTCTCACAGATCAGAGCCCTAGAAGGCAGGATTCTTACAGAGACAGCTGCAGCACACTGAAGTTGTAGCTATACACACAACTGGTGTGTAAATGTTCAGATACCTTTTTTGGCACTTTTGGTTTCAGGCTGAGTATGGAACTGGACGTGTCAAGAAGGCCTGGGAAAAATATGTGCAGTGGGCATGAATGAGAGCAGGAGTGCTGGTGAAAGCAGAAGTGTCAAAAGCCTTAGCATTCCCTCTCCCAAATTTCTAATAGCTTACGCCTGCTTCAGACAGAGCCACTGAGTCCTGACAACTTGGAAAAGATCGGGTGTGTAAGCCAAAGCTGTCTGTGCTACCAGTGCCATTATTCAGGTAATCACCTCACGTCTCGTTAACCTTGATAATAGGAGAAGTCATTCTGCACATGGTTAAGCTACTCAAGCAATTTCTTTAATGGAATTGACACAAGCTACATTTTCTTCTACATTAGGCTTCCATTTCCTCTCTTTCCACTTTTCTCAGTTTCCCTCCAACCCCACAATCAAACACCTCATGGGATGTTTATACATTCTTCTAAAACACTGGCCACTGTCAGATATGGGACAAGGTAAACCAGTCATTTGTTCCTGCACAGCAATTTCTAAAATTCCTCTCAACTGGAGATGTCGGTTTTCCTCTGCCCTGCTAATAGTAGCACTTGGTGGTGGTGATGGAAGAGAAGATCTCATTCATACCTCTTCTCTACTTTAGAGAAACTGATCGTTCCTTTTCCTACAGTTTTGACTTTGGGGCATGACAGAAGCTTGTTGGCCTCATATGGAGAGTGCACGTCAAATTGTGCTTTTGGGCCCATTTCTGCAAGAATGCACTTTGCCAACAGCAGCACGGGATGTGGCAGTAGATACAAATACCACCCTACAAAAGGCCTGAAACTTGCTTGCACTAGCAGAATAGCTTATATTTATATAGTGCATCCAAAAATTTATGAGTCATTATTAGTGGCTCATATACAGATCACTTGGTTTACCTAACAGAGGTGTTTACTGGAGCACAACGATTACAGGTGGAAGTTGAAAGCAAATATTGTAGCCAACTACTATTTCAGGGGGAAATTCAGATACATTAGTCAGGATACAGTTACATAAGTACAAACCAGTCAGGACACTCTGACTATTACAGAAGCCGACCATAGAGTCTTTAAACCTAAACTGTTAACTACTTGTGAGAATTAAATCAAATCTGAAAGACAGAACTCCTGCCAGTTAGCTACCTTAATACTGTACTGGGGCATTGGTTCAACAGTGATACAGAGGGAAGATCACCTTCTGCAGAATGGAAAGGTTGTTCTGCAATACCTGGTGTTGCTTTTCCTTTACAGTAGAACAAAGGAAAGCACTAGCATTCAAGATGCATTTATCATAATCTAGATAGTAATTAGAGTCCTGTGGTTACCTTTAGGGTGAAACAGCACTTGCCAGTGAGAGCCTCCTTTAAAAGGTGTCTGTCAGCTATCAGCAAAACAAAAGTCTGTCCTAAATTCCTAATGTGATTTCCTGTGTCTGGTTTGGGAGGTGAGGAGAGAGAGAGAGAGAGAGAGAGGAGCTGCCTTCATTGGGGGGAGAGGGGAGGGGGAGGAAGAGGGCAAAAACAAAGAGTCTAAAGGAAATTTTTTTTTTAAATGGGAAAAAAAACTCAACTTTTGGAATTTCTCTCATTACCATGAACAAATATTGGAAATACATTTTCATTTACCAAAACCCCTAGTTTTCGCTAAGCAAAAAGTGTCTGTAATGATTTGAGATGATTTTTAACTCCACAAAATGGACACAATTTCAAAAATTTTCAACCAACTTTAATGAGAATTGCTCCCCACACTGTGCCCAGTTGAAGATGACAACCAACCTGACCTGCAGGGGGAATTCACCAGCAGATACCTTACTGCGCACCTTCTGTTAGCATTTTCTGACAAAAAGTCTGCTATAAACTTGAGTTTCAGTTTTCAGGAAGTAAGGAAACCTGACTCTGGGCAAACACGCTCATACTACTATAAGCTCTACAGTGATCTGCCTGTATTACACCACTGTGCACTGATTAGCTAGCCCAGCCCCCCATATAGCTCTTTGAACTGAACTTAAGGACCAGATCCTACAAACAGGAACCCTAACTGATTTCTGAACTAACATCAATTTAGGACAGGGCTCATGTGTTCCTATGTATATACAGCACCAACCCTATGGGACCCTGATGCTGACTGGGGCTTGTGGGTGCTACAGCTATATACACATTTTAATAAAAGTGACTTCAATTTCATATGAATGTTATATAGTTTGCAGATCCCTCAAAACAGATCGGGATTCTCTTCTCAAATCATGGGCGTCTGCTAGTACACCAAGATCTTTTAGCCAGTAGCTTTTTTGCTATATTTTCTAACGCTAAATTGATAAAGGCTTTTCAATTCTGCCTTGATTTGGGTTTAAAAATACAGTCAAAAGAAGTGTATAATTATTTGCTGCTTGAGCAAAACGAGGCCTTTTGGACCAAATGGTGCTTTTGATGCCAGCAGATCCAGTTTCCCCCCGTATGAGGTCCAACCCAATGGGCACTGCCACAGGCCTGTAGGGAGGCGCTTTAATGCAACAATAATCTTTCATCTTATGTCTTGAACCTGCAATCAGCTCTGCATCTATGTGAATCCAGATGCAGGGCTGGGGTGATCGCGTGTAAGGAACCAAATGACAAAGATTAGAGTGAAGAAAAGTCTAGAGGGAAGACCATTATTAATGGCTGAAATCCTGGTTTGCTTTCACATACTGTGTGCACCAAAGCAATAAATGCATTAGACACCTGCAAAACATGATTAAATCATTGTCAATTCCAAAGTCACTTAAACAATATAAACCTCATGGCCAAGGGCTGATTTCCTGTCACAACTCATTTGTTACCATTCTTAGGAGCTCCAGAGCCATCCAGTGATCAGGTGTTAATGGCCACACACATTTTCCATCCATATAGCTAGGAAAAAATGCTTTCCTTGTTATGATTTTGAGAATAGTGTGTGCAGCTGGGCATGGATCAGCTTTTTAGATTATTTTTACATAAAGTACCTCTTAACATTAGCTTGCTTGGAACTATATAGCTATGGGGAATTTAATGTTTCCTGTAGAGGGACAATGAATCTTTGCTGCAATGTCTTACCTCCTAGTTATGATAACACAGCAGCTGCTGCCTCGGTTTCCCTCTCAAACTAAGTTCATTTAGCCCTCTGGCTAAATTAAGACACCTAGCTTTCCAGCATAAAGACAGTTCAACCACCAGCCAGAAGTCCACCTTAAAAAGAGTTATTTATCTCTGCTCCCCTCTGCGGAGTATAACAGAGATGCCCAGTCCCTTGATTCCCCTCTCTGGGGTTGGATCACTCTGGCTTTCTAGTCAGAGCATCACCCCTGCCATGTGGTACTTTACACAGCCCTGTGGCTGTATCTTTAGGCCTCTCCCAGAGCTGCTGCCCCCTCATCTGGACAGTCCCAAGAACGGTTTTGTTCCCTTTATGAATTAAGGGATCTTACTTACATCTCTGCCTCCTTTCCCAGTACACCTTGCTCTCAGGCCTACAGTACCCATGATCCCTTGGAATTAGAGTCTCCAAAATCCCCTCCTTTCTAAGCTGAAATCAGTAACAGTGCAGAGTTGGACCATGCTTCTTAAAGGGCCAGTTCATCATGGTACAAATTAAATGAAATTAACTAATATAATTAAGTGTTTTTAGCTTCAATCGTGTAATAGGTATTTAGTATGCTATACTGATTTTATTTGTTTCTGAGCCACTGTGCTTGGTTCCCCACAGAAATTCTTCAGTGATTTAATGAGATTATCTCAGACTCCGAGAGATCTGCAGTGACTATTACTCCAAATGAATCACACTACTAGGTGAATGTTTTAGGCTAATGAAACTCTCAACTCAAAACAAACAGAACATGGGGCTTTGGGGAGAGAAAGGGAAGGACATATATTATGTATTGTCATTCTACAATGATATTTTCTTCTTCCTTCTAAGGCAGTAATGCTTATAGCCTGTTTTATAGCTTTGGCATGGCTATGCCAGACACTCAAAACCAAACTCCCCCCCTCTTAAAATAGTTTTTTTGAAGTCAACACAATAAGATTAAGCAGAGAATGGAGTTAAAAATATAGGGCCGGATCCTAAATTGGCATAATCAGAAAATCAGCTGATGTAAATGGAGTTAATTCAGTAAACGCTCGTAGGGGCTACTTCCAATAATCAACTCCATCTTGAATGATCACTTTAAAATATTTTCAGATCTGGACAAGTACTGCAAGAAATTTCCTGCAAACATTTGGTTGAAGTTTGAAATGAATTAGTTTTGGCCACTTTTGTAAGTTTTAGCATTTGTTTTCCAGAAACATTTGAATTATTTAGTTTGATTGGCTGATGAGATTGTCCAACAAACAGTGAAAACAAAAAATGAACAAATAAATACAAAACAGGCTGTTCAGGAAATGGAATGGGTATCAGCAGGAATCACACCTGAGCCTCTTGCATTGACGGATCACTGAGGCCAGAAGTGTTCTAAAGCTATTCAAAATAGCATTCTTCCGCAGACAGTTTTGTCACGTATGGCACAGTGTAATAGCTTCATGACAATCCAGAAGGCCTGAGTTTGGATCACTGAACAGTTTCCATGGCAGCATTTCAGAAAAAGTTTCCCAGGCAATGGCTGACTGTACTGAAGTGGAACAAAATGGGCATTAGGCTTTGGATTCACACAATATAAATGCTAAATGCATTGTTTAACCTGATGTTGCGCAATTAACTAGGAGATTTCAAATCACCACATTTTCTCATAAGCCACTGGAACCCAATACCACACCTAGAGAGAGCAGTACTCCATCCTGGGAGGATGCCTGGGTTTCACCTAGGCCAGTGGTTCTCAAACTTTTTTTTCGCAGACCACTTGAAAATTGCTGAGGGTCTAATGATCTTTCCAAATGTTGTTTGTACCGTTAGCTAACTATTTTAGAGCGCTTTGGATAAAAGTGCTATTATATATGAGTTGTGTGCTTTTATTTGTAGAATAAAAAACCTATTATATATATATATATATATATATATATATATATATATATATATATATATATATATATATATATATATATATATAAATAAAATTAAGGTTTTTTTATTCTACAAATAAAAGCACACAACTCATATTTTAATATTTTACCTTTCTAATGCTATGGATGTGCCCTCTCTCCCCCGCCGCAGCAGCCCTCGAGCAAGGGCTGGGAAGGAAGGGGGTCTCTCCCCCACCACAGCAGCCACAGAGCTGAGGCTGGGAAGGAGGGCCGTCTCTCCCTGGCAGCTGCAGCCCTGCATGTCCGAAATTCCGCCCACCCCCTCTTCTCACCCCACTGCCCCCTTCCACCTACCTCCTATTTCCCGCCAAGGCCACCACCTCACCTTACATATGCATTTTTTCCAGGGTCCAGGCACCTAATTAGTGGAGCCACACCTGTGCAGCTCCACTAATTAGGTGGGTGGGCCTTCATTCTCTTTGGTGTGGCCGCCCAGGCACGTACCTTAGAGGGAACTATCTGCGGACCACTTGAATGGCGCTCGCGGACCAGTGGTGGTCCACGGACCACAGTTTGAGAACGTCTGACCTAGGCTATCCCTGAAATTTGTTTCTAGTGGAGAAGGCATTAAAGAGTCTGTGTGATTTTGCGTGTGACTGTCACAGGAGATTAACATTAGCTAGCCAAGCCTGTATGGTTAGACATGGAAAGTACTCCATCACTTTGCGAATCCATTTGGAAGAAGGATAGCCTGAAGTGGATTTCTGTTCCCTCTGCAGTGGGTTCTGTCTTTTAGTACAAGAGGACGTACTGTATCCAGATCCACTTCTTCTTGCAACATGCTTATATTTAAATCCAGAACATTTTGTTAAGGCCTTGACTCACTGAAGTCAAACTAGAGACAGGAAAGCAACTGTTCGTTAGCCCCTCTATCCTGCTATATCAGCTAGCGAGGCACAGCATTCTGAGAAGCTGTGAAGCAGGTAACAGATCTGGAATGAAGTCAGCCTTGCTGCTCATGGTCTCATTCTACAGGTCCAATGATAGCCTTTGTTTACATGGTGCTACTCCCAGCAATGTCAGTTCTGTGGGTAGAATTGAGCCATTACATTTTTACTCGTTTAATTTAGTTGCAGAGTGATATTACGCTTTGCCCCCAAAAGGCCAGATTCTCCTCTGACCTGCACAGGAGTAAAATAACCCTATAGAAGTCAATGAAGTTACGCAGATGTAAAACTAGTATGAAAGCAGAATCAGGCTCAGTGTCTACTGGAAGCGGAAGGCTGGGCTTGAGCCTGCTCTTAGGGCAGGTCTTCACTACGGGGGGTGTGTGTGTGTGTGTGTCGATTTAAAATACGCAAATTCAGCTACGCGAATAGCGTAGCTGAATTCGAGTTATCGCAGCCGACTTACCCCGCTGTAAGGACGGCAGCAAAATCGACCTCCACGGCTTCCCGTCGACGGCGCTTACTCCCACCTCCGCTGGTGGAGTAAGAGCGTCGATTCGGGGGTCGATTGTCGCGTCCCGACGAGACACGATAATTCGATCCTCGAGAGGTCGATTTCTACCCGCCGATTCAGGCGGGTAGTGTAGACCTAGCCTTATTGTGTCCTAGGAATGCAGGATTATCACTCCTCCCAGCTCCCCTACCAGAATCCATGCCATTTGAATTAAGTTCCAGGACAGTTTTGGAGATATTTTTATTACTGCCACTCAACACACCATGTTAAGTTCTATGGTACATACTGAATACCAACTAGAGTTTAACTCTAAGTGACATACTGAGTCATAGCCTTTAGTTTGTGTGGGAGTTGATCTGAAGCTCCATTGGCTCTTAACATTTGTTGACACCTGGCACTCTTAGCTCCAAAGTGATTCCTAGGGTTTCTCAGATGGCAACAGAACAAATGGCTGGTCAAACGTATCAATCTACTGTCCAAGGAAGTTCCAGAGAGCATCTTAGGGATCAGTAACACTAAGGGGAGACCATCCATCTGCTGAAGATTGCATCCGATGTAAACTTTAGCTTGAGGACCAGAAAGCATTAACGCAGGGGTTCTCAAACTGGGGGTCGGGACCCCTCAGGGGGTCACGAGGTTATTACGTGGGGGGTCATGAGCTGTCAGCCTCCACCCTAAACCCCGCTTTGCCTCCAGCATTTATAATGGTGTTAAATATATAAAAAAAGTGTTTTTAATTTATAAGGGGGGGGGGGGTATCACACTGAAAGGCTTGCTATTTGAAAGGGGTCACCAGTACAAAAGTTGGAGAAAAACTGCATTAATGCACACAAGTGTATTTAATCTTCAGGAGTCTTAAACTTCTCCAACCAATGCAGCATTTAGAGTTAGATCCAAGGTTCCTTTAATAGAGGTATGTCAATTCAGGACAGGTCATACTCATCATTCAAAGCATGTGGATTGAGAGAGTCACTGCCTGTTAAAGAGCATTCTCTGCAAACTTTGTTTATTTTCATCTGGTGTGCAGTGTGTGAGAGCCAAAGTGAGCTGATAATGGGGATCTGGTTTCACACTTTTGGGGTGACAAATCAGAGGGGAACAGTTTGAGTGTCTGGTAACTAAGAACTCAGGAAAAATGCATTTGGGGAGACCTGTGACTGCAAGGGCAGTTGGTATCAATCTGCAAAGCATAACGAGGCTGGTGAGAGCCAAAGTGAGACCGTATGCTCATGAGCAGGCTACTGGTGTCAGGGAATAGACCCATAACTGCACCGCACAAAGAGGCCAAAGTTCTAGGGCAGGCGGGGACATAACCCCTTTCTGTTCTGGGTGGACCCCGAAGTGTCAGAGCCAGATCCTTAGCTGCTGTAATGTGGTGTAGCTTCATTGCCTTCAATGGAGAACTGTTGATTTATACTAACTGAAGGTCTGGCCCATTACATTTAAACTCTGCTCCACTACTGGCAACCCTATAGTGCCTTTAATCTTCAGGAAGCCTAAACATGGGATGGTTGAGGTTAATGATTTTATGGGGATGATCATGTGAAACACCACATCTGAAAGCCACATTATAGGGTCGTGAAGATAAAGGCAGATGGATGAGGGGTAGGGGAAGGACCACATGGATCATGGCCCCGTAGGATTATGATACCAGCCTCTACCCCGGGAACGTTTCCCCTCTCCTATCGTGGGGAGAGCAGGGTTGTGGTGGAGGTAGTTGGTGGGCTACTCATTGTGCAGAGTCACTTCTTCCTTGTGCTCCCCCCACTCCATGTTTGAGACATACCTGTCTCCCCATGCGTGCTCATCTCCCCCACTCTGAGTACACGCCCCTGAGAGATCCGATTGCTCTCTCCTGCAGCATACAACCTATATCATGCTATAGAATGGACCAAATAGGCAGGTAAGATTTAAGGGGACTAGGTGGGTTGCAGCAGCTGGCAGGTAGGTGTCAATGGGGCAAGAAGGTGGATCTCAGCATCTGGATGTCAGAGTGGGCTGCTGACCATCCTTGGGGGCAGGTGGACAGTAGCAGTGGGAATGAGGGTGTGTTTCTTGATCTTGGGGTGAGCTATGTAGATCATGGTAGGTAGGTGCTTCTTGATCATGGGAGGGGGAGTGATGGATATGAATAAAGAAGGCTTATGAAGGGAGTTTCAATGCAATAGGAAAATAGCAACTCTATTTACACAGCTGTTAGAATACCCCACCAAAGTGGGTCAGGGTGAAAAGGTCAGCACAGACAAATGTAAAACATTTAGTATGGGAGGAAGGACTCAAGATAAGTCAAATGTACTAAATGAAATGGTTATCTAAAACACTGATAGCTAGAGAGATGCAAGGGTTATGGAAAAAATTCAGATCAACCATTAACCCAATGAACAGCTGCAGGGAATAAAAGCAAACAAGACACTATATCCATTTAGCCTGACAGAATATTAACAGAAGACACAGTAAAGTATTTGGTGGATCCCCCTAGGAAACTGAGTAGTGCTGGTGTGAATGTTACTAGTTATTGGTCTATTGTAGGCAGGGCTGGTTGCCCAACATTTCCCATTGTAAGACCCTGTTTTCAGTTGTTTATAGTTTTGTCAAACTTTCATTCTGAGTTATCTAGCAACCCAAATGGTTAATTGTCTTGGAAAATTTCGGCCAAAATGATTCAGCTGTTTCTGAGAGGGTGGCTAGGAAAAATATTGTTTTGCCCATGTCAAAGAGTTCTGAAGACCTCTTTTTTTGGAACATCTCCAGTGGCCACTTTTTGTAGCAGGGACTTGAAATTTGGCAGAGGGTGACCTTTGTATCAGGGATAAGCCTTTTGCCTTCCCTGTGAAGAGTTGCTCAAGTCATAAGCCTTTGGGGGGGGGGGGGGAAAATACTGCTGCTTGCACAGGCTCAGTAGAGACTTACATTTTAACATTGAATTCCCTGCAGATTCCCTGCACTGGGCATGTTTCAGCCTGGGGCTGAACAGGACTTTCCTTGAAATTGCAACTAAGACTGCTGTGGGCTCTTCTGGCTCCAGGTTCAGACACCTGAAGTGAGAACAGGGAGCCAGTCTTTCAAGGCTCCCCATGCTGGGCCCCCACAGTGTGAAGGAGGAAGCTGTCCAGTTCAAATGAAGAGGGGACAAGAGCCAGACCAGAGAGGTGGGGGGAGAGAAGACTGGTACTGAGTCAGCAAGGAGACTGGGATGAGAAACCCGAGGAGTGGAGACTGGAATGGCAAGGATACTGGGACTGGGACAGGGATCCAGGACGTGGACAAAGAAAATTTGGAGGGGGAGGGGACAGAAGAGTCTGTGCCCATTAGAGAACACTCCCCTCCAGGGCCTGGAATGGAACCAAGATTCTCCCCATTCCTCTTCAGCCAGCAAATAACTGTGAAACCCACTAGCAAAGTTGCAGGTCCACCTAGAAGATGATAACCTACTATTGCTGTCAGTTACACAGTTAGCACAAATAGCAGAGCTCTGTGTGGTGATCTAAAGGTTCCAGCCCTGCTGATGACCCATGTAGGGGTTGGTATGATGACACATAGTGGAATTTATTTTTTCATTTTTCTTTAAGAACTCTATACAATTATGTACAAAGCAACATTAAAAGATTAAGACTGAAGAGTCAGGTATTCAAAGTTAGGAAATGCCAGAATTAAAGCTACCCGGGCAACCTTAATTCAGCCCCTTTGTGAGCATGCATTATGAGACTGTCTTTAATGACATGATCACAATTCCTGCCCCTTCTCCCCTCCCACCACTGGAATTCTACCTTGTTCAGAGCCCAGGATAGACCTGCTCTAGGGATGAATCCTGGTTGTATAGTGAAGAAGTCTGTTGTCGGTAGGACCCCTGCCTCAGTTGTTGAAGTTGGAAGGTGTGCAGTGACTGAGGCAAGGGATTGCAGGAAGATAAAGGATGGCCTCATGGTTAAAGAAGTTGAATCCTGTCCTGAAGACTTGGATTCTGCCTCAGACTTTGTGATGCTGGGCAAGTCACTTCAACCAAACTTTTCACAAATGGTCACTAGCTGTGTGTTCCTCATTTTCTGGGGACCTGACTTGAGACCCTGGGGTCTGATTTGCACAAGAGCTGAGCACTCACAGCTGCAATTGAAGCCAACAGGAGCTGTGTTTGCATATATATTAAGTGCTATATAATGGTAATTTCTCTGAAAAAAAAAAAAAGTCAGGTCCTATGCACTCAAAATTAATCGATACCTTTGACCTCTGTGCTTCAGTTGCCCATCTGTGAAGTGAGGATATAGCCACCCCTTCATCTCACAGGGACACTGAAAATAAAATACGGTCTGTGATGCCTTCTGACACTGCAGTGATGAACAACATAGAAAATCCCACGAGAAAATTAATAATTCTGTCTTCAGAGCAGGGTTTGAATAGTGTGCAGTAAACAAGGCCTGGGGCCACCCATTGAAAAATGGATAAAACAAATCTTGAATAGTTTTTCATTAAGTGAACATCATAGGCACTGACTCCGTGGGTGCTCAGGGGCTGGAGCACCCACGGAAAAAAAAATAGTGGATGGTCAGCACCCATCAGCCACAGCTGTTCAGTGGCACCACTGCCTATCAGCTGTTTGGCAGTGCCCCGATGAGCTAATCGGCAGGCCACGGGGAGAGGCTTGGAGAAGGGCAGAGAGCAGCGAGAGCGAGTGGGCAGGGGCCTCGTGGGAGGAGGGCGGAGCAGGGGCAGGAAGAGGCGGAGCGAGGGTGAGGCCTTGGGGGCGGAGCAAAGTTGGAACACCCCTGGGGAAAACTAGAAGTCGGCGCCTATGGTGATCATCATCCGTCTTAGGCTTTAAGCAAGGCAGAGGTGTGGTGGGCTAAAATCCAATATGTGGTCACATAACTGGAGATGATCATAAGGTTTATGCACAAGAAGGCTGAATTATGATTACACAGGTAGTGTACTTGTGTTAAGTACATAGAGAGGTTGGCTGGGATGAAGTAGGACAAAGGCAAGGACAGAAGGCTTATGGGTTCATGTGGGAGGCTATCAGACCACTTAAGGGAACTTTGGCTTTGGAGAGGATTCCATGGACAGCAGCAAAGATGAGTCCAAGTCTGGAGAATCTACGTGATAAGTATTAAGGGAGCTGGGCTGAGGACAAAGAAGGTGTTTCAGTGAGCTAATGGAAGTGCTCAGTGTTCTGAGAAGGACTAAGATGAAAGAGACTGCTTCCCCTGAAGGACTGAAATGTGTGCACGTGCGGGGACACACTCCACAAGGGGAGAGGGGCAGAGCGGTCTCACACACAGCATAACCAACCTATACAGAATAGGGCACTACAACAAAAGGTGGAAGAGCAAGAAGCTGGTTAAAATAATATTAAGCAGAAAAGGGAAGGCATGCTGGGTTAGATAATCTTATGCTGTCACTAAAGTTAATGGATAAATATTCCTGCAGTGTCCTCAGAAGCTGGAGAGTATTTACTATACAGCACTGGCATTAGCAGGAGGTAGTAGGGAAAGGACTTGCCTATGTTCCAGATGATGATGATGTGGGCATGCACACAATTTGGTATGTGTGTGGACTAATGCTGCCCTGATTTACCCCTGGGCAACCCCAGTGGTTTATGGGGCTCTCGCCTATTCTGCTGAATGCCTTCCATGCATGGATCTCAAACTGCATTACAACTACTAAGAGACAAGTCCTCTTAGCCCTTCAGTAGCTGCAGGACCAAAATATAGCAGAACCCTGTAGTACCACTACATGGGAAAGGCTGGGAAACAGAAGCTATCAATTGAGACCCTTCGGCACTCAGTGTGCACTGGAGCTGGGCTCTGTGGTGGTTGCTCAATGGGAATGTGGCCACTATTACAATCCCTGGGCAGGAATGGTAGCCTGAGATTGGCAGGTGCGCTGAACTCTGCCTCTGGCTTGTCCTCCTCAGCCATTGTGCTGGTTTCTCGCACAAAGCCTTTCATACAGGCTTGGTGTGTGGGCAAAACCAAGGTTTCAAGCTAACGAGTTAACCTTCACATCACCCACATCCAGATACTGAGGCACAGAGCCCAGTAACCTGTGATTTACCAAGGTCCCTGCATGACCATGGTAGAGATGAGAAGAGATGCCAGGGGTCCTGGATCCCAGTCCCTGCTGCTTCCATCACACTACGCTCCCCCTTCTTCTCCAACCCCAGCACTTACAATAAAAAGCAGGAATAATTGAGTATTCTAGGAGGTAGTTTGAAGAGAAGAAATCAGCAACACTGATGGGAGACAGGATGAAAAATTAACTTGAATCAGAAGAGTTTCAGCCCTCTGACCATTGCCTTGTGCAGAATTGTCATTTAAAAGCTTTGACACGAGTCTTTCAAGGGAATTCTGAGATGCATCTGACAGTGAGCACCCACTTCAGATATCACCCTAGCCATCTGCTGTCCCATTATGTCAGTAACCTCTCATCCCTACCACAGATTCTTTGAAGTTAGTCAGCACTAAGAATATTCCATGTTGTATGGAATCTAAGAAAACCAGGACCTGGAACTAACATGAAGCTTGCAACCCATCACCTTGATCTCTATGGGCCAGATTCTGATACCCTTACTCAGAATGAGAAGCGCAATCAGTAGAGCTGTTCATTGAATAAAGTACTACTAAGTCTAAGTGAAGGGATCAAAATCTCATTGTCACATCTCATTTCTCTCACCCTTCATCCTGTCTATTTAGACTGTAAACTCCATGGAGCAGGGATGGCCTTACTATGTGCTTGTACAGTACCCGGCACAATAAAGCCCTGATCTTGATTGGGCACTACTGTAATACAATCAATGGCAGTGATAATGAAACATTGATAACTTTCATTTCTCTCTAGACATGCATGGGACATTTGTAATCCTGCTGCCTCTCAGCCTGATCCTGATGATTTTTGGAGGAATGACTGGATTTATTAGTATTCTTGCCAGGGCCTACCTGCTGCTTCTAATGACGGGATGGCTTTTTCTTTTTGGAGGTATTGTACTGAGTCCTATTTGTTGTTAATGAGACTAAGGGTGACAGAACTGTAGCACTTCAACTACCAGAGGGTAAAGAGACAATGAGAACAGAACCAGCCAAGTGTCTGCTTTCAGACCGAGTGCCTTCACTTCATGTGCTTTCTCATTCGTCTCCTTGCAGATTGAAAAGCTAGTAATCAGCTGACATTTACAACAAGGAATAGCAGAAAGTTACATGTAGTTGTGTCTCGTGGAGGACTGAGAGACATCTTGAACACAGTATCTTCATCCTTGAAAGGTTAAATTCCCTTTCGGCAAATGTTATGTCAGTTTTCTCTTCTAGAGACAAGATTTTTTTTTTTTTAAATCTTAGTAGAATGCAAATGGCTTTGGAATTTATGAAACTTGGCATTATACAACTTTGAACTGTAGTGAGTTAAGGCTTGATCTTAAGCTCAAGGAAAAAAACCAACCAAACAAAAACAGCCATCAGTGGGAAGATATCCATTGACTTCAATGGACTCTGTATCAGGCCTGTAAATTGGGGCTTACATGGTCTGTCCAGCTATTTCATTTATTTTATCCTTACTATTTGCTTTGAGCTAGGAAGCTACCACCCAGCCCTGTGAGGTACCAAATGCCCTCAGTTCTCTGCTCAGCACCATTCATGAATGGCTCCAGTTAATACAAATAACATTAACAGAAACAGGTTCAAGGCTTCAAGTGTCCCCATCAGTACTCTAGGGAGAGTGTTTTTACTTAGGAGCAGGAGGTGAGGATTCCTGGAGCTGGATTAATAATTGCCCCCTCTCCTATTGTAAGGATTTTGATTTGGTGGAATCAAAAAGCAGCGAGCCAGATTGTGACCCAGTGTGAATGAGCATTAAAGCCACTTCTAATCCCCTCTAGTGTTTTAATGATCAAACTGCAAGCTCACTGAAACGGACTGCCCTGCGCCATCTTCATTTACGCAAGCCTCCCACTACCCATTTCTACATTGACTGTTTTTAAGGAAAGCTACCATTGCCCTAGCACATGTACAGCTTCATCAGCAACAGCAATGGTGGAAGAACCACTGTAGACAGGCCACTGTAAGTTCTCAAACCACCATGTCATCTACACTTGCTTGGAGCATCCCAAAGCACCATGTCTTTAGCAATGGCTTACAGTGTAAGGGCCTGATTTTCAGAGATGCCAAGCACTAGGGCCTATTCTGCTGGAAGGTGAGGCCATCACAAGGAGAGAGACATTCCTTCCTGGTAGTTGCACCCACTTTTAACTCATCTCCATGTTGGCCAGTTTATATTTCCCCATGATACTAAGGTAAACTCTGCCAGTAGGGGTTTGGGATCATACAACGTATATGGTAATAAATAGGAGAATTCCCATCATTGTATTTAGAGTTTCCAGTGTCTAATCCTGCTCCATGCTAGCACGTGTGGAAAGCAGAGTGTAAGCAGATGGGGCTCCCACTCTTCTCCTAACAGTACACATTCACTCTGGAGCGGTTCTAAACTCCTTTCTGGGATTTGCCTTTATTGTTAACAACAAAGCAAGCCTCAGACTAAGCTTTCTCCTAAGGTTGGTCCTACAGTTTTCTATTGCAGGATTCTATTTCTGCAGCTGCTCAAAGAGACAGACTTAATTCCCTGTATACATCTGGATTTAAGCTAATTACCAATAGGACCCACGTGGTCTGGGTGACACTGAGTAAGAGTAATTGAGTCTGTTCAGGGTCCTAGCACATGACATCAGCATGAGTCAGCAAAACAACTCTGCATTTCTGCCTAGATATCTGGAACCTGATATCTTGTTACAGTGACAAACATTTTGATAGGTTCAGATGGCAAGAGTTGAGATATGCAGGCCAGGATGCTCTGACATCTAATAATGTCTAACTGATCACCATAATACCTGCATGCAATCAGTGTTTTACAGTGGTGCTCACTATGGAATCTGAGCAGCAAGCCAAAGCAAAATTTACAAGCAGAATCTCTTGAATGAGGAGTGTAATCCTTTATTTTATAAACCTCCAGTATGATTTTGATCCCTACTTCCTAGTCCTACTTCTTTCCAGGGAATTTGCTACAGGCATGAGATTAACATTGTGCGCACAATACCAGAGCGAACTGCATACACACAAATCAGTGAATTCTCTCTTGGAAAAAGAGAGAAGAAACATGGCAGCAGCTTTAATGCAATGTTCTTTCATAACATACATTGCCTTGGTAGAGCAACAAAGCCTATAAATACCCGCCTTGCCACACATTAGCATTAATAGCAATCTTCTATCCATGTACCTCAAAGTGATATACAAGCTACTTAGGGCAAGACTTAACAATACTAACTAAATGTCACAGTACCCTGTGAGGTATTTTAGATTAGGCGTAACTTTCTTCCACCAATAGTATAAAAGTAAAATGGCTGGAAAGGGCCAGGTAAGCCTTTTCAATTCATTACAGTACAACAACTTGACACACAAACACACACACACACACACACACACACCTTGACAACAGCTCTGTGTGGTAGGATTATAAGGAATATTTCACCTGT
Source organism: Emys orbicularis (assembly GCF_028017835.1). Lineage (NCBI taxonomy): Eukaryota > Metazoa > Chordata > Testudines > Emydidae > Emys > Emys orbicularis. The sequence goes on from NC_088692.1 coordinate 26,563,474, forward strand.
GACAAGAAATGCAGCCAGCTCTGCAGTGGTACTTGGTAACTGTTTTTAACAGTCCACAAGAATGCTAAACCCAAGTGTAGTGGAAGTTGGGGATTGCAAAAATGATCACATATTGGTGTGCTCAGAACTTAGCAGCAAAGGGTGAAGGCTTCTACTCTAAGCAGAAGATAGAGTTGGGGGACGGGGAGGGGGTAATACATCCTAATAAAAGGAATAGCCAAGTATACAGAATTTTGCCCCCACAACTCTGATGTTATGCACTTTGGATACTTTATAACCAATTACCACTTGCTATAAAACACAAGAAGTTTCCCCCCAGTCAAACAGGTGCAATACCTTGGTCACACTTAATGCCAACAATAAAATTTCAGTCTCACGCCGTCCCCACCCTCCCAGTGTTAGTGGGGGACAGGAGTCCATCTTAGCCTAGATCACTCTGCTGAAGGTTCTTGCAGAGCACTGCTCTACAGCAGCCGCTCCACAGTTGCTTGTTACTTTCCCCCCAAATCAACGGTAACAGCAGCAGCACTGTTCACTCAACAGATAAGTGGGCCAGGCATAGACCTACCTGCTGAGCAGTTCCAGCAGATGGCATGCTGCTGAAACCTGACCAAGACCATGCTGCCTGCCACCCACCTCTGTCAGTCTGCCAAGTCCTGACCCTTTGGTCAGGCTGAGCTTAGGAGGAACGTCCAGGCTATCCCCGAGAATGGCCTTTTCAGCAGGTCACTAGTCATGTCTGCTTTATTAGGATCCAATTACACATGGGTCAGTGAATCAGAATATCCCGTTTCTAAAAGGGAAAGAGAAGGAGGACAAGAGTTGCTGGAAGCAAACAAGCAACTATTTCAGGGATTTGGGAGCTCTGGGCAGAGTGAAGTGCACATCACTGTTTGTGCTTTCACAAGACCAACTCATCATGTAAGCTCCTTGTTTCTGCAGCTGTTCAAGAAGCACCATTCAATAGAAGTGCACGAGAGCAGTGTCACAACAGATTTTGGGGATTGGGAAACCACTGAAGATAGTGTTAAGTGAAAAGCTAAGACACAGAAGATTTGTAATTTATAATGCAGTTTTTCCACTTGGGTTTGATTTGGCCCACTGACTGCTGTAGCTCTGAGAGCTCAGTTGAAAGGAAAATCTTGAACCAGAACCTTAGCTAGTGTAAACTGCTGTAACTACAAATTCTTATGCTGTAGCTTAATGTAGCACACACAGTTTTATACAGAGTGCCACTTTACCTGCTGTTCTATATTGATTGACAATGTAGAACAATATGAAGAGATACTTTAGGCCAGTGGTTCTCAAAGCTGGTCCGCCGCTTGTTCAGGGAAAGCCCCCGGCAGGCCGGGCCGGTTTGTTTCCCTGCCGCGTCCGCAGGTTCGGCCGATCGCGGCTCCCACTGGCCGCGGTTCGCCGCTCCAGGCCAATGGGGGTTGCAGGAAGTGGCGTGGGCCGAGGGATGTGCTGCCGCCGCTTCCCACAGCCCCCATTGGCCTGGAGCGGCGAACCGCAGCCAGTGGGAGCCGCGATCAGTCGAACCTGCAGATGCGGCAGGTAAACAAACTGGCCAGCCCGCCGGGGGCTTTCCCTGAACAAGCGGCGGACCGGCTTTGAGAACCACTGCTTTAGGCTGCAGACACAAACACCAGGGCTTTTTCCTTGCCAGCACAGTTTGTATGTTCCAGGTTTTGGAACAATTTAGCTTGCCACCTCTTAAATGTACCCACCCTGGTTAGAGACTATCAGAATCTAGCAGACCTTCCCTAAACCCCCATGAAAATAATCCCCTTATCCTTATTTGGCAGTTTGTGTAAAGGGGGAAGAGTTTCACCTCATGCTAAGGTCTAGCAAGGCCCATGCACTCCTTCAACCAAGAGTATGAATGTGTTTTACCTCTCTGATGTCCAGATGCATCTGTGCCTCAGTTTCCCACCAAAGAGGTCTTTCGCAAGCTGGTAGGGCAATTTGACCTATGGTCAGACTAGATCTCTCCTTCCTAGGCAAACAGGAGCACAAACAAAACCACCACAAATCTTCTCTTTTAAGTGCTCCACAGATAACTTCACCATCTCTGGGCCACAGTCCTTAGTCACATAATTGCAGCCTTTTCAGGTGGCACAGCTGAGATGTAGAGGAACCCATATCCTTTTGCCCTTTTGTTAGTTAGCCTTGAGAGCCTAAACAAAAAAGCATTCCTCAGCTATAGCCTCTACATTTTCACTGAGGCTGTTCCCTACACTAGCTCACTTCCCAGCATCCTAGACCCTCTTACACATCCTCCATACAGTCCTTTCTAGGCTACTCTGCCAGCACGGATACACACCAGTTCCAGGCCAACCCTTGCATCTGGAGAGCTTCCCAGGCTTCTGCTGGATCTCTGTCAGCTCTCTTCTACCAGAAAGCCACATCTAGGCACTCTGCAAACTCTAATTACCATGGAATCATCCAGTGGGCTGTTCCTGCCACCTCTCTTCCACCCTTTATCCTGTTTCCTTCTTCCCAGCAGGCCTTGCTCCCCGCCCACAGTCACATGATCCAGGTGGAGAAGAGCCAGGCACAGGTGAGAGCTGGGACTTTAAAGGCCCTGCTTACCCTATGTCAGTGAGGGAGAAAGTGAGACTTCAATAATGGACTGGCCTTATGCTAGCCATGTGCACTAGGAGGAATTTCTCTATTTAACACCTGGCTTGGTAACTCTCGATTGCTTTGCACCAGCTTAAGGCCTCATCCTCCCCTATACAGAAGCAGGGGACAGGAAGCTCTGAGAATTTTAATGTACACTGCTCCCTAGGGTTCTTCCATCAGGGGAGTGGGATTAGGGTATCTCCCACCTCCGTGCAGAAAAGGCCTGGGGCTCCAGCCCCCAGATATCATGGATCTTAGCAATTGTCTGGAGAACAAGGCCATTTACATGGAGGCCCCACCCTTTGTCTAAATTCCACAGATGCATGACTCCATTGCAAATGCAGGGGCAAGGATGCCCTGCTCACTGCTGCTGGTGGTGGGAGAGGGAGGCAAGCCAGCCCAGGGAAGTCAGGGAGTATTAACTGTTAGAGTTTTCTCTTGGGGTTTTAGCAGGGAGACAATCTGGGAGGAGCTGAGATGGCCTCCCTGCCCTCAGCCCTTTCTGTCCTCACTGGAACAGAAGCACCTGGGAGGGGCCTTGTACGGAGCTAGGGGAATATGCTGCAGAGGTGGAAATCTCCTTCTCCATGGGCAAAAAGTCCCCTCTGCATCTGCATGGGGAAAGCAGCATGAGGCTGATTCCACAGCAGGCTCTATACACTGCACCTAATAAAAGAGCTGTCCTGAGTGAGCATGCCCTTCCTAAACAGCCTTATACTGCGATCCTATCTTGAATTTAGATTTCACCACCCATCCTGCAGCAATCGACAAATTATGCAGCCACTCTTGAAAAATGTGAATGCTTATTTTGAGTGCCTGGATTTTTCTGGAGCCCAGCTTGACATACCTACAGTCTGATTTTCCGGAAGTGGTGAGCAGTTCCAGTCCAGTCCAGGAGCTGACCATAAGGCTCGAGAGACAAAGTAGGTGAGACAATATCTTTTATTGGACCAACTTCTGGTGGTGGAAGGTAAAAGCTTTCAAGCTACACAGAACTCCTCTTCAGCTTGTGCCTTCCACCAAGAGAAGTTGGTTCAATAAAAAATATTACCTCACCTACCTCCTCTCTCTCATATCCTGGGACCAACGCAGCTACAGCAATTCTGCAAACAGTAAAGCCCAAGGAGTTTTAAGCTGGGGACTCAACATTAGAGACCACACTTGAAAATTTTAGCCTAAATACAAGCAGCATCATTGAGCTGAAATGTATAAACCAGTTCTCTACTTGCACCCGGTGTAGTCATTTACAGCTGTGCAAAGTGTCTATAAAACACTCCTATTCACACCCACTTTTCACATGAGTACACAACTATATAAGGCGCAAAGCAGGGGAGAATCAGGCCCATTATATAATACAGTTTTGTAAGTTGGGCTGTATATTTTTAGGTGTCTGAAACACACATCATTAGATGTACATTGCAGGAAACATGCCGTTTTACATTTTGGTTAATCACTTAAGTGATACAGAGACCAAAACAAAACTAGAGACATTGAGAAGAAATAAAAACAGGGCAGAAGAGAGTCCTGCCTGTGTATACAGGGAGGGATGGCAAAGGAGATCTAGCAGAGCCCTAACCATGCAGTTTAGACTCAGGTAAAGTGGACCCCAACACTATACTGTATTTGTGTTTCCTCTAGGCCTTGTTACGCTCACTGGGATCAGTGTCTACATCGCATACTCAGCGGCTGCCTTCAAGGAAGCTCTCTGCCTTTTGGGAAGGAACAATCTCTTGGAGGAAGTTGACATCAAGTTTGGCTGGTCTTTGGTGCTTGTGTGGGTCTCCTTCATTGCAGAGGTGCTGACTGGGGCAGCGTTCCTGCTGTCTGCCCGAGTGGTAGGCCTCAAACAGAGACGGGAGCAGAGGATCTGAAGCAGCAATGCAGCCTAATGATAATATGGAATCTAACAAGGTGAACTGACTGGATCAATGTGGATAAGAAGAATGGCAAAGCTGCTCCTGAGCGTACCATGCTGCTGAGCTAGCTCTTCTCTTAACCAATGTGCAGTGCTCACTATGGCAACAGTTCATTGTTAAATGTTAATGAGGTGGCCTTTGTGTCTTTAAAAGAAAATAAATTGTGTGTATTTAGTGCTCACTAGACAAGCCCAGAGACTGAGCTGTCCCCTTTTATTGCAGGACAGGTCTAGCACAACACAGCTTCTCCTCTTTCCTTTCCCCCGCCAACTGCCCCTGACAGAGTGCCTCATGACTGCACTGGAGTCCTGTCTCCACAGCCCACTTAATCCTAGGCCTCTGCTGAGACTCCTAACAAAGGTGCCAATTAGTGCTAGCTGTGATGGAAACCTCTCTCCCTTAACAGCTGGCCTGAGACCATCACTACATTTATTGTACATAGGCTACTAAGCAGCCCTTAGACATTGTGACCTTCATGTCTGCTCTTATATAGATTCTATATATCTGAAGACTGGTTAAGAAAGAGTGAGAAAGACAAAAAACACACGAATAATAAAAATGTATATCCTAGCACAGTTTCACTGCACAGAATGAGAGTCAGATTAGTGATCTAGAGTGCCATGGACTTCAGAGTATTTGAAGGGTGACCTAAACCACACAAATGACAATCCAGAGTACTCAGGCTTCCAGCGTACTTGAGTGATATCCCAGGTAGAGTAGTAGGACTTGGTCTGAAGTACAATTCAGTAAGTATCAATGGTATTAACACTTTACTAATTACAGATTAGTAATTAACAATCTTTACTAACTACAGATTCTCTCTGTTCCCTTACATCTCACTTCAGACATGGGAGACTTTCATCTCTTATACCATAGCTGTGATTCTATTTTTTAATGACACACATGTGCATGTGCACACACAGAGCTAATGTTAGAAATGAAACAGCCCAAGAAACCTGTAAGCCAGGTCAGGTATTTCTAATTTCAAGGGAGTTCCTTCAGAACATAGCACTCACTTTACATGGTAGACGATATTTACATTACACATTGCTAGTTGGATTCTTGAGATGCATGATTCTTGGGCTGTATTAGTAGGAGCATTGCCAGCAGATCGAGGGACATGATTATTCCCCTCTATTTGGCACTGGTGAGGCCACACCTGGAGTATTGTGTCCAGTTTGGGACCCCCACTACAGAAGGGATGTGGACAAATTGGAGAGAGTCCAGCAGGGGGAAACGGAAATGATTAGGGGGCTCGGGCACATGACTTACGAGGAGAGGCTGAGGGAACTGGGGTTATTTAGTCTGCAGAAGAGAAGAGTGAGGGGGGATTGATAGCAGCCTTCAACTACCTGAAGGGGGGTTCCAAAGAGGATGGAGCTAGACTGTTCTCAGTGGTGGCAGATGACAGAACAAGCAGCAATGGTCTCAAGTTGCAGTGTGGGAGGTCAAGGCTGGATATTAGGAAACACTATTTCACTAGGAGGGTGGTGAAGCACTGGAATGGGTTACCTAGGGAGGTGGTGGAATCTCCATCCTTAGAGGTTTTTATCCGGCTTGACAAAACCCCGGCTGGGATGATTTAGTTGGTCCTGCTTTGAGCAGGGGGTTGGACTAGATGACCTCCTGAGGTCTCTTCCAACCCTAATATTCTATGATTCTTTGATACTTTAACATTGTCATTTACTTTGTTCTCCAACATGTTTTTACATCTGGATTTGTAATTTCAATGGAAACTCTTATGCATTGTGGTAGGATGTATTTAACTTGTGCAAAATCATACATACATACAGCTCAGCTGAAATTTATCTTATGTGCTGAGTATCCTGGCCAATAATGCCTAATAGAGGGCCTGATCCAGTGCCATTAAACGTCAAACTCCCAGTGACTCCAGTGGGCTTTGGATCAAGCCCATATTGAGTCTAATGCTCCACTATATTCCTATTAAGGATGTGTGTTCCTTTATGACTTCAGTGTAGTGATCCAGATGAAATGGACGCATGGAAAACCATTCTGAAATAAGGAGACTGTGCAAATCTAGCACAGGACTGAGAGTCAGGATGCTGCGGTCACGTCTCAGCGGTGCCCCTGATGTGCAATGGGACCTTGGGCAAGTCCCTTTATCTCTCTGCACCGTAGTTTCTTCATTACTGAAAATGGGGACAACTGTTCTCACCTGCTTCTGTTAAATGTTATAGCAATTTATTATTTTTTGTATTCAAAAACTGCATCATTAGTGATACTGTAGCACCTAGAGACCCCAGCTGAGAGCAGAGTCCAATTGTGCCAGGTGCTGTATGGACAGAGAGAGAGAGAGGGGCCTTGCTCCAAAGAACCAGCCCTGTAAACAGGCTAAGGCAGGAAAGAAGGGAATTTAATGGAGTTGGAATAAAGAGATTAAGTGATTTGCCCAAAGCCACACAGGAAGTCTGTGGCAGAGCCAGAAATCAAACCAGATCTTCTGATTCCTAGTCCAGTGCCTTACCCACAAAACCCTCTCTCTCCTTTTCATCAGGATGAAATACAGGGAGGATTTTTTAAAGCTCCTCAGTGATTTAGGAGCACAAGTCCTATGGACAGTCAATCAGACTTGAGCTCCAAGGTCACTTAGGTGCTTTTGAAAATCTCACCCCACCACATTCCAGTGTTATTGTATTTTCAACATGTTGCCGTGCACTTGAATTAGGCAGGATACATTTCTGTCTGTGTACTATCAACATGCAATCACTTTACCAGTGCAAAAATATAGTAACTGCTTTAAAATGGAAGTAGGGAAAATCCTTCATTACCAAAGTTACACACACTTGAGTATGGTACTTTAAATGTTATGTGTTAGACTCAGCACCTGTGTAGTAACAAAAATCTCTGTATGTGTGAGATCGCAATTTAATGCTGTGCCAAAATTTGTATGATGTAACTCTAAATGTAGTTACTTATAAATGTACTGTAAGCAGCAGCTTCATGCTGATCTCTGAATATTTATTACCGCTACTCCGTTAAAATGGGCCTGAATTGTGATGAACCCCCTAAAATGACATCTCACAGCTGAGCATGATTTACAAAAGCACAGGAGAACTAAGACATATGTTTTCCATAAGGAATGAGACAGCTTTCTGTGCAGAGTTATTATATAATTAATATGATATGCTTTCAAAGTACCTCTATAAAACATCTGAATTGTAGCTGCACAAAGTTTTTATAAATATAAATATATACGTTCGTATAAAGGAGCTGGAGTGGTCCTTAGTGGTCTGAACTAAGTACAAAACAAATGAATTTGTCACCATAAATCACTAATGGATTATGTTTCTGTGTCTTCTAGGAGCTTTTAAAAATCTTCCCCTAATTCCTTATTAGAACTTCCTGCACTATTTGGATGTGATGATGGCACAGAGTTATTCTTCCTTGAGAGTTTAAGAAAAATCCTTAAAATTCTCTGAAATAATTTCCCATGTGCAGCATTCAAACACACACATATACCTAGAGAGAGATGGGGTGGAACAGTCCATGGGAATTAAGGTCCTCAGCACCTTGTTGGGTTAGGCCCAGAGACAGGAAATAGTGTGGAGGCAGCTTTATAAAGGTTGACAAATGTGACCATCATGGTTCTTTCTGCCAGCAAGATTAATGCCTGTTTGATACCCAGTAGTTTGCTGTGCTTCCCCACAATGCGTTACTGAGCCTGGCAGACTGACTTGTCCCATTAACCCCTGCTGACATGTAAACATGCTTAGGTAAAATGGCCATGGTTAAAATGAAGGAAAAAGGCAGACTTACATACTTGGCGCACATGAGAAAAAGGACCCTTGGCCAGGTCAGAGGCCAGAAGCCAGAGTCAGGCAGTGCGCAGCACTGGCTGCTTGCAGGTGCTAATAGCTGCCTGGGTGTTAGCGGCTGCGGAGGGCAGGGCCCAGGAGCCCAGGCCGGAGTGGGTCAGAACCAGCTGCTGTTGGTAGCCCCAGACCTCCCACCCCATCCTGGGCGGTGCGTCCCGGCGGGTGGGGACACGGGCCGGGGGCTGCTCTCGGGCCCCCCGAACCCTTGCCTGGGTTTACTCCTGCGCTGTTGCTGGAGCTGGGCACCCAGCCAGCAGCTGCTGCTCTCTCCACTCTGCCTTCAGAGCCAGGTGGCTGGAGAGTGGCACTGTGACAGGCTGGCTTCAGGGTGGCTAAGGCAAATTTTGGGGTGGCTAGAGCCCCTGCAAGACCCCCTTTTGACAGGTTACAAATAAGTGAAAACAATGCAATTAACATCCCATTAGTCTTCATGAAGTTAAAACACCAAATCCACTCATACATTTAACAATCCCTTTGGGATTAGGGAATAGGCCTGGGGTTTTGGCATACACTGGTACCTGGACTGCCAGAGTCACAGTCACAATGACAGAGCTGACGGGTCGACCTCCAAGGGAAATGTTTTTGAAAGTAAAATGCTGTTCATAGATTTATGCATATAATGTTTGGTGAGATAGGGAAGTACTATCCCAGTTTTACAGATGGGGAGCTGAGGCATGGGGTAGATTAAATAACGTGCCCAAGGTACCATAGAAAGTCTGTGGCATTAAATCCAGTGTCTCCCAAGTCCTGTATCAGTGCCCTGCTCACTAGGCCATCCCTCCTTCCCTCTAATCTCTGTCACTTATTTTAAACACTATCAAATGCATTTTTTCATGCTCCAAGGACGGAAGGAGTTTTCCTAAAAAGGTCCCATCAGCGCCACGTCTTTGCACAGAATATTTGGCTCCACAGGAGAATTAATTTTTAAAGTTATTGAAAACAGGAAGCTATAAGGAAAATTCTGACAACTTTTACTGAAGCTTTAGCCACCAGAAAAGCATTTGCTCTAGATCTGAGCTCTCTTAAAACTGTATTTTATTCATTTTGGTAACAAAAAAAATGCTATATTGATTTTTTAAATTGCTGGAGTGGTTTTCTATGTCATTTCTCTCTTCATCTTTTTGCATTCAATATTTCATCTAAGAGAGCGGAAAAAGTCTGTAAACACCTTTTTCTTTCTTGCACTATACAATTGTTTTGCAAAAGAGGAACAGTGGTCTCTGCTGACATCTAGTGGCAACAGTACGTCACTGACTATACCTAAATAGAGTTATTACATTTTATGAAAATACAGCGCATTGTTACATAACCATTTCATTTTTCCATAAATTTTAAAGCCAGAAGAGGCCATTGTAATAATATATTCCTACATTTCCTGAAAAGCACAGTCCAGAGAATTTCACCTAGTGATTGCCGCATTGAATCCAATAACAGAGCATATCTTCTAGAAAGACATCCAGTCTCAACTTAAGAATTAAGAATCAGTGAAGTATTAGTCACGCATTTTGAAAAATATGGATCAATGGTAACTCATTAAAGCCATTTACTGTACTACGGTGATGTGTGCAACAGAAATTACATAGACTGATTAGATAAAATAAGATTTGATTAGCTCGGATTGAATTAGTTTTACATGATTTTAAATCAAAGCTGAAACTAAGCCCCCTCTCCCCCCATAAAAAACCCACCATTGACAAGAGGCCTGCTGTGTGTGTTTGGAGAAAGAGCTCCCCCTGCACTACCTCTACTCTCTGTGCACGCACTAGTTCCTGTCCCATGGGGCTGGGCCCAGCCCCCTACCCCAATGTCTCCTGGAATTGCGACCTGGCACACAAAGTCACAGTACCATTCAGCTTTGGCCCGGACACAAAGGGGTGTCCAAAACATTGCGACCTGGAGCACTGGGTCACAGCACCATTTAAATATGGCCCAACTGCTCCTCCATCACAGAAGGGCAGCTGGGCCAATTCTGAGTGGTGCTGCAACCCTTTATGCCAGATTGAGAGGGCCACCAAACTAGGGCTGCTGCCAGGTGTCCAGTTTTCGACTGGAATGGCCAGTCGAAAACGGACCCTGGTGGCTCTGGTCAGCACTGCCGACCGGGCCGTTAGAAGTCTGGTCAGCGGCGCAGCAGGGGCCCGGGGCTAAGGCAGGCTCTCTGCCTGCCCTAGCCCCACGTGCTTCCCAGAAGCGGCCGCCAGGTCCCTGCGGCCCCTAGGGCAAGGATGCTCTGCGCACTGCCCCTGCCCTGAATGCTGGCTCCGCAGCTCCCATTGGCCTGGGAGCCCTCACCCCCCCCACTCCAAACCCTCATCCCCAGCACTATCTCAGAGCCTACACCCCCAGCCAGAGTCCTCACCCCCTCCTGCACCCCAATCCCCTGCCCCAGCCTGGTGAGCGTGGGGAAGAGCGAGCGACTGAGGGAGGGGGGATGGAGCGAGTGGGGGCGGGGCCTCAGAGATGGAGTGGGGCAGGAGTGTTCAGTTTTGTGCGATTAGAAAGTTGGCAACCCTACCCCAAACTGAGCAGCACTGCAAACAGGGGAATTGGGGCAAACCACCGCACCCCACAGCTGGTCCTGAGCTTTGAACCCTAGGACCAAATACTGAGTTTGACTGAGTTAGAACTGAGCAATAACTAACTGAGTAGGATGGACTCTGATATCTGCCCTACAGATTTTAGCGGGGGTTTGCAGGAGAGAAAAGAGCATTTTAGTGTTTTCAGTGGCTGATTAAAACATCCTCTAGTGCCATGGTCACCAACCGGTCAATCCTAGAGGCTCCCTGTCGGTGGTACAGCATGGCTGCTACTAAGGCAGGCTCCCTGCCTACCCCGGCCCCACGCCACTCCTAGAAGTAGCCAGTGTGGCCCCGAGGGCGGAGGGTGGGCAGGGGTTTCCCTCCGCACACTGCTCCTGCCTGCAAGCACCACTCCCGCAGCTCCCATTGGCCGGAATGGGGAGCCATGGCAAATGGAAGCTTGAACACGTTGGCCCCTTCCGGGAGCAGCATGGGGCCGGGGTAGGCAGGGAGCCTGTCTTAGCAGCAGCCACGCTGCACCACCAACCGGGAGCTGCCGGAGGTAAGTGCTGCCCGGCGGGAGGCCACACCCTAACCTCCAGCCCTGAGCCACCTTCTGGAGCCAGCACCCTAAACCCCCTCCTGCACCCCAAATCCCCTCTTGCACTCCAAACCCCAGTCCTGACCCCCCTCCCAGAGCCAGCACCCTGTACCCCCTCCTTTACCTCAACACTTTGCCCCAGCCCTGACCCCTCTCCTGCACCCAAACTCCCTCCCAGAGCTTGCACCCCTTACCCCCTCCTGCACCCCAAACACCCTGCCCCAGGCTCAGCCCAGAGCCCCCTCCGACACTGCGAACCCTCAGCCCCAGCCCAGAGCCTGCACCCCCTCCCGAACCCCAACCCCCTACCCCAGCCTGGTGAAAGTGAGTGAGGGTGGGGGAGAGCCAGCGATGGAGAGAGGGGAGGATAGAGTGAGAGGGGCAGGGCTTTGGGGAAGGCCAGATCCTGGGTTTCCCTTAAATTAAAAAAGTGATCTTGGGCATAAAAAGGTTGGCGACCACTGCTGTAGTGGTTGAAAGATTTCCTCTGACCAATTCAGATAAAAAGTTCTGGATTCTGTAAAACCTGGGCAATTTCAATTCAGTGCAATGAGACTTTCTTGGCATGTCAAGCTACACAAGTGTTGCCGAAGTAAGAGACAGACCCCCCCAGGCATCTGTCAGAGACAGATGTGATCTGCCTGCCTTTCACGTTTGATCTCCTGTGTCCATTTCTGATCCAATGGCAGGTTGCTACATAGACTGGTACCATGGGTCAGGCAGAGTTTTTCCTCATTGCATTTTGATGGGAAGCCTTTCATGATTACTGATCATTTGAGGAGCTAAATCTCTCTTGCACTTCCTTGTAATTTGGATATTGGAACAGAAAACCAGAGCTGGTCAAAACTTGGAATTTCCATTCTATAGGAAATCCTCATATTTCAAAATTTGTTTTTGTTCCAATTCAGAACAAAAAGTTTAGAAATTTCCCACTAAATGAAATTTTTGAAAAAAATTGTTGTGTGTGAAAAGATTTAATTTCAATAAAATTGAAGTGTTTTGTTCTGATTTTGGACTTTTTTTTATTACATTATAAAACACATTTCAAAACAAAAAGTCAATTAAAAAAAATCAAAGTCCATTCCGATAAAGTCTAAACAGAATATTTTGACCCCATCAAAATACTTTGTTTCAATTTTTTATATGCAGAATTTCATAAAAGATTGACATGTTTTTGCAGGGATTACGCTGAAGTGATCTAAAGCCACTTTAATTTTGAATGAGAGAGAGTCCACAGAGGGGTTTAATGCCCTTTAATGTGCTTTAACTTCTTACCTTTGGTTAGTTTAGTTATCTTTCCCGAGTCTCTGTGAAGTCACGCACTGCAGGAGTCTGCACTGCAGGAGTCTGCTAATGTGACAGTTCTATGCAGGGATCTGTAGATACTGGTCTACAATCTCCAATACATTCATTGGGCTCGACTCTGCTCTTATTTACAATAGTTGCTCAAATGCAGAGGAACTAGACTGGGCTTCATTTACTCCACTATAACTTGAGTAGGAGTTGGCCCATTTGATTCAGCAGGTACACAAGTGTAACTCAATGAATTTGGCACTCAGGTTAATGCAGTGTTATTGTTATGTTGCTGTTTGAAGTGTATGTATTTAATCAAAGTATTTTATCCACATTAGTTAAAGGATCCCAATAGTTGTCATGTAGGTGAGTATTATTATTATTATTATTTATTCCCAAGTCCCAGATGAGAATACACCTCTACCCTGATATAACACGAATTCGGATATAATGCGGTAAAGCAGTGCTCCGGGGGGGCGGGGCTGCGCACTCCAGTGGATCAAAGCAAGTTCGATATAACGTGGTTTCACCTATAACACGGTAAGATTTTTTGGCTCCCGAGGACAGCGTTATATCGAGGTAGAGATGTATAAGTAAGTATTCATGATGTGCATTCTGAAATACAGCTTCACCTAACCCATCTCACTATGGCCCAGAAGAGGCACCTGGATGGGCCATAGTGAGTAATTATAAAACCTGAATAGCAATATGTATTAAGCAAAACGTCCATTTTTATGTTGCACCTTCCATTCCCAATGAGCCCAAACTGCTTTACGAACGTAGGCCTCATCCCGCAAAGACTTACCCATGTGCTTAGCTTTCAGCATGTGAGTGGTTGCAGTGGACGCAAGACTTTGTAGGATCAGGGCCTTAAATTAATACATTACACAAGCAACATTTTGGGATTTTTCTTTCCCCACCACTGAAATGCAGCCCCCATTGGAATGAAACATGGCAGCTGGTTGACATTCCACAACTACATTACACAACAGTTATGTGGGGGAAGTGAAGGACAATTAAACTCTGTATCTCATTGGAACTACAGTAGGAGCAACACCCAATTCATGAGGTCGTATAATAGACACCATACACCACACCTTAAATGAGCCCTTAAGGTTACATCTACAACTGCAGTCCGTGGTGTGACTGCAGCATGCATAGACATACCCACACTAGCATGGCTAAACAGAGCAGCGTGGATGCGGCGGTGTGGGCTTCTGCGCAAGCTGTGCAAGAACCCAGGACGCATATGAGTTTTGCTACCCCAGACTGAAGCCCAGGCTCTGAGTCTACTCTGCTAACCAGACACGGATCCTAGTGTCCCAAAGGGTGTTGGAAGAGGGGAGACGTTCCGATTTTTAAAACTACCAGCTGGAAGAATTTGCTGCTGAGGTTTTAAAAATGGGAAGATGTTTCCTGCAGAGATTTAATACTTCATTATTTTATTGTTTTTTCTTTTGCCAAGAAGGTAGCTTATCACATAGCACTGGGACTCACCTAGTGTAATGATCCCTAGGTGTTGAAAGGAATTTATCTGCCACTAGCTACACAGTATTTTGCAAATGACTTCTTTCTGCTTCTAGACAACACAGCTGGCTGCTGAGGTAGCGAACTTGCTTCTCCATCCAACCTGGCCTCCTCAAATATTTACAAGGTAATATTCTCTGCAATGCATGCAGCATACAGAGGGAAGAAGCTGTACCACACTGTGGAGTAGTTTCATTTCCATAACATTTTGGAATTGGCTGCATCAGCACCGTGAAAAACCTTTGGTGTAATAAACCTTTCATTGCAATGACTCCCATTTGACTAGCATTATACAAAGAGGAAATTTAATTATGCAAAACCACATTAAAATAATATTATAACTGTCAGACACAAACCCATGGAAACAACAAACTTTGCAGGACTCACAAAAAAAAACACAAGCCTTTCAAGGTCTATTAAAGCCTTCCTCTTTAGAGACCCTAATCTATACAGCAAACATGCCCTCACCAACTTCTAGGATGAGACTTGTATTAAAATTCTATGAGGCTAAATCCTGTTCCTATTAAAGGTAAAATTCCCACTGATCAGGGTTTTTGAAAGCATGGAAAAGCTTCCAGAGGAAGAGAAATCCAAAAGATTGGGTTTAGAGAGGAGAAAATAAGAGAGGACATGAGAGAGGGGTCTACAATAACGAAAAGCATAGAGCAAATAAGTTGGACACTCCCCTTTGCCCTCTCTGCTAATTCAAGACGGGGGATGTCTGATGAAACCGAAAGATGGCAAATTTAGAACTGGGAAATGGACTTTTTCCACACAATGTACAAGTGGCCAGTAGAACTCAAGGCTTTTGCAATGCTTTCTTTGGAACCCAGACCCAGTCACAGAAATCCACGTCGTCCTTACCTGCAGGGTGGCTTCATTCCCTGTTACTAATCCCTTGAGCTGCTGTGGTGATTCTCTAGAATTCATGCACACAGCAGCATTCCCTGGCAGTTGGGTAACCGGGAGTTACATTCTTCAGAATGACACTCAACTTGATATAATCCCCCTCTATTTGAATCATTCCAAACCCTAAACCATATCCCCAGGAAGAACATATCACTCTCAGTCTTGAAGTACTCACCCTGCAGCAGCACCAGGCCTGATCCAGATCCCATTAAAGTGGAAACTCTCCCATTTACTTTACTGGGGGCCTGAGCCAACTTCCATTGCAGAAATGTGGAAGAGGTAGAACATTGTCAGTGATCCAGTTCTATATGGAGCCACTTAACTTGATCTGTGACATGCCATGAATGGGCTCATGGGCCTGGGGTAGGGTGACCAGATAGCAAGTGTGAAAAATCAGGATGGGGGTGGGGGGGTAATAGGAGCCTATATATATATATATATATATAAAAGCCCCAAATATCAGGACGGTCCCTATAAAATCAGGACATCTGATCACTCTAGGTCCCTGGGGGTGGGAGTAAGTATTAATAATCCAGGTGGATAACAACAGCCACAGTGGGTGGATTGATTAAGGAAGGGCATGGTCTGATTTTTTTGAGTGGTCTATTTTGTAACATTTCATTGTACACATGCTTTGTTACAGTAGCATCCAGAGCCTCACCAAGCACTGTGACAAGCAGGGATTTAGCCAGTCAGGCTTCAGCCCATCTGCTGCCTCACTTTTCTCTCAGATGCTGACTCACTGTCTTCCCCCCCAGTGGTCCTCCAGCTCTCCCACTCTGATTAGGTATCTGAGGTGACGTAACCCTACAGCTAAGTTACAAAAGTTGATTCCTTCTGGAGTTGATCAGTCAGAGTCCACAAGGAAATATAAAACTCAGTCCTCCCTCCCGCGCCAGGCAAAGCCCTTCCTCTCTGCGTTTATGCTCTTGGGCTCCAATCAATCCCTCCTCCCCTTTCACGAGGGCTCCAGCCTCTCCTACAGCTGACCTTAGGTGCTGGAACTGGGGGTGCTCCCGCACCCCCTGGCTTGAAGTGGTTTCCATCATATACAGGGTTTACAGTTTGGTTTAATGGCTCTCAGCACCCTCACTATACAAATTGTTCCAGCACCCCTGCAGCAGAGTAGCCCTGAGACACTAACAATTGGGGTCTCTGCCCGATCGCCCTGCCTTTCTTTCCCAGGGCCTCTTCCTACACACCCAGCCTTGGCCTCCTTCCTGGCCAGTGTTCCTCTCCTTACTGGAGTGCGGACTCCTAGGCCTGCAGTCTCTGGGGTCGCCCTCCAACTGTCAGCAGGCCTGGTTCTTGATCACATGCTCTCCCTGTCATGTGACTCTTGTACTCATCCCAGCCACCTGGGAAGGTGAGCTAAACCTGGTGCAGGTAAGGCTAAATCCTAATGCCCCCTTCCCTTAAGGGGCCTGTGACTGGTTCCATTGGGCTGTGCACTGCAGAAAAGATATGGTAAAAGACAGTCCATGGTCCAGAGGGCTTCCAAGTTTAGATAATCCTGTAGAGGGAAATCATCTCTTAACAAATCACACATCACAGGCTGCTAGTAACTCAGTGCTCCTTACATTTTAAACGGTATAACAGGCATGTTAAAGAAAAGGAAGTAGTATGTTCCTTCAAAATAAGAGCAAGAAGACTCTGCATTCTATACCTGATTCAGCTATTGATTCACTGGGTGGTCAGTTCACTTAATATTTCCATGCCTCAGTTTCTCCATCTATAACTGAACTACTAGTATTTATTAGCCTCACTAGCTAAAATGCTTTGGATAAAAGGTGTCATACAAATGTTGTCATTAACTTGTTTGAAAGATAGGTGGCAAAGGTAGAGACTGACTCCAAACAGGTGGAAAGAAAATCTAGGAGGTTTTCATGCTGCTATACCAGTTAAAGCCAAGACAAGCATTATAAGCCAATAAAAAGATGTATATTAATTTGGGAATTGAGCCAAAAATATAATTTTTACAGTGGCTATATTTTAATAGCACTGTTATACAAGGAATCAGGATAAAGTGTAAATTAGTAACAGGACTGCTTTTACGTGTATAATGTAACTCAATATTTCAC
The DNA here is from genome assembly GCF_028017835.1 of Emys orbicularis. Lineage (NCBI taxonomy): Eukaryota > Metazoa > Chordata > Testudines > Emydidae > Emys > Emys orbicularis. Next base: position 26,580,784 of record NC_088692.1, read on the forward strand.
CAATCTGTCATTTCTGTACAGCATTATAGCTCCTTAGACATATAACTTAACCATTAGGTAAGATCAGATTCCTGTAATATTAGCACATCCTGATCTAGCCGCAGCTACCACATACCTGTGATTAACCCAGCTAGCCACTGCATGTCACTGTTGTTCCATATAGTGCAGTCAAATATTATCCATATGAACAGGTAGGAAGAGCCCCTTTGCTCTTCAAGATTTGGGAGTTGGGATGAAAATGTACCTTGACACTGCTAAGAACCAAGGGCTGGATTTCATTCCCACGGAATTAAAGAGTAATTTTGCCTCAACTCTGGGTCTCTGATTTGCTACTGAAGGAAAAAGATGCTTGTTGCTCTCTCTTGCTCCCTTTAGCATGTACTTGAATTGGGAGACTTTTCTTCCCTGTCTCCTCTTCCCCTTATTGATGTGAAAGAAAGGACAGCCCACAGGTTAGTACACAAGCTTGGAACTCAGGAGATCCTGGTTTAGTTCCCTACTCTGCCATAGGTTCCCTGTATGACCACAGACAAGTCACTTAGTCTCTGTGCCTCAGTTTCCCCTCTGTAAAATGTGGGTAATAGCCCTGTCCTACCTCATAAGGGTGCTGTGAGGAGAAATACACCTCTACCTCGATAGACCGCTGTCCTCGGGAGCCAAAAAATCTTACTGCGTTATAGGTGAAACCGCGTTATATCGAACTTGCTTTGATCCACTGGAGTGCGCAGCCCCGCCCCCCCCGGAGCACTGCTTTACCGCATTATATCCGAATTCGTGTTATATCGGGTCGTGTTATATCGAGGTAGAGGTGTATATTAAAGACTGCGAGGCGCTCACATACTATGGTAATGGGTGCTACATAAATACCTTTCTCTTTCTTTCCTTTTTTCATCCTCAGTGGAATCTTCTGAAGTGAAAGGAAAACACTTGAAGGTTTTGTTGTAAATTTAGAAACAAAGAGCTGCTTATGAATTGGTCAGGTTTTCTAAAGCCTATGATGGGAACTGGAATAAAGTCTCAATGATCTTTCTGGAGGGCAGGATATAGTCCGAAAAGTTTCTTTTCATGGTCTTTTAGTTCAAGTCAGGTGACCCAACTACAGCCTATGACCAGGCAGAGATTTCTGGTGGCAGTTAATATATGCATGCTCATGATGGTCTGTGATCACATGATCAGAGATTGCAATAGCATTGGGCTACTGTGCCATCAAAGCCAGCCAAGAGCAGAGACTGGAGGCTTTTCAGTGTTTTCTAAATGCCAGAGCTTTAACACTATGAACCCCTCCCTCCAGGCAAAGATAATTGTATAACATGACCAATGGGACAAAAATCAAATCCAAGTTTTTCAAATCACATGTGATTTTGTCTCAGGCCTTTCAGCAAGTGCTCTCTTGTGTGAAGTGCAGTGTGAAGGCTCAGTTCCTAATTCAGTGGGATTTCATACTACACAATGTGTTTGGAAGACAAAGGTGAAACTGTCAGCAATGGTGACTCTCACTGCTGGTGGGAAAGAGGAGACTGGAAGACAGAGTGGAAACAAATCAAATCAAGACATTGGAACATTTGGGGATGGGGGAGAATCTGCTATTAGCGATAGAAGGTATCTATAGCTTAGACTAAAAAAATGGCCCAGCAAGTAAGGACCTGCTTCACTGGAAGGGGAAAGTACATCTTAGGAAACACTCAGAACCCAGCAGAGCCTAAAGCAGGGTTTGGGACTCTAGAAAAAAACAACAACCAGGGGCTAATGGCTGGTGCTGGGTGCCTAACTCCCTTTGGCCCCTGTAAAGCCTGAATAAGAAAAATAGGCATTAAAAATCCTGTGTCTATCCAGATATATGGAGTGGACATTTTGGGCAGGAGGAGGAGATCATCCTAAAATGTTTCAGAATTCCAGAGAGGAATTCTATTACAACTGCCAACAGTGATCTTAGCCCTCTGGAATACCTAAGTTCAGGCCAGAATTTGCCATGCAGCCCAAGAATAAGATTTTGGTTTTGAAGGGAGTAAACCAACATTCATTGCATAAATCCAGTTCCAAAAACCAGAGAGTGAAGAAGACCAGGGAGGAGGAAAGCTTTTCCTGAAGCAAATGACCGAGCTGCAATGCTGTATCCGGCTGAGACAAGGGTTATTTATAAAGAGGAAACATACAGAGCTTTGAGGTCAAAGCAGTTGCCGAACTAAGTGAAGGACGGGAAATATGAAGGTGAATCAGAACCTAGACTCCCAGACAGAGGATTGTGAATGTCTGTTTAGTGGACATGGGGGGAAGTTTTGGATTTGTTGAATTGTTTATTGGATGAAAAATGCAGTTTTGATTGAGCTGAAATTATTTGCAAATTTGACAGAAATAATTTTGGTCATTAGTAAAATGTGCAGAAGAGGAGGAGGAGCAGGACGTGGTGCTGGTGGCAGTGTTGGCCCCCCTCCCCCAACCTCTCCTGCCGTGGTTAAGGCACACACCTGGGACGCAGGAGTCCCAGGTATGAATCCCCACTCTGGCACAGACCCATAATGGACTTTTTCAGTTTACTGAAAATTTAAAAATATATATATATATATTCAGACCTGAACCAAACTTTTCTTCAATATTTCACAACTGCCACTGAACTGGAGAATCAGTTATTCACCCAGCTCTACTGCTTAGCCTCAGACATTGTGTAAAAACTGTTGCTTTTGCCTCTAGCTTTGGTTCCCCATTCCTCTTGTGCTGCAAAGGGAGATTTCATTCCAGGGATTTAGGTCTCTGTCACACAGTGGCATGCACCAGTCAAGATGATTCTTGCTGCTGCCCTGCTTTTCCATATACAGTTGAGCCGCAATATACTTTTCTTTCCTACAGTGGTGAGAAGGATATTTAGAGGAATCCAACACAAATAACTGGCCAGATTCTCTTCCGAAGCACATTTCTCTTGGAGCAGGAAGTGGGACATCAGGGAGTTATGGCCTTCTGATTCTCAGGCTGCCCAAGAGCAGAGCTGTGTTCTGCCTCACCCCTAACAAACCTCTGTGCTGGAGTGGTGTTGTCAGAGGAGCCAGCAATACCAGTTTTACAGCTGCTAAGAGCCTCCCTCTGCTGGTGGACTTCAACAAGGCAGCTGTGGCCAGATTCTGGCCCCTTTGTGCCATGCAGGTGGGGCATAGGGGTCGGAATCAGGGCAGAGAATCTGGCCTGATGTATCCTTTGCCTGCTGTTTGTCTATTCTTAATTTAATTGAAAGATTTGCTCCCTTGTTACAGCCAAACAGAAGCTTGAAGAGACTTGCTGATGGGGCTATGTAAAGCTCTTCAGCATACTGGCTGCAGGTCTAGCTTTGTATTATTTAGGGCTTTTGCTGTTGTTTTAGGTTTAATGTATTTGCTCTCTTGATGGCTTCGTCAATATACATTCCATGCTGAAAAAGTTGAAGTGTCAATAAAAAAAAGAGAGGGCCCAAAATACCCACCCAGGAGTGTGGAGATGGAAGGCAAAAGGCAGGTTCGTCAATAGTCTATTTGGGAACAATTTAAAATGTGAATCACTTCATGATAAGTGTTGTAAATATTGGCTTAGGGATGCTATCAAATGGACAGTGCTCAGTTAAACCTTCCTCCTAATCTATTTACACTGCCCTCACTTACCTTCAATGGACTTTGGATCAGACCTTAATGAGAGTCTTTCCATTGCTTTCAATAGGCTTTGGATCAAGCCCTTATCATGCACACCTGTGGATCCAGTATTGGGGGAACTGCAGGTTCCGCTGTGACTTCTGAGAAACTAGGCACATACAGTTGCTGGATGTACCTTTAACAAGGTGCATGCCATTGCTGGATGCGCCTTTAGCTTTCCACGTAGCGAGTGAACCATGCCAATGCAGAGCAGCCTTAAAAGATGTCTTGAAGAGAGAAAAATAGGTAGGTAACTGATGAACCCTAGTAGCACAGCATTTTGAAACAAGGGCTTATAATGGTGTGAAACTTTCACTACATACCCAAAGCTCTGGGTAAGGAGCTGACATTTGAGTTTTGAGCAAACCTGGGCTAATTACTGGTTTGGTAGCAAGAACCAACATGGGAAATTTGGTGGTTTTGGCCAAGTCTTCCTTTGAGTTTTTGGTTCAACCAAACAAAACTTTGGGTCACCAAAATGACCATGCCAAAAAGTTTGTATAAACCCTGCACACTGAAATCGTTTCTGATATATTCACATTTGAGGGAACTCACCCAATTAAAAAAAAAATCAGTGTCTGCTTCAGAAAATCTTGGCCTTAATCTCTCTGTGCCTCAGTATCTTCCTCCAGAGGTGTTGGGGCTTGATTAGCTGTAAAATGCTCCAATATCTTCAGATGGTAGGTTATATTATAAAGGCAAAGAGCTAGTAAGGGCCAGAGTTTTCATAAGGTTCAGTAACCAGGGCCAGATTTTCCAAAGTGCTCACCATGCTGGGTACTTGTTGTATTGAGCTCTTGGGAAAATCTGATCAATAGTATCACAATGGGAGCTACTTTTTTTGGGACAATCTGACCCTTTTTAGGTGCCCAAATGGGAGCTGGGATTGTTTGAGAAATCTATCTTCAGGTTTTGTGGGTCCTGGACACCTGAAAATCTGGCTCCTGGTTTTTATAAAGTCTCCAGTTGAAATCCTGGCTCCACTGAAGTCAATGGAAGTTTTGTTATTGACTTGAATGGAACCATGATATCACCCCGATCTCTAATATCTGTCAATGTTTGAATGAAAAGCTCCTTCCTCAGTTCTAGAAAGACAAATGTTCAGCACACAGTATTTCAACAGAGACATTCGAACACTGCTTGGGGTATCAGCATGCCCGGCCTCCATGGATTGGTTCGTGAAGCAGAAAATATGACAGCAAATTTGCTCATGCTCATTTGCTTTAGGTGTAGTTGTCTATTTTAGTACATCTGCATTTTTCACCCCCTCCCCATCCTCTCCTTTTCCCAAGGGAATAAGGTTAAGAGAATTCTGCTGTGGCAAATCTGGAACCTGTCTAGTTCTCCACCTCTGGTGTCCATCACAAAGAAAGCTGTGATTAAGGGCGACAAGGCCCTTAGGAAACCAGAAGGTGAGATGGCAGGCTGAGAAGAAAATGACAGGGACTCTAGAATTATTTGTTCCCATATAACAGGTGTCAGCAATTTCAGATAAAGGGAGTGCCGAGAGTTCCACTGCTCCAGGCAGCACTTAGAGGGAAAGATGTATTTTTAAAAGGGCATGTTCTCTCAGTGATAGAGTGCATGTGTTGTGCTAAATGTCCTTAAATCCCTCTGGTAACACAGCCGTCTGTAACAATCAATAGCAAATAACTATTGTCTCCTGTGAGACTGCAGCTATCATGCTACCAAATAGGAGTCGTCCTGTTCTAGGTTGAGGTGTAAGAGCCCATGCATTTATTATGTTTTCAAGGGAAAGACACAAACACTGTATTTATATATTTAACCTGGAATCTTAGCTTGCTTGTGTCCAAACAGGCAAAATCAACAGTGACACTTAAAAAAAATCCTTCCAGATTCAAAAGCAAATACAAATTCATCTATGTTAGAAATAGTGGTATCATCTTCCTGTCTGTGAATTCCAGATATTACCCCTTAGTTTCCAGGTATGTTACAATTTTAAATCGTCTCACGATAACATTGAAAGACTGTCAATGGTTACAGTGATAAATATCGATATAAGAATCTGGATTTACAGAGGTGAGATGTCAAATTGTGTGGATTCATGATCTGTTTTGGTCTCTGTAGCAACTCAAAGTCCAGCTATTTGTCCCATTTAAAAATATATACACATTGTTTGTAACCACCGTAAGAGAAATATAATCATGCAGAAAGAGACCACAGTGCCAACCTGAATGATACTAAGCATTTAGATTCTAAAAAGCATGTTACAAATATTAACTAACTAACCCACGACAACACACCTCTAAGGGTATGTCTACACTACGAGAGTAGTTTGATTTTACTTAAATCGAATATGTGGAATCAATATTACAAAGTCGAACGTGTGTGTCCACACTAAGGACAGTAATTCGACTTTGTGAGTCCACACTAACGGGGCAAGCGTCGACATTGGAAGCGGTGCACTGTGGGCAGCTATCCCACAGTTCCCGCAGTCCCCGCTGCCCATTGGAATTCTGGGTCGAGCCCCCAATGCCTTCTGGGGAAAAAAATGTGTCGAGGGTGGTTTTGGGTAACTGTCGTCATCCAACCGTCACTCCCGCCCTCCCTCCCTGAAAGCGCCGGCGGGCAATCAGTTCGCGCACTTTTCTGGTCAGTGACAGCGCGGACGCCACAGCACTGCGAGCATGGAGCCCGCTGCGACCATCGCTGCAGTTATGGCCATTGTCAACACCTTGCACCTTATCATCCACCTTTCCCAGAGGCAGATGCTGAGAAATCGGGCGAGGATGCTACGGCAGCGCGGTGAGGAAATGAAGTCTGAGAGTGGCACAGACCTGTCACAAAGCACGGGACCCCGCGCCGAGGACATCATGGTGGCAATGGGTCATGTTGATGTTGTGGAACGGCGATTCTGGGCCCGGGAAACAAGCACGGACTGGTGGGACCGCATAGTGCTGCAGGTCTGGGATGAATCACAGTGGCTGCGAAACTTTCGCATGCGGAAGGGGACTTTCCTGGAACTTTGTGAGTTGCTGTCCCCTGCCCTGAAGCGCAAGGACACCCGGATGCGAGCACCCCTGACTGTCCAGAAGCGAGTGCCATAGCCCTCTGGAAGCTTGCAACGCCAGACAGCTACCGGTCAGTCGCGAACCACTTTGGTGTGGGCAAATCTACCGTGGGGGTTGTTGTGATGCAAGTAGCCAATGCAATCGTTGAGCTACTGCTCTCAAAGGTAGTGACCCTGGGAAACATGGAGGTCATCATAGATGGCTTCGCCGCGATGGGATTCCCAAACTGCGGTGGGGCTATAGATGGAACTCACATCCCTATCTTGGGACCGGACCACCAGGCCAGCCAGTACATTAACCGAAAGGGCTACTTTTCAATGGTGCTGCAAGCACTGGTGGACCATAGGGGACGTTTTACCAACATCAACGTCGGATGGCCGGGCAAGGTTCATGACGCTCGTGTTTTCAGGAACTCTGGTCTGTTTAGACGGCTGCAGGAAGGTATTTACTTCCCGGACCACAAAATAACTCTTGGGGATGTGGAGATGCCTATAGTCATCCTCGGGGACCCAGCCTACCCGCTAATGCCCTGGCTCATGAAGCCCTATACAGGCGCCCTGGACACTGAAAAAGAACTCTTCAACTACCGGCTGAGCAAGTGCAGAATGGTGGTGGAGTGTGCTTTTGGACGTCTCAACGGGAGATGGAGAACCTTACTGACTCGCTCTGATCTCAGCGAAACCAATATCCCCATTGTTATTGCAGCTTGCTGTGTACTCCACAATCTGTGTGAGAGCAAGGGGGAGACCTTTATGGCGGGGTGGGAGGTTGAGGCAAATAGCCTGGCATCTGATTACGCCCAGCCAGACAGCCGGGCGATTAGAAGAGCCCAGCGGGACGCGCTGTGCATCCGGGAGGCTTTGAAAGCTAGGTTCCTGAGTGAGCAGGGTAACCTGTGACTATTAAGTTTGTTTACAGAGAAGCTGAACCTGCCCCCGTTTCTTTACCCAGTAAATGTTCACTATCCTCTCCAGTTACATACCCCGTTCCCCCCGTTCCCCCCCTTCCAACACACGTTTAAAAATAAAATCACTTGAAATTTGTTAATGAACACCGTTTTCTTTACTACTGTTTTCGCGGTAAAGTGTTGAACCTGGGACGCAGACTGTGGTGGGGAGCGGGTGTAGTGTAGTGATGCAAAGGATGCTTCTAAACTCCAGGAATGACAGGCTCCACACTGGTGGACTAGTTGTTTCAACGGAGCCTGCCACCCCTCCTGTTCGGGACTCTGTGTGTGGGGGCTATGTGACTTTGTGGCAGGGGGAGGACGGTTACAGATCCCCTGCTGCGTGACTCTGTGATCCAGGATAAGGACCGCTGCATAAGATCTCTAACCGCCCTCTCCCGCCACAAAGTCACATAGCCCCCCCCCCCCCCCCAGAACATGAAAACCACCTCCCAGACTGACCAGGGTAACTAGTGACTGCAATGTGTATGTGCCCTGCTGCTGAACCTGCCCCCGCGTCTGTACCCTGGTAAAGGTGACTGTCCTGTCCAATTACCAATCCCCTTCCCCCCCTTCAAACAGACTCTCCTCTAAAAGAACATGATGGAAACAGTAATTAACAGAAACGTATTTTTTATTAGCAACTACACATGAAACTGGGGGATGAAACTGGGACGGGGGCTTGGGTGAGGCGGGAAGGAAAGGACTTATCAAATTTTGGGGAATGAGAGCCTTCTGGTACTTGAGCAGTCTGCAGGGGTGGAGTGAGAGTTTTCACGGCCTCTGCCGCCCCTCCTTCTTGGGACTTTGGGTGAGGGGGGTATGGGACTTTGTGGCGGGGGAGGGCGGTTAGAGATAGACTGCAGCGGGGCTCTGTCCTCCTGCCTCCGGTCCTGCAGAACATCCACAAGGCGCCGGAGCGTGTCCGTTTGCTCCCTCATTAGTCCAAGCAGCGTTTGAGTCGCCTGCTGGTCTTCCTGCCGCCACCTCTCCTCCCGTTCCATGTGTGATCGGTGGATTTGGGACAAGTTCTCCCTCCACTGGGTCTGCTGTGCTGCCTGGGCTCGGGAGCACCCCATAAGTTCCGAGAACATGTCCTCCCGTGTTCTCTTCTTCCTACGCCTAATCTGCGCTAGCCTCTGGGAGGGGGATGCCAGGGTAGGTTGGGAGACAGTCGCAGCTGTGGGATGGGAAAAAGGGAGTGAATTCCTCAGAAAGATAAATTTTTTTGTGAACAAAGAACATAGTCTTTCTCTGTGAACAAGACCATGCACAGCACCTATCACATGCGCACTCAGGACAAGGTCGAATTTTCGGCCTTCGCATTCAGTGCCTGGGGTCTTGCAGTGCAGATCAGACAAGCGGGACAGGACAGCGGAATTTGGGTAACAGGCTGACATGGTAAGCCGTAGACTTGTGGCTGCTTAAAACTTTAATAATAGCACTGGCCTCCTTTCACGTTCAAAGCAATGCCAGTCCCTGCTGCCAGCAATCCGGCAAGCATGAACTCTGCCCCTGTCCCACCCCCTCGCGGCTGTCCCAGGGAAAGATCCCTGTATGCTGCTCCTCTCCCGCCTCCACCGCGTGGCTGTAAACCGCCGGTTACAGTTCTGTAAAGGAACAGGCAAGCAGTCCCAATACTAACATTCCCCTACCTAATTCAAAGCAGGTCACCATGAGCGACATCACTCTGATGAGGATTTCAGAGACGGAAAAAGAAAGGATGCTTCGGGAAAGCCTGCAAAGACCAGGGCCGTATGCCGCCATGCTCTGCAAGGTAATGATACCCGAGTACTTGATTGTCTCCTGGCGCGGAAACGTTTCCTACCACGGAGGACCCAATAAGGCCGCTCTCCCCAGGAACCTGATTCAAAGGCTTTCCAATTACCTCCAGGAGAGCTTCGTGGAGATGTCCCAGGAGGATTTCTGCTCTATCCCCGGACATATAGACCGGATTTTACTATAGCTGCACTGGCAGGGACTAAACAGTAGAGCGCCTAGGGCAAAACAATCGTGCTAAAGCGGACATTGTTAGATTTTTTTTCAGTAGTTGCACTGCCAAGGACTGAAACGTTAAGCGCCTAGGGCAAAGTAATCATGAAAAACCCATTGTTAATATTGTTAATATTCCTGTTCTGTCCTGTTAAAAATAAATGTTTACATGTTTAAAACACTTACCGACTGATCCTTCCCCTGATTCTGTGTCCGGGTTAACGCCTGGGGACGGTTGGTAGGGGATCTCTGTAAGGGTGATGAAGAGATCCTGGCTGTCGGGGAAATCAGCGTTGTAAGCGCTGTCGACTGCCTCATCCTCCTCATCTCCTTCCTCATCTTCCCCGTCCGCTAACATGTCCGAGGAAGCGGCCGTCGACAATATCCCATCCTCAGAGTCCACGGTCAGTGGTGGGGTAGTGGTGGCGGCCGCACCTAGGATGGAATGCAGTGCCTCGTAGAAACGGGATGTCTGGGGCTGGGATCCGGAGCGTCCGTTTGCCTCTTTGGTCTTCTGGTAGCCTTGTCTCAGCTCCTTGATTTTCACGCGGCACTGCGTTGCATCCCGGCTGTATCCTCTCTCTGCCATGGCTTTAGAGATCTTCTCGTAGATCTTTGCATTCCGTCTTTTCGATCGCAGCTCGGAAAGCACGGACTCATCGCCCCACACAGCGATCAGATCCAAGACTTCCCGATCAGTCCATGCTGGGGCCCTCTTTCTATTCTGAGATTGCATGGCCATCTCTGCTGGAGAGCTCTGCATCGTTGCCAGTGCAGCTGAGCTCGCCACGATGTCCAAACAGGAAATGAGATTCAAACTGCCCAGACAGGAAAAGGAATTCAAATTTTCCCGGGGCTTTTCCTGTGTGGCTGGTCAGAGCATCCGAGCTCGGACTGCTGTCCAGAGCGTCAACAGAGTGGTGCACTGTGGGATAGCTCCCGGAGCTATTACCGTCGATTTCCATCCACACCTAGCCTAATTCGACATGGCCATGTCGAATTTAGCGCTACTCCCCTCGTTGGGGAGGAGTACAGAAGTCGAATTTAAGAGACCTCTATGTCGAACTAAATAGCTTCGTTGTGTGGACAGGTGCAGAGTTAATTCGATGTAACGGTGCTAAATTCGACATAAACTCTTAGTGTAGACCAGGCCTAAGTATCATTATCCCCATTGTCCGGATGGGAAAACTGAAACACACAAAGAGATTGAGAAATTGATCTGAAGCAAAGCAAACAAGTGGCATAGTCAGCATTAGAACCCAAGACTTTCTGACTGCCGGCTTTGTGTACAAACTACACCATAACCCCTCACTCCACTATATTTGCCAAACATCTGTCTGAAAAGATTTTCAACCTTTAAATAGAGATGAGAACAATTCAGAACCAGAGGGCACCCACAATGCATAAGGCCAGACTCTTCCTGCTTTTTATGTGACTATGTAAAGAGCCCCTCTCTGCCTGCATGCCCCATAGAACGCTGGGGACAGTTGTAGACTCCCTCCCTGAGGACTCTTGTGGGGGGGGAGGAAATTGGCTTTGCCCCCTTCACACTAGCCCATGGTGCTGCCCAAGCACAGAGGGTGTCATGAGGTGGGGGCTGCATCATCACAAGGGGTAGCTATGGCCAGAGTAACCATTCAGTTTGGTCTCTGCACCCCAAGTGCTTCAGAAGAGGTCTCTGTACCGGCCTTATAGACTGGTGTGGAGGGCAGCACTGGGGCTGGTCTGTGGGGACCCAGGATGCTGCAGTGATTTAGTGGTTCCAACATACTAGACAACTGGTGCAGCGATATGGAGGCTGCTACTCCAGCTTTGGCCCCGTATTCGTGGTAGGCTGGGCATTAACTCACCAGGACTGAATATCCTGAGTGATTGGAGTTGGTTAGGTAGGACAGCATATCTATTCCAAATAGGGTGACCAGATGTCCTGATTTTATAGGGACAGTCCTGATATTCGGGGCTTTTTCTTACATAGATGCCTATTACCCCCCACCCCTGTCCCGATTTTTGACACTTGCTATCTGGTCATCCTAATTCCAAAGGAAGTCTATAGAAGGGATGGGGAAACTGGTAAAGAAAACATAACCTCTCACCTCCCTGTCCTTACTTCCACAAGACTTTGGCCCATTTATAGACCTGATCATGAATCCTTGGGGAGGTTCTGAAATGTTTGGTTAACATTTTCCTTCCCAATTCCCTTTAGTTTTCCGGTACATCTGCATCTCCTAGTCCCTATTAGGACTGAAAATGGATGTGCTGAAAGCTCTCCCGGGGATTTTCCAGCTCATACAGAAGCAGGAAACACCAGAAATGTCACAAGAAAACTATTCTCTTGAGATTTCCAGCCAAATGTTATAGATACGAAAAGTTTAATTATGGCTTGAGAAAGCATAATTAAGCATCTGGGCTGAACCTGAACTTAGCATGTGATCACGTACCTATGTGATATTTTGAGGCTGAGAAGAAAAGGAAATAGATTTCACATATTCAGTCTGATCTGCCCATTCAAAGTGCTTGTTATTGCTAAATCACTGCTCTAACCACTAGACCCACACACCCCTCCCAGAGCTAGGAACAGAACCAAGGAATCCTGATATCCCACAGTTAATTTCTGTCTCCCAAACAGCTGTGTAACTCACTGCAATCAGACGGAATTTAAGGCCTAAACCAACGATTGCTGGCTTCAATGGGCTTTGAATCAGCCCCTTAAAGAGCAACATATTTAGACTGGTACTTGCTGAAGATTATGACATTAATCAAACAATGGCAAAATTCAACGGCTCCAAATAGAACCTGGCAAACACACAGACATACTCAAATTTAAAGGCTGTTTTAGGATAAGTTTGGCATAGGCTATAAAGGTGTCCATAGGTGGTGTTACAGGCAGTTTTTGTACTATGCATCAGGCCTACAGCCAAGTAATCCCTTCCCCACAAATTTTAGTCTGCTCGTAGAGATTGGAACTGTAAAGTCAGATACAGAAATCTAAAAATCATGCTACGGCTTAATGGAGAACAAAGGTCACTTAATCATAGGAGTGACAGCTATCACGTTTAGCATGACGAAATGGCAGTCACAACCTTCACTGAACCGGGCCCACGAACCATGTGCACTCTCCGCAACATCACGTTGATTGGCTGGAAGGTAATAGATGAAGCACTTACAAGCCTGCACTACTTACGAGGATTTAGTGCCTCATCAATAGGGATAACAAGGTCTACTGCTCTAGTTTTTCTTGTTGCTAGAAAGTAAGATTCAAATGATTTGCTGGTGGGTAGAGCTCTGCAGTTCTGTAGGGTTCAGCTATTGTGTCCCATATAACATGATCTAAATTAATTGTATGGGCCAAAGTCCATCACTGGTGTAACTCCACTGCCATATTACCGTCAATGGGTGCCTGTACCTTAAGGACCATCCAGGACTGTTCTCTTAGCCTGGTGACCCATGGTGCATTACAGGTGAAGAGTGACTACTGCCAATGCCAACTCCTACTTGTATGGAATGTTTGCCCTTTTTTCCCAGTGGCAGACATGGCCATGGACCTTTTTGGGAGGTGCCAATCCGTAGCCAGGGGCTGCAGGGAGATTTTCTTGTTGCTGGAAGGAGATTTACAGGACTAGGATGAAGATCTGAATTTTGTCTCTGCTTTTGTCTTCCTATTGGTTGTTGTCTCCCCTTTTTTCTCTTCTCCCCGGATTTGCACCCTCCAGTCCTGCTCATTTATCTCCTACCAGTGTGAATCCCACTGATATGTGCTTCTCCCTCAGTCCCTTTGCTCACTGGCTTTCCCTGGAAAGACACGGCCAGAATGGGGAAGGCAGCATCTCTCAGAGAGGTGCTACTATGCAATAAGCAGAGAGAGGGGTTCTCCGTTCAGCAGAGCTCTGCTGCCTACTCAGGCCAGGCATTTTAGACAGAGCTGGTGTTTGGCAGAGGATGGCGCTCTCACGTCTCTGACAGGTCCGGGGCTTAGAGGAAGACAGATAGCACCAGCTGAAGTCTACTGAAGAGAGACTTTTCCCCTTATAAGATTCAGCAAGTTCTCAGGAGGCAGGTGGGTGAGAAGGCCCAGCACTTTTATTAACTCATGAATACTCAGTTTAGTTTGAATCTGCTTGGGCTCCTGAAGACATAATGAACACCAGGCATGCACAGAGGCTTAACACAGACATTAGCAATGTCATTCCTATACACAACATCTGTCTTTCCATCCTGTTTTTTCCCTCTCTTTTTAGGGCGTAGCAAAACCACGCCCAGTTTTCTGCTGGCTCTTGTGCTTTTATTTTGCTCACTATTCCTGCTTTCTGGCCTGCTCTTCCCTCCCTCCCATCTTGAACCTTTTCCCGGCCCTTCCCCCATTCTATCTGGGTGGTTTACCCAATTGCTCTCGGTTTGTCCTTATGCCAGATTTCTTACAAAACTCCCACTTGGCTGTGTATTGTATTGGGCTTGCTGGATTTAAATTGTTTTTATTTGTTTTGGGTTTTTTATTGTATGGGGCTTAAAAATCCTATAAAATGGATTAAGTTATGTACGTATTATGAATACACACAGATGAAAAAGGAGTGCTGTAATGCAAGAGTGTGAATGGGCTGACAATGGTATTACAGAGATCAGCTAACTTAAAGTACTTAAAATGGTTCCTATGTTTTGAGTTGATAGCATAGTTGAAGAAAAAAATTCAGACGTGTGTGCATATGTATACCCACATACATACATATAAAGAGCAGCAAACACAGAGTAAACTTTTAAAGCAGTCAGTGTGCATACACTTTTCCATAAGTTATACATAACTGTTACCTGTGCATGCACTTTCATCAGCATGAAATTCATTAGTCATTTGCACTTGTTGAGTAAGTACATGCTCTGTGCTGCGCAAAAGGAAGATTGGCCTCTGAGAGTTTTCCTCAGCTTTTACCTTCTTTTAAGGAGTGTTTGACTTGAAAAGATGTCATGGCCTGCACAATTTTACAATCTTTTAAAACTTCTGTGGCCCATTTTAGTGTTTGAAGAGTGACAGAATTTCAAGCTAGCAGCAATTACTGGAAGAGGGAATAGATAAAAAGCAAGGAATGTAGCCTCAAAATCAGCCTGGCTCTCTTAACTTCGCACAGTGGCATATAATTCTCCCCAATTGCTAAGGTAGGTGCTTAAATCCTAAACCCAATGAAACAGAGAGGAACATAAGTATTATTTATGTCTCCTCCTAATGGACAACAACTGTTCCTCTCCTTTGGAAAATAGGGACAGGAACTCATTTTCCTTTCACTCTGAACTGAGGAGAATCAATATTATAGTCTGTAATGAGGATCTCTGGGTGTGCACATATGGGCAGGTCAGGTGTTTGCGGGATACCTGTAGTTAAACTAATCACCTTGACCTTATAACACCAACTGACTTTTCCATCCCTCCCCCCTTTGGTTCTTTCTTGAATGGAACTCAAAATCCTCATTTTTTTCCTGGCTACTTCTCTGTAGAGAAGAAACAAAGGGAAATGCCCTATTCAATTTCAAAGGCTTCTAATGTATTGACATCACTAGTGCTGGAAACAGACAACTGGGCTAGAGATAGTGTTTTTTGCCAGAGAGCCATTCACCAGTCACGTATATAAGGAAAAATGCTCTGTCACTCATTTGTCACTATATCGGATTGTTGGATCACAGGCACAATGACTGGGACAAGGTATAACAGGCTGGGTGTTCCCCTAAGTTTTGCATATATTATAAGTCTCTCAAAATGCTTTGTTGAAAATCCTTGATGTCAATTCTCTTTATTCACATATGCAGTACTAGGCTACTTTGCATATTGTCTATTTTAATTTTGGTATGGCTTTTAATTAGTAGATAGCTAATTAATGTGCATTAGGTTATCTTGTTAAATGTTAATTGGATGTGTAAACATTTCTTACAAGTTTAATATGTTAAGAAAAAATGTAATATGCATTTGTTGCTTGTGTCATTCTGAATTAATTACATGACAGCCAGATTTCTCCCTTCCCAATTTGAGAACCTTCAATAAGTACTCTTTTAAGAATCAATTGATATTTAATTAATATGTAGTGACTGTCTTATTTAATCTAAATTAATTCTTTCAACAAGTTATAGTGTGGCTGAAAGACACAACATGCTCACACAACTTTCAATGCTGCAGAGTATTCTGGTCATTAGCACAAGAGGGCGCTTTGAGAAAAGACTCCAAGCCATCAGCCCATATTTCATGAGGAGGGCTCCCCGTCTCTTCCTTTCATTTTGCCAAGAACAAAAACTATCCACATGGAAATCTTTATACGAGTTGCATGTACTGTGCTGTCTCATTCTGCAGGGGGCTTCAGACTGCTCAGGGCTTTGCCAGGACGGCTATCTGGATGGTGTTTTATTACGTTGGATGATGAGGTCAATAACCTTATCTCCTCATCAGGTAGGGAGCTCAGTCCACATTCCTTCACTCCTCTTTTATGTTACCTTCCTAACACCCACAGATGAAATACAAGTAGATTTAGCTCGTTGTTTCCATGCATTGATCTTCCTAGCTCCAGGAGAATAGGATTACGAGTCCCCGAGGGCTGAATTCTGAAATGGATGCATGGCAACAACATTCATGTTTAATTTATTATCTGTATGAAATCCTTAACATCAGCAAAACAGCCATGGAGTTTGTTTTTCCTTTCATCACACAGTAAGCTCGTTAATGAATAAGAGACATCTCTGCACACTGTAGTTTAACACATACCCGTTCAGAGAATGGTAAAGGGGATCTGGATGGATTTTTGCCGCCAAGCCTTGAGTTCACCATCCTAAATATTTTGTGCAACAGCAAATAATGATTTTAACTTTGGTAGCACTATTCATCCAAGGAGCTCCAAGCCCTTTACCACAGTAACCAAGTCTCAGGTGATAAAGAAATGACTATGCATTATTACTGATGGGTTAACTGAAGCACAGAGTTTAAGGATCTTGCCCAAGGCCACAATGCGATTCAGTAGCAGCTCCCAAAAGTCATGATTCTCATTTCCTCCCTCTAAATACAAGACAACACTTCCTGTCAGAGGCAGCTGCACTCACTGCCCTGCTCTTGTATTTATGATCATCAGTCATTAAAGGGGAAACAAAACCCTGAATGGAGGCCATGGCTAATAAGTTTAGGCCTGTTCTAACCCTCCACCCCCACCCCAAGGCAATAGAAAGTATCCCATTGACTTCAGGGATGGCATTCTGGAGAAGACAGGCCTGATTTTCAGAGGCACTGAGCACCTGCAGCTGCCATTGATGACGGTAGGTGCTTTGAGCACTCATCATTTCAGAAAGCAGGCCCTCAAAATGACTTGCCACGGTCACACAGGAAGCTTGTGGCAGAGCAATGGTAGCAGTAGTTTTGCCCTGTGGTCATGTTTCTGGATTTGCTAGTACTACTGATCCACCCTCTAAAGAGATTTGCTTCATTTCTTGCAGCCAAGAAGGCTGTTCTCAACTAGAAGTAGCTGAATGAGTCTGAATGCACTGCAACTGTAATCACTAAATACCAGCTTTCTGCTAGATGTAAGTGGCACACCCATTTCTAACTAAGAAAGCTGCTGTCAGGTGAGAGGGTACCTTTTATGGCTGAAATAACGCAGCAAGATGGCACAATTCAAATGTTACTCCATAGTTTGGCAACTGAACAACAACATGAATAGCAGGTGATCAGCTTATCTCCAGGCTTTTAGCCAGTAATAATAATAATTAGTGCTTTAAATATTTTTCTCATGTGAGTATTTGAATATTGTCAATCTGATCCTGCAGTTCTTACTGATGCATAATTGCTATCAAAGTTCCATTGTCTTCAGCTGTCTTTTTTTATTGTCATTCTCCTAGTTTTCTCATTGCTGTAAGTTCCAAAGTCTCCTGCAATGTTCTCATTCTGAGTTTAAACCTCTTATGACCAAGGGTAAAATTTTCAAAACCACCTACATGACTTAGGAGCCTAAACCCCAGTGACTTTCCTTGATACTTAGGCCCTTAAGTCACTAAGGTGTTTTTGAAAATTTTACTCTAAGGCCTCTGGAAATATGCACCCCAAAAACTACATGTTCTAATTTGGATTTACGGTCTGTCTACACAGTGCATTAAAGAAAGTGGTTTCCGGAAAACTTAAGATTTCAACCAAACAAATGAACACAAACAAAACAAAAGCCTTGCTAGCTCTTCTGCTGCAGTTTTTGAAGATGACATTCTATATGTGATCCAGTGCAATGCTGCTAGCCGGAATCTGCAGAACGACAGCATAAATCCATAGATCTGAGACATGTAAATGGCAATCACCATCTCAATGATGTATCAATGTAGAAACCCATTGATTATGATTTAATTGTCAACACTGTTAGCTAAAGTGATCAGGAGTGAAATAGTTAAGAATTATCCTGTCAGTATGTTTCATTTAGGGATAATCCACAGGAATAAGGGGCCAATCTTATAACTCTTACTCCCACAAGAAATCTTTTGCTCACATATATTGTCCCATTAAAGTCAACAAACTAGATTACATGGCTTTGTAGGTCACATGAAGAATTTATGTAGTGCTTTTCTCATATATTTCTCAAAGATGTTTTCAAAGGGGAGAGGGGAAACTTATTTCTCATTTTAAAGAAGGGGTACCTGACCTGCAGAGAGTTAAGTGACAGCGAACCTAAGTTAGGAATAGAATCCTAGGCAGGACACTTTCTGTCTATTTCTCCTCTCACTCCTTTTTCTGTACTGCCTATTTAGATTGAAAATTGTTTGGAATAGGGACTAGCTTTTCAGATAGTTTGAAAAAAATGCAGCTTGGTTTATTTGAAGGCAATTGCAAATTCAGGTTGAATTTGGTGAATAATTTCAGCTGGAAAACTTTTTTCCAAAATGTCAAAACACACTACATTTTGCAAAGAAATATTATTCCATTTCAAAATGATGAGTTGTTTATACATTTAGCTAGGTTTATTAAAACACACACAAAAAGGCAAGAAAACCCCACCCAACAACAACCCTAAAACAATGAAAAAAGAAAAAATGGAAAAAAATTCAGGTCAAACAAATTGTTTTGTTTGAGCCAAAAGAAAATTTTTATTGGATTTTTCATTTTGGCCACTGAACTGAAAAATCAATGGTTTGCTCAGCTCTAATATACAGTGCCTAAAACGCTAGGATCCCGAGCTTTGTTAGGGACTCCAGGCACTAGTGTAATACAAAAAATGATGATAGCATCAGATTCATTCTTGCATCTACCTGATATCTTGCCTGACTGGGCATCGGTATTCTAAGAGCCTACACAAGTCTGGGGTCAAGATCTTTGCTTTATACCTTTAAGAGGAAGTGGTGTAGGACTATCTTTAATCTCAGCCAGGATAATAGGTTAATCCATCACTGCACCCCTCCCCCTGTCTACTTTTGGGCTTTTAATGGTAATTTGTGAATCAAGGAAAAGTCTGATCTGTGGAAAATGCTTTAGGGGGAAATTGATTTCTGTGTTCTTAAAATATGAACCATTTACTGGTTGTCCCCATGTATTAGCTGCTTTTCCTTAAAAAAAAAAAAAAGGGGGGGGGGGGGAAGAGGAGTCTAACTCTAATGATTTTTAGTACTGCTAAATATCCTGAACAAAGTATATAGCACTGCAGAACTTTTCCACAAGGGGACAAGTTTTTCACCCTGCTTTTTATTACAAGATGTAACAGCATGGCACCCATCTCTTGCGAGCAGCCCCTTCTGGTCGGTTGTGTCTGCAGTCTTTAAACAGTCCCAGCCCTGGTATCGGGCTGTATCCCCAGGGCTTCCTCCTTGGAAGCAATGGTTTTTCCCTCTCTGGGCCCTTCTGGCCTCAGCTGGGCCACTAAGTAGTTCATATCCCCTTCTGGGGGTTTATTGCTGTCTAACTGCAGGCCAATTCCCCAGTGGTCTATGGGGGGAAGCAAGGAACCCTAAGAATAGCAGCCACATACCACCATGTCCTTTTAACAAAACTGCTTTCAGTTCCCTGGGCCACTTCCCCACAGCCCCAGCCTTCACCAAAGCTTCACCCTTCCCACAGGGCTGTTCTATGTTCAGGCCCAGCAGCTCTTCCTCACTCCCTCAGTTCCTGCAAGCACTGAGCTGTCCATGGTGCTGCAGTGCCCTTTGCCAGCCAGGAGTACCATCTGCACTTCTCTGCCTCCAGCAAGGAACTGACTGAGCTGCACTGCAGCTCCTTTTATACTAGCCTGCAACTCTCTGACTGGTTAGCCTCTTGAAGCCTCCCCCTGATTGGCTGCTTCCCACACAGTCTCTCTAGGCTGCTTGGTAGGAGGAGGGCTTAGCTCCACTGCTCCTTTCCTGGGAAGGAGTGTGGCAGGGGCCTCTGGGCCTAGTCCATCCCATCACACAAGGAGTTTTAGAGCAAGTTAAAAATGTTTTGAAGGTGTTTATGAAATCTTAATGTGGAAACTGACTGTTATTCTCAGCTTTCATTAAATACTTTTATTTGCAATTACATCAACATGATGGATGAAATCAGACTATTTTACTTTGAAAAATCCCTGAACGCTACTGGCCTGACTCTCATTTGGATGAAGGCCCTTTTACCCTGCTCTGATAAGGTAAAGTGACCTTAAATCTCACTTAAAGTCCCCTTTTCAGTGCCAGAGTGGTGTAAAGGCACCTTAGTATAAATGAGAATCAGATCTTTTGCTCCATCTCTAGTGCAAATATGAAACTTCTTTGAGAAATGCAGCCCTTTGTGTGGAAGTCCCTATGTTTTTTTGCAGGAAATGCCAACTATGTTGGATTAAAGTATGAACTGTCACCAGATTTCAGAGGGATGGAAAGTGGATTCATTTTACAATATCCAAGCCAGCTGTATACAAAAATAGCTTTCACTTTCCCAAAGCTTACTAATCATTGCAAAAGACAAGTACAGAAGAGGATATCTCAACTGACATGGAAGAGCACAAATGTTGACACCAATATGAATCTGAATGTTCTGACAGTTGATTGTGTTGCTTTAGCAGATTTAACAGACATGCCACTCAGCAGACTGGGCCCTGTTTAATGCTTCAATTGAAGGATTTGCAGGATCCTGGGGGCTGTCAGTTCTGGGAACTGAGTTTCTTCTTCTGTCCCAGGACATTGTACATGGTAAGAGTACAACATACGCTTGCTTCCAACATGCTGGCCTGTTGGTGACCTCAGATCCACTCAAAAAGGATTCCTCTTTCTTGGGCACAAGATAATTCACTCCCAGCACTGTCCCTAGCCTGTACTGAGCAGATGGTATCAGTGTCACATGCTGATTATCCCAAGCAAGACATGTTTAGACATAGTGGCTTTGTCATGTTGTGTGGTGCCTCCTGGGGCATATTCTAGGACCAGACAGCCCAGACCAATTTAGATTTCAGATTGATATTACATTGGGGTGAATGAAAAAATCCCATAGTGACTTGAATACACAACACCTATTATAAAATTACTGAGGGCACCTCATGTGGCCCAAATCCTAGGGGACCTCACTGAGCAGAGGGGAGCTTTGCATTGAGCCGCAGCATGGCCAGGCTAGTGGGACTCAGGGTGAGGATTGCTGCCCAACTGGCATATAGCGGCCCGTGAAGAGGCAGTCATGCAAATGAGCCCCTGCCCCTGGGCCTCTGTTATCCCTCTCTTTTGACTGCATGGTAGCCCCCGTGGAGCAGCCTTATACTGGGGTGGATCAGGAGAAGGGGCAGCACTGGTGAGAACAAGGTAAAATCCCCCAAATGCTATCTGGTGAGTAGAGGGTGGCAAAGGGGCTTTGTGTGACAGCAAATATAAATTTGGACTAATTGCATTAATTAGCACTTATTCTGGATTTGCACCAGTGTAACTGGGATGAAATGAAGCCTACTATCTCTAGATAGTAGCATTAAATCCACAAATGCATTGCCTGTATAGTTGGCATTGTATTGGCCCATCTATGCTTTCCTTGGGAAAAATACCTGTCCTTTCTTGTGGTTGTGGAAAGGAAGTGCAAAAAAAACAACAACTATGGATCCACTTCCATACTACTTAATTGGGCAAAAATCTTACATCTGAGAGAGAGTTTTGCCTCAATAAGGAGTTCAAGGGCTTAGATCAAGTATAGATATGCTGTGTTATGGTGCTTTTGAAAATATCTGCTGGAATCAGGCTGGGTTTTCTTTTAAGAAAATGCACAGTATAGTGTAGCTGAATGGTACTTGTTAAGAGGAACATCTGCTTATGAAGAGACAGATATGCTGAAACATTTACTGATGTTTTGCTTCCTCCCCTTGTGTCACCTGAAATCTATCATCGCACTGTGGTATCATGCTCCTGCTTGCAAATCTAGGGACGCAGGGCAGTGGTGCACATCCTTCAGAAGATGATAAGTGATGTGTCATGCTAACATATAAACACGGGCACTGACTCAGACGTGTTACCTATAAATCTGCTCATCAGCAGCCGAAGAACCATATGTGCCTTCTCTTCCTTAAACATAAAAACATTAATTACATTATATTGTTCTACAGTATTGGGCATCTCATTGCCTGAGACTTGCCAAAGCCTTAATTTTAACCATAAATCTGGAGGGCCTGAGCTAGTGATTCCAGCTGCTTTAAACCAAGGAAGATAAAGTTGAAGTTGGTCCGTATCACAGCAGAGTAGCTGCTGGCAGGAAAGGATTGCTGCAGACTGACCATAGCTACTAAGGGTGAGATCAGAACCTTATAATCTGCCCCATCCCAGGGGTAGCTTGGAGCTGTCCTGTACCAGGAGATGACCAGACAAGCTACTGCAACTCAGAGTAACAATTTATCCTCTTCCCCCCCAGATTTGGGGGAGAAGTTTCTGCAGCACCATGAATAGCTTATCCCACCCATGTGGGCCTGATCAGCTATGCTGGTCAGTGACTGGGGGTGAGGCACACCCAGGGCTCCTCCCACAGTGGGGAATATTAAATGAGGAGCCCTTCCTCTGCTCTTCATGGCTGACATTACAGACAGAACCGAGCTGAAGAGGAGAGCCGGGGTTGGAGGTGCGGCTGAGTCAGGGCTGGGACAATCTAGCACTAACTGAGTTAGCGAGTGGAGTCTGGAGGAATATTAATTACTAATAATACACATGCATTGTGGTAGTGCCTAGAGGCCTGATGGGTCAGTGCCCCATTCTGCTAGGCACTGGCACACAGAGAATGAGAAGATAGTCACTGCTCCAAAGAGCTTACAATGGGAAGAATCCTGCTGATTTGGGGGTATGAGATATAAAGAACTGAGGCAACTGCAGATTAATATACCCTCCTCTTCCAGCAGATGTCTATTCCTAACCAAGTCACTTTTAATCTAGAATTAAGTGTCTACACGGGGAATTATACCAGAATAGCGATACAGGAGTAACTCATTCCACTATAATTGTGCCAATCAATTTCCCATATAGTTTAGCCCCAAGTTGGTGGGCTGTTTCTCCAGCCCTGGGAAGGAAGATGATCCCCCACACCCAAGTCTGAGGCCCTCATTTGTAACCACTTATGGTTTGAAAACAACACAGGAACAGGTAATAGCAAACCTATAGCTCCCCTGACAAACATGGCTCCCGTCCACAGAAGCTCTCTCACGCTGCCCCCATCAGGGATAACAGGACTCATCCTTCCCTCCTTGACCCAGTTTCCTCTTCCATGTATATGCCACTCGGACACGTGATAGGTGAGGATCCCTTAACCCTTTCCAGGCTGCTGTTTCATCTTGCCATAGATGGTTTTAAGTAGCTCAAAAACATTTGGTTCAGTTGATCCTGGAGTGCTTAGAAGCACTGGGCCTGATTCAACACCCCGAAGGTGGTGGTTGTGCATGGAAAATGCTCTCTCTCTGTCTGTTGACTGAAATGCCATAGCTGTCTCCCCAGGGTATTAGCCTAATGAGGAGTATAGAACAGCAAAAGACAGGAAACAATTTGGTATATATCAGGTGGTAACTCTTTCCAGGGAGGGCAGAGGATGCGGCTGGTGCGATGGGCATTTGTGGTTGTTCCCCCCGACCCCATCAGATCAACTCCGGAAGTGCCAATCACAAAGCACAATACTGGATATTGACTGTGCACAGGACAATAAGATTTCATTTCATGCATCGTTAAGAAACCACATTGATTCCAACAAGTCACAGCACCACATCCTACACTTGCATTAAGGCAAAAAAAATCTCTCTTTGGCTTGTTGTTACTACACGGTTTAAAAACGTGGGTGCCTAAAGCAATAGGCTTTCCAGGCTTAGATGCTTTTGGGGCTCAGGATGCCTAATACAGCACCCTGTAACTTGTGTTCTCTCTTAGGACAGTAGGGACTCTGGTGAGGGATTTCTGTTCTCTGTAATAAACATAGCTCAGCCTTTGTTATTTAGCACACTCTCACTGTCAGGGGGTGTAATATTTCAATGAGGTCTCATCTTCCCAGGCAGTGCTGTAGGCTATAAATCTGGGAAAAAGCTCAGTCCAAATCATAATGAAAAGGGGGAATTCACAAGAGAAAAAACTTGGCCAGAGTAACCATTTTTGGACTTACTCTTACAGGCTCAGCTGGTTCTGAAGCATTTGGTATGGAACGGTACAGTGTTGATACCTTCTCCGATGCTGCGGTCTCTAGTGAAACTCCCTGAATATCAGGTACCGTCAATGCTGAACGTTAAACTGAGAGCAAACGCGATAATACTGGAGCTTGGCCAAAGCAACAGCATTTGTAACCATATCTACATTGCAAACATCCGAGAGTTCAGAGCTTGGGTTTAGTTCAATCCATTCCAGAGCTGGGAGCCAACTGTGGATTTGGGATCTGGACTGAGGTCAGGAACACCACCAAAATGCAGAGGTGTTAGGTTTGTGGTCAAGATCACAGCTAAATAATACTGCATGACACTCTTCTGGCTGAGAAGAGACAGTGCTCAGCTGCAAGAAATACAGACACACTATGGAACACATCTCTCTCCTCAGTTCACAGGCTAATTAGAACACTAGGATGCCAGTGTCACCACACTGGGTCTCCCCAATTCCTGGCCTAGAGTGAACAGTCATGGAGAGGATTGTTAAACCCATTACAAACTCAAGAGCCCTGCAGTGCAGCTGGGAGGAGTGTGCTGTAGTGGGTCCCAGGATAGGAGCAGCAGCGAGAAACCCATTAATTCTATTTTTGGCTCCATCACTGACTCCTCTATGGCGTCGGGCATGTCACTTAACCTCTCTGGTTCAGTTTTCCCTGAATCATAAACAAGCACTTACCTACCTTGAAGTGGTATTTGTGAGGGTTAATCAGTTAAGGCAAAGAGCTTTGAAGATGAAAAGTGCTACACTATGTGCATTAATAAATCACATTACTCAGATTAGGGGTAGGAACTATCACTGTTTCTTAGCTAAATTCCTCATCTTGTAAAATGAACCATGGCTAAGAGATCGAAGTTTCATCTGCATCTTTACTGATGGCATCCAACTTCCTAACCGGAGACTATTCTATTCTCATTGCCATAGTATGTGAGCGCCTTCCAGTAGTTAATTAAGTAATATGGCTACCATTGGTCACATGTTTGTTCTCTCATCCTCTCCCCTGTGGGAGAAGGGTGTGTAGGAGAGCGTTATGGTTTTGGATTTTTTTCTTCTGGGGTCAGATGCCAGCAGCTGTTTGGCTGGCTGATTAGCCCCACCAACTGCACCTGAGAAAGAGCTGGAACTTAATTAGCTGATCCTTATAAAAGGGCAGCAGGAAATGGAGGGGGAACTGCAATACCTTCCAGAAAACTAAGGGGTCAGGGACTCTGCTCCCAATGGACTGCTACTGGAGCTACTGCAGAGAGAACTTGCTCCAGAAACCAAACAGACAGAGGGGATTCTGTGTGGAGTCCTTTATTGACGAGGCTCTGAGGTAAAAGCCAGGACATTTTGGTTACTGGTGTGAGGGGCAGATTTGGGGAAGGGACTATCTGGCCTGCACAGACTTTGAGGGAAGAGTCTGTGAAGTTTTGATTTGTTTATTAAGAAGGCTTAAAATAAAACCACTAACCCTGCTGGAAAGTGCTTCCGGGATTCCTTGAGAGAACAGAGACAGAACTAACCCAGGGGATGAGCTGACTCAGCAACACCAAAACCTGGTCCAGTACGAGGAGGGCCCTATAAGATAGGCCCCAATACTTTTACGTTAGACTTATCCAATCACGTTTCTAAAGAATTTGAGACCTTTTTGATTTGCCTGTTGTACCACGTGCAATCCCACATGCATTAGGCAAGGCCTCATCTACAGAACAACACCTCTTCTAGAGTCCACTTTTTATTAACGCTAAGAAAATCTCATGCCTGTATCATTCAGGTAAAAAGGAGCATATTCAAATGACAGCAGAGGGGACTGGCTAAAATCACTTTGTGATCTTTCTAGATACACAATGTGTTAACAAGTCTGAACTGTAAATACAAATGACAACTTACTTTTTTCACTTTCTTTTGGAGAGCTTTCCTAAACCTGTGCATGTGGAGAGCAGGTGGTGGGAGGACTGGCAGGAAAAGAGTTACACCTGAGCTTGTCTTGTCACCAGCTCAGGTCCAGTAGACAAGTTAGGAGGATATTTCTGACTGCTAGCCTAAGGGAGAGGATGCCTTTTAAAAGTTGAGAAAACCCTGCCAATGACTCATCATGGCCAATTACACTGTTCACTGCATAATGCAGATACGCATCAAACTCAAGGAATTTCACAGTGTACAGTCAAACTAAGAGTCTTAAAAATTATATACAGTGTAAACCTAGACATATGAAAGTAATGTATACTACCTATGGCATGTGCATCAACAAATTACATCACAGAGCCATGTGGAAATCTAAACGTATCACTGACTTTTGACCAGCTCCCATGCACTCTGCTCACCAACCTGATCTCCAGTAGTACTTACTACTGCTCACCCTCCAAATTGCTCATCAACTTCAAACACCCATTATTTAAAGAGGGAAAACAAAGAAACACAACAGAAAATGTTTTTTCTTTACCATGCAAAACACAGAATTTCTCCCCCAAAAATCACACTGGTGTGAGGTGCAGGTCAGACGACAGGCAGGCCTGTAACAGGGACAGGTTTGAAGTATGATTTCTGACCTAGGGAAGCCTACTACTGACAGTGAGAAAATGGTTCTAATTTCATGCCCATTCCAGCTCAATAGCAAATATGTGCACGATTAGCAACAACTGAAGTGTGTTTTTGGTGAGGAGGACACCAGTTCACTAGGAACTGTCTGAGACCAGCAAATCATTTCATAGAAGACACCAAATAAGAATAGATAGCTCCTGGCTTGGATTCAGGCTGATATTGTCACTATGAAAGGAGGTATGGATGAAGAGAAGCATGGTTTGGTGGTTACGGGAACAGGAGGATTCAGGGAATTTGTGTTCTATTCCCAACTTAGCCACTAACTTGCTGTGGAGCTTGGACATGTCACTTCACTTTTAGTGGTGCTGTAAATGAGGATGATGGCAATAGAGTACCTACTTCACAGCTGGGCTGCAAGTAGAGCTGGTCAGAATGTGCTAATTCACTGAAGTCGAAACGGTCCATGAAGATGGTTGGATTTTGAGAAAGTTCTGACAGAACCCTTCCTGCTGGGCAGAGTTCCACTTGAAACCTGCCTTGCTTCCTGCTAGCTCGCCTACCCTCTTCCTCAGAGCCTGTCTGGCAGGCTGACAGAGATCTCAGAGTCTGGAAGCCCTGGTTCCCAGCTCTTCAGCAGTCCATAAGAACATAAGAAAGGCCGTACTGGGTCAGACCAAAGGTCCATCTAGCCCAGTATCTGTCTACCGACAGTGGCCAATGCCAGGTGCCCCAGAGGGAGTGAACCTAACAGGCAATGATCAAGTGATCTCTCTCCTGCCATCCATCTCCATCCTCTGACGAACAGAGGCTAGGGACACCATTCTTACCCATCCTGGCTAATAGCCATTTATGGACTTAGCCACCATGAATTTATCCAGTCCCCTTTTAAACATTGTTATAGTCCTAGCCTTCACAACCTCCTCAGGTAAGGAGTTCCACAAGTTGACTGTGCGCTGCGTGAAGAAGAACTTCCTTTTATTTGTTTTAAACCTGCTGCCTATTAATTTCATTTGGTGACCCCTAGTTCTTGTATTATGGGAATAAGTAAATAACTTTTCCTTATCCACTTTCTCAACATCACTCATGATTTTATATACCTCTATCATGTCCCCCCTGGAAGTCCAGGCTTCCATGGCCCCTGGCTTCCTGGGGCAGCCCACCAGGTTGACTGCCTTAGAGTTGAGGGCCCCAGGGCTTCCAGGGTCCATGGTTTCTTGGGGGTAATCTGCCAGACAGACTGCCCCAGATGTAAGGCTCCATTCCCTTTTGTGGAGAATGCTGGAATTTTTAGTTTTTGATCGAAATTAGAATGAAACCAAATGTGGAAATATCAGAATTACCTTTCTCTGCACAGCTCTAGTTGTGAGAGTTAATTAATTCAGGTTCATTAAAGACCGAGATGCTTGAGCGGAAGGTGGAACAGAACTGCTGACTGTCATACTGTGAGGGGTCATTGCACCCGGATTCTGTTTGGGGCTTCCAAGCCCCGAGAACTGTTGCTATCACCCAACGCCTGCAGAGCCCTTTGTGGGGTACTCAAACAATAAGAACACTGCTCTGAAACATACAAAACCATTAAAGAGGTTTCATTACTTGTAAACATTGAGTGTCTCTAAAATAATTAAAACATGCCAGCTAAAGAGAATAACTTCTCCTCTCTAGTCACAGCTGCCTTCGAATAGTAAAACTTCCCCAAAGCTGTGAATAGGCAAAGAGCTCATTGTACACCTCCCACAGAGCCATTAGGTAGCCCCTGCCATGTTCAGAGATACCATGCAATTATCTCCTTATGGCATCTCCTGACTGAACGCACACTAACAAACGAAAAGCAGGTTAACTGCAGGTTCCTAAGTACTTGCCCACCATCAATAGAGAGCAAATGCGTACAGTGCCTGGTCTGAATTGTGGATTGCAATTTGCTTAATGGCTTATAACAAGACTTAACACTTACATGACACTTTTCATCTAGAGAACTCAAAGCAACTTACAAGGTCCTTTCATGGATTGAGAACTGGTTAAAAGATAGGGAACAAAGGGTAGGAATTAATGGTAAATTCTCAGAATGGAGAGGGGTAACTAGTGGTGTTCCCCAAGGGTCAGTCCTCGGACCGATCCTATTCAATTTATTCATAAATGATCTGGAGAAAGGGGTACACAGTGAGGTGGCAAAGTTTGCAGATGATACTAAACTGCTAAAGATAGTTAAGACCAAAGCAGACTGTGAAGAACTTCTAAAAGATCTCACAAAACTAAGTGATTGGGCAACAAAATGGCAAATGAAATTTAATGTGGATAAATGTAAAGTAATTCACATTGGAAAAAATAACCCCAACTATACATACAATATGATGGGGGCTAATTTAGCTACAACAAGTCAGGAAAAAGATCTTGGAGTCATCGTGGATAGTTCTCTGAAAATGTCCACGCAGTGTGCAGAGGCGGTCAAAAAAGCAAACAGGATGTTAGGAATCATTAAAAAGGGGATAGAGAATAAGACTGAGAATATATTATTGCCCTTATATAAATCGATGGTACGCCCTCATCTCGAATACTGCGTACAGATGTAGTCTCCTCATCTCAAAAAAAATATACGGGCACTAGAAAAGGTTCAGAAAAGGGCAACTAAAATGATTAAGGGTTTGGAACGGGTCCCATATGAGGAGAGATTAAAGAGGCTAGGACACTTGAGCTTGGAAAAGAGGAGACTAAGGGGGGATATGATAGAGGTATATAAAATCATGAGTGATGTGGAGAAAGTGGATAAGGAAAAGTTATTTACTTATTCCCATAATACAAGAACTAGGGGTCATCAAATGAAATTAATAGGCAGCAGGTTTAAAACAAATAAAAGGAAGTTCTTCTTCACGCAGCGCACAGTCAACTTGTGGAACTCCTTACCTGAGGAGGTTGTGAAGGCTAGGACTATAACAGAGTTTAAAAGAGAACTGGATAAATTCATGGTGGTTAAGTCCATTAATGGCTATTAGCCAGGACAGGTAAGGAATGGTGTCCCTAGCCTCTGTCTGTCAGAGGGTGGAGATGGATGGCAGGAGAGAGATCACTTGATCATTGCCTGTTAGGTTCACTCCCTCTAGGGCACCTGGCATTGGCCACTGTCAGTAGACAGGATACTGGGCTAGATGGACCTTTGGTCTGACCCGGTACGGCCTTTCTTATGTTCTTATGTTAAGGTGGATAAATCACCATTAACCCCATGAGAGAGATTGTTCACTTGCCCAGAATGGGATGACAAATTCTGCATTATGGGATTGATCCTGCATGGTGCTGAGTACTCTGGTCCCAATCCAACAAAGCACTAAGCATGTGAATAGCTCCACTGGGGCTCAGCCCTTTGACCCAGATCCTCAAAGGTATTTAGGTACATAATGCCCACTAATTTCGATGTAAGTAGTAGGCCTATTGGCATACCCACAGCACGAATGATCCAGACTGTTCTTTTCCAGAGCTGTTTGCATGAGGATCCAGGAAGATGTTAATGCATAAGTGTTACCTCAGGAAAGTAACAAGAACTGGCATAACTGGGGCAGTGGCAGGATATCATCCACAGTGTTCAATTAAAACCAGTGAGGACTCAATTCTGTTGATTTCCAAAAAAACCCTCTCAGTTTTGGTGGCCTGTGATGGGGCGGCTGCCCCTCACTGGCAGAAAAGGGGTTAAAGCAGCCCTAGGGAGGCTGCGTTGGAGGCAGCCAATCAGAGGAGGGCTGAAGGGAGCAGCCCATTAGGGCCAAGTCGATCCATATAAAAAGGGAATCACGAGGCAGAGGAAGGCAGGTCTTTGCTGGGAGCCCAGGGAGGAAGGACTGTGTCCCTGAAGGGCCAAGAGAACTGCCAGTACCTTGGACAGAGCAGTGCTGCAAACAGGGACCAAGAGAGCTAGAGACAGCTCCTGGCTGGCTGCTGAAAGGGGTTGCAGATGGAGACCCTGACACAAGGGTACAGAGGGTGCTGGAGCCATGTGGGTAGGGTGACCAGATGAGAGGAAGAAAATATTGGGACACGTGGGGGGAGGGGGGCGGAGTGCTGCCGGCGGAGCGAAATATCGGGACAAACACCTAAATATTGGGATGGTCCCGATTTTATCAGGGCGTCTGGTTACCCTACATGCGGAAAGTGGCTAGACTGTGGACTACAGTGCCATTGATGGGAAGTGGCAGAACAACAGTCTGCAGGCCCCCCCAGGAGGGGGGAGCACAGTGTGTGACACGGCCAGAGGGCTGTCTCATTGAAGAGGATGCCGCGGTCCTTGGAGAGACGTGGGTCAAAGAGCAGGAGTCATGGCAGCAATGCACTACCCGAAGGGGGTGCACTCACCCGCAGAGCTAATTCCTAAGACAGGCTGAGGAGGTGCCAGAGTGGTGAGTGAACCCCATTACATGGCCATTTAAAAATATTATTTACTCCTGCATAGACTCATGTTCTAGTTGCATGGAAAAACCAGTCACTACATCCTGCTCCTCCCCAGTGCCAGGCTGTTGTGATAAGAGGTGGTATCCATTCAAGTCTCCTCATTGTATCAAGGGTCTTTCTTTCAGTTCCTCTCCGGGCTCTTCTCTTGTCAGCTGTCTGCCTCCAAGAGCTCCATTCATTTTCCTCTTTATGCCACTCTCTCCATTTAGCTCTGCCCCTTCCTGACGGGCAACTCCTGGCCTTTTCCTCTTTAGTGTTCCGCTCCTGTAGCCCCTGCCAAGCTCTTCTCTGATCTGGAGCTCATCTCTTATCTGGAAGGAGGCCACGTGTCTATGCCATGGGGAGCAGAGGGTTGATGCTGTCAGAACTGTTGTTCCTCACATGGGCAGGGCTAGTGGTCACTCAGAACTTGTTTGAGATAAGCACAAGTGTGGAGAATGTCAGATGTGGGCTTTGCAGTGTTCTATTTTAGTCTGGTGACCAATGGGTTAATTGTCTGTGCATGTGACCTAAACTCGAGTCCATGTGAGCTGCTTTTTTTTTTTTTTTTTTTTAAACTATTGGCTATAAGTGCCTGGAAACATGCACACTGCAATAAAATTAAATAGTTTATAGGTGTTTAATGAATGTCTGATCTCTGGATGTAGAGCTGGGCTGGCTGAACTGTTGTATCAATCTCTGTTACTCCTCGGGAACCTGGTGAGGAATTTCTCTACCTTCCCCCTGATACTTATTGGTCTGACACTATGTAAGTGAGTCAGCAAGGTCATGCACTGTCTAGCAGCCAATCAGCAGCAAGCAGGGTCAGACCCTAAAACAGCAGTAGCAGTAACGTACACGTGCACACAGAGAAAGATAAACCAACGTATACTTAAGTCAAATATAGACCAATAGAACTCAGGGCAAGGTACTCTATAAAAGAATGCCTTCCAATCAAGCATCTCAAAGTCTTTAACGAACTGTTTTTAACTCGAGCTGTGCAGAGAAAGGTAATACTGATATTTCAAAATTTGGTTTCATTCCAATTTGGATCAAAAACTAAAAATTCAGTTTTCTCTGAACATAAGGTAATTATAATTGTGTACCAACAATGGAGGGAAAATGTTTCCTAAATCATAACTTAAAAAGCTGGCAAATTGCTTATCCCATGCTATACTGCATCACCACCCACGGGCTTCTTAACTGGAGGTCTTGCTTTGTGCAGCATCTAACTTTTAAAAGATAATCCTAGCCTGCTTACTCTCTGTTTGAGAAACACACTCAATAATTTTCAAGCTAAATGGATTGAGGAATATAATAACTGTCAAATTGGTGTATACATTGGTTGCAGAGGGAAGACACTGAACACGTGTGGAAGCCCATGTGATTAACTGCATTTCCAGGTGGCCCACTTTATTTAGCATGCAACTTTGACTACTTAACATGCCTTCAGCCCACTAATCCATCTCTAGAGTTCTTCTAACATTCCAGTTATGTGAGAGGTTTCAAACAGCTGCCACTTTCTTTCTCCAAATGTGAATCCCCCCCTCAAAATTAGATGCTCCTCAGGCTACAGGTGGACAAGATTCAGTCCTGCACCAATAACTTTTCTATACTAGAAAATAATGTATAAGATATATCTTGCAACCTTGCAGAGGTGGAAATGAAGCGGGGGGAAATGCCCAACCTCCCACTGGGATCCAGCATTCATTTATTAGCCCTGGAAAGGCCTGAGATATTCAACTTTAAATGATGACATTTTTAGATATAGAGTTATTTTTAGAGGCTTCTGTGTCTTCCTCTAAACCCTGTTCAGTTGGGTACATTAACTAAGGCATCTGGAAAAAGGATAGGAAAATTTACCTAGGAAATTCTGCTACCAAACACTTTGTTACAGGATAGTTAAGGCTAAAAGGATGTCAGCGCACAGCTAACACCTAACCAAATATTTTAAAACTTCCCTTTAATAGATGCATTGAAACAAAACACCCCAAACCATATATCCTGAAGACTGGAACTGCACAGTCAGGGTATCCAGTCAGTCCCCTACTGTCATATCATAATTCGCTACCATCCCAATCAATTTCTACCACCCAATCAACCTTAACTTTGTTTGGTTGTTTAATTAAATCTGGATGTTGGTTGCCTCACTGGGAATATGTATGATGTCTGTGAAATGCATACGCACACACACTTCCGTTACTAGCTCTAAGGCTCTTCTCCCACCTCGCCAATTCCAGCAGATTCTGTTCCTGTTCTCAGCTGCTCCTCTTCCCCAGTCCCTCCAAAAGGGCTAAGGATGTTGCCTCTAGATCCCTCTGTTGCCCTCCTTCTGGTGCTGGCTTCTCCTTGCCCAAGGTCACAGTTCTGGGGAGACTGGAACTGGGCACTGCTTCCGGTTGGTCTTGTTTTCTTCCAGTTCTGGTTGTTTCTACCTAGCATGGGTGAACCTAAGACAAGTGGGATCATTCTTATTCAGCCATGTTCAGGTGGTTTAATATTGAGCATACTCGGTTCTTCCATCTCTATTGGCACATTTGTTCATATAAACAAACCACGGTTTCACCTGAGTCACTCCAGAAGGTGCAAAAGCCTGAAAGGGTGAGATGTGGCACTGTCTGCCTATTACTTCCATTAAACAGTTAAAGAAAAGAGGGGAAATATGTTCTTTAAATAAAGACGATAATAATAATTAATAATGTTATGAGCTGGGTGAAAGACATCCTTCAATTAAACATCAGGATGAGCTAATCCGAAGCTCCCCTGCCCCACACACGTAAGACAAAAGGAGGTTGCGAACCTGCCAAAGAGTTTGGACTGAGTGGGTGAAACTTTGTTTTGCTCAGTATAGTGGGGGTGGGTACAGGGAGGCAGGACACACAAATTGAGAACAGAGAAAGGCAGAGGCAAAAAGCAAAAAAACCAAACACAAGCCAGCGAGCACAGCATAACTCTGGAAAAAACGAGAGAGAGCTTTTGAGTCTGTTGCTTAAAGAGGTATGGGCCATTCGGAGAAGCAGGACTCTCTACGTTCCTTGTGAATAATCAAGATTGCAGCAAAGAAATGCTGATTACCACCTTCCCTACCTAAGTGGAGCATCCCCAGGGCCCTGAACTTTCACTGGACACTCGGGTCAAAAAGGGGCAACAACAAAAAGGTGTATTTGATTGAGATTTAAAACATATGGCCTGATTGTCAGAGATGCTGAGCCCTTGCAGTGCCTACAGGGGAACTGCAGGTGCTTAATCTCTCTGGAAAACCAGGCCGGCAGGTTGTAACCTGAGAATCGAGAAATCAGGTCAGGAGAACTCATCACCCATTTAAGAACAAATGTACAAAGTTATCACAGCTTGAGATTTTGTTGTGCTTCTAGTCAATTATTTTCAGCAGGCCTGCAAAGAAAATTGTGTCTCACTGTCAGCCAGATTCTCAGCTAATGTACAGTCGTATAGCCCCACCGAAGTCAATGAAATTATACTGGATTATAGCAGCTGAGGATCTGATCTAATGGCCACTGCTTGCTCAGGCTCTGGTCCAGCTAAGCACTTTAGCTTGTGTGTAGCTTAAAAGTAGCCCAACTTGGGTTATTTGTGTGCTTAAAGTTAAGCTTGTGCTTAAGCATTTGCTGGAACAGGGCCCAAATGTATGACATTTCAGATAAAACAAGTTGTGTATGTAATGCCTGCTCCTCTTAGCTACAGAAAATGGCTTACATGGCTTACAAAATCCAGGAATGGCAAGAAACTGATGTACCAAGGATTGCTACATAAAAGCAAGCACTGTTCCTATAAATATGGGAGCAGACATTGACCAGGGTGGAAGAGCTCTTTCTGCATATATGACAATTTTACACAACTCTGCTGCTGGTTATGATAGAGGCTTCCCAATACACAATTTTTCAAGGGTTTCTTCCCCTGGACTGTCATTCTCAACCTCTTCCTTCCTCACATGTAGGCCAATTACTAAGATATCTTAGAAGTTTCCTGTCACAACTCAAGCAGCTTTGGGAAACATGTATCAGCTTAAAAAAAAAGAATAGCTGGAGGAAACAAAGAGCTACAGGGATATAGCTGAGGAAGAGTCGGGGGGGGGGGGGGAGAGGGAGTCCTCTGCTTCCACAGCAATTGTGGCTATAGATTAATTGAAACCCTCCCCCTCATCAGCAGGGAGTCTGACAGGTCTATCATGGGAGGGTTCATCTGCTTCTATAATAGTAATTATCTGAACTAGAGATCGATTTAGTTTCTAGGCGAGACTTTGCAAATGATTGGGAAATAAGAGAAGCATTGATAAAAGTTTAATGTCCCCTCTCTGCTCTAACCAAGCGAAGGAGAACTCCCTGCACAGTTCAGGTTTAGTGATTCAAGGGGTATAGTTACAGAGCCAAAACATGCTACAGTATGTTGTGCAGGAAGGGCTGCTTTTGTCTGGAAGGGAATGGGCCAGAGCTACCAAATTTGGATCTGGATATGGGGTTTGAACTCTTCAAAATTCAGGGGGATTAGATGCAGACCTTCGCAGTGCTGGTTCAGCCCATTCTACAGATAAGCTATGAAACGGAGATCTGGCTTTGAATTCTGAATCTGTTTGGATCAGGGATTGGGGTTCATCTCTTCTTTTCTGTATATTGATCTTGCGCTCTTTTCTGATTACACATTTCCTGTGTATAGCTTTATACTCCGAAGACAACTGGCTCTGGGGTTCAACAGTGTGGTGCATAACTGCACTAGTCTTACCTCTAAAGATCACAATTTGACTCCAAACCACAAGTGAAATGATTCTGGTGGCTCATGGACAGAAGTATCCAACTATCAAGTTTAGATCTAGAGCTGAACATTCCCAAAGCCTGGGGGTGACTTATTCACCCAATTGAAGAGACATGTGCCCCCTGCAAAGCTAGCAGCTAAACTCTGATCCAGAACTGGGGTTTCTGCTTGGGCTGATGTCTAGCCTCAGCTCAATTCCTAGCAGACATTTATCCCTCTTCCAATCTAAGACACCAGTTACAATTCAATAACTTGGAAGCCTTAGGTAAGTCCCATTACCCACACAAAAGCAGGTGTATTTTAGATGACTTTTGAGATGCACTGGCAGAGTGACTTGAGAGGCACATATAGCATCATCACAACATCATTCACTAAATACCCCTAAAAGAGGGTGTGCATGTGTGTTCTGATGCGCTAAGCACTGATGATTCTAGTTATAAAAAATGGACTCACTGCCTAAATTAAACCACCATCATCTCAATAACCCAGAGACTTGCTATTCCTTCTCAATTTCAGGTAACACATTTAGTTTTGAATTACTTGCTGTTGTCGTTAACTAAAATTCCCTCCATAGCAAAACTATATTTTATTCCGACACTGTGCAGTTATGCAAAGGGATGCATGCCCTCATATCAATGGGAATGGAGAGTATTAAGAAACAGAGCATCTCTTGCTGGTGCTTCTAGAGTATTGGGGCCCCTCCCTTACACAATAAAATACCAGTTACAAAAACACATTACACTTATGAGCCATCACAAGAGGCATGGCATTACCCTCTTGCTAACTAATGGTTGTGTTGAGTCTGAACTTTTGATGAGCTTAAACTTAACCCAGACTTGATGTCTCTGTCTGAAACTTTTAATCAAAGCGCTGACCTGCGAACTACTCATGACACCCCCTCCCCTTAAGTAGCCATCTCCCCTTTTGTCTTTTTAAGTTTACATTTTAACCTGTTTTATCCTGTAGAATCTTGATTGATTATGCATGACCATTATGATCTGTTAATCACTTTGTTTACTTCTGTGTATAAATATTGATGCTCACCCCTAATAAACTTGCCACACTTACTCCGAAGCCTTTTAAGCTAAGGATAGTGTGAGCCCGTTGATCAACGAATTGGTGTCTGGTCTCTGACAGATTGTGAGCCCCATACCAACTCCGCACGAACTCGGGTGCTGGAGAGATGAGTAAGGACTTGCTTTTTACCTAACAATTTGGGGGCTCGTCCGGGATTTCCTTCTGGTGCGGTGCCTCTGTCCAGTGGTCAGACCACTCATATACGAATTGGCAGGCGCCACGGGAGATTTCTCCCAGCCAATTCAATATTGAGGGGTCGTGTACTGGACAGCAGGATAAACGCCAGTTGGAGGGCTCCTGTCAGACACCATGGGTCAAGGCACTAGCGTGCCTCTTGAGAGTCCACTGGGGATTGTAAATAAGTTATGGAACGAAGAGAAACTCCCAGTACAGACAGGAATGTCTAGGAGGAAATTGTACACACTGTGTGTAAGAAATTGGACTGGGTATACCGCGGTATTGGCCGACCCGGAGATGAGGTGGCCTTCGTATGGCTCTTTCGAACAGGCTGCCTTAAGAGGAGTAAGGAGCCAGATCGAAAAAGACCATCCGGGACAGTTATGTTACTGGTTTTGTTGGGACACAGCAGCAGAGCTGTGGAAATCTTTAAAAATTATGGCAGTCAGGTATTCTCCCGAGAGTGAATCCCCTCCATGTTATTTCGATGAAGGGTGTAAACCACGGCGTGTTTTGACTCGTCAGTTGGTCCCCACTGCACCTGCCCCTATTCCTCCGCAGGGGGACTCTCTCCAGAGCGCAGAGGGGAATCTGCAGGACTCCAGATCGGAATCTCTGCAGAGGGATAAGGGGGAAATGGAAGGGCACACCTCGGGAGGAGTAATTACTAGGCAAAAGATCAAGCAGATGCAGCAGGATGCATATCCCTCCCCTGAGGATAGCCCAGAGGCTGCCTCCACCAAACCTTTTGTGAGTAATAAAGGTGTAAGTAGAGAAATGCCTTTACAGGTGCACGACCAACCTTTTGTGGACAATAATGGCCAGTTACAACATACTAATATTGTGGAATATAAAGGATGGCTAGAATGGGACTTGAAAGAGTGGGGACGGTTGTCAGGGTCCTTTGGGGAAAATCCCCGAAAAATCACAGAACTTTTAGAAAGATTGTTTTCAAGTCATAATCCTACTTATACGGATGTAGATCAGTTGTTAAATAGAGTTTTGACCGGAGAGGAACGTAGTAGATTGTGGATGGCAGAAAGGACATGGGGGGATAGCGATGCGGTTAATACCACTTGGATGGATAGGTGGGATCAAGCCGCTGGCTGGAATCCCCTAGACTGGAGTCAGCCAAGGCTGACTCAGCTGCGAACAGATCGAGAGCGATTGTTAGAGAGACTCAAAGAAATGGCTCGTCACTCGCCTAATCAGGCTAAGTTCATGCAGATTCGGCAGGAATCTGATGAGCCACCCAGAAAGTTCTGGTCGAGGCTATTGGAGGGGGCCCGAATGTTCACTCAGATGGATCCTGAGAGAGAAACAGACCACCCTACTCTTATTTCATTTTTTGTGAATCAGTCAGTGCCCCCTGTAAGGGATTATTTCTTAAAGTTTCGCCCTGGTTGGGGAGGTGAGTCAGTCACTTCAGTATTGGACGTAGCTGATTTTGCATGGGAGAAAGAAAAGGAAAGTAGTAAAAAGAAAGAGAAAAAGGAAGAATATAAGTTGATGGCTTTAGCTTTTCGCGGCGGTATTCGAGGCAGAGGCCGTGGCCGTGGCAGGGGATTTCAGGGTGCTCGGGGAAGAGGGTCCTGGCAACCCCAGCCACCAGGAAATTGTTTTCAGTGCAGACAGCCCGGTCACTTTAAACGTGAATGCCCCTGGGGATGCCCAGAGGGTCCGGTCGCATCCGCAGATACTTACACCAGGGACGAATACACCCCTGCACCACCAGCCCAGCCCGTTCCTCAGGCCTGGATCAACTACGGGCAACAGCAGCAGCTGCAGCAAACTCAGCCTCCTCAATGACGGTACCCTGGGGGCGAAGGCAAACAATGTGATGGTCTTATTTCCTTAATGTCTTTAGCCGGCTCCTTCCTCACTTTCTCCCCTCCCAGCAAAGAGCCTCGTCTAACCCTTTCAGTCCAAGGACTGCCTGTCTCTTTCCTCATTGATACTGGAGCTACTTTCTCTCTTTTAAATCATGCCCTCTCTCCCTGGCTATCCTCTGAGGTTAAAACTGCAACTGGGGTGGAGGGCAACCCACAGTCTCTGGGACTCACTTTGCCTCTAAATGTTATTTATGCTGATAAATGTTTTTCTCACCGTTTTCTTTTTTCCCCAGCTTGTCCGATCCCTTTGATGAGCCGGGATTTACTCTGTAAACTTGAGGCTACTTTAATCTGCACTCCTGAAGGGGTAGGATTATTGATGACAGTGTTAGGAGATTCGGCCCCAACTCAGGGTAATTGGGAACCCCCCCCCCCTCTCTCCCCTGACCTCACTGACTTGCCTTTAACCCTCTGGGGAATTTCTGACACTGATGTTGGCCTGCTCCTTTCGGCAGAGCCAGTAAGGATTCAAGTGAAGCCCTCCTTAACCCCCCCGTCAGTCCCTCAATACCCCCTGTCGCTGGAAGCCCGGGAGGGCATCCGCCCCATTATCGAGGGATTCATTGCACAAAAGCTAGTCCGCCCTCAGCGCACTCCCTGTAACACCCCTATACTGCCTGTCAAAAAGCCTCCTAAAAAGGACGGAGACCCTATCCGTTGGCGCTTTGTACAGGATCTACGGGTTGTTAATCAGTATGTGGTCCCTCTTCATGCAGTAGTTCCTGATCCAGCTACTATCATCAGCCAAATCCCCTGGGATGGTGAGTGGTTCACTGTTATTGACTTAAAATCAGCCCTTTTCAGCATTCCTGTGCACCCAGACTCTCAGTATCTCTTTAGTTTCACCTGGGAGGGACAAAGTTATGTCTGGCAACGACTTCCTCAAGGCTACAGAGACAGCCCCACGATTTTCAGCCAATGCCTCCGCCACGACTTGGAAGGCTTCACCAGTCCGCAGGGATCCACGTTAGTCCTATACGTAGATGACATCCTATTAGGTAACCGCGAAGAAGCTGCCCTCCGCATCAATGGTAAGGCACTTTTATTATACCTACACACCAGAGGCCACAAGGTAGACCCTAACAAGATTCAATGGGTCTCACAGAAGGTCTGATATCTGGGCTTCCTGTTAACCCCAGAGGGGAGACAAATGGACCCAGTCCGCATAAAGACTATCCAAAACTGCCCTCTGCCAAACACCAAGAAACAACTTCGAGGTTTCTTAGGATTAATTGGCTTCTGTCGCCCCTGGTTGCCGTCCTGCGGGGAGTTAAGCAAACCGCTCCACCGACTCACTGCTAACCTTGCTCCTGACCCTTTGCAGTGGTCCCCAGACACGATCCAAGCCTTTCAGTTACTCAAGGACAGTGTGGCCTCCTCCATGTCTCTCCGCCCCCCCAATTACAGCAAACCCTTTCACCTTTTTGTCCACGAGAGGGGCGGAATTGCTAGTGGCGTCCTTACCCAGCTGAGCGGGCCCCACCATTTCCCGCTTGCTTTTTACTCTCAGCAGATCGACCCTGTCGCTCAGGGAACCCCATCCTGCACCCGGACTCTGGCAGCAGCTGCCCTGCTGATCACAAAGGCAAAGAGCCTGACCCTGGGTCATCTTACCACGGTTTGGACCTCTCATGCTTTGTCAGCCCTTCTGCGTAGGGGCACAACCCAAGTCTTTTCGGCCCATCGTCAGCAACAGCTAGAGGCCGAACTCTTAGAAGACACTAACCTAATTTTTGAAAGGTGTGGGCCCCTTAATCCAGCTACCTTGCTTCCTGACCTGCCAGTCCTCCAGGATCAGCACGACTGTGTGGAAGTAGTTTATAGCATCTTACAGATAGGGAACAACCTGTTTGACGTGCCACTGGACAACCCTGATTGCATCCTCTTCTCGGATGGAAGCTCCTTCTATGTTGATGGCAAGCGTTTCACCGGTTATGCAGTCACCTCTGAATGGGACGTTCAAGAGGCCGCCTCACTGCCAGGCAACTGGGGAGCCCAAGCCGCCGAACTCTATGCCCTGGCCCGAGCTTGCCAGTTGGCCGCTGGTAAGACCGTTACCATTTTTACTGATAGCAAGTATGCTTTTGGAATTGTGCATTGTCACATCCACCTCTGGAAGTTTCGAGGTTTCCAGACAGCTGCCGGTAAACCCATTCAGCACCTCCCCCTCATCCACAAGCTTTTGGACGCCCTCCAAGAACCCTCGGTCCTGGCTGTAGTTCACTGCCAGGCCCATACTAAAGATGATAGCCCCGTCACCCGTGGGAATGCCCTGGCTGACGCCTCCACCAAGACGGCTGCCGTCTTACCCTTAGCCATGCCCACGTTGGCTATTGTAACCTCCTCCTTTACTCCACCGCACCCCGTACCAGTACTTGCTGCTGAACTACAGTCGTGGGAGAGCCTCGGAGCCACTCTGGTCAAAGGAACCTGGCTTATGCTGGATGGCCGAGCCTGCCTCCCCCGCTCCACATACCCCGTGGCAGTTCGCTGGCACCATGATAAGGGGGGTCACTACGGCACGCACACCCTTGTGGACACCATCGCTCGCTTTTGGTATGCTCCAGGCATTCAACCCTACTGCCTGTCAATAGTGAAAGCATGCAGCACATGTCAGCGTAATGGACCTGCTCCGCCTCCTAACAAAATTAAGGGTGGAAGACCTCCGCCTGCTGCTCCATTTCAACATCTTCAAATTGACTTTGCAGATATGCCAAAGGCTTTTGGGAAAAAGCACCTCCTTGTTTTGGTTTGCCCTCTGACTTCATGGGTCGAAGCTTTTCCTACTGCTAATTGTACTGCTGCCACAGTGGCGAAGATTCTCCTTAGAGACATTGTACCCCGTTTTGGCATCCCTCTCGTGCTTGACTCAGATCGCGGACCCCACTTTACTGGTCATGTCCTTGGCCGTTTAGAACAAGGACTGGGCATTTCACACTCCTTTCATACACCCTACCACCCCCAGTCTAGCGGGAAAGTTGAGCGTATGAATAGGGAGCTTAAGCTTACATTGGCTAAATACTGTCAGGAAACAGGGTTAAAGTGGCCTCAGGTACTTCCCTTGGTCCTGTTTCACCTTCGTACTCGCCCAACCCGTGTATTGGGATTATCCCCCTTTGAACTGCTCTATGGACACCCCCCTTTCAAAGGCGGGGCGCTATCACGTGCTGATGTTTCACTATTGGGAGGGGATCATATGACCGCGTGCCAATTTCTCTCCCTACAGGCTCGCCTCCGTACCCTTTGGAAAGCCTCGCAGTTTTCCCAGACCGTGCCGCTGGAAGAACAAATCCACCCGTTCCAACCAGGGGACTTCGTCTGGGCCAAAAAGTTCGCTCGTGGCGACACCCTCCAGCCGAGGTTTACTGGACCCCACCAGGTTCTTTTAACAACCCAGACTGCAGTGTTCCTGGAAGGACGCAAATCCTGGATCCACCACTCCCACGTCAAGCCAGCCGTAGTGGACCACAGTGACGGACCAGCAGCTCTTGCCACCACTGAGGACACTGCCTCTGACCAGTGGACCAGCTTACCTCTTTCAGACATCAGACTTAAATTGACTCGGAAAAAATGAGAAGACCTTTTATTCTGACAACTGTATGTTTTTTATTATGCCTTTTTAGTTTATTTTCTGCTTATGAAGATAATGCTTTTATTAGATATTCCCACGAGGTTAAAACTCGTATTTTAGGAAATAGAAGTAATTGCTGGGTATGTACTCAATTTCCAGTAAATGCAGAACAGGGACTCCCCTTCACACCCATTCCCCTGACCACTGCTAATATGACTTGGATGCCACCGGCTAGAGTAAAAGATCCAGTCCAACACAATCTTACATGGGACAAAACAGGAGTGCCAATTAACAGATATCTCAGGGTAACCAATCAGACAGGATCACTGTGTTTTGTTAAAGAAAAGGGGTCAACTTTTATGGGAACAAGTAAATGCAACATGTATTTTAATGGCACTGCCTTTAGTAAAAATCTTGGCTTCAAGCCTTGCGCATCCCACTTATCCCATATGTGGATCCCTCACCCCGATCCAACTTTTTCATGGGCAAGCCTTCAGAGTCAGCTTTTAAGAAGCCCTGCTCAGATCACGAGGGTGTCCAACTAATTGTTAAGGGATATACGATTGCCTTCTACAACTGCTCAAGCAGTACTACACTGCACTTTGAAAACACCACTACCAAATTGTGCCTCTGCAGTACGCACAACGACCCCTCTGCGTTACCAGGGGAACAGTGGTCCAACGGTTGGTGGGTTACCTCCTACTTTGAGAAATGGAATACCCGAAACGCACTGTATGGAACATACTGGGTGTGCGGGCCCAAAGCTTATTACTTTCTCTCCCCTGATTGGGCAGGGTCATGTTATTTAGCGTGGCTAACACCGCATTCTCGCATCTCCCTCACTCCCCCTCATTTTCCCCACGTTCGTAACATCCGTGAAACCTTCA
The DNA here is from genome assembly GCF_028017835.1 of Emys orbicularis. Classification (NCBI taxonomy): domain Eukaryota; kingdom Metazoa; phylum Chordata; order Testudines; family Emydidae; genus Emys; species Emys orbicularis. The sequence continues at coordinate 26,624,269 of NC_088692.1, forward strand.
GAGATATTAATATCCGTGATGGTTTGTCGTGGCAGCGGTGGGCTGGTCTCATTAGCTTGAGGGGTGGTGTCATCCGTCTACAGGGACTACTAGAATCTTTAACCAATGAAACTGCGACCCTATTTGAGAATCAGGCCGGGTAAATGTCCCAGCTGCGCCAGTTAGCTTTGCAAAACCGAATGGCTTTAGACATAATGTTAGCAGCCCAGGGAGGAACTTGCGCCCTCATAAATGAAGAATGCTGTGTTTTTGTAAATGACACCTACCCTGACACTTTTCAACGTACCAAACATCTAAGGGAAATGGCTAAGAACTACTCCTCTGGCCAGCCACCTTATGATTGGTGGGGAGCCTTATGGAATTGGCTGCCTGGATTTGGGTGGGTTAAAAAACTCTTGGTGGGTATTGTTGGGGCCATAGTAATCCTTATAATACTGTGTTGCTGTATTCAGTGTGTCCCCTCCCTCATAGACTCATGTGGGTCAGTTTATTCTTTTCCTACTTCAGCCAAAGGCCTTACTCTCTTCGAGTTGGCCCAGGCTGAAATTGCCAAGCGGCCCTTGGCTCCTTAAAATGGGGTGTAGCTTTTGGTAAATAGTTATCCCAAAGCTACAAATGGAGGAATGTTGAGTCTGAACTTTTGATGAGCTTAAACTTAACCCAGACTTGATGTCTCTGTCTGAAACTTTTAATCAAAGCTCTGACCTGCGAACTACTCATGACACCCCCCTCCCCTTAAGTAGCCATCTCCCCTTTTGTCTTTTTAAGTTTACATTTTAACCTGTTTTATCCTGTAGAATCTTGATTGATTATGCATGACCATTATGATCTGTTAATCACTTTGTTTACTTCTGTGGATAAATATTGATGCTCACCCCTAATAAACTTGCCACACTTACTCCGAAGCCTTTTAAGCTAAGGATAGTGTGAGCCCGTTGATCAACGAATTGGTGTCTGGTCTCTGACAGATTGTGAGCCCCATACCAACTCCGCACGAACTCGGGTGCTGGAGAGGTGAGTAAGGACTTGCTTTTTACCTAACAGTTGGTATATCACCATCTATAGGCAGGAACCCATATCATCTATAACCTGCAATATCTTTACTGTACAAGAACTATAAAGCCTCCTACTGAGAGCCTGCCCCTCCTTCATGGTTTACTTTGTGGTACCATTTTTGCATATGCTGCAGTATTTTCCTCCTGAGAGGGAGTTCATGAATAACAAATGAGGATTTATGCTTGTGGATTGTGAAATAATATTAACATGACTTTACTTTCAATCTTCCTTTTTCAATGGTATGTGGAGCTGTCGGTAATCCCACAGGGATATTCCTTGGGGCTGGATATTGAAAACGTCTCGTCCTTTGTCTTCCCTGGTGTCAAGCAGGGAATTGAATGTAGAAATGTGAAGAAAGAAGAACAAATGTGTTTTGAGGTCTGTAGATGGGTCAACTCACTGCTGTAGTGCCCCCTTGCAGCTGGGTGTGGCATAGTGGGCTCTCCTCTTCTACTAGTGCCCCCTGTCGATGGTCACTGGTCCTATAGTGGTCTTCCTTTTCTTGTGACTCAGCCCTCCCAGGTCATGCTTTCCCCCCGCCCCTTCTGGGGTAACACAGTCCAGCAAAAACAAATGTCTGATCCCTCAATCTAGTCTGCCACTCTCAATCCTGGGCCCAGAAGTTCTCTCAGGGTTTCCAGTAGTCCATATCCCCTTCTGAGGGGCTTCATGCCACCTTACCAGTGGCTGGTATGGAAACCCAACCCTCAGCACTGGGCTCCAGTCCAGGGACCTAGGACAGGCCGTCAAGGCTTATCTCACCAGACTCCTTGCTGCCACCTCCCTGACCTTCTTAAAACGTCTCTTCAGAGGTTCTCCTCAGCCTGCAAGAGCCTTCCTCTTCCCTAGAAGTCTCTTTACTCCTTACTACCAGGAGAGTGACTGTACAGTTCAGTCCCCTTCTGCTCCAACCTTTCTCTATTCATAGCACTATCTAGCTGGGTTTCACCATTAATTAGTGCTGGCTTACTTTCCAGGTGCAACCAGGTGGGTTAATTGGCCTCTCAGCCACACATTAAACCTTTCGCCACCTGTATGGGAAAGGCACTCCATCACAAGGTCTTTTTAGTTTCTGAGCCTCCAACAGCTGTATAATCTGTACGTGTGGGGAGCAAATTCTCAAAATCTGAACATTGTCTGTCTCTCCAAAACTATACCCTGATCTCCAGCAGAAATGGGTGACAGTTTAGATCCTTCCAAGAAGCTTCATCCATTTTAAGAGCCAAACCTTTCCTGCAGTTGGAAAATGAATGGATACATTTCCCTTTCTTTCAGAGTTTCTGACCACAGCCAGAACAGGAAGTGGTTGTGAATTTCGCAGCCTTACACTAGAAATTCAAAAAGTTCCAATAAGCATCCAAACATTTGGATGCCTGTTGTAACTGAACCAAACTGTCTACCCTCTTCATATTCACCCATCACTATATATATGTGATAGGTGCTATAGCTTTTCTGGGCAAGGGCATCTAAGAACATTCTCCCAGGTGTTGAACAGGAGAATTACTAGATGGAAGTCACAATTTGGGAGAGTCTCACACTAAAATACAAAACAAATGCAGACAAAAGCTTCGTATGTTGGCTTTGTATGTCTATTGCTCACCTCCTCATAAACAAATTCTGCAAACCAATAATATTGATATTAACCCTGTTGCCAGGGCAGCAGTGTTCACTGCTGATCAGAATTGGTTGGAAAAATACTCAAATTCTAAATTTGGACAACAAAAAAAAGGAGAAATGTTTCACATTTTTATTTCCATTTTTCAGCCAGTTCTGCTCTGAATAGCTTTCCAGTACTTGTTCAATCAACACAAACCTCTATAGTGGTCATAGTCTTACTTAAGCAACAGAGGGTCCTGTGGCACCTTTAAGACTAACTTCTATTAGTCTTAAAGGTGCCACAGGACCCTCTGTTGCTTTTTACAGATTCAGACTAACACGGCTACCCCTCTGATACATAGTCTTACTTGTGAACAATGCTTTTCATCTCAAAGCTTTATGCAGAGTATATACAGGGATTGCTTCATCTGCTCCTCAAATGCAGCCGCCACCTTAGGCGTGAAAAGTATTGTGGGGCGATTCATCAGTGCAATGGCACCTCCGTCTGGCCAAGCATAGCACATCCCCTCAGGTCATATAGCGGGGCTGTCAGTCTATTGCTGGTGCCCAGCAGTCTGAAAACTTTCTCCATGCCTAAGTCCATCAGGGGCTGGTAGGGGAACCCACACCCACCCACTTCTCTGGGCCCTCAAGCTAGATAAGCAGTGTCAGGGTTCTTCAACTCTGACAGTGCCCTGAGCTTCTTCCTGCCTGGGCCTGGATCTCTGTAGGCTCTCCAGCCTGTCGGTCAATTCGTCCCCTTCTGGGCTGTTGTCACTGGGCAGCTCTTTAGTAACTTGCTTGCAGGAGCTCCTTTCTCCAGCCTGCTCACTACTCTGAGTTTCCAATCAGCAGTTGCTGGCAGTGCCTGTATTAACGCTTTGGTTGCTGGGCCAGTGTGGTGTACATAAACCCCATGACAGATACCTATACAGATATGATGAACATATAACCGTGGCTCTTTGTCTCCTTCCAGTGGCTGGACCGCAGAGAGCTTTGCGAGGCTGCTACTCTCTTCAGGCTAACAGCTGCAGGTCTTTTAGTTCAGACTGTAGAAGCTCAGACGTTTAGGTTCGGGGTTTGATTGCTGCTCCTGACAACCAATCCAGGAGATTGCATTACACACGTGTATGCAAAACTCATTTACAAATAAATACATTAAACTAATGTGCTATATTACAAAATCAGGCTGCCAACATATTCAAGAAAATACAATGGATTTTAATTCCCCCCTCCCCAAGGCTATGCCAATCCCAATGGTATTGTCACTGTTGCAATTGAAAACATTTTTGCCAATATTCAAAAGATAAGCTTGAAGCGTAGCTCTCAACTTATCGAAGCCAAAATGTGGGATCCAATGGGAGACAAAGACCCAGAACAAGGAGCACAAAAAAGCATTCATGCAGGAAACAAAGTGCTATGAGATGGTTTCCTCTAGTACACGTCATTCTTTCCATAACCTCAGTTCCATGACTCTTTCCAACAATAAAAGTGAGGTCTCTGGAGCAGCTTGAAAAATCTTGATTCCCCTTCCCCCACCCCAGAAAACTTAGATGAAAATGAAAAATAAAGATGAATCTAAATCTTCCAGGGAAAATTTTGATTTTTTTGGCAGAAGTTTGCAAAACAAGATATTTTAATTTGAAAATGCAACTCCCATCCCATGAGATAGTGCAACAGCAATTTGGATGCCTCATGCTCCTGTTCCCCTCTGTTGCCTGGGCTTTGTGGTTCTACCACATCTCCCATGATGAATTATGGTCTCTTGCCTGGAGAGGGGAAGAGGTGGCATCAGGGGAATCCCTGTCCTTGGTGCATCATGGGAGTTGTAGTTGGCTGGGGGGCCCAGCTCAAAGGAGAAGAGAGACATGAAACAACTGAACAACTCTACTAGCTTTTGGCTGAAATATTCTGGTTTTCAGACATCTGTTTTTTTTTTTAATTCGGGGAGGGGGAGGGGAATCAAGATTTTCTACATACACACACACAGACACAGACACACACACACAAAACTTTTCACAAAGTTTTGTTTAGTTAAAAACCCAAATTTCTGGCAAAACACAGTTTTGATAGAAAATTTCTGCCCTGCTTTAGACACACCTAATTGGCCTGGAATGTGTGCAATTTTGGGGTAAAATGAGTGCTATCTTGCACAGTGAGATGTTTGAGAGTTACAGCTTAGTGAGCTCTGTTCTGCAAACACAACCAGATACAGAGAGATTTCTGCTCTAGATAGGAGTACCAGCAATACCCAAGGAAGGCAGGAGGAAAGGTTTAAAGAGGAGGAAAGTCTGAATTTTTCGGGAGCATTATGGATACAATTCTGTAATCCTTGTGCACTCAGAACGCTCACCAATAAGAATGTTGAACAATAAGGCCCTTTGTCCTTTCTAGTTTTACCTTAAGCACTAGTTTAAATTTCAGTGGAAATATTATGAATGGTAAGGAAGTCCTGTCCTTGCAATCTGATGTAACTAATTTTGATAAGCTGATAGCAATGGCTATAAAGATCATCTTTACCTCTTCAGTAAATGGTGATATATAACATATGGCAAATATTGTCTTGTTTCTTTTAAAATCTGACTTGGGGGGGGGGGAAAGAACCCAGAGACAGGAAATGCAATCTTTCAATGGATTAAAAGAGAACTAACTAACATGAATCAGATCATTAGCTTTGTATTTTCGGTTCCACTTTCTGATGTCCGTATTTGACTCATGAGGACGAGCTGGACTGACTCCAAAAACGAAGTGGAAATTAATTTCTCGAAGGCTGATCTGGAAGTTAAGATGCATTTCACAATCACTTGCTGTAAAGATCCCATCTATTTGCCACGAAGAAAGAAAAATAATGCTTTATGTAGCAACTCATAGTACAAGTTATAATGAAGCAACCACTAAAGGAGGAAGGAAATGTACCTTAGAATATAACAGCCACTGAAGCCTGCACTGGTAAACAATATCATTAGTTTTGGAGGGGGAGGGAGTATACAATGATTCTGCATGTTAAATCCACATCAAGGAGCAAAATTCCTCCCTAAAGTCAGTGCCTGTTAAAATAGTAGAGCCAAGCTTCTGGAAGGCGGTGGATAGAGCTGTGTAGAGAATGGAAATTCCATTTCATGGAGGATTTCGATATTTACAAATTTGTTTTCATTCCAGTTTGGAAGGAAACTCCAACATTTAGAAATTCTCTGCATAGGAAAAGTCTAATTGGCTCTTTTTTGTTTTAGGCCCATTAGTTGATTAAAACTTAAAAAAAAAAAAAAACATTGAAATAAAAAGCCATTTTGCAAGAAAAACAATTTTTTTTTGTTCCAAAATATTGAACCATCCCATTTTCACATTTGTCAGAGCTTTTTTCCTCCAAAATGCAATTTCAAAAGAACTGAAATGATTTCAGGAAGGATTTCAATTTTCAGCAAAACTGCATTTTCTGGTGGAAAATTGTTCCACAGTTTTTCTGACCAGCTCTAGTCATGGGATATTTCAGTCACAAGAGACAAATTCTGCTACAGAATTAAGAAGCAATTCTTTACTACTAACAGGTCTATTTCTGATCACACCTGGGTGTAAATCAGGAGTAGCTCTAAATAAATCAACAGCTATGCCTCTCTGACACAAACTCTACAATAAGGATAAAGCCCATCTGTGCAGAAAACAGGACTTTCTTAGTGGCCAGTCCGAGACTGTGAAATGAACTCTTTCAGGAATGAAGGACCATCACAAACCTTACCACCGTCCACTCCACGTGCAAGGTGCACTTCTTGGACCTTGCCTTCTCTAACCATTAACAAAAAGTCACGTGTAAACTAATAACACCTAAAACCTACCAAAACAAGACACTGCATTGCACATGTTTGTTGCCCTGGGGAAAACAAGAGAACAACCAACATGTGACAGATGTTAGTTGCATTGGGTAATGTACTGCCGGAAGGTGCTCAGATACTATGGAGATGAACCTTATAGGACAGAAGCTTTCTTAGTACAGAAGAGTAGAGCTGATGTAAGTGAGATCAAAATCAAGGCCCTGATCCAGCAAGGTACTTAAGTATGCATCTAACTATAAGGATGTTTAGTAAATGGGACAATATATGTGCTTAAAGTTAGGCATGTAGCTTGTCCCTTGCAGAACTGGGGTTTTAATCTATAGACAATAGAAGTCACAATATTAATTGGTACTAGTATAGCCGGATCTCAGAGTACTTTTGAATGTTTGTTAATCATGCTTTACAACAACCCTGCCAGGCAAGTGCCATTATACCTTTGTACATATACGTAAACTGAATCACATGGAATGAATAGCTTCATTTTCAGAAGTCCTGATCACTTACGTCTGCAAATTTAATGAGTGCTCTGAGTACTAAGAACCTCTGAAAATCATCAGAAATGCCTTTGCACAAAGTCACTGGGAGAGCTGGGAACTGGACCCTGCCACCCTGCCTCCTACTCTAACCATTAGACACTGCAGATCACATGCTAAGAGAGGCCTACTGATGCAGGGAGGGGCTGAATGGCCTAGGACATTAATAATGGGATAGGGATCACTGCACCTATAGGCCACCCAGTAGCGTAGCTAGGGGGAGAGCAGGGGGAGCGATTGCGCCCACTGAGCACATTCCCCAAAAGTGGCGCTTTTAAAATTTTTACACTCACTTGGGGGCGCTTCCCAGCAGGGGCAGCACCGGGTCTTTGGCAGCACTTCGGCGGGGGGGTTCTTCAGTCTTTGGCGGCAAGATTTGTTGTTTTTTTTTTTTCCCCTTCACTGATTTGCGGCGGGTGGTGCCTTTTTTAATGTGTTCACTCTGCCTGCTGTTAGAACCTGGCTATGTCACTGAGGCCACCAGCTCAATTCATGTTGTTAGTGAACAGAAGCCAGGGGGTGAAATCCTGGCTCCAAGTTGATGGTGAAAATCACATTAATTTCAATGGAACCAGGATTTCACTGGAGGTATTCAGATGTGGTGAGCTTGTGAGATGATAGGGTGGGTCCCAGTCTAAATGAACAAGTGTCCACATCACAACCAGCAGCCTTTTTGACAAGAGTCACCAAAGCCTAAATGGGCATGAAGACTTAGCTGCCTTCTCACCTTACAGGCGTTTCCTCCAGAAGAGGGATGAGGAATGTTGTCAGAGCATATATTGCTGCTGCCCTTATTGTGTCCTCTTTCTGCAAAAACATACATCTCTGGTCTCTAAGGCTGGTGATCAAGCACATTCCCCCAGGCTTAAATTCACTTAAGCAATGCAAGACTCCTGAGCACACATCCTTTTGTAACCTTTGGCTGTGTCTTTTTGATCCCTGCAAACCTATTTGCATTGGCTTAAACTTGTAAATTGCTAAGAATCTTTTAGGGCGATGTTTTTCTGTGCAATTTAGTGTGATTATCTAGCTCACAAACATGTGCAACTCTCTAGGGTGATGTCTCCTATCGTCATATACACGGTTCAAATGCCTGATGTGTTTAATATCGCCCCCTTCATTAGCACATGCTCCCACTCCCATTGACTTCAGTAGTGACTGTTCAAACCCTCAGATATTATTCATCTTGCTGCAAACACAGGCATTGTTTTTATTCAACTCACTAGATGGTAGCAACATACAAAGTGTGGATTTTTGGATTTGAATCAGGCTTAGGTTCAGAGCCCTCCCTCCCTCATTCTCTCTGAACCCATACACTGAAGTCTGGGGGATAAAAGATAAAAAGCCTTTAATATTATTATGATGCTGAATGGATGCCAAGGTTTGGCAATTTCTTACCATCCTCCAGATGTTTTCTTGTGATGACAGACACTAGAGTATGTCAGAAACTGCAGCCACTGACGATCATAGCAAAGCATCAATCTCTAGTTCTGTGCTTAATTAAATTCTCTTCTCCAATGTGTGCCAAAAAAAGATTTTACATCTCCATTAGCTCCCTAGCTCTTCCACCATTTTTGAATTGAATTCCTTACAACGTGTCAGACAGTGTGATTAAGCTATTGTCGATTATGATTATATGCTTTCTTGGGAAAGGCACCATTTTTAATGATGCCCAATCTATATGACAATTGACAAGAGGACTCAGACATCCAAACTACTAATGTGGGCTGGGGTTATTGCTGGTGAGATTCATTAATGTCAGTATAGAAGATTAAATAAAAAACTGCAAATGATCATGTTCACAGTTCTTCTAAAAATACATGCTCTAGGAATTATTTTGGGGAAATTCAATGGCCTGTGTTATGCAGGTGATCAGATGATCACAATGGTCCCTTGTGGCCCTGGAACCTATGAATACAGTATGTGTCACGCTACTGTCTCATGAACCTTTGTCCTATACAAAACAATGGGCAGCACTCACTGCAGTTCTTACAAATATGTGGCAATATTCTGACATACAGTACATATTTTACTGCATTGCAATTTACTGATTTTTTTAAAAAAAACTTTAATAAATTGCTGCTAACAGCGCTAGACAGAAAGAATGGCTCCATCTTCCAGATTGATGTAACCTGCAGTTATTTATCATCATCACTAGCTTGCCCTGTGCTTTCACTGGTCACAGCCAGTATCCGGGAGGCATTCTCCAGATATATCCCAGTATAGGTACTACTTGCCTCTCATGAGAAGTCAGAAGGCCATCTTCCCTTCAAGAAGACTTTCCTTGGGATTTCAGGTCTCCTTCTGCTCCCTCTTCTCTCATAGCCCTGTTGTTCTATCTTTCTGGCTTATTATTATACTAGACAGCTCCACCCCAAAGTCTAGCCCCAGAATCATCCGGATTTAGACACAGTGCTGTTTCTATGCAGTTTCAGGTTTTGTTTCACTTTTTCACTATATCAACCCTAATAAGCACCTGCCTTCCCCTTTTGCGCTGCCTTGAGCAGCCATGATTTGGCACATTAGTTGTCTTTGCTGGGGCTGTCATACTGAAACTAGTTTATTTTTAAACATGCAAGGCTTTCATAACTCTATAATTCATTCTTAATATTGATTCTATTTTCTATATCAATTCTGAATCCTGGATAGATCAGCTGATGCATCAGAGGTGCATTGTCAGGCTAAAACAGCATACTACTAAAAACGTGAGGACATTTGTTTACTGGTGGATGTTGTCTCTAGCAGCTAGTGGCCAGGCAATAGAGTGGATATAACCAGTTATTACAATCCCCCATCCAGTGGCGGGAGTTGCACAAGTATCCTGTGTTACCACAGTTGACATTACAACTTGAACCCTTGCAGGCCATATCCAGCAGCCCTATCAGTAGGGCAAGACAGAGTCCTCCTGACTGAATCACAGTACTGAGCTTGCCTTTGCAGAAGTTGCTCTCTACACAGCTTACAGTGAACATATTTTCCAGAGGCACACAGAAATAAATTCAACAGACATTCTCTCAAATCATAGCTTTCAGAATCCCTCCTGGCATGGAAGAGAGACTTTAGTATTGGTACGATCTTGCTTTGTGGGAAGTAGTGTGAGATGGGCAGAAATTAATTTAAGATGAGGAACCATAGTCCCGCAAGAATGCTTAAATATTAGGTGCCTTCTTACTAACTCAATAGTTGAGTGATAATAGTAAATATACCACAGCCTGATCATTGTTCTTGATTTTTGGTGGTTTTACTCAGCTGGGTTATTTAAATTTCAATAGAGCACATGCACACATGAAAAGATATTTCGATGACAAGCTCATTGAGGCAGGGACTGTCTTTTCAATAAATGTTTGTGTGGCTCCAAGCACAATAGGGCACCAATTCCTGATTAAGTCTATTAGTTGCTACTACAATACAAATAATAATAATAAAATAAGAGACCAAAAGAAAACAATTATTTTCTTTTGGTTCCTATAATTTCATAATTATGAATGTAGTAACATTCCAGCTAAGACTTACAATCCAAAATTTCAGCACTGAAGGCCAATTCACAACTGGAAAAACAGGGTCTTATTGCTAAAATATTAGGTGAAATAGTTTAGTGTGTCCATGCTATGTGTATGTGAATCAGAGGGAAACAGGATGTATGCTGATTTTTGAGCCATACTAATTTTAATATTAGCATTTAGAAATTAATAGAAGATATAACATGCCCATCTCTTGCAGTTATGTTCCTGCTGGCTACTGCTATGGTGATACATTGCAATAATATGCCAGTGATGATATTCCAATAATAAATGATAGCAATACACCATCAGACTGTCATCACTCCAATGATGTATTATTGTAATACATCAGACAATGGAAGGCAGAATATTAGTGGAAGAGAAAACCTGTACATCCATATAATGAACATTGTGTACTATACTGTATATTATGTACCTTACACATAAAACATGATGTAAGTATTTATAATTGGTATATATAAAATGAATGCTGCACACACATACACACAAACACTTCTCTCATCCATCTGAATATTTATAGCCTGGAGGGAATCTGAGTTTTTGAACAATTCTATTTACTGAAGAAAAGTGCACTGTTATAGATTTGTATTTTTACACACACGCTCCATGTTTTGTTTAAAATGCACTGTTCTCTTTGCTATCTGTAATGATCACTGCACAGGATACTAACAAGTAATCCTAATCTATGATATTTTGTATTTCTTTAGCAAAGTATTTATCCTGTGCACTGTTTGGGGCAGGGACCTTTTCTTCATCTCTCTCTCTCTACAAAGCTTCTGGTCTGCACTGTTGGCACAATATAAATAATATTTGTCTAGTGCCTTTTATTGCAGAATATTACAGTGCTCTGCAAACATTAATCAATGCCACACCCAATTAATACAAGTGACTTGTTCAAGATCAGAGTATGAGTGATGGAACCAGAACTAGAACCTATATCTCCTGAGACCATTTTGCTCTACCATCATGCTCTATCCAGGCTTTCAGATGGTTCTCCAGATGACATTAAGGAATGGGATTTACAAGTTTGAATGTTTTTTTTTTTTTTAAAAACCCCACCGAATAACTGTTTTCTCATTTAGTCTTTACTCAATAACATAACATGTAGAACCATTCTGGCAGAATGGGGTCCAAATAAGCATACTTACTAAACGTACAAGACCTAACTACTTACATACTACTGGTCTGGCTGGTTTCTAAAACACAGAACCCAGTGAAAGTCACTAGAGAATTCACAAACTATTTAAAGATATACCACACAATTAATCTACACTACAATAACAAATAAGTAGCACGGGATCTGAATTGTATACAGATGGACAGACCACCCGGGGGAAAATTAAAGACATTAAAACAAAAAATCAGTCCTGCACTATTTCCAGCCCTTGTAATTAGAACCTCCATTTGGCAGTGCTCTTCACTGGATAGCGTGAGAAGACAAAAGTTGTTGGCAGGGAAATAACTACAAGTGTAAGAAATGACATTGGTTACATTTTTGTTAAATTGCTCTAGTACGACTTAATTAGCAGGTTAATTGCTAATGAAGTTTTCAGGAGAGCTGGAATGCATGTCAGAACATGTTCCAATCCTGTATACTCTCAGAAAATGAGATGCAGACTGGACTGTCCTAGCTCCTTACAAATCACACATCTGTTTCTGCACTGGGTTTTCATTAGCAGTCTATAAGCAGGAGTTAGGCTGAAAGCTAAAAGTTACCGCAGAAGCTGCTGAAACACTAACATGATCACGGCCAGGAAGAGACTCCTCTCAAGTTAGTAAGTGAAAAGGGCAATCTTGGAGGTTGCATTCTTATGGCAAGAGACCAGGGAGTGAAGCGACATTGCTTAAAGATTTTGTTGGTCTTTTCTGCTGGTGCATTTCTCCAGAGGAATTCTGCGCCAGCCAGCTCTATGATCAATATATATGTTATCAATAGAAAAACAAGGAGAGACTTAAAGAATCAATAAAGGTCACTTGCTTTGTCCCTATAGTTTGTATGCTCAGCATCTGCGTGTTACTTAAAGAGTCACATTTGACACCGTGAAGTTCTTTGGGGAAGGAAGGTTGATTGTGCGTGACCGGCTGAAGTTTGTATGTCCCAACATAGCGAATATCAATCCCTAGGAGCCAGCTGGAGAAACTTCTGCATGAGCAATCAAACCGATCACTTCTGTTCCTAGTATCCTTTGAACTACAAAGGTGTTAAACAATTCCATTTAAAAAAAATGATCACCATTCATACATCTATCTGTTTTGTAGTGATGCCGGATACCTGTGACATCCAAAACATTTCATGTGCCTCTACGCTGCCACAAATTCAGTTCAGTTATAGAGACTATTTTTCTTAGTTTAATTAATCTTCTTAGCAAAGGCAGAAGCCATTTAATAGAATGTAATTTGATCGGAAGAAAATGGGTTGGTTTACTTCTGTAATAAAATAGATGATGTAGCTCAGCAGAGGACTATGGTCATGTGGGGAGAGAGCAGCTCCATCTGGGCTTGGAAACCAAAAGCACAATTGGACCCAGTTCTCTGTTGCAGTAAGTTTGGAAGGGTGCAGGGGGAAAAAAAGAACAAAGATTTTCACAAGCAGGTTCTAAATAAAAGCCAAGGAGCTGGCGCAGCTAAAAGGAAAAACTAAGGATATCCCTTATAATGATAAAATCCATGAGTCTATACGGATCGAAGTTCAAAAGGGACCATTGTGGTCATCTAGTCTGACCTCCTGCATACCATGGACCATAGGATTTTCATGAATTAATTCCTGCTTCAAGTCTAATAGCTGTACTGAACTAGAGTGTATCTTTTAGGCTTGGTCCACAATACAGAGTTAGGTCAACGTACACATTACAGCCTTGCTTCTGCCGATGGAAGTGCCCTACCACACCTACATTACTCCACCTCCATGAGATACATAGGGCTTATGTGTAGTTAGGGCGACAGTGTTTGTGGAGACACTGAGTTATTACATTGGCAGTTGGCTGTCATTTTTGTGAATTTCATGGTTTCATGATGGAGCCTTGAAATTGAAAAGAAAGCCGTGAGGCAAGTGAGGGGCTCCACCTACAGCCTGGCTGCCCCAGGCTCCCCTGCTCCCAGCCCAGTTGCTGCCCGGGCTCCCTGCTCTGAGCCAGGTTGCGCCGGCTGGGCTGCTGTCCAGAGGTTCCCTGCCACTGGGAGCTGCATGGAGGCTTCCCACTCCCTGTCACCGGGAGCCCAGCTGCCCCCCAGGTTCTTGGCTCCCTGTCACTGGCAGCCGGGTTCCCGGTGGGGAGCCAAAAATTTTGCTGCAGCTGCCAGGCTCCCCATGGGGAGCCGGGAGCCTCGGGGCAGCCACCAAGCTCCCTGTGATGAGCCAGGTGGGTGCAGCCCGGCAGCTGCCAGGAGGCTCTCGGCTCCCCATCGGGAGCCGGCCAGGCTCAGGATGTGGAGCTTGCAGCTGAGAGCCTGGCTGTGGTGGAGAGTGGGAGCCGAGAGTCAGAGGGGTGGGGAGGCAGCTGGGCTCCCACCCGCAGGGAGTGGGGGGCCAAGAGCCCATGGGCTCCTGGCAGTGGGGAGTGGGGAGCCGAGAGTGGGAGGGGGCAGCCAAGTTTCTAGCAGGAAGCTGAAGGTGGAGCCGAGAGTGGGAGGGGGCAGCTGGGCTTCTGGCGGGGAGCTGTGGGTCTATCCAAGAGCCTGGGCTCCCAGCCCCCGTCCCGCTGCGCCTCTTAAGTTTGTGGAAGTGCTCCCGGTGAGGACGTGAACCACCGACAGACAGTGTGTAGTGTGGACATGAGCGCAGTGGTTGTAAGTCGACCAACATAGATCGACTTACCTTTGTAGTGTAGACATGTACTTAGAAAAACTCCTAACCTTGATTTAAAGGTTTCCAGTGACGGAGAATCCATCACAACCATTAGTAAGTTTTTCCAATAGCTAATTATCCTCACTGTTAAAATTTTGCACCTTATTTCTCATCTGAATTTGCTAGCTTCAACTTTTCAGGTGTTGGAACTTGTTATATCTTTGTCTGCTACTTACTAACAAATTTTTGTTCCCCATGTAGATACTAATAGAGTGATTAAAATCACCACTTAACCTTGTCTTCCTTATGCTAACCAGATTGAGCACCTTAAGTCAATTCCTATAAGCCGTACTTTCAAATTCTTTCATCATGCTTGTGGCCCTTCTACGAAGCCTCTCCAATTTATCAACATCCTTCTTGAATTGTGGAGAGCAGAATTAAGGCAGGTCTAAGTGCTCCATCAGCACCACTGCACTGATGCAGCTGTGCTGCTGTAGTGCGTCTGGTGAAGACGTCCTGTGCGGATGGGAGAGTGCTCTCCCATCAGCATAATTACTCCATCTCCACGAGAAGTCATTGATAAAAGTGTCAAATAGTGTAAAGTGAACCGATCCCTGTGAAACCCCACTAGGAATACACCCACTCAGTGATAATTTGCCATTTACAGTTACATTTTAAGACCTATCAGTTAGCCAGTTTTTAATCCATTTAATGTGTGCCATCTTGATTTTTGGATTGTTCTAGTTTCTTAATCAAAATGTCACATGGTACTAAATAAAAATGCCTTACAGACGTCTAAGTACATTACATCAACATTATTACCTTCATCAGCCATCAGAAAAGACATGAAGTTAGTTTAACAAAATCTATTTTCTACAAACCCAAGCTGATTGGCATTAATTATCCTTCTTGTATTCTTTATTACTCAAGTCTCACATCAATTGTTCTGTTATTTTGCTAGAATTGATGTTTGGGTGACAGGCCTATAATTGTCCAGTCCATCCTGTTTACCCTTTTTAAATAGTGGCACAGCATTACCTTTCTTCCAGTCCTCTAGAACTTCCCCACTGCTCCAAGACTTTTAGTACAGCAAGATCTTCAGCCAGTTCTTTTAAAATTCTGGGATGCAAGTTATCCAGACCAACTGATTTTAAAATGTCTAAGTTTAATAGCTGCTAGTTAACATGCTCCTCAGTTACTGCTAAAAGGGAAAGTATTTCATCCTCATATTATATGAATATATAATCTGGCTTTTCCCCAAATACAGAACAGAAAGATGTATTTAATAATTCTGCCTTTTATGCATTATTGACAATTCTACCATTTACATCTAATACCGGATCATACTGTTAGGGAACAATTTGTTCCTCACAGACTTAAAAAACACCTTCTTATTATTCTTAACTCTGATAAATTTTTCCTTATGACCTTTTGCTTCCCTTACCTCTTTTCTACAATTCCTAGCTTCTAATTTATATTAATGGCTGTCAACTACCCTTTCCCCCATCTCCATTTCCTACATATTGTTTTGTTTTTGTTTTTTTGCAGCTGCTTTCACTTTCCCTCTAAACCGGATTGGTTTTTTAAATAAAAGTAGCTTTCTTTTCCACTTGTTGCTTTTTGGACATCTAATAAAATATTCTTAAACAGTTCCCAATTATCACTCACATATTTAAATTCTTTCTGCTGGCTGAATTGGCTCACAGGAGTTTTCAGCTTTGGGAAATTGGCCTTTTAAAAGCACCAGGTACATATACTGCTGTTTAGACTTTATTTTGCTTACCCAACAAATATAATGAAGTAACAGAGTCAATCGTGGAGTTTCAGTGCAGAAGTGGCCCTCAGATCATCTAGTCTGACCTCCTGTCTATCACAGACCATCAACACCACCCAGCACTTGCACACTAACCCCAACAACCAAAATTAGACCAAAATATTAGCCCACAGGTGACTAAACTATTATATGTTATAGGCACAGAATAGGAGGGACTAAGGTGCATCAGTGCCTGATGCCCCCACAGTAGCAGGTATACCCAGATAATCCTGGCCAGTGACTCTCATCCACACACTGCAGAGGAAGGAGAACCTCCCCCCAGGCCACTGCCAATGTGATCTGGTGACCCCACATATTATGATCACTTAGACCCTGAGCATATGAGCAAGAACCAGCTAGCCACACAGAATGCTCAGTGTCACTTGAGAGCCCTGGCCCACTCTGGCTAGCGTTCCATCTCCAACTGTGGCAATCCCCGATGCTTCAGAGGAAGGAGATGAAAAAAACCCTTCCAGAATATACATTCTCTTCCTGATCCCTGCAGGTGGCTGGCTGAAACCCTGAAACATGAGCTTTTAGAAACATCACACATAAACCAGAAGTGAGCCCCAGGGCTGTTTGTCATGATCTCTTGTAACTAAGCTAAGACTGCTCCCTAAATAAAGAAAAACAGTTCTCTCTAGTCAAAAGGGCTATAAAAAGTCACTCAAAAATCTAGTTTCATTCACTGCTGCCACTGCAGTCCCCCTTTCCAGTAAAGGTCCCTCCCTCTGCTCCCTTTCCCATAGGAAGAGTCTGTCTGCGAAGCTAGACTAGGAAAACCTGCCAGCCTCACCAGATTAGTTTCATAGTTCCCTATGGGATAAAGTAATTCACTCCAGCTGTGCCCAGGCATACTTCTCTCTTTGGCTGGGTTCCCTGGCAGTTCCTGCAATGAGGACAGGCAGCTGTGATATGCTCTCTGACAAGGGAGAAGGTTAAATCTGTCCTTGCCAGTCACGTGAGGGCTTTCACGCACCCAGTAGCACGTGTCTGAGAAAAACAACTCAGTCTGGATTTCCAAGAGAGGGATCTCGTTCTGTACAATGGAGTTTTCATTCCATTATTACAATAGTTGCCATAGCCCAGGGATGCTAACAGTCCGGGCCTACTGTATCTGCGAAACAAAGCTAGAAATACTGGAACAAGCTACCTTTGGAAGAGGGCTGATCATTCCTGCTGTCTAATAGAGACAGCTCCACAATCAGACGACCCCTTGATATTACACTTCTTAAAAGGGAGCCCCGCCTCCTGCACAGGTATTCAAATAGCATAGAGTCTGTTCCAAAGCTCACTGAAGTTAATGGGAACCTTTCCACTAAATCCAGTGAACACGGGATCAGGCCCCTGTGACTTCAATGGGGCAGGACTGGGCCTAGGCTGCGTGGCAGCTGGCATTGTATAAATATCTTGCCTCTACATCCTGTTTTGATGTAGCTGGATGGGTAAGATGGGTGGTTTGGTTTTAAGGAGTGCAGTATACATGCTCTCCAATGGTTAAAGACTGAAACAGGAGAGGCGCTCTCACTGTGCCAGTCAAGGAATAGGAGGTGGTGCATAGCAGAACTGTTCCTCCAGTCCTGGGAAAAGGGAGGGAGCCCTTGCTGTGCTCTTAGCAAAGGAGGGGGGAGCGGTGTCCCTCGCCAGGTTCCCTTTCTTTCACCCCTGACGTTATGGGTTTAAATTAATACCTTTTCCTAGGCTTGCATGGCTGTATTCCATGCTCTCTCATTTGCACTGTCTGCATAGGTACTTTTTTTCTTGAATATAATCAGAAATGAATTACATGCAATGGGTGCCTCTTGTAGACTAACACTAGTGCCTTGCGTATTCACCCAGCATTCTGGGAAAAATAAATAAATCCTCCTGTGGTTGCCCTGAGCAGGCAGAACTGCTCTGCTCAAAAGCACTCTGGGCCTATATGTAAAACAAGGAAATCTTTATGAAGGGAAATGGGGACATAGACTCTGGGAAAACTCAGCAATACAACATTCAAATAAAGATTTGAGTACTCTGTAATTCTGCAGGAATTCATTCAGCTCCCTCCATGCGAGTCTCTGTGAAGGCCCAACAGGCAAGAGTTCCTGGGCCATGTCACTCCACCCACCGCAAACCCCACTCGCAGTTCAGTTCAGTGATTAACACCACTCCGGGCGTGTAAGGGCTGTGCTCTGTGCAGAACTGGCTCAGGCCCTATTGAAGCTGTTCACCAAAAATCCCACCTTGAGCTGTCACTACCTGATCCAACTTTATGATTCAGCTCAGGAGAACTCTGAACTCACCTCAGCTCTGTTACTGCCCCACCCGCATCCCACTGAGAAGTCTGTTCTAGGCTATCTCCTGCCAAGAAGGCCTCACTGCACCATCTCTCTAAGGATCCTCAGCAAAGGAAAGCCAAGAGCATCTACGAGAGACGTTGCTACTTGGAGATGAGCTTCTCATTACAAGGAGAGAGCCCTTCCCTTCTCACAGTTCAAACTTCATCTCCCTACCAAAGGCTAAATTTGGTACAGTTAGGGTAATTTCCAAGTGTGACCAGTGGAATTGTGGGTAACATACATAAATAAGGCTCTCTATAGCCATTCTTCTCCCTTTCCATCAACAGAGAGCTCCTTTCACTCTAAGCATCTAACTTTTATATACATAAGTAGCTCCATCTGTGTTATATTGTAGCTGATAAAGCTCCACAGCATAAAGGATAAACAAACAAATATATAAAGTGTTCCTCAAATTTCACCATCTAAATTCTGCTACTTGCTGTGCCCATCAGAAAGTTAGGAATAATTCCTTCCTAACATCTTGGTTTGATGATACATTTGCATTTATGCTGGCAAATGAGCCATTAAAAAAAAGATTTACTACAAATTAATAAGTCCCCTCTGCTGAATATGTTATTTCTATGAAAATTTTAAAGAGTTTGAAGAGACAGCAAAATGTGGTCTTTTTTTAGAACACTTTCCATAACAGTTGCCAATAGCAGTTATTCCCTTTCATACAGACACAGCTAGTTAGTTGACAACAGTGTTTAAGCCATGAAACAAGATAATATTGCAACTGTTATGCAATGGTAGGCTCTTTCCTAAAAGAAGTATTTGGGGCTTTAAGCAGAAAGTTGGCATTTGTTCCATATTCATTTATATTTTCTTTATTAGAAATGTATAATTTAATGTAATATTCAAAGCCCTTAGGGTATACACTCTGTTACCTATAAAACATTTATGCACATAGAAGACTTTTTTGTGTGTGGCCAATTCCTGGTTTTGTACATCTGCTATACAATACTGAAAGTATTCTAACAACACGGCTTAATTGAGTTTAGGTGTTCAAGTCATTTATTTAAATTTGCTAGTGTGAATAATTTATTTCAATTTACATTTTAATTATTTTACCCATTTTTTTGGGGAGTAACCTCATTTTCTAGCTCTTTTTTTTTTTTTTAAAAGCCCAGGCATATGTTCACTGCGGCAGTGTTCACGCTTACTAAATTCTCTGCGAAGTTCAGTTCCAAACAGAGAAATACCAATGAATTATTCATACATCAGGCATCAGCTGGAATTAAAATAGAATGTCCAAACCAAACTAAACTTGTTCCTGTAATACGTGATGGTACCTATAGCTCCCTCAGACCTTATGATATCTGCCAAGACTAGCTGGAGAAAGCTCCATGCACGAATAGCCAAATACTGGTCCTACTGAAGTCAATGGGTATATCAATATTATGAATTGTTTCTATTTAAAGTTGCGCCTTGAGGCTCCGTCTGAGCTAGGGACCCCATTCTGCTGTTCCCCGCCCACGAGAGCTTCCAACCTAAATAAAACGGACACTGAGTTCAGAGCAATGTTTTCCCCCCATCTGATGCTGTTGATATTTGTATTCCACAATGTGCAAATGGACTAACCCAGGCATTTTCTCTTGAAATAATTAATTGAATTGAAGGCTAAGGAACATATTCAGCTTCCAATATCTCCTCCTCCAGTTCAGGTGATTGGCAGTTAAGGGAGCTGCACACGCTGCACACACACAGCATGGCAGTAGCATCTTGAAATTTCAGAAATACCCATTAAATCTGGCAGCAGCCAACATTGCACAATGTTTGCACTTACATAAGCCACATCAGTGCAGAGAGTGCATGACACATTTCACAGGAGGCTCACAGGGTGCTTTAGAGCCAGAAGGGCTTCTAGTCTCAGAAATGATAGCCATTTTGGATCCTCAACTTGAGGCACCCCTTTATTTTGTTTCTCTTTGGGAAAGTGCTGAGCACCTGCTTTCTGAAAGTCAGGCCCCTTTAAAAGTTGGGCTCTGAAAAAACAGAGAAACCCCAAATCAGTTGTCATTACTCAAAATGTAGACCTAATGAATTTAATCTAATCTAACATCACAATGCCCATGGAAGTAAATATTATAACCCTTACTACACAGATAGGGACACTGAGGCACAGACAGTTTGTGATTTTCAACCTTAAGTGACAGAAAGTTAGCGGTACAGTCACATGTCTCATAACCCATAGTCCGCTACTCTCATGATTTGACTGTGCCATTTCCTTAAGGGAGGAGGGAGAGGAAGGAACTGATGGTTTTAAAAACCTGATTGGTGTCTGTGGGTAGCAGTTTTGTTATGGAAAACTAGAACTGTAATAAGTTCCTGCGATCATCTGAAATATGAATGTATCTGAGCAGCAAAAATCGGTGGGTTGCAGGCAGATGGGAATTTTTGTTCTGCAGTAATTATGGGCCTGCTTACAGCACTTACACACGTGAGGGGTTTAATCGAGTTGAGTGGGGCTACTCACATGCATAAATATTTGCAGAATGGGCACCTTGATTACCTAGAATACATTGCATCTGTTTTAACCACTGTCTCACTGCTATATATAATGAAAAATCCAGATTGCTTATCCATTGCACAGTTCACAAAAGTGAGCCCAGAATAGTTCTGTCAATATTCTTCAGGGTCACACAAGGGATTCTGCCTCATGTAATGTCCTAAATGTTATGGCGTAATCATACAGTATGATTATTACTAGTAGTAGAAGTACTTATTATTATCATAGTGCCTAGGAAGTACTATTAGAGAGATGCAGGATAAAATGAAAGTCATACACTGGCATTCAATAATTATAATACTTAGCTCTCAGATAAAATTTCATCCATAGATTTCAAAGCACCTTAAGAGTAGCATTATCCCCATTTCACAGATGGCTGGAAGTGGTGAGACTAGCTGAGTTAGCAATGGAAGGTTCAGTCAGCAAATACGATTTATAGCTGAGTAGCATTAAATAAATGAAGTTTTTCGTCTGGCAATAACAGTCAGTGTGTGGTACTTAGCAACCAGAATATTTTTTGTGCCCTCAGTCATTACTTGTTATTTTCCTAATAGTCCTTTCCTAACAGTCTGATCAGAAGCACGTGTGTTTTCTGAACATGAATCTCTTTTATTTTGTTTTTTATATATAAATATTCAGCACCACTTTAAAAAAAAAAATCTAAGTCCACGCTGAGATGTTATGAATTCCCCTTCCTGTAAATGTCAACAATTTTCAACACCTTTTACTTTAAAATGTAATTTTTTAAAGACTCATTTTGATTGCTAACATAGCACATAATTATCCACCAGTAAATAAATGTAAATAAACTGTTAGCCAGAAATATTAATAAAAAACACTTTTGGTGTTAACCTACAACAAGCTCAGTTGCATCTGTTTCTTTTGAATATTAATTGAGACAGCCAGCCAAAAGAGTCTCTTCTTGCAACTGATATGTACAGCAGAACCTAGCTGTTGGGCACAATAAACTCTGCTGATATCATCCAATGGGCTTTATTTAGGTGCAATGACTGCCCCTGGGCCAACACCAGGGATGGACTGAACTGGGAACCTCCAGTTCAAGCTAAAGAGCCAGGTTCCAGAGCTGACCGCTGTGACACTCTCACATCCTCTGTTGATCAGGCACAGGAAACACACCAACTCTGACCAAAGGGTTACACAAGCAAAACTCATGATGCAGTCGGTGGGAGGTCTGCCTTAGAAAGGACTGATCTGGCTCATAGCGAAGTACAATGAAAGTTCCAATTGTTTTCACTGCATCACAGACT
Organism: Emys orbicularis; assembly: GCF_028017835.1. Lineage (NCBI taxonomy): Eukaryota > Metazoa > Chordata > Testudines > Emydidae > Emys > Emys orbicularis. The sequence continues at coordinate 26,646,494 of NC_088692.1, forward strand.
GCAAATTTCAGTTTAAGGTACTTCAGCTCCTGACTAATTTTAAACATGTGAATGTTCACTTGCTTAAAGTTAGACAGGTATTGATGTATCTTGCTGAATCTGGCAGAAATGAATCCTTATTCATGGTAAAATAATTGTGGGGGTTGGAAGGAGAAAGGGCAGGAATATGGTTTCACTAGAAATATAGTAGAATCCTGGATCAAATATGTATATATTTAGGGAATCGACATAAACAGGAGGCAACAGAATAGAAACACAGACTGGCAGTTCAATAGAAAGTGAGGCTTAGAGAATTGATATTCTCTTGCAAATTCACTGCATTTTAAAATTTACCCCAAGTGCCTTCTCTGTTTCTACAGCTCCTTGAATGGCCATTCCTCAAGCCCCACACTCACTCACGAGAGATGCTTGTTAAATGTGAAGACTATAGATTCCCATTCATGATAATTCATAGACTCTAAGACTGGAAGGGACCTCGAGAGGTCATCGAGTCCAGTCCCCTGCCCTCATGGCAGGACCAAATACTGTCTAGACCAGGGGTCGGCAACGTTTGGCACGTGGCTTGCCAGGGTAAGCACCCTAGTGGGCCAGGCCAGTTTATTTACCTGCTGTCGTGGCAGGTTCGGCCGATCGCAGCCCCCACTGGCCGCAGTTCGCCGTCCCGGGCCAATGGGGGCGGCGGGAAGTGGCGCGGGCGAGGGATGTGCTGGCCGCGGCTTCCCGCCGCCCCCATTGGCCCGGGACGGCGAACCGTGGCCAGTGGGGGCCGCGATCAGCCGAACCTGCCACGTCAGCAGGTAAATAAACTGGCCCAGCCTGCTAGGGTGCTTACCCTGGCGAGCCGCGTGCCAAACGTTGCCGACCCCTGGTCTAGACCATCCCTGATAGACATTTATCTAACCAACTCTTAAATATTTCCAGAGATGGAGATTCCACAACCTCCCTAGGCAATTTATTCCAGTGTTTAACCACCCTGACAGTTAGGAACTTTTTCCAAATGTCCAACCTAAACCTCCTTTGCTGCAGTTTAAGCCCATTGCTTCTTGTTCTATCCTTAGAGGCCAAGATGAACAAGTTTTCTCCCTTCTCCTTATGACATCCTTTTAAATACCTGAAAACTGCTATCATATCCCCTCTCAGTCTTCTCTTTTCCAAACTAAACAAACCCAATTCTTTCAGCCTTCCTTCATAGGTCATGTTCTCTAGACCTTTAATCATTCTTGTTGCTCTTCTCTGGACCCTCTCCAATTTTTCCACATCTTTCTTGAAATGCGGTGCCCAGAACTGGACACAATACTCCAGTTGAGGCCTAACCAGCGCAGAGTAGAGTGGAAAAATGACTTCTCGTGTCTTGCTCACAACACACCTGTTAATGCATCCCAGAATCATGTTTACTTTTTTTGCAACAGCATCACACTGTGGACTCATATTTAGCTTGTGGTCCACTATAACCAGGGCCGGCTCCAGGGTTTTTGCCGCCCCAAGCGGCGCAAAAAAAAAAAAAAAAAAAAAGCCGCGATAGCGATCTGCGGCGGCACTTCGGCAGGAGGTCCTTCGCTCCGAGTGGGAGTGAGGGACCATCTACCGAATTGCCGCCGAACAGCTGGACATGCCGCCCCTCTCCGGAGTGGCCTCCCCAAGCACCTGCTTGGCAAGCTGGTGCCTGGAGCCGGCCCTGACTATAACCCCTAGATCCCTTTCTGCCGTACTCCTTCCTAGACAGTCCCTTCCCATTCTGTATGTGTGAAACTGATTGTTCCTTCCTAAGTGGAGCACTTTGCATTTGTCTTTATTAAACTTCATCCTGTTTACCTCAGACCATTTCTCCAATTTGTCCAGATCATTTTGAATTATGACCCTATCTTCCAAAGCAGTTGCAATCCCTCCCAGTTTGGTATCATCTGCAAACTTAATAAGCGTACTTTCTATGCCAATATCTAAGTTGTTGATGAAGATATTAAACAGAGCCAGTACCAAAACAGACCCCTGAGGAACCGCACTTGTTATACCTTTCCAGCAGGATTGGGAACCATTAATAACTACTCTCTGAGTATGGTTATCCAGCCAGTTATGCACCCACCTTATAGTAGCCCCATCTAAGTTGTATTTGCCTAGTTTATTGATAAGAATATCATTCAAGACCGTATCAAATGCCTTACTAAAGTCTAGGTATACCACATCCACCGCTTCTGCCTTATCCACAAGACTCGTTATCCTATCAAAGAAAGCTATCAGATTGGTTTGACATGATTTGTTCTTTACAAATCCATGCTGGCTATTCCCTATCACCTTACCACCTTCCAAGTGTTTGCAGATGATTTCCTTAATTACTTGCTCCATAATAGTTGGATGCAAACACACAGATAATGATAAGCTGTACTAAACGTGTGACACTGCACAGAGATTTTTTTTAAAAAATGGCTGCAGTTACCCGATGTGGGTCAGGGTTACAAAAGGTTAGTACCAGGGTCACGTGACAGAGATCCATATCCATTGACTCCTATTGGCTACTTTTACACAAACTGCCAATGTGGCCTTCCATTTGCAGATGGCAAGAAAAAAATTGTAGCTAGAGGTGGTAGGAAGTTTCCTGGATTTTTGAATTGATATTTTTCATTAAAAATTAGATTTGACAACTCTTCCTCCACCATCTCCCTTCCCCACAAAAAATGTACAAAAAAATGTGATCAAAATTTCTGTGGTTTTTCAGCTAGCTACAGAGGTGATTAAAATTTCTTGGCAATCCAAAAACTGTCAACAAAGTTTTTTGAATTATGTCAAAAATTCCACTTATAAAAATAGTACACATTTTTGAAAAATTCCAGCAAAATGACCAGCTCTAATCGTAGCATCATTTTTTATATTGTGCCCAAAGCGTGCTAGTCACTTTATAGACAAAAATGAGTCTTGGTCCTCATCCTACAGCACTTTTAATCTAAAATTTAGACAATGGGCAATAAAGTGAACAAGTAGTAGTAAGGTCCGGTTAGGGAAAAGATGTGGTTACCAGGGAAAAGATGTGGTTGCCTTGTTTGGCTGTGAGCACTTCTTCAAATGAAGTTCTACTCTGGAGAGTGACTGATGTGAAAATTGTGCTGCCTTAATGGATCTGATGCCTGGGTCTGATTCTCCACTGTGTTATACTTTGCGCAAAGTGGGTGACAATCTTTGATGGCTTCTGCAAGTCTCCACTGGATACTGTGTCAAGCTGTTTCCGCATCCAATAACTTAACCAGCACAAATGGACAACAGGGTCCTGGACATAGGGCATTGTGGATACAAAGACAGAGTCAAGTATCATACACCTGACAATAAAGCAGGTTGAACTTGCTATCCAGCTGCCTTGTAACTTTCAGCTTAAAATCGTATCAGACCTGAACCCACACACAGGAGCAGAGGGTTTGTATTGAGGAGGAGGAGAGAGAAAATGAAGAACAGGAAAGGGAGGTGGAAAATGAGTAGCTAACTGGGTAGAGCTGGTTGGCATAATGCAGTGGCCAAATAGACAGATTCCCACCAATCCAAACAGTAGCCCTCAGTACTTGTTTCTTTTCATTGCAGAGTTGAAGCTGTGCTACAAGATTGCCAGTCACAGCTCTGGCATTGCAGGCAGGCTTTTTAACTTGATTAGTAGATTTCACTCACTGTCTCTGTTGGGTGGGTGGTGAAATGAGGCAATTAGGAAAATAATGCTGCTTTCCATCTGGGCTCCAGCAGGACCCTGTGAATGAAACCTATCAATCATGTTAGAAGGATCATCAACACTGCTAGAGGTGAGGAAAGCATATGTCTCCTTCCCACCTATGCTATTAGCCTATCTGCTTACTTTGGAGCAGGAGATGCATTTTCATAAGCAGCAGCAGCAGCTTTGAAAATGCCCAAGAGGAGCTATGCCTCTGAATGGGACAGGGAGAGAACTGAGCAACAGCCAGGGTAGGGGGGTGGCAGAACAATCTGAAAAGCTACTGAAAAATATTAAAAACAAGCCAGTACGTACGAGTCACACTACTTACAAAGTCTGTTAGGTGTGTGGTTGTTTGTGGGAGGGGGACGGGAGTAGGGATTAGACTATAGGGTCAAACAACAAAGTGGTGGCTTAATATTGGGACATTTGCTCTCACCCCTCTGGCTATTTAGTGATAAGCTATCAGATGTTCCATATCTTCCTCCTCTGCCTTGCCTATCCTCTCTTAATCCTTCTAAGGAAAATTGTTTACTAGCTCTCTAGCCTACTCTTCTGGTAAATCTTTGGTACCCATTGAGCTGTGACTGCAGAGTGAGCTCTGCCCTTCATTCCTGATGCAAGCATCTACTGTTTATTGAATGACCAAACCCACGCCCTGTCAACAAATTGGTAGTAGCCTATTTTTAGTTAACCTCTCAGCTTTAGATTGTATTCCTGAGACAGATTTGGCTGTAGCAACCCATGCACCTCATATGCTCTATACATTTGTCTGAATGCATGTGTTGAGTTTGTGCAATATAGGATTATAAGAAAATGGACTCCAGGAAGCAGAAGGGAGGGTGGATCCAGATAGCCAGCAATCCATCTACCAAATGCTCAGGAGCCCAGGTGGGCTTGTCCAATGAGTTTGGCAAGTGATGAGACTCAAATTTGTGGAGTCAGAGAACAAAGAACTTTGCCTGTTCTAGAAAGAGCTCTCCCTGAAGCAGGAGGGAGACAAGTTTTGCAGGAGACTGAGATGGTCACTCAGACAGATGGGGAGAGAGAGATGAGCTAAAGGGAAATTGAGGCT